>NC_072001.2:98443070-100843070 GCF_028885655.2 Pongo abelii | reverse complement strand
TTGCTGACAAAACATAACCAATCTTTTAGTTATTGCCAATAAAGATTGTATGCTTTAGCAACAAATTTCTTCACTTATTTCCAAGTGTATTTTTAACAGCCTAATGGGACAAGAGCTCTTGTCGATATTTTTACTTATTAGAAAGTACTTATTTTCTCATTGGCAGAAAGATTTCGAGCTCTCACATAGAAACAGTGGTTAAAATTTTTGATAAATATACCTATTACTAGAATTCTCTGAAATATGATGTGTCCTTGTTCTATTTTCTTATGTTTCAGGTCAGAATTTTTTAGCTTCTGGTTACAGGCTGGTATGAGACTTACAGGGAAAAGGTTAGATACACTGTGATCTTTCTATGTTTGTTTGTTTTTTCTAGTGATCATAAAGATCCGAAATGAATATACTGTGTTTCTGAGTGAATGAACAGATAATAATTTAGAACTGACTGCATAAGAATAATCATTAAACCAACACAGTTTTTTTCTTAAAATGGTGTTTGTATTAGCTTTTCTTCTAGTTTTTGAAACAATCAGTGCTAAATATGGTCAGAGGAGAGCGTACATAAATTACTTTTCCCCGGATGCTTCTTGAGTAAATGCTAACCAAAATCATCATTTCCCTAGGCACTTTTTAATTGGAGGCTGAGGAGAAAGAGGCGAATGCAATGCCAGTAGTGTGCATATTGGTTCCCAGCTTCCAACACACCTTTTGTGGTATTGAGAGGGAGACTGTGAAACCACACTTCTGCTTTGCCAGCTGCCCATGTTATAGGCTCTGCAAATAGTGGGCGATAGAGAGAGTGAGGCTAAAGGAGAAGGAAGGCACCACCCAGGCTTGCCTGTTTGCTTCCTGCCCCTTTCAGCATCGTTCCAACTATGGCAGCTGTTTCCTGCCCCTCGTTTCATTCTCAACTCACAGAACAGCCTAATTGTGTCCTTTCAGAAGTTTGAGTAGCAGCCTAGAAGTGTTTCCTCATTGGAGGTCTGAGCCCAAGCACCACGGAGTTCCTCCTCTTTGCTCCCAAGATCTGATAACCACAACCACTTCCCTTTTATTCCTCCAGGTATTATCTTTGGGTTATTTAACCTGGTGCTATCTTTTTGTTCTTTAAGCAGCCCAGCACTCATAATGTCTATTCCTTATATATTAAATTCTGGACACTGGCAGACAACAAGTTCGTATATTCCTGATAGTGTGGAGGTGCTGGGAGATGTAGGGGAGAAAAAAACTTCCTTTTGAGGCAGGAGAATAGGGTGTGGAGGCAGGGAACCTAAGGCCGATTCACACTGACTTCCAGGAACTGAATCTAAAGGGGAACCTCAGCTTTCCACACCTAAGTGACAAGGGGGAAGCTTGTCACTTTGCAAACCACACCACCCCCTCCCACCCCGCCCCAACTTTTTCTGCATGGCAGCTGGAAAATTGAAAGTACCTCTGATTGGTTGCTTTTGCAGAAATGCTTTTCTGGATATGTCATGTGATGGTAAATCACCTTTTTCTTCTTCTTCTTCTTTTTTTTTTTTTTAGATGAAGTTTTGCTTTTGTTGCCCAGGCTGGAGTGCAATGGTGTGGTCTTGGCTTACCGCAACCTCCTCCTCCTGGGTTCAAGTAGTTCTCGTGGTTCTCCTGCCTCAGCCTCCCGAGTAGTTGGGATTACAGGAACCCACCACCATGCCCGGCTAATTTTTTTTATATTTTTAGTAGAGACAAGGTTTCACCATGTTGGCCAAGATGGTCTTAAACTCCCAACCTCAGGTGAGCCACCTGCCTTCGTCTCCCAGAGTGCTGGGATTACAGGCTTGAGCCAACGTGCCTGGCTGTAAATCACCTTCTTATATAAACTGTTCTGCAACTGGTCTTCTTTTACTTTCATTCAGTGGTATCACAATTGATTTACAGATTTATCAGTGGAGGTCCAGATTCAGTAGGTGTGGGGTAGAGTATTCCTATGAACTTGTGTATTTGAAAAGCTCCTCCTGAGTTTCTCATGGGCAGCCTGGAGACTGTCCTTGTAATAAGATGTATTAACTTGGGTAGAAACCAGAAGTGTGACTTTGTACCCCAGATTTAAGGAAACATACTTGAATTATAGATTGGCATGGTTCCCTTCTCCTCTTTACCTAAATATGTCCCTGGCATTATAATTAGATTTTCGGTAGTAAGGGTTGGATGGGGACAGTTTGCAAAGAGCTCCAAATTCAAAGGCTTTAATCCAATCTAGAGCACAGAGCTGTTCTTTCATCCACTCTCCTCATCCCATTCTGCTCTTCCTGTGCATCTAGCTACGCGTCTACTCCAGCATTTAAAGGGTCAGATCCCTTGAACATCATGTTTTTTTTTTTTTTTGAGATGGAGTTTTGCTCTGTCATCCAGGCTGGAGTGTAGTGGCGCGATCTCTGCTCACCGCAACTTCCGCCTCCCGGGTTCAAGCGATTCTCCCGCCTCAGCCTCCTGAGTAGCTGGGATTGCAGGCACGCACCACCACACCCAGCTAATTTTGTATTTTTAGTAGAGACAGGGTTTCTCCACATTGGTCAGGCTGGTCTCGAACTCCTGACCTCAGGTGATCCACCTGTCTCAGCCTTCCAAAGTGCTGGGATTGCAGGTGTGAGCCACCACGCCTGGCCAAGACCATGCTTCTTATTCAGAAACTATGCATATCTTCTTCTTATAAAATGTGTCTTTTGGTTGGGAATTGTGGCTCATGCCTATAACCTCAGCACTTTAGGAGGCCAAGGCAGGAGCATCACTTGAGGCCAGGACTTCCAGACCAGCCTGGGCAACATAGTGATACCATATTTCTACAAAAAAAAAAAAAAAAAAGAAAAAAGAAAAAAATATGTCTTTATACAGTACATTTTCCTAGCAACCCTTAGATAGATTGTTTTTCTTGAGAACTTAAACACAGATTGTTAAATCCTGATAGAACAGAAATAATTATAATATAGATCTCATGTCCTGAGACTAAGCTAAGACAGAATTTGCAAATGTACCTCAACTGTTTTAAGTCTGTGGTGGAATAATGTAAAAATTCAGCTATTCTTCATCAAGACCATCTTCTCTCATTTCAGCCTTTACAGTCTTCTTCCCTGCCCTTATGGTTTCCTGATTTTCTAACCTCTTTTTGGATCTTCAAATTTGGACATTCTATTCCAGCTCAATGTGGCATCCCGTTGGACTTAATTCTGCTATTCAGCGATTGGCTTCAGCAGCATATTTCTCTCTTTTTCTGTTCATTGTGAAGTTAGGTGATATAGAGTTATTTTTCTTAGAGGGTGTATTTGGATGGCAGACAAATTGCAAGAATGGAGACACTAGAGCTTAGGACAATCTGAAATACATATGGCTTTCAGAATTGTGCATGAGCCCCCAAACCTTAAGACAGATGTCTGTATCTCCTTGACCACTATTAAGAATATTGCCTATATTTACAGAGTTCTTGAGAATTTTCGTAGCAGGTTAGCATTTATTCTTGTAGGGAGATGAGAGTTTGTCAACAGCCATTCCGTTTCTCAAAGCATAAGTAGAATCTCAGGAATGGGCCGAGAGTCACCCAAAGCCACATCACTTGATGAGGCAGAGTGAGTATGAGAGTCCAAGTCTTCCAATTCTGGAGGCTCCACCAGATCACGCATGGGGAACTGAGACTATTCAGAGCCAGTCAGGCCAGTGTTCTAGTTTCCGAATTTAGTTTCCCTGACCAATGCAGCCTAGTTCAGGAAGAAAAGAGATAGAAATAGATTGCCTGTGCATTGCATATTTAATTTACATAAAAATAGATTTAATTTAAAGAAGTTCCTGTAAGGTGATAGACTAGTAACTTCCTGTAAGGTCATAAACTAGTAACTGCCACTGTGTCCATCTTTCTATTCTATTATCATGAGCTTTGGTGAAAGTTACAAACAGGGATGGTATGTCTGCTTCAAATATTCGAATCCAGTTTAAGAAATAGTTTGTGCCACCAACACATGCATGGATTTTCCCAGTTCAAATTTACCTTGTAGCTTATTCTCAGTTATCAAGTGAAAATTGTATTATAGGTGCTTTCTCTTATCATCTGTTGACTTAGGAATTGTCCACCTGTGTAACAGATGGAATGCGCACTGCCTCAGCCCCATCATTAGTCTGGGTGGGAACCTAGCTGTGCAGGTGGATGACGTCACCTGCTGATCCCACTTACTTCTATTGCTCCTGCGGTAGCCCAGGGCTGTTTCTGGGCTCTGTATTATCTGTAGTTCCATCACTCAACATCCTCCCTACCCACTCCCTTCTGTGCTTCCCACACATTCAGCATTCGGCTTGTATCTAAGAATGCAGGACCTTGACTCTGACAGGCCTCTAGGAGTCGTGTTAGAGGTGAAACTTCTCTCCTCCTCACCCTCTGCTCCCAGCTCTGCCTCTGTATTTGCATTTGCTGAGTGCCTGTGGTTGCCTCCTGCACCTGAGACTGATTTTGACTTCCTCATTTTGAACCATGATATTCCTTAGGCCAAGGCTTGAAGTTACCCTCTGGCTCTTTCTTGCTGCCCCAGGACATAGTTACATTCCATGTGGGTCCAACTCATAGGCTCATGGTTTCTGCTCAGAATTAATAAAATTTCCTGCTTGGATGACGACATTCTCCGTGGCCACATACACTCTATCCTTCTTCTCTCCTACTCTTTTGCAGCTTAAAAATATCTCTTTTTCCATGTCTTTAATGGCACTAATTTTCTTGCTGGTGTAACATAAAACAATATTACATACTGTATCTATCTGTCTATGCTTATAAATTAATGTGAAGGACAGGTAGAGATCTGCAAATTGTTTTAAATCAGAAACATAGCTTTTGTCACTTATGTTCCAGATTTTTCGTTTGGCATGTATCTCCTCACTGCTATGTGCATTGACTCTTCATGTCTGTATGCCGTAGTGACTTGGCCACTGTAGCTACATAATAAATGTTTATTGATGCTGACTGATAAGGGTGAGACATTTAAGTCCGAAGCTCTGGTAAATTCATTTTCATCGTATTTCCCCCTTTGGAACCAAAACATTCGTAATGTTAAAGTGTTTTGTTCTGGAGATATAAAATTCAATTAGAAGATTTTTAAGAGTATGTAAGTGAAGGAAAACAATTATTTTGGGAATAGCTGGTTTAAGTGGGGGTTAAATGAGGTGCAATTTGGGAGAGAGAAAAAAACAGTGTAAACTCGAAGAAACTATGCTTAAGATTAAGAGATACTCAAGTAAATCTGAATACACTTGAGTAGTCTCTTCAGTAAAGTTTCATTTGTAGATTAATTTTGCAGTTTACTAACTTAGAAAAAAGACATAAATTATTCTTTGATACTAATAATATGTTGCTCCTTTTCTGGTCCCTTATAGCTTGTTTGCTAAGACCTCACATTTTCTCTTCATTTATTAATATTGTTTTACATTTCTGGCAATGTATTTTTGATATGATAGTAGATGTACAATGGTATTTTGGTAGGCCAAATACTGATATAAATACTGTTTTCACATCACATTTTTTTCGAAGCTAATATTTTTATTTTAAAAATGTAGGAGACACAACATTCCATAACAAAAGAAAAGGGTGTGTTTATTGAAGTAGGTTTTAAGAACATTTACAATGCATGCTAATCTCCAATTCAAACAATTGTTTTCTATCCATTCATCCTTCTTATGTGATTGTTTATAAGTCTGCTTTTATATCTCTGCTGGGTTATTCTTATGTTAGCTTTTATCTCCATGCTTATTGCCCAGTGGTTGCAGGAAGGCTACTACAACTCCAGATAATATACCTACATTCCAGACAGAACAGAATAAAGGCTTTTCGTTAAGCTCCATTTAGTAGAACTCCCTTATCCCTCGTCAACCATATCTAGGCCCCATGGCTACCACTAGACCTATCACTCGCCAAGGGAAAAGAAATTACCAATGTTTAGTCTAGATACTCTCAGCAGCCATTGAAGTAGATACTTGCCTTCTCCAAGATCAAGAGATTTCCATGGCTACCTGAACAAAATAGTTTTGTTTTGATTTATTTTATTTTTTTACTTTGTAATGAAGTTGAGGGATAAGTGTAGGTGGTATGAAGAGTTTAGCCAACTGCAAAGTTAAAGGGAGCAGTCCACACAATTTCCCTTTTATTTCTCATACAAATTGCAGTTTGGGGGCTCCCCATAAAGCATGCTCACGTTTGATCATACACTAACTAGAAAACTCACGGAAATCACTGAGGACTGTTGTACTTCTTGCAAAGATTTATTACACTGAAACCAATACAAATTAAAATTAGACAAAGGAGGAAGCACACAGGGCAAAGTCTAGGGAAGCACCTAATGTGAAGTGTCCTCATTGCCCTATCTCTGTGGAGTCAGGACAGCATTACTCTCCTGGTATTGACGTGTGACAGCATGCACACAGGATTGCCAACCAGAGGAGCTCACCTGAGCCCCTTCACTCGAGGTTTTATTGGGGCTCCATTATGTAGGCATCATTGTTTACTCAAATGGCTGTTCTTAGTGTCTAGTTTCCAGCCTCTCTGGGTGGGACCCAAAGTCCTCACCATAAATCATATTTTTTGAGTTTCTCATTTGGCTAGTTCCCATCTTAAGACTATGGGGTATGGCCAGCCTCATTTGAAATCACACGGTTAGACAATCTAGTGTGTCCCAAGACCTACAAGGAAACAAAGATATTCCCATCAGGTAGGACATTTCAAGGACTTAAGAGGTTACTTCTCAGGAGCCAAGAGTAAAGGTCAGACCTTTCTTTGGGCAAGGTTAATTTCTTTCCTACATATGTGGACAAAAGATAGTATTCATCACAAAGACAATTTTGGCTAAAACATTCAGGAACACTGGGGGAAATGATAAAACTGAATGAGATGACTTTTTTTCAAGATCTCGGGATTTGAAGATTTAGTAATTTAAGAATTACAAGAGGTAAGGTCATTCTCTATGCAAGAATTTTCCCAACTCTGCCTTATAGAATATATATTTCCAGAGATAAGGACACTGCATGTGAAAGAGAAAAGTTTGATCAAATATATTTGAAAAAGACTGGACTTTACCAAAGTTAAGCCAGTCTCTATACTATTGGACTCTCCATGGTCTTTAATATGTGAATATAGAAGTTCTCAAATTTTTGGTCTTAGGATACTGTACATTCTTAAGAATTGTTGACAACTACAGAGAACTTTTGTTTAGGTAGGTTTTATCTGTTGATATTTATCATAATAGAAATTAAACTAAGAAGTTTTATATTTATTTAGTTATTAATTCATCTAAAAGTAAAAATAAACACATTAATGTTAACATAAATAATTTATTCTTATGCAAGTAACTGTTTTCCAAAACAAACAAAAATTAGTAAGAACAGTTATATTGCTTTCTATTTTAAAAAATTACATAGTGTTTAAACGAGTAGAAATCAGCTAGGGCCAGGCGTGGTGGCTCACACCTGTAACCCCAGCACTTGGGATGCTGAGGCAGGTGGACCACTTGAGGCCAGGAGTTTGAGACCAGACTGGCCAACATGGAGAAACCCTGTCTCTACTAAAAATACATAAATTAGCCAGGCACAGTGGCAGCTGCCTGTAATCCCAGCTACTCAGGAGGCTGAGGCAAGAGAATCACTTGGGGCTGGGAAGCGGAGGTTGTAGTGAGCCAAAATGGCATCACTACACTCCAGTCTGGGTGACAGAGCAAGATTCTGTCTCAAATAAATAAATATATAATAAATAAATCAGCTATATTTTCATATGTGTTTCTGTATATAACCAGTTAAAATATATTATTTTAGTTAAAATATATAAAGAAAATCTAGCGTCACACCTAAATGTAGTTTGGACAAGACAAACCATTTTAATAGACTTAGAAGATAATTTCAGATATGATTTTTAAATAATATACTAAAACTTTATAAGTCATGTTTTCTTAAAAATTAGTTGCAATGTAGAATTTTTTTAAAAATCAATGTAATATTCATATTCCATACTATTAAAATCTATTATTTTATCTTGTACTTTCAATGGTTCCTTTACACATGCATGGTTTTGAAACATTATGTGCTGGTTGTTTGAAAAAATATTGTATTACTAAGTTATATAGATCATCCAAATATTAACACATTTCAGTATACAATATCAAACATTTATATTTCTTAATATCAACACCAGTCTCATCAAAAAGTTTTTAAAAATTGAGAAGCTGTCAAGATCAAGAAACAAGGTTTGCACACTTAAACTTATGTTTTCTCAGGAGCAAAATTATTGCACTATTAGTTGTCCTTGAAAACTACAGGCTCACTTAGTTTATCATCAAGAAAGTGTCTGCCAAATATCCACGGTGAATTACCAATAGTTTTTCTATCTTTTGTTTATGAAAAACTGACGTTCCATTTAAAAAATGGTTAATTCAGCTTGCGATTCAAACAGTTTCACAAGTGATTTTCCTTAAAAAGCAAGCAATAACAATAACAACAATATGTTAGGGAAGCAGGAAGCTAGGAAAACCACAGTAACACTATTTTAAAATCAAGTCCATCTTAAAACTGACAAGTTACATTCCTGCCAGTCATGACCCATGGATCCAAGATGTTTACAGCTAAAGAATCAGCTTTGTAATGCTTGCAAAAACAAACTCCTGCAACAACGGAAAGTCCAGATGTTCCAATATTCATAGCAATATATGCTTTCAAGAAAATTACAGTTATGCTTTGATGTACTTATATGTTAAAATGTCAAGGATAGGTTTCTTTAAATCAATAGAATAACAAATTTTGTCATGCTGTCAGCCCACCCACATGTAGTTTAATCTCACAGCCTAGTTTAGTCTTTATATAGACAAGATCCCTATGTACAAAAAACATAAAGCAAAGACAGTGCATTCCTTCACTTGTTTCCTGAGGATGTGCTACTATGTAACGGAATAGCTTTCAATAAACTACCCTCTCTTGGGGTTTGGATTGGGACCTCCATTTTTTTTTTTTTTTTTTTTTTTAAAGACAGGGTCTCACTCTGCCACCAGGCTGGAGTGCAGTGATGCGATCTTGGCTCACTGCAACCTCCACCTCCAGGCTTCAAGTGATTCTCCTGCCTCAGCCTCCTGAGTAGCTGGGACTACAGGCGGGTACCACCACGCCCAGCTAATTTTTGTATTTTAGTAGAGACGGGGTTTCACCATGTTGGCCAGGATGGTCTCGATCTCTTGACCTTGTGATCTGCCCGCCTCAGCCTCCCAAAGTGCTGGGATTATAGGAATGAACCACCATACCCGGCCATACATTGTATTTAATATGTAGAAGTGCTTTGGAGCATGTCCCATTTTGTCACTTTTTATTATTAAATATTAAAAAGATATTTATTGAATTTGATTTTTCCATACCACATGCAAGGAGCTTGGAAGTGGCCGCTGTATCCTAACAAGTAAAAAGCTGAACAAACTGAAAAATTATGTATCTTCTTAGGTCTTAAGAGAAGTGAACTCAGAGGGCAAACTCCTGCTCTCCCAATTGGAGAAACATGCAGGCAGGTAAAGAGAATCACAACATGCTGGAGCAGAAACCTCCTTAGGAAACAGTACTGGGGTAGGAAAGCCTTAACTGTAATTGACGAATTGTTCCTGGGGACTCAGTGTGCACAAGTCTGAGTTTAAAACTCCAGGGGGACCCTGTTTTGTGGTGGGGTGCACGCTTTTGTGACTCTTACCTCCAGGAGGACAACCAATTTCCCACAATAATATCAGGGAAAATTCCCCTCATGTTTCCAACAGGGGAAGGGAAAAAATAACTATTTTGAAATACACCAGAGGGGAACTATTTAACCAGAGCTTAAACTGCTGGGGTTTTACTAGACCCTAATTGACCTGGGAAAAGGAAAATATCAGTTGTAGCCAACTCTGGATATCTTGTCCTATCTAAGGAGGGAGAAAATAAAATTAGAAAAACAAACAAACAAAGAAATATTTGTGAAATTCAAAGTCCAGAGGCACAGGTTCACCAAAAACCTGGGACCTAATCACAGCACTATAGAATGCTTCCCCTCTCCCACACTTTAATGTCCCTCACCCAATACATTATGTTTGGCTTAAGAAAAAATTAGAAGGCATACTAAAAGGCAAAAAAACACAATTTGAAGATACATAGCAAGCACAGAGCCAGTCATAAATGCTTCCTCTCCCCCAAACTTTAATGTTCCTTTACCCAGTACATCATGTCTGGTTTAAAAAAAATTTACAAGGCATACTGAAAGGCAAAAAACACAATTTGAAGAGACAGAGCAAGCACAGAGCCAGACATGGCAGGGATGTTGGAATTATCATACCTAGAATTTAAAACAGCTTTGATTAATGTGCTAAGGGTTCTAATGGCTAAGTAGATAGCGTGCGAGAACAACTGGGCAATACAAGTAGAGAATGGAACTTCTATGAGAAAAAAAGAAATGCTAGAGATTAAAAACCAACTATAACACTGTAATATGAATGAAGGATGCTTTTGATAGGCTTATTACTAGACTGGACACAGCTGAGGAAAGAATCTCTGAGCTTGAGGATATCCATAGAAATCTTTAAAATGGAAAAGGAAAGAGAACAGAGACTGAAAAAAAAGCCCTAGAACATCCAAGAACTGTGGGACAGCTACCAAAGGTGTATGTATCTGCAATGGGAAGATCAGAAGGAAAAGAAAGACAAAGGAATAGAGACATATCTTGAGAAACAGTGACTGAGAATTTCCCCCAAATTAGTGTAAGACACCAAACCACAGATCCAGGAAACTCAGAGAACAACAAGCCAGAAAAATGTCCCAAAAAACCTACCTAGATGGATCATTTTCAAACTACAGAAAATCCAAGATAAAGAAAAATTCTCATAAAGAAGCTGGATAAAAAACACCTTACCGAGGCAGAGCAAGATGACAGCATAGAAAGCTCTATCAATCATCCCCCCAGAGGGATACCAAGTTAACTACTATCTACACAGAAAAGAACACCTTCATAAGAACCAAGAATCAGGTGAGAACTGACAGTGCCTGGTTTTAGCCTCATATTGCTAAAAGGGGGCACTGAAGAGACAGAAAAAAACAGTACTGAATTATTGACCCCACCCTTCTTGCATCCCCAGTAGCAGCAGCTTGGTGTGGAGAGTATCTCAGGGCACTGGGGGAGGGAAAACACAGCAATTGTGAGGCATTAGACCCAGTGCTGTCCTGTTAGAATAGAAAGAAAAAATGGACCAAACTCTGCTGTCAGCCACTCGCGGAGGGAGAATTTAAACCAGCTCTAGCCAGAAGGGAATCACTGATCCCACTGGTCCAAACTTGAGTGCCTGCAAATCTTGCCACTGACGGCTACAGCAGCCTGTGTCTCCACATAAAGTTGAAAGGCAATCTAGCCCATAAGGACTGCAACTCTTAGGCAAGACCTAGTGGTGAACTAGGCCGAGACAGTGGACTGAGGGTGCATATAGCATGTTAAGACACCAGCTGGGATGGCCAAAGGAGTGTTGGCATCACACCACCCCCTGACCCAAACCCAGGCTGCACAGCTTGAGGCTTCAAAGGAAACCTCTTCCTTCTGCTTGAAGAGAGGACAGGGAGAGTGTGGAGGAATTTGTCTTGCATCTAAGATACCAGCTCAGCCAAAATAGGATAGGGCGCCAGTCAGAATCGTGAGTCCCCCATTCCATGCCCTAGCTTCCAGATGGCATTTCTAGACACACCCTGGGCAAGAGGAGAACCCACTGCCTTGAAGGGAATGACCTAGTCCTGGCAGCATTCATCACCTGCTAACTGAAGGGCCCTTGGGCCCTAAATAACCAGCAGCGATACCCAGGTTCTACACTGAGGGACTTGGGTGAGCCTCTGAGACTTGCTGGCTTCAGGAGAGACTCAGCACATTACCAGCTGTGGTGGCTATGGGGCCAAACTCCTTTTGCTTGAGAAAAGCATACAGAAAAGTAAAAGGGTCTTTGTCTTGCATCTTAGGTACCAGCACAGCCACAGAGGAGTAGAGCACCAAGCAGGCTTTTGGAGTCCCTGATTCTAGTACTTGACTCTTAGATGGCATCCCTGGACCTGCCTTGGGCCAGAGGGGAGTCCACTGCACTGAAGGTGAGTCCTGGGCCAGGCAGCATTCAGAAGAATCTGACTTAAGAGACCCTGGGCCTTAAGTGAACATCAGCAGTAGTCTGACAGTACTTCTTGTGGCCTGGGATGGTGGCACCTACAGGGTGAGGTTCCTCTGCCTTTGGAGAGAGGAGGGAAAAGTGCTGAGGACTACACCTTATGATTTGAGTGCCATCTCAGCCACAATGCAATAGAACACCAGGTAGACTTCTAAGGTCTATGACTCTAGTCCCTGACTCCTGGATGGCACTTCTAGAGCCACCTGGGGCCTGGGTGACCTCACCACCCTGAAAGGAAAGACACGGGCCTGGCTGCCTTTGCCACCTCCTAACTGTAGAGTCCCCAGGACCTTAGGTGAACACAGAGAGTAACCAGGTAGTGGTTAAAGCAGGCCTTGGGTGAGACCTAGTTCTGTGCTGGCTTCAGATCTGACTCAGCATAGTCATATTTCATATTAGTGGTGGCCATAGAGGTGTTTGTGTCACTTCATCCTCCAGCTTTACGTGGCTCAGAACAAACAGTGAGATTCTATATGTTTAGGAGAAAGTAAAGGAAGAGAACAAGAGTCTCTGCCTGGTAATCCAGAGAATTCTTATAGATCATGTCTAAGATCATCAAGGCTGTACCTCTATGAATCTGCAAGAACCACAGTGTTCTTGCAGATTATAGGGGGCTTGGGATGCCCCCTATAACAGATAAAGCTTAGATCGCAATACTCCAGTATTTTCAAATAACTGGAAAGCCTTACCAAGAAGGTTGCCTACAAATAAGCCCGGACAGTGAAGACTAAAATAAATATCTAACTCTTCAATGCCCAGACACCAGAGAACATCTACTAGCATCAACACCATCCAGAAAGCATGACCTCCCCAAGTGAAATAAATGAGCCAGCAGGGACCAATCCTGGAGAAACAGAGATATGTGACCTCTTTAGACAGAAAATGCAAAATAGCTGTGTTGAGGAAACTCAAAGAAATTTGAGATAACACAGAGGAAGAATTTGGAATTTTATCAGATAAATGTAACAAAGAGATTGAAATACTAAAAAAGAATCAAGCAGAAATTCTGGACATAGAGAGTAGAAGGATGGTTACCAGAGCCTGGGAAGGGCAGTGGGGGGTTTTAGGGGGGTGGGTGGGGATGGTTAATGAGTATAAAAAAAATAGAATGACTAAGAACTACTATTTGACAGCACAACAGGGTGACTATAGTCATTAATAATTTAGTTATATATTATAAAGTAACTTAAAAACTGGAACTGGATTTTTTGCAACTCAAAGGATAAATGCTTGAGGAAATGAATACCACATTCTCCATGATATGATTATTTCACAAAACATGCCTGTGTCAAAATATCTCATATTATGCACCTTAAATATATGCACCTATTATGTACCCACAAACATTTAAAATAATTTTCTTTTTTTTCTTTTTTGAGACTGAGTCTTACTCTGTCGCCCAGGCTGAAGTGCAATGATGCAATCTAGGCTCACTGCAACTTCCGCCTCCCAGGTTCAAGCGATTCTCCTCCCTCAGACTCCTGAGTAGCTGGGATTACAGACGTGTGCCACCACGTCCAGCTAATTTTTGCATTTTTGGTAGAGACGGGGTTTCACCATGTTGGTCAGACTGGTCTTGAACTCCTGACCTCGTGATCCACCTGCCTCGGCCTCCCAAAGTGCTGGGATTACAGGCGTGAGCCACTGCACCCAGCCAAAATTTTTTAAAAATTTAGAAGAAGAATAGAAGAAAAAGAAAAACTTGCCTATAGAGGAACAAAAATAAGAATTACATTTGACTTCTCAGAAACCATGTAAGCAGGAAGAGAATGTCGTGAAATATTTAAAGTGTTGAGAGAGAGAGAGAGAGAAACAAAAAACACTAACCTAGAATTCTATAACCTGCAAAATTATCATTTAATAGTGAAGGAGAAATAAACACTTTCTCTGACCAACAGAAATTGAGGGAATTTATTGCCAGTAACTTGCCTTGCAGGAAATGTTACAAGACATTCTTTAGAGAGAAATAAAATAATACAGATCAGAAACTTGGATCTACATAAAGAAGGCAAAAGCATCAAAGACGGAATAAGTGCAGGTAAAATGAAACTTTTATTTTTTTAATTCTTAACTGATCTATCATGTAAGAGCTTGTTCAAAATAATAATGGCATCAATGTATTTAATTATACTTTCACAAACAAAATCTGTATTAATCTCTTCTCATGTAATGAATGATACCAAAATTTAGTACTTAAGGCAACAAACATTTATTACCTCACAGTTTCTGTGGTTCAGAAATGCCAGCTTTGCTGGGTTACTGTGACTTAAGTTCTCTCATGAAGCTGTGGTCAAACTCCCAGGACTGTATCTAACTGAGAGCTAGGCACCAGAGGATCGGGGGGTATTTGCCTAGAAACTCACTCACGGGTTTGACAGGATTCCGTTGCTTCCAGGTTGTTGGCTAGAAGTCTCTTTCTGTTGCTTGCCATGTGAGCCTCACCAAAAGGCAACTCACAATACAACAGAGCAGTTGGCTTCTTTCAGAGTGAGCAACAGAGCAAGAGAGAATGAGTGCCCAAGCCAGAAGCCAGTCTCATTGTAACTAACCTTGGAAGTGACATCCTTTTACCTTTGCCACAGTATGTTCATGAGAAGGAAGTTTTAAGGCCAGGCGTGGTGGCTCATGCCTATAATCATAGCACTTTGGGAAGCCAAGGAGGGTGGATCAGTTGAGCTCAGGAGTTCAAGACTCAATTGTACTACATGGTGAAACCCTGTTTTTACCAAAATACACACACACACACACACATACACACAATTATCTGAGCTTAGTAGCACATGCCTGGGTCCAGGCTACTGGGGAGTCGGAAGGTGGGGGGATCCATTAAGCCCAGGAGGCGGAGGTTGCAGTGAGCCATGATTGCACCACTACACTCCAGCCCAGGCAACAGAGCAAGACCCTGACTGGAAAAAAAAAAAGGGAGTTTTAGAAGAATTACTTCAAGGTGATGTAAATGGTAATTACCCTAACTTGACCATCGTACAATGAATATATGCATTGAAACCTCCCACTCTACTCCATAAATATGTACAATTATTTTGTATCAATTTTAAATAAAACACTTATGAGAAAAAATGAAGAGATTCATTAGTTCTGGTCACATTCAAAGGAAGGGGACTGCACAAAGGCATGAACACCAGTCAGCGAAGGCTATCTTTGAAGTGTTTATATTTACGTTTATGAATGTAATTGTGAATTCTCCTTTATGTAAATGTAAAGACAAAATACATTTCTTAATAATTCATGAGTTACAGGAGAAATCTTAATGGGACTTAGTGATTTAGCAATAAGCAGCAAACTAAGCAACAATAATTGTTTTATATAATAAAACTTGCAAATTTAGCTGTAAGAGTATCTTTTGAATGAAATCTAAATGGTATAGGCTTATATTAGAAAACAAAGGGCTAAAAATGAGTGAGTAAATACAAGCTAAAAATTTCTTACATCAAGAATGATTTTTTTAAAAACAGGGTAAATGAAAACAAAAACTAAACAAACAAACAAACAAAAGGAATAAAAAAACAAACAGTAGATTCTCTGAAGGTATCAGGCTCAGATGGTTTACCAAAGCTTAAGGAAAAAATGTAATCTTTATATTTGCAATAATTCAGAAACTAAATTAGAAAGATAGCCAAATCTAGCAATGTATTAAAAATAATTTATCACAAACAAGTAAGAGTTTAACCCAGGCATGAAAGAATGGTGCAATGCTAGAATGTCTATTGATGTGATTACTAAATTACCAGTTTAAGGAAAAACATTAAAAGCTCAATAGATAAAGAAAAAAGTCATTATATAATATTCAACCCTATTGATGATAAAAACTTTAAGTTCACTATAAATGGAAAGGGACTTCCTTACTTGGTTAAATGGTTTCTATTAATACCATAAAACAAGTAAAATTCTTAAGATTCAACTACTTGAAATCAGGAACAAGACAAGGATCCCTGCTATTACTGTTACTATTCATCATAGTGTTGGATGTTCTAGATAATGCAATAAGACTAATAGAAGAAATAGATATTAACATTAGAATGGAAGAGTTGACATTATTCGGAAATACAGTATATATTTTTTGAGACAAGGTCTCTCTGTTGCCTAGGTGGGAGTGCAGTGGCATTACCATGGCTCAATGCAGCCTTGAACTCCCAGGCTCAAACAATCCTCCCACCTCAGCCTCCCGAATAGCTGGAACTATACACGTGCACCACTATGCGTGGCTAATTTTTAAAAATTGTTTTGTAGTGATGGGGTCTCACTTTGTTGTCTAGGTTGGTCTCAAACCCCTGGGATCAAGTGATCCTCCTTCCTTTTCCTCCCAAAATGTTGGGATTATAGGCATGAGCCACCACATCTGGCCAACAATATGATTTTCTAATACAGTAAAATACAAAACAATCTAGTCAAACTATTAAGATTATTAAGGAAGTTCAGCAAGTTTGCTAGCTATAAGACCATCATAACAATAATATAAAACCTTGTAAGTGTCCTATATACCCCAAATTACCAATGATTTTCTTAGTCCTAAATCTAACAAAAGAAAAATTCTAAATTAAGAAAAATTATTATGTTTGAATGGGAAGTATTAGCAGTATAAATAGATAATCCTATCTAATTAGGTTTATAAAATAAATTATATGACAGCTAAAATCCTCAAAGGATTTTTTTGTTGGATGGGACAAATTGATTCTAAAATATTAGAATAAATAAACCAACAATAGAAATCCCAGGAGCAGACTCAGGTATACATATGACCTTGATATATGACAGAGGTAGCCCTGCAAACTAGTACAGAAATGATGGACTATATCATAGGTAGCATTGGGACCACTGGACATTCACATTGGAAAAGTAATTAGATGCAACAATACTTTCAGATAGATTGCAGTTATAACTAAAGAAAGTAAATCTTCCAAGCCTTTAGAAAATATAGAAGAATCTCTTGATAATATTTGGATAGAAGACATTTTTAAAATAAGATACAAAAATTACAAAAAGAAATTAGGAAAAGTTCAACTTACAAAAAGTATAAAATTCAGTGTAACAAAACCATTAATAAAAGTTGAAAAAAGCATTATGTTGGCAATATCTATTTGCAACACCAATCACAAGTAAATGATTAGTGGGGTCAGGTGTATGAGAATACTTAGTATTGAAGAACAAAAACAATAAAAAATAAGCTAAATAATATAAGGTTATAAAGATGTCTGCAGAACAATGCTTGCAACTGGAAAATTGTAAGTAACCTGAATATCTCTCAAATGGATGGAATAATACACAGCAATCAAAACAAATAGATCATGCATATATATGTCAACTTCAACATCTTAAAAAGCAAATCAATACATTAACAACCTAAACAAACAAAAACATAGTATTGACTAGAAATGCCAATCTGTAGAATGAAACATGCAATGTAGTAAACTTATTTATATTAAAATACATAACCGATATTAATGTAAATTCAGATGTATTAAAATATTTTTTAAAATACATGGGCAAGATAAATATCACATTACTTTTGTGGAGAAAAAGAGGACTAATAACAGGGTGGGTCCTCTTCTTGCTTTGACTTTGATGTAGGAGATAATTGAAGGAGCGTGTCCAATTACTCATATCAGTGGTTCAGCCCATGCATACTTTTGCCTGTTTTTCAGGGGTCCTCCAAATCAGGGGGAGAGAGGATGGGTGGTCCTAGGACATCAGACGGGTGCATTCAGATGGTGCATTCAGATGGGTGCATTCAGATGGTGGTGCTTTTTGTTCTCCACCTCATCTTAGAAGCTTCATTCTAGATGGCTGGGTGGGAATTCACCCTAGACACAGTTCTTACTCAAACACATCATGAATCTAAAGTGAAACAATTTTCTTGAATTCTCTGAACATCAGCTGTGAGTCCCTCATCTCTTTGGAACCTACATGAGCAATTTTCTCCGTATATCAGGCTTCCATTGACAACCTGTTTATTGACTTCTCAAGGATTTTCCAATGATCAAAACTAGATTTTTGTATTTTTTCAGAAATTTTCTATACCATTTTTATGGTTAACCATAATGGGAGATTAAAAAATAACTTTTCTGAGAGAGATCATCTATAAATTAGAACATGCTTATATGTATATACTTAAATTCCACTGGGGCCTCATGGAGAGGGGAAGAGTGAATGGGTAGGAAGGTGGAGAGTACTGCCAGCATGCTTTGATCTTGAGCATTATTAAGGTGTTGGTAGAAGAAAATTCCAAGTCTAGCTGATATGGAGTTTACCTTCCCGTAACACACTTTTCTGTATCAATAACATACATGATAAATAGATATGGCCAGCCCCACATGACTTAGTTTCTCTGTTAAGCTCCAGGTATGCTACTTCCATTTCAAAGAGAAGACTGGAGATTTACCACTGTGAAGGGAAACAGAGGAAGGTGATGGCATAGGTCAGGGATGGGCAGACTTCCATTGTGAAGGGCCATATAGTAAATATTTTAAGTCTTGGGTCATTTGGGGGCATCCAGGCTCTGAAAGAGAGAGTGAATTTGCTCTTTGTTTGACTTTTTGTTCCATTCAGGATCTCAGCTGATTGGATGATGCCCACCATATTGGGGGAGGATCTTCCCCACTCAGTCTACCAACTCCCATGCCAATTTCCTCCAGAAACACCCTCACAGACACACCTGAGTAGCCGAATCATTCTAATTAAAAGCTAAACCACCTGGATTTTCCTTACAGCAGAAGAGGAACAAGGGCAGTGCCTACTGAAGCACTGAGAATAATGAATGTTTTCCCAGCTACCTGGGTATCCCTTAATTCCGTCAAGTTGACACTTAAGTCAACTATCACAGAACTTAAGCAATTTTTCTGAGTTAGGGAATGTAAAGAGAAATTGTATAAAATTAGCTTTTAGTTTTAAAAAAGGATGCAGAAATAAAAGAGCCTATCTCCAGCTGGCTGAAGGCCTGGGAAGAAAATTATCTGACAATGTTATTTGGGAACTGCAGGACAAATGGTTTCTAGAAGGACTCATTGAACATTTGCAGGAAGAGAAGCACGTAGAAGTCAAATCATATTTGTAAAAGGAGTAGAATGAAAGACAGAGCTTTACTTTTTTGTCATGCAACAGGATTCCATCTGAAATGAAACTTGGAGCCATCACCTTTCCCACTCAGACCTGTTCCATTTTCACAATGTGACCTCTTCAGAGAGCAAAATCAATAATGTGTCTGTCTCAAAATCTCTGGCTGTGATACTTTTAAGGCTTATCATGACTTTCATAAAAACAGCAATAAATGTCCTAATAAATGTGCAATTCTAAATAACATAAGGATATTTTCTTAAACTGGCTGAGGGCAACCCCCTATTTGGTAATTTACCTCTGTGGATCAGATAGATCGTGACTAATATCAACTCTAAGACTTAGTTTACCAAGAACAGCTTCAGCAGACTAGAGAGTTATGATGCACAATTAAAATGAGAATTACAATCTGTTTAGTTTTTTCTCTTATGCGAATAAGTTCAGTCAATATAGCATTTTTGTCCTTGCATAATTTTAGCACTGAGGATCATCTCATGACTGCTAAAATCCCTGCAGGAACTTTGATATGACTATGTGGTACGTACTGAATGCAGATTCAGAATAAAGTCAACAAAGGCAAGAAGAGGCAAGCTGGAGGGGCGTTGCGAAAGGGAGAGAGGAAAGGACAGGTCTGATGACCTTATTTGAAGTCCTAGACTTGGATATCCCTAAAACCAATTTAGGCCTTGGTATTCCAGTTATATGCACCAACACCAGTTATTGAGGTATAGCTGACATTACAATACAAAACACCCAGATATTAAAGGCACGATTTGATGCATTTTGGCAAATGTATACACTCTTGTAACCCACAACCTCTTTTAAGACACAAAATATTTCTATCATCTTGTAGAGTTCCTCCATGAACAACAATCCTCCTGCTATGCCCCAGAAGCAACCATTGTTCTTATTTCTATGTCCTTGGGTTAGTTTTAACTATTCTTTTACTTCAAATAATAGAATCATTGAATGGTTCTGTTTCTATTTTCTTTTGTGTCTATCTTCTTTCACTCAACATGTTTTTGAGGTTCAATATGTTGTTGCATATAGCAGTAGTTATTTTTACTACTGAATTTTAACTTATAGTATGAATATACTGCAATTCATTTATTTACCTGTTGATTGACACTGAGCTACTTCTGAGTTTTCATGATTTTAAATGAAGTTGATGTAAACATTCTAATATCCTTGTACAAGACTTTTTGTGGACATACTATTTTTATTTGTGATGAATGTGAATACCTAGTGGTATAATTTGTTTCATGGGGTAAGTAAGTATATAGATTTATTAGAAAGTGACAGTTTTCCACTGAGTTGTACTATGTTACACGCCTCTGTGTCCAGAATTGGTTCCTTCTCGTGGCTGCTTGGTCTCGCTGACTTCAAGAATGAAGCCACGGACCCTCAAGCGGAGTGTTACAGTTCTTAAACATGGTGGGTCCGGAGTTTGTTTTTCCAGATGTTCAGCTGTGTCCAGAGTTTCTTCCTTCCCGTGGGTTTGTGGTCTTGCTGACCTGAGGAGTGAAGCCACAGACCTTTGCAGTAAGTGTTACAGCTCTTAAAGGTGGTGTGTCCGGAGTTGTTTGTTCCTCCGGTGGGTTTGTGGTCTCACTAACTTCAGCAGTGAAGCCACAGACCCTCAAGGTGAGTGTTAACAGCTCATAAGGGTAGCGCGGACCCAAAAAGTGAGCAGCAGCAGGATTTATCGTGAAGAACAAAAGAACAAAGCCTCCACAGCATAGAAGGAGACCCAAGCAGGTTGCCGGGTGGCCAGCTTTTATTGCTTTATTTGGCCCCACCCAGATACTGCTGACTGGTCCATTTTGAAGAGTGCTGATTGATCCATTTTGCAGAGGACTGATTGGTCCATTTTACAGAGTGCTGATTGGTCCGTTTTTACAGAGTGCTGATTGGTGCGTTTACAAACCTTTAGCTAGACACAGAGTGCTGATTGGTGCATTTTTACAGAGTGCTGATTGGTGCGTTTACAAACCTTTAGCTAGACACAGAGCGCTGATTGGTGCGTTTTTTACAGAGTGCTGATTGGTGCATTTACAAACCTTTAGCTGGACAGAAAAGTTCTCCAAGTCCCCACTTCACCCAGGAAGTCTAGCTGGCTTCACCTCTAACTTCCAGCAACACATACTTGCCAAAATTTGGTATTGTCAGTGATATGGTTTGGCTGTGTCCCCACCCAAATCTCATCTTGAATTGTAGCTCTCATAATTCCCACGAGTTGTGGGAGGGACCCAGTGGGATAATTGAATCATGGGGTGGTTTCTCCCATAGTGTTCTCACAGTAGGGAACAAGTCTCATGAGATGTGATGATTTTATAAGGGGTTTCTCCTTTTGCTTGGCTCGCATTTCTGTCTTGTGTGCCATCATGTAAGATATGCCTTTTGACTTCTGCCATGATTGTGAGGCCTCCCCAGCCACGTGGTACTGTGAGTGCATTGAACCTCTTTTTCTCTGTAAATTACTCGGTCTCAGGTATGTCTTTATCGGGAGGATGATAATGGACTGATAGAGTCGGTTTTTATAATTTTAGGTATTCTGTCTATAAAAGTTATTTGCCTATTTAAAAATTTTTCATTGTTTGTATTTTTGCAATGTTTTGTGAAATTCTTATATGTGATAGATATAAGCACTTGGTCAGCCACATGAGTTACAAACATTTTTTTTAGTATGTGACCTCTCTGTTCATTTTCTTAATGATGTCTTTTGATCATTGGAAGCTTTTACGTTTGATGAAGGACAATGGTAGTAGACACTGTTGGTGCCTAACTCAGGTCTTCTTTATTAATGGTTCTCCCATTCCTTGGGTAATGTGACTTTGGCTATTAAAGGCTTATTGCAATAGCCTTCTCAGGAGAACCAGCCTCAGTCAATGGGAGCCATCTCATCTAGAAACAGCTGGGAGTCCATGTGCTCTTCTGGTGTGGTTTAGACAAATGACTGCATAATATGAGGGTATAAACGGCATGTCCACTGACCTCCATGTGGAATGACTATGAGGTGTCATTTTTGTTCTGGAACTCTCTATGGGATTAAACAGAGGCTGGATACCAGCTGACCCCACTTCTTTCCTGAGCTTCTTCCTCTGCCCTGTCTGCTTCCCTTACTTTCACAGATTTCTCTTGCAGTCACTCAGTAAATGTCTCATACAAGAATTTCTGTCTCTAGAGAACTGACTCTAAAACGCCAAGTCATCATTTTTTCTGCCTCTAGAGAGCTTACTGTAAAACACCAACTCAACAATTTTTTCTTCTTTTATTTTTTTCTCTTGAGACAGGATCTTGTTCTGTCACCCAGGCTGGAATGCAATGGTGTAGTCTTGGCTCACTGTAACCTCCACCTCCTGAGCTCAAGCAATTTTCCTGCCTCAGTTTCCCAAGTAGCTGGGACTACAGGCACACACCACTGCACCCAGCTAATTTTTGGATTTTTTTGTAGAGATGGGGATTGCCGTGTTGCCCAGGCTGGTCTCAAACTCCTGAGCTCATATGATCCACCCACCTCAGCTTCCCAAAGTGCTGGGATTATAGGTGTGAGCCACCATGCCTGGCCTCCAGTTTTTTTTTTTTTTTTTTTTTTTTTTAATGCTTAGTTTCTTGTTTACAGCCTAAGAAATCTCTGCCTACCCCATGTCATGAAGCTATTCTTTTGTTTGCCTTGAGGAGCTTTATCATCTTACTGTTTATATTTATTTCGGCTGAGGATCTATTTTTAATTAGTTTTGTGCATGACATAAGAATCAAGTTTTATTTTTATTTTTTCTTAAAAACATTCAGGTGTTCCAGCACATTTTTTTCCCTAAATAATTGTATTATCACCATTGTAAAAAATCAGTTGACCACATACTTCTGCAACATTTATTTTCATTTTCATTTTAACTAGTTTGGAATGGGTTTCTATTTTTTGGACTGAAAAGTTCTGGCTAATTTAAGGTATCCTTTTTATTTGGCTTTCCACTAGGGCTGCTAGATTTAGCAAATAAAATATAGGACACTGCCTTATTCTGTTTTCTGCTGCTGTATCACCACAGATTGGGTCATTTATAAAAAAGAGAGTTTATTTGGCTCATGGCTCTGGAGGATGGGAAGTCCAAGAGAATGGCACTACATCTGGTGAGGACCTTCTTGCCACATAAATCCATGGTGGAAGGTGGAAGGGCAAATCAGTGCAAGAGACATTGAGAAAAAGTGGATCTAACACCCACAATAACTAACCTGTTCTGGTGATAATGACACTAATCCGTTCATGAGGGCAGAGCCTTCTTGACCTAATCATGTCTTAAAGGCCCCATCTCTTAGTATGATTACAATGGCAATTAAATTTCAACATAAGTTTTGGAGGGGGCATTCAAACCAGAGCAGATACCAAGTTAAATATGAATTTCATATCTACAACAATTTTTAATAAACATATTCCACAAAATATATGGGACATACTTGTACTAAAAAAGTATTAATGTATAACTGAATATCCCCTACTTTGTGAATATTTGATATTGCATCTAATACAAATGGGCATCATGTATTGTATCTGAAAACCCTACTTCCACCTGACTTACTGAATTCTGATGTTCTGCATCTTGTCACTGCCTTTTGTCTGACCTTCTCCTATCTGATCTTTCCAACTACCTGCAAGATGAGGCTTTCTAAACCTCTTCACTCTGATGTCTTAGTTCTCCTGTCTGGAAAGCTGGAATGGACAATTCACACTCTTATCACAATCTTCGACTCTCTTGGCTGTCAGCTACCAAAGCAACTTGATTATTTTTAAAATAATGTTCCACTTCTGAGGTGCAAATTCGATGTTATTGACCTGTCAGAACAGACAGAGAGGTGTTATGACTTCCTGACTCTCGTCAGCAGTGGGAGTGGGTTTAGGTCAATCAGCTCATATCCTTACACCTGAAGCTCTGTGACTAGGACTCCAGCTGCCACCTTTGACTACTAGACAGTGCCAAACTATCAGACTTTGGGGAAATTTAATCTGTGATTATGACACCATGAGGATCAATTTGTGAGCCGCTGGGAACACACCTCCCCTAACCTGCACACAGGCATTACAACCCTCAGCCATGGAGTGGGAAGACTGTGGAACTCTCCATAGAGATCGTGAGAGATGCAAAGCGAGGAGGGCAGGCATGGAGGGAAGATCACAAGCCCACAGCCTGTTCCGCAGTAACACTTTCTTTCCTTACCAGGAGACGAGGATTTTAAAAGTTCAGGTGTTGTCTTATCATGAAGCATTGCCTGACTCTCTAAGATGAGATGAATCAAATGCAGAATCACAGACAGTAACAAGCTAAAGCCTCATTATGGATTCTTGGTGACAGAGGCAAATTTCCTGCAAAGCCAGTGAAACAAAAAAGGCCCTCCTTTGATTAATTACAAATTTTGTATTTGTAATTAATTTGTTTTTCTTTTTTTAAGAAGATCTCCCAAAAGGTGTGAGTTTTAGGCTCCACAAAGCCTGAAGCTTACCCTTCTCATTGCTATGAGGGCAAAGACAGGGATGTGCAGATTGGAAATTCATGGCCCGTGGACATGGTGGTCCCTCTCTTGGCTCAACTATCTGTCTCACAACCTTCAGGCCAGTCCCCAGTTATCTACACAGGACAACAGCTCTGAGACCAGGATTTAGTTATAATTTGTTTCTGTAATCTCTCTGAAGAGAGCATTCCAAGAGTGCCTCTTTCTGCCCTGCTCTGCTCATGCCTACTCTTTCCCTTCCCAACACATTTTTAACCACCCTCCAAGGCAGTAATTTAATTCACATACTCGTGAACCAAAATTACTTTGTTTCTGTAAAAGCAATGCAAAAGTAAGGCTGCACAGACTTGATTTTGAATAAAAAACACATGAAATAAAAATTTTGATCTACTCCCATTAATGCAGTATTGCAAAGGCTAGTACATTCTGAGTGTTTATTAACTAAAGAACAAAACAGCAATGACTGATGTACAAAAATATGTAAAGTTGTGTCCTACTTTATGAATATTTAATATTGTATCTAATACAAACTTATGTAAAATCTAAACTTAAAAAATCTCTTAAAGAAGTAAATTCTAGAATGATGTTTGGCAGAGTCTCTAAATTGAGCTCCCTTAGTTCTTTTAACAGATTATTTTGGTTGATTATAAATCTATTTCTGATAAATTTCTAGAACAGTCTTTATGAGTAAATGGTAATATACTTACATTTAGCCTCTCTAAAAATGTTTGATTTATTATCACCAGAATTAGAGAATTATACATTTTACCTTGTTCTGGCTAGAACTATTAGACAATTACAGAAGTCTAGTAGCTTGGTTGTTTAAATTTTGCTAAAAGCTTTACTGTGATTCTGATTCTGTTTGTTTCACACACATACCTGCAAATCATTCCACTAGTCTATAATTATTTTAAACTATGCTTAGTACTTAGGAAACAAAGTAGAAAATATCTTGGAATATCATTAAATTTTTTTCTTATGATTTATTTGTATACACTTCTTTATTCTACTTTATAAAATGTATTTTTATATATCATTTAATCTTTATAACAATCTTATGACACAAACTGAGCAGGTAATTTTTTCTTTATTTTAGAGGTCAAATATCTTAAAAGCAGACACAAAGTTGGTATGTAGATTTATAACGTGTATCTTGGAACTCTTTCTACTGAATTTTGTATGCCGCCTCTTCCTTTCTTTATCTTCCTCTTTATCTGCCTGACCAATTTGTATGTACCTGCTTAATATGTGCTCAAAATTAGAAAAGTTATATGGACATTGACTTCAATGAGATTAAAGTTTAGTTGGCAGGATATATACATATATATACATATATACACACATACATATATATACACCTATATATGCATATCTGTGTGTGTGCGCAAATTTACATATATATGCATATATAGATATTATTACAAATATATGCATATACAGACACTAATTATTTTAAAAATCATACAAAATGGCATATCAACAGCTGTCTCAAGATGTGATTTATATATTTATTTTGAAAATTTATTTAGGGCCCTATTGTGTAAGAGCCAAATGAAAGCTTCTGATAAAAGCTCTTGCTGACATTTAGAGGGAAAGGGACATTTGGGTTGGTCAAAGAGAAAAACATAACCTTCCTGAATCCTTATGAATCTTCATGGATCTTTAAGGAGAGTGAGACCAGGATAGGCAGAGAGAAGTTGACAGGTCGTTAAGGGGAAGAAGTCTGGAGGCCAGGAAGAGCAAGAGTACCGTGGGCACTGGTGAAGCTATTTCACTGCTCAGAGAAGAAGCATTTGGTAAAATAGTACGTATTTGCATACAGAAATGGGCACAAATTGTGGAAACCTCATATTCAACATGAACATCAATTTCTTAACTATTGATAATGCTCATAGTTCCACCATTGACTCTCTTTTATTGTCTACAAAGATAGTTTTTAGAGGGTTATTGATCCTTTGAGAATTTGTTTTACATAACAAATTTTGCCTTATTAATGTATATATAAGAATGCATAATTTTACAAGGTTAAGGACCTTAAATGCCCCTGAGGCTGATCTGAAGACTTCTAGGGTTAGAAACTCTTCCTGCACACTCTAACTAGAACCTAAATCTCTTTCCTAAACTCCAGATCTGCATATTCAGTTACCTACATTCTGATGCCCCAAATGAAACTAATTATGTATCCTAAATAATCAATTTATCTGATATTTCATGACAGAATAATTCAATACCCCTACCTACAGTAAATGGCAGAATGGGAGATCCTACACATAGGCACCGAAGCCAGAAATTCAGGAGACACTCTTGGCCCTACCTCCTCCTTTCTTACCACTTCTTGTTAATTTCTCAGACACTGCTTCTTCCCACCCAATAAGCTCTTTCACTATTTATGGGTTTTATCATTTCTACCCTGGATTGTCACAGCAGCTTTTTAACTATGGTCTCTTCCTCCAGTCTTGCTTCTCCCTTCCAGTTTATTCTCCCTATTGTTAGAAGAGTAACTTTAGTAACACTAATAACAAACCTGATCACATCCTTTACCTGCTGAAGTTTCTTCAATGATTCCCCCAATGTCTTAAATAATACAATTGATACTCTGATATCGTATGGATATTTGTCCCTGTCCAAATCTCTTGTTGAAATGTAATCCCCAATGTTGGAGGTGGGGCCTGATGGGAGGTGTTTGCGTCGTGAGGGCAGATCCTTCATGGCTTGGTGCTGTCCTTGCCACAGTAAGTGAGTTCACTTCACAGGAGATCTGGTCATTTTAAAATGTGTGGCACCTCCCCTTTGTCTTGTTCCCACTATGTGACATGCCTGTTCTTACTTCATTTTCTGCCATGAGCAAAAGCTCCCTGAGGCCTCCTAGAAGCTAAACAGAAACTGGTGCCATGATGCTTATACAGTTTGCAGAAACATGAACCAGTTACACCTCTTTTCTTTATAAATTACCTAATCTTGAGTATTTCTTTATAGCAAACTAGAATGGCCTAATACATCCTCCTCAGTATGATGAGGTTCAGCCTCTATTTTCTTTGCTGGCCTCATGCCATTCACATGCTCACTCTTAGCTTCACATCTTTGCATTGCTATATGTTTTCTCCTGTTGAAAATGTGCTGAGATTGTCTTCTTTTCCTGGCCAATACCAATTCATCCTCAGAGATGCAGCCCCTGAATCATGCTGTTGGGCGCCCTTTTCTCACCTCTCAAATCCCAGAAAGGTGCTGGTCCTCTGCATAACCATAGTGCTCTGGTCTTAAATCTATTAGGACAATTTTTTAACATCAGAATTTCCTGTTTCCTGTCTGTCTCTTCCTAAAGTTGTGACTCCTCTAAAACTTGGGGCGGTTCATTAGTTTCCAGTGCAATGTCCCCGCATGAATATCAGAATGAATACATGCTGTAGGCCAGCAGTTTTCAAACTGTTCCCAGGTGCTCCAGAGAACACTTCCATGATGGCACAAACATGAAATGTTTTCTTAGAAACAAAAATTTAAGCCATCCAAATAAATTATTCATGTCTAATTGGCAATTGCCTATTTCTCAATTCCTATAATATTGTATTTGCCAGAAAAGTTACACTCTAAAAAATATTTTTGCAGGTAATAATGACAAATTTTTGAATTAAGGAACGATAGAATAATACTGTTTCGATAACAATTACTTGGCAGAGTGAGCAATAGACATTGGAAAATGGCAAATAATTGATCTAGTGAGAAATATAGATTAACACAATTCGTTTCTAAGTCCAATAAAATGTACGTTTATTTTTTAAACATTTCTTTTGTTTCTAACAGGGGGCTTTGGATTTTAAAACATTTCTTTTTTAAGAAATGTTAAAACTGGTGCCATGATGCTTATGCAGTTTGCAGAAACATGAGCCAATTAAACCTCATTGGCTGTTGAGGTTTAACAGGGGGCTTTGCATTTTAATAGCAAGCACTTTTGTTCAGCTCCCTATCTTGGTCGTATATGGTAAAGTTCAACATTCTAGAAGTCGACAATGCTACACATTCAGTATTTTCAAATCCTAGCAAAAAGAGAAAACCTCCACTATGTATGCTCTAAAAATATGATTTCTACTTTTAAAAAAACTGAATACTCACCTGTGGTTTATTGTCCAAAAGTTTTTAAAAAGTAGAAAAGACTTTGCATCCTGAATAAAATGCGATTGACATTTCATATTCCTTACTTCTGAAGTACAAAAAAAAAGTGAAATGGTCTTCCCCAAAAGGAAAGCTCTCTCTTACATTTATGTTTAAAACTAAACAAAAATTCCCTATTGGATGATCATCTAAAAAGTCCTAGTCCATAGAAAATATATACTCTGACTTTTAAATGTCGACCAGCCTTGGAAATCTATATGACATAAACTTTTGCCAGAAAAAATCAATCTTGAGTTATGATTTGATTAGCAGAAAATTGCTATCACATTTGTTTCTACATTTGTCTACCTCATGTCCTTTTCATTCATAGGCTGGCTGATTCAAACCTTCTTTAAAAACTCCCCGAGAAAGTCTGTGACATTAAAATGTCCTTTGATGCTCTTTCGCTAAGCAGTGAATATTAACAGTTATGGTGACCCTGTTCCCTAATGTGTCTCAGCAGGATCAATAGCAGTTAAGTGCCACTGTTTTACAATTAAAAAGGGGATCATTTTAAATTTAAAAGCTCGTAGCTAATTTTCTTCTTGGCACTTAATGGCATAACTCATTTTTGAAAAACCTCATTGGGAGAACTAGACTTTTTTTTTTTTTTTGGTGGCAGCACAGGAAGAGGCTAGTTTCGCACCCCTTATTGCCTCTGAAATGATTTGTAGTGTTCCTTCATTAAGCTGTCAGCAGGGCATCCGTAAAATTTTCTCCAAAATAGGGACCCGGATGGAGAGCATGAGCAAGCATGGCGAGTCTCTGTAAAACTGTTTAGCAGCCAGTTTTCTTGTAACTTTCTTTCTGAATGCTGCTGTTTTCAGCCAAACTTGCGTTTTTGTTCACAATTTTTTCCTCATTTTCACTATTCTTTTTGGTGACTGCCTCCTGTTCCCTGTTAGGAACCTAGGCACATGATAGGTGGTTCAGAGCAGTGCATACATATTTCCAACATGTAATTGGCCAGTGCTGGAAATGCCATTCTGATTCTACCTCCTTGACATTGCAGAGAGTCTCAGCTTCTTTCCACACAACGATGACTTTCCTTTTTCCCAATTACAACAGTAACAGACGCATTGAGTTACATATACACTATATCTCCGGGGATAAGCACTTATATAGATCCACTTTGGGGTAAGTCTTATGTCTGCTTATGGAATTTACATTATCTTGAGGCAAATGAGAGAGATACTGTCATTTATATTTGTTGCTTGAACTTAGAAGAATATATTAATGCACTTAGTCCTTTTTTGAGGTATTTTTGAATGTCTATTTTAAAAGCCAAAGATATTTAATTTTCTCCTAAATAATACTACTACTCCTAGGAATTAAAAAAGCAAAGAGTTGAATACAAGGCACTGTGCTCAGAGCTTTATACATCTTTTTTCTATCCTTCTAACCTTGCAAAATGGACATATTGTTCATAAACTACAGATGAAGACACTTAATCTCAGAGAGGTTAGGTTAGCAGCTTAAAGTCACACAGCTTACAACTATTGCAAATGAGACAAAAGTCTCGAACTGCCTTGCTTCTAAACCCCTCATCTTTTAACCACAGCATCTATCACGTTCAATGAAACTTCTTTAGGTTTACCTATATATCCTTAGACTTACATTCAAAACTAAACTCCTCAGAATTCATAGGTTTTTCAAGAACATTTCCGGGATACTAGTAGTTAGAAAATAAGGACCAGTCAAAATGTATTGCGTTATTTATTATTCACGTAAAATTTAATCTATTTTTACAATTGTTTTTTACTTTTGTTAGTTTAACACAGTATGTCTATCACAGACTACGAGCTGTTACTCATTAAAGACTAGATGAAATATTCCACCTTATTCAGTTTTTTTGTGTGTGTGAATCTGATAATTGCCTCTGTAAATATAAATTTTTGGTGGAATGCTAATTTTCCAGGCGCATATGCATATTATATTAGAGTTTGGAATGGAATATTAGAGCATCCAAGTACCAATGTTCCCTGAGATTTGAATTAATTTCTACTACAGAAGTTTATCTTTATATCCAATTGAAATTTTCATAAATGCCCCCTCCCCACTATTATTTTGTAAAAACATTGTTTTAAGAAATAATGTTATTTTTACAAAATAATAATAATTGTGGGAAGGGGGACATTTATGAAAATTACCATGCCTTATAGAAAATAGAAGTGACTGTAATTTAAAAAAACGTATGTATACAAAACTCATTTTCCCTTTTTCTTCTTTTTCTGTCCCTTTCCCTTTCCTGCTTTCCTCCCTCCCTTTCTTCTTTTGCCGTCTTCCTTTTTAAATATTTTTCGAACAAATTAAAATACAATAGAGCCTTTGAATTAATTTTTCTTCTTTTAACCGGACATTGCTGTGCAAGTGGCAAAAAGAGTCCTGTCCCAGCACTGCCTGGGTAAGATAAAGGCTCGTCATCTGTGCATGCGTTTATCCGAGTGGAACGTGAGTCCTGGGGGCTGCTGCCACCGCGCCGGTCCCTCCTGTAATCCAAGCCCGTGTCAGAGGACGCGGCGCCTGCAAGGCAAGTGCCGTGGCTCGGGTTGCCCTAAGCGCGCTGGTCTAACACGCCACCTTAAAACACAATTAGCCGCTGACACCAGGTGCTGCCTGGTTCTTGCCACGTTACACTTCTCACGTTTCCTGTAATGGTGTTTGTAAAGTGCTCCCCCTTCTCAGTTAGCAGGGCTGCTCCTTCCACTGCCCCATTCATCTGTGCGGTTGCCGGGGACTCAGGGAGCCCGCCGCTGGCAAACAGGCTCTGCTAAGCGCAGCGTCCGCGCCCGGTGGTGGCAACATAACTGAAAGCCTGTCATTAGGCAAAATTTATTCCACATGCTGTTGATGAAGCCAATCGGTGCTGTGACTCCCCTTTTGTTTATGTTTAAAGAAGAGACGAAGGAAAGCGTCTATAAATAAGCTCAAGCAACATCGTCGCTGCGTGTGTCCGTTTCCTACTGTTGCGTGCTGGGCGTGGAGGGGTTCAATCCCCCGGTTTCACACTCTGCCGCTCTTTGAAGTGGCTGCAGGTTGCCGGGCTGCTTTGTACATCCAAAGCCCCGCTCCTCCGCATCCCTGCAATAAACAATACCTGCTTCATTTTTTTCCCCGGTAGTAATTATCCTTTTATATTTACATAAAGGGGCTGCCCTCTGAGTGGGCATAAATGCTGACGACCATAGGAGTTAGTTACTCTGTGCCTGCCTGAATTGCATTAGCTGCTAATTACTCTGAGGTCTCCCTAATGTCTCTGGTCTTCTCCACTAAAGCACACTGTGTAATTTAAATTTACATTGTGTCATATTACACTGGGGTTATGACACAGCCAAGTGTATTTTGACATTACGCTTTGTTTTCCCCCTAATGGTGCTTGCAGGAGGAAGGGTTGCAGCAGGTGTGGCCAGATCCTCTAGACAAGAGGTGTGGATTCAGATCCTACCAGTCTTACTCCTGATGAAGTTAGGCAAATCAGTTGGCTCTGGAGTAATTAGTAGCCGCTTCCTCATTGACCATTGCAAGGTAAGTGTTTTTGCATTCTTTCTGTTCTGGTGAGAGATTATGTGTTTATGAAATGCTAGTTCGGCGATTTACATTTATTTCTACAGCACCCCATGAACTGGGCGTCATTATTCTCATTTCACCGCAAGGAAAATGGTACTACTTAGCTTTATGAAGCAAATTCTCTCAAGACCATCCTCTCAGAGTGGGTGCAAGGCCTGAATGTGAATCCTGGTCTCTGAGTCTCTTAAGTACTAGTGTGCACCCCTACACCATAGGATTAGGTGATACATTGGAAAATCAAAAGAGTTAAATTGTTGTAGGGTTGAGGTGTGTTTATATGTATTATGCAGATGTATCTTCAGTGATATAATTTTTATTTATTTATTTTTTGAGATGGAGTCTCGCTCTGTCACCCAGGCTGGGGTGCAGTGGTGTGATCTCAGCTCACTGCAACCTCTGCCTCCTGGGTTCAAGTGATTCTCCTGCCTCAGCCTCTCGAGTAGCTTGGACTACAAGCGGGTACCACCTGGCCTGGCTAATTTTTTTTTTTTTTTAAGACGGAACTTCACTTTTGTTGCCCAGGCTGGAGTGTAATGGTGTGATCTCGGCTCACCACAACCTCTGCCTCCTGGGTTCCAGCGATTCTGCTGCCTCAGCCTCCCGAGTAGCTGGGATTAAAGGCATGTGCTACCACTCTTGGCTAATTTTGTATTTTTAGTAGATACCGGGTTTCTCCATGTTGGTCAGGCTGATCTTGAACTCCCAACCTCAGGTGGCCTGCCTACCTCAGCCTCCCAAAATTTTGGGATTACAGGAGTGAGCTACCACACCGGGCCTAATTTTTTTATTTTTAGTAGAGATGGGGTTTTGCCATGTTGGCCAGGATGGTCTTGAACTTCTGACCTCAAGTGATCCACCCCCCTTGGCCTCCCGAAGTGCTGGGACTATAGGCATAAGCCACCATGCCTGGCCAATTTTAAATTTATTTTATTTTTAAAAATAGAAACAGGGTCTTGCTATATTGTCCAGGCTGGTCTCTAATTCCTGGCCTCAAGTGGTCCTCCTGCCTCTGTCTTCCAAAGTGCTGGGATTATAGGCATAAGCCACCACACCCAGCCTGATATAATTTTTGATTAACTGATCTTCACAAACACCATACACAGTAGGTCAGACCTGTTGCTCATACAACATTGCGGGTCATTCCACAGGTTCGAGGTGAACAGGCAATCTCCCATTGGCCAGATTGCCAGAAACTCCCATCGGCCCTTTGTCCAACAAAGCATACATTACCTCTAGCACATTTTAGAATTTGTGGTTGTTCTACCAACTTGATGAGTAAAATTCAGTGTTCCAAACTAGCTCTTGCTTTTATTGGATACTTTTGAGTGCTATAGAACTATATGACACATTCTCAGGAATGGCGGTTCAGGAGTAGCAAGACATGAGTGCAGTACCTTTTCTGTTATGTCAGTTCAGGGGTATAACTTCTATTACAAAACAGAGTTAGTCTCTGCTGCTCCAAGCAGGGAATCATACTCAAAAGACATTTGACAGTAATCAGAGCAAAATTTCAGGCTAATGCTAAGACTCTCTGAAGTTAACGTGGTTCAATAAAAGGGATTAGCCTTTTTCATAGTTAGCCCAGTCGTTCTGGGATGAAGCTGCCATATCATGAGCAAACACAGGGGCAGAGAGTTGTAGCAGAGTAAAGGGCATGATTTGAAAGCTAGTTCCACTCTTCACTAGCTCAAGGGAACAGGCAAGTTACCAATTCCTCTGAGGCTCAGTTTTCTCTTTTGCAAAGTGGAGATAATAAATACACATCTATCTTTTGGAAATATAAGGACAAAGTAAAATGGGGATCTAATAGCCGCTGGTACAGAATAGGAACTCAAGGCAAATCTTCCTCTTCTTCCTTCTTTTTCTCTTCATTGTCTTCTTTCCTTACTTATTCTATATCTTAGATTTTACTACTGCATTCCAAAGACAGTGGAAGCTGACTTCTCCCTTTCTTACACCGCTGGCATTTCACTGGACAACCTCCTGTCTCTTCCGCATTTTCAGTGTTTCTCGCGGCCTCGTGGCCATTCCCATGGCCTGGATCATTTCTCACTTTCTGTGTCTTTTCCGACCTTCCAGCCACCTTTCCTAATGCTGGCGGACTTGTCCTTCTGAAATTCAGGCCAAGCCATGTCATTCCATTTTATTTATTCAATACTAACTTCTTCAAATCTTCAAAAAGTAAAGAAGCCCAGTTTTTTTGTTTGTGTGTTTTTACTGATTTTTACTGAAGTATATTTGACGATGGAGTAACTATTAACATTTTATGGAGTATTAGAAATACAAGGACCACAATTTGAGAATCAAAAAGCTACACGGTAGCCTCCCCCTTATCTCCAAAGGTAGCATCAAGCCCCATATGTACTGATTTTTCCTGTGTATACCTACCTATGATCAATTTAATTTATAAATTAGGCACAGCAAGAGATTAACAAGAAAACTAATCACAAAGTAGCAGAATTATAACACTATACTGTAATACAAGTTACGAATGTGGTCTCTCTTTTTCTCTCTCTCTCAAAATATCTTATTGTGTTGTACTCACTCTTCTTGTGATGATGTGAGATGACAAAATGCCAAGTAATGAGTTGAGGTGAGGTGAAGAATGACTTAAGCATTGTGATACAGTGTTTAACACTTGTGAATTATTTATTTCTAGAATGTTTTATTTAATATTTTCAGACCACCATTGACCTCAGATAACTGAAAATGTGGAAAGAGTAACTACAGATAAAGAAGAACTATGATATATGACAGTAAAGAGAAACATTGTCAGTAGGTCCATTTTTAGGCTCACATTTAATGAGCATTTACTCTATGGCAGGCACTGTGTTAGGTATTTTACATGTACCATATTGCTTTAATCTTTCTCAACCCCTGTTAGGAAACAGCTATTAATATTATTTTCCAGAGTGAAAAAGAGGCTAGATAAGTCTTCTAAGTAGTTAGGTAGGCTAGTTGAGCTGGGATATAAATGGAAATTGGGTTGATGCCATTTTCAAGCAGGCAGAACTATTTTGGTGTTTTGTTTACACCCAAGGACTATTTTAAAGTTTGGCACACATCAGGACGTTTGCCAATCCAAATTCTTCTAAGATGGACTTGCCTTGTTGTAATTAGGGAAGGGCCTCTGACACTCACATCTGAAATACAGGGAAGACATTTAGATGAAACTTTTAAAAAGACTACATTTGTTCTCCCAACTCTGTCTTGTTTTAGATCTGCTTGTACCTCCAGTCATGTTGTAAATGACATCAGTTATTACCCCTGCTGTCTGATTTTCAACCAAGAGCTAAAATTTCTACCGCTCTTTTTTTTTTTTTTTTTTAATTACTAAGGGGTTTCTAGTTTAAAATGATTTATCTCCTTTGGTTTAATAACAGGAGGTTGGGATTTCAATCCTGAGTTTGGTTCAGAAATAAAGTAAAACCACATGGTCTGCAGGTTGAGGGGAGAAGGCAAATACCCATGCTAGAGTGTAAAGAGAACTTGGGGGGAATCACAACAGCTATGAACATCCTGATGCATGGTTTCTTGGCTGTCACATTAAACAATGCACACTGCAGCCTCAAAACTGAGTGGAGGGCCTCCTTTGGATGACATGAGACTGCTCATCGTCAAGAGAACAATTGAGTTTCTATCTGACCTATCTGAAAGTGGATAGTTGTGTGACCTCAAGCAAGCCACGTCTTTCTTCTGGATTTGGAGTTTTTTAATCCACATAGCGAACCCACCCCAGTGACCTTGGCGTCTTGCTCTTTCTTAAACCCTGTAGGAGTCATCATGCCTCTGCTTCCAAGGCTCCTTCTGTCTATCATGTTCCCCTTCCCTCAGATATCTGCAGCCTCACTTATTTATGCCAAAGCATGTATCATTGTTTAGCTGATTTTACTTTTTTAAAACCTTATTTTTAGAGCATTTTTACATTTATGAAAGATTGCACAAAAAAATAAAGTTCCCCTATAACCCTTTCTCCCCATCCCCCCTCCCTCAGTTTCCCCTATTATTAACATCTTGCAATAGTGTGGTCCATTTGTCAGAATTAATGAGTCAATATTGATACATTATGGTCTACTAAATCCCATAGTTTACATTAGGGTTCAATCTTCAAGTTGTGCATTCTATGGATTTTAACAAATATATAATGATATGTATCTTTCATTACAGTATCATATAGAATAATCCCTTTGCCAAAAAAAACCCCACACACAAACCCTGTGTTCCATCTACACATTTCTCCCTCCTTTATCCCAAACCTCTGGCAATCACTGACCTTTTTATAGTCTCTTCACAGAATTTCAAATAGCTGGAATCATATAACATACAGCCTTTTCAGACTAGTTTCTTTCATTTAGTGATATGTATTTAAGGTTCCTCCATCACTTTTAATGGCTTGATAGCTCATTTCTTTTTATCATTGAATAATACTCCACTATATGGATATTTTTGTTTATCCATTCACCTATTGAAAGGATGTCTTGGTTGCTTCCAACTACTGGAAATTGTGAATAAAGTTACTATAAACATGATGTGCAGATTTTCTTTTGGATATACATTTCCAATTTATTTGCATAAAAAACCAGCAGTGCAATTGCTGGAAGGTGTGGTAAGCCTACATATAGCTTTGTAAAAGACACCAAACTGTCTTTGAAAATGGCTGTGTTAATTTACTTTTTTACTCTTAAAAGTTTAACTATATGGCTCACCAATTATGAAAGTGCCTCTTTTTTACAGTTCCCTCAATGGAACCTGTTGCCAAACTTTCAGATTTTTGCCATTCTGCTAGGTGAGAAATTGTATTCCAGGGTAGTTTTCGTTTATGGTTCTCTTAGTGAGAGATCTTGGCATGTTTCACGTGTTCGAGGGTCACTTGGTTTCCTGTTTCTGTGAACTGGCAATTCATATCTCATGCTCATATTTCAATCAGGTTCTTAGTGGGTTTTTTGGTCTCTATTTTTAACAGGTCTATGTATACTAGGGGTGTAAATCTTCCATCCGTGGTATAAATTAGAAATATTTTCCCAAATTTGACATTTGTCCTTTTACTTTACTTTTTTTTTTTTTACTATGACACATTGTCTTTATTGTAGTCAAATTTATAATTCTTTCCCTTATAACTTATTGATTTTGAATTATAGTTAGAAAAACATTTCCCTTCTGAGGTTATGGAAGAATTCATCTACTTTTTAAAATCTCTGATCCATTTGGAATGTTTTCTGCTGTAAACTGTGAAAGAAAGATCAAATTTTATGTTATTCCATATGGTGATCCATGATCCTAACATCATTTATTAAAAGCTCAACTTTTTTCCCACTGATATTTCAGATGCCATTTTTATATATGCCAAATTTCTATTTGGAATTGTATACTCTTTCTGGGTTTTATAATTGCGCTGTCCACCTGTTCATTTCTGCAGGCATCAAAACATACCATTTTCTTTATAGTTCATTTATAATATTTTAATATCTGGTAATAAATATTTCCCAGTATTGCTGCAGAAGAATATTTTTATCAATTATTAAGATATAATTTATGTGCAATAAACTTCATTCATATAAGTTGTACAATTCAAAGTACTTTGATAAGTATATTCACTGTGAAACCACTGCTACTATCCCAATGCCAGTAATTTCCAAAACCAGCATACATTTCCTTTTGGCCCCTTGAAGTTCATTCTGCTCCTAGTAAGTGAATGATCTGCTTTATGTCAATGTAGATTAGTTTGCATTTTGTAGACTTTAATGTAAATGGAAACGTGCTGTATTTATTCTTTTATATATCACTTCTTTGACTCAGCATAATTATTTTCAGATGCATATTATGTGTCAGTAGTTTATTCCTTTTGTGATCAAGTAGAATTTCATATTATATGAGTAAACTGCACTTTATCCATTCACCTGTTCATGGACATTTGGGGGGTTCCACTTGGCTCTTAAAAATGAAACTGCTATAAACATTTCTGTATGATGCTTTGTGAACATACACTTTCCAACCTTAGGTAGATACTTAAGAGTGGAATGCTGAGTCATGTAGTAGGTGTATGTTGAATTTTTTTAAAACTGCAAACCATTTTTTAAGGTTAATGTTCCATTTTACATTCCACCAGAGTTCCATTGTTGCATCTTTCATCAATGTCTGGTGTTGGCAGTCTTCTATATTTTGACTATTACAATGGTTATGTACTGGTATCACTTGGTGATTTTAATTTGGGTGTATCTCATGATTCATAAAGTTGAGCATCTTTTAATGGGGTTATTGGAATTTTTATTTCTTTTAAGATGAGTATGTTCAAATTTCTGCCTTCTAAAATGTTGTGTTTTTTATATTGGTGGATTATATGAGTTCTTTATTTGTTCTGGATATATGTATTACAAAAATGTTTATCATTCTATGCTTTGCTTTTAATTGTTTAAAATGCAAATGTTTTTTACTTCATTAGAATCATATTTATCATTTTAAATGGTTTGTGTGTTAAATGCCCAAGCTAAGAAATATTTGTCTATCCCAAAGTTGCAGAAATTTTTTCTACTTTTTTTTAGAAAAAGGTTTCACCTTTGACATTATATCTATGCATCATCTCTTATAAATGCTGTATATCATGTGATGTACAGGTCACTTTGTTTTCCATTTGGAAGTCTAGTTGTTTCGGGGTGATATGTTGTAGAGGATTCTCACTTCTTATTGCCAAGAATCAACTGGCAACCTATGTGTGAGACTACTTCTAAACTTTATTTTGTTCTATTTATCCATATGTTTGTTCTTTCTCCAATACCACGTGGTCTTGAAATTAGGTAGTGTAAATTTTCGATCTTCATTTTCTATCTTGATTCTTTACTATTAGAGCTTGTTTGAACTTCCACACAAATTTTAAAACTGGCTTCACAAAGTGCTAACTTTTTTTTTCTACACAAAAAGCCTGGTAAATTTTTAATTAGCATGAAGTTGAACATTTAGATTAATTTGAGAAGAAACACTGTTTTTTAATTCAGGAAACCAGTATTTCTCTGTATCTATTTAGGACATCTTTCATATCTTGTAACAATATTTTTTAGTTTTTAGTGTAAATTATATACATCTCTTTTTAAATTTTTCTAAGTATTTTGTGTTTTTTGATGTTATTGCAAATGGCAATTTTTGCTTTAGTTTCTTTTTTTTTGTTGTTATACTTTAAGTTCTAGGGTACATGTGCACAATGCGCAGGTTTGTTACATAGGTATACGTGTGCCATGTTGGTTTGCTGCACCCATCAACTCGTCATTTACATTAGGTATTTCTCCTAATGCTATGCCTCCCCCAGCCTTCCACCTCCGTGATAGGCCCTGGTGTGCGAGGTTTCCCACACTGTGTCCATGTGTTCTCCTTGTTCAACTCCCACCCATGAGTGAGAACATGCAGTGTTTGGTTTTCTGTCCTTGTGATAGTTTGCTTAGAATGATGGTTTCCAGCTTCATCCATGTCCCTGCAAAGGACATGAACTCATCCTTTTATATGGCTGCATAGTATTCCATGGTGTATAAGTGCCACATTTTCTTAATCCAGTCTATCATTGATGGATGTTTGGATTGGTTCCAAGTCTTTGCTATTGTGAATAGTGCCACAATAAACATACATGTTCATGTGTCTTTACAGTAGCATGATTCATAATCCTTTGGGTATATACCCAGTAATGGGATGGCTGGGTCAAATGGTATTTCTAGTTCTAGATCCCTGAGGAATCGCCACACTGTCTTCCACAATGGTTGAACTAATTTACACTCCCACCAACAATATAAAAGCGTTCCTATTTCTCCACATCCTCTCCAGCACCTGTTGTTTCCTGACTTTTTAATGTTCGCCATTCTAACTAGCATGAGATGGTATCTCATTGTGGTTTTGTTTTGCATTTCTCTGATGACCAGTGATGATGAGCATTTTTTTCATATGCCTGTTGACTGCAAAAATGTCTTCTTTTGAGAAGTGTCTGTTCATAATCTTTGCCCACTTTTTGATAGGGTTGTTTGTTTTTCTCTTGTAAATTTGTTTAAGTTCTTTGTAGATTCTGGATATTAGCCCTTTGACAGATGGGTAGATTGCAAAAGTTTTCTCCCATTCTGTAGGAGGCCTGTTCACTCTGACGATAGTTTCTTTTGCTGTGCAGAAGCTCTTTAGTTTAATTAGATCCCATTTGTCTGTTTTGGCTTTTGTTGCCATTGCTTTTTGTGTTTTAGTCATGAAGTCTTTGCCCATGCCTATGTCCAGAATGGCATTGCTTAGGTTTTCTTCTAGGGTTTTTATGGTGTTAAGGTCTTACATTTAAGTCTTTAATCCATCTTGAGTTAATTTTTGTATATGGTGTAAGGAAGGGATCCAGTTTCAGCTTTCTACGTATGGCTAGCTAGTTTTCCCAGCACCATGTATTAAATAGTGAATCCTTTCCCCATTTTTTGATTTTATCAGGTTTGTCAAAGATCAGATGGTTGTAGATGTGTAGTGTTATTTCTGAGGCCTCTGTTCTGTTCCATTCATCTATATCTCTGTTTTGGTAGCAGAACCATGTCGTTTTGGTTACTGTAGGCTTGTAGTGTAGTTTGAAGTCAGGTAGCGTGATGCCTCCAGCTTTGTTCTATTTGCTTAGGATTGTCTTGGCTATGCGGGCTCTTTTTTGGTTCCATATGAACTTTAAAGTAGTTTTTTTCCAATTCTGTGAAGAAAGTCAATGATAGCTTGATGGGGATAGCATTGAATCTATAAATTACCTTGGGCAGTATGGCCATTTTCATGATATTGATTCTTCTTATCCATGAGCATGGAATATTCTTCCATTTGTTTGTGTCCTCTTTTATTTCATTGAGCAGTGGCTTGTAGTTCTCCTTGAAGAGGTCCTTCGCATCCCTTGTAAGTTGCATTCCTAGGTATTTTATTCTCTTTGTAGCAATTGTGAATGGGAGTTCACTCATGACTTGGCTCTCTGTCTATTATTGGTGTATAGGAATGCTTGTCGTGTTTGCCTATGACATGATTATATATTTAGAAAACCCCATCGTCTTAGCCCAAAATCTCCTTAAGCTGATAAGCATTTCAGCAAGGTCTCAGAATAAAAAATCAATGTGTTTTAGTTTCTAATTCGTGTTAGTATACAAAAATACATTTGATTTTTCTATATTTACCTTTAATCTAAGAGTTTTCTAAATTTACTTTGTTAGTTGTTTTGTAGAATTTTTAGGATTTTTATGTAAACAGTTATGTCATCTTCAAATAAGGAGAGTTTTATTTCTTCCTTTCCAATCTCTATTCCTTTTGTTTTTTCTTCTTGCCTTTTAATAATAGGACACTTAGTATAATTCTTCTTAATTTTTTTTTAATTTTTAATTTTTTGGGTAAATAGTAGGTATAAATGTTTATGGGGTACATGAGACATTTTTATCTGTATCATACACTATGCATACAATGTGTAATAATCACTTCAAAGTAAATGGGGTATCTTATCACCTCAAGTATTTACTGTTTCTTTGCATAATGATAAATCATTCCAATTATGCTTTTTAGCTTATTTTTAAATTTATAATAAATTATTATTGACTGTAGTCACCGTATTGTGCTATCAAATACTAGATCTTATTTATTCTATCTAATTGTATCTCTGTACTCATTAACCATGCCCACACCCACCTCTCCCACTACCCTTCCCAGCCTCTGGTAACAATCATTCTACACAGTATTTCCGTGAGTTCAATTCTTTTAATTTTTAATTCCCACAAATGAGTGAGAAGATGTGAAGTTGGTCTTTCTGACCTGGCTTATTTCACATAACATAATGTTCATCAACTCCATCCTTGTTGTTGCAAATGACAGGATTTCATTCTTTTTTATGGCTTAATGGTACAATTTGAAGTCAGTAAATGTGATTTCTCCAGTTTTGTTCTTTTTGCTCAGGACAGCTTTGGCTATTCTGGGTCTTTTGTGATTTCATATAAATTTTAGGGTTGTTTTTTCTATTTTTGTGAAGAAGGTCATTGGTATTTTTATATAAATTGCATTGAATTTGTAGATTGCTTTGGGTAGTATGACCATTTTAACAACATTGATTCTTCGAATTCATGAACAGGGAATATCTTTCCATTTTTTGTGTCCTCATCAATTTCATGCATCAATATGGTATAATTTTCATTACAGAGACCTTTCACTGCTTTGGTCAAGTTCATTCTTGGGTATTTTATTTTATTTGGAGCTATAGTAAATGAGATTACTTTCTTGCTTTCGTTTTCAGATTGTTTGCTGTCGTCAGATAGAAATGCTACTAATTTTTGTATGTTGATTTTGTATGCTGAAACTTTACTTTTTTTAAATCAATTCTAATAGTTTTTTGGTGGAGTCCTTAGGTTTTCCCAAATATGAGATTATATCATCTGCAGACAAGGATAATTTGACTTCTTTACTTGCAACTTAGATGTCCTTTATTTCTTTCTCTTGTCTGATTGCTCAAGTGCTGTGTTGAATAATGGTGGTGAAAGTAGGCATCCTAGTCTTGTTCCACATCTTACAGAAAAGGCTTTCAGTCTCTCCCCATTCAATATGGGTCTGTCATATATGGTTTTTATTGTGTTGAAGTATGTATATAAATCTCTTCATGATACAAACTCTCAAAAAACTGGGTATAGAAGGAACATACTTCACCTTGTATTTCTAATATTATTATTATATATAATTACATATTATATAGTATATAATTATATATATTGTATAATTACATATTATATATTATATAATTATATATATTATATAATTACATATTATATATTATATAATATATATATTATATAATTACATATTATATATTATATAATTATATATAATTATATAATTACATGTTATATATTATATAATTATATATTATATAATTGCATATATTTATATAACTATATATTATGTAATTGCATATATTTATATAATTATATATTATATAATTGCATATATTTATATAATTATATATTATATAATTGCATATATTTATATAATTATATATATTATATAATTGCATATATTTATATAATTATATATTATATAATTGCATATATTTATATAATTATATATTATATATTATATAATTACATATATTTATACAATTATATATTGTATAATTACATATATTTATACAATTATATATTATATAATTACATATATTTATACAATTATATATTGTATAATTACATATATTTATACAATTATATATTGTATAATTACATATATTTATACAATTATATATTGTATAATTACATATATTTATACAATTATATATTGTATAATTACATATATTTATACAATTATATATTGTATAATTACATATATTTATACAATTATATATTGTATAATTACATATATTTATACAATTATATATTGTATAATTACATATATTTATACAATTATATATTGTATAATTACATATATTTATACAATTATATATTGTATAATTACATATATTTATACAATTATATATTGTATAATTACATATATTTATACAATTATATATTGTATAATTACATATATTTATACAATTATATATTGTATAATTACATATATTTATACAATTATATATTGTATAATTACATGTATTTATACAATTATATATTGTATAATTACATGTATTTATACAATTATATATTGTATAATTACATGTATTTATACAATTATATATTGTATAATTACATGTATTTATACAATTATATATTGTATAATTACATGTATTTATACAATTATATATTGTATAATTACATGTATTTATACAATTATATATTGTATAATTACATGTATTTATACAATTATATATTGTATAATTACATGTATTTATACAATTATATATTGTATAATTACATGTATTTATACAATTATATATTGTATAATTACATGTATTTATACAATTATATATTGTATAAATACATGTATTTATACAATTATATATTGTATAATTACATGTATTTATACAATTATATATTGTATAATTACATGTATTTATACAATTATATATTGTATAATTACATGTATTTATACAATTATATATTGTATAATTACATGTATTTATATAATTATATATTGTATAATTACATGTATTTATATAATTATATATTGTATAATTACATGTATTTATATAATTATATATTGTATAATTACATGTATTTATATAATTATATATTGTATAATTACATGTATTTATATAATTATATATTGTATAAATACATGTATTTATATAATTATATATTGTATAATTACATGTATTTATATAATTATATATTGTATAATTACATGTATTTATATAATTATATATTGTATAATTACATGTATTTATATAATTATATATTATATAATTACATGTATTTATATAATTATATATATTATATAATTACATGTATTTATATAATTATATATATTATATAATTACATGTATTTATATAATTATATATATTATATAATTACATGTATTTATATAATTATATATATTATATAATTACATGTATTTATATAATTATATATATTATATAATTACATGTAATTATATAATTATATATTATATAATTACATGTATTTATATAATTATATATTATATAATTACATGTATTTATATAATTATATATTATATAATTACATGTATTTATATAATTATATATATTATATAATTACATGTATTTATAAAATTATATATTATATAATTACATGTATTTATATAATTATATATAATATATATTATATTTATATATTATATATGATATAATTATATATAATATATAATTATATATGATATAATTATATATAATATATAATTATATATGATATAATTATATATAATATATAATTATATATAAATATATAATACATTGTTACATACACTAATAATTATATATAATTATATAATATATACTGTGTAATATAATTAAATATTATATAATATACAATATATAATATGTAATATAATTATATATAATATATAACATAATGTAATATATGATAATATATTCTATATGGGATATATATTATATATTATATAGAATATACGTAAATATAATATATATAATATATGGGATAAAAAACACATTTTTAAACAAATATGCGATTTAGTTTTATATATATTATTTTTATATATCATATATATTTTGTAATATATTTTATCAACCTTTTAAAAGTGTTTTGAACATTTTTTTGTTGTCAGCAAATGCAGATATACTATCATAATTTACCTATTAATTCTCTATCATTGCTTATTCAGGTTGTTTTAAATTTTCCTCAATTATAAGTTACATAGCAGTGGATACCTTTATGTGGACAAACTAATAATATTTAAACAAAATTGAAGAGAATTTTTTCTAACATGCAAAATATCATCATGTTTCAATAAATAAGCAAAAGAATAGTGAAAAATAAAATTGCTGCCAATTTTACAAAAATTCACGTATTTGGTTTTCATACCATTTAATCAATATGAACCTTTTTAAAGCCTGATAACTAGCCAAAGAATGTGAACATAGACTAGAAAATGCATACTGGAAAAAAACAGAATAATTACATATTACATCTCATGTTAAAACAAATTTTAAAAAATAGAATTTCTGTACCCATTAAGTTGACAATTAAAATGAAAATCTTCAATTTGGAAAATGTGTAATGAGACAGGGATTCTTATGAATCACTGATGGGTATGCAAAATATCCTTTGTAAAGAACTTTAGCAAAATATGTTACAAGTCTTACAATATTTGTTCTCTTTGACCTAGTTCCACTTCCTGGAATCAATCTTAAGAAAACAATCCTAAGTACAACATTTTGTGGAAAACTTTTAAAAATAATAATAATTGTTTAATTCCATTAAATATGGAAAACAAACCTCAACATAATATTATAGGGACATTGAGCTAATTGATATGAAAAAATACAGAAATTAATAACAATTTTGACAAAATTACTTCAATAGTTGAAAAATGCTTGTATTTTAAGAAAAAGTGAGCAAAGTAAAATTCAAATTCTATGTATAGAATATGAGATAACCTATTATGGAAAACAATATGTATAGATAATAACTAGATGAGAGTTCACAAAAGTACCTGTCTTTGAGCACTAGTATGAAAAGTAGCCATTATTTTAACAATTATTTCTTTCTTTCTTCCACAATAAGGATATATTAGATTTGTAATTGGAAAGTAATCTTTATTTTCAGTTTTATGTGATTTCTTGTTTCATTAATTTGACAGTATATTTTTAAATGTTCTAATGTACACATGGGGCATAGCCCCTAGATTCAGAAATTAGATAAGGATGCTTGTTAGCTCCGCTACCACTCAGCACTGTTATGGATACCTTACACAATAAAATAAGAAAAGGAAAAAAAAGATGATGTTTAAATATTATAAAGAGTGAAAAAAATATTTGTAGATTATCTGATACCTACATAAAATTGGAACCAAATTTAATACAACAGAAACAAAAAAAAATCAAGAAGAGAGTTTGGTGCTCTTTACAAGATAAACATATCAATAGTCCTTTCTGTATTGTACCAACATACAGTAGGAAAATGGGAGGACAATCACATCCACATACATAAGTCTCTAGAAATGAAACTAATGAAAGTGTTCAGGACCTAAATATGAAATAAATGTTAACGAATTACTAAATACCTAAGCAAATGGAGATGTATTTCATGTTTTTTAGTGAGAGAAAATTGTAATAATAATGAAAATAATGTTAGTTAACTATATACTAGGCACCTTTAAGAATGGTCATATAGCACTCATTTTATACTTATAACATTTTCCATGAGGCTTATGCTATTAATTTCACCATTTTATGCATATAAAGTTGAGAAAGAGTAACCTGCATGGCCTGAGCCACTCCTGCAAGGTGCTTGTCTTTTTTTTTTTTTTTTTTTTTTGAGATGGAATCTCGCCCTGTCACCCAGGCTGGAGTGCAATGTCGTGATCTTGGCTTACTGCAACCTCCGCCTCCCGGGTTCAGTAATTCTCCTGCCTCAGCCTCCCGAGTAGCTGGGATTACAGGCACCAGCTACCACGCCCGGCTAATTTTTTGTATCTTTAGTAGAGACGGGGTTTCACCATGTCCTGACCTTGTGATCCACCCTCCTCTGCCTCCCAAAGTGCTGGGATTACAGGCCTGAGCCACGGCACCCTGTTGGTACTTGATTTTAAATCCAGCTCCCAATAGAATATTTTAATGAAAGGTTGCCTCTTAAATTTATCTTAAATAAAATGGTGCTAATACATACAGTATGATTTTGAAAGCAATACAAATTTTGAAAAACTGTAGTCAAATAGGTAATGTTGGAAGAGAAGGGACAATTTTGTCAATGAGATAAAATAGGAAATGTAGTTTTTGTTGCAATCTCAAGAGTGGGGAAAGGTGAACTATTCACAGTGGCTGCTGTGCCAGTTTCCATCTCTATGATATAAATAACATTAGACTTATATCACAAAATGTATGTAAAACAAATTCCATATAGACCAAATAACTAAATTTGAAAGATTATGAAGTGTTACAATTATTCTATATTAGGAAGATCTTTCTAAGTAGGACATAAAACTTGGAAGTCTGTCAAATAAGACTTCCTGTTTTGACTAAATATAACTGAACATCCTCTTCGTGAAAAAGATATCTCCAAATTCAAAATCAAGAAAAAAATTGATTTGATAACATACCTTGAATATATACAAATCTCCCATTAATCACTAGAGAAGTAGAAAGAAAGGAAATAAAATGCAATTTTCAGAAGAAGAAATAGAAATAACTAAGATGTACATGAGAAGACACTCAGTCCCATTGACAATCAGGAAAATACAAAATAAAATAGCCTCTTTTTATTTCCCCATAAGAAGAATGAACAAAATGAAAGATTAATGTCAAGTGTGGGTAATATTGTGGAAAAACTGACAATTGGATTGTAACAATTTAATTTTTTGATGACAATTTAGCAGTATGTATTGAAATTCTCAATTTGTGTACTGTTGGACTAAGCAATACTACTTCAAAGAAATTGTCTTACATAAATACATCCATATATCTTTGTAATAGTAGAATTTGGACACAATCTAAAAAAGAAATCAAAAGCAAATTTCTTCGGCAATAATAATACATCGGTATCATGGAATACACTGTAGCAACTAAAAAGCATGAGGCATTTATGAACATTTTTAATGTCAAAATAAGCCAAGGCATATTTTAAAATAAGAGAAGCATGTCTAAGAGAAGGTGGTATACTAGCATCTCATTTAAGTAAAACTAAACACTAAACTAAACTAACTTCTTGTCATCTGCCATCCTGCCACCCCCAAATATTGCTGCCTATATGTACATATTAAGCTTGTCAATTTGGTTGTAGTCTCTTTCATATGCAAGTATTTTGGAAAGTTCCCATGTTAAGCATCCTCTGTTGGCTCAGGCAAATCAGCTCAGTTTCCAAACTTACAGATCCCACTCAGCAAAACAAAAGTCTTTGTGGTTAATCAAATAAAAATGCCAACTAAAAGAAGCAGTGTTCAAAATATTATATTTATTATGGTTCCAAATATTTATTTTGCATTACTTAGTTTTCTGATAATTAGAACAGTTTTGCCACAGCTTTACTTTGAATGTATGTCCTTTATTCCTTGGCTCCATAGAGGCTGTACAGGCACTTTAAAGATGAATGCAGGCGTACTGGGATATTGTAGTTTCCAGCGTTTTGCCTAATGAGTCACCCTTCCTTTCTAATAATTCAGTCATGTTTCAGAGAACTGATGGCTTCAACTTTAAATATAATATATTAATTTGAAGGCAATTCTTTATTGTCACTTACAGATTTTTTCCTTTTTAAACAGCTTAAAATATTAATGAAAGGTTAAAAGATAAGTGTTAGTCTTTGTCTTTGGGCTCATATTTATAAGCACTTCCAAAGACCTGGTTGAAATTATATGTTAACGAAGCATATTCTTCTTGCATTTCAGTTCCTTGAGCTCAAACACACCTACCTCTTAAATTGACTGTCTTTGTGATCTTGGCCAAGTTACTCAACATCATTGGTCCTCATTTTTCTCTTTGGAAAGTTCAAACATCTAAAAATATAAATATGGTCTCTTCTACCTCAAATAATCTATAAGCGAGTAAGTCCAGGAATCAATATAATTTTATGTCTATGACTGAATTATAATAGCAATAATTAAAATCCATTTAAAAGAACCAAGATTACAAATAACTCAATGCAAAGTTACTTATTTTTTAAAGGTCTGTGAGTTATCAATACAACATAAGTGGGACCAATATTTGCATGTGTCTCAGATACTTTATTTGATATACACCAAAATATAGTTTGAACTTCATTAACATGTGAGAAAAAGTCAATAGCAGAAGATGGGTCTTGTTAGGTGACTTCTTGGATACAATCAGCATTTCAATTGTCTTACATATATCAACCAGTTAACAGTTTATACAATGTGGAATAATTACCACATTAGAGTGTTACAACATCACACACGTAGGAATAATTAATCTATTATACTTTCAATATGAAGGCATGCTTTTTCTTTAGCTTGTTGTTAAAACGAGGCATTCTAAAAAGAACTCCCTGGAAGAAATTGGGAGCTAGAGGTGAACATAGATTGAAAGTACGGTGGTCAGATATACCAGATAGTTGTAATGTATGGGTATAACTTAGAGAGACACAAGCCTTTCCATAACACCATAGAAAATCTCTGACTATGGGCTAATGTTGTGTTCAGAGCAAGTTGAGACAGAAAGCCTTCTGCTACAAAAGCCTAGAATTTGTTGAATTCCTGACCAACGTATAGGTGTATTAACACAGTTATGGATTTATTAAATGGAAATAGGTAAGAGATGCCAACCACTGCATGTCATTTAACAAATTTCAACCTACGGGCTTGGGATATATTTTTCAAAGGGAGTACAAAATGAGATAAAAGAACCCTACCCTGGTATTGTTAAATGATGAGGGCTCATGAAACCTTGTGGATATTTATATACTGACCAATGTAGTTAAATAAAAAGGTGAGTGAATAAGGAGTGAAAACCTGCCTGAGGTTGAGTGGGATGATCACCATCAGTAGATCTAATTTTAACTCTGCAACCTTTTATTAGATGGATTCACCATCACCAGCAAAGAGATGCAGGGGAGGGGTGAGCCAGAGGTCTCTGTATTTGCCAGACCACAAATGTCTTACTGCATCTAAACTTTTTAAAGACAGAATGGGGGTGGTTGTAGCCAAGAGACATGGAAACTGGATATTCTAGGGTATTTTTTTTTGTATTTGATAAAATGCTGATTATTTGAATCAAGATCTTTAACAAGTTCTTGACATCATGTGTTGGAGACAATTGTTCTTTCTCCTGTTTCTCTTGCCTCATATTAATGCTTTTTGTCTGAACTTTTTTTTTTAATGATGATCTGAACATCTTTGAAGAGCAGTTGTCACTTCTAGGTGGTTGAAAGGGCAGGATGTGTGCAGCATGGGTGGCATATTGCACCAGTGTCCTCTCTTGTTGGGCAATTATAAGCTGTGACCATCTAGTCCCGCCATCCTGAGAGGTAATCCTTAACTCTATGCTGTCAAAGTCTCCCTCTGAGTATTCAGTTGAGTACAAATTAGCACACATCTGTGAAGAATGTGTACTCAAGGCAGGGGAAAGAGCATCTGAAAGGATTAGAGTGAACAATGACCAACACTCTTGTGGGGAGATTAGTGGATGTCAGGGGCTGGAAGGAGGAGAAGGAGGGAGTGGCTGCCAATGGGTACTGGTTTCTTTTAGGGTGATGAAAATGTTCTAAAATTAGATGTGGTGAGGGTCACACAAGTATAAGTTAAAACCCACTGAATTATATATTTTAAAATGATAAACTTTATGCTACATGAATTATATCTCAATAAAACTTTTTCTAACATACTGTGATTTTTTAGAAAAATTGGAGGGGCTATATTAATATCAGAAAAACTGTATTTCAGTGCAAAAATATTTTCAGGCATAAAAAGGTAAATTCATAGCAATAAATCTGTTGATTCATCAAGAGCACATAATGTATCTAATAACAGATTTCAAAACACATGAAGAAAAACTGATAAAATTGCTAAGAAAAGTAGACAAATTTACAACTATTGTCAGATAATTCAGTACCATCTGTGTAATAATTTATAGAATAAGTAGCCATAAAATCAGGAGTAATAAAGATTTAAATAACATAGTCAACCAAATAGACCAAATTAATATTTATGAAATATTTCCAGCCAACAACAGCAGAATACACATTCTTTTGAAATGTACATGGAACACTCACTGAGATAGACCATATTCTGGGCCATAAAACAAGCTTTAAATTTAAAATAATTTATGTCATATCAAATAGGTTATCTGAACATCATGGAATTAAATCAGAAATCAATAACAGAAAGATATATTTAAAAAATCTCCAAATATTTGGGAGCTAGGTAACACATTTCTATAAGAAAAAATTACAAGAGAAATTAGAATTTATTTTCATCAGCATGAAAATGCAAACAGAAGATATAAAAAATGTTTGAGATGCAGCTAAAGTAGCATTTGAGGAAAACTTATAGCTTACCTAAACAACTTTGCTACAAAATAAAAGAAGTCTAAACTTAATGATATCAGTTTAACCTTAAGAAACTATAAAAAGAAAAGTAAATAAAGCCCAGGAGCAGAAGAAAGAAAACAATATGGATCAGAGTAGAAATCAATGAAATAAAACAGGGAAACGATAGAGAAAAATGTGAGAAATGAAAGGCAGGTTTAATTAATCTCTACCTAGAGTGATGAGGAAAATAACAAGAAGACACAAATTGGCAATATTAGAAATACACGAGGTAGACAGACAGTATGGAGTTTAGAGATTTAAAAAAATGTTAAGAGAATATTATGTACAACATTATGCCAATAAATTTGACAATTTATATGAAGTGGGCAAATGTTTTGAAAGACATTAACCACCAAGTTCACTCCAACAGAAATATGTAACGTGAATTTCCCTATATCTGTTAAGGAAATTTAATTTTTAATAAAAGCAAAAAGAAAACAAACAAAAACTTCCCACAAAGAAAACTCCAAGCCCAGGTAGCTTCAAAAATTTGGCAAAATATATGGCTTTTAAGTAAGAAATAATACGAATTCCACATATACGCTTCCAGAATATTAAAGAGGAGGGAATATGTCTCAACTTATTCTATGAAGATTGTATATCCCCGATACAAAATATAGACAAAGCTGTCTCAAAAAAGAGACACAAAAAAAGAAAAGAAGGAAAAAATCCTATGAACGAAAAAGTCACAAAAATATAGATACAAAAATTCTAAACATATTTTTAATAAATTAAATACACCAAACAAATAGGATAATAAAGAAGGATGTTTTTCCTAGGCTTCCAACTTTGGTTCACTTTCAAAAATTAATTAATCAATGTAATACACAATATTAACAAGTTAATCTGATGCACATCTCAATCAATAATGACAGAAATTTGGCAAAATATCACATTCATTACTGTTATAATCTCTAAACAAACCAGAAAGAAATAAACTTAGTCTGATGGAGTATACCTGTGAATAAACATATAGCTGGCATTATACTTAACAGTGAAAGAGTGAATACTTTCACTTTAAGATTGAAAAAAAAAAAAAGACAGGTATGTTTGTTCTCACAACTTTTATTCAATATTAGATTGCAGGTTACTCATCTGTACAATATGACAAGAAAAATAGAGAAAAGGTTTTCAAATCGGAAAGGAAGAAGTAAAACTCACTTTATTCCCAGACAATATGAGTATCTACATAGAAATTCCTATCGAATCTAGGAAAAAACTGCTATAACATCTATATTTAGTTAGAGAATATAAGACCAATTATGGATTAATTATAAATTCATATGTCAATACCAACACAAGATAATTGCAAATTAAAATGTAGAAAACAATACCATTTATAAAAGCATAAACAGATTTAAAAATTATAGATAATGAATCTGTGCAAGGGCTAGATACTGAAAACTACAAAATATTGCTGAGAGAAATAGAACAATATCTAAATGTGTGGAGACATATACCATGTTCATGGCTCAGAATACTTGACATTGTTAAGATGTCAATTATCCCCATATGCATTTGTAGATTGATGTTCAGTCCTAATCAAAATTCTAGCTGGCTTTATTTATTTTTTGTGTGTGAAAATTGGCAAGTCAATTTTAAAATTCACAGGAAATGTAAAGGCCAAAATAACCTAAGAAAAAAACAAAGTTGAAGGACTTGTAGTGTCTGACTTCATGACTGATTAGAAATCTAAAGTAATAAAGACTGTGTGGTATTGGTGTCATGATACAAAATTAGATTAATGAAACATAATAATGAGTTTCAAAATAGATGTGCATTTATGGTCAATTAATTCTTGACAAAAGTGAAAAAGCAATTTAATTGAGAAAATTGTTATTTCAGTAAATGTTGCGACAATTTGATATTCATCTACAAAAATGGACTTTGATACAGAAATGATATAATCTCTTGGAAAAATATCTCAGTAATTTCTTAAAATAAATGTTACATATAGATGCACCATATAACCCAGACATTCTCATCTTAGAAATTTTTCTAAGATAAATGAAAACATATGAATGTCATAAGGGGGTATAATAGTCTGTTTTCACACTGCTATAAAGAAATACCTGAGACTGGGTAATTTGTAAAGGAAAGAGGTTTAATTGACTCAGTTCCACGTGGATGGGGAAGCCTCAGAAAACTTACAATCATGACAGAAGGGAAAGCAGGCACCTTTTTCACAACATGGCAAGAGAGAGAAGGGAATGCAAAGGGGGAAGAGCCCTTTATAAAGCCATCAGATCTCGTGAGGACACACTCACTATCATGAGAACAGCATGGGGGAACCACCTCCATCATCCAATCACCTCCCTGCCTCAACACATGGAGATTACAGGCTCCTCCCTCAACACATGGGGATTACAATCAAGAAAAGATTTGGGTGGGGACACAGAGCCAAACCATATCAAGGGGCAAGAGAAAACGTTTGGATGTGATGGATATGCTCATTTTCTTATTTGTGGTGATGCTTTCATTGGTGTGTACATATGTTGAAATTTATTAAATTTTTCACCTTAAACATTGCTTGTTAATTATACTTCAGTAGAGCTATTTTGAAAAATGATACATAATGGGGGATATATTTTAGGTTTAAAACCTATGTACAAAATGAAGGTATACAGGTTTAACCAAAGCACTATAGTAAAAAATATAGAACCTTCTATTAAATATTTCACATGCCTCATTTCATTTAGATTTTCATTAGTGCTTTGATGTAGATAGTATTATTTTATTTTATAACAGAATAATTTGAGGCTTATGTGTTAAGATGATTATTGGGAGGAGAAGTATGGTTATGAAGTGTTAAAATGATTATTGGGAGGAGAAAAAGAAGGGTTATAAAGAAAGATTTTGCTGTGGTAACTACTATGCTTGCTTGTGGTTTATGAGAGTGATTAGGGATTTTTTCTTAACTTTAATTATAGACCTACATATAGTATGAGGGCTTGCATTTACTAATGAAGTCTTAAATTACTTAAAACTGGAAGTGATAGTACTTACAACGATGGAACAGATACACTAGTATTTTGCAATAATCTGTGTCTATTTGATACATTGGGCTGGGTTCTGTTGTTTGTACTTTAGGAAATACCAGTGAACTTGAGTTTCTCCAGTGAAGGTGATCACAGTGATGAATGACTTGGCTTCTGCACAGCAAAAGACATGATCACCAGAGCGAACAGACAACCTACAGAATGGGAGAGCATTTGTGCAATCTATCCGTCTGACAAAAGTCTAAAATCCAAAGTTTACAAATAACTTAAACAAATTTACAAGAAAAAAACAAATGACCCCGTTAAAAAGTGGGCAAAGGAGATGAACAGACACTTCTCCAAAGAAGACATTCATGTAGCCAACAAACATATGAAAGAAGCTCAACATTACTAGTCATTAGAGAAATCCAAATCAAAACCACAATGAGATACCACCTCATGCCAGTCAGAATGGCAATTATTAAAAAGTCAACAAACAACAGATGCTGGTGAGATTGTGGAGAAAAAGGAACACTTTTACACTGTTGGTGGGAATGTAAATTAGTTCAAACATTGTGGAAGACAGTGTGGTGATTCCTTAAAGAACTAGAAGCAGAAATACCATTTGACCCAGCAATCCCATAAAGATACATGTACGCGTATGTTCATTACAGCATCAGTCACAATAGCAAAGACATGGAATCAATCCAAATGCCAATCAATGATAGACTGAATTAGAAAAAAAAAGTAGTACATGTACACCATGAATACTATGCAGCCATAAAAGGAATGAGATCATGTTCTTTGCAAGGTCATGGATGGAGCTGGAAGCCGTTACTTTCAGCAAACTAACACAGGAACAGAAAGCCAAACACTGCATGTTCTCACTTATAAGTGAGAGCAGAATGATGAGAACACATGGACACATTAGGGGGATCAACACACACTGGGGCCTGTTGTGGGGGTGGAGGGAGGGAGAGCATCAGAAGAACAGTTAATGGATGTTGGGCTTAACACCTGGGTGATGGTTTGTGATATGGTTAGGCTTTTTGTCCCCACCCAAATCTTATCTTGAATTATAATCCCTATAATCACCAAGTGTCTAGGGAGATACCTGGTAGGGGGTGATTAAATCACGGGGGTGGTTTCCCCCATGCTGTCATTGTAGGGAAAAGAAAGAGAGATCAGACTGTGACTGTGTCTATGTAGAAAGGAAAGACATAAGAGACTCCATTTTGAAAAAGACTTGTACTTTAAACAATGGCTTTGCTGACATGTTGTTAATTTGTAGCTTTGCCCCAACCACTTTGACCCAACCTGGAGCTCACAAAAACATGTGAAATCAAGGTTTAAGGGATCTAGGTCTGTGCAGGATGTGCCTTATTAACAAAATATTTACAAGCAGTATACTTGGTAAAAGTCATCGCCATTCTCTAGTCTCAATAAACCAGGGGCACAATGCACTGCGGAAAGCCGCAGGGACCTCTGCGCTTGAAAGCTGGGTATTGTCCAAGGTTTCTCCCCATGTGATAGTCTGAAATATAGCCTTGTGGGATGAGAAAGACCTGACCATCCCCCAGCCCGACACCCGTAAAGGGTCTGTGCTGAGGTGGATTAGTAAAAGAGGAAAGCCTCTTGCAGTTGAGATAGAGGAAGGCCACTGTCTCCTGCCTGCTCCTGGGAACTGAATGTCTCCGTATAAAACCCAATTGTACATTTGTTCAATTCTGAGATGAGAGAAAAACTGCCCTGTGGTGGGAGGCGAGACATGTTTGCAGCAATGCTTCCTTGTTATTCTTTACTCCACTGAGATGTTTGGGTGGAGAGAAACATAAATCTGGCTTACGTGTACGTCCAGTCATAGTACCTTCCCTTGAACTTAATTATGACATAGATTCTATTGCTCACATGTCTGTTGCTGACCTTCTCCTTATTATCACCCTGCTTTCCTACTACATTCCTTTTTGCTGAAATAATGAAAATAATAGTCAATAAAAACTGAGGGAACTCAGAGACCGGTGCCGGTGCAGGTCCTTGGTATGCTGAGCGCTGGTCCCCTGGGCCCACTGTTGTTTCTCTATACTTTGTCTCTGTGTCTTATTTCTTTTCTCAGTCTCTTGTCCCACCTGACTAGAAATACCCACAGGTGTGGAGGGGCAGGCCACCCCTTCAGTTGTCATGATAATAAGTGAGTTATCAAGAGATCTGATGATTTTATAAGGGGGTCTTCCCCCTTTGCTCACCACTCTCTTGCTTGCTGCCATGTAAGATGTGCCTCTTCCCCTTCCACCATTATTTTAAGTTTCGTGAGGCCTCTCCAGCCCTGTGGAACTGTGCGTCAATTAAACCTTTTTTCTTTATAAATTACCCAGTCTTGGGTATGTCTTTATAGCAGTGTGAAAACAGACTAATACAGGTTGATCTGTGTAGGAAACCACCATGGCACACATTTACCTATGTCAAACTTGCACATCCTGCACATGTACCCTGGAACTTAAAATAAAATTGATTAATAAAAAGAAAATATAATTGTATGAAGATACAATGTTATTGAGCCTCAGTAAGAGAACTATTGGCACAATCATAATTTAATATCTTAATTACTGCTATATGGCACAATACCATAGTTCTCCTGGGCAGCTCCAAAGGTAAGGATTAAGACTTGAACATTTTCTTAATCCAGTCTATCATTGTTGGACATTTGGGTTGGTTCCAAGTCTTTGCTATTGTGAATAATGCCGCGATAAACATGGATGAAATTGGAAATCATCATTCTCAGTAAACTATCGCGAGGACAAAAAACCAAACACCGCATCTTCTCACTGATAGGTGGGAATTGAACAATGAGAACACATGGACACAGGAAGGGGAACATCACACTCTGGGGACTGTTGTGGGGTGGGGGGAGGGGGGAGGGATAGCTTTAGGAGATATACCTAATGCTAAATGACGAGTTAATGGGTGCAGCACACCAGCATGGCACATGTATACATATGTAACTAACCTGCACATTGTGCACATGTACCCTAAAACTTAAAGTATAATTAAAAAAAAAAGACTTGAACAGGCAGACTTGAATATGAAAATGTTTCCCTGCTGACACAGTAAAATGGAAAAATGTGTTTGCTTTTCATGGGTGATGCTTGCAGTGGCTGGGTGGCACTATAGAGAAGATCCTAATATTGGGCTTATTTTGATCAGTAATCTTTAAGGTCCCTCTCTACTCAATAAAATAAAAATAAAAGTGAAACAAACAACTTCCACATCAGTATGAATGTATATGTAAGTATACATAAGGAGAGAGTAATGAATGATACATGAAATAAGTAACAATAGTCAAATTTATCAAGTGTTTAATATTGATCAAGGAATCATACATAATATCAGCTGATCATTACTGCCTCTCTATCAGATAGATACTATTTTTGTCTTCCATGATTTATAAGGTAAATGAAGGTAAGAAAATTTAAGTTATTTGTCCAAGAATACACAGCTAGCAAGTAGTGGAATTTGGTTTTGAACCCGGATCTCCCTAAGTTCATATACAGAGCTCTGAATTACCATACTATATTAGGAATTTGTTGATAAGTGTATGGATTTCTTGATAAATTTGAGTTTCCGCGAATGTTTATCCCACATATATAATGTAACTGAAATGAAACACTGAGGAAATATAGTAATTCCTGGCTACCATGATGATGGAGGCATTCAACAGTCTGTTATTTGGATTATCCCTTAAGGAATAACCTGAACAAAGCACAACTTCAAAAGGTATAAGGCCAATAGAATACAACATTGATATTGTAGAGGGATGAGGAGTGACCCTGAAAAATTTGCTGACCACAGATTTTTCTTGTTTTTGAATGAAGGAATATAGATGTCGGCCTGGTATCTATAAACTGGTTTATATCTAAAAACACTGGTCCACTGGGGTTATTTTGAGAAAAATATAGACATGATAAAAACAAGATTTCAAATTTTTCACATTCCTATATACTGGTAGTATGTAGGAAATATTTTAAATGGTGTTGGGTATACTTGCCATTAAAAAGGTTTGTACTCAAGGGCTCCAGATCCCAGAGTAATTAGGCAGTAGCAGAAGTAAAAGAAGTTTCAAAGATCAGGAAAGGAAGCAGAAGAAATTTTTTTAAAGCTTCATATTAAAACTCTGGGAAGGCTACTTTATGTTGGTATTTTTCTTAGAGAATAAAATAATTTTAGGGTTGGAGAAGTTATTGGCCTCAGCCTTACTGTCGAGGCTGGGATCCCCTAACAACCTTGAGCAACCTCAGTTTGATCATCCAGAGGTCCCCACTTCTCAAGGCTACCCATCTGTCAAGAAGAGACGGCCAGCTATCTACAAAATTCATGTTCCCCTTCTTCCATAGAAGAGCAATTCTAGCTATGCACATGGCTGCTCAGTTCATTGTCATATCCCAGCCTCCCCTGCAGTCACGTGTGGCCATCTGACTATGCTATTTCCCATGGAAAGTGAATTGAAGACATGTGTGCTGTTTCTGAGTCTGAGATGGAAGACATTTCAGGTATTGATAATAGATGGTGATAGAAAGGTAAGTGGAAAACATTTCTTCCTGTCCTCCACTCTTGGCTTGGTGGGGAGTGGGGGGGGGCAGCAGGAAGAGGAAAGTTCAGTTAAATTTTATTTGTGAGTAGAAAAGAGGAGATATCACCTACAGACCCTTCCACAAGTCTGCTAGCCTTCTGAATGTTAAGATTTAATATTCTTTATCAGACTTTTGAGCATCTCTGTTTCTCTCCCTGCATTAAACAATTATTGCAAAACAATTACATCTCTATTTTGATAATGTGGACATACATATATTTATTTTACTATTGTCCCAAGTATGATGTTGCATAGAAGCCACAGGGGCTGCACTTACTCCATAGAGGAAGGGGGTTTGTGCTAGAGGGTGACCAGATGGAAGGCAAAATAAAAATAATAATAATAATAATAATAATAATAATAAAGGAGTGACTCAGATTCTTCTTCACCCCTCTAGAAAGACAAAATTGCAACAAATTTAGATCTAAATGGCTTTTATGCAGAATTTATGATTCAGGACAGACTCCATTCTACAAAATAGAATGAGACCTCTCACGGGGCAGTGGCAGAACAGTGAGGTCTGTAAGGGGGGAACAAGGAAACAGAATAATAGGAAAATAAAAGCTGATTGGTTAACATCAAATTACTTCAGTTTTTTTTTTTTTTTTTGTAAGGATTAAAGCAGAGAGAACTTTCTTAATACTTGGACTCAGGTAGACTGGAGTCTCCTGTTTTCAAGAAAACTATTCTGTTTAGGGATCTCTCTACTTCCTTACAACTTCAGTTTGATCATGTGGCATTTAGCATGAGTGACTCCATTTTGGTTTGGTCTGTTGGGGCCCTAGTGCAGGAGCTCAGTCCCAAGCAATTGCCTCCTCCTGTGCCCCAATTAAACAAATTTTGCCAAATAACTGTATTTCTTCTGGAAAATATGATCAGTTATATGCATATTTTAATGTTGTCCCTAACATGATGTAGCCTAGAGGCCCCAGAGGCCACATTTACTCCACAGAAGAGTAGGAGTTATGCTAAAAGGCGAAAAGGTGGAAAGCAAAAATTTTAAATAATAACTAAAAAGTGGCCCAGATTCCTCTTCACCCCAAATTGCTGAGAAGTGGGGTGACAGAACACTTGCCTCTGCATGAGTCTGTGCAACTGTCTGCTAGCTCCCAGTGGGTAAGAACTCTCACAGCACACTTGCTTGATTTCATGCATTCAGGGATGACCCCAAATTGTTCAAAATGGTGGAAACATGAAACTGAATTTTGCGTGACTGAAACGAGAACTGCATTACAGCACATTTATTTTTAATGTTTCGAGATTCTGAGAAATGCAAAGTATAAATGAAGGAAGAAAATGGCATTTAATTGAATTCAACTTTTATTTTGATAGAATGGCAGAAAGTCTAAGTAGAAGCAGGGCTTTGTGTATTCTGTAAAGTTAACCTACCTCCATCTGCAGCTGACTTTGCTAGGAGGAATACACAGAGAAGTCTGGCATCCTTAGAAATGTGCTGTTGTGACACAGTTACCTGAATAACTAAACACACTGGAATCTCCCCCAAACACAGCTCAGGTGGCTAATGCTAACAATTATAGGGTTACCTATACGGAGAAACTAATGACCATCTCAACCAAAATAATGAATACTGATAATAACAATAACACATCAGCTGGCATTTAAGAGTGTGTGTCCCCACTGTGCTCCTTCTTGAGGACGTTGATTATCATGCCATTAACTTAGAAGAATTCAAAATCTCTGGTTGTAGTGGTCACGCTCCCTAGATTTACATTTATCTAATTTACATTATCTCATTTCATGATCTTTAACCATTCTATTGCCTAGAAAGAAAAACTCCTGGGATCAAATAATTTGACTTTGTTACAATTGTTAAGAACAAACAAACAAAAGAATTGTCCCTCACTTGTCTTTGCTGCAGGCAATGGGGATAACACATGCCTTCTTTTCCAGCTTTTAGAATTCCAGCCCTAATTAAGTAGCAGGTGCTTCTCAAAGCATCAGGCTTACCTGGAAACCCATTAGACACACACATTCTCAGGGCCCCACCTTGGATCTACTGGATAAGAAACTCTGGGAATGTTTTTGTGCTGTAATGAGGCCTCCAGGTGATTCTGATTGACCCTCAAATCTGAGAACCGCTGTGACAGCCTGATGCTTACGAAATGCTATGATGATTGAAGACTCACAAAAATGTATGGACAGCTTTTAAAATACCACATCTAGGTAAGCAGACTGCTTATCTACACTTAGCTCTCAAAATGAAATAATATTTTTTCTCTTTTAATTACTGATAAGTCCTTCTAAGAAGACTGGGGAGTAGAGGGGAAGAATGAATCAAACTAGCATTTATTTAATGTCTGGTATCTGCCCAACACTGTCCTGAGCTTTTCCACTCCATATCTCTAATCTTCATGAACAACCATATGAAACAATCAGCCTTAATCTTATTTCAAAGATCAGGAACCTGAGGGATTGCAACTTATCCAAATGACAGAGCTAGTGTGTTCGTTTTCTGGGGTCAAAACTCAAATGCTTAACACATGGGTAATATAAGTAAGTGAAATAAAACCTAGAGTAAATGAGAAAAGATACAATTTTCACGGTAAAGGACAACTGATCCTCAGCATTGATTTTCAGGAAAAATAGAGCGAGTGGGGAATGACACATCTTTTAAAGACAGCAGCTGTTTTTCAGTTCTTCCAAGCTGTGGCCAAAATATTATGCACCCAATGTTGTCTTGTTAGATATTCTTCTCCCCGGGAATCCTAAAATTAAGATTTGAACCTAAAATCTCCTGTTTTAATGATGATTAAAAAAAATCTCCTTTTTTAATGATGACATATAAAAGATGTGCATGAAAATAATTTTGAATAACAAACTAAACACTTCTGCCAGTTGAGTTTGGCCAGGTAGTGACCTCTGATATACTGTAATGTCAAAAACAGCCTGCTTGTCCCCAAATGCCTATTTCTTTCTGATGTCTCTGCTGAATTCCAGCTTGATAGAAATAGTGTGAAAGATCTCTACCCCTGGTATTTATTTTAGCATTTGTTCAGGCCAGTGTGTCTAGTATTTTACCCCTTGGGGAAGAAATACAGACTTCTATGTCTAACAAAACTCACTAGGCTCAGTATATCAGAGGTGGTGAGGCTGCTGTCATGGGGCAGAGCATCTCAGGGGATCCCCTCTTAAGTCCCTGGACCTGCAAGGTGTTTGTACTGGGGTGAAGGTCTCCACACTGGCAGGACACAGGCCTGTCTTCCTGTCAACTGGCAGGAGCAGCAATCAATATTTCTGTAATTACTAAGCCTCCTCTTTGGCATAGCTAAAAAGGCAATTCAATCGTGTGCTAGTTCTGCAAACACAGCTTTTCTAAATTCTTCTTTTTATCCTTCTTTACATATTTATTAGAACATTTTGGAAGGATCCATGCAAACTGACTGAGAGTAACCGGCAGAATGAGCCCCACTGATGCCTGCTCTCCCCAGACTATCAAACCATCAGTGGAGATTGGACAGGTCCTGATGAAATAAATGTTGGCTGCTGACTCGTCCAATTTTGCTGCACTCCTTTGTGTCGCTGGCACAGCCTTGTCCAAGATTGAGATATTTGCAAACTGTCATCTTTCATAAATATCTGCCTGAGTGACACTTTCTCCCTTCAACACTTCTCTTTGAAATGCACCTGGCTGGCTCCTAGCCTGAGGAATTTCATTGCTTGTGATGGGTGATTAGCAAAGGGATGCTTCTTCCTCCTGGTGCCTGCCTCTTCTCTTCTACTCCCCTTATGTCCCACCCTGCTCACATCCCCACTTCCATCCCTTCCTTCCCACCTTTTCTGGGAAGGCCCGAGTCATAGTTCTAAAATGCTAAAGACATCAAATTTGTCAGAGGTGTTATGAGCCTACTGCAAAAAATACTTTTATTCAACTTGCTAAAATTACAGTGATTAACAAACAAGCAGAAGTTTGTCAAAGCTTTTCAAATGAGTTTAACCTCCTCTTCACACACAATCCTCTAAAATCTCCAGGAGGGATTTCACAATGTTAATAAGCTTACAGAAATGGATATGGCCTTTTAAAATGCCCTTTGGCTCTAACGTCCAACAGCAATGGAAACAGCAATGTTCAAATGACAAAGTTAGTAACAATATCCATTATCATTTCCATAGCCTGTTTTTTTTAAAGGATTGATGTAAGAGCCCCCTGAAGCAGCCAATACCGCTACTACACAAATGAATCAATATGCTTGCACATAAATGTTGGAATTAATATAAGCATTGAGATATCAAATTCAAATCTCCAACTGGAAAAGGATCACTACATTAAATGGAATTACCCCTTATTAGAAATGAATATGTAGAGATTATAGGATAATCAACATTCTCAGTTCCTAATGTATCTGATCAGATTTCTCATGCATAATTTATCTGAAAGAGACTTAATATCCTAATGTAGGATTATTTTTATAAATTTGGATGGAAGAAATTTTAATCAGTAAGATTAAGGGAAATTCTTATTTAAGGTAAAATCTTGGTAGATTTTTAATACCCATAAATAATATAATTTCACATGTAAAACCCTTAAGAATCTTATTTTGCTGCATTTTTTCTCAATTTTTCAATCTAGTATCAACTGAAAATTATTTTAAATCTAGCATTCAATGAATAAATTGTCTCTCTAGGTGATATGAAAATGTATCCTGGAAACAAAAATGCAGTTTTGCTCAGTGTACGGACAGTATGTCTTAGCATTTCTGATTTTCATTGCAAGCTATCCCGAAAACAATGTGATTAATGTAATGTAATATAATACTATACTACACTATCCTATACTGTAATATGACATGACAATATGACATATATGCCGTTGGCTTGAATTTCCATTAGAATTTTTTATGTACTACTTAAGATTTGTAGTACTTATACAATGTGATTAGCATGCAAGTTTTATAAGCTCATATAAGTCTTACAATATACATTTTAAAATTTATTCTTTTAAAAATTTTGCAATGTTTATGATACATAATTATATATTTATTTTATGAGATACACTGTATTTTAGTTACACTTTTTGACACATCGGACAATGATGGATTTAGAGTGAGCAATTGATAGAAACTTAGAGAGTCTCTCATTCCATCTCAGAAATACAATTTAACCATGCTGCATGAATAAAAATTGTGAACATAACTAGAGAAGAAAAGTTGACAAATTTAATTAATTTTCACATATCTCATTGGTTAAAGAGATGTTTTATCATGTTCAATTAAAATTTCCATAATAAAAGTTTATTTTTTCTCTTTTAATGCTATCTATAACAGATACAGCAAAAATGAGACCCCAACTATTCAGTTACATTCACTGGCAGATTTTGGAATTTTGATCCTGTACCAATTACTGAACAATTCTAAGCATTTTCACAAATTTTATCTCATGTATTCTTCACAATGACTCTGCAAGAAAATTAAACGTTATAATTCCCATTTTGCAGGTATTTACACTTGACTTGAGAGACATTAACAAAAACTTTTCTCCAAAGGCAAGCGAGTATTTTTCTGGCTAGTGGTGGGCACTTAACCCAGTTCTCCTGACCACACCTGTTTCCACAGTTCTCAACATGGCTTGTTTCTCATTTTCTTTTGGGTCATTGGCCATCATTACTGTGCAAATTCAGCACAGTACAGCAACCTAGAGCTCTAGCAATTGCGAACCTTGTGTAGACATAAAGTTTTTTATTTTAAATGAAATTTAAGGCTTTCTAAAACCTATATAATTTAACCTCTTCAGGATTTTGTGCTTGAGACTTTTGATGGCTCCAGAATACAAGCTCTAGCTAAACCTCAAATAATGCAAGACATAAATATAATTTGTTTTGAATGTACTATAGCTGAGCTATTGATAGTTATTTTTGGTTACTGGACATATATGAGCAAAAGTGAGACCACAATGATAATTTTGCATGGGTTGCTAGTGAACATTGAGAAACGTATTTTTATCTGTATGTTCTTCACAGACTCAAGGAGTACCAGAAAACAGTCCTGCATTGATAACAAGGGACTATTTTAGACATAGATAGCTTCTGAAATATTTCCAACTCTAACACCAGAAATCTACAAGAGCTATACTTAATAATTTTTGTTAATCAATTCCTTAATAAAACTTGCATTAATGTATCTTTTAAAGCATTTTCCAAAGATTCAGTTGAGTTTTTTGCATTATTGATTTGGATTTCCGATAGAAGGTTGTATACTTAAAATATTTAATCTCCATTTATTTTCCTCACTTGGAAGCACTAATAGATCCTGAAAAAGGGTGGAGCAAACTTCTACCTCTATAGTAAATCAATAATAAACCCATTGAAGAGATTTTTTTTTTTAGTTTTTATGTCTTCCCATTTGATATGAGATTTCCTATGTAATGATTATCTTTGTATCACAGAAATGTTGTGTATCAACTCAACGACTAATTTCCACCACCAAAGAGCCAAATATTAATCACTACTTGAATATACCCTTGAGTTATCATCAACCTAACACATACATATCAACTGCTTTCATTGGTGACTTTTAATTAGTCATTTTGTAATACTGTTGTTCAGTATTCTTGGAAGTTATTTAACTTACTTTTTAAAACCTGGGCACTTTTCTTCAACTTGAAAAGCCACATGAGGAGGAAAACATCTCTTTCAAATCAAAACAAGGTATTTTCTTATTTATAAAGCACCTTATAAAGATACATATGATGACATTAGTGAGTGCATAAAGCACTGAATCTCATTAGCAGGTTATTGTACTAATATATCTACTTTATTGACACTATTACTAAACTGATATTTCTAAGATGATTTAAGAGGGTGAGACTACTATAATAATTTTGCATGAGTTGCTAGTGAATATTGAGAAAAGTATTTCCATTTCTACTGTCTTCACAGACTCAAGGAGTGAAGGCAGTAAAGCCTCAAATATATTACAGATGCATTATTTCTTTCAAATGCTGTTCGTCAACATTAATCAAATTTACCTAAAATATTTATGTAATAACAAACTTGTTTATTGACTAGTAAGTCAAAGAACTGGAGTCATTGATATAGGAAGAATATCTTTCCCACCTCTGTCACCCAAGAGAACAATGTAAGAGTTGGGTAAAAAAATCTCAGTTCTGTGCCTAGCACTTTGGTTGACCCAGAGCAGATGCTTGTTACATATTAGTTGAACCAAGAAATAAATGAATCAATTAAAAATGCACTGGAATTTCTGATTAATCCAAAAAATCTTAGCTGCCATTCCACTGAATCTTTCAGTAGCATATCAATTTCACTTTTGATTCATGGCCATGTTTATTAGTAGTGTGTCTACTACATGAAAGCCTTCTTGGCCAGGCGCAGTGGCTCACGCCTGTAATCTCAGCACTTTGGGAGGCCGAGGCGGGCACATCACAAGGTCAGGAGTTCACTGTCTCTACTAAAAATACAAACCTTGTCTCTGCTAAAAACACAAAAAATTAGCCGGGCATGGTGGCAGGTGCCTGTAATCCCAGCTACTTGGGAGGCTGAGGCAGGAGAATTGCTTGAATCAAGACGGTGGAGGTTGCAGAGAGCAGAGATTGCACCACTGCACTCCAGCCTGAGTGACAATGTGAGACTCCGTCTCAAGAAAAAAAAAAAAAAAAAAAAAAGACTTCTCACTATGTGTAATAGGAGACATAAAAATAAATAAGACAGTTTTTGAGCTCGAGGAGCTTACAGAATAGCATTTTTTTCTTTCATAGGATTTAGTTAATCTTGAAAAGGGCTCAAATTCTATTGCAAAAAACATAGTAGTTGTAATTGCAGGATAGAGATTCTGGACATATGAGTTTGCAGCATGTTTCTTTTGTGAGTTCACTGCTATCAAACAGAACATTAGATATTTACTTTGAAGCGAGAGCCTTCAATGCATTGCCCACATTTGAAAATTGTGTTTGCATATGGGGCTGCCTGGTTTCCAATGGCCAGATGGATCCTGACTACAAGCCAAGTAATGTTTTGGGCCCATGAAATTCATTAGTACTATTACTTTTGGCATGAGTTTAGGAAAAAAAAAAATCATTGCCCCTAAGTAAACATAATCTCCTGCCTTTTTCTGGCTTTCTAAGCTGCCCATATAAAGTTTTGAGTATCCTGTCTGAATACATGGGGGGGCCCAGCAAACTCCAAGGTTGCTTCCTGATTCACATTTCAAGACACAAATGCGTCCACATGCGTTCATGGTTTAATTTAGTCTGCTTGCATAAAACTGCAGGTATACTCCTCTTTCCTTACTATCTCTCTCGTAATCGTGCTCTGTACATTGATGTTGGCTTTGATGTAAATGGGTCACTTTATTAAGGCTGGACTCATGTCATTGTTCAAAAACATGCACTCCTAGCTTTACGTTAGTATAATTACGTGCCCCACATTTATCTCTGTATATGAAGAGGCACTTCAAAATCTGAACACCACTTCCTCAACACACAAACACAGATGTACACAAAGACACCTATGTATGCCATTTCTCCTCTGAGTTAATCAAATGTAAAGTGTTTATTAGGAACAAAATTCAACATTATGAGAGAAATTCTGGACCTTGTCACACCAAAAAAGACTGCTCATTCACAGGACATGTGGAATGAGTCCCCAGAAACTAAATTTCAAGCAACAGCTCATCCATTACCATTGTTAGTCTTGAACCTTTGTTTCATGTTTCCTTTTTATTCTTCCTGGGTTATTTTCTCACTTGTGATGAAAATAAACATAAAAACAAGGAATACAGATATAATGTAATATTTTTCTAGTGTTTTCAATTAAGCAACAGCTGCTGTTACCAAGCTGTCATCTCTGTTGCTAAGGGGGTTTTGTGTGTGTGTTGGTGCAGGACTGGTAACTTTAATACACTCATCCCATTGCTAGGACTCTTATAAAGTACCTCTGTTAATATTGTTAATCTAATAGGGGCCTGAAAGCAGCACCATTTTTTTCTATTAAATCTACCTGTGGTTGATAGCTCATCTTTATCTGAAACTAGTTAAGATTCTCATGAGTCAGATGAGACTGCTAGGACAAAGAGAATCCAAAAGTTAAGAATTTTTTTTTTTTTTTTTAAACCAAGTCTCCCTCTGTTACCCAGGCTGGAGTGCAGTGGAGTGATCTCAGCTCACTGCAACCTCCACCCCCCAGGTTTAAGTGATTCTTGTGCCTCAGCCTCCGAAGTAGCTGGGACTACAGGTGTGAGCCTGTAGCCTGCCTGGCTAATTTTTGTATTTTTAATACAGATGAGGTTTTACCACGTTGGCCAGGCTAGTCTCGAACTCCTGACCTCAAGTGATCTGCCCGCCTCAGCCTCCCAAAGTGTGGGGATTACAGGTGTGAGCCACTGCACCGGGCCTAGAGTTAAGAAACTTGTTGGCATTTTGTCACTAACTGAATCAGCTATGTTTCCTCAGTTTCCGCAGTATAACTGAGCAGATCCTAGGGAACAAAAGTAAAGTCTCCCAGCATGCAATGGATGGAGAGTTGTCACTTCATGCACACAGGGCCACCCTGCAGTAATGAACCACTCAGAGAACAGACTAAATTCAAGAGCTAAACCCCATAGATCCAGCTCCTGGCATCAAGTCTGGCATACCAGAAGTATTGGAAGGGTCTTTGCTGAATGAATGAACCCATTCAATGAGTATCTTCTTATTACCCAGCCTTTCAGAGTCTTTGAAATGGAGGGTATAGGAATTTTCTCACATCTTCAAGCCTTTGCCTCCTCATCTAGACCTGTAAAATCCTAAGTAGAAAATTGCTACATTCATGAATGGGGAGACTTATTCTTTTGGCCTGGCACAGTTTTATCCGACAATATATTTTAAAATCTGCAGAGGGATATTTCCTGCATATTCCACAGTGATGTGAATCTCTTCCTAGTCTTGAGGATGATACTCAAATATTTTGGTTGCAATATATGTGACCTGGTGTATTCTATCCTTTAGCTGAACAAATCAAATAAGCTAAAACTTCAAATAAACTAATAGGAAAAATAGCATAATATGTTCTACACTTGCTATCTTTTTGCGACCAGGTTGTCTTCTCATTGAGAACAGGAATTATATCTTATGTTTCTTTCTATACCTTGTAGTCTTGCATGTAATAAACACACCTATTTTGAGAGATTAGAGAAGAGACTGCACGAGCTCATCCTATACCATCTGCCCCATCTTTGTCTGTCATCACAGCCATTGATATTACTCTAGGTTTCTCAGCCTTTATTCCAGCCATTTAAAAATACCTCCTATGCATTTTAAAATTTCTGTTTCAAGGCTCTTGAAGACCAAATATAACTGTATCCTCAGAACAAATCTTGTACCTATAAGTATTTTTTTTTTTTTTTTGAGATGGGGTCTCGCTATGTTGCTCAAGCTGGTCTTAATCTCCTGGGCTTACACAATCCTCCTGCTTTAGCCTCCTGAGTAGCTGAGATTACAAGCATGTGCCACCATGCCCAGCTCTTATGAATATTTTATGGACAAATGGCTTATTGATGTTTTGGGGGCTAGAACTTAGGTTTCCTGATCGTGCTGTGGGCTGTGAGTGAGAAATAAACCTTTGTTGTGGTAAAGCACATTTTAGGGATTGTGGGTTTCTGAAGAATAACCTATACCTTTTCCTGACTAATACAGCTTTCTTTCCACTACACTATTTTTTTTATTTCTTCATAATATGTGTATATCTTTAGTTTTGTTTGTTTGTTTGTTTGTTTTTTGTCTCACACTGTCGCCAGGCTGGAGTACAGTGGCGTGATCTCTGCTCACTGCAACCTCTGCCTCCCATATTTAAGTGATTCTCCTGCCTCAGCCTCCCAAGTAGCTGGGATTACAGGCACTGGCCACCATGCCTGGTTAATTTTTTGTATTTTTAGTAGAGATGGGTTTTCACTATGTTGGCCAGGCTGGTCTTGAACTCCTGACCTTGTGATCTGCCCACCTTGGCCTCCCAAAGTGCTGGGATTACAGGCGCGAGCCACCACACTCGGCCTATATCTTTAGTTTTATAGCTCTATGTCTTCCATGTATTTACTGCTATGCTTGCCTGGGAAGTATATGATCATTAAGAATAATGATCACTTAAAAATATCTCTGTACTAACTAGAGGTAAATAGATGTTTTTCAACAAAACTCCTCTATTATATTTTGTACCTTTCAAATATATGTATATATTTGAAAATTATATGTATTATGTAATATATGTATATTTCATTTATAAACTGTATTCTGTCCTATTCCCTTTCAAAGCATAGAGTGAATTTGGAAATAACAGAAATAGAGGCCAAGTATGGTGGCTGATGGCTGTAATCCCAGCACTTTGGGAGGCCAAGGCAGGCCTTGGCCAGAAGTTACTTGAGGCCAGAAGTTCAAGACAAGCCTGCAAAATATAGTGAGACCCCATCTCTATAAAAAATTTTAAAAATTAGTTAGGCTTGGTGGGGTGTGCCTGTACTTGCACCTACAGGGGAGGCTGAGGTACAAAGATTGCTTGAGCCCAGGAGTTCCAGGGTGCAGTGACCTATGATCATGCCACTGAACTCCAATGTGGAAGATAAGGGGAGACCCTGTCTCAGAAAAAGAAAAAGAGGAGGGGAGAGGAGAGGAGAAGAGAAGAGGAGAGAAGACAACAAGAGAAATAAAGGAAATTGAAGGAAGGAAGGAAGGAAAGAAGGAAGGGAGGGAGGAAAGAAGGAAGGAAGAGGAAAGGAAGAAAGAGAGAAAGAAAGGAAGGAGAAGGAAAGAAAAAGAAAAAAGGAAGGAAGGAGAAGGAAAGAAAGAAAGAAGGAAAGAGAGAGAAAGAAAGAAAGAAGAAAGAAAGAAAGAAACAAAGAAACAAACAAAGAAAGCAAAGAAAGAAAGAAAGAGAAAGGAAGGAAGGAAGAGAAAGAGCAATTATAGTTATATTCTGGTTATTAATTCCTTGTTAGATAAATAGTTGGCAAATATTTTCTCCCATTCTGTGGGTTGTCTCTTGGCTTTGTTGTTTCCTTTGCTGTGCAGAAGCCTTTTACTTGAAGTGATACTACAGTTGCATTTTTGCTTTGGTTGCCTGTGCTTGTGGGGAATTATTCAAGAAATCTTTGCCCAGACCAATGTCCTGGAGAGTTTACCAATGTTTTCTTGCAATAATTTCCTAGTTTGAGGTCTTAAATTTAATCTTTAATCCATTTTGCTTTGATTTTTGTATGTGGTGAGAGATAGGGGTCTAGTTTCATTCTTCTGTATGTGAATATCCTGTTTTCACAGCCTCATTTATTGAAAAGACTCCCTTTTCCCCAGCATATGTTGTAAGCACCTTTGTCAAAAGAGAGTTCATTTTAGATATAGGGATTTACTTCTGGGTTCTCTGTTCTGTTCCATTGGTCTATGTTTCTGTTTTCATGCCAGTACCATGCTGTTCTGATTAATATAGCTTTGTAGTATAATTTGATGTCAAATAATGTGATACTTTCAGTTTGCTACTTTTACTCAGGATGGCTTAGTCCATTCTGGATATTTTTATGATTCCATATGAATTTTAGAATTGTTTTCTCTATTTCTGTGAAGAACGTCATTGGTATTTTGATAGGAATAACACTGAATGTGTAAATTGCTCTGAGTACTATGAACATTTTAACAGCATTGATTCTTCCAATAATGGACGTAGAATATCTTTTCATTTTTGTGTCCTCATCAATTTTTTTTGCATCCATGTTTCATAGTCTTAATTGTAGAGATTTTTAACTTCTTAGGTTAAGTTTATTCCTAGGAATTTATTTTATTTGTAGTATTGTAAATGAGATTACTTTCTTGCCTTCTTTTTCAGATTGTTTGCGGTTGGCAGATAGAAATGCTACTGATTTTTGTATGTTGATTTTGTATGCTTTAACTTTACTGAATTCATTTATCAATTCTAATAGTTTTTTGTTGGAGTTTTTAGGTTTTTCCCAAAATAAGATCAGATCATCTGCAGACAAGAATAATTTGTCTTATTCCTTTTCAATTTGGATGCCCTTTATTTCTTTCTCTTGTCTGACTCCTCTGGTTAGGACTTCTAGTATTCTATTGAATAATGGTGGTGAAAGTGGGCAGCCTTGATGTGTTCTGCACCTGAGAAGAAAGTTATTCAGTTTTCCTCCATTCAATATGATACTAGCTGTCAGTCTGTCATATATGGTTTTTATTGTGTTGAGATATGTTTCTTCCCGTTTTCTTTTTGAGGGTTTTTAATCACGAAAAGATGTTGAATTTTATCAAATGAGTTTTCAACATTAATTGAAATGATCATATGGATTTTGTCTTTCTTTCTGTTGATATAATGTATCACATTGATTGATTTGTGTATGTTGAAACATCCTTGCATCTCTGGGATAAATACTAGTTGCTCAAGTTGAATGATCTTCTCAGTGTTGTTGAATTCAGTTTCCTAGTATTTTATTGAGGATTTTTGCATCACTGTTCATCTGAAATATTGGCCTGTAGTTTATTGATGTGTTTTTGTCTGGTTATAGTGCAAAGGTAATACTGGAGACATGGAATGAGTTTGGAAATATTCCTCCTCTATTTTTTGGAATAGTTTGAGTAGGATTGCTATTTGTTCCTCTTTAAATGTTCAGTAAAATTTTGCAGTGAAGCCGTTGGGTCCTGGGCTTTTGTTTGCTGGGAACCTTTTTATTATGGCTTCAGTCTCATTATTTGTTACTGGTCTATTTAGGTTTTGGATTTCTTCATGGTTCAATCTGGGTAGGTTGTATGTGTCTAGGAATTTATGTATTTCTTCTAGATTTCCTAATGTATTGACATTTAGTTGCTCAGTGTAGCCTCTAACGATCCTTTGACTTTCTGAGGTATTGGTTGTAATGTCTCTCTTTTTTTTTTTTTTTTTTTTTTTAAATTTGAGACAGAGTCTTACTCTGTTGCCCAGGCTGGAGTGCAGTGGCACCATCTTGGCTCACTGAAAGCTCCTCCTCTTGGGTTCATGCCATTCTTCTGCCTCAGCTTCCCGAGTCGCTAGGACTACAGGCACCCACCACCACGCCCAGCTAATTTTTTGTATTTTTAGTAGGGATGGGGTTTCACCGTGTTAACCAGGATGGTCTCGATCACCTGACCTGGTGATCCACCAGCCTTGGCCTCCCAAAGTGGTGGGATTACAGGCATGAGCCACCATGCCTGTCCTCAATAATGTCTGCTTTTTCATCTCTGATTTTGATTATCTAGTCTTCTCTCTTTTTTTCCGAAGTCTGGCTAAAGGTTTGTCAGTTGTTTTTTTTTTTTTATGCAGCTTTTTGTTTCATTGATCTTTTGTATTGTTTTTTCATTTCAATTTCATTTACTTCTACTCTGATCTCATTTTATTCTACTAACTTTGACTTTAGATTGATATTACTTTTTTACTTCTTTAAGATGCATTGTTACATTGCTTATTTGAAGTTTTTCCATTTTTTGATTTAGGCACTTATGGCTATAAACTTTCCTCTTAGTACTGCATTCATTGTATCCCATAGGATTTCTATATTTTGTTTTCATTGTTGTTTGTTTAAAGAAAATTTTTAATTTTCTTCTTAATCTCTTCATTGACCCACTGGTCATTCAGAAGCATATTGTTTAATTTTCATGTATTTGTATAGTTTCCCAAATTCCTCCAATCATTGGTTTTTAGTTTTATTTCATTATTGTCAGAGAAGATACTTATTATTTCAATTCTTTTGAATGTTCTAAGACTTGATTTTTTGTCCTCACATATGTTCTATCCTTGAAGATGACCTATGTGCCGAAGAAAAAGAATGCGTATTCTACAGCTGTTAGAGGAATTCTTTTGTAAACAGCTATTAAGTCCATTTGGTCTATAGTGCAGATTAAGTCTAATGTTTCTGTGTTGGTATTGTGTTTAGATGATCTGTCCAGTGCTGAAAGTGAGGTGTTGAAGTCTTCCGCTATTATTGTATTGTGGTTGATCTCTCTCTTTAATTCTAATATTATTTGCTTTGTATACATATATATATATATCTGGGTGTTCCAGTGTTGGCTATATTTGTATTTAAATTTGTTACATTTCCTTGCTGAATTGACCCCTTTATCATTATATAATAACCCTCTGTTTCTCTTTTTATTGTTTTTGTCTTGAAATCTATTTTGTTTGTTGTAAGTACAGCTTCCTGCTCTTTTCTGGTTTCCACTTGCAAGGAATATCTTTTTCCATTCTTTTATTTTTACTTTGTGTGTGTCTTTATAGGTTAAGTGTGTTTCTTGTGAGCAACAGGATCATTGTGTCTTGTTTTGTTTTGTTTTGTTTTGTTTTTCATCCATTCTGCCACTCTGTCTTTTGATTGGAGAGTTTAGTTCATTTACACTCCATGTTAGTATTGATAAGTAAGGCCTTACCCTGCCATTTTGTTATTTGTTTTCTGGTGTTTTGTGGCCTTCTTTTCCTTCTTTTCTTCCTTTCTGTCTTTCTTTCAGTGAAGGTGACTTTCTCAGGTGGTATGTTTTAATTTCTTTTTTATTTTTTGTTTATCTATTGTATTTTTTTTTCAGATTGCCATAAGGCTTGAAAATAATGTCACATAACTTATTATTTTAAACTGATTACAACTTAACACATTGTATAAACAAACCAACCAACAAACAAACAAAGAGAAAACTAACAAAAACTGTACACTTTAACTTTACCCACCACTTTTAAAATTTTTGTTGTTTCTATTCATATGTCATACAATAGCTTTTAGTTGCCACTGTTGTTATTTTTGATAATTTTATCTTTTAGTCTTTCTACTCAAGATATGAATAGTTTACACACCACAGTTACAGTTTTGTAATATTCTGTGTTTTTCTGTGTATTTACTATTACCAGTGACTTTTGTACCTTCAGATGATCATTAACATCCATTTCTATCAGATTGAAGAATTCTCTTTAGCATTTGTTATAGCACAGGTCTGATGCTGATGAAATTGCTCAGCTTTTGTTTGTCTGTAAAACTCCATGTTTGAAGAATATCTTCACTAGATATACTATTCTAGAATATGAGTTTTTCTTCTTCAGCCCTTTAAATATGTCATGCCGGAATTCCAGAAGAATTACCTGATGGAGCCTCTTGATCTCTTTCCTTACTTTCCCCCAAACAAACGGAGACTCTCTCTCTCTCCTGAGCTACCTGGAGCAGGGGGAGGAGTGATACAAGCACCCCTGTGGCCACCACCACTGGGACTGTGCTGGGTCAGACCCAAAGCTAGCACAGCACTGGGTCTCACCCAAGGCACACAGTAACAACTCTTTCCTGGTCTGTAAGGTTTCCACTGAAAAATCTGATGCTAGTTGTATTTGAGCTCCACTGTATGTCATCTGTTTCTTTTCTCTTTCTGCTTTTTGGATCTTTTCTTTAACCTTGACCTTTGGGAGTTTGAGTATTAAATGTTTTGAAGTACTCTTATTTGGCTTAAATCCGTTTGGTGTTTTACAACCTTCTTCTACTTGAGTATTGATATCTTTCTCTAGGTTTGGAAAGTTCTCCATTATTATCCATTTGAATGAACTTTCTACTCTGATCTCTGTTTCTCCCTCCTCTTTAAGGCCAATAACTCTTAGATTTGCCCTTCTGAGGCTGTTTTCTAGAACTGGTAGACATGCTTCATTTTCTTTATTGTTTTTTCTTTTGTCTCCTCTTACTGTGTATTTTCAAATAGACTGTCTTCAAGCTCACTAATTTTCTTATGTTTGATCAATTCTGATATTAAGAGACTCTGATGCATTCTTCAGTATATCAATTGCATTTTTCAGTTCTAGAATTTCTTCTTGATTCTTTTTTATTATTTCAACTTTTTGTTAAATTTATCTGATAGAATTCTCAATTTCTTCTCTTCATTACCTTATATTTCATTGAGCTTCCTCAAAACAGCTATTTTGAATTCTGTCTGAAAGTTCACATATCTCCGCCTCTTGAAGATTGGTCACAGGTGTCTTATTTAGATTGTTTGGTGAAGTCGTGTTTTTCTGGATGGTCATAATGCTTGTGGATGTCTAGGCATTGAAGCGTTAGGTATTTGTTGCAAGCAGCAATGATACCTGTCCTTTTTGGGAAGGCTTTCCAGGTATTTGAAAGGACTTCGGCATTGTCTTTTGTCACCACAGCCATATCTGCTTTAGGGGGCACCCCAAGGCGAGTAATGCTGTGGCTCTTGCAGACTCATAGAGGTATCATCTTGTTGATCTTGTGTAAGATCCAGAAGAATTCCAGAAGAATTACCTGATGGAGCCTCTTGATCTCTTTCCTTACTTTCCCTCAAACAAACGGAGACTCTCTCTCTGTGCTGAGCTACCTAGAGCAGGGGGAGGAGTGATACAAGCACCCCTGTGGCCACAACCACTGGGACTGTACTGGGTCAGACCCAAAGCTAGCACAGCACTGGGTCTCACCCAAGACACACAGTAACAACCACCTTAATACCACCTATATTCACTCAAGGCCCAAGGGCCCTACAATCAGCAGGTGACAAATCCAGCCAGGCTTGTGTTCTTCCTTTCATGGTGGAGAGTTCCTCCCAGCCCCAGGTGGGTCCAGGGATGCCATCCAGGAACCAAAGCCTGGAGTTGAGAAACTTAGGAATCTACCTGGTCCTCTATTGTACTGCGTCTGAGCTGGCACCAAAGCTGCAATACAAAGTCCTTCCCAGTCTTCCCTTCCCTTTCTTCAAGCAGAGGAGTCTCTCGGTGGCTACCACTGCCCTAGGCCCATGGCAAGTACTGCCTGGCTATCATCAATGTTCACACAAGGTCCAAGGGCTCTTCAGTTGGCTTGTGGTGAATGTTGCCAGTCCTGGGTCTCTCTTTTCAGGGAAGTGAGCTCCTCTCTGGCCCAGAGAAAGTCCAGAAATGCTATCCAGGAGCCAAGGCCTGGAATCTAGGACTCCAGGAGCCCACTTGGTGTTCTACCCCACTGTAGTCAAGTTGGTACTCAAGCTGCAAGACAAATTTCCCTTTACTCTTTCCTCTCTTTTCCTCAAACAGAAAGTGTCTTCCCCTCTAACCACCATAGCTGGGAGTGTGCTGGGTTATACCTGAAGCCAGCACAGCTCTGAGTCTCACCCAATTTCCACATCAAGTACTGCCAGCTACCACTGCTGATTTTTTAGGGCTCAAAGTGCTCCTTAATCAGCAGATGATAACTTCTGCCAGGACTGGGTTCTTCTCTTCAAGGTAGTAGGTTCCCTTCTGGTCCAGGGTATGTTTAGAAATGCTCAGGTAGGGCCTTGAATGGGGGCCTCAGGACTCTGCCTGGTAACCTGTTCTACTGTGGCTAAGCTGATGTCCAAGTTGCAAGACAAAGTCCTCTTTATTCTTCCCTCTCCTCTCTTCAAGTGGAAGGAAGGAGTCTCTCCTGGACCTGCGAGCTGCACTGCCTGGGCTTGGCGGAGGGGTGACACAAGCCCTCCCTTTGTTGCCTTGGCTGGTGTCTCAGCAGGTCAGTGCACTCCATGTCCACTGGCTCTGAGCCCAGCACAGCACCAGAACTTGCCCAGGAATTAAAGTCCTTGTAGCCTAGGCTGCCTTTCAAGTTTATTTATGACCCCGGAGCACTTTAACCCACAGTGTCAGGGCTTATTCAAACTCAGGTTCCAACCTGGGATGGATGATTTGCCTCTGGCTAGGGCTGGTTTAAACACTCTCTCCATGGGCTCAGGTTGAATTCTGCCCTATGTTGCTTTCTGCTGTGACAAAGTAGTGCTTAATTCCAATGCAAAGTCCCACAATCACTGCACTTTCCTTCCTCCGAGAGCACAAGTTTTCTCTCGGCATCCCATGGTCCCTGCTGGCGGATGAAGGAGAGGTGCTGTAGTGATTCGAGACTACCTTTCCTACCCTCTTCAGTGCCTCTTTCCTTAATATGATGTTAAAATCAGATATTGTGATTGCTTACTTGATTTTTTTGGTTCTTATGAAGGTACTTTTTTTGTATGGATAGTTGTTCAATTTGGTGTTCCTGTGGCAGGACAATTGCTGAAGGCTTCTGTTCAGCTATACCACCTCCCTCCCGCAAATTCAGTATACATTTCTAAAAGATAAAGATCTTTAAAAATGTAAACACAATACTATTACAGCACTTAAGGAAATCAATAGTAATTTCTTCCCATTCTCAAATACCTGTTATTGTTCATATTTTCTTGATTTTATTATACTTTGTAAAAGTTGGCTGACTCAAATAGTATTCCCCCAAAAGGCATACAGCTATAAAGTCTCTCTCTCTTGCTGGGTGTGGTGGCTCATGCCTGTAATTCCGGCACTTTGGGAGGCCGAGGCTGATAGATCGCCTGAGGTCAGGAGTTTGAGACCAGCCTGACAAACATGGTGAAACTAAAAATAAAAATACAAAAAATAGCTGGGCGTGGTGGCAGGCACCTGTAATCCCAGCTACTCAGGAGGCTGAGGCAGGAGAATCGCTTGCACCCAGAAGCAGAGGTTGCAGTGAGCCAAGATCGTGCCATTTCACTCCAGCCTGGGCGACAGAGCTAGTCTCCATCTCAGAAAAAAACAAAAACAAACAAACAAAAAACTCTCTCTCTCTTTTTTTTTTCAACTGGGACAAGAACACTTACTATGAAATCTACCCTCTTAAAATTTTTTTAAGTGCACAATATAGTATTGTTAATGATAGACACAATGTTGTATATCAAATTTCTAGAATGTGTGAATCTTGTATAATCATACAACAACATCGAGGAACCTTGAGGAAGGAAGTAAAATAAGCCGATCACAAAAGGACAAATACTGCATGATACCAGTTATTCAAAGTATATAACACAGTCAAACACATAGAAGTAGAGTGGAATGGTGGTCTTCAGGGGCTAGAGGGACGAGTGGGGAGTTGTATAGTCTCTTTTGATCTGTATATTTCCACTCTATGTATTTTTCCCTTGTAATTTACTTTTTGACAAACCTCATATATTTGTTTTTCTGTAAAATTTCTCACTTTCTGAATTTTGCTAATTTCGTCTTTGTTCTGTCATGCCTGTATTTCTTCCTAACAGGCTGTTGGATCAGAGGTGGATCAGATTCAGGTTCAATCATTTGGCGAAAATATCTCATAAGTGGTGCTATGTTTTTCCATCAGGAAACACTATCTAGCTGTGTGTTTGTGTGTGTGTGTGTTTGTGTGTGTGTGAGAGAGAGAGAGAGAGATGTTTGAGTTTACCCAGTTATTTAAAATTCCCTATCAGCTCTCACCTAGAGGCAAAATTACCTTCTTGGAGAATAAGAGCCTTTCAAATCTCATAGTTGATCTTTGTGTGGCCTTTTGCAACAAATTAAGTGCTTGGGCCAAATGGAGTCATCTCTTGTAAAACTAATCATGAAATTTCCCAGTCATGGGGAAAATAACCATGCCAGTGTATCAGCAGCCACTCTGAGTACTTTTTTGCTATTAATTGAAAATTATAAGTAAAAAAATAACAAACCAATAATAATGTGAAAAGGTACCATTTATTGAGCACTCAATATATTCTAGTGATTGTTCTAAGTTCTTTATATGTATTTACATTTATTTCCCTTAAAATTCTGATAAAGTTTTCCAGTAAGGGTTTCCTCGTCTTTTTACCAAAACTTAATGAGCAGCTACCATCAATGAGGCACTGAGCATGAGCTTGGCTCATAGAGGTTACACCACTCAAGATCAAATTTAGACCCTAAGGCATTGATTGAATAGCCTAAAGGTATACCCACACAGTGGAATATTGTGTAGCTATAACAAAAAATGGGAAATATCTTCATGTTTTATGTGGTTGATCTTCAGCATGCTTTTTTTTTTTTTTTTTTTTGAGATGGAGTCTCACTCTGTTGCCTAGGCTGGAGTGCAGTGGTGCAATCTCGGCTCACTGCAACCTCTGCTTCCCTTGTTCAAGTGATTCTCCTGCCTCAGCCTCTTGAATAGCTGGGATTACAGGCACACACCACCACGCTCGGCTAATTTTTGTATATTTAGTAGAGTTTCACCATGTTGGTCAGTTTGGTCTAGAACTCCTGACCTCGTGATCCGCCCGCCTCGGCCTCCCAAAGTGCTGGAATTACAAGCATGAGCCACTGCGCCTGGCCAGCACACTTTTTTAAATGAAAAAAAAGCAAATTGGAGAAAGTGTTTATGGTAGTTATATGGTATTTATGTCATAGACATTGTAGTATCTAAGGATTGTGCATGCGTGTGTGTGTATGTGTACACAAAGGAAGGATTAATTAAAACCAAAGAAAGGGAAAACATTTGTTAAAGCTGGAGGAGGGATGGAGTGAGGTGAAGGGAATAAGAAAGGTAGTTAGCCTTCTTTGATCACATTCCTTGTTTTCCAGATTTGTAAAAGAAGGAAATTACCTCTAGGGGCATTATCATGGAACAGAAGGAAAGGGAAGAAACTATGAAAAACCAGAGCTAATTATACAAATAGGACTCTCAGAAAATATAAACAATTATTATCACTTAGAAGAATATACATATTATCAATTATATCAATTTTATTTATATTAATTAATTTCATTTACATAGGTATATAAATAATTGTCAGTATTATCAGAAAGATATGAAATATGGTAAATCCACAGAAACACAGTCATCAATATGCCTTAGAAATTTAATATTTGATTATTGAGGTAAAATAAAACACTGAGTAAATAGGGCAAATGGCAAAAGGGCATAGCTGAATGGAAATTAGTGAGATCAAAGGTCATTCTGACGAATATCTACTAGAAGACAATGCAAAAGAACAAAGAGATACAAAAATGGTAGAGGAAAATGTAAGCGACATGGTAAACATACCAAGAAATCTCCATTTCCTTTAATAAGGAGCTCAAAAGGAATAGAGATGCAATTGGGTAGAGAAAGGTTGTACTTGAAACAATGAGAGAATATTCCAAGAAAAGATGGCCTTACACAGAAAGAGCTTCCCCAACTCCAGAAAGAAAGAACAAGAGGTAGAAGACACCCACCCAAATACCCCATAATGAAACTTCGAAACTTCAAATTTTATGATAGCATTAGCTGAGGAGGAACACAAACATATGCACACACACATACATACATATATACCTCTAATCACACATTCTCTCATACACAACAAATAATGCACAAAAGAAAATGAATGCATTATTTGTGTTTGCCTTTTCTTAATCACACATTCTCTAATCACACATTCTCTCATACACAACAAATAATGCACAAAAGAAAATGAATCCATTATTTGTGTTTGCCTTTTCTTACAAGACAAATAGAGAGCAAGTCTTGGTCACTGGTGTCTTACCACAGGGCTCAGCATATAACCTGTCATTCAGCAGGGGAGAAATCAATGTTTGTTGCAGGAAATAGGCATATAAACAGGAGGTTGAAGGTCTGAAGAGAGCTGCCATGATTTACAGTGAAGAGGGAAGATACTACACTTAGGATCAGAAAGCCTGAGTGTTGGGCTCAGTCTTCCCATCAAATAGCTGTGTGACTTTAGGCAAATTTCTAAAGCTTGTTAAGTTCCCCCATACACACACTTTTTTTTGCCTATCAAGATAAGAGTTAACTTTAGTGATCTCCAAAGCCTATTCTAGCTTTATTTTTCCATCTCCAATGACGCTCATCCACTCCAACTAATTTTTGACAATTTTACCCACTATTGAAGTTGCTTCGTATGGCTGGCATCATGCTTTCTTTTAATTTCAAGGAATTTTCCACTTCTTACTTTATGAGACAATCTATGTTGTTCCGGCTGACTCTTGTTAGATAAGTTTCAAGCTTTTTCCTCAAAATTCTGTGTTAACAAAATGTCTTTATCTCATGTAACATGAGGATTTCTCCATGGACAGAGAAAGGAGATTTCTGTAAACTGGATGCGGCTTCTGGTATCTGATGATTTCCGGGTGCTGGCCACAAGGCCTGGATTGTCATGGAGCAAGACCATTGCTTCAAATGCACTAACCTGTGCATTAGGGACCCCCACACCCAACTTTGGATGCATTTCCATCTAGTTATGATTCCAGGTTTAGCAGTCTAATGGCACACTATCTCCTAAGGGCCGTATTTCATGCTGATATGATACTGTAGGAATAGAGAAAATTATTGAATGATTGCTTACTGAGCACCTTCTATGTGCCAGACGCTTTCATTACGAACCCCCTCAGCAGCTCCGGGAGGTGTTATTTCTTCTTTACAGGTGCTGAAATTAAAGGTCAGAATACTAGTCATTTGGCCAACCAAAATTTCTACTCTATCCTGCCTCCTCAGAGTTACAGAATTGCAGCGTGTTCTCGTAATAATAATTCCCGGTAGTGGAGCCTTGGTTTTGCTCCAAAAATTAGGAGTAATGCATTTTGGAAAAAGCAAAGCTCTGAACTTTAATAAAACAACTTCCTCTTGTATGATTTCTTACATAGACTATAGCATATTTTGTTTTTTTTAAGACTTTTTTGACCAATATCAAGATGGCATTTAACATAACAAGATATAATTATGTATTGCTTTTTACAATCAAATCAGGCTAGCAACAAATTTCTCCCTAACATGTAGTCATGGAGGCAAGACTACAAGGGGTCCCTATAGAAAGACGTTGGCATAACTATGCCCTTATCTGTAGTTTTTACTTTCTGAATGATAGCTTAATTTTGGGACCCAACCTTCATTTACAAAAAAATATTTTAGGAGCTATTGAAATGTGTGCTCATAGACTTCTGCTTCAAATTTCTTAACCGTGGATCATGTTTCATTAACATGGTGGATTCTTAGTGCTTTTGTTTTAAAACTGAACATCTTGTCTTGACACTTTGATGAGCGGCACTATTTTGTGGCTGATTAATGTGTCCCAGGCATTTCTGCAGGCCGGAAGCAGGTTAGAGTTAGCGCTCAACATCCTCCAAGAAGGTGATCTTAAATTTTTGTCGATGTTGGTGAAATAGAAGTGCAAACAGGTCAGGTTAAATTTCTTAGCTGCAGAAAGACATTAAAAGAGGTTTTCAAAGTTACCTCACCTTTAATAAAATGAAGTCATCTTATATATTAATATATTAATATTACAGCTGGGTTTAAACTCTTGTAGACCAAGCTTTACTTAATAGTTAAATCAAATCGAATCTCAGATTTTATGAGTGATAAAATGACAATAAAATAGGTCTGGTCAGTAAAGATAATAACTTGATTCGGTACTTTGGATGTAAGTGTTTAAGGTTTCCATGATAAAACTGTAATTTTATACCCCAAAGCGTGTTAATAACATTAAGTGAGGTAATAGGCAAAGTGCATTGACAATGCAATACCCGCAGGACCACAGTGATAGAAATAATTTATAATGTATCAGCAATAAAATCTTTAATGTTATCTCAATTCAGGCCAGGCACCATATCTGGGGTTTCAGATGACACATGCCTCCTTTCCTCCCCCTGCTATGGGCACAAGTGTTAACCTAAAATAATTAAGAAAATGGTTTTCAGAGTGCAGAAACCTCTCACAATTATGGACGTAATGACTATCCTATTAACTATTTCCACCCTGATCCATTTATGTTTGATTGATAGAACTTATTCCAAAGTTAATAAGCATTTCTAAAAATAATCCTGAGAGACATTTTAATTCACTCTTGGTTTTCTGTATTTCAAACAGAACCAGTTCCTAATTTTTAAAATATGCCAAGGAATGTTTTTCAGACAAGAGCCAGTCATTTGTATGGCTGTCCAAGTCCTTTACTTTGTAAAATCTTTGTTCAATGGTTTTATAGTTCAGAAATGAATTCCACAAGTTTTATCTTTTTTGAATCATCCTAAAAGAATGCTTTCCTAATGATATAAAATTAAACAATTTTATTGGGTGACTTTACTTACTGTCACCGAAATCATCTATTGGCCTAGGTGCATTTCAGCTGATAACAAGTTGAATTGTAGCACACAGGAAGAAGGCCACATTTAAAGAGCTAATCCATAAAGCACCACCATTTCATAGGACAACAGTTTTCTAAATGGTTTAAAAATACACATATAAATATATGGAGGTGCTTGAGCTTCAGCTCCCGCAGTTTCATCCTGGTTTTTAAAGCCTGTTCCAAATATTCTTTCATTGACTCTAAAATTCATGGAAAAAGACAGATATTTTATACTTGGGCATTCAAACTAATTATAATAATGATAATAATCATCATAGCCTACATTTACTGAGTTTACTATGATTCCAGTGTTAAATTACATTTAAAATTAGTTTAATTTCATAACAACTCAATCATCTCATTTAGTATGAGAGGAAACTAAGAGAAGGAGAAACTTAAATTACTGCACCAACATCCCTGGGTGGTAGTTAGAAGAGGGCTACTAGTGGAATGAGACTGTCCAACTCTAGAGTTAATGTTCCTGAGCTACCCATCACACTACAAGGCTGTATCTAACAAAAGTTGTCCATAAGTTCTTTCTGTAGTTTTTTTTTCATATAAGGTTGTTATGCCTAGAGGTAAAAATAGCTTTCAAATATCCTATTTCTAGCAAGTAATTCATAGTATCTCTGAATATTACTTTGCCTGATGATTATCCACAAGGGATGTAAAATGCACAGAAATGATGTGGAAGGCCAGGGGAAGATCTCAAGAAACAAATTCTGTCATCCTGCTTGATTCCTTGTTCCTATAAAATCTTTTACTTCCAAAGGCCTTCAAGTCCACCCAAGTGTGGGCTTTGAACATGTCTTGGGTTGGTGGGGGCTCAGAAATACAAAGTCCATTGCTCAGATAGTTCAGCAGTAAGTTCAACCTTCTTAGCAATCGTCCTCTGACTTTAGCAGGTCCCACTCTCACCTCACCCCGTTGCCTACTTACCGGAGAGACTTCTACTCATATATCCACAGATGCTGAGTTTCTGCCTGGAGAGCTTTCCTGGAACTCCTTTTATACATGATAGCACTTACTCACTGTCATACAATTCCCTCTTCTCCAAAGAACTAAAGTTCAGCTTCTGGATCTGGGGGCCAATAACTTACTGCCTGTTGCAAGTGTCTCCAACTGTTGCTTGCATAGATATTTTTGCATGTTATCTAGAGAGGTGCTAATGATAATAATAACTTCTATTTCTGATTTGATTATATTCCTCATATTTTATCTGGATGAAGTTTTCTCTTTAGTCTATAGCTGGGCGTTTTTCTGGAAGGTGAAGGAATGAGAGAGGCCTGATGGACTCCAGTTCTATTAATGAGAGTTAGCTCAGTGGAGTCAAATGAACTTGGTTTTGGTGAGATGCATGGGCTCAATCTTTGATCCGCTGCTTACTTACTAAGGGACCTTGACAAACTCTGGATCTTAGTTATTGCATCCTTAAAACAGGGATAATACTACTTAGCTTTGAAGGCTGCTTTGATGTTGACATGTTTGGGTACTGACTATGGGTGAATTATAGCCATTGTGGAGATTCTGGTCCTTTTCCTACAGTTTTCCTGTTTCTCCTGGGCTGACCCTATCCATTGGCAATTGAGTTCCTAGGCACTGTTGTAGAATAAAACCCCTTCACCACAGAGATGGTGATTTTGAGCGCACCCTAGAATACCCCTGGGATTTGGAATCTAGAACAATAAGATGTAAAAGCTCATGTCATACAACTTTTTCATAAGCCTCATCTTAATGAAACTCTCAACATGAAAAACTACAATGAAGAAAACAAATAATTCAGTGCTATCCCCTCTTTTTAAAATGTTGTGGCCTGAACTGAAGCTCAAAGTGTTGGTTTGCAAAAACCCTGTGTTGACTATGCAGCGGCCATCCTGCATTGATTCAGGCTTCTAGGAAACTCGTAGGCAGGTTTAGAGAGGATGCTGTGTGGCTTCGGAACTGAAAAACCTCTTACCACACGTCAATTGGATCTGGTTGTTGTCAGTCTCTGTCTAATTTATCATGCCTGCAGATGTGTCTACTGAGAAAACTTCACCCATCAGCCTGGGAGTATTTGCTCCAGCGTCTGAGCCATCTGGAGAGAAGCAGGAAGTTTATCAGCAAACTCAGCATCACCATATTGTGGGTTTTAGAATAAAAACTGGTGAATGTTTTGCTAGGGTGGAGCTGAAACATCCCCTCTACAGGGTGTTTCTGTTCTACTCCATAGGCTTCATTCAGATTTTCTCAATTGGGCTTCATTTCAGATTTTCTCAATTGATAGGCTATGTGAATTCTCTGAAGAAAGCCCAGAGAACAGTGGATAAAAAGGGACAGATTTTTGCTTTTATGTTCTTGGGGAGCTGCTAAGTAAAACTGTGCAGATAGATTGTCACTGAACAACATGAATGTGTGTCCTTCACATAGACTCTATTGTGACTTGCCCTCTATGGAGCTGGGCAGTACACAATCTGCCCAAGCTTACATGATAATCCAATTAGCTCTAACCCAGCGTCTGGTACCTAACAGAGGTAGATGTGTTCAAAGAAATTTTGAGCGACACCTCACTTTCTAATTAGGGCTCACATACTGACTCCCTGATACCAATAGTTGCTTAAATTCTATTTGAATATTTCGAGTCCTCTGGAGATTTTTCATGTGCCAGCTCTGTTTTCTTATGCTCATATCTGTCCCATTTGGGTGGCTTCCTGCTTCTTCCAGGCCCACCTTACTGAAATCCCAGCCTTCCTTATTGTTGAGCCTGCTCCTAAAAAATCCCTTCATTTATCTAGTGGATCTCACAATGTGTGTTGCCAATAAACAAATTGTTTTATGTCAACATAAAGACAATAAATGTATGACTCAAGTAGCTATATGTTCAAGGAGAATATCTAGAATTTCTTGGATCTGAGAACACATTTCTAAACTGCAACAACCTGGGAGGCAACATGATTTAAGAGGGAGCGTGTTGCAGAATATAACCCTTTATTCAACTCTGACACCACCATGGCTGCTTGCAAGAATAGAATAATTTTCAGTTGAGGCTTTCTTTTATCTTTTAAAAAGACTTTAGTCTTTGTTCTAACTTGTATACCACAAATTCTGATCTGTTAAATTATGTCCTACATATTTAGAAACAGAATCTCTTGCAGTCCCTATCTATCCCACGTGCCTTCCAATTCCATAGGTGCATTTCATATTCTTACTGCTCCAGCAGTCTAAACTGACAGACGACACAACTCTTGATCTGTCTCTTCAGGTAGTTCAGACTAGCTAAGCAAAAATAATAATCTTATCTTCTCAAAGCTCCTAAATGCAAAAATAGTCTGGCTGTTTATTGCATCAGGCTTTTAGACCCAGGTATATCAGCGGAGTGGAGAAAGTGGATTATCACTTCCTTGGCTGGATATGGCAGCTTCAAAGGAAACAAAGAGTCATAGATTAAAGGGAATATGGCCATACCCAGCCTTTCCCAGGAAGGTTTAAAGCTTCCACACTTAGGGCCTTATCAGTCTGGAAGGGGGATCCAGAAGATAAACATTAAAAATAAATGTCCGAAAACTCCCGATTATCTTTTCTGCCTCCTTCTCCATGTCTTGTCAGCAATGTGTTAAGTGAATTGAAACTAGATCGTAGGGAGACAGTCACAACCTGGTTATCAGTGGCAGTAAATGGAAGATAATAGCCCCACTAGAGACTTATGAAATGGCTTGTCTTTGAGCTGCCAAAGTGTTTAGTCTCTCTTTTATTATATTCACAGCAGTAATCCGATATGTCCTGACTTCTGTCATCTGTATGTAATGCTTATCAACTCTCTGTCAGTGATTCACCCTCTTGTCAGGGACAATTATTCCTCAAAGTGCCGAGGTTATGACTGAAGTAATATTATGACTGGAAAGAAAATATGAAAGGTGTAGCACATCACAGCAAGCAGTCTGGGAGCTGACGTCAAAGTAAAGGAAAACATTGCCGATAAAAGGAGAACAGAAGCCGAAGTTTTGTTCTCTGTGCTTGGGGCATGGCTGGCATGGCTGAGGCCAAACGGGCAGAAGACCCCCGTTGCGAAGATGCTTTACTAGTTCTTGATGGTGGTACTGTGTACCTCTGCCCTCGCCGCTGTGTCACCATTCCCATTTCTGCGTACCTCTGCCCTCGCCGCTGTGTCACCATTCCCATTTCTGCGTACCTCTGCCCTCGCCGCTGTGTCACCATTCCCATTTCTGCGTACCTCTGCCCTCGTCGCTGTGTCACCATTCCCATTTCTGCGTACCTCTGCCCTCGTCGCTGTGTCACCATTCCCATTTCGCATCCCCATTTGTAAGGGCTTTGAACGAGGTTGCTAAAGTGCATGCTTGGTGAAGAAAGTTGAATGGAAATAGGGTAGCAGAGAAGCTCTGTTTTATAACAAAGGATGGAAGCCTGCTGCTCTGTGTAACACCCTTTGTGCTCGAAGATCTTTACTTACACTTGGGACATGTTTTTAAGGATCTCACATCATCCTTGAGAAGGCAGTGACGGTGCCCCAGGGAGAGCTGGCGATTAGAAGGAGCCAGATTAAGCCAGATGGTAGGGAGGGAGGATAGTGGAATGATCAGGAGAATTAGATGTTAAAATATTGAAGAATTAAAAGTTGTAAAGTCAGACAGGATTGGTTTTGAATGCCTTGGAAGCTTCTGATGCTTCATAGTTGTCTGATCATGAACAAGCTACCTCACGGCTCTGAGCCTAACACCGTCTTATAGAGGATAAAATAGCTCTCGATAATACCTGTCTCACAGTGTGGTTGGAGAATCAAGAGATAGTGTATATAAAGTGGTTGGGTTAATGCCCAACAGAATCCTTATGATAAATAGTAGCATGTGACTAGATATAAGATATTGTTTAATCTCCTGGAGGCTCATTTCCTCACGTGTAAATATTTCATGGTTCCCCTGACATAAGCCAGAGCACCTTGATGGGGGTGTGGTAATGAAGACCTACACTTTGGTTCATGCTCCATGTGGTGCCATAAGAAGCAGCTCCCCGATCATTTCCATGTATGGAGAGCAGTAATGCCATTGAGGACCCTGTTGATCGTATTACCAGAATTCCGTGTGTGAGGAGTCCTGGTTGGGACCAAGATGGTCACAATAATTTTTTTTTTTTAATTGGGGATACAGTTTCTGCTGAGCAATTGGTTTGTATTTTATTTAAAAATCTGGAGGATTGCCTATGTCATGCAATTGGATTACTGCTGAGGATTTCACAGGCAAATATGAGGCAAGTGCATAGAGGAGGTTGATGTTCAAAAGATTTAGAAACCAGCAACACGTGGGCCTACCTACTATTTAGAGTGTGCCCTGGCTTTAGAGTTGGAGCAGTCTCTTAGCCTTGCTGCTTAACTGGCCATGAATCCTAAATTGCCGATGAAGGTTGGTTGCCTAGAAAAGGAGCTCAGCAGCTTGAGTACTGAGTACTGACTGGAGCCACTTGAAGATTTAGGAAGCAAGCAATTTCTTTAATACAGAAATATTTCACTCTCTTAACAACTGTCTGGCTGTACTGGTGGATACCTGACAACTGCCAGCCGTACCTATAGGAAAAGCATAAACTCCATGGCACACATTTTTATATTGGTCTCTATGTTGTGTTCTTAACCTCATTTTTCTTTCCTTTAAAATTTATTCTCAGGTTTGTCAAAGATCAGATAGTTGTAGATATGCGGCGTTATTTCTGTGGGCTCTGTTCTGTTCCATTGATCTATGTCTCTGTTTTGGTACCAGTACCATGCTGTTTTGGTTACTGTAGCCTTGTAGTATAGTTTGAAGTCAGGTAACGTGATGCCTCCAGCTTTGTTCTTTTGGCTTAGGATTGACTTGGCGATGCGGGCTCTTTTTAAAAATTTATTTATAAATTATTATTGAAAGGTACATATGGCAACATGCAAATATTTAGAAAGTAGAGACCATCTAAAGAAAAAAGTAAAATAAATGATCTTTTAAAAATCTCTAGGCCGGGCATGGTGGCTCATGCCTTTTAATCCAGCACTTTGGGAGGCCAAGGTGGGCGGATCACCTGAGGTCGGGAGGTCGAGACCAGCCTGGCCAACATGGAGAAACCCTGTCTCTACTAAAAATACAAAAATTAGCCGGGTGTGGTGGCGCATGCCTGTAATCCCAGCTACTCGGGAGGCTGAGGCAGGAGAATCGCTTGAACCCAGGAGGCGGAGGTTGTGGTGAGCCGAGATTACACCATTGCACTCCAGCATGGGCAACAAGAGCAAAACTCCGTCTCAAAAAAAAAAAAAAAAAAAAAATTCTCCCTACCCTGACATCACCACCACCAACTTCTTTGGGCCTACATCCATGTGTATAAATCTTGACATGTCATTGATTTTAAGGAGAACACACTTTGAATTTTACCATTAGGCATGAAAATTGTGGTTTATTTCAGAGAGAAATTCTGTAGGATATTTTGGAGTATAAGTACTTAACATCAGTTCTTAATGTCAGTAATTAATTTAATAGTTTTTCTTTTATAAATTAGGAAAGAATGTGAAATGTCTCAAAATCACTTTTTGGCAAATATTAAGATTAGCACATAGGATTTCTTTTTTGAACTTATGGATTATTTAACTTGGATCCCTAATTTTAAACCATCATATTTATTTAATAATCCCCAATTAATCCTGGTGTAATAATTAAAATGACTAACCTATTTTAGAAGTTGTATATAGGGAGCTTCTGCTGTCTTTGATGACAGGGTTGTCTTAGCTCTGGAAAAAGACATGGAAGGCTTCCTTTTCTTATAGTTTGGACAAGTTCATGGGACATGAACATGATCTAATATCTAAGTACCTGAATATTTGAAGGTGCTAAAAACAAAATCCAAAGCTGAGCTTTACAGAAGTAGCTGTGACTTTTTCAATGTATTTTTATAGCTACCGGATTATTCGTTTTTTTTTTCTTTTTAGTAAAATTTTGGCATTTATTTTTTTCCACAAAGCTTTATATTATGTCCACATTTCCATATTTTTAAGGATAGAATTGCACATGAGTGGCTCTTACGATAAAATGTCCTCAGTAACTGGTATTGTTTTCCATTTCTTTCTCTGATTACTTTAAGTCCTCTCCCTTTTCCTACATTTTCTAGGCCAAAATATATCTTTTGGTTGATATTTTTAAAGAGGAAACAAACTATTTTTTTGTTTGTCATTTAAATATTTTGTTACAATTCATTATTTTTAAAATTATTGTATATTTTTTCTTGCTTTCCTTGAACATCTAGTTGCTCTTATTAAAGTGTTTTAAATCAAATGCTCTGTTTCTTTATTTTTTGTGCAACAATAAAAGCATTATTTATTATGTAAAATTTATTCTAAATATAGGTGGAGCTGCATATCTTTAAAAATCGGATTATTACCATTTATCACTATTTTCTGTTCTTATGATTTCCACTACGACCCAGAAATTATTTTTATTAAGGAATACCTTCTAATTTCTAAGTGGATGGGGCTTTCACTGAAACTTTTGATACCAGGTTCTAGTAATTTTATTGTGTCCAGTGAATGTGACTAGTGCACATTTTACTTTGGAAAATTTTTAAGATTTTGTTTTTGAACTGTAAGTGGCTTTTGTAACTAACCCCTTTGCTTCTGGGAAAGCAACAATAGAATTAACCGCAATAGCAGTAGAAATCCAAGCCATGCTTCCTATCACCTTTCTTATTGATGTTATTTTGGTCTATGTTGTGTTGGCTTTTAAATGGGGAAACCAGTTAACTTATCGTCCTAATGGGAACACTTTTGAGAGTGAAAGGGACTGTTAATAATTATTTCTGGACAACAAGCTACACTGGGTTATCCTGGATGAAATGGGAGATACATTCACCTGCCTCATAATATGCCTTAAATTATTTCTGAAATCATGCGGGACATTAACTCAATAACAAACCTTGCACATATTATTTGTTGTAAGATTTAAACATTGGGATAATATTTGTGGCCTAACATATGATCACTTGTAAAAAATCCATGAGTGATGGAAAAAATGTCCTTACTTTCCAATTGGGCCATTTGGGCACATTTTATATGTCACTGAAAACAATTTGAAATCCTTCAAATTGGAAAACATCCAATATTAATTAAATAATTAAGAACTTCCATAGCTTTTATAATGTTTGACTAGTCAAATGTGCAAAATGCCCAGTTCCATGTCTGGTCCATAATAGATACTGATGTTACTCTACATGAGACTTTGGTAATATATAGGGGTATGTGAGTGTATGTGTATGTATACACATTTATACTTTTTAATATATTTCCTACAGCAAAAATATACACCTAATGTACAACATAAAATATATCTAGTTATGGCCATTTTGTGTTGATATGATTTAGAATTTTAGGAGTGGCTGAGTCGTGCTTTTAAGATTATGGGATCTCCTTTCATTCTTTACATGGTCTTAAATTCCAATAAAATATGCTTTTGGAACTAATTAAAAGAAGATTTATATTTCAGCTGTAGCAAACCTGCATTCATTTCCTCAGAAAGTATTTAAGTGAGGTTTACAAGGTATAATTTTAAAATAGTATTGAGCTATTAAATATAAAATGTTGGCCTTTAAAAATATGAAATGAAAAGTAGCTGAACAAACATGGAGGATGAAATGGATAGCAGGAAACACGGCCTCCATGCTCCTTTTCCTTTTTAACAGCACTAACAATATATCTTGAGATTCAGACCTACTCCAAAACAAATTCTAGAAATTAGTAAAGTTTTTTTTCTTAGACCAGTACCTCTCTACCAACTGTTTATTGTTTGTAAATAAATATTAATTTCACTGAGGACTCAGAAAATTTTTTCCTTGAATTTTCCAGGTCGAATTGGAAAAATATTTTTAGGGGATTCAAATATTATAAAGACATATTAAAATCTTCCTGATCATCAAATAATTAAACATGAATATACGTGGACATATATTATATTGATTTATATACTTTATATATATTGAGGCCTACACACACATATGACACACATATGACGCAATGTGCCATCATTGCCTTTATAGCTGCGATACTGTAATTACTTAAAAGCACAGGTAGAAATACATTTTTCTTTATGGGATGTGGGGATCAATTTGGATAATCACTTGTGAAAAGTAAAGAATGGAAAAACTGACTGACTCTAATCATTAATAAAATATCTCAAGTGAGATTTCTTAGAATGCCTTTCAGGTCTGATTAGAACTTTGAAATATTGCTGTGCATATCTATGGGCATGATAATTCTTTCATTTTATTCTTTTATTTTATTTTACTTTAAGTTCTGGGATACATTTGCTGAACGTGGAGGTTTGTTACACAGGTATACATGTGCCATGGTGGTTTGCTGCACCTATCAGCCCATCATCTAAGTTTTAAGCCCCACATGTATTAGGTATTTGTCCTAATGCTCTCTTTCCCCTTTCCCCCATCCCGTGACAGGCCCTGGTGTGGGTGTGTGATGTTCCCCTCCCTGTGTCCATGTGTTCTCATTCATTGTTCACCTCCCACTTATGAATGAGAACATATGGGCATGAGAATTCTTGAGGAGACATAAACACTAAGGAGGGTGTCAGAAGAACAGCTCGAAGAGGGCAGGCAGTGCTGGCGGGTACCCAGCCACTATTTTATCCTGTCCCTTGGTACTCTCTGAACGCCAGAAAAAATGCAAGACTGATAACAACAATGGTGTCATAATCCCTTTCTCCCTGATGACCTCACTCCACAGGGCCCCATTTGTCAGTTTTCCTAGCTCTGAAGCTCTGCGTCAACAGCAACGCTAACCATGCAGACTCCCTTCTTCCTGCCTGTTGTCATAGCCAGAATTGGGGGACCCGCAGCTGCAGGTTGTTGGGGTTTCTATGGCAACTGACTAATCCACAAGTAAGAGACGATGGGGCACTTCAGAGACCAGAATTCCATTTTGAAAGATGTTTGTCACTCTTCTGTTCCGTGACGTGAATTAAATGTGCAATATCACTCACAATGGGTGAGAAATCATTACAGCCTGGTATAGTCTTGTACCCTTAGCAAGTGCGTGCATGTGGTGCTTTTGGATATCGACTACTATATATCCATCAGAGTTCTACCAAAGAAACAGAACCTGTGTGTGTGTGTGTGTGTGTGTCTGCACCCTTGTTTAGAAATTTTAGTGCAATGAATTGGTATATGCCATGTGATAGTGGGGGTAGACTAGGCACATCTGAAATCTGCAGGGCAGGCCAGGAGGCAGGCAGGAGCTGATGGCGCAGTCCGCAGACCACATTTCTTCTTCCTCAGGGCAACTCCAATTTTGCTTTTCAGTCTTTTGATTGATTGGATGAAGCCCACCCAGATTATTGTGGATGATTTCTTCTCAATCATCCAACCAATCTGTGACCAATCTGTGATTTAGTCAACAGACTGAGGTGTTAATCATAGCTACAAAATACCCACAAAGCAACAGCTATTTTAGTGTTTGATTGAATAATTGGATATTATTGCCTAGCCAAGATGACGTAAAACTAACCACAACACCAGCCATAAAATATTCTGAGGTTCATTTATTAGGATGTTTTTGGATTATTATCAACATGCACGACCATCATCAGCTCTGGATGATTATATATTAGGGACAGGAAGACTTGACTTTTTTTTTTTTTCTGAGTCATATTGCTTCTGAAGATGGACTGAAGGGTTACGCTGCTTCTCTGATGAGACCGCAGAAGTCTATGCATTCCAACCAGTCACCTTTGATTTTGGACAAGAATTGCTGCACCACCTTCCAGCCTGAAGAATGGGAAGCAAAAATGCTCTTTAAACTTTGTCACATCCAACAGCCCTGCACCCCAAGTACAGCAAGAACCGTGGTTGTCTGCGGTCACGTGGGACCTGGGTCACATGAACTTATATCAATATGCAAAAGGGAGTGAAAGTAGTTACTGGAGAGGCAGAAAATGTCCATTAGCTGCTGAACTAAAGTTGTTTGTGAGGAATGGATGAACAAAAAGCAGGAAGGGTTCATGGTACTTTACTTTTTGCTTTTCCTGTAACTGATTAAAGCTACCCTTCATGTACTTCATGGCTAACCCCAGGACTCTGGTGTCAGACAGCCTGAGTTAGCACACTGACACCTCCACTTAACCTGTGTCAGCATAGTGATCTGAAACATGGAAAGCATGAAAGCACAAACTGCAAGGGTAATTGTGAAACAGGCATGAGAAAATACGTGCAAAACTCTTCAAACAGTGTGAGACACATGACAGGTAAGTGCATACCCGATGCTAGCTGGTAAGGCACCGCGCACACGTGGCATGTGTTATGTCTTCAGAATACTCTTACAGGATTTTTGTAGTTGAAGGAACTGAGTATCAGAGAGGTTATTAGCTTCCACAAGGTCACAGAGGTGGTAAGTGGAAGCATTTAAATAGCAAATAATTTCAAAGCTGAAGATCTAAATCACTAGGCTATGCTATTTTCCTAACAGAAGAATTGAAATATCAGGAATAAACTGAAAATCAACAGAAATAAACAGGAAAACTCTCTAGTATACTAATTTTGAGCCCCTATTTTTCAGTCTTTGTTCATTATTATTATATACAATCTCTGTCTGTCTGTAACTGTGTGCACTAATAGACACAGGGTCACTCTCTGGGGAAAGAATCTGTGCCATTCATTATTGCATCCCCAGAGCTATCTATGTATCTGGCTCATATTAAAGGCTTATTTAAAAGATGATTGAATATGATATATATGGCATATGCTTTTTTTGTAGTAAACCAGAATATTAATAAAGATATCATAAATATACTCTTTATTAGATAGTCCATAGCTTGTTTTCATCCTGTTAACAGGGAGCCCTGTGAAGTCAGCTATCATGTGAAGAAGGGAAGATGGTGCCACATTTGTAATAGGAGAGAAACTGGGAGCAAACGCTCTGACAAGTGCAGATTTTCAAGCACACTTCTTAAAAAATGGAGTGATGAGATAAAAACTTGGGAGTGACAGCAGTTGACCGATGAATACCTAGATAGCTGAAATTCCACATAAACTCAGGAATGAAAGTGTAGGTTAAGAAAAACCAAACGTTCAGTCTCCTCAGCTATTTTGCTCTATTCAGGCTAGGCAATGGGGCTGCTGTTTACACTGTGACATCCTCAGTGGATGCAAGGCACATGTCAACTTTCATTTTACATCTGCGCTCTCTCTGAAAAGCATTAGAGTAAACTTGTGTTGAATGAGTGAAAATTCAGGAGAACCATCTCACACAGTGGGAACAACAAGTAGAATGTCCCCAGAAAGATGAAATGAAGAAGCTGTAGTAATGTGAAAGACTTTGAGCAAGGTTGACATGGTCTGGTGGTCCCTGGTCTTTGAAGGATGGGGGAACAGGAAACAGGTGGGATGGCAAAAGGAGGAAGAGAAGGGCACAAAGGAGAGACTAGGAAAACTGATATGGACTCAGAGCCAGATTCTGGAGATAACAGTTTCAGAGTCAACACAGATTATAGAGGAGGCACAGTCTCATAAGGCCTTCTTTTTGTTTTATCTTACTTTCTGCAGAGCCACTGTGGCAGCCACAATTACAGATGGGTGTCAGTGAGTATATACAAGGCTTCTCCTAAGACATCTGTGAACAAAGAGAGGCATAGGTGCAGATGTTGAAGTGAGGAGATTGAATTATTGTATCACAGGCTGCTGGATGGTAAATTGAGGTCCAAACTGAAATGTGATTTCTAGCTGTATGTTACAGGGATATCTGTTTAATGTTGTAGGGAATTATTGAAAAAAAATGGAGAAATCAAAACAACAGAGTTCACAAAACTTGAAAAATTAGAAAACATTTCAAAATAGATCCAGGGCCTTAAAAGTTCATGATCAACTAATCAGTGGGCTGAATGAAAAGTTAGGCAAAATTTAATGGGAATCAGTGTAATAACGAAAATTTGGGCCCAAAAAGTCAACAGCACAAACCCAAGAAGGAGATGCGGTGATTTTATGATACCCTATATAGCTGACCCTAAATTCATGCATAAGAAAGCAAAATAGTAATCTGGATGCAAAATTCCTGACTTGGACTTCAGCTCTTTTAAAGAAGTATAAAGTCTATCATAAGTAGTGAGAAAGCCACTTAGGCCTATGGACTGTGTTGATCATCTCTGGAATTTGGAATTAATTTCTGTACCAATAGCTTTTAGTCATGAAACACATTAATAGACTCTGGAGTCCAATATACAAGAACTTGAGTACTGACTCTTTATTTATTATGATTTTTCTTTCTCTTTGTTTCCTTCTCTGTAAAATAGGAATAAGACAACATCGCTCATGCTATCTTTGTGAATATTATAAATATGTTAAATCACCTAACACACAGTAAACCGCCAATTAATGTTAGCAAGGATGTGACTCAAGAGTAATATTGTTTTTTCAAATATTTACACATTGACATAAGATGAGAGCTTAGATTCGGGCTCCCAAAGAGGGATCCTAGTCTGCCTTGAGGTCAATGTTAACTCATTGGCTGTGATCACACTCCATGTGATTCCCTCTTCCTCATAATCACACTCTTACCCAAAGTTGTAGGAAGGAAGAGATAAAAAACAAAAACAAAAACCAGAAACCAGTCAGTTGATCTAGTTGATCTAGAATAGAAGTCAGCTATTCAATAGCATGTCACCAGATGTATGCCACTGAAACCAGAATCTCATGGCTAGAATCAATCATGACACTGGAACTGAAAGTGACTAGTGTCTATTGAGGGAAAGGGTGAAGATTAGGGACTTGGGTCCCTGGGATGGGATCCTGATTTGGATTCACCAGCTTTTGCCTCAGTCTTTTCTTGAGCTCTTGCTTTTTCTCTTCATGCATTGTGCTTGCATCTCTAGGGGCACAAGAGGTTATCTAAGCTCTAAAACTTTCATGGAAAATTTCTTTGGATCACTAAAAGGAAGAGCTGCTCAAGCATAAAATGAGCCACCTCATAAAGTAGTGAGTTCTCTGTTTCTAAATGTGTGTGAATAGAGGCTGGATAATTACTTCACTCAGGCATCAGAAAGGAATATGTATGGGCAATAATGGTTAAAGAATTTCCCAGGATGGAATTCTATGATTCTAGTACATCAGTGAGCATTATGCTTATCTACACTGATTCATGGCATTAGCACTTTAAAATCTGAATTGACAGAATATTATTTAAAATATATTTAATATTGACATATAATCTTTCTATATTTTAAAAATAGCCATAGAATTGTTTTCACTAGCTAAGCTATTGTATACTTTAACACATATTTTTATACCACCTCCGAGTAGACAAATCACTAGTAATCACAACTTTTATTTAAAGCCATTGTTTAATTTCTTGGTCTACCTTAATAAAATTTTAAAGCAAATCACAGACATCATGTCACTTCACCCCATCTATATCCATATGCCTCTGTTTAAAGAAAAAAATGTTGTTTTTCATGTAATCGTAATGCCATACTTATATCTTACAAAATGATCAATAATTCATAGATGTAACCTTGTACCCAGTCTATATTTAAATAACCTAGGTTTTCTTAAAATATAATTTGAGTTGATAATATATTAATGTACTGTAGTTTATTCAAACATTGCCCTATTGAAAGATATTTGGATTGTTTTCAATTTCTTGCTTTTAAAAATAATGCCACAGAGAATATTCTTGTGCCTAAGCAATTTTTTTGGCCAGGTAAAATTGGGATAGATTTCTAAGATTTGTGCTATTCAGTCAAAAAATTTGTTTGTCATTTTGCCAGATATGATCATTTTTTTCCAATGTGTCTACCATTTTGCATTGCCACCATCAACCCATGAGAGCACAGGTTGGCCCACTGCTCTTCCAACTGAGTCTTGTGTCAAAACTTTCACGAGATGTCCATTTAAATTTGTATTTTTCTTATTAAAATTGAGGTTGAGCAGTTTATCCACAACCTTGCTAAAATTGTTATCTTTTATTTATTTTTAAAATAATAGTCCTCCTAACAGGTGTGAAATAGCTCATTGTGGTTTTGAGTTGCATTTCCCTGATGATTAGTGATGTTGAGCACCTTTTCGTAGACCTGTTGGCCATTTGTCTGTCTTTTGTGGAGAAATATCTATTCAAGTCTTTTCTCAATTTTTAATTGAGTTGTAGGAGTTCCCTATATATTTTGGTTATTAACTTTTTATTGAATATGTGATTTGTGAATAATTTCTCACATTGCGTAGGTTGCCTTTTCACTGTAGAGCGTTTTCTTTGCATGTAGATGTGTTTTAACTTAATATAAGCCCCATTTGTCTATTGTTGCTTTTGTTTCTGGTGCCTCTGGTGTCATACCCATGAAATCATTGACAAGACCAATGTCATGAAGCTTTGCTCCTGTGTTTTCTTTGAGGAAATTTACAACTTCAGTTCTTACATTTAAATTTTAATCCATTTTGAGATCATTTTGGGGTATGGTGTAAGATAGGGGCACAACAGTTTGCTAGTTAGCGGATAGGAGCATAGCAACCAGTTAACATTCTTTGGCATGTGGATGTCCAGTTATCCCAACATTATTTGTTGAAGATACTCTTATTTCCCCATTGTGTATTCTCGACACCCTTGTTGAAGATGAGTTGACTATACATGTGTGGGTTTCTTTCTAGTTCATGCACTCTTGTATCCCCAAGCCTTCTTGTGTGATATTCCTTTTTGTTGTAATACCACAAGCACTTTCTGACAGGCTTTTGTCCGTTAGGAAGATTTCCACTCATTCTGCAGCATCCATTCAGATATTACTTCCTCCCAGAAGACTTCCTGACCCCCAATTTTAAGGAGACTGTTCTACGATAACATCTACTTCATATACTATGGCATTATGCTTTGTTCAAACTGCTTATTTAATTTCCATAAATACCATGGGGATAGTGATTATACCTGCATTGTTTGTTCTAGTGCCCAGAACATTATTCTATGCAGGATAAATGTTCCACCAACATGGGCAGAATGAAGATTTTCCATTACAATGCTATTTACAATAGTAAAAGATTGAAATTCATGTATATTTTCAAAGATAAGAACATGGTTATACATATTATGGCACATGGATATGATGAAGTCCTATGCAATAATTGAAAAAGCATGTTTTGACGCAGTTTAATGACAAGAGATTTTATGAAAAACATAGGTTAAAAGCAATTTGCAATATGTTCTCATTTTTATAAAGAAGATAGCTAATATTTTAGAGATTACATTTGCAAACATTTTGCTAAATCCTTTAATTATTCTGTTTAGTTATGCTAGGTATTCTAGGTAAGTGAAATGCATACTATTATTATCCTTATTATAGAGTTGGGGGTAACCCAGGTAGAGAGTGAAAAGTCAAAGTAGTTTTATACCTTTATTTTTTCTTCAACATGTATTTTAAGTTCTGGGGTACATGTGCAGGATGTGAAGGTTTGTTCCATAGCTAAACGTGTGCCATGGTGGTTTGCTGCACAGATCAACCCACTAACTACGTATTAAGCTCAGCATTCATTAGCCATTCTTCCTGAAGCTCTCTATCTCTTCGCCCACCCCGATGGGCCCCAGTGTGTGTTGTTTCCCCTTATGTGTCCACTTTTAAGTGGGAGCTGTATGTTATCATCATTCTAGTTAGCTGCTCCTTTAACCTTTGATCAAGGTTATCTATAATGATTTATATATCTTTCCTTACTGGTGGATTAAAAACCAGGTTTTTTCTGACTTTAAAATGCATACTTTAAAACTCTAGGAAGACACAGATAGATAGAACTATGAGTGTAGTGGGTGGGGCCAAGATGGCCGACTAGAAGCAGCAGTGGTAGGAGGTTCCTGTTGAAAAGAATCATAATAGCGTATGAATCCTGCACGGGTAACTGAGGTATCCAGGTTCTCTCATCAGAACTGAGTAGGTGGCTGGCATGACCCACAGAGAGGAAGGAAGAGCAATGTGGTGCGGGGGCTCATCTAACAGCCACATGGGACAGAGGAGCCCCCACCCCCACAACCAAAGGAGGTGGTGAGTGAGCATGCTACCCAGCTGGGAAACTGCTTTTCCCATGGAACTGTGCAACCTATGGATTCTAAGATCCCACTGGTGAACCCACCCCACCAGGACCTATGTTCCCAACCCTGGAGCCATGCAGATTCTCAACAGCCTCTCAGCTAGAACCTGGTTAATCCTCTGAGCTCCGGGAGGGAGAGGCAACCAACACCACAGCTGCAACTGCCTGCTGCCTAAGCCATTTGAGCTCCTTGTGGTAGGGGCAGCCACCAGCACTGGGGCTGATAGCTGCCTGACACGCTAAGTTCCCTGGGCATAGGAATGGTGGTGGCAGCCATCTTCATAGCTCCAGGCTGTGCTTTTTCCCTGCTGGTGCCAGGGAGGCTAGACACTTGGTCCCAAGAGGTGTCCCCCGCAGCCCAACACACCTGCTGTGGCAGACTGTGACTAGAGCACTTCTTTAGGCCTGACCCTGACCCATTCCTCCTCACTGTGTGGGGCCTCCCTGCAGGAACTCCAACAACTCCAGCCAGGGGCTCAGGGACAGAAGTCTAATCTCCCTGGGCCTGAGCTTCTAGGGGAAGGGGTGGCCATAGTCTCTGTGGACCAGCTGACTTAGCCTTTCCTCCTGCTAGTTCTTAGGAATCCAGCAGCCCAGATGAGTAGGTTTCCTCCCAGCTAAGCACACCCTCTCCACCAAGGGGCAGTCAAAGTGCTTCATTAAATGGTACTGTTCCCCATGCCACTCAGCTTGTTAAGACCCTCCAACAGGGATTGTCAGGCACTCTATATAGAAGCCATCCTATTGACATCAGATTGGTGCTCCTCAAGGTCAGAGATCCCAGAGGAATGAGCAGGCACCCATCTTTGCTGTTCTCTAGCCTCCTTAAGTGACATCTCCAGGTGCAGGAGTGAACCAGATGAGTAGGGCCTGACGTGAACCCCCAGCAAACTGCAGTAGCCCTACAGAAGAGGGACCTGACTATTTAAAGAAACACAAACAGAAAGCAACAACAACAGCATCAAAAACAATAAAAAGTACCCACAAAAACCCCATCCACAGTTCAGCAGCCTCAAAGATTGAAATTAGACAAACTCATGAAGATGAGAAAGAATTAACAAAAAGAAAGCACTGAAAACCCAACTGGCTAGAGTGCCTCTTCTCTTCCAAATGATCGCAACACCTCTCCAGCAAGGGTGCAGAACTGGACAGAGGATGAGAAGGACCAATTGACAGAAGTAGGCTTCAGAAGATGGATAATAAAAAACACCACTGAGCTAAAGGAGTATGTTCTAACCCAATGCAAAGAAGCTAAGAACCTTGATAAAAGGTTAGAGGAGCAGCTAACTAGAATAACCAGTTTAGAGAGGAACATAAATGACCTGATGCAGCTGAAAAACACAGCACGAGAACTTTGTGAAGCATACACAATTATCAATAGCTGTATCGACCAAGCAGAAGAAAGGATATCAGAAATTGAAGACCACCTTACTGGAATAAGGCATTCAGACAAGATTAGAGAAAAAAGAATGAAAAGGAATGAACAAAGCCTCTGAAAAATGTGGGACTACATAGAAAGACTGAATCTACAATTGATTAGAGTACCTGAAGGAGATGGGGAGAATGGAAAAGGCTGGAAAATACACTTTAGGATGTTATCCAGGAGAACTTCTCTAACCTGGCAAGACAGGCCAACATTCAAATTCAGGAAATAAAGAGAAAACCAGCAAGAAACTCCACGAGAAGATCAACCTGAAGACACATAATCATCAGATTCTCCAAGGTCAAAATGAAGGAAAAAATGTTAAAGGCAGACAGAGAGAAAGGTTGGGTTACCGACAAAAGGAAGCCCATCAGACAAACAGCAGACCACTCAACAGAAACCCTACAAGCCAGAAGAGAGTGGGGGCCAATATTCAACATTTTTAAAGAAAATAATTTTCCACCCAGAATTTCATATCCAGCCAAACTAAAATTTGTAAGTGAAGGAGAAATAAAATCCCTTCCAGACAACCAAATGCTGAGGGATTTCGTCACCACTAGGCCTGCCTTGCAAGAGCTCCTAAAGGAAGCACTAAATATGGAAAGGGAAAACCAGCACCAGTTACTGCAAAAACACACCAAAATATAAACACCAATAACACTATGAAGAAACTGCATCCACTAGTGTGCAAAATAACCAGATAGCATTATGATGACTGGATCAAATTCACACATAATGATATTAACCTTAAATATAAATGGGCTAAATATCCCAATTAAAAGATGGATACTGGCAAATTGGATAAAGAGTCAAGACCCACCGGTGTGCTGTATTCAGGAGGCCTATCTCATGTGGAAAGACACATATAGGCTCAAAATAAATGGATGGAGGAAAAGTTACCAAGCAAATGGAAAGAAAAAAAAAAGCAGGGGTTGCAATCCTAGTCTGACAAAACAGACTTTAAACCAACAAAGGTAAAAAAAAGACAAGGGCATTACATAATGGTAAAGGGATCAATTCAACAAGAAGAGCTAACTATCCTAAATATATATACACCCAATACAGGAGCATCCAGATTAAATAAAAAAGTTCTTAGAGACCTACAAAGAAACTTAGACTCTCACATGATGATAGTGGGAGACTTTAACAACCTACTGTCAATATTAGACAGATCAACGAGACAGAAAGTTAACAAGGATATTCAGGACTTGAACTCAGCTTTGGATCAAGTGGACCAAATAGATATCTACAGAACTCTCCACCCCAAATCAACAGAATATACACTCTTCTCAGTGCCACATGACACTTATTCTAAAATTGGCCTCATAATTGGAAGTAAAACACTCCTCAGTAAATGCAAAAGAACTGATATCATAACAAGCAGTCTCTCAGACCACAGTGCAATCAAGTTAGAACTCAGGATTAAGAAACTCACTCAAAATCAAACAATTACATGGAAACTGAACAACCTGCTCCTAAATGACACCTGGATAAATAATGAAATTAGGTCAGAAATCAAGAAGTTCTTTGAAACCAATGAGAACAAAGAGGCAATGTACTATTATCTCTGGGACACAGCTAAAGCAGTGTTAAGAGGGAAATTTATAGCACTAAATGCACACATTAGAGAGCAAGAAAGATCTCAAATCGACACCCTAACATCACAATTAAAAAATTTATAGAAGCAAGTGCAAACAAATCCAAAAGCTAGCAGAAGGCAAAAAATAACTAAGATCAGAGGAGAATTGAAGGCAATAGAAGCACAAAAAACCCTCCAAAAAATTTAATGAATCCAGAAGCTGTTTTTGTGAAAAAAGATTAATAAAATAGATAGGACTTTAGCTAGACTAATAAAGAAGAAAAGAAAGAAGCATCAAATATACACAATAAAAATGATAAAGGGGAAATCACCACTGACCCCACAGAAATACAAACTATCATCAGAGAATACTATAAACACTATGCAAATAAACTAGAAAATCTAGAAGAAATGGATAAATTTTGGACACATACACCCTCCAAATACTAACCCAGGAAGAAGTCTAATGCCTGAACAGACCAATAACAAGTTCTGGAATTGAGGCAGTAATTAATAGCCTACTCACCAAAAAAAGCCCAGGACCAGACAGATTCACAGCCAAAGTCTACCAGAGGTACAAAGAGGCACTGGTACCATTCCTTCTGAAACTATTCCAAACAATTGAAAAGGAGGGACTCCTCCCTAACTCATTTTATTAGGCCAGCATCATCCTGATACCAAAACCTGGCAGAGACATAACAACAGAAACTTCAGGCCAACATCTCTGATGAACATTGATATGAAAATTCTCAATAAAATACTGGCAAACTGAATCCAGCAGCACATCTAAAAACTTGTCCATCAGGATCAAGTTAATTTCATCCCTGGGATACAAGCCTGGTTCAGCATATGCAAATCAATAAACATAATCCATCCAATAAACAGAACCAATGACAAAAATCACATGATTGTCTCAATAGATACAGAAAAGGCCTTTGATAAAATTCAACATCTCTTCATGTTAAAAACTCTCAATAAACTAGGTAATGATGGAACGTATCTCAAAATAATAAGAGCTATTTATGACAAACCCACAGCCAATATTATATTGAATGGGCAAAAACTGGAAGCATTCCAAACTGGTACAAGACAAGAACCCCTTCTCTAGCCATGCCTATTCAACATAGTATTGGAAGTTCTGGCAAGGTGAATCAGGCAAGAGAAAGAAATAAAGGATATTCAAATAGGAAGAGAAGAAGTAAAATTGTCTGTGTTGCAGATGACATGATTCTATCTTTAGAAAACCCCACCATCTCAGTCCAAAGCTCCTTAAGCTAACAGGCAACTTCAGCAAAGTCTCAGGTTACAAAATCAATGTGTAAAAATCCAGAACTCATAAACATCATGCTTTATTTTACTGAGATAGAAAGAGCAGAGGTACAGGGAAGTCAAGAAATGAGGCACAAAGTTGTGATCAACATATAAGTGTATAGCAGTTCCTGTTTTCATAATTTTAAACACAAGGAAACATAACAAAAAGTCTACGGCATTTTAGAATTTACAAAGCACTTTCACTTGGATGGTCTTAAAATCGATGGAATCTAGATAATCAGGTTCAGTGTTCAAAGACCTAACAGAATCAGCAAGGTTCTGTCTAGGATGACTTGAACATTAAGCTATCCTTAAAAAAAAATCTGCAAGAATACACAGGAGAAAGTTTTTAAGACCTTGGATTAGGCAAAGGGGTTTTAGATATGACACCAAAAGCATGAGCCCTAAAATAAAAAATTGTTAAATAGGGCTTTTTTAAAAAAACCTTTTACTCTGTGAAAGACCGTGTTAAGAGAATAAAACAAGTATATTAAACAACATGTATATTAAAGTAATCTATTTTCAAATCACATATCTGACAAATGACTTGTATCCACAATATGTAAAAAAAAACAAAACCCTCAAAACCCAACATTTGAAACAATCATCCAATTTTTGGTCAAAGATTTTTTTTTTAAATGCTTCACCAAAGAAAATATACAAATGGGAGTGGGCGTGGTGGCTCATGCCTTTAATCCCAGTTCTTTGGGAAGTCGAGGCAGGTGGATTGCCTGAGCTCAGGAGTTCGAGACCAGCCTGGGCAACATGGTGAAACCCCGTCTCTACAAAAATACAAAAAATTAGCCAGGCATGGAGGCATGCACCTGTAGTCCCAGCTACTTGGGACGCTGAGGCAGGAGAATTGCTTGAACCCAGGAGGCGGAGGTTGCAGTGAGATGAGATTGCACCATTCACTCCAGCCTGGGTGACAGAGCGAGACTCCCATCTCTCTCTCTCTCTCGCTCTCTCTCTCTCTCTCTCTCTATATATATATATATATACTCTCTCTCTCTCTCTCTCTCTCTCTCTCTCTATATATATATATATATATATATATATATATATATACACACAAATGGAAAATAACCTCAGTGTCATTAGTCGTTAGGACAAAGAGAAAATTAAAACCACAATGCAATGCAACACACATGTATTTAAATAGCTGAAACCAATAGAACTAACAGTCATAAGTCTGGCGATGATGCAGAGCAACTGGAACTCTCACACATTGCTGGTGGGAATGTAAAATGGTACAGCCACTTTGAAAGCAGTTTGGCTGTTTCTTCTAAAGTTAAACATACACTTACCATATGATCCAACAATCCCACTCCTGTTTATACAAGAGAAATAAAAACTTAGGTTTACCAAAACACCTGTAAGCAAAGTGCTTTATTCATAACTGCTAAAAATTGAAAACAACCAAATTGTCCCTCAGTTAGTGAAACAGTTGCACATACAGTCAGTGCAACATTGCTCAGCAATGAAAAGCAACTACTGATATGTATGACAACATGAACAATCTCAAATGCATTATGCTAAGTGCAAGAAACCCCACTCAAAGACTATGCACTGTATGATTTCATACACCCCCACCCCGAGAAAAGTTTGCTGTAAATTAAATAAAGAATAAAAAAATGTCAAACATATATCACAACCATTCCTATACATACACAATAGACAGGCAGAGAGGCAAATCATGAGTGAACTCCCATTCACAATTGCTATAAAGAGAATAATAAAATATCTAGGAATACAGTTAACAATGGATGTGAAGGACCTCTTCAAGGAAAACTACAAACCACTGCTCAAGGAAATAAGAGAGGGCACAAACAAATGGTAAAACATTTCATCCTCATGGATAGGAAGAATAAATATTGTGAAAACGGCCATACTGCCCAAAGTAATTTATAGATTCAATGCCATTCCAATCAAACTACCAGTGACATTCTTCACAGTATTAGAAAAAATAAAACTACTTTAAATTTCATATGGAACCAATGTAGAGCCCATATAGCGAAGGCAATCCTAGGCAAAAAGAACAAAGCTGGAGGCATCACGCTACCTGACTTCAAAGTATACTACAAGCCTTCAGCAACCAAAACAGCATGGTATTGGTACCAAAACAGACACACAGATGAATGGAACAGAATAGAGAACTCAGAAATAAGATGGCACATCTACAATTATCTGCTCTTCAACAAACCTGACAAAAACAAGCAATGAAGAAAGGATTTCCTATTTAATAAATGGTGCTGGGAAAACTGGCCAGCCATATGCAGAAACTGAAACTGGACCCCTTCCTTACACCTTATATAAAAATTAACTCAAGATGGATTAACGACTTAAATGTAAAACCCCAAACCATAAGGACCCTAGAGGAAAACCTAGGCAATACCATTCAGGGCATAGCCATGGGAAAAGACTTCATGACAAAACGGCCAAAATCAATTGCAACAAAAGCCAAAATTGACAAATGAGATCTAATTATAATAAAGAGCTTCTGTACAGCAAAAGAAACTAGCATCAGAGCGAACAGGCAACCTACAGAATGGGAGAAAATTTTTGCAATCTACTCATCTGACAAAGGTCTAATATCCAGAGTCTACAAGGAACTTAAACAAATTTACAAGAAAAACACAACCCCATCAAAAAGTGGCTAAGGATATAAACAGATACTTCTGAAAATAAGACATTTATGTGGCCAACAAACATATTAAAAAAAGCTCCACATCACTGATCATTACAGAAATGCAAATCAAAACCAAAATGAGATACCATCTAACACCAGTCAGAATGGCAATTACTAAAAAGTCAAGAAACAATAGATGCTGGAGATGTGGAGAAATAGGAATGCTTTTATACTGTTGGTGGGAATGTAAATTAGTTCAACCATTGTGAAAGACAGTATGGAAATTCCTCAAGGATCTAGAAGTAGAAATACCATTTGACCCAGCAATCCAATTACTGGCTATATACCCAAAGGAATATAAATCATTCTACTATAAAGAAACATGCACATGTAAGTTTATTGCAGCACTATTTGCAATAGCAAAGAGATGGAACCAACCCAAATGCCCATTAATGATAGACTGGATAAAGAAAATGTGCTACATATACACCATGGAATACTATGCAGCCATAAAAAGGAACTAGATCATGCCCTTTGCAGGGACATGGATGAAGCTGGAAGCCATCATCCTCAGCAAACTAACAAAGGAAAAGAAAACAAAACACTGCATGTTCTCACTCATAAGTGGGAGCTGAGCAATGAGAACACATGGACACAGGGAGGGAAGCAAGACACACCGGGGCCTGTTGGGGTGTGGGGGGGAAAGGGGAGGGACCCTAGAGGACAAGTCAATAGGTGCAGCAAACCACCATGGCACACATATACCTATGTAACAAACCTGCACATTCTGCACATGTATCCTGGAACTTAAAGTAAAATAATTTTAAAAAAAGAACTGTGAGTGTATACACACCTGTGTGCATGCAGACACAAACACACACACACACACACACACACACAGTGTCAAATACAATGTTTTTCTATTTATACCACAGGGGGTGGGAGCATAGCAACCAGTTAACAGTTCCTACATCTAGATAAGAGAAATATCAGTGACTACAACTTTGATTTTCTCTCCCTCTTACTTTTCCCATAGAAAGCATACATTATTTAAAAAGGAATTAAAATAGTACTTTCAAAGAGAAATCTTTCTGTTATGAATCCTCTAATCCACATGACTTCTCTAGCTCATTTGCAGACCTACAAAGGAGGCCCTTGGGATACAAAGGTAAGACTCCCATTTCCCGGTGCATTTCATTTGTTTGTGGACACATCTATTATCTGATGGTAAGCATGTGGCTTACAAGCATCCAAATCATCTGCACAATACAGACCTTGTCCCTGTATATAATACTGGGCAAGCTGTTGCTCTGTGGACAGCATTTGAGTCTCATTCATATGGCCAGAGCCAAATATTTGTTTCTAAAAATGGGAAATGAGGTCTTTTTCATTTGAGTTTTTTCATTCATTTACAATAATTTCATCAAATATTTTTGAATACTTTCTACACACCAAAAACCATCCAAACATCTGGGGGATCTGTAGATGAAAGACAGATTTCTGCCTTGGGGAGAGGGAACTCACAATAGGGTTGGGAAGAAAGTCATAAAAGCAGAGATGAAAACAGTGTAATGATTGGTTGGAGGAGATACGAGTAGGAGGATGGAGTGTACAGGAGCGGGGTTCTCATCTCAGACATTGGTATAAGCTTTGGGGACTTGCTAGTGACTGAGGTCCCCATCTTGTATGTAACATCAGCACTTTCAGAGTGCCTTCAATGAGATTCATATTTCATTTCAGGTGATCTTCTCAACATATACCTCAGTTAACATTGTGCGGATGGCCGCCTTCTCCTCTCCTGGAAATATGCAAATTGACAACACATTTGTAGGTCTCACTGGTTTGTATCAGAGTTGGCGTAGAGGTCAGTTTTTACCTGTTGCTCTTTCTTGCTCATGGCCCTTTGGACCTTTTGCAGGCTTAATTGTGTCCAGCTGGGTCTACTTTGCCTTTTCCCCAAATAGGACAAAGGAATACTTACCCTGGCCTATTTTCAAAGGTTTTACCTTTTCCCTTTGGATTTGTGGGTCAGCAAACCACACCTTCCTTGACTCAGCTCCCAAATTACCTTAGTCGCCGATAGCATCGAAAGGGTGACCTCCACCCTGCCCTGGCTTCTTTGGTGCCTTTAAATCACACTTGGAGTCATTTAAAACAGAATCAGCAAGCTGTGGTCAATTCCTGACACCAGCTGGAATTCAAACCTTTCATTCCTTGCTGGACCAAGGTGTGATTTATAATTGAAAGAGTTCTTTGTCTTCCACTTTCAAACATTTAAAAAAAATACTCTTGAACTAACTCTCTCTCTCTTCCCTGCATCTATTGACTTCAAAGTCTAGGGTTTCACCCCACACCAAATAGTTCTATTGTCACCTCAAAACCTCAGTTTCTTCACTTGTAATATAAATAACCATTTATATTTGAGGGAAGAAACAGAGACAATGATGTATAATTTTAAGAGTAACAGACACTAAAAATAAAAATAAACGTAAAAGGATGAAGAGTACTGATGGGTGGTTAGTTTCAGGTCTAAAGGTCAGGGAAGGATACTCTGAGGAGGTGACATTTGGCAAGACACCAAAGAGAGTGAGGGAGTCAGAAAGGAAAATATCTAGAGAAAGAGTGTTCCAGGCACAGAGGATAGCAAGCGTATGTGACTTGACTACGCAAAGCTTGCTTGGTGTGCTCAAGGGACAGCAAGCCAAGAAGTGTGGCTCAAAGGCAGGAGTGAAGGGGAGAAGTAACCAGATCACATGTCACAGAGGCGTACAGCCAAGAGGATGGTTTTGGGTTGGAGATTAAAAGCCATTAAAATATTTTTAGCAGAAGTTGGGGGTAACGTAATTTTATTGTTTTCTTTTTCTTTCTTTTTTTTTTTTTTTTTTGAGATAGGGTCTCGCTCTGTCACTCAGGATGAAGTGCAGTGGCATGATCTGGGCTCACTGCAATCTCCTCCTCCCTGGGCTCAAGGAATCCTCCCACTGGAGCTCCCTGCGTAGCTGGGACTACAGGCGTGGCACCACCAAGCCCAGCTAATTTTTAGTGTTTTTTGGTAGAGACGGGGTTTCACCGTGTTGCTCAGGATGGTCTCCAACTCGTGGGCTCAAGCGATCTGCCCACTCGGATTGATATGGGCTGGGATGGGGTCCTTGTCGTGACAACCTGAAGCAGTTTAATTCAGAATAGGGGTACAAGAGGAAGAAATAATCAAAAACTATTAGGCTTTTGTCCTGAGCAATGGAGTGAATGGGGTTGCCATTTACTGTAATAGGTAAAACTAAAGGAAGGTTCACAGGGGAGTGCAAATCCAGAGGTTGGTTTCAGATACCTTAAATGTGATAGGATTAACAGATGCCCAATTGGAGATTTTGAGAAGGGAAATATATATGCAAGTCCAGCTTAGGGGGGTGATGGTGGAGATCGAAATTTGGATTTTAGTGTATATACCAAATGCTGTGAGGCCATCTGGTAAGACGGGCTCAGAACTTGAAACTCGCCATAGTGGGTTATTGATAACTGGGATATGTGTTTCAAATGAAGTGGTGGAAACAAGCCCAGCGGGATTATGTTCGACCCCAGAGGAAATCTGGGTAGAAACAGGAAGTATGGACAACTAAACTGAGAAATATTGAGATAAAAGAGGAGTCAGAAAATGATGCCCATTCACAAGGCAAAAGTTTGCTATATTAAAAAATAGGTGATACGAAAATACAACGTAACATTGTAACAATAAGTAGAAATGTCTGATAGCATTTGTCAGACATTCTGATCACAGGTAGATAAAAATATACAACGAAAAGACTCCAGAAGAAAATACTTCCCAAGTATCAATGGTGGTTTTTAAAAGTTTTATAGTAGCATTATAGATGATCTAAAAAAATCTTTATTCTTTTTTGTATATATCTTATCATGCATATATACTGCTTTCAATTTTTACTACTTTTTACTAAAATTCATGAATCCATTTCCCTTTTTATATTTAAATTATTGCAGTTAAATTTAATTTGGTCAATAGGTGTAGTCCTCCCTGAAAATATATTCCAGGATTCTCCCCAGATATTCTCATTATGATGGGTTCGGGAAGTGTTCAGTTCAGAATTTATTCAATATTTATATCCTGTATCTGAGCAAACTTTTCTTTTCTGTGCTCACCTCACTCCTTTCATAGGCATTTTACCCCGTACTTTATTGTGGAATAAATTTTACAAGTGGTAAAACTTGATAGGACTTTAGATATTTATTTGTTTAAAATAATTCTTGTATATTCGTTCTTCCACTTTTATTTTTGAGTACATTCTCTTATGGTTATTTCAGAGAAGTTCTATAAATTGTGAGGTTTCTATGTCTGAAAGAAACTTTATTATCCCCTTAAATCTCCAATGATAGTTTGGCTGGTTTGACTGAGTATAGCATGCTAGGTTTGAAATACACTTTCTCAGAACTTTGATGTCACTTTGCTGGGTTTCTTTACTCCATACTGCTAAGGAGAAATCTGGTGTCAGTCTGACCTCCCTTTCCTTCTAGATAATCTTTCTTTTTCTTCTGGCATCTAAGATTACCTCTTTCAGTATTAGTTTTATAAAACTTGATTTTATTGTTGTCTCAATGTGAGTTTTTGGTTAGCTTACGATTACATTTTGGCCACTCAGTACCATGTACTCATTCAACTTGAGCATAGATGATATTTATTTGTTCATGTATATATTTATTATGTAGCATTTCTGGGATATTTATTCCTACTGTTTTTTTTTCAATTTTTTCCCCTCTTCTACTCTCTTGTCACTCAATATACAGTTTTACACTCAATAAGCAGTTTTACATAGACATTAGAAAATTTGGTTCTGTCTTAAATATTTAGACCTCGTTTTACACATTTGTTTCTCTTTAAATTTTTGTGCTGTGTTCTACCAATGTCTCCCAATTTGACCTTCTAGCTCTTCAATTTGCCCTTCATTTTATCTAATTTGCTATTCTGTACATGTAATGTGCTTATTTATACATGTACAACAGTTATTACAGGACTAACTTTTCCTCCCCAAATCTCTATTTTGTTCTTTTCACTACTACTGGTACTTGTTTCCTCACATATATTCTTTTATTTTTTTTAATGACAATCATAATACCCCCTGTAGCTCCTATTTTAAGATTTTCTTTTTTTTATATTTGCTCTATTACCTTTATCATCCTGGGTATAAGTTATTCTTAATTTTGGATTTTCTATTTCTCTTTCATGCAAATCACCTCTCTCAAATATTTGGTAAATCTTGATTCTATACTCAGCTTCTGTGATTGACTTCTGCATATTTCCTGGTCTATGGCAAACACCCATTCTGGGGAAACCTTAGCTTATAGCTATGGCTGGTCAACTGTATTCTCCAGGTGACAGCTCATGGCTTTATTTTCATCATGACTGCCTGTTTTTTGTTTTTTTTTTTTTCAAATTTGTGTATTATTAGTGTGTTTTCCTATCCAGTTTATTATTAGCAAATTTCATATATCTAGTTTATATCTTTTTTACTAATGTTATGAATCAACTCTTAGTATTTTAAAACCTTAAAGAGCTGGATATACTCTTGGCAGAAGGTGGTCTCATCACTGGTTGATTGCTTCCAGCATTTGTTTAGGTACTTCTGGAATTTTGGTGGTCTTTATCTCATGATGTCAAGATGGATGCCTCAATCTAGTCTTCCCTTCTGCCCACCAGTATCCTTCACAGGAAACAACAGAGTGAGGACATAACAGGACTCTTCTTCCCGGAAACTTCTTCTCAGACTTCCACTCACAGGTCACTGGCCAGAAATGATGACATATGGGTTCCTTAATTTAAGAGAAACAGAAAAATGAGCATCATCTGCTAAAAGAGAATGGGGCTATACTGACTGGCTGAGGACAATCATGCCCGAGCCACTAGGTCTGGGCAAATTGGGCACTTCCAAAGTGCATTGTGAAAGTGTTCTTAAGAAAAAGATGGGGTATGTGGATTCTGGATAAGCAAAGTATCTGCCACACTGAAATCCTTATCTAGTTTCCTAAAATCCTAGGTTAGAAAATTCAAATGGCTTCACTTGTGTGATTATTATCTCTGCTATATGCTTCAGAAGAAAATAAAAGTATGTTCATAACGTTCATTTTAAATCTATCAGCATGACTATAAGTTTCTTCACATTCATAACGTTCATTTTAAATCTATCAGCATGACTGTAAGTTTCTTAACTTCATATAATGTTCATTTTTATTTGGCAGAGAAAAAGGAAAAAAAAACTTTGATTATGTGGAGAGTGATTGTCATAATAAGGGTTCTATAAATGGAGAAATTCTACTCTACCCTTAAGCCTGCCTCCCTTTCCAAAAACAATGGAAAACAAAACAACATTTATTTCTAAACATTGGGATATACAGTGTTGGTAAGGGTGTGCTGAAACAGATACACTCACAAATTGATGGTGTTGGTGCAATTATAAAAAGCTTTTAAGAAATCAGCTTGGAATTATAAATTAAAAGCTTTGATTGAAGGTGTTTCTGTATTTTGATGCAATCGTGTCCTTATTGGGAATTTATGATTAGAACATTTGAAATCCAGACAAAGTTTTATGCATAAAGATAAAATTATAAAAATGAGGCATCTACAAATTGGAATAATACAAGGTTTCTAAATTATACATATAGAAAATTTTAAAGACATAGATTGTTTTCATAACTAGTAAGTGAAAAATCCAAATGCAAAATTATTCATAAAGTATCACCTCATTATGTAAAAGATAATTTGGAGAGACTAAATCCACAATTCTAAATCATTTCTCTCTAGTAATTTCTGTTGGTTTACCTGTATTTTTCTGCCGGTTCTAACATTTCTACCTTAAAGAGAGATGGCTTTGACAAACTGTAAAAGCCAAATAATAATAGCAACCCCAATATCTGTGGCTCTCCTTTGTGAACCATATTACATACTGTAAAATCCTCCCACATTTATTTGGTTCGCCCAACACTGTGAGTATGAAAAGACAAGCATACTTTCTCCATATTCAGTTAAAGAATGTGAGGTTCTTGAGTTAATTTTTGTATACAGTGTAAGGAAGGAACCCAGTTTCAAATTTCTACATATGGCTAGCCAGTTTTCCCAGCACCATTTATTAAATAGGTAATACTTTCCCCATTGCTTGTTTTTGTCAGGTTTGTCAAAGATCAGATGGTTGTAGATGTGTGGCGTTATTTCTGAGGCCTCTGTTCTGTTCCATTGCTCTATATATCTGTTTGGGTACCAGTACCATGCTGTTTTGGTTACTGTAGCCTTGTAGTATAGTTTGAAGTAAGGTAGTGTGATGCCTCTAGCTTTGCTCTTTTTGCTTAGGATTGTCTTGGCTGTTTGGGCTCTTTTTTGATTCCTTATGAACTTTAAAGTAGTTTTTTCCAATTCTGTGAAGAAAGTCAGTGGTATGGGCAAATGGGCAGTGGATAGGCAAAGACTTCATGACTAAAACACCAAAAGCAATGGCAACAAAAGCCAAAATAGACAAATGGGATCTAATTAAACTAAAGAGCTTCTGCACAGCAAAAGAAACTATCATCAGAGTGAACAACCTACAGAACAGGAGAAAATTTTTGCAATCTACCCTTCTGACAAAGGGCTAATATCCAGAATCTACAAAGAACTTAAACAAATTTAGAAGAAAAAAACAAACAACCACATCAAAAAGTGGGCAAAGTATATGAACAGACACTTCTCAAAAGAAGACATTTATGCAGCCAACATACATATGACAAAATTCTCATCATCACTGGTCATCAGAGAAATGCAAATCAAAACCACAATGAGATATCATCTCATGCCAGTTAGAATGGAAATCATTAAAAAGTCAGAAAACAACAGATGCTGGAGATGTGGAGAAATAGGAACGCTTTTACACTGTTGGTGAGAGTGTAAATTAGTTCAACCATTGTGGAAGACAGTGTGGCGATTACTCAAGGATCTAGAACTAGAAATACCATTTGACTCAGTGATCCCATTACTGGGTATATACGCAAAGGATTATAAATCATGCTACCATAAAGACACATGCACACGTATGTTTATTATGGCACTATTCACAATAGCAGAGACTTGGAACCAACCCAAATGTCAATCAATGATAGACTGGGTTAAGAAAATGTGGCACTTATGCACCATGGAATACTATGCAGCCATAAAAAAGGATGAGTTCATGTCCTTTGCGGGGACATGGATGAAGCTGGAAACCATCATTCTAAGCAAACTATCACAAGGACAGAAAAACCAAGCACCACATGTTCTCACTCATGGGTGGGAGTTGAACAATGAGAACACATGGACATAGGGTGGGGAATATCACACACTGGGGCCTGTTTGGGGCTGGGGGCTGGGGGAGGGATAGCATTAGGAGAAATACCTAATGTAAATGATGGGTTGATGGGTGCAGCAAACCAACATGGCGCATGTATACCTATTACAAACCTGCATGTTATGCACATGTACCCTAGAACTTAAAGTATAAAACAAGAAAAAAAAATGTTAGGTTCAATTGTTCCAGTCATGGTGAGTGACTTCCCCAAGGTTATCTAGCTTTTAAGTGGTGGGACCTCAATGCTTGATTCTTGGTTTCTAGTTCAATGTTTATTCCACTCATCAAGATGTTTCTTTCCTTTGTATGCAGTGCCTAATTTCTATCTTGAAGAACTCATTGTAGATTACTTGGATTTTGTAGATAATCTGAATTCCACTTCTGGGCTCCAAGTAAACACTCCTGAATAATTCCAGGAGTCCTTCCAGTAACAGCTGAGAAAGATAAGATTTTCTGTGACAAAATAGCACAGATAATATGGAGCGGGTCCACAGTACCAGGTTTACAATAAATACAGAGGAACACTCCTGGTCGGTGCCCACCCTGAAACCGATTGTGGAGTCATTTGGCAATTTGGAGAAAAGTAAACTATTGCAGGTCAGGAACACTTTCTTTCTGTCACCATGACCTTAACATCTGTGTGCTCTATTCTCTCTAAATTGGGCAAAAATTCTCTTCATCTGGCATTCTGGGATGGCATGAGAATTAATCATACTTTTTACTTAAAATTTCTTCTTCAAAACAAAAACACCTGTGCATGCAATTAAATATAAGGTTATGAAAGCAATTGTTTTCACTTAGTCTTTGTGATTTAATGACTACCTTATTAGCACATGTCATCTGGGACTACTAGCCCTGTGTAATACATTAATTCAAGAAAATATAACTATAATAACTATTGTTATATGGCCATTAAATTATAGAAAAATGCCCCACAGAATCATGATTTGAAAAAAGCCCTTGCTATATTTCATAAAATGAGGAAAAGCTAGAAATACAAATAACCAGCAATCATTCTGAATTTCGTTAATTTTCACTATTTTAACTTGAAAATATTTTTAAAAAATAAATGTCTCATCCCCACTTCTTTTGAGTCACTGAGAAGGTTAGTCTGTCTTTCACAGCAGGGCTATTAGTAAAAATTCTCAGTGATCTGGCACTTCCAGCATATTTTTCAATCCCAAAACTAATGTAAATTTCATATATCTAGCAACTTTCTCATGTCCTTGCCCAGGCGCCCACATGGGATCCCCCTAAGCACCCTTCATGCACCAACATAAACGTTGATTTCTCCCTGGAAATTTCCCTGATCTTCCCTTGCACATACGACCTAGTACTTAATAAACAGTTCATTTAGTGCAATTATCTCATAGCATTATAGTTAATTGCACACACAACTGGTTTTCCTACTGATCATGAATTCTTTGGTAGCATGGACACTATTTGGGAGCCCTTATTGCTAGGAATCTTAAAAGAACTTAAAAATTATTATTGAATAAAAATGAATTCAAAGACCCAGTATCTCATACTCTGGTGGGCTCTTCAAAGGGTTTTCTCTCATGAAACATGAGAATATATTAAATACAAATATTTCAAAATATAGACATGAATATGAGCAGAGTTTTTCTCTATATTCAAAGGACACAAAATGGAAATTGATTCAGGTTGTTCGTTCCAAGTTAAAATGAACCTCTTTATATTTTAAGAGCAAGCAATATAATTTTTGTTCTTCAAAAAATCTAAAGACAACTTAGTCTTTATGAGCTAGTGACTACTTTAGAAAACCTCAATAATGCATAATGTACATATAGTTTCATCTGCCTATGGAGAGGATTATGACCTAATAGTGGTTCTTAGTGTTGGTTGCAGATTGGAATCACCTGGGAGCTATATACATCACTGATGTCTGGGTCCCACCCAATTGGTCAGAGGTGTAATAGGCGTGGATGGTTGTGGCTAATAGCTCCCCAGGTGAGACTAATGTGCAGGGGAGGTTGAAAACTCTTGCCTTATAATAAAATAGCATCCAGATGTCATACGAGCCACACCTGGACCCAAAATGGACCCTGCTGATAAATTAGCTTATAGCATCTTGTGAATACCTACATCTTCTCAAACATTATGGAAGTGAAGCTGAGAAGTATATCATCTGCCTCCGAATAAAAATCCCCAACATAAGATAAAACCTTCTCTTACTCCAAGTGTTGAATCGTTGGAATACCAACAGATCCAGAGCACAGACCTAGAGCTGCAGCATGGGAATACCCAGGCACATATTACAGACTTAGGACAGGCTGTGATCGACTACCCTGTTACGTCAGTCCTGGGGGTAGTACTTTCTGTATTCATATGGGTGGACTGTAGACAATTGTCTGGAAACTCCAAAATTCGTAATTTTCCATCTAGGAGTTGAAAAAGAAATTCATGTGAGAAATAGGTTCCTTTCTGGCTAGGGCCAAAATATCCAGTAGATACTGCAATGAGGAGAAAGCGGGGATATATCCAATGACAATTTTAAGTAGCAGCGCATGATTTCTATTTTGCTGTGGTATGCATTTGTTTCATTTCACATCCCCACATCCACACCCACACACATATACCAATAACCAATAAATCACAATTAAGCAACTTTGGGAACAAAGAATTAGAATCAGAACACAATGAACTTTTCCCACAAAATCCAGATATGTGTTTTGCTTCTATTTGCAACAAGCTGTGATTCCCATGTGAAAGGTATCAGTGTATTTCCTCTTCCTGCCAATCATGCCAGGAAAACTTCTGGTATGTTGGGTTATGACCTTTCATCCTGGACATGAGCCAAAAGCCACCAGTAATTTGACTGCTGTAATTATTTAGGCTGTTTCTAATAAGCCTAAAAATGTGATGTTAACATTTTTCACATGTTTGTAGGCTTCTGGCTTTCATGCTATCCTCAGCATGCCATTATAAGCTTTTGTTTGGTTATATTGGAAGAAAATATAATTTTTCAATAGCTGAATTTTGATCATTGTTTACTTCTAGAAAATATCTTGCCTACAGGGCCATAAGATATTATTTCTTTAAAATGTTGGCATTTTTCTCATGTTAGGCCAAACTTTTAACAATAATAAAAATCCATGCAACATAAATTTACTGAGCGTGTACTATGTGCTAGACATTGTACTAGGTTCTGTGAATGAAAAGATAAATAAGACCAAGTTCAGATCCTTAAGTAGATGAACTGGTAAAAATTAAATTAACATTTAATGCAATTAGCAGAGGCACAGAGTTTAAGTTCCAGCTCTATGGATTGTGAGTATGTCACTTTTAAATATATTATTATTGTATAGACTGGGAAACTGAGGCACAAGTTCACACAGCTGCTATGCAGCAGAATTGAGAGCTAGACCTAGGGATTTTGGCTACACACACTGTATGGAAACCATTATGTCATCATGGTTCTAGAGTCTAAGTTGATTCGTTGTTTGGTTTAAACAGAGAAGAAGGTTAAATACCATCTTGAGGAAGGGGAAATATATATATTATATATAATATATAATATTAATATTTGGATACTTTACATACTTACTTATATATTTATTAATGCATATTTTATAATATATATTTGTGTATATATATAAATATTTATAATTTAAAAAATATAATTCAGTAGCATGGAAAGAATCACATGACCTTAATCTGAGCCAATGAGTCCCTCTTGTCTCTTTAGAGAAGCTTATCTTCAGGGTCAAATTCAAATACTAAAGATCCTGGAAGACTTCATGCTTCTGAATGCATTTTGTAGAGCCAGGTCTCCATCATAAACATACTCTAGAATGGGTCATCCTGCCTGACTTGGAGACATGGGTAGTCTGGTAGTCATACAGGTAAATATCCTTAGCCTGTAATAAGCAGCACTAAACAAAGTCAATCATTAGGAGTTGGACTCTGCAGTTGAAGGAGTTGGACTCCATTAGTTTGAAGAATATTTATTGAGTGGAAACTGAAAAAAGATGCCAACTAGGTTGTACAAATAAGCAAGGACTCCTGTTTTATTTTTTTATTTTTTTTTATCTGCCTCCTTAGTAGAGGTACAAATGGAGGAACAGGTAATGCAGGTAAAGTTGGATGTGCTGTGCAAAGGGAGGCTCAGGGGCCAAGTAAAGACTCTGGCAGGGAAATTATGCTAAAAGTTGATGTTCTCCTTCAGTTAAGAAAATATGGACATCCAATTGCAACACAAAGTTGAAAAAGGCTGCCATAATTACCATTCTCTTTATGTCTTTTTATAAAATCCTTTAAAAGAAAAGAAATGACTAATTAAGACACGTAGATAGTTTAAACACTAGTGCTATTCTCTGGCTCATCCACTTTCTAGCCATGTTATTTTGAGCGTGCAAGTTACTTACCTGTGACTCATTTTTCCCTTCTATGAAATGAAATGAATGGTTGTTGTCTAACTTGCAGAGATACTATGGGATAAAACAGAAAAAAAAAGCTTTTATGTATAGAGACTAGCAAACATTGAAAGCTCAATAATTTATATTTCTTACTGTATTCTTAATATGATCACAAAGAAATGTGGTTTTTTGAGGACACAAATACAAAAACAGAACAAATGCAAGCTATTGACTTTCTCTATGGACAGGCCAAGAGAAGCTAGCGGATTTCTGTGAGATGATTTCAAAGCTACACGCAAAAAAAGGGGGCTTATGAACAAAATTGCCTGTCTTATAAGGTGGCCCTTCTAATCATCCTTGGCCCCTACCCTGTGCCCCACGACCCCTACTTATTTCCTCTATTGAAATCTCATAGGTACAATTTTTGTGAGATTGGGTCACTAAAAAAATGAGTCTAAGTTCAAAAAGACACTTTGGGTCTAAAACAAAAATATAAATTAGCAGAAGGCTCAGACTGTTGCTCCCAGCAACTAATGCAAGGACTGAAAATGCACTTGCCTTAATATTTCAAGTTACTCTTAAAGAGGGTACCAGATGCAATTAAGTTTCCTTGCCTCTTGAGTTTGAATATTTCAAATTTATCTGCAAAAGTGAGTGAGATGACCTAATTGTACCTCTGCTTTTCACTTGAATTTATCTTTTTGAGTGACAGGAGGTTGCTTCTTAGGCAGATGCCTTCCTTTTAATAATTCAGTAATTAGATGCAATGCTGTCAGCTGTGAAATTTCTAACAGCTTTTCAATGACAACATATTGGAGGATTTTGTGGTCCTCCAAGGTCTTCCTCAGTTGTCTTTAACAGGAAGGACAGAGATACAAGACAGCATCCTCACTCAGGTGTGTGCAAACCCAGGTGTGGAGGTGGCTGAGCATTTACATCCAAATACCTTCATTTCCTCATTTTCAGATCACATTAGCTGTAAAGGGTCAGGTATGGCCTGAGGAAGTGGAAAAGAGTAAAAATAAAATGTCTCATCATCTGTGCACTCTGATTTTGCAGAGAAGTTAGCCTATGGTTCATTCAGTGAGCATCACCTTGCTGAAGAAAAGGGAAAGATATTTTAGGACGCCATTGTGTAAATTCTGCCTACACAAAGGTAGGGCTTTGTTTTAAATCTCAAAAATTATTTTTGCAAGTAATCTAATTTTTTTTTCAAGAAGAAACCTACCAAAGAAACAAAAAAAGGTGAAAGGTGCTAACAGCAGCATACTAATTACCAAATACAACCCAGCCATTTTGCATTAGCAGACTTAGTCACATTATGTTTTATGTCTTTGTTCATTGGCAAGGACTTCCAGTAGCTTAATAATTCACTCTCAGACCTGCTTTATCAAGAAGACACTGTGTTTTAGAAACTATAAAAGATCATTTAGAGCAGTAACAAATTACTGCTTTTAATAAAATGCTTTTTTCACTCAATAGGATACCATAAAAAAATAGTCTACAGAGAAGTAGTCTATAGAAAAGGAACATTTTTAGCTTTGAGAAAATAATACTGGGAAAATGATAATGTAGTCATGAATCATGGTACAAAAGAGGATAAAGAGGCTCATTCTCTGACGTCTCTCTCTGTGGCTGCCCCATCAACCTGTCGGATCATTCCTTTAGAGTCTCCTTTTACAAGCTCCTCTTTCTCCAAGCTCAATCCTTAAAGCTGGGTTCTACAAAGACCAATATCTTTGCCATTTGCTCTTTACACAGCATTCCCTGGTGTGGCCCAATCCATTGGTTTCCAAAACTGGACACACGTCAGATTTCCTCAGGCGGCTTTCTAACCATGCAGGTTCTTGGCCACCTTACCTGACATGCTGAATATAAACCATGAGGGGGTGGGCCAAGGAATCTGTGTTTTTACAAGTTTTTCCAGGTGATGAAAGATCTGAGAATCTAGGTTGAAATTCACTTGCATCACTGAAGCTGCTAGTAGCTATAAAGATCTGTGTTTTTAGCTCTCATTTCCCTTTAGTAGCAGGCATGGCTGTATAACTGCCTGATAAATGTCTGTGTCTGTAGGTCACTCATATTCTTCACATGCAATGTGCCCGATTTGGCTTCTCCCATAGTATTCATTTGGGTGACCCTTGTATCCACCCGTGCAACTCTTGTCTCTCCCTCGTCCTCTCTATAGAGTTATCAAAAGCCCTAAGACATGCCCTCTTTACTCCATTTTACTCTCCCTGTCCTAGTTTAGGATTTTCTTACTTAATTTTTCCTGTACTAGAGTGGCAACGACCAAGTCAAGAACTGCTGATGGGTGGGATGTGAGGAGACAGTGAACACAGGGAGCCAAGAAAGGCTCTAAGAATTTTGCCTTAAGCAGCTGGGGATACTGGCACCCTTTATGGATATGACTAAGCCTGGGACGGAAAAGTGTCCTACAGAAGAATAAAAATTCAAATATTGGGCATATTAACTTTGAGATGCCTATGACATATCCCAGTTGAGATGTCAAGTAGGCAATTTTATATATACATATACATATACATATACATATACACATACATATACATATACGACTTCAGATCTCTTGGGAGGTGCTTAGGAGATATAAACTTGGGTGTCTCCTGCAAACAGATGACATTTAAAGCAGTGAGAAGGGAAGAGACTATCAGAAGAGAAGAGGGAGACGGCCAAACTTTTGAGAATGGCAAGCACTTTTCCAGGCTTTTACGGCCCAGTCTAATCCATCACCTATGTTCCAGCCACATCAAATCATTCTTTATGCCCCCAGATAAATACAGGCAGTGGGGAGCCAGACGTACTATCCCAGACTGATTCTTCCTGTATCTGCCCATTGCAACTTCTACTCTATTGCAAAGAGCCCTAAGCCCCAAATAGGAGGTGAATTACCTCGTCACCATATCTGAACATGGGATTGCTCTTCTTTGAAAGGACTCAGAAAAACATCTTAGCCTTAGACTTGTGCCTCTAAATGACTCCAAGTTCCTCCCAGCCCCAGCAAGCTTTCTCATTCTGTTTGTTGCAACGTTCTTTAGGTTTCGATGGCTTACAGTAAACCTCTGTAGTCAGTCCCCAGAGCTTCTCTAGGGATATGTTGAAAGATGTTCTTTGGAATTTAGAAATCGTTTATTAATTCAACAAAGCTAGGCTTTTAATATCACGAACTTAAAAAAAAAGTTAGTTTGAAATTCTAGCTGAGCAATGCCTTCTTTGTCCTAGATGGCATTTGACATCCTCCCGAAACAATTAATGCCATTGATCCAGTGAGTGAGAAACATCAGTGCAAAATGATTGGCAATGAAGGAAAAATACATTGTTTTCAATTTCATCCCACACCCCCCCATCTACTTTCTCTCTCTTCCAGACCTTTGCACCTTTGAAAAGCATATTTGTTTTCATGAAAGTGCTCTCCACTCCTCTTCCCAGGAAGTGGGTTGTCGGTTTTCTGTGTGGAGCTGCCCCCGGGAAGAAAGCCTTGCTCACCCTCTGAGATATTGTTGAGCCTCATCTAGGTTGAGCAGACACCCATCTTTAATGCAGGGCAGAAATAAATTACCTGAAATGAACAACGAGTGTTTGTCACGCAGAGGCAGCAAAAGTAGCATGGCCAGAGAAATCCTTCCCACCTGGATTGCAGGCGTACTTACTTTGGAACCCATTGTGTGTGAGTTTGTATTTGTCCACAATGCCTTTACCCATAAGAATTTCAGTCGTCAGATCTATTCCTGTTGGCTATAACCTGAAAAGGGAAGTGAGAATTGAGAATAAAAAGGCGGGGGATGGGGGTGGGCAGAAGCAGAGAAGATGGCTGAGGTGAAGCCAGATATTTTTGTTTTTATTTTTTTCAAAGAAGCCTTAGGCAAAATGACACTGAGGGGGTGAAATTTAAATTTTAACACCATTGTGTCTTAAGAAGGGAGCTGAAACACACATATTTATTATGGGCCAAAACAAAGTACTTTGTCATAAGGTTATCATGAGTAAAATTGAGACCATGTAACCTTGCATGTTGAGTTGGTTAAATACTCAAGCTAGTTCTTAATTCTGAGACAACAGTCACACACACACATACACACACACATACGCACCCCCACATGCAACAGGCCCAAAGTGGAGAGAATGAAACTCAGAAAACTTGTTGTACATACTTACATACTATGGGACAAACAAAATTTATAAGTATTAAAAATACTAAAAGTTTAGATCCTCAAACTATTTCAAGAAATTAATGAAGATAAAGTCATATTATTTGTTCTAAATATATTTATTCAAACAATTATAAAATATAACAGGTAGTATGTCGTACACTGGCCAGATGTTTTGTTTTAGTTATATTTTCTCTGCATTCATAAATCTATATAGTCAGTCTCAGAGCTATGGCATGTGCAAAAGACAAAGTTTAACAGAACAACCTAATTAAAAGAAACTCCTTATTTTACTCACAGGGGATCAGAATATGAAGTACTTAGAAACATTAAAAAAAAAAATCTCCTTTTTCTGGCTGTTCATGTTTCTTTGATCCCAGAGTTACTCTAGCACGTCTTTTCTCAAGTCATTCCTTACCAAATTATCTCCTTAACTCCCCACCTTCTTCCTCTCCACATGATTCCTCTTTCTCTCTATTCTTCCCCTTGAAACTGTCATTACTTTATGGCTTGTAGTGCTAGGTCATTTCCTTGACATTCTTCAGTCCCTTTCTTCTTTGACTTTCTTGGTCTCTAAGTTCTGCGTCATAAAAATTCAAAGAACAGAACCTTGACAATAACGTTCTGTACTTATCAACCTGAACATATCCTTAATCAGACCACAGTGCTTGGAGCACAATGGGCCCTTAAAAATGGGGACAAGAGGGAAGAAGAAAGGAAGGCTGGAGCAAGCAAAAAGGAGAGCCAGGTTTCTTTGTCAAGTTTTAAAAGTAACGCTGTATGGAAATTTTACAAAAGAAATTTTAAACACCATGGATTTCTGCCTTTTGAGTTATCATTTGCATTAACATAACATTAACAGGGCAACAATGTTTTTACATTTATCATGTGGTTAAGCAACTTGTTAAACACATTTGATTACCGGAAACAGGGAATATGGTAGAAGATCAAAGAAATGCCAGAAATTTTTATTTTATGTGGGACATTTGGAATTTAGTTGAGCCTGACAGAGTCCTGCTGGCTAACACCAAGGAGAGACTATTGCTGGCCCCATGCAAGTGGCTGGAATAATGGAAGTGAAGAAGGAAATCTCCACATGGTTGACACTTTGAAGTTGGTCATAGATAGGAAGTTAGAACAAACTCCAATGGGTGAGGAGTCATGAGGATACCAGGAGAAGGTAACTTAAGACTGAATGAACAAAGAGAATTTGTGGTCACACGAAAATAAGGAGCAGAACTTCAGTAACAGTCTGAGATAACAAGAAGGTTGGTCCCCCAGTGCTCAGTCTTATGTCCCCAGTGCCATTTGACTTTTTTTTTTTTTTTTGAAACCAAGTCTTGCTCCGTCGCCCAGGCTGAAGGGCAGTGGCATGATCTCGGCTCACTGCAACCTCCGCCCCCCAGGTTCAAGCGATTCTTCTGACTCAGCCTCCCGAGTAGCTGGGACTACAGGCATGTGTTACCACGTCCGGCTAATTTTTATATTTTTAGCAGAGATGGGGTTTCACCATATTGGCCAGGCTTGTCTCAAACTCTTGACCTCGTGATCTGCCCACTTCACCCTCCCAAAGCCATTTGACTTTTATTTCAGGTATAAACATATGTTTATACATCATAATAAATAAATAATATAAGTTATTTATTTCACATATGTTTATACCGAAATAAAAGTCAAATACATTTCCTGAAAAGAACAGTGGGTCCTTGTCACCCAGAAGAGGCAGAAGTGGTATGGCAAGAGAAATTCCTATTGCCTGGGTTAATTAATTGTTGCATTACTTCTAATGCAACAAATGAAGTACTTCTTCCTTCTCTAAATATTCAGATAGACTTTATATTGCCTATTTGCTCTTCATTCCGAGCATTTCTTAGATTAGAGTAAGGGTGCTGATGGGTATTACGATCTTACGATCTTACAAATCAAGTTTAAGATTATGGGCACTGTGGAGTTCACATGTAAATGAGAGTTGCTTAACATGCATCAGTGACAGTGAAACATAGAGGTGTTGCCTAGATTTGAAAATATTTCCGCAAATTATATACTGTTTTGTCATGAGCGCTTACTAAATATCTGCAAACGTTTGTGTGTGTTCTTTTATACACTTTGCCAAGTGTATGTATGACATGTTAGCCATTACTGAGTTGACAGACACTCCCAAATCTGTACATAAATGCAATCTCCAACCTTTTCCTGTATAGGTTTATTTCCAATATATGGGTCCCATCCCATTGTAACACTAATAGAGAACTTCCCGTCTGGAGGAAAGCAGAGAATGAATGACATGCAACATTGGACCCTAAACAGAACCAATGATAAACCTGTGAGCTCACAAGCACACTTCTGGAGAACCTGGCTACCAGAGAAGTGTTACTTCCAAGCTGTAAAATCACTCAGCACTAAGTCAGATAACCCAGACTTGATTTCCTTACTTCACTTCATTCCTTTGCTCGCACTGTTCCCGGGAATTGAAACGTTCTTTCATGCTCTCTTTACCGCATTAACTCCTGCTCATTCTTAGACCCCTTTCACATAAAATTCTCGTATGTGTTCTTCCTTGTGTCAATAACCTCATATTGAATATTTGATTCTTCCAGTGTGTAGTAGCTAGTCCCTCTGTCACTCCAAACAAGTACATGTCGTCTTCTCCAGAACTTGTGAGTATGTTACGTTACATGGCTAAGGGAATTCAGGTAGCAGATGGAAGCAAGGTTGCCAATCAGCTGATGTTAAAATGAGAAGATTATCCTGGATTTTCTGGGTGAGTCCAATTTATCAGAGGGTCCTTAAATGGTGAAAGGGGAGGCAGAGGAGTTGGAACCAGAGAAATGCATCATAAGAAAGATTTTCGCAGAACTGCTAGATTTGAATATGGAGGAAGGGGCCACAGCCAAAGAATGGAGGCAAGCTTTAGAGTCTGGAAAAGGTAAAGTAACAGATTAGGTTTAGAGTCTCCAGAAAGGAACGCAGACCTCTATCACCTTGGTTTTAACCTGTGAGACTCAGGTTTGACTTCTGACATCCAGAACTCTAAGATGATAAATTTGTATTGCTTTAAGCCACTAAATTTGTGGTAATTTGTTACAGCAGCAAAGGGAAACTAGTACACTGTCTATGGATAAAGACCATTTCAAAAGGTTTGCTTGTATGTTTCTTCCACTAGGCTGGGAGCTTCCTAAGGTCAGAAACTAGGTATCATTCAGTCCTATACCCTTAAAGACCTATTATAATATGTAATTAATTCCTGAGTAACAAGAGACATAGACAAGGGAGAGGAAAGTCAAAATTCTAACTGTATATTTAAATCTGTGATCCACAAATACTCTCCTTCCAGGCTAAACTACCTGAGAGTATCATCTGTGGTTTGTGTGGCTGTCAAAAGGGTAAACAGCAATCTTCTCAATAGTGGTTTGGCTCCTCTGTTCCTCATGAGCCCAAATCACCAAGAAGATAAGGCTCAAACTAGCTGCATAGCTAGAAGGATTTGAGAAAATACAATTACGGGATATGACCAAAGCCATACTCTAGGATAAAGCATAGCAACAAATGCTTTTATTCTTCATAAAGAGAAATAATATCAAATATTGCGAAAATATTAAGGAGAAAAACAAAAAATAGGAGGACAGTAAAGAGAAAGAAAATATAATCAAAACCAAATATAGATATATGTCACTGATCAATAAATAAAAGTTTTTAACCTATAAAGCCAATCAAAGAGACAAGACTTAAAGCATAGATAAGCAAAATTAATTGAGAGAAAGGCTGTAATACTGAGTCTTTGGGGAATTGAAAAGCTAAGTAAAGAAGGGATTAAGAAGGTATTGAACAATCAGAAAAGATCAATGAGCATAAAACAAATTTAAAAAATATTTTCAAATTTTATAAAATATAGGTTCTAGGACCATGAATTATTTTAGACTTTCATGGAATATATAATTTTCATAGCGTTTAAGTTGTCTGTACCAAATATGGAGAAATTAAAAAACCATTTCCTGAAGCTGGCACAATCTTGTTCTGAAAACCTGAGGGATGACATGAAAAGACAACTATGTATTATTATATCTTATAAGAGTAAACTACAAAAATTCTAGGAAAAATACTAATTCTCCTACAATTACTACTACCATTGTTACATTACTTATTGTGTTCTTGTTATCTGACAGACAATGGGTTAAGAATGCTTTATCTCAGATAATCTTTACATCCACCTGTTAGTAGATGTCATTATTATTCCCATTTTACAGGAGACAGCTAAATGTTAACAATATTAAATAAATGATTCAAGGTTACAAACAAACAAGGAAAGAGCAAGATGTTAATATAGATTTTTCAAACACCAGAGCCATTCAATAATAATAATAATATTTTAAAGTAATCATTCTTGAAAATAAACAGTAGTGATCCCAGGAATATTTAAGAGGCTTCATATGGGTAAACACATACATACCTAAAGACCAAACAAAAGCTATGAGAACCTCAACAGAAGCCAAAATCCATAGACTTTATCACCAACTTATAATAACGAATAAGTAAAACAAAAGAAAGCAAAAAGCTATACACAGATAAATGAAACTCCTATTCAAAACCTACTACTTTAAGAAAAACATAACCTTCTTAACATAAATGCATAGAAATACCAGCCAATGTAACATACTAAATGGATGAAATTTTTAAAAATTTCCATCAGTCAGAAACATAACTATAATACATACTACATGTTAATTACTGAATGTTTTCATAACTTCTAGTCAATATGCTAATATATTAGGTAGAAATGTTTACGAGGTATAGTAGAAAGAGACAAAAAACGCCCTCATGATTTGAAAATAATTTGATAACGTACCTAACGATTCTTTGGAAAGCAACGGAAACACTAAGAGCTAACAGCATTTTGTAAAGCAACAGGATAATTGGTAAGTACAGAAAAATCAGTATCTTTTGTGTAAGTTCTCAATACAAATCCAAAGAATTAGGAAAAAAAATGTAAGATTGCACAGGAGTCTGAAACACATAAGATACTTAGAGCGAACCTAAGCTGAAATATATGCAAACACGATAAAATCATAGAACCTTACAAAGAGAGACAAAAGAAGCTTTAATAAATGATATGTATGTATATAAACACACATGCATATATATGTATATAAATACACATGCATATACATATATACTAATGTTCCTGTATTTCAAATTAGTTTATAGGTTTAATTCAGTTTCTGATAGAGTGTTCTAAAACTTGTAAAATCATTTTAATCTAGAAGAATAAATAGATGAAAATAAGTAAGACATTTGAAAAAGTACAGTAATAGAAGCATACTTACTTTACAATATATTAAAATATAAAACCACAATAATTAAAATGAGAAGTTATCAGGGAATATATATTTTGAATTATTTTTAAAAAGGGTTTATGATTCTAAAGTAGAGGTATTTCTGTCTGCTTGTGTGTGTACGTGTGTGTGTTTCAACCTGCAATATAATAGTGAAAGCATTTCAAATACGTGGAAAAGTGACCTATTATTCTAAGATTCATCTTACAAACATCAAATACTATTTCCAAAGTAAATTAAATATTTGTATTGCAGTGATACATGGAGTAATTTTTCCACTAACCTGAGGCTTAAGAGAAATTGTGTTATTTAGTCTCAGGATAGAGAAGTAATTGCTAATTTATAAAACAAGTGGAAAAAGTACAGATAGATATTAATATATACAATTTTATTATTTTACCTAACCCTAAGAAGAAAATGATACAAATGACAAAATGGGAAACATATTCACAATAAACCAAAAACAATAATATTATTTACATTTAGAGAGTTACTAAAACCCAGTGCACAAAATTGTCAACATTCTAACTGAATATCCAAAAGATATTACAGAAACTTTGCATATGAAGGGCTGTAAGTGTTCAATAAACAATTGTTTAATGAATATATTTTCAACTCAACAGTACATTAAAGAGGAAACAGGTTAAAAAAAGAGTGCAATAACTTTTTTATTTCCTAACAAAAGGGCAATGATACATAAAATTATTTAATAATACTTGTCCAGATATGGTTGTCTTATCTGTAGGTGGAAGTGTAAATTATCAAAAATATCTTCAAAGCAATTTTGAAAACTATTGTAAAAAGGTCAAGAGCCAAGAATATACATGCATTTTGATTTAGTAATTCTATTTTTATAAATTTACCTTCCTGAAATAAGCAGCATGCTTACAAACTGTATACGCAGGATGCGTATTATATAGTGTTATCCTTATAAGAGCAAAAAATGTTAGCAATTTACATGTATAAACGTATAATGGGTTTTATGCAACAAATAAATGAAAGTTTTAAGGAATATTTTCTGACACAGAAATGTTACTCAATATAATTTTAAGTTAAAAAAGTAGCATGATCCTGATTTGGCATATATTATATATATGCAATGAAAAAGATACAAGGAAGTATGCTATATAATTAATAGTAATTATCTCTGGTTAATAAGAGAAGAAAATTTTACTTTTTTAAAAAAATTTAATGCAATCTTTTTCATCAGCTTTGTATGAAAAAACACACACATATATTTCTAAACAAACCACTGAAAACTCTATTACTAATATTAATTGCTAAAATAATGAATCAAAAATTAGAAATTTAATTTTGGCACATATTTTAATAAGAATCATTCACTTTCTCTATTTCCCTCCCAATTCCTCAAATAGAATTAAATAGGATAGTAAAGAAATATACAAACTAAAATTTGTACTATCAATTTGTGAGTTCTAGCAGACTTTTCACTCTTACTTCTAGATCCCTGCAACTGATGCAACCTTTACTTTAAGAGAATAGGAAGACATCAGGTTCATAAAGAAACCTTGGATCTCAAACATACCTAAAAAGCAGCTTAAAGTCCTTGGAGTAAACAGTACAGCTGAGAAATGTTACACCAGTTGGGTGTCAATCCCTAAAACCTGTTCTAGAGAAAATCGTGGAGGTAAAAATAAAGGAGGAAGAGTATAGGGCAGGATGGTAGCTTTACAAATGAGTATAACACCTGAATGGAAAAAAAAATTAAAAAGACCTTCTTGATAGTTGGAATTATTTGTTTAAAATGTTACTGTGTAAGAAAGAACAAGTCATTCTGAGATTTGAGCATTGTGTTCCGTTCTTTTTCAGATGGTGCCCAGTTTAACTCAGTTGAGGTCTTAGACGCTGAAAGTATTTGAATTTAGAAGGAATGGAGAAAACAATTCAACATTTACAAATCCTCACACCCATTAGAAAATATGGCACATGTTTCTCTCATTTAGTCTAGTACCCTTTTTTTTTTCTCATTGCATCTCAAATTTCCCAGTTGGTCTTGGATTCCTATAATGATAGTATGCATACAGGGAAAACGTAGAAAATCAGTAATTTAGGCAGGAAGTGGAATTTTCAGTTTGTGTTTGCTAGCTTCTCCCTCATTTAAGTAATTTATTAATGTTTAATGATATAACTGTGACTCTGAAGTTCAGAGGTCACAGAGAAATTCTACTGAAGAAAAAGAACTTTGGAATATTTTTCTTTGTCACTCCCTTGAAGAGTGTTTCAAAGATTAGGGGCCTATGTACTTTGCTTTTCTCCACGTTATAATAAAGATTATTTCGTTTTTGCAGATGTTTAAAGACATGAAGCCAAAGACAAATTTTTCAACCAGAACCCTCAAGAAATGTCACTTCTGTGTCTTGCCAAGAGAGATCCAGCATTTTTTCTACATCAACATCTGCTGGAAACATTTTAAAGAGAGGCATTTTAAATAATGACGTTTATAGCTTCTTGTCTTTAATAAGTCTGAAAAAGAAGAAAAATGAATTTGTGATACATTCCTTCCCAAAGCAACTTTTATTCACTGATATACATCATATTAGGTGATCTAAAAGTGAAAACATTAACATTATGTTGGCGGGAAATGGTTAAGAACATTTCTCTGAACTGTCTGTATCAATCATACCTGAGAGTTAGTCATAAATCACAGGTTCCTTAAACTCCAGAAACTCCATCAGTTCATTGTTTCGCCTACTTGTTTGTGGCAATTATATTACGTTTATATTTACATAATAATTGGATTTTCTATTAAATTAAACGAAAAACCTCTCAAAAAAGAGAGTCAGGGAACCATAAGTTAGCTATACAACCTGAACAATGCAAACTCATTTGTAGTTAGAATGGAAACTTCATCTTGTACAAACTAACATGGATGTTTGGGGATAATTCTCCGTAGGAAATGCAAGATATATTGCCAGGCTCTTTAAGTTTCCATGGAAAAGACACACACAGATTGCCTTTGGTAATAGGTGTTTATTGCAAAGATACACAAAGATGTAATTTAGCAAGAAATGTTATCTCGTAGTTACTTTGGGTTTCACTGTTTTAAAGAATCAAGTGTACTGCAGGCATCATGAAGAAGTGAGAAAATGGCTTGGCACCTTTCAGATTACAAACTAAGCTCAAATGATATGTCTTTTTTTTTCCTTTACCCAGCATTTTAACTTCCCCAAACAACTGATTTGATTGACAGCTTTGCCACCATCCAAAACCTATTGTCATGAATTTCACCCAAGTCGGCTCAGGGTACTTATGCACTAGTACTTAAGTAAAAGGTTGTTTCTCTTGACACATGGAGTTCAAGCAATTAATGACCAATTCAATGAAGTACTGGTTTTGGTCCTTTTAGAGATTAGCAATGGCCATGGCTGAAACAATTTTCCTGGAGTTCTTCTGCAGCATGTTCAATAAATTAGATAAAATGGAAAAAAGTGCATAAGGCAAGGATTCAGTATGTATGCCTTCAAATGAAGACAGGTTATCACCTGAAAATAGCTTTGGAGATTGACAGTATACTGAAAAACATGATTAGTAATTACTACTTTTAGGATGGTGGAGTAAGATCCTCCATCAAAACATAAGTTTCCTAAACTCTGACATCAGCCTCCAAACCACATACACCCATCCAATGAAATAGGTAAAAATCTATCTGGCTAATAGGTGTTAAATGCAGCCTTTGATGAATAAGTATCTTATATGAACCAGGGACAACACGTAACTAGTGAGGTGACAAGATGCAGACATGGGTTAAAATTTGAGCAGGAACAGCAGAAATTTAATGCTATAATGGAAATAGACTAAAGAATTAATTCACCAAACTTACTAAACAAATAAATAAACAACCACATACACAGCCAAAACTACCCTTAGTTGTGTGTTGGTGAGGGGAATTAGAATAGGGACTTGCTAGAATATATTATTTTTAAAATTTCAGTTTTCAACAGCAACAACAAAAATGTCATCTACAAAGAGATAGGAAAATGTTAGACAGAAGAAAGGAAGTGGGCAATGGAAATATTGCTTTGGAAGAGGCCCAGATGGTGAATTAACAAACACCGCCAAGCAATTATTACAGATATGTTCAAAGACTAAAGAAATACCATATTTCAATAATTAATGGATTATTATGATGACAATGTCTTATCAAATGTATTATATATCAATACAGATAGAAAAATATTGAAAGGAATCAAATAGAAATTCTATATTAGAAGTAAAAAAAACAAAATTAAAAGTTTACTAGCAGGGTTCAACAGTAGATACAAGGAAGCATGAGAAAGAATGTGTAGATTTGAAGATAGATTCAACAGAGATCATGCAATCTGAAGAGTAGAGAAAAAATAATAACATGCAGGCAGCCTCAGAAAAATGTGGGATAACAATAAATACATTAACATACATATAATGGAGTTACCAGAAGTATAGGCAAGAGAGAAAAGGATGAATAAATATTCAAAGAAATAATGGATGAAAACTTCCAAAATTTGATGAAGACATTATCTAAACATCCAAGGTCAATTAATGAACTAGAAGGAGGTTAAATGCAGAGATATATCCACACCCAGACACATCATAGTCAACACGTTAAAACCCAGAGATAAACATAATATTTTGAAATTGGTAAGAGGAAAAGTACTCAAGTACCAGGAGATTCCACTAAAATTAATAGCTGACTTTGCAACAGAAACAATGGAGGTCAGAAAGCAGTGGGGTGACATACTTAAAGGGATAAAAGTAAAAATAACTGTCAGCCAAATATACATACATTGAAATTATTTTTTAAAAATGAAGGTTCAGGCCAAGCGCAGTGGCTCATACCTGTAATCCTAGCACTTTGGGAGGCAAAGGCTGGCAGATCACCTGAAGTCAGGAGTTCGAAACCAGCTGGGACAACATTGAGAAACCCCATCTCTACTAAAAATAGAAAAATTAGCCAGGTGTGGTGGCACATGCCTGTAATCCCAGCTACTCAGGAGGTTGAGGCAGGAGAATTGCTTGAACCCAGGAGGCAGATGATGCAGTGAGCCAAGATGGCACCACTGCACTCCAGCCTGGGTGACAGAGCGAGACCTCCTCTCAAAAAAACAAAAAAAAAAAAAAACAAAAAGAAAAAAAAGTAAGAAGGTGCAGTGAATACCTTGTGAGCTAAATAAAACCTCGGATAATTGTTTCTGTAAGAACTGCTTTTCAAAAATACCAAAGGAAATTAATCAAACTGAAAGCAAGTTAAACCAGTCAGTAATCAAATCCACAGAGAGGAAAAAAAAAAAAACACTCAAAAAGGCAATTAGGTAGGCAACTACAAAAAATGAGATAATTGCCAATTTGTTTTTTTCTTCTCTTAACCATTTGAAAAAGCAATTGTTAAAAATATGTAAATAATTATATTATTGAGCCTATAATATGTAGAAATGTAATATATTTGAAAATAAGAACATAGAGGAGGTAAGTAGAAATAAAGCTATATAGGAATGAGAAAATGATACCACAACTCAAATACCTAGGAAGAAATAAAGAGAACCAGAAAGAGCAAATAAGGAGATTAATATAGCAAAGTCTATAATATATAATTTATCTCCTTTCTTCTCTTAGCTTCCTTAAAAAACTTAAAGTATTATAAAGCAATGATTTTATCAGTGTATTTTGGGGCTTGTAGCATATAAAGATATAATTTATTTAACAATAACAGCACAACAACTCAGGGTGGGAATTGAGCTATATAGAAGTAAATTTTGATATTTCACTGGAACTAAGTGACTGATAAGTTGAGGGAATATCATAGTCCTTCAGGAAACCACTAAGGAAATACCTAAAAATATAATTAATATTATTAAAATATTTAAATATTCATTAGAAAATATTCATTTAATATGAGAAGACCAAAACAAGTAATCAAGGCAGAAAAAAGACATGAGGCATATAGAAAACAAAAAGCAAAATGACAGAAGTACATACAATCATGTCAATAACATTAAATGTAAATAGATTAAGTACTCCAATCAAGAGGAAAAGATTGTTAGATTTGAGCTACAAGAGACATATTTTAGATTGTAAGATGTAAACAACCTGAAACAACTTGCAGACTATAACCACAAAAGAACTGAGATGGTTATGCTAATATTATAAAGGAGAAACATTGAAACATAAAATGTTACTAGAGATTAAGAGGAACATCTTATAATAATAAAAGGGCCAATCCATCAGAAATATATAACAAGTATAAACATATACTCTCCTAATAAAATAATCAACTAAACATATAATATAGTATGTGGAGACTTCAATACTACACATTCGACAATGAATTGAACAACTAAATAAAAAATCAACAAAGAAATAGAAGCTTGAACAACACTATAAATCAACAAAACCTCACAGAAAACTGTACAACCCTGCACCCAGCAAGAGTAATATACACATTCTTCTCAAGTGCAAATGAAACATTCTCCAGGGCCAACTATATGTTAGGCCATAAAATAAACCTCAACATTTTTTAAAATTTAAAATTAATACAAAAGTATGTCCTTAGTCCACAACAGAATGAAAGTAGAAATAAATAACAAAAGAATACTTGGAAAATTCACAAATATATGAAAATTAAAGAACATGCTGCAAAATAAACTAGCAAGACAGAGAAAAAAGATCATTAAAAATTTATATAAATACTTCAATATGAATGGGACTGAAAGCAACACATACCAAAACATACAGCATGCAGCTAAAACTGTGTTAATAGGGAAATTTATAGCTGTAAATGCTATAATAAAAAAGTAGAAAGGTCTCAAATAAGTAACTTAATTTTCATATAAAGAAAATAGAAGATGAAGAATAAACTAAATATGTAGCAAACATAACAAAGGAAATACTAAACAGAGAAAAAAATAAAATAAAGAATAGAATAAAAGAAAATCAATGTAAGCAAATATTAATTCTTTCAAAAGATCAACAAAATTGACAAAACCTTAAGTAGTCTAACTAAAAAAACAAAGAAGCATCAAATTATGAAAGTCATAGACATGAGAATGGACATTGCTGCCAATCTTGCAAAAATAAAAGTGCTTATAAGGGCTGGGTGCAGTGGCACATGCCTATATTCCAACCTACTTGGGAGGCTGAGGCAGGAATTGCTCAATGAATTCTTGAACTCCCAGGAGTTCTCTCAGAGAATTGCTTCAGTTAAACACCTGAACTCCCAGGAGTTGGAGTCCAGCCTGAGCAACATAGTGAGACTCCATTTTCAAAAATAAATAAAATAAAATAATCAATAAATTAGATGTATTATGTGCTGTTAATTATTATAATGGAATAGTATGAACAATTATATGCTAACAAGATAACGTAGGTGAAATAAGATATCTGGATTAATGTACCAAAATACCCATATTCTCCTAAATTCGCTGAACCTACGGAAGGAGCACAGTCTTCTCTATTACGTGGTAGTGTTTCCCTTAGCAAGAAGATAATGAAGAGGCCTCTTCTATGCAAAATAGCATGTATCAACCTTTGTATCAGTGCAAAATGAGAAAAGCACTGTATTTCTGTTTTGGTAAGGAGCTGCAGTCTTAGCCAAAATATATTGCAAAAATTGGGGGAGTATGTATGAAAATAGAATTTGAGGTCCATGAGGGTGTAAGATAAAATGGAATTAGAGAAAGTTATCAATTTGGGAGTACTCTCCCCAAATACAGTATTCAACACCATTGAAAGAAGCAAGTGAAATGGTGCAAACATGCCGCTAGCATGGCTCCTAAAGGCAGAGAGAAAGTGATGACTTAAATTAAGCAAAGTTGGCATACCAGAATTACTATGGCAGGTGCTGGAAAACAGGGATTTAAAAGTCAGAGAAATGAGCATGCTGGAGGAGATATACAATGAAAAGTAGAAACACCCATCAAATGACTGTTCCATAGAAGGGCTTGATTATTTTTAAAAATCATTTAGGAGTAAACTAGCATAAGCGGCACTAGTATCACTAAGAAGCTCAAAGGTGTCTCCCATCTGTAGGCCAGAAACTGTTGATGAGAAAGTTCAATAGAGAACAAGACTCAGTGATAGCAGTGGACATGAAGAAATGACAAAAGAAAAGAAAGCAGGTGGCATCGTGCAATCATCAGAAGCTGATAAACTTTGGGTGTTTGTCCCACCCAGATCTCATGTTGAAATGTAATCCCCAATGTGGGAGATGGAACCTGATGAGAAGTGTTTGGGTCATGTAGGCAGATCCCTCATGTCTTGGTACAATAGTGAGTTCTTGCAAGATCTGGTTGCTTAAAAGTGTGTGGCACCTCCCCCTTTCCCTTGTTGCTTCCTCTCCCCATGTGATGTGCTGGCTTCCCTTCACCTTCTGTCACAATTGTAAGTTTCCTGAGACCCTCACCAGAAGCAGATGCCAGCACGATGCTTCCTGTACAGCCTGCAGCATCATGAGCCAATTAAGCCTCTCTTCATTATAAATTACCCAGTCTCAGGTATTTATTTATAGCAATGAAAGAATGGTCTAACAAAGAAGCCAGTTGAATGTAATTATTATAATTATCAGTATGGTCAAGTGGAAACCAATGGTCTTGACCTGTAGAGAGCCATAGGTAACAAAACTTAGTTTCCACAGGGTCAAAACACTTGGATAGCAAAGGAGGATCCTTCTCAATCTGTAAAATCAAAATAAACTAAGGAAGCATAATTTGTAGATAAAGGCAGCCGCTTCAATAAGTCACAATATCTTATCCAGTTTCTGCACGTTTTGGGGTCCAGACTTACTGGCTTAAGTAGTGCCTAGGTCCCCCAGGAATTAAGACTCTGCAACAGTGTGTGTATATGCAAACTTTCCCATTCCTTTCCTAAATAAACACATGATTATTTACTCAGGTAACAATAGGCTGGGCAGAGAAGAACATGGAAACATTTTGAATACTTTTGAAGTTGGGTCCTAGTTGATATTGATTTATAGAGACTTGAAGTACCATATGAGCTTACGGTTGGAGTGGTTGCATATGGGCATATAGAGTAGCTATAGTGGCAAAGACTGATACTAAGCGTGGACCCAACAGTATGAACTTGTACTTACCAAATCTGATCTAGCTACTTCCCCTGCTAGATATCAACTCTGCCAAAGACACCAAGGCTAAGTTCCTGACACAGAACCATCCCTAAAGGAGACCAACCACCAACTTAATTATAAATTATCTACATCGGACATACCTCCCCCTGGAAGGATGTTGTTAATTTTATGTGCTAACTTGACTGGGCCATGTGGTGCCCAGATATTTGGTCAAACATTATTCTGGGTGTAACTGTGCGGGTGTTTTTGGATAAGATTAACATATGAATAAGCAGACTGAATATATCAGATTGCCCTTTCTAAGGTTAGTTGCCCTTATCCAGTCACTTAAAGGTCTGAATAGAACAAAAAGGCTGATCTACTTATAAATAAGAAAATTCTCCTGCCTGAGTATTTTAAGGTGAGATAGTTGTCTTTTCCAGCCTTTGGACTTGGACTGAAACTTTAGTTTTTCTTGAGTCTCAAGTCTGCTGTCCTTCAGACTGGAATCTATACCATAGGCTTCCCAGCTTGCTGACTAGAGATCTTGGGACTTCTCAGCTTTCATAATTTCATGAGTTAATGTCTTAAAATAAATTTGTCTGTCTATCTATCTATCTATCTATCTATCCATCTATCTATCTACCTGAAACCAGCCCAATTTTCCCATAGAACTGGTGTTTATAGGTTTTTTAAATAAACATAGGATTTAACCCTCGCAGTCTTAAGCCTTGAAACTTACACTTTTCTTATCTGGGTTCCTTTCTCAGGAAACCAATCATCAGGCCTCCCAGAGAGTATCAGGGAACTGAAACTTAACAGATCACCATCTTATCAGACAATGAGATGCCAGACCCCTTTTCTGTCATGATTGCCTAACTCACCATCTGCTTCCTGTTGACCAGTGCCTCTTTCTTACCCCTCACAAATTCCTGTTTTCCTGTGTGTAATTACATTCCTTCCCCTCTATATAAACTCCTAATTTTAATCAGTTGGGGAGATGGATTTGAGACTTATCTCCCATTACCTGCCTGACATCACCAACATTAAAGCCTTTCTTCCCTGGCAATACTCATCTCAGTGATTGGCTTTCTATGCTGTGAGCAAACGGATCTTAGATAAACCCCTGGCATTTGGCAATCTGTCTGTCTATCTATCTATCTGTCTATCTATCTATCTATCTATCTATCTATCTATCTATCTATCTATCATCTATTCATCTTATTGATTCTGTTTCTCTGAAGAGCACTGATTAATACAGATTTTAATACTAAGAAACCAGGTGCTGCTGCAACCAATATCTAAGCACCTGGAAATTGTTAATGGGTAGAAGCTGGAGAGTTTTCAGTACATCCTGGAAATATGGATGTTAAAGGAGATTCTAGTAGGGTCTCAGATGAAAATTAGGAGCATATTATTAGGAATGAGAGGAAGATGATTCTTATTATAAAGCAGCAAAGAACTTGATGGAAATGCATTCTAGTATTTAATGGTAGGTAGTAATTGTGAGTGATGAGAGTTGTTATTTAGCTGATAAAATTTTTAAGCAAAGTGTTGAAAAGGTGGTTGCTTTCTTTTGATTCTTTATAGTAAAATGCAAAGGAAGAGATAAAGAAGGAATTGTTAAGCAAAAAGGAACCAGAACTTGAAAACTGAAAATTCTCATCCCATCCATAATGCAATAAACGAGAAAGCATGTTCTGAAGAGAACACCAACGGTGTGACTACTAGACTGTCATTCAATAAAGAACCATGGAATTATATGAGCACAGACACTGCCAGTTGGAACTAAAAGGGATAAAGATGGGATAATTGGACAGAATGAGAAGATAAAGCTATTTGGCTGCACACATGCACTATTTTCCAGGAAGAGGAAGAATGCCCCATTTATTGCACTATGGATGGGCTCTGAATTATCCAGGCAATTCAGAGATCAGGGATACTTCCTTGGTTTCAGAAGGCCAAGAAGCTTCTGCATAAAGCATTGGGGGTTAGGAGCATGCTGTAGAATCATTGGAATGGGACTTCCACGAGCTTTGGGGACAGGAATTGACTTATAGTGTGGGTGTGATGCTTCTATCTCAGTGGTCCTGGAGAAAAGACTATTAAACTAAAGAAGAGTGTTCTTTAGCCTTAAGATCAAATGGAACAATTTGACTTGTCTGGTTTTGTACTTGTTTTAGATCCCTCAAAATTCATGTGTGAAAACCCTAAACCTCAGTGCGAGTATATTTGGAGATAGGGTTTTGAGGATGTAATTGACGTTAAATGAGATAATAGTCGTGGAGTCTTAATCTGAAATAATTAGTGTTCTTATAAGAAGAGAATGGAAAAGGCTAAACCTATGGCTGATTGGAGTACCTGAAAGAGATGGGGCGAATGGAACCAAGTTGGAAAACATACTTCAGGATATCATCCAGGAGAACTTCCCCAACTTAACAAGATAGGCCAATATTCATATTCCAGAATCCAGAGAACCCTAATAAGATACTCCATGAGAAGATCAACTCCAAGACACATAATCATTAGGTTGTCCTAGGTCAAAATGAAGGAAAAATTGTTCAGGGTAGCAAGACAGAAAGGCCAGATCTTCTATAAAGGGAAGCCCATAAGACTAACAGCAGACCTCTCAGTGGAAACTCTACAAGCCAGAAAGATTGGGGGCCAATATTCAACATTCTTAAAGAAAAGAATTTCCAACCAAGAATTTCATATCCAGCCAAACTAAGCTTCATAAATGAAGGAGAAATAAAATCCTTTTCAGACAAGCGAATGATGAGGCAATTCATTACCACTAGGCCTGCCTTGCAAGAGCTCCTGAAGGTAGCACTAAATATAAAAAGGAATAAGCATTACCAGGCACTGCAAAAAAAAACACTGAAGTACAAAGACCAATGACATTATGAAGCAACTACATCAACAAGTCTGCCAAATAACCAGCTAGCATCATGATGATAGGATCAAATTCACACATAACAATATTAACCTTAAATGTAAATAGGCTAAATGCCCCTATTGAAAGGCACAGGATAGCAAACTGGATAGAATCAAGACACATTGGTGTGCTGTATTCAAGAGACCCATCTGGTATGCAAAGACACACATAGGCTCAAAATAAAGGGATGGAGGAAAATTTACCAAGCAAATGGAAAGCATAAAAAAACAGGGGTTGCAATCCTAGTTTCTGACAAAACAGACTTTAAACCAAAAAAAAAGTTTAAAAAGTCAAAGGGCATTACATAATGGTAAAGGGCTCAATTCAATAAGAAGAATTAATTCTAAATACATATGCACCCAAGACAGGAGCATTCAGATTCATAAAACAATTTCTTAGAGACCTATAATGAGTCTTAGACTCCCATACAATAATAGTGAGGGACTTTAATACCCCAGTGTCAACATTAGATCATTGAGACAGAAAATTAACTAGGAAATTCAGGACTTGAACTCAGGTCTGGATCAAGTGGACCTGATAGATATCTACAGAACTCTCCACCCAAAACAACAGAATATACATTCTTCTTGGTGCCACATGACACTTGCTCTACAACTGATCATATAATTGGGAGTAAAATCCTAGCAGAAAGTCTAGGTAATACCATTCAGGACATAGGCATAAGTAATGATTTCATAACGAAACATCAAATACAATTGCAACAAAAGAAAAAATTGACAAATCAGATCTAATTAAAATAAAGAGCTTCTGCATAGCAAAAGAAACTATCATCAGAGTGAACAGACAACCTACAGAATCGGAGAAAAATTTTGCAATCTATCCATCTAACAGAGATCTAATATTCAAAGTCTACAAGGAACTTAAACAAATTTACAAGAAAAAGACAAACAACCCCACTAAAAAGTGGGTGAAGGACGTGAACAGACATTTCTCAGAAGAAGTCAGTTATGCAGCCAAAAACCATATATAAGAAAGCTCAACATCACTAATCAGTAGGGAAATGCAGATCAAAACCACAATGAGATACCATTTCATGCCAGTCAGAATGGCGATTATTAAAAAGTCAAGAAACAACAGATACTGGTGAGGTTGTGGAGAAATTAGAACACTTTTACACTATTGATGGGAATGTAAATTAGTTCAACCATCGTGGAAGACAGTGTGGCAATTCCTGAAAGACCTAAAACCAGAAATACCATTTGATCTAGCAATCCCATTACTGGGTATATACCCAAAGGAATATAAATTATTCTATTATAAAGAAATATGCACACATATGTTCACTGTAACACTATTCACAATAGCAATGATATGGAACCAATCCAAATTTCCATCAATGATAGACTGGATAAAGAAAATGTGCTACATATACACCATGGAATTGTATGCAGCCACAAAAAGGAACAAGATCATGTCCTTTGTAGGGACATGGATGGAGCTGGAGGCCATTATCCTCAGCAAACTGATGAAGGAACAGAAAACCAAACACTCTATGTTCTCATTTATAAGTAGAAGCTGAACAATGAAAACACATGGACACAGAGAGGGGAACAACACACCCTGGGGCCTGTTGGGGAAGTGGGGCGGGGAGAGCATCAGGATTAATAGCTAATGCATGTGGGGCTTAATACCTAGGTGATGGGTTGATAGGTGCAGCAAACCACCATGGCATACGTTTACCTATGTGACAATCCTGCACATCCTGCACATGTATCCTGGACTTAAAATTAAGTTATATTTTTTTAAAAAAAGAAAGAGAGAGGTAAAGAGAGATATATTCTTCTGTATCCATAGAAACATACTTCACATATGAGCACACAGTAGGAGGCAGCCATCTGCATGCCAGGAAGAGAATCCTCACTAGAACCTAACCTTGCTGGCACCTGGATTTGGGACTTCTAGCCTCTAGGACTATGAGAAAATAACTTTGTTTTGTTTAAGTCACTCAGTCTATCCTATTTTGTTATGGCAGCCAGAGAAGACTAAGACAAGAGAGCAGGGATAGATACATATTCTAGTTATTAGTTTATTTTTCTAACCACAGAGCCACATCACCACTGCCTGAGGGCTCATAAAATGTTTGATATGTCATTATAAAATCGAATACAACAATGTGTAAGACCAAGGGAATCATTTGCAGTAGAAGAGTTGCAGGAGTGAGACATGACCCGGTATCCACTGCTCACATCACATTTCACACCCCACAGATGCTGCTTGCCTGACAGAGGAATGGAACAACTTGCTGAAGGAGTAGCAGAAACACTGACTTGGAGGTGATGACTTGCAAGAAAAGAGAATCATCCTCCAAGATGTCAGGTGCAGTATAAATCAATGATCTTCAAAGGGTACCTTTCTGTAATGGGAGAAGACATTTGTCTGGGAATTAAAGGGTGGAAGCAGGACTGTCTCCTAGCTATTCGGTTAGGAAACTTTTCCTTCATATCCCCATAATTATTGGCTCTGTGAGTTTAGATATCTTGGTTTCCAAAGGGATATGATTTCACTAAGGAATGCAGCAGGAATCTCACTAAATTATAAGTCATGATTACTGCTTGTGAATTTGGGGGATCTTTGCGGCAAGGGGACAACAGACAACAAGAGGAATCACCATCCTAGAATAGCAGCTGACCCTGAAGATCAGAAGCTAGGGCTGTCAAGACACAATGATGAATATGTCTGACAAGGAGGAGACCCACTTGAATGCTTCTCGGTGCTCCCTTGTCCAGTTTTGTTGGTAAGTGGACAGGCCAGCAGCCCCAAGCTGAGAAGAAATAACACAATACACAGAGCTCAAACCCTCAAGGAGTGAATCTGTGTCATGTCACCAGGTAAGCTATGAAAGCCAACAGTCTATAAGGAATCTAGGTTTAAGAAGATCTGTGAATTGCCAGGAGACCAACTTCAGTGTTGGACCCTAAAGTCTGTTCTTCAAATCTTCCTTTTATAAGTACCCCTTAGCAACAGAGTCTCACCAGCATCCTGAAAGAGCTGCTTCCAGAACTTACATGAAGAAGCAAATACAAACAATGTCAGTGCTGTACTGTAGTGGATTATATAATACACCACTTACTTCTCCCTTGTTTTTCCAGGTGCTGAAGTATTTATCTCAGGCCACTCTTAGCTGCCAGTCCTCCTTACGAATTACCTAAAGCTAAGACAATTTTTTCATCCAAGGTCACACTCCCTTGTTGGGGAAGCCCACATCCAATTACTGGTCAGTGTGGGAGTGTAAAAGCTGGTTCTTTCCCTTCAATGTGGTACAATGTGAGGGGCCATCTTTGCTTCAGCTCTTCATATAAGTTGGCTGAGACTTTCATGGAGATGACGTTGTAACCCAGTTTGTGTCCAATCCTGCTGCTCTTTTTTCTATCTACAGGTGTTCATTTTAAGAACACTCCCTAAAACTTCATGTTCACTAATCCCCTTCTCAAAGTCTGCTTGCCAAAGAACCCGACCAACAACATTCTTAGCACAATGACTTGTACAGACTATGCTTATTAAAAGAACTATTAAACTTTTAATTAAAAAACTTGGGGGAAATTTTATATATATATATATGTATGTATTAATGTGTGTGTGCACTCTCTCTCTTTGTCTCACACACACACACACACACCTGGCTTTGCATCATGTAAAATAACAAATTCATTTTCATGATATTGATTCTTCCTACCCATGAGCATGGAATGTTCTTCCATTTGTTTGTATCCTCTTTTATTTCCTTGAGCAGTGGTTTGTAGTTCTCCTTGAAGAGGTCTTTCACATCCCTTGTAAGTTGGATTCCTAGGTATTTTATTCTCTTTGAAGCAATTGTGAATGGGAGTTCACTCATGATTTGGCTCTCTGTTTGTCCGTTATTGATGTATAAGAATGCTTGTGATTTTCCAGAATTACATTACAGGAAACTAAAAAAAAATAACAAATTCAATTTTAGGCAGAACATAGCTATTCTAATACATGTAAAATATTTGCATGTGCTTTTGGAAGTTTAGTTCCCAGGTCAATTTATATAATTTTTATGTTAGGGCCTAACTCAAATTAAAAAATTTGTAGAATAAATTATATTCCATTTCCCAGATGCTTGAAAATACAATGTTTTAAAACACAGCCCTTACCCTTTTAGAAGAATCTCAGAGTTTGGTAAAAACCTCAGATTTAATGACCATGTGAAAATAGAGTGGCAGGATTTTTATTCTATCATCATATTGGAGAATTTCTCATCAGAGTGATTGGTGGTACACTTTGGCAGAGTGAGTTTTCTTTCTTTCTTCCTTTCTTTCTTTCTCCTTCCTTCCTTCCTTCCTCTTTCTTTCTTTTCTTTTCCTTTCTTTCTTTCTTTCTCTCTCTCTCTCGCTCTCCTTCCTTCCTTCCTTCTTTCCTTCCTTCCTTCCTTCTTCTTTCTTTCTTTTTCTTTCTCTCTCTTTCTTTCTTTCTTTCTTTCTTTCTTTCTTTCTCTCTTTCTCTCTTTCTTTCTTTCTTTCTCTCTTGAGACAGAATCTCACTCTGTTGTCCAGTCTGGAGTGTGGTGGTGCTATCTCGACTCACTGCAACCTCCGCCTCTTGGGTTCAAGCAACTCTTCCTCCTCAGCCTCCCGAGTAGCTGGGATTATAGGCCTCTGTATAGGCGTATAACCATGCCTGGTTAATTTTTGTGTTTTTAGTACAGACGGGGTTTCACCATGTTGGACAGGCTGATCTCGAACTCCCAACCACAAATGACCCTCCTGCCTTGGCCTCCCAAAATGCTTTACAGGTGTGAGCCACCACGCCTGTCCAAGAGTGAATATTTTTAAAAATGAAAATTATGTCACTCTTCTGAACCCACACTTCCCATGGCTTCCCATCACACCTGGAATAAAATCAAAGCTCCTATTCCAAGGCCACATACAACCTGACACTTGCTTCCACTGAAGGTCCACATGTTTCTTCTTTTGCCTTGACTTAGTGCGTTCAACCTCTCTGGCCCTCTGCCATTTGCAGGGACTCACCATGCTCATTCTTTTTTTGATGTTGTGCTTGGTCTTCCCCCTTCTTGGAGTAGGTCCTGCAAAGATACTCCCATTGTTCTCCGACTTCATGAAGTTCTTGGCTCAGGCAGAGCTGTGAGGACACAGCTATGCGTGAAACGACAGCTCTGCCTGAAACAGCCCCCTACCTCCGCTATCTCAGGAGCTCCTGGAACTGCTTTCTCATGCTGCAGTGCACTTACCACCATCTGGAATTACATTGCACATGCACTTATCTATGTAGTTACTTATTTTCTCTTTCTTCCACTAGAATGTAAGCTCTTTGAGGACAGGGATTATTTTCTGTTTTATGAGGACAGGGATTATTTTCTGCTTTTTTTTTTTTTTGCTTCCTCCTCAGATCTAGAGGAATACCTGATACAATATAGGCACCCCTAATAAATATTCAGTGAATGGATTGCATTGATTTTCCTGTTGAGTTTGTTGCATATGAATGGAGAGTTCAAGAGTTTAACAATTCTTTTTCTGATTTGGTGAGCTCCACTTTTATCAAATGGCATGAAAACCTGAGATCAGTGGGATTGAAAATTTAGAAAATATCTCTTGGGAATTGATGTAGTATCTAGTATCTCCTCTTGGGTTAAGAAAGGTGGTCCCAGAGGAAAGGTTCTGGTAGAGAAACAAGAGGTTTCATAAAAGGAGTAGTGTTTTATTTACTATGAAATCAAATCTATATCACTACTGTTTTTATTCCAGGCATGTAGAAAACAAACAAGCAAAACTCCTAAAATAATTCTACAAAAAGACCCTCAAAGGGCGTTTTATTAGATTAAATAAGTATTCATACATGTGTATGCATAATCTCTCTATATATAGATACACATGTACCTCTCTCTCTATATATATATATAAATTATTGAATATAATTAAAGACATGTTATTACAGTTCTTAGTTCCCACAGTGGGATAAAATACATTTGTTTGGTCCAAGTCTAGTCCCTGCCATTTCCCCATTGCTTGAGCAAATTATTTAATTTCAGAGAGACTGAGTTGGCTCATCTTTGAAATAGTGATCAAGCCTAATTCACTGGAGTAGTGCAAAGACTAAATGTTGTAGTCAATGTTAAGTGCCTGGCACCATGCATTGGATTGAATGCTTACAATGTATGCATTCCATAAAAGATAATTCTTCATTTTTCTTGACGAACCTTCTGAGTTTAGGTTACTCTTTATTTAAATCCTCCTCAGCTTTATAAAACACATCATCATTGAATTTGAATCTTCCAGAGTCGTGTTTCTAACTCACATTTTTCTCATAAGCAGTACAAATTTACCTGAGATGTGACAGATACATAAATTTGGTAAGTTAGCCCTTCCAAACAAAATAAATAAATGAAAGGAAATGGAATAAACTCAAAATCCTCATGCATCTATTTGTGGCTGAAGTGTTTTATTAGATTTTATAACAAAGTTTAAAAACAATATCAAGTAGGAGTGTGTGTGTGCTTCTTAGGTAGGTAACCGGATGAGCCCATGTTACAATATGTTGAATTTTGTCTATATGGGAATGCCTTTAGGATGCTGTCATGATGCCAAAACTTAAGGTGGACAGAGAATGAGAGGAAGGCTCTGACATGCAGAGCAAGAACTGTGATCTGCTAACCAGGGTCCAGATGCTGGCCAGGAAAGAATTTCATTTCACAGTCTGCAGGGAAAAAAGGGAAATCTAGAAATTCCTTAAATTGAATATTGTTCCTACCACACTGTTTCATTCAGATTCACTTACTAAAAGCCTCAAATGTGTTTAGCATAATACTGTCATTAGTACAGGCAAGATTACAGTGAGTTGTCATTTCCACCTTCCTGGATCAAGTGGCATGAAAGAATTCTCAGGTCTTTCCTAGGCATAAAACACCTCTGCAGAGGAAAGAGAAAATTCACCCAGGGTTTCAGCATGCTGGAGCATGTGGAATGCAAGTCTTGAAGCTTTCCAGCCATGGCATTTAAAAATAAAAATATGAATTGAGACAATGCCCAAACTTTCTTATCGCGGACAACAGTCTTCTTCAGAAGACCTACTAGGCTGAGAAAATGGCTTTCTTTGAAGGAGTAGACTATTTGTAATTCCCTGGGATCTATCTCTCATAATTTTAAGAGGTTTTTTATAAGTCATGTTTTTCTCTGATTTCCCTATGACTCTATACATCTCTATGTCTCTATTTTCTTGTACAACCTCAGCAAAAAAATAAAAAAAGAAAGAAAAAATGTGCTGTAAGCATTGAGCAAGTTGTTAAAATGTGCGTTAGAAAATCACTAACGGAATAGATCCAACCCTGCTTCACTCCCTGATCTTAGATAACTGTAGCTTTAATCCCAAAGATGCACCTTCTCCCTGGAAAAGTGCAATTTGATCTCAAGAGTAATTCTTGCTTGAGAGATTGAGAATGCTGAATCCACCAAAGCATCTGCAAAGTGTGCCTGTTCTCCTCTAGGTATTGAAAGAAGTACCATGAAGAGAAATTTACTAGGGCCTAAAGAGCAAGATTTCAGTCGGTATCACCTGCCGAGATGTCAAGACCCTGTCTTCTTTGCCCCTCCCCTCTGTGTGTGTGTTCATGGATATGTTTATCTATTGGATAATTCTCTGGGATTTCATGTTGAGCAAATGCCTCTCTGGGAAGAAATTCCTATGTATTTAATACAAGTTGGAATGAATCTTTCATATATAACCAAAAACATATTTAGAAAACACAGTATTTAAAATTGTATTTCACAGGTTTTATGGCCTATACAAAGCCTAACACCCAGAGACAACCTCAACATCATTATTTTGGTTTAGAAATATGGAAAGTCATACTTTAAATACTTGCTTACCTGAAGACATGTCAATATATACAGAATAAAAATGAGTTAGAACTTTGTAAATATTGTTTTAATATTAGTCCACGTTTTGTGAACCCCTTTTAGAAAACCCCTTTCCTTAAAGAAATAGTCACTCATTTAAAATATTTTGTACCAAATAGATTGCCATATAATCATTGAGCCACCTAACTTTTTTTTAGTTTACAATAAGCTATATATAATCACTGTCATATATTAAAATAAAACAAACAATTTGACTATAAGGAAACAAAAACTTTTCTTAGAAATTCTACAGTATAAATTTTGGATAGGTTATTGTAAACTTCAGGCTGTGGGTAGGTTATCTTTTACTTGGTGGAAGGGATGTAGAAGAAACAAATAAAAATATTTCCTTTTTTTCTTTTTTTGTTCTTCCTTTGAATTGAGAAGAAACCATGTTCAGAAGAAAGACAGTTTCTTTCAAAAGAATTTGTACAGATATATATAAAAATATGTTTACCTTTTCAAGTAGATGGTCTTTAATGGTGGATCCTAGATTCAATAATAGAGCCAATATGGCTTATACACAAATATTTTCTATAAAGAAGTCTAAAGATAAAATCAAAGGAGAAAGGTCAACATGGAAGTTACCAAAATTTTTAAAAAATTATGGCCAAATCTCTCCAAATGTATTGATATTCTTCAGACCTATAATTATAGAAAGCATTACATACTTAGTTCCAGAAATTCTTCATTTCCATTATTGCTGGATAAGCCATCTAAAAAGCACTTGAAGTTGATGATGTGTTTACACTCTTGAAAAAACATCCTCTCCAAATAGGGGGAAAGGTTAGAAATGATTTGTACTGCATTGATCAATTTATCTGAGTTGTCTTTCAGCAGATTGTACTAATGGAACTTCATTTTCTTTTATTCAGTCGACGGCCAATTTTTTGTTGTCTCTTAAAAAGATCAATGAACATGTCTCGCCATCTTTTCACAAAACAAGATGATTTTTCCCTTAAAGTTTCAAAAAGACTTTATTATTTTGTTGTAATAGATGTTTGTTCCCCTCTTTCTTGCTTTCAACCCCCTGCAGTGAGTTTTCTAATGCCTGTCTATTCTTTCATATCTCTTTGTAGTTCCGACTTCAATACCTTAAATTTCCCTTTTTTTCCATCATTCTGGGTCTACAGACATCTTCAGGGGCAGCAGCTTCTCCACTCTTTGGCCTGCACTGGGTGGAGAGGCCGATGGTATTCACCACCGCGATGAATAAACACAATCAAAACGAACATCCACAACAAGAATGCACTTTGATTGGGGCATTATGTACCACATCTTTCATAGTTCATAAAAAATGAAAGCTTGCTGCTTTTTACCAAGGCTAGGTAGAAACTGCTGATTCTCTTTCTCTGCAAGGAGGGTAGGGTGACTAGTGGCCCCCATTTGTCATTTCTTAACATTCAGGGTATGTTTCTATGAATGTAATTGCATCTTTCTGGCTGGTGGAATAATTCATTTTTATTATTTTTTTTATTGCAACGGAAAATATGAGAAGCAAGGAGACAGTAAAACTCAATTTATCTACTTGTCTCTTTCTTGTGCATAGCTGATCTCTGGTTCCTTCTGTCCCTCCTCTGCCCCTCATTATCTTCACCACCCCCCTGGGCCTAACACATGCCCAGACTATTGACATCTGTTAGGGGTAGCCACTTCTGGAGAGAATTGGTGCATTCAATAGGAGATTTTTTATTGAATAGCAATGAAAGCCATGTGATATATACTAACTTCTCCCAACCACTCACCACAAAAGAAAAGAAGAGAAAAAAAAAAAGACAAACACACAATGAGCAGTTTCAATACATATATTAAGCATAATAGTATAGATATCTACATGTTGTTGATGGTATTGCACTTCTTAAAGACTCAGAAGCATTTTTGAAACATATTCTGGGGAGAAAATAAAAGAAAAATGAAAATCAGTATTGGCATATTCTTGCATGCATTACTTTCCAAAGTCATGATGGCAAAACAATGTTAAATTTTGATGGGACCAGTCCTAAATTATGGCTTCCTGGGGAATGGGTTACCCATGGGTTAGGAGCAATCACAAATTACCCTTCACTCCCAGGATCCCATAGTATGTAGAAGAGGATGAATGAAGACTGAAACTGTGGTGTTTTAATGGGAGAAGGAAGGGCAGAGGTTTTTCCTTTATCTTGAGGATTATCATTACTATCACCTAAGTGGGACATCCAGGCATTAGTCCATATTCCTCCCTCTTACTTAATCAGTCACCAAGTCTTACAGATTATCTTTTCTAAAAGTCTCATATCCATCACCTTTTCTATTCATTCTGCCAGTTTCTTAGTTCAGGTTTGCATCATTTCTCACCTGGATGACTAGGTCAGCCTCCCAACTTGTCTCATTTCCTCCAGTATGGCCCTTGAAATTATCCCCCACACTCTGCCAAAATAAACTTCCTAAACTGCAAATATAATCATGTCATTATACTCCCCAGACTACCCAAAAGCCCCCGCCTTAGTTTCAGAACAGAGCTTATATCATTGCCATTTCTCCTTTATAGCCCCCCCGCCATCTCCCTCCTACATAAGCATGTGACCCTGCAGAAATGGGGACTATCTGCAGTTTCTTTCTTCATCCTGGTATTTTACTCCTCAGAATTTTCCCTTTACCAAGAAAGAAAAGTTTTTTTTTTCATCAAGCAATTTCCTACTTAGTTTCAAAAGTGAAACAATATGAAAGCAAAAATGATGAATCTATCAAGCAGAAAATGCAATCTCAAATAAAATATTACCTTCTTAGAAGTCCAACCCCGACTCCTAAGTGCAATAAAATGTTCCTTTCATAGCAACCTCTGCTACTTCCTTATACAACTGACCACAGTTCTGTGATCATTGCTTTAGTTGATACCAGAAGATTGTGGCATTCCTTTAGCTTTCATTTCCTAGTGCTGAGTGTTTTGCACATAGTAGACACTCAATAAATATTTTTGGTATGTTAAATGAGAAATTTGGACTAAACATCTGTACTTTACATGCTCTTTGGGTTGGAAATCACAGGAGCATTCCAAAGCAAATAGGGTGTTAAAGGGGCATTGACTTTTGAGAAACCTCAGGTATTACAGAACCCAAGGGCAAGGATTAACTGCTCCAGTGAAGGTGACTCCCAATGACTGAGCACTGAGGAGTAAAGTCTCCTTCCTCAATCTCTTTAAGGGTATGTGCTCCCTTGTCTCTTGTCTCTGCTTCTCTTTGCCTACTGGCACCACTCTTCTCTACCCCTAAAGGCCAAAATTTGAAACTGCCCTGGTTTATATGTGTTCTAGCCCAGTCCTAGCCTTACATAACATTCTAATTCAGGCACTTATTAGACATTACTTGTAGTTCTGAGTCTCTAACCCAAAGTCTCAATTGAGAGAGACAAATTACCCCAACCTGGGTAAGTATCCATCCCTGGCCCTGAATGAGCTGGATCAGATAGTTAAAAATGGAGTCAGTGGCCCTTCCTATGGGGAGGGGTAAGAAAGAAAGGACAGTACTTATACAAGGTCAATTGTGGTCTACTTTCAAAACAACCAACGGCTAACCCTCATCCCAATTCTCCAATTTATTGTAGAAACTTCATAGGGTCCATGATCAGAAAGTCATGCCTATCATTATGGTTAATGATGTGCTTTCCTTGGGTCCGTTTAGCATTTTATGAAGAGTTGATCCATGAGGTTCCTTCCCAGTTGTAATATCTGGTGAAGCTAATTCTCCAGGATTACAGAGCACAAATTCCAAGGGACAAAACTGACTGGCAGAAGGCAGAGAAACATCCAATCAGATTCATTCTTAATAATTCAATTTAAAAAATGACCAAAATAATGCAGTCCTAAGCAAATTTGGCTTATTAGTGTTGTTGTTAATTAGTAACAACATGATAAGGACCTCGTTTAAAATGTGATTATATTTTGATGGTTCTCCTGTAAACATCTTTTACTGCGACTTGCACCCATAAGACAAAGAAAGACACCTCTTACTTAGGTACTGTGCTTTCACTTAGAAACAAACAAAACAGTCTTCTAAAGCATGCATTATGGTTTGAATAAATTCACACGTTGATGTGTTAACCCCCATTATTTCAGACTGTACCTTCCTTGGGAATAAAGCCATTGCAGACATAACTAGGTAAGATGAGGTCGTTCTGGAGTAGGATGGGCCACGAGACCAATATGACTGATGTTCTCATAAAAGGGGGAGCTTTAGACACAGCTACACACAGGGACAATGCCACTTGAAGATAACAGCAGAGATTTGTAGATATTTCTACAAGCCAAGGAATGCCAAAGATTTTCAGTAAACCACCTGAAGCTAAGTGAGAGGCATGGAATACGTTTCTTTTCACAGTCCTGACAGAACCAATCCTGCTGACGCTTTGATTTTGGACTTTCAACCTCCAGAACTGAGACCATCAATTTCTGTTATGCAAGCAGCTCAGTTTGTGGTACTTTGCTATGGCAACCCTAGGATATGAATACACACAATAAAATGAAAGAGTCTATAAGCTTGAAAATTGTACAAATATTAGAAAATACAGGAAATTCCAAGATGGTCACTAACTCTTCCAGAAATAGAAGTACATTTTTGAGATTAGCATTCAAAGTGTTCGGTTCACATTGTAGTCTAGGGTTTGGAAACTCTCTGCTCCTGAGAATATTTTTTGGAATCTTTTTTATTCCAAGAAAGATCACCCTCATTACATTTTAATCAACTATAGGTCTCATGTAATTACCAGTCCTGGAAATCTTCTAAATTAAGACCATGCATGTTTTCCTACCTCATTTTCCTTTTTTATAAATCAAAGATGTAATGGACAAATATCTCCTAGAATTCATGTGAAGACTGAGTGAGAAAAAGCATGTGAATTGCTTAGTAGCCCAGTGCCTAGGACAGATTAAATGCATGATAAAATTTATCTATTTTTCTTAAAGTTAGAAAATATTTACACTTCTCAATTTGTATTTTGATACCCATAGCTGGTATGATTACCTATCTTTTTCTGTTGGTTGAGGCCCATCTTTCCAAATGGATCATATTTAAAGTAAACCTGTAATATAAACAGATCACTTTTGGAAAAGGGGATCATAATTTTACAGTCTATGTTTCTTCCCCATTCTCCTCAAAATCTAGTGTAGCGCTGAGCACACAGCATATGCTAAGATAATGAACAAATATGTGATGTATGAAGAGACAGATGAATTTTTCCAAGTACAATTGGAAATTGAAATGAAAAATAACACCATTTGTAATAATAAAAACCTATGAAATACTTAGATATAAATCTGACAAAAGATTTGCAAAACCTATAAAATGAAAACTTTAAAAACCCAGCTGAGACAAAGTATCAAAGGCATAAAGAAATGAAGGGACACATTGTGATTATCGTTGAAGGACTCAATATTGTTAAAATGCCAATTTATCCCAGTCATTTACAAATTTAACACAATCGCATGCAACATCTCATGGGATTTTCATAGGCCTTGAAAAGATGGTTCTAAAATTTACATAGAACTTCAAAGGATTAAGAAGAGCCAAAACAATTTGAAGAAGAACAAAGTTGGAGAATTAACACTACCTGACTTTAAAATCTATAAAGCTATGGTCATCAAGACAATGTGGTACTGATACAAAGATATAAAAATAAGTCAGTGGAACAGAATAGAGTCCAGAAATTTTCCACTAAATATATAGGCAAACAAATGATTTTCAGCAAAGGTGCAAAAACAATTGAGTATAGAAATAATAGTCTTTTTAAAATAAGTGGTACTAGAACATTTGGAAATCTATAAGCAAAATAAAATCCTAAGCATACCTTACAGTATATATAAAAACTCAAGCTGTATAAAAGAGCTAAAGAACAACCTAACGCCACAAAATTTCTAAAATAAAATATTGTATGAATCTTTGTGACCAGGAGTTAGGCAAATATTTCATAGCTGTGACAGCAAAAGCATAATTTAGGAAAACATAAATTGATAAATTGGACTTTGCCAAAATTCAAAGTTTCTGTTCTTCAAAATACATCATTAAGAGATTGAAAAGATAAGCTACAGACTGTAAGAAAGTGATCTCAAATTATGTAACTCATAAAGGACTTGTATGCAGGATATATCAAGAAGTCTCAAAATTCAGCAAGAAAAAAATGCAATAAAACGATGGACACAAAGTTTGAACATACATCTCACCAAAGTAGATGTAGCCAATCAGCACATAAAAAGAGGCCCACCACCATTAGTCATCAGGGAAATGCAAATTAAACCCATGAAGAGATACTACTATTAAATGACTGAAATTACATCTATTAATTAATTAATTACATAATTAATTAAATGACGTCTATTGAAATGACTGAAATTAAACAAAAAACTGACTATACTAAGTCTTAGAGAGGTGTGGAGAAACTGGAATTCTTATTCATTGCTGGTGAGAATGTAACATGCTGTTCGAACTTTGAAACGTGCGTCAGCCCTTTTTGAAAAAGTAAAACACATACCTACCACACGATTCAACCATTTCCACCTTAGGTATTATCCAAGAGTAATGAAAGCATATGCCCATCCAAAGACTTGTACATAGATGTTCAGAGCAGCATCATTTGTAACAGTCAATAACTGGAAATAACTCAAATATGCATTAACTTGTGAATGGGTAAACAAATTATGATATATCCGAACAATAGACTATTACTAAATAATAGAATCAATGAACTATTAATAAATGCAATGACATGGATGAATTACAAAATTTTTTTTCTGAGTGAAAGGAACTAGACAAAAGTGCATATTGTATCATTTAATATATATAAAATTTTAGAAAATGCAAACTATAGTGGCAGAATACAGAGCAGTGGTTGCTCAGCGATGGTAGGGGAGGGCAGGCAGGAGGGAGGGACTTAACAAAGGTTGGAGAGGGAACAGATGTGTTCATTGTGTTGATTGTGAATGATCATTTCACAGGTGTAAACATATGTCAAAACTTCTAAAATGATATACTTTAAATAAGTGTGCTTTGTTGTATGTCAATTTTGTTCCTCAATAAACTGGTTAAAATGCCCCAAACAGTAACAATAAAACAAATAAAAAGAAACAGAAATAAGGGAGCCGGGCCCACTGAAAAATATTCTCCATATACTTACATTTCCTTTACATAAAGTTCTTGAATAGACAAAACTTATCCAAAGTGAGAGTAGCCAGAATATTGGGTCCTTTAGGGGAAGATGACGGGGAAAATGTAGGTGGGGAACTTCTCAGGGGAGGATGTTCTGTATTGTGATCTTTGTAGTGTTATGTATGAAAAAATTGAAAAGATGTTTAAATGATAAAAAAAAACCTCACCTTTTAGAAACATTAAGATACAATACAATGGGATGGAACACATAAAACTTGACTTCCCAAATTATTTTGTTTAAAACATTGATGCTTCCTGTTCGTTCCCAAGTCCCTTGGAGATTTTTATACAATTAGCATTTTCAAGGCTCTGAAGATTTTGCAGTATAGGGACTTGCTTAACTTTGTTTTAAACCAATGTTTTCAAGACTTATTGGACCGCTGAAACATTTTTTTTTTATTTAACACTTTTAAACATCTGATGGAACAAGTGTTCCAAAGGGATATATTTTAGGAAACGCTAAACAAGCCAATTAAAAATATACCATTTAGAATCTATGGAGGTTTAAAGAGGTTAATTGTTTTTGTCAGAGCTCACACTGCTTGCAAAGGGTAGAGGGAGGATTGGAAACACAGAGCCATTGGACTGGAAGGCCATTCTGTATTCCTCCCATCCTTTCCTGCTCCAGGCCTCAGTTTTCTCATCTATAGACTGAGGAGATGAGAACATACAAAGCATGAGATAGCAATTGCTGCCGCCACTTTGTTCAACTGTGCTTTGGGGAAGCTTAATGAAACATTCTGAGCTTCAGTTTCCCTCCTGTAAAATGAGAAGAATAATATCCCAACTGCTTTTCTTCTTTTCATTTTGTAACTTAAAAAATAGCCAGGTAAATTAAGATGCTTTTAAAGGTTGCCCAGATCCACCCCCTACCATACCTTGATGCTTGACTTCTGTGTGTCAGAGTCATTTCTGTGTCAACAGTTATTCTTCTGCTTTGGGTTTCTGTCAATAAGTACCTTCAGGCTTGGCACACACAGAGAATCATTAAATGTCCCACCTCACCCAACCAGATTTACAAAAAGCATATGTTAATTTGAATATTTGATGTATTTATCAACAAAGAGAATAGGCATCACATGCATAATGTGCCTATGATCATGCTACTAATGAGTTTCTATAAAAACATCATTTCATTTAATCTTAATAAAACACTCAGAAGAAAGTATTATTATGTCGATTTGCACGTTAGAAAAATACATTCCAGAGTATTCAATCGGCTACCTAAACTTTGGTGTTATCAAGAGGTGAAACCACAGGATAAATCGGGTCTGTCTTCCTCCTGATTCTCTCTCTTTCTCCCTAGATCACTGCTGGTTTGAGCACATTGGTGTGGTTTAAAAGGGGCTCATGAACCAGGCGTCTCTCCAGGGCTTATTGCTGTTTTTATTTTTTATCTTACAGAGATAAACAGAACTCATCTATGGTGCGTCTCTGAAGCCTTGTCATTCGGGATTTGGAAAATTCAGTGTTTTTCATTCTACCTACTTGCCATTATAGAGTTCTTGAGCTCTTTCCAAATATCTCTTTGAGAAAAACAAAAACAATGTCAAGTTTGATATGGAAGTGGAATAACAGAAAGTGCAGAAATCTGCCCCCCAAATAAACAAGCCATATAGTTTTTTTCCTTTAGCATTATGGAAGAGGACTGTGTTAGTCCCTTTTCATGCTGTGAATAAAGACGTACCTGAGAGTGGGCAATTCACAAAAGAAAGAGTTTTAATAGACTTTCAGTTCCACGTGACTGGGGAGGCCTCACAATCATGGTGGAAGGCAAGAAAGAGCAAGTCACATCTTACATGGATGGTGGCAGGCAAAGAGAGAGTTTGTGCAGGGAAACTCCTTCTTATAAAACTATCAGGTCTCATGAGACTTATTCACTATCATGAGAACAGTATGGGAAAGACCTGCCCCCAAGATTCAATTACCTCCCACCAGATCCCTCCCCCAACACATGGGAATTAAAGATGAGATTTGGGTGGGGACACGGCCAAACCATATGAAGGACATTATCGAAACATGGCCTTCCAAATTATCAGGAAATAAATGTGTGTCCATAACAAACTAATTCATAATGCAAAACACACGTGTAATGATGAAGCAAAACATAACACGTACATTAGCTTAACTATGTGAATAACCAGATGTCATCTACTGGAATATTTTCTAAGTAATGCTCTGCAAATGCCAATTTTTTGTACAAATTAGCCAGTAATATTTACTAGTCATTTATTTATAAACAAACTCCTAGTTTTGAGTGTCTACCATATATCATATCCTGTGGTAGGTGGATGTGGAAGATAAAGTCATTCTTGATTCCTTTCCTATATAACATAATATTTTAAAGGAAAATTTAAAAACTGCAGGGTTATTCAATAAATCAACTAAGTTGAGGAATAATAAGTATTACTTAAAATAATAAAATATGAATAAATACAAGCAGTCATGACTCAAACCTCTGTTCCATCTGATCCTTTGGAACCTATCTCATCCAATGCCATTCTCTCCTATGTGTGCTCCAGTGATATTGGTATCACATCACTCCTTATCCAGTTTTAATTTTCTTTGAATTATTAATATGTTATATAGTTTTAAATATTTTTACTTTTTATTTCTATAGTTTTTTTCTTTTATTTTTATTATTAGTGTCATGTACAGCTAGCAACCATGGGCAGAAAGGATAGGCTTACTAAAGGCAGCTGTGAGAATTCCTTGACCTAAGCATTTATTCTCCTAATATTTACTGAAAACTGGCTAGCTGCAGGCACCAGGTTAGGGGCTGGATTAAGGAGATGAGCTCTCTAGTTGGGTAACTCTGAGGCTGATTAGCAAAGATCAGTCATGCCCATCAGCTCTCTTCAAGAGAACACCAGGTATACTGATGAAATACTCCTATTTTTAAATATTATGAACCATCCAGTCCTATGAGTCATGCCTTTTTTGAAGCATTGCACTTGGCATAGACTGCATAGTACTAATAGTTTGCATGTTGGTAGAATATATAATTATCTCATTTGATTTTATTCAAGTTGTAACTTTCCACAGCATGCTGCTACAAAGGTGTCTCCTTCTTCCATCCTTTTCCCCTTCTTCTTTTTTTCCTCCTTCCATTCCTTCTCCTTTCCTTTTTTTCATCATTTCTTCATTTCCTTCATCATTGTCTAGGCTACAGATGATAGGCAAGTAGCTTACAATCTACGGTGGGACACAGACAAACATTAACAACACTGATGTAGTGAATTCCATCATTCCAGAATTACAAGGAGTTATGAAAATCTGAGATAAAGGTAAGGGGTAGGAGAAGGTCACTCTAATTAAATTTCCATTCTTGAGATCTGATGGGCTCGTTTTTATAAAAGCATTATCGGCAATGATGGGATGGCTACCATATTTTTATGTTCACTAGTCCATGGATTTCAACAAGAAGCAAATTTTTCAAGGGGACAATGGTAGTTAGTAATAGAACATATCTGACACATGTTATATAGTTTCCCAGGCAGAAGCACCTGGTCCATAGGCTGGATTATGCTAAGCCACCTATTAATTTGAAGTCTGAGTCCTTTTATGAAGAGCATGATCAGGATGCAACATGCTAAAGCTGAAGGATGTCTTGTTGAAGAGAAACAAGTTATTCTGCTGTTAGCATTGATTGCTAATTGACTAAGAGACTAAGTGCAAACCTACACAATCCCTTCAATGAAGAAAACGACAGACTAATGGCTGCAAAATATTTGCTTTCATCTTGTTTTATGAGATATTTCTTAGGAAGGAGTATTCTGTCTAGGAGAAATGAATCCTTTATCTTAAAGTGATGCTTATGCAAATAATCTAGACATGAGAAATACAAAATAGCATTTCTTATAAACCTGGAAAGAGCTAAGAATTCTTCACCGTGGAACTATACTGATCATTAGGTTCACATCAAGCAATGAATCTAATTAACTGTTTCAAAATAAATAAATGTTATTATGGCCATGAAGCAAATTTCTAATGTATTTTTGAAACTCAGAAATCTGTTTTGACAATGCCATATAGAGCTGAAGAAAAATAATCATTGGCTCCCTCAGGTGCAGTGGGCTCAGCAGTGGGCCAAGTCTATGAAGGCCGGCCCTTATCTTCATCACGTAATCTTGATCTGAGTGAGAAGAAAGAAGCAAATAGCCCAAACATTTATGGAATGAGAGAAGCATACAAGTTAATGTTCTCTTCACTCGTCAGGTGAGTGAAAGGACGTAGGTTTTCTCTCATGCCCTGGAATCCAATGCATGAGTTATAAAAGATCAAACAAAAAAGAATAGATGCCACCAGGAATCTTTTTGGAGGGAACGTTATTTTTTACAAGGCGGGTAGGGGAGAAACCTAAGTGCCCATCAATAAAGGAATGGTTAAATACATTATGGTAAAGAGACAGAGTGAAATGCATCTAAAGAATGAGATATTTTCATTATTATTGATGTGGGAAGGTGTTCAATATAATTAAAAGAGAATGAATATGGCAAAATTCTCTGTTATAAAGAAAAAATATATACACACAAGTATCTATATGTATATATGTTTCTATACATTTGTGTGTATATTTGTGTGTATATGTATAGAGAGATATCTATAAATAAGAACACTTAGGGAGCAACAAGCCTATTGGGCTGGAAGCAGAGGGTGAGGCTGGCTCTGGTGAACAGGAATTGCACTTATAGTTTCTTTGTGTATGTATATTTATGTATATTAGTGTGTGTATTTGTGTAGTTTGTGTGGTGTGGGTGTGTATGTGTGTGTGTGTGTGTGTGTGTGTGTCTGTGTGTGTTTCCAGAAGGCCATTAGGATCAATAACTCTTTGGTTAATTTTATGACTAAATAATATTAAATTTGGGTGTCTTGATCCAAAACATAAGTGAAAATTAACTGCTATGAACTCTAAACCTATTTTAGATTTAAGGGAAATTATAATCATTCTCCTGATAATGAGTAGCAACATAAGACCCACAAATGTTTTGAATTAACTCTGATGACAGCATAGGATTTCTTCTGGCTGTTTCTCTCTTGTTAAATCATGTCTGAGGTATCCCTTATACCAAGCTATTCTCAAACATTTGCAATTTTAAATCAGCTTAGACATACCAATGTGAAACCAACTTAGAAATGAAGTCTGTATTCATTTCTCTTTAGTTAGAAGACAGATAAAGTCCCAGATAATATGTGTTAGCCAGGTGTAATCGAGATCATAATATTTTATCTTTCTCATTCTTTGTACCTGTGGTAAACCTGGCCCTGGTTAGCTTTCCCCATCTTGTAGGACTTCTAACAGTATTTCAATAAAATCAATATGTGATACTGATTTGCTCCTTGATCCCTGAACAGTGGTACATTTTTAACCACGTTTCACTCCAGGCCATCCTGTAATTTCACCACTTGACTCCATGTCTAACTCTAGCTCTCCCTGTCTTCTTTGTCCATCTTCCAGGTAATGTGATTGGTACTACCACTGATGTATGGAACCCACAGTAGACAATGTCATGTTGGATTCTCAAGGCAAAGTGGAACTGGGTTTACAGCTGTGGTGATTTTTAAGGGTCAACCTAGCAGAGCTGGAAATATGATTTCCAGAATTGCCTTCCTGTTATGGTTTGAGTGAAGGTTGCCTGCAGAGGAATTTGTGAATGACTGAGCAGGTGAAGTAAAACAGTTGTCCTAAGTTTCAGAGAGCTGGAGTAGGGCTCCCAGCCTCATCCAGCCAGCTGGGGCATATTGTCACTGACCCACTGGCTCTTCTTGCTGGGAAGGGCAGCCATTTGAGCCCCCTCTCCTCCAGCTCCTGCTGTCTCTTCAAGTCTTAGGCCAAGTCCTGTTCACATATGTGGCCTAGGGTGTCACTCCTTCTTCAGATCACCCGTGCCATCAAACTTGCAGGCAGTGAGAGACAGAAACAGTACTAATTTGTGCTCACAGGCTCCCATTTGTCTCTGCGGGTTCCAGTATGTCCTCATGGATTTCAACTTGTCCTTGCAGTCACCACTTTATGTCCAGCTTTTCTTCCCAGCCACAAGTCCTGCTGACCTACAGTGACTGGAGCCTCACCACATCCCAAAATTACATAAGATCCAGCCCATCATAATCCCCACAGTCTGTGTCACTCTTAGTGGAACTACTTCCCTGACTGAATCCCAAATAACACAAGAGCAAAAACGTTTCTCCATTGTTTCGTATATCGGCTAGGTCTGAGGGACGGGACGGGAGCCCCTGGGGCTGGCGCTCACTCACTCTGTTCTTCATTTAACGTATTCACACCATGTGTATGAGCATTCAGCTTGGCAGGTGGAGCAGTTCAGCATTACTTACTGGAAATAATTCAGAGCACTTATAACCAGGCTTTGGAACCCAAGCCAAGTGTTCTCGAGCACATCCGTATGGGAAACAAAAGTTTTGTTTTGTCCCCATCATTCCCTCACCCACTTCGGGTGGGGAAATATTTGAAAAACGGAAGTGCATATAATATTCTGCTTGTGCTACCAAAGTTCTAATGGTGTTTACCTGAAATGTTTCTATCATTCCCAAACTTTCAGGGTTTCTGCTGGTGATTGGCGAGGAACAGATTGCACTTTCCTGAACTGAAATCTAATGAATGCCACAAAGTGAAAATAAACTGGAGACACTTGAAAAAAGAAAAAGAAAAGAAAACTCACTTCAAGAAACCGAAGCTTTCCTGCCCCCCTTCTTTTCCCCTTGCTTGCAGCCAGCTAAGCTCCCCACACATTCTGATCGTCTCCCTGCACAGTGTCTGTGGTGGTGACAACTGATTCATGTGTTCATTTGCATATCCCCCGGTGCCAGCAGCAGAATACAGAACGGGCCTCCTGTGCCGGCAGCCAACACAGCACTGGCAAATCAGGGAGCTGTCAGAAACAGCTGTCCATTAACGGAGTTTGTGGAAACAACCAGGAGCTGTTTGAAAATGCTAGGTGGTAGGATTTAATTGGAGTAGCAACTGTTCAAAATTAAGATTAAAAGGACCAGTCAGTCAATGTGGATTTCGTGACACCTTAAAAATAACGTTTCAGGTTTGATTAATGCTGCATGAAGTTTGCACATTTCTCTCCTTTGCTGATAGGGCCCGTGTGCTGATAGTTGATTCAGTGAATATATCTAGCAGTGATAGCTCATGGGCTCCAAAGGTCAGATATCTTATTCTCTATGCTGAAACCCTTGTTGCTTTAAGAAAACAGGATTTTAATAGGAATCACATGCAGATTGACTACAGGGAGCCAAGCCGTAGTGGAAGAAGCAAAGTTGGCGGTTTTGGAGACGGACGTCTATTTATCCATACTGTGAGTGTGTCTCAGCTCTGAGCAGCCCACCCTATCCCCTAAGCCCTCCTGGCCAGATACAGGAATTTACAGAATACGTTCGCTTCCCAGCAGTGAGTTGAGAAGGAAAAGAGTTTTCATGGGCGGTTTAATCCTTGGCTTCTCTCCTGAACATGCCGAAAAGGGTGTCAGATGTTGCCAACATTGAAGCGAAGCGGGGAGTGGGTGTATGGGGTCACTGAAATACGAGGATCAGTAATGGTTTCCTAAAAAGACTTTTTATCCTTCTGAAAAATCTCAACTTTAGCATTCGTTAAGGTCAGAAAACAATTCTAGCATGCCAGACACAGCTACTTGTAATTTGAAACAGAGTTTGTAACCCCAAACACCACATTTTAACGATTTTTAATTTATGATTGAACTCTAGGTACTCAAGTCAACATTCTCAGTTCCACATTCATGATTCCTATTGTGGTCATTTAGTTTAATTCTTTAACTTTTATTCTTAAATAGATTGTCATGCTACTTCTTATAAACATCCATTTTAAAATTGAAAAGAACATTGAATGCGATTGAGAATGACAGCACATTTAGAGTACATTTAGATGTAATTGGGGGAAGGGGGTAAACTTGTTTTTCTAAGAAAACATCAGAGCAGATATACAGTAGGGTCAGGGCAGTGAGTGCAAGGCGACAGTTCCAGATAGGTAGTGCACGACAGCCAGGAGAGGAAGTGACAGCTGGTGGCTTTAGTAAACAGATTTCAGTTTAGGATTTTCTGAACATTTTAATATGCTTCCCCACTGTATCTTTTGTTCCTAATTCAATAACAAAGCCGTTTCTTATTTGTTGCCTTGAAGTATCAGATTGGTTAGAAAACAGATATAGAAAAAAAGAAAGTCATTTGGTATTAAAACAAAACATTCCTAAATGTCTGATGCAATGTTATAGTAAAATGGGGGAGGTGAAGGGAAGGGAAGTTCTCCAAAAGAAGAGAGCCTGGTGGGAATGCTTGCAAATGGAAATACATAGCATTTCATTCCTTGGAGGCTTTTTGCTTAAATTATGATCTCCTCCCAAACAATGTGTATCTCCCAACTTCTACCCAACTGATCAAGAGGCCCAGCTGACTGGTAGGGTCTTTAAAGAGAAAATAAAAGCTGTAAAGAATGAAACTGACTGAGTAACACTGAAGGCATTAGTCTTATTAACAGCCAAGCTCATTTCAAAGATGCTGGACATTGAAAGAGATGGTTGTCCTTGAGTCCTGCTGTCCGTGTGGCATACACTGCCTGTCTCAATGAAAAACACCAATTTGTGTTTGTTGTGAATATCTGTGAATACTGTCTTATGGCAGCTAGTTTTTAATTGTTGTCAGCCTCAAGGGAAAATGTGATTGAGTCCTCTATGCTGCAATAAGGCAAGAGGAGCTGTTCTTTGAGTGAAAATGTTCCCATTCAGCTATAGGGAACAAGAGAAATGCTTCAGAATTCAGCGTTTCCCTTGCTATTTTTAGTTAAATTAGGCTCACAATCATGAGACAGCACTGCTGCATTGGCCCATGATATGACCAAAGTAAGCTGCTAACATTTCTGCGGCTTACAGAGATTCTAAGGGAAGTAGTTGGAAAATACTAGTTTTAAGTAAAAAGATAAATGAAATCGAGGAAGAATTAAACATAACATGATGGAAGCTATCCTTTCATTTCACTAAATTCTATCGAGGGCATCATGGAAAGAATTCATGTTTCAATAGCCTCCTGGTCTCAATTTTCAATTTTCTCAATTCTAGTTTGAACATTCAGGAAGAATGCAGATTATGCCAATAGATTTATAAAATGTATGGTTAAGACTTACTCATGCTAGCTCAATTAAAGAGTGGCATATAGTAAAAAATACTGTGAGGATTTTAAGAAAACAACAATGAAGCAAGTGGAATCAAGACAGGTTCATGGTCTCTCTTAGGACTTTTCCTCTCTTTTCTTTTCTGAGCAACTCGGCCATCTCTTTATGTCCCTCATAAAGCTGGGCCTTGAGTGTGACTCGGCTTATTTCTGTAGCAGGTCACCAAAAATCTGTTTGTCTTTCCACATAGGCAGCCCTACTAATTCCCAGGCTTGCCTTGCTATGAAGGGTGGTCCCATGATGTGTTTTGGTAATGGTATCTGAAAAGAACTAGCAGCTTCAGAGCCCAGGTTTGTAAAAAGTGGAACCCTCATGTTAGTGGATGGCCAAGCCACAAAGGCCTTCGGGGATAGTATAGCCACAAACGGGAAGGATCCTGGGTCCCTGAGCCACTGATGGAGGAAAGCTACCCATGGACTAGAAGCATCTAATTAGACTGCCACACAAGTGACCATAAACTTGTCTTTGAGGCGTTAAAAGTTTTCATCAGTTAGTTATTGCATCCTGTCCAAAGTGAGCTTTTGCACATGATCCTGAACTTTATAACCCAGTTTCTTTCTGCCACCTGCCATTATTCCTCCAACCCATCTATTCCCCAACCCCACTGATGTAATTGACAAGCTCATAGTTTTATTTTAGGCCTGGCAGGCAATAGGTTTCCAACCAGCCGATGCGTCAGCTGCAGTTGCTTGTTCACACTTGACCTAACCAGCTCTGGTCATTGTGTCTAGTCACAGCTGTGGGCCTCACCTGTCAGAGGATAATATACGTACCACAGGGTGGGAGAGTGAATCCTGGGTGGAGTTGCAGTAGAAACAGTGGGGAGCACTGCATGTCCCTGCTGTTATGAGCTTCCAGCAGAAACCAGACTTTCACAGCTCTAATGTGTAAGGCTTTGTGAAGTCAAAGATATCACTGCAAGCTTATAGGAATGTGTCTAACTTCTTAAGGTGGATTCTGAGTTAAACCTCCATGTGCCAAAATTGTAAATGGACCGCTACTGCTGTCATCCTCAAATTCCTTCTCATTCCCAATAATAAGTTTCCTTCTCGTTCCAAATGAAGGTGTTATTTTGTCATATATTCACACAAGGAATGTGATCTTTGTCCTTCAGAAGTTTCCAATGTAGGAAGGGCTGTCAGGAGCCAATATCACAATACTAGGTTTTGTAGGTATAAAGTTGGATGACATAAAGTATGATTTCTGTTCATAATTCATGCATATGACAGGCATCCACAGGGCATGTGCACCTTGCAATCTGCACAAAATGTCATGGAATCCCATGGGTAATGTGCACATATTCAGAGCTATAACTGGTCCATATATCTATAGAGTTTTAGCTCTGGTTGATACATATACATGTATATATATATGAGTATGTATATATATGAATGTTCATGTAATGACATCAAACAATTTTTATCTAGTTTGCCCAAAGTACATACTACACTTCCTGGAGAAAGGTAGAAATGTTGGAATAGCTTGGATAGCCCTAATCAGTAGAATTTTAAAACTGAGAAAGTTTTCTTCTTAGCAGTAGAGACAAATGAAAGCAAGAGCACTTTCCTCTGTGCTGACTCTGCATTGCCTAACAACTCAACAGAGCATTATGAAAACAATTTATTTTGTAACACAACTGCAAAGGAATTTTATAAGTTTTTTTTTTTTTTTGAGACTCGGTTGCGTCATGCTGCCCAGGCTGGAGTTGCTATTCACAGGCACGATCATGGTGCACTACAGACTCAGACACCTGGCTCAAGCAATCCTCTAGCCTCAGCTTCCCAAGTAGCTTGGACTACATGCAGGTGCCACCTGGCTTAAGTGTATATTTTTGGGATTGAATATGAACATTTTAAGATCACCTGTGTACAGACATTATGTGATTCTTTCAAAAGAGTATTTAGCTAAGTAACTTTTTGTTTCTATTGAGGAGGTATTCTCGTTTATATTATCGGTAAATCTTTTTTGTATGACTTTATGACACATCTTCAGTGATTTTACACTGTGTCACTTAAACTATTTCTCCAATATTACCATATTTAGACAATGGAGTTTTTTGGGTTTTTTTTGTTTGTTTGTTTGTTCATTTTTTGAGACGCAGTCTCACTCTGTCACCCAGGCTGGAGTGCAGTGGTGTGATCTTGGCTCACTGCAACCTCCGACTCCTGCCTTCAAGCAATTCTCGTGCCTCAGCCTCCTGAGTAGCTGGGATTACAGGTGCACACCACCACACCTGGCTATTTTTTTTTTTTTTTTTTTTTTGTATTTTAGTAAAGACAGGGTTTCACCAAGTTTGTCAGGCTAGTCTTGAAATCCTGACCTGGTGATCCGCCTACCTTGGCCTCCCAAAGTGCTGGGATTACAGGAATGAGTCATTGCACCCAGGGTTGGAGGCTTTTCTTTAAAACAAAGGTAATGGCTACAGAAGAGAATGATACCTTTAGTATAGGGGACTAGGCAATAGGGTGTACCTGTAAAACACCATGTGACCTATTGTCTAAATTCATGCTTGGGCTGAGTCTTTTAAAAAATTGTCTCTGTTTTGCTTAATTTTATACAAATAATTTGAACCACAGAAAAACAGGAAAAGGAAGAAGAAAAGAAAATTCAAAGGAGTGATGTAGTGTAGTGTTTTAGAGCTCTGCCTCAGGAATCAGAAAGGAAAAGAGCCAATAATGACTAGAGCTGTAATCAAGACTTTGGATAACATCGTGGACCTCCCCTCTGAGCTTCAGTTTACTCCTTGTTATAATGTGAATACCATGTTTTCTTGGGAGAAATGAATAAGTTACTCCATGCAAAGTGCTGCAGATGGCACCTGGCACATAAGAGTGATCAGCCCATCTAGTTTTTCTCTTAGGATAAGCATTACCATTGTCATTGTCGTCACAATTTCCCACATCCCAGCCCTCTAAGACATTGAGGTTTCTTTCTTTCCCATGCTTTATATTATGCCTATTTGTCTTCCATATTTGGATCAGACTGTATATCTGCAGCCCTAAAAGTTGATATTACTATGTTTTAAAATAAATGTTTTTCAGTTCTTTTTAAAGAAAATATAATACTGTGCAGCTGTAGTACTTTGTTGTCACTTATTTGTCACATTAATCTTTTGTTTGCTAGCATTGACAAATTATGTTCTGATAGGTAATCATTACCTAACGGTAAATGCCATACTACAGGGTGACCTCATACAAAAAGTGTCATCCTTATTCTCTAATATCTGAATTAGAAAAAGATGCACTGTATTTTCACAGAGCCAATATTTATAGTCTCCCAGCAAATGATTTCCAAATTTGTATAGTCCTGCCTCCACTTTTCCAGTGTTTGTCATTACATATGCACATGATACATACACACATGTCCTTTGCTCTAGCACAGTTATAATAATGCACAAATACGCAACTTTCTTTAAACGAGCCAGATAATCTATGTTTATTACTAGAGAAATTCTTGTGACTAAGCAGAGCCTCCAGATTTGAAAATCAATACACAAATGAACGCCATCTACACCTGGAACTGTGTGGGTCACATTGCCTAGCCTGGCAGCAGAAATCTTAGCTAGAGCTGATACGCAGTAAATAGAAATGTAAATTTCAAAACAAGGAGAGGCAGGCCAGAGAGAAAGGGGCTGTCTTCTAAATGGGAGGCTACAGCAGGTCACCTCGCCCACTCCTCTGTGTGTGTGCGGCGTGACTCTCATTCAGTCCGGTAAGATTCTCAAACAAAGTCCAGTGTCCTAAAAATATTTGGAACTATTACAAAGCATAAATTATAAATGTGTCAGGAAAATGGGAAAAGGTGTCTTGGGCCTACTTAAAGCACAAAATGATCTCAACCATTATTCAACAATGATATGAACATCTTTTATTTCATTTCTCCTTAACCGTTCCTTCTGTTTGCTATCATTTCCTGCTCAGCACCATGTCAATAATTACTAAATTAGCAGGACGCCTGTACAATTTCAGCTCAAGTGTTATTACTGACAAGTCAAACAATGGGGCTGATGGAAAAGATGGGACTCCATCTCCTTATTTAAATGGACCGTGTTCAGAAGGAAAGATTGAAGCCCCCTTTTTCTTCAAAAGAAGGAGGGAGGGAATGGTTTACATTTTGTGCAGCTCAAGGACACAGAGTCAGAGGAAATGCCTTTTTAACAGAAACCTCTTTTCATTTCCAGGGGACAAAAATGAAGGTTATTGAAAAGAATCATGCTTGGTGGAAGAAGTAATTACATTTTTTTTCAAATCTCAGAGGAATAATGCTTTTATATTTCCTGCGATGACCCGATTTGCACTACGATATGCTCCCTTAAATGTAAGTGTGTGGACGCCCTCGCCCTGTATTGTTTTTCACTGGTAAAGGTGCCCTGTCGTACCTCTGATTAATTTCTGTACTGGTCTCCCAATACACAAAAGCAACTGCACCATGGTTGTCCGTTTTCACAATGATGAGTAAAAAATGGCAGACTTGGCCAGTTGTCTCCCCAAAAAAAGTCAGAGAGTCAAGTAGCTGCAGCTATAAATCATCTTCTCAAATTGTGTGATTCAGGGCCACTGACCTGTCTTGAGCGGGAAGGAAGTGGCCTGAGTGCTCCAAAGGAAAGCTGGGGCTCTAGCTTCAGCAGCCAGGTGCTGGTTAATTGGACTGGAAGAAAGGGTTTCTTACACCTAGTCCTTGTTCTCCAGCCTTACTATATATGCATCTATCTCTAGAACTCTGCTATCCACAGCTACACAGGAACAAACTTCAGAAATATCTTTTCTCTACAATAAGAAGTAGTATTTCAAAAACTGTATTAAATATTTGTTAAAATGTGTGTATCTAGCAACATGACTGCTAAGAAAGACTCCAAAATAGTGTTTAATACCTCTGAACCATTCATTGATTATTTTTATTAAAATGCTTAAAGCACCTTCTGGAAATTGATTTGTGTTTGATATAGATAGGAACTCACTGTGCATAAAACTAAGCTTAGTTTTGAAATGTCAAACAAACATTCTATGACCTTTGGCTTGCAGTGAGGTAAACATTTATTTGGGAAATACATATGTGTGATTGCTTCTCACTATTTTGGCTAAGATCAAGTGTAGGAAATATATGTATGTCGCCTGTTCCAGTGTACTTACAAACAAATTCTTGATTTTCGGAAAAAAAAATGATCACGCATTATGTCATTTAGCATGTTGTAAGGCCCTAATCTTAACTCTTTTCAACCTCCAAAAAAGATCGGTGTTTAAACAATGTTAATGAGGAAAATAAATGAAGATGTTAATGAGGTTTCTACCTTTCTTAAGGAAATGTTTAGATTTTTTATTTCTTAGTACTCATTTTCTCATGCTAGCTATGGAAATAATGATGAGGATAATTTGGGGTGATTTGTTTTGAGAGCTGACAGGGAGGTAGGGTTTCTATCACCTGCAGAAACTCAAAGGGAAGTGCACACGCACGCTAGGCTACCAGATATTCAACAAACACTTGCACTGTATGACTAAGAAAAGAGAATTTGCTTCTGTTTCACTAACATGGACTTCTAGACACTTTACGTAAATAATCATAAAGTTGATGTTTAGTGGTTAATGGACATTTATGGCCTCTGAGAAGGCCTGTGCCACCAGATAACTCATGCTCAAGAACACGACTGTAGATTTGAGTAATCTTAGTAATGAATCATTAGGTATAAAGAGACACTTAATATTGCTCTCTATTCTTTCTTTATTTTACTTTAAGTTCTGGGATACATGTGCAGAATGTGCAGGTTTGTTACACAGGTATACACATGCCATGGTGGTTTGCTGCACCCATCAACCTGTCATCTAGGTTTTAAGACCTCATGCATTAGATATTTGTCCTAATGTTCTCCCTCCCCTGGCCCCCCACCCCTGGACAGATCCCAGTATATTTTGTTCCTCTTGCTGTGTCCATGTGTTCTCATTGTTCAACTCCCACTTATGAGTAAGAACATGTGGTGTTTGGTTTTCTGTTCTTGTGTTAGTTTGCTGAGAATGATGGCTTCCAGCTTCACCCATGTCCCTGCAAAGGACATGAATTTATTTTTTATGGCTGCATAATATTCCATAGTATTTATATGCCACATTTTCTTTAGCCATTCTATCATTGATGGGTATTTGGGTTGGTTCCATCTCTTTGCTATTGTAAATAGTGCTGCAATAAACATACGTATGCATGTGTCTTTATAGTAGAATGATTTATAATCCTTTGGGTATATAACAGTAATGAGATTGCTGGGTGAAATGGTATTTCTGGTTCTAGATCCTTGAGGAATTGCCTCACTGTCTTCCACAATGGCCGAACTAATTTACACCTCCACCAACCATGTAAAATATTCCTATTTCTCCACAGCCTTGCCAGCAGCTGTTGTTTTCTGACTTTTTAATAATTGCCATTCTGACTGGTGTGAGATGATATCTCATTGTGGTTTTGATTTGCATTTCTCTAATGACCGGTGATGATGAGTTTCTTTTCATATGTTTGTTGTCTGCATAGGTGTCTTCTATTGAGAAGTGCCTGTTCTTCTTCACTCACTTTTTGATTTTTTTTTTTCTTGTAAATTTGTTTAACTTCCTTGTATATTCTGGATATTAGCTCTTTGTCAGATGGGTAGATTACAAAAAATTTCTCTCATTCTGTAGGTGGCCTGTTCACTCTGATGGTAGTTTCTTTTACTTTGCAGAAGCTCTTTAGTTTAATTAGATCCCATTGGTCAATTTTGACTTTTGTTGCAATTTCCTTTGGTGTTTTAGTCATGAAGTCTTTGCCCATGCCTGTGTCCTGAATGGTATTGCCTAGGTTTTCTTCTAGGGTTTTTATGGTTTTGAGTTTTACATTTAAGTCTTTAATTCATCTTGAGTTAATTTTTGTATAAGGTGTATAAGGAAGGGGTCCAGTTCCAGTTTTCTGCATATGGCTAGCCAGTTTTCCCAGCACTATTTATTAAATAGGGAATCCTTTCCCCATTGCTTGTTTTTGTCAGTTTTGTCGAAGATCAGTGTTGGAAATGTATTGGCAATGTCTAAGCTCTGACTAGTGATTGAGGAGATTCATAAGAAAATGGAAGAAGGAAAAAGAAAAGAAAAAAGATACAATTAAAATAAAAATATTTATAACATTTGAATGTCGTGATTTTACCTGGATTTGTTCATGGGTCTCTTACTCTGTCAACTGATTTTTCTTCTCACTGAATTGACTGGATTCTGATTGTGTTTGACTCCTTCAGCATATGTTTTATTGTACAGGATATGCGGAAACATTTTTTGAACCATCGGTTATTTGAGTTTATTATTTATCCCAATAGGGTTTATTTCTTTGTTTACCATTAACATTTTTTGCAAGATATTTCTGAATTTTGAGGCACTGACTAGTAATTCGGGTATATTTTTAGATGATAATCTTAATAGAAAAATCATAGATAGATATATATAATAGGTATTTCAGTAGTCTACTAACGGGGATTGTGGTGTTGTGAAAAATATGTTAGCCGACTCTTCAAAATCACATTTTGCAGGGAGTGTAGAAGATGATGTTGATTCCCCTGACACTAAGGGCTGGTAGTTTTCTCAGTAGGGCCTAACATCATGCTTCTGAGTGGGGCTCTCTGTTTTCTGGAGTTCCACAGACTCACACTTCCACTCGTCACAGTAGAGCGAGAGGACCTTTTCAATTAGAGGTTCCTATTAAAGAGTAGTTTAATTAGATATATTAATTTGGAAGTTCCTAGCATGCACATGTCCAAAATAAAGGATTAATCTGCTAAGAAAAGGACAAGTTTCCCAGGATTATTTTATGTAAAGCCTGATATTTCACTCAGTGTGGTCAGATTGCCTGGAGTCAATGTGTAGCTCTGCCATATCAGAGCTAGGGGACCTTGGGCAAGCTTCTTAACATCTTCCCCCTTTGTAATGTGAGGAAGACCATTCAGTAATATTCACTGCCTCATAAGATGATGGTGAGAGTTGAATGGATTAGTTAGATTTGAATGACAGAGCTCAGAACCATGCCTAACACAGAGTATATGCCTCCTTGCTAAAGGGGAGCTATTGTCATCACCATTATCATTGTTATTATCATTATGGCAAAATTATTCTGAAGTCTGTCCTGGTTATGTCATTTTTTCAAATTTATGAACATGGACTTTCTAAATCAAAATGGAATTGTCCTTTGTCAGTTGCAGTCTCCATTAGGCAAATAAACATTTCTATCAACAGAAACCATAGAAAATGGTCCAGTGTCAGGTACTGACACAACCGATTTATTTACCATCCGTTCACTTAACAGATATTTATCAACTTTACATAATGCCTTTGGTAATCAGATATTTACCAACTTGCATTACATGCAAGACAGCATATAAAAATGAAGGTGTCCCAGGTATGCGGTTGATAGTGTAGCTGGAGAGAAGATAAGAGACGTGATTACACACATGCATGCATATTCATGTGTGTATTTTTATAGAGGAATTATAGAGAAAATTTTTGAAAATTTTGAAAAACAAAAACATGGGACATTAAAAAAATTAATTTGTGGAACACATTTATCAAGCACCTAGGTGATTCCAGTAATGGAGCCTAGTCTTGTGAGGTAAAATATGTCTTGGATGATAGTTAACACCCCATAATCCTAGAGGAGCTAAAGAAGAGGCTAATGACTGATGTATATACTCAAGAGGGAATAATGCCCATAATTCAAAGAATTATTATATAGTGTTTAAACCTAATTTACAAAATGTATGTTAAGGTAACATAGGTATGTGATTAAATTATATTGTACAGAAAGGTTTGCAAGTCAAGGAGTTTCACATTTCTTTTGGTTCTAGCAGTGCCAAAGGCCCCTTTCATGTAACAGCTGCTGTTAAAGGGTAGTTCAAATGCACAACAGCTCTTGAAAGTTCCTATCGGTCCATCTGTCTAAAATGAAGCAGCCCTGGTTCATCCCTGATCCTGTCCCCAAAAGGCAGCCCTTTTTCTTGCCATTTACCATGTTAATTCTTTCAGAGGTCATGGCTATATATTTAAATTATATTTTTAGTGACTATTTACTGACAGGCTGTGTTTGGGCCGTATTTATTGATTGATTACCTGTTATATTTTCCCTATTTACTATCTTCTTGACTCCCTAATTTGTAACTCATACCTTTCCCTTGCCATGCTCCTTCACCTCCGAGAATCTATACTCTTATTTTTACTTTAACATTGCCAAGGCTGATAAGCTTTCCATTCTCCATGGCATCCAATTAACCATATGTAAATTATGGTTTTCTCATTATCCCTTGTGTTCTTAAATCTCACAGTTAATATCTTAGGTGTGATCCTGTCCTATTTATTTTTCTAAGAATTTGCGGGTCCTTTCAATTATTTTTCTGAGAATTTGTGGACCTTTTCAAGTATAAGTTTCATTATTAGTTCATTTACTCATCCAACTGATATTTATGGAGTTCTATTATGTAACAGGCCCTATTTTAGACACTTGAAATTTGTCACAGAATGAAAACAGAAAGAATCCCTGCCCTGGGAGAGTTTACATTCTATTTGGGTGAAGACAAACAATAAATAATGAATATAATAAATAAACACATTTATAGAGTAACTGTTAGTAGGATGCCTGGGAAGGAAGGAGAAGTTGCAATATTTAATCAGTTGGTTGAAATAGCTTTGTTAAGAAGATAATATTTGAGGTAAGACTTGAAGAAAGCAAAAGAATTAACACAACAACAATAATTTGAAGGAGGAGCATTTCAGGAGGAGGAAACAGAAAATTCTCCAAAGAGAGTGCATGGCTGATATGTGGTTGGCGAGGCTGCAAGGGCTTGAGACCTGAGGGGAGCAGAAGGAAAATACATGGTCAGGGAGGTAAAAGACAGGGCAGAGATCTATTTTAAGATCCAAGAATTTTACTCTGAGTGAAATAAGGGGATATTTGAGGGTTTTGGAAAGAGGAGTAATATGAACTGGTTTGTATTTTTAAAAAATCATTTTGAATATTTATTGATAACGGGCTGCAGAGGAGAGCAAAGGTACAAACATGGATGTTGTACCTTAGGATGTTGTTGTGGTAACCCAGGTGAGCAATCATCATGGTTGAGGTCGATGTGGTGAGAATGTATATCCACATATACTTTCTGTATATCTTTATACACAAAACACCCAGAATTTGCTGAGGAATTGGATGTGGAATATGAGAAAAAAGATCTTAAGGAAACTTTTGACCTAAGCAACAGGATGAATAGTGTTGCAATACTCTGATACCAGGTCTGGGTGTTAGACATTATAGATAGACATTATAGTGGGGTGGCAAGTAGGGTAGGGATAACAACACAAGGTGTAACAACACAAGTAATCGACATATAAGAGAGTATTTAAAACACTGAACCAGAATGAGACAACCAAGGGAGTGAGAATGAACAGAAAAGCAAATCAAAAAAATAATAATGCAAATTGGGCCTCCAAGTAGATGAAGTCTGAGAAATGTCTACTGAATCTAGCAATATGACAGTCGTTGGTGAACTTGTTGAGAGCAGTTCTTCTGGAGACGTGCAGTGAAAAGCCTGGTTGGAGAGTCTTCAAAGAGAGTAGCAAGAGATTAATTGAAGGCAATGCATAGAGAAAACTGTTATAAGCGCTTTTACTGTCAAGAGAAGCAAATAAGTGAAGCCAATATTGGAGGAAGAAGTGAAGACGAGGACATAAGTGTATGTTTGTGTGTGTGTGATCTTTCAAATGAGAGAAATAACAGATTCTATATGATGTGAAAAAATCCAATAGAGAGCAAAAATTTGGAATGGGACAGAGGGGAGAATTGCTGGGGGGATGTTCTTAAGTAGGCAAGAGGGGATGGTATCTAGAGTGCTAGTGCAGGGATTGTCTTGGGTGGGAGTAACAAGCCAAGTGTGAGAGCACAGAGGCTGACACTGATAGATGGTGCATGTCATAGTGGAAGACAGAAATTATCTTCTGATTGCTTCAGTTTTCCTGGTGAAACACAAAGCAAGGTACTAAAGAGTGAAGAGGGAGGGAGAAAAGGTATTTGGGTGAGAAAAAAGAGAAGGTCCAAAATTGGCGTTTATTTTATTTTATTTTTTATTATACTTTAAGTTTTAGCATACATGTGCACAACGTGCAGGTTTTTTACATATGTATACATGTGCCATGTTGGTGTGCTGCACCCATTACCTCGTCATTTACATTAGGTATATCTCCTAATGCTATCCCTGCCCCCTCCCCCCACCCCACAACAGGCCCTGGTGTGTGATGTTCCCCTTCCTGTGTCTATGTGTTCTCATTGTTCAATTCCCACCTATGAGTGAGAACATGAGGTGTTTGGTTTTTTGTCCTTGCCATAGTTTGCTGAGAATGATGGTTTCCAGCTTCATCCATGTCCCTACAGAGGACATGAACTCATCATTTTTTATGGCTGTGTAGTATTCCATAGTGTATATGTGCCACATTATCTTAATCCAGTCTATCATTGTTGGACATTTGGGTTGGTTCTAAGTCTTTGCTATTGTGAATAGTGCCAAGAACAGTGCTGCTCCAAGTGTGTGTACAAACTGGACTCCAGGTCAACAGTCTCTGATTAAATAATTAGTAGCCAATGAAAATAACTATTCACAAAGTTTTACAGTAAGTTCATATTGCCTCAATGTCCAAGCTAATGATTCATATCAGTAAATGTGGTTACGTGCCTATTTTGTATATGAGTACATTCATTTGATGGCACAGCTGCAATGCAAGGTAAATATTATTTTTTATTTTTTGAGGCAGGGTCTCGCTCTGTTGCCCAGGCTGAAGTGCAATGGTACCATCTCGGCTCACTCCAGCCTCCACCCACCTGGTTCAAACGATTCTTGTGCCTCAGCCTCTCTAGTAGCTGGGACTATAGGCATGCGCCACCACGCGCAGCTAAGTTTTGTATTTTTAGTAGAAATGTGGTTTCATCATGTTGGCTGGGCTGGTCTCGAACTCTGACCTCAAGTGATCCACCCTCCTTGGCCTCCCAAACTGCTGGGACTACAGGCATGAGCCACCATGCCCAGGTGGAAAACATTATTAAGGTGTTACCTAGATTAAGGTACTCGAACCAGAAAATAAATCAATAAACTGCTTCCTTCACTGAGAATGTTTTGATATGAAAAACAATGTCAGCTGAACTAAACAGTGACTTAGTAACTTGGTAAAAATTGTGAATTACACAAAGCCTAGTGTATTGCATTTGAAAGTGTTTTCATTTTATGGGATAATATGGAAATTGATCATGAACAATGATTTTTTTGCTGAGGTATTGATTTTGCAGTGAAAAATCTTTGTTTCAAAAGTCTAAACTGGAAGATTGATTATTAGTGTTTCTGTAAGAGAAGTCACCAGTTTGGACCCAACTTTTTAAAAGATGCTAATTGGACAACCAGACCTGCTTGTTTCTCTCATGTCTTTGGTATTTTAAATTAATAATAATGTTCCCATGCAAATAGAAGGTAAAATTGAAGGGCAAAAGCAAATATTAGAAGCTTGTAAGAACAGAGTTTCTACAGATTGTTTTAACATATTTCATAATTTAACAACGATTTTTAATAAAAAGTTGATGGTCTTGATCTCGCACATTTATAAAAGGTCATAATAGTACAAACTACAAGTTGGTGGACAGTTTAAAATTTTTACTTTCTATCAAAAGTTGAACGACACATAGGAAATTTATGGATACAGGATTCATCTTTTCAATCAAAAGACAGATTTATGTAGGACATTAGAAGATTGGAACTTGCTACCAATGAAGAATTAAAAATAAAATTTTATAATATACCACTATTTGCTTCAGTATGAATAAAAGAAAACAAAATAATTTTCTGAGCTTGCTTTAAAATCTCCTCTTCTAGTCTCATAACATACTGTGAGATTGCTTTCTCTCCTATGAATATTGTTAAAAAAAAAACTTGGAAACAATTTAGGTATACATTATCAACCACAGGTAGGGTTGCCACAATTCAATATAGATTACATGAGTTAACAAGCAAAAGCAAGCAAATTTTTCACAATTACGATTTACACATTGACATATATGAGTATTGGTTCAAAGTATACTTATAAGCATTCAATATGGGGATTAGCTATTTCCTTTAGTTTTTTCTTAATTTTTGATTGCAGAACAACAGAAAATTATGAGTACAATAAAGATTTTCTCTGTATATTGTCTGTACTTATATTTTCAATGACCAAAGCCATTCAAATTCTTTTGTTTTCCATTATTTTATCCTGAGTATAGTAACTAAAGTATGATTTTATATCTGCCAAATCTAACAATAAACTTGAACTCCATTTGTAGCTCCCATTTTTCATTTATTTTTAATTACGTTTTACACAAATATCAATCTGAGATAAACTGGGGGAGAAGCTACTACTTTACTATAAAATATTTACGAAACAGTGCCATCAGTAGTGAGTAATTTAAGGTTCTCAAGCCAAGGAGTCACATAGTTAGAAATATACTTGAACAGTACACGAGAAGATGGATTGATGGGTGTCCATAAAATCATGTAATAGCAACAGAATGAGTTAGTAGTAAAGGCCAGCTAGCCTAGAATTATAAATCAGAAATAATACTAAGGAAATGTTTGCAATGACATTGTGGTAAAGGGAAGGGAATCTAAGGTCTTGGGTGCTAAGAAGACTTCAAGGCAATGAGAGGAGGAGAGACTATCATGAGATTTTGAATATTTTCAGCTGGAAGTTTTGTTGTTGCAATGAATGACTAGAGGAGGATTAGATTAGTAAAGAGAAAAAGACTCCATCATACAATATTCACTCAACAAATATTTGAGTACCTATGGAATACTAGACACAGTTCTAGAAACCAGGGGGACAACAGTGCACCAAAAACTTCAAAGTCCTTGCCCTCATAGAGCTTATATTCTAGCTGCAGAAAGATAGACAATAAATAGTAATTAAATAAGTTGCTAAATGTAGAATACAGCAGACAGTGATCAGTGCAAAGTTAAAAAGCCAAGTATAGTAAGAGAGATTAGCAGTGTTGACACAGGGACTGGAGTGATTATTAATGTTTTAGAGGGTGATCAAGGAAGCCCTCACTAAGCTTTTTCTTGGGCAGAGACTGGGAGAAAGTGAGAGAATGAGTAGCGAAGCTATTTGAGGGAAGAATGCAAAATACCTGAGGCAGAAGTTAGTTGGGAGTGGGGAGGGATAGCATTAGGAGATATACCTAATGTAAATGGCGAGTTAATGGGTGCAGCACACCAACATGGCACATGTATACATATGTAACAAACCTGCACGTTGTGCACATGTACCCTAGAACTTAAAGTATAATTTAAAAAATGTAAAAAAAAAGAAAAAAAGAAAAATAGCCAGGAATCTAGTTTCAGGGTAGTGAGCAGAGGCAAGGGATGTGGGTAGGAGATGATGTCAGAGTCATGGGTTAGGCCACCCAGGCCCCTGGAGAATAATATAAGAATTTTGATGTTTGTTCTATGTGAGAGGGGGCACATTTGGAATATATCAAGAGGAAAAATGACATGAATTAGACGGTGATGTTTTAAAAGGATCACAGCGACGTTATACTTATAAACTGTGGAAGCAGGGCAAGATTGAAAGAAGGCAATCCAGTTTTGAAATTATTGCAATAATCCAAGCAAGAAATGATAAGAGGCTTGTTGCTAAATGACAGTAGAGATAATAAGAAGTATTTGAATTCAGTATATATTCTGAAAATGGAGACATTGGATAGAGTGATGAGAGAAGTTTTCCCTGGGAAGGTGACATTTAACCTGAGAATGAAATACAAGAAGAAAAAAAAAGGGGGTAGAGGAAGGCGGGAGAGCATTCCTGTCAGAGGAAGGATTCAGTACACAGCCCATGGGGTAGAAACAAACTTGGTTTATTTCCGACCAGAGAGAACGCCATGCGCTAGAATGCAGTGTGCTGTAGGGAGAATAGTATGTGAAGTCAGAAAAGGCAGGACCCCATAGGGTAGAGTATGTTTGGATGTGGAAGACTTTGGGATGTGTTCCTAGATTGTAAGCAGATGAATGATCTAAATTTAGTTTTATTTTTAAATGAACTTTCTGAACACTATGAAGAACTAATCATGGAGGTGGAAGACAAAGTAGAGGTGGATTTAGTTTTCTGATGTATTGAAATTTAAGCAGATTGAGACTTCTAGTCATGTGCAGATGTTTCAAATGTGGGGGCCAGTCAAGCTAAAACCAGTTTGAAGCATGGGATACCAACAGCTATGAGTCACTGTCATTTCCCATCTAGATCATGAGGCTATGACTCACCAGTGTCACAATTTCTTTTCTCTAGAATATATTTCTTCCATAATTAGATTTTATATATGTCTGGCCTGTTTCTGATAAGAATGCCTTTCAATGACGCTTTAGAGATAGTGTTTGCTTTGGCAGGAAACAGAGTCTTTGCTAGTTAAGGACTTTTTTGGGTTTTGTTGACTTTTACATCCATTACATGGAATTTCAGCAGCTCATAATATTCCTAATAGAAAGAAAAATCATGGCCAATTTTGAAAGCCAAAAACTTAACCTGTTTGTTGCCCCTAGGTCAAATCATTTAATTGAACAAGTAAAAGAGAATGCACTTCTGCCTGTTGGAGTCACAAACTTTTATTTTCCAGCACCCTACTCAGAGCAATGGAGGCTAACAACACAGGGAGAACCATAATAGAATGAACAAGGGCCAACTTCCAATTCGCATCTACATTTTTCATGTTTCAGTTTGGTTTCTGACTTAAATGTCAAGGAAGACAAAGATTTTGTTTTGAGCGATGACTACACTGGTTTTAAAAGTGGAACACTAGGATGGCCCATAAATATCCTTGAGATCAGACAATGTGGATGGTCGTTTGCCTCCTGTACTTACTAATTGGAATTTTAGTAAATTAAATTTTCTTCAGAAATTTATTCTTTCTGGTCATAGTGTTAGCTAAAATACAGATAATAAAACTGTCATTAAAATGTTACTGAAAAATTAAATGTACTGATGTACGTAAATTGGAAAGTGCTTCATTAACAGAACATTCTATAGGAAGAAAATATAATTGCTATTCATGTCAGTATTTATATCCAGATATAAGAATTTCAAAATTCATATTTTGGATTTTGTCTCTAAGTAAATAGAAATATAATCAATAGTATCTTTAACAATACCATCACAGAAAATATACAGCAACCTTTACAAGGCTAATCTTTATAAAGTTCTTCAACTTTAGATAGAATCTTAAAAAGAAAAACTTTAAGTAGAAATCCAATCAATGGCCTGCCATAGCCTATAAGCGCAACCTTATCACAACCCTTTGTACTCTTAGAGGTATATTGGGTAAAATGCATTACTAGACTGAATGATACTTAGGAGGGAATACACTATGCTTTTGAAAAACATTTCTTGTAAACTTTACAAGAACAAGTAAAGAATAATAATTTCTATGCCTTTCAATATTTGTGATATATTTCCCAGGAACTCATTGTGATTAAAAGGAGAATCAATTTCATAGCCTTGATCCCAAAGATCTCTTTTTTACTCTCATTCCGTAATCCAGGTGATCCATTGACATGCTCAATCATATATTCATGAATTAACAGCTAATTGACTTGATACTGGTTAGTTAAAGGAATGGTCTTCTTTTTTTAAATTTTATTATTATTAAACTTTAAGTTTTAGGGTACATGTGCACAATGTGCAGGTTTGTTACATATGTATACATGTGCCATGTTGGTGTGCTGCACCCATTAACTCGTCATTTAGCATTAGGTATCTCTCCTAATGCTATCCCTCCCCCTCCCCCCACCCCACAACAGTCCCCGAAGTGTGATGTTCCCCTTCCTGTGTCCATGTGTTCTCATTGTTCAATTCCCGCCTATGAGTGAGAACATGCGGTGTTTGGTTTTTTGTAAAGGAATGGTCTTCTAACCTGTGCATACTTTCAGGGGGATGGTGCCCTTTCCAGAATTAAGGTATGTAAAACAATGATTACTGACAAGTGAACACTCTTCTTTGCCATTTGCAGAGCCAGGCTACCCAGCACTGATTTTTTTATGTGTGTGTGTGCAATTCTTTGTTCACTTCTAAGTCTTGTAGATCAGATCCTTCACATCTTACATGAGAATTCTAAAGAGAAAAATGCAGATATTTCAAGATCTCCGATGGGTTTACTTTAGAGTGGGGAAAATGGCAGCTTGTGTGTACATGCCAAAGTTCCCAGAGTCCTGATTGTTACTGAGGTCCTAGTATGAGTCACGTCCTGTACCAGGCCCTGGAAATTAAAACAAAACAAAACAAAGCTAGGTGAATAAGCCATAAATCCTCTGAGGACAGTGCCTGTCTGTGGACACCCATGGACAACTTTAATTTATTTTCTAAGTGCTCAGGTAAATGTCGTAGGAGTGAGTTTAATTATTGTACTGGGTATTTTGCAGTCTGAATGATAATAATAGAAATAATGACAAACATTTATTAAGTGGTAACTATGGGTAAATGGCCAGTATATTATTTCTAATCCCTAGAATAGTTCTAAAGAGCAGGTGTTGTTATCCAATTTCTATTATCCTCCCTTTAAAAATCGGAGGATCAGAGAGGTGTAGCAACTTGCTCAAGGATATATGACTAGTAAGTTTCTGAGTCAACATTCATACCCAGATCTAGCTTCAAAGGCTGTCTGTCTATTTTCTTTGCTGGTTCTCTAAATACCATACAATTTATTATTATAAAATATCTTCTAGGAATTAGGTATTTTGGGTGGGTCTTGCATGGTATAGTCGTTAACACAAGGCAGTTAATGTAGAAGAAAAATATTTTCCTTTATATGCTTAAATAAGTTTGCATTAAAACATCATCTTATTTTTTACTCATCATGAAACAGAACCATCATACTGTTTCTAATGTACAGAAGCAGAAAGTAAAGGCCAAAAAGATGAAATGCCCTGCTTAAGAACATACAACTAGAAATTTGCAGACCTGTGGCTGAGATCTGTTCTGCACATCCCAGTGTCACTTCCCCTGTGTGGTTCTGAGCTAGCACAATGGGGCTCAAAGAGGAACTTGCTGAGCTGCAGAAGCAGAAGTCAAGGGGTGACTGTTCTCAGCTGGTTGTCTCAATCAACCTGGAGATGAAGAGACAAAAGGCACCTGCTGGGTACGAATCCAGCTTTCCTCTCTCTCCTCCACTTCATATCCAACTCATCTTCTTGACCACTGGCTTTGCTGCCCAACTGCAACCATAGGCCCACCAGTAGATGTTTTGCCATAAGCCTGCAGAGGCAGTAGCTACAGAGAGACCACAGCTTCTATGTAACCCTTTTGCGAACTCCCTCTTCATGGTTCCAGTTGGATACTAGACATGCTTGAAGGCTCAGATTTCTCTTTAAGCTTTAATCTTTCATTCATGCCAGCAATTCAGGAAAATTTGTTAGTGACTCTCTGATCTTTGACTATCCCTTCTAGAGCTTCATTTTTCTATGTCTGCATTTGCGTGTAAGGTCTAGTTTCTATAACACACCTCTTATTCTCCTAAAACTCATAGTGGCTCTACTATCTTGAGGGGACCATGACTAATGCAGTAATTGTTCCAAGAAGTGATCTCATGGAAACAGAACCTTAAAATTGGAGTTGGTTCTCTGATCTGACTAGACATAGGAGCATTGAAGACCTGATGTCACTGATAAACGGGACACTGGTAGTCCCTGGCATGCATTGGCAAAACATTCTTTAGATTATTATCTATAGTCAGCTGGAGGCAAGTGTCCTTTGAAGGAAAAGCTTTGGGCAAGTAACTAATAACAAATAACCTTTTAATGATGATAGAGAATATAATGTCTCTTGGTCTTGGTTGCACAGGATAACTTGAACAAAGAAAATGAAAAGTTCAGGCTTTAATTCTCAGCTTATTGTCTAGATCAAGGGCTAAGAAACTTTTCTGGCTGCCCTAACATAAACTCTTATCCTCTGTAGCCACAATGGTAAGATTTCTGAAAAACAAACCTCAGAGCTAATCCTGATGGTGGCTAAATAACAATGCAAATTAAATTCACAACTTTTAAGAATCTCAACTTAAAGCTTGGGCATTCATTGGGAAGAGGGAGAACCTATAAATTTAGGATGGAAAATATGGGGAAATTCCAGTGAAGCTGAAGACATTACACTTTAAATTCTGGCAAGCCTCCTTTGCCAGTAGAAGCAGCCATATTGTCTCCATCCAAGGAGGTGACGGTTTTTCCTGAATAACCTGTAATAGCCTTCACTTAGGTCACCGTCTTCAGGGTACTGATGATATTCAGGATTTACCCACTGTCTCTCATTGCTTCTGGACCTGAAACCATAATTCAGTCCCTGAGGCCCTAGAGGTATAAGTACATGCACCAACAGAGTTTTAAGGTGTTGCCAATTTATGTTAACAGAAACCTGTGGACAAGTTATGATATTGGTCCATAAAAGTGTTGGATCAAGTTAGAAGGGATATAATGTTGAATCAGAAAAATTTGTATTTTATTTTATTTTAATTTGAGACAGCATCTCACTCTGTTGTCCAGTCTGGAGTGCAGTGGTGCTATCATAGCTCACTGCAGCCTTGAATTCCTGGGCTTATGAGATCCTCCTCCCTCAGCCTCCTGAGTAGTTGAGGACCACAGCCATTCACCACCATGTCCAGCTACATTTTCTTTAATTTTTTTTTTTTTTTTTTTTTAGAGACAGGGTATTACCGTGTTGCCCAGACTGCTCTCAAGCTCCTAGGCTCAAGTGATCCTCCTTCCTCAGCCTCTCAAAGTGTTGGGATTACTGATGTGAGCCATCACACTTAGCCAGGAGAATACTTACTAACAGAGATGTAATAAGTAGAGAGTTTGGATTCAATGCAGTAGAGCAAGCAGCTGGGACTGACTCTATTCAATTGTGCAATTGGTTGACTAGAGGCTGAACTAAATAGTAGCCTACACTATTGGGCTACTAGTAGGTAGGTAAGAATCCTGAGCCTCCTTTACATATTGAAGAGAAGGCTCCTCAAGGCTTAGGATGATAAGGGTGTCTTTGTGTACTCTATGTAATCCTTCCTCACTCAACTCTAGCTAGATTGCTATGCTACCCTGGAAAGTTCAGAGAACACTGCCTCTACCAATTTCTCAATGTGTTGAGAGAGACACTGCTAAGAGAAGCATTGTCTTCAAGAGTTCTGTGGTGGCTATTCTGTTTAGGCCAAGAGTATGAGTGGGAAATGCTGCTATATAACTGGACCCATGAAGATGGGTTGCTCAGGAGACAGGGACGAAGTGAAGACAACTACCAGAGACAGTTCGAGTGGTAATTCTAAATAGGCAACAGAGCAAGAGTAGTAATCAGAATGGTTTGACCTTCAGAGATCTTTCTGTTAGGCCAATTGACTGTAGTGTTTTTAAAATTGAAATAGATGAGGAGTCTTCAAAAATCTTCCATGTTTGTGTAATCAGCAAAGTTTTAGGTTTGTTAACAGAAGTTTCACTCAAATCACCACATTTTGAAAGTCTTGGTTCCTCAGCTAGCATCCTTTAAATGGATACAAAGTCCAATCCTCATGAGAGAGAAACCTGCAAGTCTGCCAGCAATTTATATAATATTCTTCCTTGTATTCCCATAAGGGACATCTAGCCCTTAAACAGGGTAACTATGCATTGGGAGAGGGGACTTATTCAGACTTTTCATGGATTACTGGGTACTGGCTCTGTCATAAATTATTTCTGGAGTCCTCAGATATTGCTGTTGTCTACCCATCATATTAGGGATTTATAGAGACCAGGCAATTAATTAACAGAATTTTGATTCAGGCCAAGTGGGTCCTTCAACTTGGCCTTTTCTTGTTTGCTCAGTTTCAAAATGAATAATATAAACAGGCATATTTAATAACTTACCAAATCTTTATATTATTTCAATGAGCTTTCTAGTAAGGACTATTATGGAAGCCCGTAGTACAACTTCTACCTACCAAAACAGTAATCCAAGAGCAATATTGCTTTTATTTTATTATTTTATTTATAGAGGAATGCCAGAGATTTAGTACTGCTATGAAGGACTTGAAGAATGTACAGGTGAATTGCTACTGTATTCCCTTCCAACTTGCCTGTTTGACCATGCATACAACATACAAAATGTGGGTTTTAGAGAAGATAGGAAACTATCATAGACTTCATCTAATGATAACTTAAATCGCAGTTATTCTTGATTTACTGGAGCAAATCAGTATATCTTCTTGTACCTACTATGTGGTTACTGATTTGTAAAATGTGTTTTTTCCCTCTGTATCTGTTAATGAAGACTACTAGAAGCAGTTTGCTTCCATCTGGAAGGAACAACAATATACTCATACACTGTCTTATTTTAATTACCCAGCCCTTTATAATATTATCCAGCAACTAGAGAACTAGCTAGTAAATATTTCACACTTGCAGTCCACATACAGTCTCTGTTCCATATTATTATTTGTATTTTTTAAAAAACCTTCAAAATGTAAAAACCATTTTTAACTCATAAGTCTTATAAAAACAAGTCACAGGCCAGGTTTGGTTTATGGTTTATAGTTTTCTAACCCCTAATCCAATCCACAGGACCTCGATCATAATTCTATTACCTAAGACCCCGTATTAGCCCACTACATTGATAAAATTATGTTGATTGGACCCTGTAAGCAGAAAGTTGTAATTATACTAGAAATCTTAGGAAGGCACAAGTGTGCTAGAGCATGGAAAATAAATCCCACAAAAATTTAGTCCTACTTCCTTGGTGAAATTTCTAGGAATCTAATGGTCTCAGCATACAAACATGTATCTTCCAAGGTAAGGGAAAATTGCTGCATTTGGGTCCTCTTAACACGATGGAAAAAAAATGAGTTTCTTTGGATTTTGGAGGCAACATATACCAAATTTGGGCATGCTAATCCAACCCATTTACCAAGTAATCCGTAAGACTACCAGTTTGAGTGGGGCCCAGGGTAACAGATAATCCTCTAACAAGTTAAGGTTGCCAGGTGAAATGTTCTGGGATTTTGGCCCATATGACAAAGCAGTTCTATTGGTGCTTTGAAGGGTCACTGGCAGAAGGGATGTTGTCTAGAGCCATTGACAGCTTTTGTAGGTGAATGCCCTCAATTCACTATGCAACATAAATCATTAGAATTTTGAAATGAAACTTTGCCATCTTCTGTGTATATTTACTCTTCTTTTGAGAAACAGCTCCTGTTTACTACTAGGTCCTAGCAGAGACAAAACACTTGACTATGAATGACAATATTACTAAGCCAGGTGACCTAGGCTACTGATTTTAAACTGCATATTTTCTGATCCACACAGTCATAAAATTGGCCATGCATAGCAGTACTCCATCATTAAACAGAAGTGATATATATAGGATTCAACATTGGTATGTCCTGAAGCTTCTACTCCTGCTATATTCCCTTCTCTCTCTACCTCTCCTATGACATTATGGGGAGTTTCTGGAGAGTAAGTATGAACAATATTCAGATCTCATTATAGAGAGTCTGCGTAAAATGCTGGAACCAGCCAAAAACAATAACAACTGCAGCACTGTAACCTTACTTGGGGGAGGTGCTGAAGGGCAGTGGTAAAGGATTATTTTTGTAGTGGGCGACATTGAGCAGTACACCTCTTTGTTTATTTTTCTCTGCAAAGAGAAGTGACCAGAGATACAGATCTACACTGATTCATTTCAAGTAGCTAAAGGTCTGGCTGTGTGGTCAGGGCGTTAAAAGGAAGTGATTGGAAAATAGGTAACAATGAAGCCTAGGAAGTGTTTCTTCTTCGGGGCACAATATGTGAAGATACTTATGTTCCATTTGAATTATCATGAAAAGTCATCCACTTCAGAGGAGTTTGTCTTAAATAGATGGTCTGTTCTGTATATGTCAGTCAAGTCCTTCCCCCAGCCACTGCTGTCCTTGTCTGATGGACTTGTGACTATGGTAGAAGAACAGTGATTTTGCATAGGTTTATCTATGTGGGCTTCCACTTGCCAAGTTCAATCTAGTTGTAGTTACCTGCTTTTCAACAGGAAGCAGCAATAAATATCCGTTATGGCATCATTCCACAGAGGAGCAATCAGCCTCCTCTGCTTTCTAACTTAACCTAAGACATCTTGTTTTGCACAATACATCCTTCCAGTGTTAATGACTGGAAAATATTAATTTGCATTTTTAGCAATTCAACAGCTTGGGAAAATAGCCTATCTAAAATAATCTTACTTACTTTGAACTCATTTAAGTTGATTATTATTTTTTTTTTTTGGTGAAGGAGTGATAGATTCTAATTCTTATCCAAGACTTCATATAAATACAACAAATATTTTTCCTACGTAGCCATGTGGATATTGCCATCAAGTCATTTAGCTATGCTCCATCATAACTTCATGATTTTGGCTAACATTCTATAGAGAAGAGAAAATAAGCAAGACTAGCTGATTTAAAGCTTTCTACTGTCTAGAGAGTGTCTTGCAATCCCTCAGGTATAATATTTATTTCCCTTCCCCATCATGATTTACTCTACAATTTATAATCACACTTGAACTGCCAGTTCTAAATCAAAGAGCATTTTTGAGATGGTAACACAATTCTGTAGAGGACTACTAAATCTCTCCCTTCAGCATACTTGAACTTTCCAGGACTCCTTGGGGAAGACTCATAAGATGCAACACCATGGTATTCAAGTCACTCATGTGAGAATATTATGATTTTTGCTAATTGGACCATTAAAGCACAGGTTTCAATAAAATCTGAACTATTCCTTGAATAAACTTAAGTATGATAAGTTGAAATAAATACTTTTTCATACCGTACCCTGCAGAACTGAACCTATCATTTCATTCAGCCAGGCAATAAACAGATGCTAGACATGACTGACTACCACAAACCAATATTGGCTATCTTGTGCCCACTCACTGAACTGACCACCAAAATTAAGCATTTTTACTATTGAAGTTTCTAGACTAAGACTGAGGCACTGGTGAGTAAAAAAGAAATTAGAAATCTGTTTCTCAGATGAAGCCTCAAGGTTGGATGGTAGAGAGGTGTGTAAAATCAGGGAGAGGAGGGAACTGAGGATGATATCATTGTCTGTCTCATTCTCTATGAACCTACAGCACCTTTGCTATCCTTCTATGGTGAACTTTCTTTCTACTCAACCTCGTGGTCAGAATTTATGCTACTATAATTTGTGGAAGAAGAAGGGACAGAGTCATACATCTGCAAACGTCTCCTTATTCTTTTCAACATTACTTTCCTTTTGAAACTTAGGAAACCGATGATCAGAGTTGAAAAGCAAAGGTGCTGACAACTACATCTAAATTGAAAATAATTGGATGCTTGTGTGTCAAAGCACCAAGGCATAAAGCTAAGCATCTGAACATCAATGGAAAGGCAAGCGGGTCAGAAGATAACCTGTATATCCTGCATCCCTCTATATCTCTATCTTCTGAAGGCTCCTTTTGGAATACTTGGTGTTCTCTTGTAACCCAATGAAGTCAAAGCCTCTTATTATAGTATGTTAATGGTGCTGGACAATTCAGACAAGACCCCTCGAAAGGAAAGGAGTCATCTTTAAAGGCTTGAGAGAAAGTAAGGACCTAAAATAAATCTTGGCAAATCCCTGCACTATAAAATAAAATATTTGAAATATTCCTAAACCAAGTCTCTGAGCATAAGGATCTTTTCTAAGCTAAAAAGAAGGTAAAGGCAATGATCTGACAAGCACAAATCAGTCACTTTGATGCAGTAATTAGATGACAAATTCTTACATGCAATTCTTACAGAAGAAATTTCCAAATTTCACTCAAGATTTATTCCCCAAAAGATATTGAAATAAATGATGTTTATTAATATAGAAGTTAGTATTTTTAAATTAACATAGTATACATTTTTATTGGTGTGTAAAATAAATTTCTCAAGGGGTAAAAATATTTTATAATTAGAAGCTTCACTTTCTTTTCAGGCTTTTGATAACACTAAACTCTGGTATAATACATGTCGGACTCTGGGCACTGTGAAATGATTCTGCACTCCACCTTGGTAAAAACCAACTTTTAATAGAGTTCCAGTAGACAATGCTATTCCATCTAGATGAAATAGATAACGGTTTGGAGTTAGTGAACTTGGTCAAAACTAAACTTGGTCATGTCCTAGTTATATAAATTCAGAAAAGGCATTTAACCTTTCTGAATGTTAGTTTCTTCCTTCTTAATATGGTAATCATAGTATCTATCATATTGTTTGCTGTGATCATTAATTCCAATAACCCACTTAAAGCAATAGTAAATGTTCAGTATACATTCATGTATTTTTCTCTCCTGACCTTCTTCTCTCTCTTTTTCTTTCATAAAAGAGTTAGTACTACATTAAACTGCAAGTAGCTGAACACCTAAAGTAACAATAGCTTAAACCATATAGAAATTTATATTTTTATCTTCTGAAAATATAGGCAATCCAGGGCTACTAAGGTGGTTCTGTGATCACCAACTCATGTCCTAATATAGCTCTCCAGTCCTCTCTATCACAGTTATATTTCAAGGGAAAGAGTTGGGGGATGACCATATACCCTTGCTCCAGGGACACTTCTTAGAATCCAGACTCAATGTGTCCGCTTGTATCTCATTGGGCAAGTCTTACTAACAAGACTTCTGTGATGGCTAATTTTATGCATTAACTTGACTGGATCATGGAGTGCTCACATATTGGGTTACACATTATTTCTGGGTGTGTATGTGATGGTATTTCAGGAAGCAACTGGCACTTGAAATGTCAGATTGAGTAAAGCAGATGACCCTCTCCAATGGGAGGGACAGCATCCGACCATTGAGGCCCTGAACAGAGCAAAAAGGTGGAGGAAAGGAGAATTCACTCTTTCTGCCTGGGTGCATGAGCTGGGATGCTGGTCTTCTGCCGCCAAACTGGGACTTACACCATTGACTTTCTGGTTTTCAGGCTTTTGGTCTTGGACTACAACTTATACTCAGTTCTCCTGTTGCTCAGGCCTTTGACCCAAGACTGGATCTATAACACCAGCTTTTCTAGATCTTCTGCTTGCGGATGGTAGATCATCAGGCATTTCAGTTTCCATAATCCTGTGAGCCAATTCCTTATAATAAATCTCTCTGTCTCTCCATACGTAGATAGGTAGATATAAATATATATCCTATAGGTATGTATATTTGTGTATAGATATATGTATACACACATATATACACATGTATGTATGTGTGTGTATATATGTGTGTATATACATATGTGTGTATATATGTGTATATACATATATGTGTGTATATATGTGTATATATTTGTGTGTGTGTGTATACGTGTATGTGTGTGTGTGTGTGTGTGTATCCTGTAGGTTCTGTTTCTCTGGGGAACTCAATATGGCTTCAAAGAAATCTTGGAAATGTAGTCTTTATTCAGAGAGTCATATTTCCAACTAGAAACAGGTTGTTTTTGTTTTTTTATAACAGATATGTAAAAGAAAAATACAGAAAAATGGAGAATGGATAAGATTAACAATTCTCAGCCTCTAATATACCTCTCTCTTCTATTCTTCCCATTCCACCCAAATGGAGTCAAGAATTCCAATGGAATTATGCCAAATAGTAATTTTAAAGATGAAAGCTGTATCTCTATAAAATCAAATTATTCTTTGATTCAATGGACAAATTTTAGTGAAAGATTGACTGGATCCGTTGCTTTGACATTATATAGGAGTCCAAAATGGAATTACATCTTTTTTAGTACTCCAAATAGCAGATGACTTTACTTGAGTCTATATTTGCACTGTCAACTGAGAAATTTAGAAAATACTGAAGAGAAATGATTATAAAAGGCTTTATTTTTAGGAGAATGAGTTATTTTAATAAAATAATCACATCACTTTTTCACATATTTCTACCAAATGAAAAATAAAAAGCAAAAAATAAAAATAAAAATAAAAAGTAAGATGTGGCTTTGCAAGTAAGAATCCAATTAACAGATGAAAACCACCAGCTAAAGCAGTTTCTGCTTTCATATGGAAGAGAATTGGCTGGATAATCAATTTAATTGTACATAAATGGGCCTGTTGGGAAGTAAAAATAAATTTGGCAGAAATATATTTTACTCAGGGGTTTGGGTATGTGAGTTAGAGGAACAATGTTGGTTTGAAATGAAATTACACACACTTAAGTCTATAGATGTAACAGGTTTTCAACACTTCTATTTCTCTCTGTCTCTCTGTCTCTCTCTGATTCTCTCTCTCTCTCTCTCCAGACATTTAGCTGGAAACTTTGAACTTTTGTCATCTGTGTCCATACAATACACAGCCTTTGACTCTCTGGAGTAAGCCTGATCAGGCCTGGAGTTAGGAGAGCTGGGCTCTAGACTGGATCTTCTCCAGGAAATTTGGCCTCAGGGTCTTCCCTGTGAGATGATGAAAGAGTAGATGATTTCAAGATGATTGTTTCTAGAAAAATCTTTCTAGCTCTAGGATTCTTCACCTCTGTGCCTGCATGACTTGAATTTACTGACAATTTACCCAATGTTTGGTGTAGGAAAGGTGCATTTTGTCCAAGGTGACCCAAGAGTGCTACAGCATCTTTACTTGGTGTGATCCCTTCTCACGTTTGAAAATCTTTTCCTGTCATGAATGCAGTGTTGCTTTGAATGTGAACGATTTCCCACTGCTGCTGTTTAAATGATAACAGCAGGTTCAAGTGATTTGCAAACTGTCAGGAAAATGACCTCAGACACCCCAGTTATTCTCAGTGACTGTAGATACACCCTTAGGCTAAAGCCACAACAGAATTTTAAATAAAGCAGGCTAAATCCAAACTGACTACCTTCCCCACTTCTGACACTTTGAATGGTTAAGGACCCTTCAGCCTGGCTCCAGTTCCTCTTCTGTTAGAAACACCACATTACCTGCAGAGGAGAGCCCAAGAACTGGCATATTCCAAGGAGAAAAATGTATTATAACATTTGCTTTAAATCTCAATTATTAATCTCCTCTTCTAACTATCTGAAAGGCCTCTCTCCTCCCTCACCCCCAGTTTATTCCAGATATTTTCAACACACTTAAACACAATTTGGAATTATTTTAATTGTTTTTTTGGTTTTATTTTTTATTGTACTTTAAGTTTTGGGATACATGTGCAGAACGTGCAGGTTTGTTCCATAGGTATACATGTGTCATGGTGGTTTTCTGCACCTATCAAACCTATCATCTAGGTTTTAAGTCCCGCATGCATTAGGTATCTGTCCTAATGCTCTCCCTCCCCTTGCCCCCCACTTCCTGAGAGGCCCTGGTGTGTGATGTTCCCCTCTCTGTGTCCATGTGTTAAAATCTGACCCCTCTACCAGAATTTCCTATATTAAACGGAAGGGACCAAGCCTATTGCATTTGTCATTATTTTCCCTGATGCCCAATACGGTGTCTGGCTCATTGTGGGTGCTTAATAACTATTTGCTGAATGAAAGAATCAATAAATAGATGAATCCGAACTCAGAAGTCTATGAAGTAAAGCAAGTAGCATGGTTGGGGTTAATAATTAATCTATTTAATCAATGCTAGTGCATTATTCTGACATAGCCGTGACCTTATACCAGGCTGGGCAAATTTCTGCCCACCAGTAAGTTCTCTTGTTAAATTTTGTTTCAAAGCATATCATTTTTCTTTCTGTGCTAATGCACTTTTTACTGTGTTATAGATTTTCTAAATGTATTTGAACTGTACCCAAGATGGCTCATTTTGTTATCAATTCCTCAAGTGCTGGCTCCCTAATCATTAACTAATTGTCTCTGTGCTCTATTGACAACTTGGCCACCTTCTTGCTAATTTTTGCTGACACGATGGAGGCCCCCAAGAACTGGGCTAACCTTTGGCTGTCACACAAGAGCCACAGGTGGTAAAACAATCGATCAGACTGGCCCTTGTGTTCAGGAAAACCTCATCAGCGTTCCAAGTGATTTGTCTAATGAGGCATCATTAATTGACAATGGGCAGGTGGATGAAGAAGTTCCTTTACTGAGATTACAATTTTACTAAAATGGACCAGAAGCTTAGAAGAACAAAAGCATGAGTAAAGGCAGAACTAGTGGTGGAGATAAAGACTATGCTTTAGGCTAAGATAAGAAACGAAAGCTACTGATCACTTCATCAAACTTCTGGTCCTGTAAACTTTATAAAAGATGGATGTGCTATAAATCAGCCACCACTAGTATTTCACAGTTATAACTTGTGAGATGATTGCACAAGATTAAAGATATTGGTATTTACTTATTTAAAAAATAGCTGGGGCATGCTAGTGATATAGCGGTGAAGGAAATGGCAAGAGCTAGTATTGAACTTTAAATATGATATGGCCATTTAGCCTATGCAGCCCAGGTATGCTTACACTTATATATCAGCCAGTGGGAACACTCATTCACCCAACCTATATGTGCTGAGTACTGATATAATGCAGGGATGTTCTGATGTATATGGATAATTGGGATGTGATGTACACATGGGTAAACATCAGTTAACAATGAAAATAGAGACTATGCACATCACTGCATGCTTTAATAATTTAAAAAACACTGAGTTGGACATGCACCTGCATAATGATTCATTTGCACTAATTTGGAGTTCTTGGTATTCCTCTACTTGCTTGTTTTCTGGGAGGTTGTTGTGGAAAGGCTTTGACTGGCTTTAATAAATGAGCTTATTGTCTTTCACAAGTGCACCTGTCAAGGGAACACTAAGGGAGAGAAACCTGCACTGACAAATTACACCACTTAAATAACTAAATGTTGGGGATCTGGTGTGAAAATGCCACGAATCTGCAGGGCCATGGGAAAAGGAGCACCCATTTTGGCTGAGCTGATCCTGTTACTAGTTTCCAAAACCAGATAAATAATCTGGCGTCTAATATCCAAAAAGGAATAAACTTAGTGGACAATTCAGTTTCATGAAAGTTTCTCTGTCCTTGGCTACCCAGCCCACCTTGGGACTGAAGTGCAGCATCAGGATTATCATATGCTATTGGCACACCACATAGCTATTTCTCATTGTGCATACCCTTGGGAAAAAATTAGGAAGAATATAAAAACTACCATTATTTTTGCGACCCAGAAAATAATATTGTTACATATTTTTATGTCTCCTTCCAGATTTTAAAAACAATTGAGTTCATTGTGTATTATTCCGAACTAGTTTATAAGTACCTTAAACTTAATATGTGTGCATTAATAATTATTCAGTGAACACTGGTTCAATGTGTATGCCATGCATTATTTTATATCTCACTGCCCCATCATGCTATTATCAGGTTGTTAAAAGCAATTTAGAAATATAATTTTAATTAGTTACACTTACCGGTCCGTTACACGGAGACAGTACAGTGCAATGGTAAGCATGCAGGCTCTGGAATAAGTTGTGTCTGGTTTGAATCCTGAACCAGCCAGGATTTGCTAGGCTTGTTAGGATAGTCACATAATTTTTCTGAACTTCCATTTCCTCATCTTCAAAATGAGGAACATCATAATATCTACTTCATAGGGTTTTTTAGGAGGTTTGAAGTCATGTAAGTAAACCATTTGGCAAATTTCCAGACAACTAACAATCATTTAGTAAATAAATGATAGTTTTATTATTGTTTTATTTACCTGTAGAACATTAACTATTGTCTGGAATTTGTGTTTTTTTTTTCTAGTTGTTTACTATTAAAATAATTCCACAATGAATATTGCATTAGTCTATTCTCATGCTGCTAATAAAGACATACCTAAGACTAGGTAATTTAATTTATAAAGGAAAGAGTTTTAATGGACTCATAATTCCACCTGGCTGAGGAGGCCTCACTATCACGGTGGAAGACAAAGGAGGAGCAAAAAGATGTTTTACATGGCAGCAGGCAAGAGCGAGCTAGTGCAGAGGAACTCTCCTTTATATTCACTATCACGAGAACAGCATGGGAAAGACCCACCTCCGTGATTCAATTACCTCTCACTGGTTCCCTCCATGACGTGTGGGAATTACGGGAGCTACAATTCAAGATGGGACTTGGGTGGGGACACAGACAAACCATATCAAGTATATTTGTGGTAAAGTTTGTTTTCATTTATAATTCTTTCTATGAGGGTTAATCCTTAGAATTAGTGGATAAGAGAATATATATATATATATATATATATATATATATATATATGACATTTTAACCATTGGCATTGAGTATCATAGTCTTTATTTGCAATGTTAGAGAAAACAAATAAACAACCTCAAACTATTATCTTGTTATTGTTTAGTTTACATCTATTTCCCACATTAATAGTACAAAACCAACTTTTGTTTTTCTTAGCCATTTTTGTGGATTGCCATTTTTGTGGATTGCCATTTTTGTGGATTGCCATTTTTGTGGATTGCCTTTCCATGTTCTTTGCACTTTATTCTATGGTGGGATGGGGTGGGAAGAATTGTTATTATTTTTTCCTACAGATATAAGTGGATTTTGAAATTATTTCTGAAAAGATCATTTCAAAATATGAAATTTATATTTAAATATTTTACAGCAGATTATTTTACTTTCTATGATTGTTAAATGAAGGTGAATTACTTTTTCTTTTTTTTCTCTCTTTGGAAACTTCACTTGTAAAAAAGTTCTAAAGGTTAGCTCTCAACACTTTTTAAAATAGTATTTATTATACCATACATTGATGCAATTAATATAGAAACAGAATTACACACCAGGTCTAAGTTCCACTAATATTCACTGCTAGTAACACAGAACATCAAGTACTGTAACATATCAATAGTGTAATGGAAAAAATAATCAGAGAGAAGAAATTAAATCTGTGCACTTCTTGGCCTTGTGGTGTCTGTACTAGAAAGGGTGACCTCTTGATAATACCTCCATATTCTTGGAAATTATTATTTTGTTGTTGTTTTATTTTGTATTCTGTACTATTCATTTGATTCAAATTTTTTAAAATAATAACACTGCAATCAAATTTCATTAAAATGACAAAATATGATGATACGGAATTTAGTAAGCTTTTATTGCATTTGAGAGAAAAAAAGCGACTAGAGGCTAGATTCAATACATAGATAATTTTTATTTCTGTTCCAGTCTATCCCTGTCCCAAATGAACCTACACTTGTGCTGTCATCACATTATGATTCCCAAGCATTTGGCTAACTATCAGTTTGTAAGGGCCAATAAACATCTTGTGCCTGCCCCCAGTAAGGTAAAAGACCTAGTGTTGTCAAAATTTTCAGTCCCTACTTTATTTCTTCTATGGTTTTATTCCAACTTTTATTTTAAGTTCAGGGGTACATGTGCAGGGTGTGCAGATTTGTTACATAGGTAAACGTGTGCCATAGTGGTTTAATGCACAGATCATCCCGTCACCCAGGTATTAAGCCCAGAATCTATTGGCTATTCTTCCTGATGCTCTCCCTACCCCTGTCCCCCTACAGGTGCCCAGTATGTGTTTTTCCCCCGATGTGTCCATGTTTTCTCATCAATCAGCTCCCACTCATAGGTGAGAATATGTGGTGTTTGGTTTTCTGTTCCTGCACTAGTTTGTTGAAGATAATGGTTTCCAACTCCATCCATGTCCTCACAAAGGACATAACCTTGTTCCTTTTTTATGACTGCATAGTATTTTGTGGTGTACATGTCCCATATTTTCTCTACCCAGTCTATCATTGATGTAACCCCCACTTTAAACAGAAAAGTCAGTCTTATCACCACTTTTTTTTTTTTGAGACGGAGTCTTGCTCTGTCACCCAGGCTGGAGTGCAGTGGCGCGATCTCAGCTCACTGCAAGCTCTGCCTCCCGGGTTCACACCATCCTTATCACCACTTCTGTGTGGTGTCATAAGAAGACAAGAGCTTGTGCTGGAAGATCTACTTGACTCATCAGTGGCACCGAAATATGGGAGAAGTGGGTCAACCTGGGATACTGCTGCTCATCAACAAAAACTCAGATTCAGAAAATCCACAAGAGATTATTCTGTTCTGTTGTTTGCATTTGAATTGTTGTTTTTATCTTGGCCAAATTTTTCAGTATCTTCACTTATAACACAGAGAATAATATTAGTAACTTCCCTTAAGTGATTTTGTGAAGAGTAAATGAGTTAATATGTGCAAAGCACTACGAAGAGTAACTAGTGCATTATAAGCATTTGGTTAGTTCCATTGTCAGAGTATTATTATTGTTTACTATTGTTGTTACCTTGACTTTGGCTTTGTGTTAAATGTAACTTCATTTTTTCCTCACTAATTCGTTATTCCCGGTTATTCAAATATTTGCATTCAATTAATCTAGACAATCAATCAATAAAAAATCAATTAGAAAATTCACAGTTTTTATTGAACTGTGTTATCTTTTTGGTAGCCTCAGCATAGATTTATTAATAGATACAATCCTATTGTAATTTAGTGTTATTTACTTAACACTCAATTAAATCTCTACATTTGAAATATAATTAATTTATGTCTTAGAAAGAATGTTTTGTTACACACAACAATGTTAACAGCACCACTGAGACTGAATAGCTACTCTAGATATTGTGAAGTTTTAAATAATCCCTTCTGGGGGTAAACATCTTAAATAATTGGACTTCAGATCAATAATTTGGCTATTGTCCAGTAAATACTAGGTATATTTAATTAAGAAGAGAAAATACAACTGAATGGATTCATAAAATAATGAAATATTCTGAGACTCAAGGTTAACAAAATTAGCAAAATTAGCAAACATAATTGGCCTAAATATTATTACTGATTGCTTTAAGTGGACATCAGGTCTAAGCCTTAAGTAGCATTTTTTGCACAGACTCTTCATTGAGTTTGAAAAGGGGTCATATTAATTTTTATTATTAATTTACTGCTAAGAGTCAAACTAAGTTTCTGGTCTTTTACTCAAATCCCATATAAGTTATATTTTCTTTCCTGTCCTTGATATTTCTCATTTTACCAAAAGGATAATTTACTTCTTCTCTGACAATTTATTTTCTAATCACCTGATCACTCTGAGTTGCAGTCATGATAATTTGGTTAAAAATGTTTACAATGCAATATCTTGACCAAACCACTGACAAGAAGCTTCCTCTGCAGTCCCCTTTGTTGCTATTCTGAGATGACATCTATTTATTTCTATCCCTGGGTTTCCATGGAAATAATTTATAATTGTTGTCAAAGATGGACAGTCCACACACATTTTAAATAAGAAGAATATAGCAACTTTTCGTTAAAAAGACTAGTTCTGTCATTGTCTCTGAGAACCTAGTTCTAAGCAGCAGTCCATGACATTGCAGTTCAATAGTGGGTACCATTAGCATTAAACTTCCATGAATGTTTTCAAAAATATTTAAAAATGTAATCCATCTTTTTGAAACTCTCTGGTATTCTATCACTTCTCTAACAAATCTAGTATTGCACAAACTGGGAAACTATTGCATATATTTATATTTTATTTTCATTATGAACTATAAATCAGACCATAACTAAACACACACTCAACACACACGTTTATATTGGGTAATCAGTTGCTTTCTCTTTTGAATAACATCCTCTTGGTAGAATATACTAGATAGAATATAATCAGTTACCTTCATATAGACCAACAAATACCTATATTCAAAACTATGTAAGATTTCCCCAACAGTAGGTGTGTATATCCATGCTTGGTCATCAAATTTTTTAGGTGTACTTTGTAACTTTAATTTCCTTTTTATGTAATATTTTGGGATCCCTGTGAAATGAACTCATATTTAGAGATGCCATTCTAATTTTTTCAGTTGTGTGGAATCTCCATGTGTAGACAATTCTGGCAAACCTTAAAATCACATGGTAATGATGAATTTCTTGGCTTGGCCATTTTTCCTGAGTACTTGGTGATAACAAAATATTGCACAGGTACTCACCAGAAAATGTTGTGCTCACTCAAAAAGTTGTTCTCTTCTGCAGTAAAAGAAGACAAATTAGATTTCCTTAGAATTTACTACTCACAACATTTCAGTCTCTCTCCCACAATGTGCTATAATTAATGTAAATTGAATTTTAAGGCATTGCTCTTTTAGGAAGCTGATAACATAGAAGAGTAACCAACTCAACCTGCCTTGCTCAAGACTGTACTGTTTTTAGAATGGAGAATTCCATACATATCCCAGAAAGCCCCAAATCCAGGCAAACCAAGGTGATTGGTCATCCTATAGTATACTTAGAAGTTCTATTATCTGTCTCTTTCTCTCTCTCTATTTCCCTATCATGTTTTTACAATGCGTATGTGTGTGTGTATATATATATGTGTATATATATATATACATACATACATATATGATTACCTTAATACTTATGGCTTATTTTTTATTTTAAAGGATAGCAAGTGTGAGAACACTACAGTTCATGCTGTGCTTCTAACCTGATTACTTTTTCGTAAAGAGTCTCCTTTAAAAGGAGACTCTGGGCCAGGCGCGTTGGCTCACGCCTGTAATCCCAACACTTTGGGAGGCCGAGGCAGGTGGATCACGAGGTCAGGAGATCGAGACCATCCTGGCTAACACGGTGAAACCCCGTCTCTACTAAAAATATTAAAAAATTAGCCAGGCGTGGTGGCGGGCGCCTGTAGTTCCAGCTACTCAGGAGGCTGAGGCAGGAGAATGGCGTGAACCTGAAAGTCGGAGGTGGCAGTGAGCCGAGATTGCGCCACTGCACTCTAGCCTGGGCAACAGAACAAGACTCCATCTAAAAAAAAAAAAATAAAAAAAAAAAAAAAAATAATAATAATAATAATATAAAAAAAAAGGAGGCTCTCAATTCATTTAACCTCAGAAGCACACCATGCAGGACAAGACCTGAAGCTGGCCTGACATTCTCCTGCCCCTGGCACCCTGTAGGTGGAGCCCTCTGCTAATTCCTAGGGTCTCCCACACAGATTGACTTTTTTAGGGTTGATGATGATTGATCATGGTGGTTTCTTCATTACTTTAAACCTAATCAGTGCTTGGAGTAATTTGGGTAATGACTGCTCATTATTGGCAATTGTGAAGTTTAAGTCTTTCTTTATTTTGCATCACAAGGCAGCCATTTGGGAAATACTGGGAAACATCCCAGTTCGCACACATCTTCAAGGAGGGAGTGGGACTAAATGATTCACAAAGCTCAGTGATGGACAGGAAGTCATGGAGGTTTTGCAGAAGTTATATTACGTATTTTCTTGGCAGGAAACAATGACATTTCCCACTAGATCAAATGTGATAATCAAAGAGACGGTTCTTACTGGATTTGAAAGCCATTCAGCCTTTTACTGAAATTCCCAAGGTCAATAAATCATGCTATTTCATATCATATTGTTATATCACTCTGTCTTATAAATGAAGATCTATGATTCTCCAACCAATTTGCTATTGTTGAAAAAAGATAATTAATGATACTAACGTATAAACCAATGCTGGTTTACATTACAACTGATTAGATAGTGAGTTTTTAAGGTGTTTCCCAATCTCTCTTCAGTTAAATCAAGTTTAAAAGTAAGTTTGCTTGTATTGATTGATTGATTTACAGTCTGAAAATTGGCTACACAAAAGGGAAACATTTTAGGCTGTTCAGCAACTAAATAATTTACAAAGTCATTGGATACCTAAGGCTATTACATATAGTGGGTTTATTAAATTATGTTCCAATAATGTTTGAAGACCCATGTAATCACAAGAGAAAAAAGATTTAGAGACTGCATTCACAATGTAAAATTACAGATAATGCTGCTTGTTTGTTTTGTGTGTATATGGATGATGGGGCTAACATTCTAATAGTTGTAATGGCTTTTACAATTTTAGACCACCATAAACAGAGCTATTATACCTTAGAAAATTTCTCAATTTGATCTTTTCATTTAAAGTATGTCTGTTTTTATGTCTAAAGTGTATATTAGGAAAATTTTCAAAAATTCCTTTAAAGGTATAAAAGCACATTTGAATGCATGTTTTTGGATAGGATATTCAGAAAGATGTCATTTCTTCCAAGGTAAAGTTAGGAATTTAAGCCAATCTCAATTCAAAATCGTAATTTTATTCTAGTGATAGATTTGTTGTAAATTTTGTGTTAAAGAATAGGAAAGCAAAAAGATAAAAATGGAAAGGAGGCCAAGTCTTCACAGTCATCAAAACATACTATAAAGCGAGGTTCACAATTAAAGCACTATGTTTATTAAAGCTATACTAATAAACATACAACCAAAGAAAGAGAATAGAAAATTGAGACAGAAACTTAATTACATATAGAAATTCATTGCAAAATAAAATGTGGCATCAAAATTAAGTAGAGAAAGATGGACATTTTCACAAAATGTCTTAGGATATCTAGAAAGCTTTTTGGATTAGATCAATTTCTCAAAATTTATGCTAGGGTGAATTTTACGTGAATAGTGTACTAAAGGAAAACATGGTTGAATTTCTTTATAACATGAAAGGGGGATAAATTTTTATAACTGCAACTTTAAATCCAAAAGCAATGAGGAAAGATTGATAAATTTGGTTACTATAAACACACACACACACAGCAAAGTGAAAAAGTGAATACCAAACATGGCACATTTACAATTTATACCCCAGAGTTCACCTCACTAATACATAAATTATATGTGTGTAGTGTGTATGTGTGTATATATGTGTTTTTATGTTATATATATGAATTATATTAAATTATGTAATTTACAAATATATAAATGGAACTATAAATGACCAATTACCCTAACAATGGGTTAGTAATGTGAATAAAAAGTTCACAGAATAAGAAATGCAAATAGCCCTAAACCATATAAAAATATGTTCATACTAAATGAATATTAAAACTAAATTGAGATATTCTTGACTCATCAGATTAGCAAAAATCAAAAAGTTTGAATACTCTCTGCTGAAGGGGCTGAGGGTAAATAGTCACTCTCATACCCTGACTGTGAAAATGTAAAATACTCAGCTTGTATGAAGAGACATTGGCAACATCTAGCAAAATTCCACGAGCATTTACATTTTGACCGAGCAATTCCAATTCTCAGAATCTATGCATCAGCCTTAACAAAACAAAACAAAACACAAACCAAACACTCACAAGGTTATTCAGTTTAGCACTATGTAGTACTATTTGTGTGTTTGTGTGTGTGTGTGTGTGTATTTGTGTGGTTGTGAATATGCAGAAACATGTTTATACTGAGAAGGACACAGCTCTCCCATCAGGTGACACCTAGTTAAAAAAAATCAACTCTGATTTAAGCATGAATGCAACAACATTGTGGAGATACTTCCACTGGTTTAAAAATCATTTATTTCAACTCTTATTTTAGGTTTAGGGGGTAAATATGCAAGATTATTACGTAAGTAAGCTATACCTCACTGCGATTTGGTATACAAGTGCTTTCTTCACCCAGGTAGTGAGCATAGTAACTGACAGGAAGTTTCTCTACCTCTACTTCCTTCTACCCTCCCCACTCAAGTAGGCCCCGGTGCCTGTTATTCCCATCTTTGTGTCCATGAGTACCCAATGTTTAGTTCCCACTTATAAGTGAGAACATGCAATATTTGGTTTTCTGTTCCTGCATTAATTGACTTAGGATCATGGCCTCTAGCTGCATCCATGTTGCTACAAAGGACATGACTTCTTTTTCAGGGTGGTGTAGTATTCCATGGTCTATATGTACCACATTTTCTATATCCAGTCCCACTGTGGATGGGTACCTAGGTAGATTCTATGTTTTTGCTATTGAGAATAGTTCTGCAGTGAACATACAAGTACAAGCGTTCTTAACCCAATTTATATTCCTTTGGGCATATACCCAGTAATGGGATTGCTGGGTCCAGTGGTAGTTCTAAGTTCTTTGAGAAATCTCCGCACAGCTTTCGATAGTGGCTGAACTAATTTAAGTTCCCATCAGCAGTGTGTAATCATTCCCTTTTCTCTACAACCTTGCCAACTTCTGTTATTTCTTGACTTTTTAATAATAGCCATTCTGACTGGTTTGAGGTGGTATCTCATTGTTGTTTTTATTTGCATTTCTCTAATGATAGTGATGTTGAGCATTTTTTCCTATGCTTGTTGACCATGTGTAAGTTTTCTTTGGAGAAGTGTCTGTTCATGTCCTTTGCACATTTTTAAATGGGGTTGTTTGTTTTTTAGCTAACATCATAACAAATGGGCAAAAGTTGGAAGCATTCCCCTTGAGAAATGGAAGAAGACAAGGATGCCCATTCTCACCATTCTTATTTAACATAGTACTGGACATCCTAGCCAGAGCAATCAGGCAAAAGAAAGAAATATAAGATATCCAAATAGGAAGGGAGGAAGTCAAACTATCTTTCTTCATGGAAGATATGATTCCATGCATAGAAAACATCATAGTCTCTGCCCAAAGTCTCAAAGAACTGATAAACAACTTGAGTAAAATTTCAGGATACAAAATGAATGTACAAAAATCTATAGCATTTCTATACACCAACAATGTCCAAGATGAGAGCCAAATCAAAAATGCAATCCCATTCACATTAGCCAGACAAAAAAATAAAATGCCTAGGAATACACTTAACCAGGAAGTGAAATATTTTTACAATGAGAATTACAAAACATTGCTGCCAGAAATCAGAGATGACACAAATGGAAAAACGTTCCATGCTCACGGACATGAAGAGCTAGTATTGTTAAGATGGCCAAACTACCCAAAGAAATATATATATTCAATGCTATTCCTATCAAAATACCAATGTCACTTTCTGCAATTAAAAAAAACTATTCTAAAATTCACGTAAAACCAAAAAAGTGCCTGAATAGCTTAAGCAATCCTAGGGAAAAAGAATAAAAGCAGAGGCATCATGCCACCCATCTTTAAACTATACTACAAGACTATAGTAACAAACACAGCATGGTACTGATACAAAAACAGGCACACAGACCAATGGAACAGAATAGAAAACCCAGAAATAAAGCTGTATACCTGCAGCCATCTGATCTTCAACAAAGTTGACAATAACCAGCAATGGTAAAAGGACTCCCTATTGAATAAAAGATGCTGAGAAAAACTGGCTAGCCATATGTGGAAGATTGAAACTGGACCCCTGTTTTTCACCATATAAAAAAAATCAACTCAAGATGGATTAAAAACTTAAATGGAAAACATAAAACTATAAAAATCCTATAAGAAAACCTAAGAAATACCATTGTGGACATAGGCTTTGGCAAAGATTTCAAAGCAGTCTCCAAAAGCAATTGCAACAAAAATGAAGATAGTCAAGTGAAACCTAATTAAACTAAAAAGCTTCTGCACAGCAAAAGAAACTATCAAGAAAGTAAATAGATAAACCAGAGAAAAATTGCCAACTATGCATCCAACAAAGGTCTAATATTCAGAATCTATAAAGAACCTAAGGAAATCAACAGGTAAAAGTACTTTTTCTTGTATTATTCAATTTAACTTAATGTTATTTCTTTATTTTTAATTTCTTTTGAATGAGGCAAAATTCACATACATAAAATTTACCATTTTAAACTATGCAATTTAGTGTCAATTATTACATTTAAAATGTTAGGCAATTCTCACCTGTGTTTAGTTCCAAAACCTTTTAGCACCCTCAAAATAAATCCCTTACCCATTAATCAGCCACTCCCTACTGAGATTTTTAAAAAATAAAAGAAAGAAAACTGAGCTGAGAAGAGATTGTTGCTGGAGATCATTCAGTTCCTATGTGCTGACTCCTTGTAAGTAAAGAGCAAATGTTTGTGTAAAGAAATAATAGCTGAAAATAAATGTCCTGAAATTTGATGAAAGACATGAATACAATAGTCCCCCCTATTTGTGGTTTCACTTTCCATAGTTTCAGATACCTACAGTCAATCACAAACCAAAAATAGGTGAGTACAAACAATAAGATATTTTGAGAGAGAGAATGTTCATATAATTTTATTACAGTATATTGTAATAATTATAGTTTATTACAGTATATTGTTATAATTGTCCTAGTTTATTATTAGTTATTATAGTTTATCTCTTACTGTGCCTAATTTATAGATTAAATTTTTTGTAGGTATGTATGTATAGAAAAAAGCACAGCATAGTATATATAGGGTTCAGTAGTACCCATGGTTTCAGGCATTTACTGGGGCCCTTTGAATGTATCCTCCATGAATAAGAGGGGACTATTTTATCAACATCCATTAAGTTCAATGAGCAATAAGTAAGATGAACACAAACTGAGACATATCATAATCAAACTGTTAAAAACAAAGGACAGAGAGCAAATCTTCCAAGCAGCCAGAGTGAAGTGAATCTTTACATATAAATGATCTTCAAGAATATCAGCAGATTTCTCATTGGAAACTTTGAAAGTTAGAGTCAATGAGCCAATATATTCAAAGTTCTGAAAGAAAAAAAAAAGACTATCAACCAAGAATCCAATATGAAGCAAAACTGTCTTTCAAAAGTGAGAGAAATTAGGATATTCTCAGACAAATGGAAACTGAAGAAGTTTGTTCCCCCTAAACCTACCCTGCAAAAAACACTCAAGGGAGTCCTGCAGGATGAAATGACAAACACACAATACAGTAACTCTAAGCTATATGATAAATACATAGACAATTATAAAAACTAGTATTTTTGTAAAAATGGTTTTTAATTGTACTTTTTGTTGTTTACATGATTTAGAAACTTGTACATCACAAATATTAGTCGAAAAACTAGTTTTATGTTTAATTTGGTTTGAAACTCTACATTTTGAGTATTATATAATTTATGAGAATAATATTATATATGTCAATTATTGTTAGTTTATGTTTGGGGACACAGAATGTAAAAAAATGTAATTTGTGACACCAACAACCAAAAGGGGTTGAGAAGAAGCAATAAAGGAGCTGAAATTTCCTCTGTTATTGACATTAAGCTGATATAAATTTAAATTGGAATATTTTAATTTTAGGATATTAAATGTTATTCTTATGGTAATGAAAAAGAAAACAGCTATAGCATTTATACAAAAGAAAATAAGAAAGAAAATGGAAAGTTTCACTAAAAATATCAACTAAACAAAAGAAGACTAATTCAGGAAATAAGGGTCAAAGAAACCATAAGACTCACAGGGAACAAATAGGAAAATGACAGAAGTAAATCACTCTACATCAATACTTACTTTTAATGTAAATAGATTAAAAATTTTAATTAAAAGAGATTGACAGAACTGTTCTAAAAAATGTGGTTCAAGTATATTCTGCTTACAAGAGACTCATTTTAGATCCGAAAGACACAAATAGATTTAAAGTAAAAGGGTGAAAAAAGATTGCATGGTAATTATAGCCAAAAGGGAACCATGGGTGGCTATGCTAATATCAGACAAAATGGACATTAAATCAAAAATAGATTACAAGAGAGAAAGCACTTATATACAGTATTAATAAAGTCTCAATACAAGAAACTATAAGAGTTACTAATGTTTATACAACTAATGACAGACCACCAAAATATACTACACAAAAACTGACAGAACTGAGGAGAAAAATGGAAAGTTCTACAATAATAATTGCAAACTTTCATACTCCATTATTAATAATGGATATTATATCCAGACGGAGAATAAGTAATGAATAGAGCAGCAATCCCCAACCTTTTTGGAATGAGGGACTGGTTTCATGAAAGACAATTTTTCCATGGATGGGCAGTGGGGATGGTTTTGTCATGATTCAAGTGCATTACATTTATTGTGCACTTTATTTCTATTATCATTACATAGTGATATATAATGAAATAATTATACAACTCATCATAATGTAGAATCAGTGGCAACCCTGAGCTTGTTCTTCTGCAACTAGGTGGTCCCATCTAGGAGTGATGGGAAACAATCATAGATCATCAGGCATTAAATTTTCATAAGGAGCATACAGCCTAGACCCCTTCCATGCACAGTTCAAAATAGAGTTTGCACTCCTATGAGAATCTCATGCTACCACTGATCTGACAGGAGGCAGAGCTCAGGCAAGTGATAAGGAATGGCTGTAAATACAGACGAAGCTTCACTTGCTTGCTGGCTGCTCATCTCCTGCTGTGCAGCCCGGTTCCTAACAGGCCAGGGACCAGTACTAGTTCATGGCCTAGTGGGTGGAGACTTATGGAGTACAATATGCCAATTAGATTTAACAAATATATACAGAACATTCTACTCAACACCAAGTGTACACACCTTCTTCTCAAGGACACACAGGGCAATCTCCAGGATAGACCATATGTTTGGTTACAAATTAAGTCTCAACAGAATTAAAAGACAAATATATACTAAATATCTTCTCCAACCACAATGGATAAAGTTTAAAATTAATAACATAAAGTTGAAAGTAAAGTTGGAAGATTCACAAAATTGTGGAAATTGAATAGCACACTCTTAAGCAAGGGATCAAAAAAGAAATAATAAGAAATTAGAAAATACTGGTAGATTAATGAAAATGAAAACACAATACACCAAAACTTATGGGATGTAGCAAAAACAGCATAAGAGGGACATTTATAGCTATAAAGGTTTACATTAAATACCAAGAAAGGTCTTTTGAAAAGTATCTGTGCCTTTTGCTCACTTTTTAATGGTTTTTTTTTTCTTGCAAATTTGTTTAAGTTCCTTACAGATACTGGATATCAGGCCTTTGTCAGATGCATAGTTTGTAAACATTTTCTCCCATTCTGTAGGTTGCCTGTTTACTCTGTTGATAGTTTCTTTTGCTGTGCAGTAGCTCTTCATTTTAATTAGAACCTGTTTGTCCATTTTTACCGTTGTTGCAATTGCTTTTAGCATCTTGGTCATGAAATCTTTGCCTTTTCCTGTGTCCTGAATGGTATTGCCTAGGTTGTTTTCCAGGGTTTTTATAGTTTCGGATTTTAGATTTAAGTCTTTAATCCATCTTGAGTTGATTTTTGTCTATGGTATAAGGAAGGGGTCCAGTTATAGTTTTCTTCATATGGCTAGCTAGTTTTCCCAGCACCATTTATTGAATAAGGGGTCTTTCCCCATAGCTTGCTTTTGTCAACTTTGTTGAAGATCAGGTAGTTGTAGGTGTATGGCCTTATGTCTGGGCTCTCTATTCTGTTCCAGTGGTCTATGTGTCTGGTTTCGTTGTTGTTTTTTTGTTGTTGTTGTTTGTTTTTTACTAGTACCATACTGTTTTGGTTACTGTAGCCCTGTAGTATAGTCTGAAGTCAGGGAGCATGATGCCTCCAGCTTTATTCTTTTTGCTTAGGATTGCCTTAGCTATTCAGGCTCTTTTTTGATTTCATATGAATTTTAAATTTTTTTTTTTAGTTCTGTGAAGAATGTCATTGGTAGTTTGATAGAAATAGCATTGAATCTGTGAATTGCTTTGGACAGTATGGGCATTTTAACAATATCGATTCTTCCTATCCATAAGCATGTAATGTTTTTCCATTTTTGTTTCATCTCTTATTTCTTTGAGCAGTGTGTTTTAGCTCTCCTTGTAGAGGTCTTTTGCCTTCATGGTTAGCTGTATTCCTAGGTATTTTATTCTGTTCATGGCAATTATAAATGGGATTGCATTCCTGATTTGGCTCTCAGCTTGACCATTGTTGGTATATAGAAATGCTAGCAATTTTTGTACATTGATTTTGTACCCTGAGACTTTGCTGAAGTTGTTTATCAGCTGAAAGAGCTTTTTGGCCGAGACTGTGGGATTTTCTAGATATGGGATCATGTTATCTACAGACAGACATAACAAAGGTGACAGAGAAGAGCAGAGGTAAACATAGATGGACTGGGAATATCAAAGGTTAAGAGAAGGCAGGCACTCCCAGGGTATTTATGAGCAATTCATAGCAGTAGAAGCATATGACATCAGCTAGAACAGAGGGGAGGTAGAACCACAGGCAGTGGCACACATGTATTCCTCCCCTTCCTTGGAAATTTCTTCAGAAACTAGTGAAAGAATAAGGTCCTGCCACTCAATGGCTGGAAGGTATTAATCCAATGGATTTAGGGGACAATTATGAAATTGTTTACCTTAATACCTCAGACCAGTGGGGCTGAGTGAACCTCTAGATCTTACCATTTTAAGTATACATAAATTAATTCATCTATTAAGTTTCATTTGTTGCATCAATCAATATATGTCATACACCTACTATTTGCCAAGCAATCTTGTAAGGCATGGTAATGGCATGATAGTAGACATAGAGATCAATGGGAAATAAAGAAATTTAGAAACAGATTCAAGTATGTGAACAATTTTTTTTAATCAAAGAAACCAAGAGTAATTCAATGGGGGAAAGCATAGTCTTTTTAAACAAATGGTACTAGAACTACTGGATAGCCATATGAAAGAAAATTTAACTTTGATCCTCTCCTTACATCATTTAAAAACTGACTGCTAAATGAATCTTGGACCTAAAGGCAAATGCTAAAATATAAATTTTTTTTAAAAACTTAGGAAAAAAACATTTAAGATATTGGGATAGGCAAATGATTCTTAAGACATGAATAAATATAAACTATTAAAAAAGATATTACACTTCTTTCAAATTAAAAATACCTGCCCTATGAAATATATAATTAAAGAAATAGAAACGTGAGCCATAGACTGGAAGAAAAAAATATATATATGAGATACACGTTTCCAGAATATGTAACTCTTACAACTAATAATACAAATACAGACAATTCAATAAAAATTAGCAAAACATTGAACAGACACTTTATAAAAGAAGATGTATTAACTGCTAATAAAGACATGGAAAGATGCTCATTATTGTTAAACACCAGAGTAACGCAAAGTAAAACCATAATGAGATGCCATTACATACATACTAAAATAGCTAAAATTAAAGAGACTGACATTATCAAGCGTTGGTGAGGATGTGGAGCAGCTAAAACTCTTACGCATTTCTCATGGATATGTAAAATGCTAAACCCACTTTAGAAAACAATTTGGCAGTGTTTTTCTAAAGTTCAATATAAATGTATTATATGGTACAGCAATTTCACTCCTTGCTATTTATGCAAGAGAAAGAAAATGTGCAACTACATGAAGACTTGAACATCAATATTCACAGCAGCCTTATTCATAGTACTGCAGTACTGAAAGCAACCAAAGTGTCCATCAATGGGTGAATACAGGTACATTCATAAAATAGAGTATTATTTAGTAATAAAAAGAAATAAATATTAATATATACAATATCATGGGGGAAACTCAAATATATTATACTGAGAAAAAAAAAGCCTGGATGCAAAAGAGTGCCATATTTGTCATGATTCTCCAGATAAATGAAACCAGTAGGAGATATATATTATATGAATAATTTTATAATAAGCAATTGGTTCATGTTATTATGGAGGTTAAGAAGCATCATTGTCTACAGCCAAATCACCCTGAACGCACCAGATCTTGTCTGATCTTGGAAGCTAAGCAGGGTCTGGCCTGGTTAGTACTTGGATAGAAGTGCCATTATTTTCAGTCTGCAATCTGGTGACCCAGAAATGCCAGTCGTGTAATTCTAGTCTGAATCCAAAGTCCCGAGGACCACAGGTGCCCGTCGTGTAAAATCTTGGTCCAAGGAATTGTAGAAGAGTTATGTCCTAACTCAAACAGGCAGGCAGACAGCAAAACGAGTGCTTTCTTCCTTCCTACGCCTTTTTGTCCTTTTCAGGTACTCAAACGATTGAAGGATGCCCATCTACCCAAGAGAAAGCAATCTACTTTACTGAGTCCACTGATTCAAATACTAATGTCATCCAGAAACAACCTCATGGACTCAGCCCTTAATAATATTTAATCTGGGCACCCCTTGATACACTTTAGTGGACATATTACCAGTACAGACTATGATTACAATTACGTGATACTGCAGTGAAAAGAAAACCTAATTCATAGAGTCAGGCACCAGATCAGTGTTAGCTAGGCTTCAGTATGTTGGGGAAAAGAGAAAGTTTTAGGATAATGGAAAACATTATATATCTTGATTGCATGGTAACTGTACAAAAGTATATGTTCATCAAAAATTGAATTGCATGTTCAGAATGGGTATATCTTACTATATGCAAATTATACTTCAAATAAGTTTATAAAACAAAACATTCTTACACTTTAGCAATGCTGATAATATTCATGAGTAAAATTCCCCCACCCAGTGACTCTCACTTTTGTACACACAGCTAAGTTCACTTTGATCACAATAACGTAAGTTTTTGAATTTTGGTACTTTCTAAGTTATGGCTTCTCTTGCTAAACTCTCATCCATATAAACCATGAATTATCTATCAAATAACTATATTTTCCCATTGGTTGGAGGGTATTATCTGGTTTAAAAAAATTAACTTAAAATGCAAGTTTTAGAAATGCTTATCAATCAAATATTAAAATGGAAAAAATTATTGTGATGGTTCTTAAATTGATTTTTATTACCCATTGTTTTATGAAAATAATATAAGATTATGGATTAAAATAATTCACAGAGCTTTTATACATTAACCTGTGAAAATAAACTCAATTAAAATTTCCGTATATTTTATATTAAACCTATATTTGTTATCAAATGTCCACCAAAAAATGAATGAGTCCATGAATTCTTTAACAAACTTACTTTTATCTTTTAAAAATAATAACTATAATAACTATGTTGCCACACAAATGTTTATGATGTAACACTAAGATAGGAGAAAACAAATATATAAATAGTACGGGCAGTATAATTATAAAAACTTACAGGTACATTAACAAAGACTTAGGGCTTACACAAAGGTAAAAACAGTTTTTCTACTGTTTGATGAGTTATTGACACTTTGTTTTCTTTCTCTAAACTTTACTTAGCATTACATAATTTTTATCCTAAAAATGATACTGGAAGCAAAATTGTTGGTATATAGTGAAGCTTAAATTATTTCCTTTCCACTTTCAAAGCTTGGAAATATAAACCCAAGTCTGATGTCAATCAAGACTAGGTTTGACTTCTCCTTGAGCAGTTTAATGACTCTGTGGTTTTGGGGTATGTTATCTAAACTCCTTAATTGTCAGTTTCCTGCACTATGGAAGGAGGCTAGTAATTGCATCTGCTACTGAATGCTATCGTGAAGATTAAATGAGGTACAGTGCTTAGAAAGGTGCATAGCACTCAGTGAGTGCTTAATAATGTTTCCTAAGAGCAATAATGTTAACAGCAATGGTAATAATGAGTATGAGAAAGATTTTAAAAATGTACCACTCTGCTTGAAAATTAAATAGGGGTGAAGGATATTGTAATCACAATTTCCTTCAAAGTTTAACTTTAATATTTAATTGCTGTTTATGAAGAATCACCTGGTGGCTTCAGTTCAAATATATTTGATTAGAAATGGGCATAACAATAAGCCTGAATGCTGAGTGAAATTCAACAACCTCCCTGTAAATTATTCGACTGAGAAAGTTATAATAGGCTACCATTGACAAAAGAGCTCATGTAATTGTTCCTTTAATGGCATGATTTTTATTTGCATTAGATGCTTAATTCTGGTCAATTATTTAGGTGTAAATTTGTTTCTTGGGCAAAGTAGTTTGACTTCTTGGTCTTGGCCACAATGATGTAAATTTCCAAATGGTAAGTGCTATGATTTTTTAATTTATTTTTTATTTTCCAAACTTAGATTCTCTTTGTTGAAATGAGGTCTCTACTGCCAGCTAATGATCAATATGTCCCATCTGCCTTTTTGGTCTTTAAAAATTTCCTCTCATCTTGACCAAATTTGGTGCTTGTACACAATAATAAAACCCTAACAGAAGAAAAGATGTAAGTGATCCAATAGTATCACACTCCCATTATTCAGACACGTTTCCTAATAGTTCCCATAAAGGCGGCTCTGGCTTATGACTTCTGTGCTGGCATTCTTCCCATCACACCAAATTGTGCTGTGCTCTAGAAAGGTAACATCACCTTACATCGCGATTGAGTCCTTTCTCATGAATCCAGAAAGACCAGCAGCAAGCCAGGGTTCCCAGTGGAAATAATGTTTTGTCATTTGTAATGAATTTCAATGGAGTTTTGGAGAAACTTAATGACTTAAATATTTCATATTGAAAAGTGGCTCCCTATAATTTTTTTTAAAAAAGCTTTATATTTAAGATTAGTGTATGTGGTCTAAGTGTCACTCAAAGTGGTTTCATAAATTTTTATGGCATTTGGTGCTAGTGCACTTACATATTTACTGTGTTATATGTTTCATCCTCCACTGCAGCTCTGGCCAGGCTATTTCACCCCCATTTGTGGTTCAAAAAACTAATGCACATGAGGTTGAATTTCAGAGTCCAGAGCCCTCAATTGTTGGAAGGCTCAGTGTATTCCTGCTTTTACAGGCAGAGAAAAAACTACTTAAAACTTAAAACTACTTAAAAATGATTAACTGTTCTTTATCATCATCATTATCTGTTTATTATGACTACTGTTGAATGAAGATGAGGAACAAATGCTGCCATAAATACAAGATTCCTCCTGCCAACGAGTATCTTGATGTGACAACTAAAATTTAAAAACCAATTAATTGAGATGATTGCGGCTCTTGGTCTCATTGAACACTGTCAGCAATAAGGAAGAGTCAACTGAGAGAAGAAATGTCTTACTCATGAGCAGAATTCATATCTGTTTTTTCTTTCCAACTCCAAAAGAAGTCTTCTCTAAACATTACTTAGATACGAATATTTTGGTACTGTAAAGTTACCCTAAATATGGAAAGCTTTTTGGAGTGGGTGGCCATGTTGGCTTATCGAGAAAGGGATGTGAAAATTCAGACTTTCCTAAGGAAGCCAGTGAGGGACAGGAGACATCGCTAGGTTTTGGTTATGCTGTGTTCTGAATCAACCCTTATTACTCTTGGAGTGGGGGTGCCTAGGTAATTGCCAGTTAGTGTTGAGTTTTCTAATATTTATAAGAAGATAATTCTAACAAACAGAAACATGCATAGGAAATACACCATTAAGAAGTATACCAGCATGATACCAATGATTACATTTGAATTTTTTTATTGTTTCTTAGCTAATACTTACATTTCTTACTATATTCAGTAATATTTCATTATCAACATGTTTAATTTAAAGTGTATTAAAATTATCATTAATTATCAATATAATGATATTAATAAGCTTTCATTTATCAGGAACATAGACTCTGTGTGTGTGTGTGTGTGTGTGTGTATGTGTGTGTGTGTAATGTTCAACAGTTTTGTTTCTGAAATTCTATGTTCAGGGCCTCAGAGTTATCTGAAGGACCATTCTGCAGTTTTCAGGTCTCATCTGCATAAGCAGAGGTTATAAAGATAATGTCACTGGGGAGAGAACAAACTTGTATGCAAACTAAAGTTAGTTTTAATCAAACATGTTTTTTTTTAAAACTAGCATTTTCTCTTCGCTTATAACTACTCCCTTTTTTCTTTGTTTCAATAAAACAAAGAAAATGTGGAAAATATTACACAAGCCAAAGTTAACAGATAGTTACCCATATTCAATCACTTAGAAATTTAATTAATGCTAAATAAATAAATGTGCTGCATACAACATGGCATAAGCAGAATATTTCCATTGCCAGCATGCATATCCAGGGAATTTACATATCTTCTCTACTCCTTTCCTGCCCATCCCCTCCTCCAGACACATAAATGAATAAATAAATAACCTGCATAGAATATATGAAGTTTTGACTCTCACTTTAAAGAAATTAAACCTTCAAACTGTTTGACATTTGTCTATCTCCCATCTTGATGAGAATAAGCTGTGGGGAGCAAACTTTCTAGCTCAGGTGGATTCAAGGACATTGACTCAAGCCATTTCTTGCATCATCTTTATCAGCTTTAGCCAAAATGAGCTATTAGTGCTTGCTATGAAGTCAAAGCAATCAGCCTCTGAAGAATGATAGAATACTGCACAGTATGTCACAAGATTCCATACTAGGACTAGTGTGCTGGTAATAACAAATGGCAACAAAACTCTTCAACATTCAAAAATTGTTTGGATTATTTAAAACTGTTTTCTAGTCTTCTTTCTTAATTCCTAGTTGATTGATGCAGAGCTCAAGCTTAAGCCTTGATGCACTCAGAAACCACAAGGCACACAGGCTGCCTCCTCGAGAATTGAGGCATTTTTTTTTTTTTGGCAAACTATTTCCAAATGGTGCACCTCAGTTAACCCTGCTCAAAATGCAACCCATCTTAGCAGGTGGAAGTAGTTTAGTAGGGCACCTCCTCTGTCAAGTGTCAGAAAAATGATTTTGAATAACAAATGCCATGAAGCACAATCAATGTCAACAATTACAGATTAAAATATCACATTCAACAGATGTTTGAGTGTTTTCCTGACAGGGGTCTAGAATTTTACCTGAGATGAAACTTCGATTTAATCTCATCACAAACCAGAGACAATTGTCCGCCCCCTCCCAGAGGGAGACTTTGGGTTCTGTGAATTTTTATCCTTTTTCTAGAGGTATTGCTTACTCCATCTTTGCCAGATTATAAGATTTGCCTGGAATACCTGTTAGTAAACATATTCTCTCTGGACTACTCATATGAAAATCACTGGAGGATCAGTCTGGGAATAGGTATCTTTACCAAGAGCTTCAGGAGACATATCTCAAAACATCATTGTCAAGGATTTCCTTCCTTCTTTCTTTCCTTCTCTTTCTTTCTTTCTTTCTTTCTTTCTTTTCTTTCTTTCTTTTCTTTCTTTCTTTCTCTCGTTTTTTCTCTCTCCTTCCTTCCTTTCTCTTTCTTTCTCTCTCTTTCTTTCTTTCTTCCTCTCTCTCTCCCTTTCTCTCTTTCTTTCTTTTTTTTTTTTGACAGTTTCACTCTTGCTGCGCAGACTGGAGTGCAATGGCGCGATCTCAGCCCACTGCAACCTCCATCTCCTGTATTCAAGGGATTCGTCTTTCTCAGGCTCCCAAGTAGCTGGGATTATAGGTGCCTGCCACCATGCCCGGCTTATTTTTGTATATTTAGTAGAGACAGTGTTTCCACATGTTGGTCAGGCTGGTCTGCAACTCCTGACCTCAGGTGATCCACCTGTCTCGCCCTCCCAAAGTGCTGGGATTACACGCATGAGCCATGGCGCCCAGCCCTGTCAAAGGACTTCTAATTAGAAAATGGGAAAAGACTGTTCATATCCAATCTCAATAAGAATAAAATACTTTAAATTGCAGCAAGAAAAATGACAGTTACAGATGAGGAAGAACATCTTTAACATTATTTTTGAAAAGTGAAAGCATGGAATCTATTTAGTGGATAGGATAATCATTCAAATGTGGATATTTTACATACCAGGTCTTAGTTCTTGAAACTATAGGATCATCAAACAGTGATAGAGTTATCATAGAATGAGAATCATTCATTTGGAATGAAATAGTGCAGCAAGGTCTGTTGCTTACATACCACCTTCAAAAACCGGGGGAAAAAAGGATAAAACAGAAGATCAAAGATTTGTTTTGTTTTATTTTCTTTTAAATCACAAATGCAGGAAAGAGAAGGAGATTGACAACTGGTAGAACTAGCAATAAAAGAGCAGAGCTGTAGAAACCAGAGGAAATAACTCCTAGAGTACTAATGCATCAAGACATAGGAGATGATATTGGTACCTATAAAAGCACAACAATAGGCTGGGCGCGGTGGCTCACGCCTGTAATCTCAGCACTTTGGGAGGCTAAGGTGAGTGGATCACCTGAGGTCAGGAGTTCGAAACCAGCCTGACCAACATGGAGAAACCCCATCTCTACTAAAGATACAAAATTAGCCAGGTGCGGTGTGGTGTGCCTGTAATCCCAGGTATTCGGGAGGCTGAGGCAAGAGAATCACTTGAACCCGAGAGGCAGAGGTTGCGGTGAGCCAAGATGGTGCCATTGCACTCCAGCCTGGACAACAAGAACGAAACTCCAACTCAAAAAAAAAAAAAAAAAAAAGGAAAGCACAATAATAGGTTTTAGAGATTAAAATGTAAACATTGATATAAAGGGCAATTAATTTCAGGATTAATGTATAGTCACAAGATGGAGCTAAAGTAATTCTAAGAAGCAGCAAGCAAAACTTTTAAAATGATGCAAAATATAAAATACAAGAGTTATGGGAGACAGTTCCTATTTCTGACATCTATCTCATGGGAATTGGAAAAAGGGAATCTAGAGAAAATTAAAGTAAGGGAATGGTAAAATAATGATAGAAAAGTTGATCCAGAACAGAAATAATACATGAATCCCAAGTTTGAGAACGGACATCTAGTATCAAGCAGAATGAAAAAACAATTTTATTCTAAACAAACAAAAATGTTCATGGACCTAAATTCATTTAGATGCAATTTTAGAACACTAATCAAGAAGGAGGAGAAGATAAATAAAAAAAAGATTCAGAAAAACAACATACAAATGTAACCAACGTATCTTAAAGTGAACAAGAATTCTCTTGACATTAGACTTTAATCAGCAATTAAATCACTAAATGCAAGAAAAGAATGGATAAATATTATCAGAGTCCTTAATAAACCTAACTTGGAACTTATTATTCTATGTCCTGCCAAAATATTTATCAAATATGAGTGCATAGTAAAATAAAATAGTACCAGGGATATGGGCATTCATAAGCAATATATCTATAGACCCTGTCTGAAAGAAGTACTGGAAGATATAATCAATAAGATTTTAAATGGAACTCAAAAGAAGATATGATTTTTGAAGCATTGAATATTGAAGAAGTGTAAGTATAAATGAATGTTGATTTTTGGGAAAGAGGTAATAATCTAGAATGAAAAGACAGAGAGCAGCAATAGGGTAGAGTGAGTAGAAGTACGAATTCAGTATATATAATTGGGCTGACAGTCTTGATTGATGGAAAAAATTTGTCTAGATTAACTATAAAATTTGTGCAAAACATATTTGTTTCTTAACTTTCTGAGTGGCTGCTTAAATAGAAATAAAATATTTCCTAATTAGTGTTTTTAATTGAGAGAATGAGCTAAATTCACCTGTGTAGAAACAGAAATTGAGTAATAAAATCCAGCTATACACCAAACAACTATTCTTTATACATCTAAACAATGTAAGGCAAAAGAAAACACATATAAAGACAGCAAAATAGCAGAAAACGGCTAGTGATATTTGCCTCTGAAAATATTAGAATTCAAGATTTCTAAAGCGTACAGGAATAATATTTTGAATGGATGAAAGGAACAATCCACCAATAAAAAGTAGATATCTATTGACAAAAGGAAAAAAAGATGATCTAGAATGAATACTTAAAAAATTCAATTCTAAATAATTAATGGATTAAAGACACCACTTAAACACAATTTAGAGTTGATTTAGAAAAAAAAAATGAGAACATTACTGGACACAGGCTAGTTGAAAGGGACCAAAGTAGTATGTAAGAAAAATTATAGAATTTTGTATTTTTTTTTTTACGAAAACAGAAAGATCAAAGTTAGATGAATACTATACAGAAATGACAAAAGGAGTTATTGAAAACTGTGCATATCAATGATTCTCATGAACTAAATGTTGAGCAGAAAAAAGACACATAAGATTACATATGCTATGATTCCACGTACACAAAGAACAAAGCCATCAAAGTCATCTAAGCTGTTAGAAAGTCAAAATACTGGTTGCCCTTTGGTGTGTATGTGTGATGGGGTGGGGAGTGGATGGTTGTTAGTGATTGAAATAGGAAATCAGGTGGAATTTTGGCAAGAGTCCAGTTTTTCATCTGCTTGTTGGTTACACAGGTGTGTTTAGGTTGTGAACGGTAATCAAGTTGTCCACTTAAAATATGCATGCTTTTTTGATATGTATATGTTATGTATAATATTAGTAATATATATCACTAACATCCAATTAAAATAAATTTAATTAGCGTTCAACTTGTGAGGCTTGGAAAAGTACAACAAAGTTTACATTGGTATTACAATTTAGGCAGACAAAAGGCAAAAACTTTTAAAATTAAGGAAAAAGTACCCAGTCTCTTCTTCCTAGCCATTCAATTCCTCTCTATATACTATATAATACAGTCATTCATCTGCATAAGGAGTAGGTTTTCTAGATAAAGAATGGAGTGCCAATTAAATGTAGATTTCAGATAAATAATAATTTTGTATTATAAATAAGTCCTATGCAATATTTTATTTGCTAAATTGAGAGCCTTAAAGATGATGTCCATGAGCATTCCTTGCAGCATTATTGGTAATAATGAGAAGAACTTATATCAAGATCAATGTTTATCAGTAGCAGTATGTTATATGGCATAGATGGCATGTTCATACCATTAAATGTTACGAAGAAGGAGGCTGCACCATAGGCACTATCACAGACAAAATCACCAAGTCATTTTTAAGCTAAAAAAAAATAAAGATAAAACCCACACACAAAACAATAATATATATTTGTTTCAGTTCATTTCTATGATTACACACCAATAGCAAAAGGCTTGAAGGGTACACAGACTCCATTGGTGACAGTGGTTTCTTCTCTTGAGGGAACAGTGGTGATTGGTGGTTGAGGAGAGGTGGATTGGGGGTGATATAAAGGATACTTTAGCATTATTCTTAGAAAAATGGATTGCATCTTGTGATTAACAGAAACACAAACGAAAGCAATAGATTTATTAAAAATGCATCTTTAAAAGGCAGCCAAGTAATGAGCCATGTAAGCTCGTAATGATAAAATGGTGCTTCAAATAGTGCACTCCTTTAAAGCAGCAGCATTGACTCCTGAAAAATAAAACGATGATAATATTCCTTCCCAGTGTTTCACTTTTTGCAATTCACATTTCAGTGTGAGAAACTAGGATATGGCTAGTGAAAGTAATGTGCTACATTGAATGTGACCTGGGAAACTCATCAGGGATAGTTCAGTCTACTAAAGTACCCTTGTGTCTTTTTCCACATATGTGGGTAACTGTAAAACATTAGAAGAATCAGAAGCCTGATGAGAATGAATTATCACCACTCAAAAGTAAAACATCCAATGGGGAGAAGATTTACACAGTTGGTCAACTGTAGACAAATAAGATAAATGCAAATTATTTATTGATAAACCATCTTGAATCAGTGCCAATGTTGTAAATAAGCAGGGAAGAAAAGCTCCAAGATTTGAAGGAACAAACTCGATGGCTCAGAGGACTATCCTTTCCACACTGAGTTATGAACGTGTACAGTATTCAGTCTCTCATCCTTTGTTTCAGAACAGTTAATTAATTGACTGTTTGCCGTTAAGTGCTGAGAACTGTGTCTGTGTTGTGGATTCAGCAGCGGAGTCAGGATGAGCACATTCTCTACTTCCTGAAATGGCTAGTGATGGTGTCTTTCTAGTAAATATTACAAATATTAATAACAATTTTTAAAGACTCACAAGTCAAGCTAATCTGCTTCCACAAAAGGAAAAACTAAACCCCAAATTGAGAATACTAGTCATCTTTGAATTGTCAGAATTAAAAGGGAGTGCCAGAATATCAGAGCAGTTAAGGAGAAAGATCTTTTTAATCCAAACCTCTGTTCACATGGGCATAGCTTAGCACTATGGTATTTTAAGAAAGCAGTAATTTTAAAGCCAAAAGACTATATCTGACCTGAAACAAGTATCTGTCCATTTACTTCTGTAGGTTTATTATTTGGGAACAAAAATGTAAATATTCAGTGCTCTTAATGTATCAGGAATGGGATGAATTCAGGAAGAATCCACCTTACATTTAATAAGTGTATTAATTGTGTAAAGAGTGAGGTTCAAATATACTTACTCTTTGTGTAACTTTCCAGCACATCCTTTGCAAAGCCTAAACTTCTTGTGGAAACTCCCAACTTGAAGGTTTATTGTGAAAACTGGCTTGTGATAATGCATATGAAATTACTCTGAAACATATAAGGAAGTATACAGAAGCACTGCATTGTTTTGAATCTGTGAGCTCTCTTCCTAAGTCATTTTCCTGTCTAAATCTGAAACTTTTAACTAGTCTATGGGTTGTACACAGAAATGTATCTATTAGCAGAAAGATTTATAAAAGTAAGTAATTGTTTAAACTTACAAGTTATGGCAAAGCCCTCTTAAAATGTGGTATCTGTTGAACTCCAGCTGCTCACTTATATTTAAAAGGAATCTGCCCTGAGGATTGTGGTTACATAAGACATCTCGTGTTTAATGTTTATTTATAGGTTCTTGGCAAATTCTCATGGAACCTTTTCAATGCCAACTCTAAATTGCTGAACCAAAGATTCATAAGATGCTTTTATTTAGATAAATTGTGTAATTCACTGGTAGGTACAAGAAATTTCCTTTCCAGATTAAGTTTTTTTAGCATGATGTATACATGGTCAAACCTCTAAGGCACTCAGCTGATTTTATAAATAACATTGATACTTCCTCTCACAAAAACATTACCACACATATCATCCACCTATTTAGGGACCTAAAATTCTATTTAAGAATAAGTGCCTAGACAAGAACAATTACTAGATGGTGGAGGTATTCAATAGGTTCCATTTGATCACTGTGAGCCAAGTCTTCCCCCTCCTCCCTCTCCCCAGGAATGTATATGGATTGTGAGTTAAAAGAGGTATGTTTTCTTTCTGGGTGACAGAACAGGTGTTTCCCTGCTGAGCTAGGTTACCATGCTATATTCTCAGGTTTTGTAATAGCAAGTCCAGAATTGTAACATCCCGCCCTCCTCTTTTTTTGCAATACAATGGCTGTTCTTGAAAATTACTTTTCCACAAGAAGCTGAGGCTTTGCAAAAGGTAAACTGAAATATTACATTGAAGGTACATTTTAATCTCAGTCTTTACACAATTAATACAATTATTAAATGTAAGATGGGTTCTTCCTGAACTCATCCTGTTCCTGATACATTAAGGGTACTGAATATTTACTATGTAAAAAAATGAATTTAGTTACTTGTAGTTTTATTTAATACATTTTATGTGCCTACAAATTGCCATGGGGAGGTCCTGAGGGATTTAAAGACGAATAGAAATGAATAAAAATATGAAATAATGCACCTAAACAAGGGTATCATTGTATTTCCAGAAACTCAGGAGGCCGAGGCAGGTGGATCTTTAGAGCCCAGGAGTAGAAGGCCAGCCTGGACAGCATAGCAAGGTGCTGTCTCACAAAATAAAAATTAATAAACATCAAATGTCACACTGGAATGTAACACTTTGAATTTGATTTGATTATGATGTGGAATGATATTTGAGTGGTTTTGTGATTTTATTTATTTATTTTCTTTTGCTTTTAATAGGGTCCTACCTGAGCGCAAAATGCCTTAAGGGTTGAAGGAGATTTTCAGGTCTGTGTACAGGTGCACAGACTCAGAAAAAAGGAGGCATGATCTTTGTGCTTCTGAAAGGCACAGCAGACCTGTAAATTAAATTCAGAAGACACACTTGTTGTCTTCCTACCATTACACAAGCAAAACCTAATTTGTGGAAAACTTCAATTAGTATTTGTCTTGATGAGTAGTTGACATACTATTACTTAAACTAATTCCCCTGCCAGGTCTTTGGGAGAATTCTACTCAGTGCCAAACAGTCTGTTAAAATCTTGCTTCCTAAGCCTGTGCATTCCAAACTGGAGAGTGTGAGCAGCTGCTTCCCATGGCTGAGGAGAAGGGACTGCCTTCTGCGTCCTGGCTGCAATTTCATGTTGTTTGCATGGACCCAAAGCCCTCTCATCAGACCAATCTCCTAGCAATTTTCATAAGCCCTAACATATCTGTAGAATGTGAACAGTTCCTCATCACTTTCACATACATTATTTCATTGGAGACACTCCAATGGCCCAAGGAAGGTAAGCAAAGCAGATATTTTTATCTTCAATTTACAGCTGAAAAAACTGAGACTGGTGGACATTGAGAGTCTTGCCTATTAAAGCTGATCTAAAACTCAAACCCGAAATCTAATTTGGGATTAGAATCCAGGGCCATTCCATTATACCACACTGCCTCTGCTTTTAAATTTGAATTAGTTTGTATATTGTACCTTGAGACCTGAGGTGGAGGACAAAGACAATAGAAGATTTTAGAGTGTAATCTGAATCTTTGTAATGTCACAAAAAATTCCAGATATAATTTTATGTTATGGGGATACACACACACACACACACACACACACACGTCTTGTTGCTCTATTTCTGTTTTATCTATTTCCAGTTTGCCTCTTGAGTCTGGTAGTGGTTTTGACAAAACAAAACAAGTCTTCTAGTAGCCCTGAAATGGAGAGAAATTACCTTAAAGTCATCATTTCTCTGAAAGAGTCACCTTTCTGTGAGTTAGGCAGATCAAATTCAATTGAAACTTTAAAATCAGCATTTGATCTTGTTGCAGATTTGTTGCTTCATGAGTCATGTCTTATCAGAGGTTAGCTTTTCACTATTGAAAATCACATTTATAAATTTCCACAATTTTAATTAAATCTTTAGACCCTCTTTGTTCCAATATGTTGTTGGATCTTGAGTTTCTCATCTGTAAAAGGAAAAGTTCAAGTGATGACCTCTAAGGTCTCTCTCATCTTTACATATCTGCAACTTTTCCCTGACAGTCTTCTACCATAGAGTAGCCATGGCCAAATATTTTATAGACAAAGTTAGTATACATAATGACAAGTATTACTCATTCAGAGAATCTTGTTTAAGAGACGTCATCTAACAGCTACGTAATAAAAAGAACATAGCTATATGTGTTACCACAAATAATTTTTCAATACATTTGAATATGCATATATGCCATACAGATGTATAGATGTTTTATACAGCCATTATTATCGTAGGCAATTTAGCTTGTGATGAGTTAAACAGCTCTTTATTAACTAAGTAACCTCTGATATTTTTTTTAAAAAGTGATCCAGGGTTAGATATAGCCTTTCTGTTGAAACATTTATGATATATAGATTTAATGTATATAAATCTCTTCTATTATTCATATACTTTGTGCTGCTCATAGATTTCTAATTTTTTTTATTTTGCTCTCTGGAGAACTCTTCAGTTGACTTCTAGGCTTTTAAACCTTCTAAAGAATCAGTCACATTTTCTTTGGTTATTTTTCTACATTATGCTATGATTGAGTCCGGTCCAACAAGGGAAACACATTCTTTATGGCATTGTACAAGGAATCAGACATGAAAAATAATCCCATAGCCAATATTTTAAGTAAATAATATTTTAATGTTATCAACAACAAAAATATCCTAGCATAATCTAATAATTTAGGTCACAAAAATTCATAGATAGATATTGGTGTAGTAGAGTCATCTGGGTTTTCTTTTTTCTTTTGTTTGTTTTTAGATAAAAGAATGTATCCTGTAATAAAAGTTAAGAACGTATTACCTATAAAAATGACTTCCCAGGTAGTATCTATTAATGGAAAGCTATGGCTAATATAGGAGAATGCTAAGTAGAGATAAATGTTATTGTATAATTATTATAAGTCCTGAATAATGAAGTTACATATGAAAGGAACCATTTAACACTCATCACAGGTAAAAAGACACATCAAGAAAATATGCTGCTTCATTATGAAAAGTAGTTGCACAAATATACCAAAATATGGACCAATATCAGGTTTAATTCCAAGGCTTATTTCCAGGTAAGCATGACTTGCAATAATTGGCCAAGGCTACTGATCAGGACTTGAAATGTGAAAGATGGCTTCAACATGAACTAGCAAAGAATGATCTGAACAGTTCACATACCCCTTTTTGGAGGTAGAATTGGAAATGTCTGATGTGTTGTGTTTACAGCACCAGGCTTCTCTCTAATATTGTTAGCAATTCAAGATAGCATGTTTTTTCCTACTTCACCACATTTATAAACCATAGTGCATTTTGGTGCCAGGTGCAAGGGAATTCCAACTCTGAGATCCAAGTTAGAGGGGTTTTTTTGGTTGCCTTTTACTTATTTATTTATTTATTTATTTATTTATTTATTTATTTATTTTTTCCTGGCCAGGCCGAGAAACTAAATACAGCTAATCATTTAGGAAGAGGATCTTTTGGATCTGTTTCCTTTAAGAGTGCAGTATATATGATAATGACTTCATTGTCATCAAATAGAATACAATTAATTTTATTTTTTAGTATGTTATCAGCAAGCAAACCACCAGTATTAGCTCGATACCATCTGGGAGTGACAGTTTCCTTATTACAAAATATGTAAAAATATGGATTCCCTTAAGGAATCTGTTGCATTGCATCTGCTCAGATTTTTGTTATATGCTAATGGTTTTAACCCAGCATATGAAGCATGCAAAAAAAATAACTGAAATTTTTCAGCTAAATTACTCGTTTCACATTTAAAGTGTCTCAAAGATGGGGAAAGCTACATATGCGGCTTTAGCTACAGGGGATTGAGCAGAAACAAAGAAGGAAGGAGCGAGCATGTCTCCTCTTACCTGATGTTTAGTCATCCCCATCTTTGTCTCCAGAGAGAGTCTGACTGCCCACATAATTAAGGCCACTTGATATGTGAGGGAGGTGTGGGGAATGGAGCTATCTGATGCTAAATCCCAAATGAGCACTGGTTATAACAAAGAGATGGTGACTGATAAGACAATTATTATCTGTATAGCTCTGTGTTCATAATATATTAAACAATCACAGTGATTAAAGCGAGCGATTATAATTATGAAACTATTCTCTGGGATAGCGTTTCTTTTCTTTCAATCCTTGGCCTTTTTGTATTTTCTCACCTTTATTTTACTTGGATGTGGAAAATTCATTGGAATGAATTCTGCCTATTGATGAAAGAGTGTGTTTGGGTGTGAGCCAAAAGCATGTAGCAGATTTCAAATGCTGGCCTCCAAGTATCAACCATTTAGGGGAAAGACCTGTTTGTGAACGAGACCATAGTGACAAGCTGAATTTGGTTTACAGAGTAATTCCAGGCCAGAAGTTTTATGTTGGGGTGTTTTTTCTTCTGTTTGATTGTGAAGCTATTGATTTCAGCTAGCAGAATTTTCACACGTGTGAAATAATTTGTATGAATTGCTTTCCCATGTCTATAAGTCCTCAGGCTCCAGAGCGTGAAATATGCTAGGTATTACTTTTTTAACAGCATCATCACAAGATGTATCTATGTATTAAGTCGTAAAATTATTATCAATGATTTATAATTTACATGTATTTATCACAATTGATATTTTCTTTTTCTGATAATAACAATGGCCCAATATCTCTTTGTAGGAAACATGATGGACATAAACCACTATAGTCCATAATAACTCTTTAATTTCTTGATAATATAAGCAGTGTTGGCTCCGCATATAAAATATTCTCTGAAAAGCTGGAGTACATGAGAAGCAGGTTGATACTCCTAAACAAAGTGATGATTCAATAAGAAAGTACCATATATTGTTAAATCCATCTTTTTCAGTCCTTCCAGGCTCCATGGAGTGAATGTCTTTTTGGGATTGTACTGATGAAAAAGTCTGAAGCACATTGAGCAAGTATATATTAATACCTCCAGCCTGAAAAGACTCCCATAAGGTCTATTGATTATACATTTTTCAAAAAGACAGCATAAAATAAACTAGCATACAATAAATAGACTAGCATAAAGTAAAACATAAATCCATTTCTTTTTTAGCTGCCCATTTTGAAACTAGTTTTTTTCTTTTCCCTTATTCACTATAGTTCCTTATCCTGTTGCCTGCTGTTTTTAGTATTGTTTATGTGGGCTACATAGATTGACCTAGGGTAATCAATACTTTTACACACACAAGTGCCGTCACAGGAAATAATGTTTTATAGTATAATTTGTAGACTAGTCACTGCCAATATGCTCCTCCCAATAGGAAAGTTGCTCTAGTTTCCCTGCAGAGTAAAAATAGCTACTAAAATGATAAGAGATGGTATATAGTTGTGATCAAAATTAAAAATTTGCAGGCCTTAGGATAAAATAATCCTTGATTATCCAGAAGGGGAAATGAAAGAAACAGAGACATTAATAAAGAAGAAATATTACATTGGCTGTGTTTGAGTCAGCACATACCAAGAGACAAGAATCTCTTTCTTCCAAGAAGTCATTTAGTAAGCTACACATCTCCTAAGGAAGAAATGTCACCTGCAAACGTTTTATATATAACATCTTGGAACCTATTTCTAGTCTTAAATTTCTCTTTTTTTTTTCTTTTATTTTACTTTAAGTTCTGGGATACATGTGCTGATTGTGCAGGTTTATTACATAGGTATACGTGTGCCATGGTGGTTTGTTTCACCTATCAATCTGTCATCTAGATTTTAAGCCCCGCATGCATTAGGTATTTGTCCTAATGCTCTCTCTCCCCTTGCCCCCAACCCCCTGACAGGCCCTGGTGTGTGATGTCCCCCGCCCTGTGTCCATGTGTTCTCATGTTCAACTCCCACTGATGAGTGAGAACATATGGTGTTTGCTTTTCTGTTCCTGTGTTAGTTTGCTGAGGATGATGGTTTCCAGCTTCATCCATATCCCTGCAAAGGACATGAACTCATTCTTTTTTATGGCTGCATCGTATCCCATGGTGTATGTGTACCACATTTTCTTTATCCAGTCTATCATTGATGGGCATTTGAATTGGTTCCAAGTCCTTGCTATTGTAAATAGTGCTGCAATAAACATATGTGTGCATGTGTCTTTATTGTAGAACCATTTCTAATTCTTTGGGTAGTTTTCTCATTTGTTTAATGTCACTTTGATTTAGTGAGAACTTGAGAAACATCAGGGTCTGTGCTGTATGTTTTAGTTATATTTTCTCATCCAATGCTTGCAATCACCCTTCAGGCTAGGCATTATTTTAATCTCATTTTGCTGATCAGAAAAGTGAGAGTTGGAGAGCTGAACAAAGTTCCCTGATTCAAATGGAATTTAAGACCAGGCATATACATAAACATAGCTCAAGCTCCTAACCACAGCATGGGACAGGGAACTTATTTGAGTCTTTGGTTACAACTTCTGCTGGAAAGAATTGAGTGTATTAGAATGCTTGTTAAAAGTGGGGAACCTACTTAGGATCTGTTAATGAACCCTAAATATTCCATATAGAGTTTTTCTTGTAGTATTTCTTCTTTACCGTATCTAGAGGAGTTACCACTTTGGCACTTAAATCTTTGCTAAAACTGACCTCTTATCAAATGTCAGTCCTCCAATATTAATAGCATTTCATAGCAGCATTCTGTCCTAGAAGTCCCCTTGAAGTTCCTTGAATCTTGCTTTCTACTTTCATAGCAAAGCGCTAGGGAGAGTCAATTTTATAGCATGCCCCTACAAATGTACTGTTCTGTTCTGTGTTTTTGTGGTTGTTGTTGTTGTTTTGTATTTTTTAAGCTTTGAATGCTCATTGATAGGGGTCAGGAAGAAGAGTTACTGTTCATCATTTAAAAACTAAGAATTTTCTTTTTTAATCTTACAGCTAGGCACCTGTGTGGAGGTGCTGCCAAAGGGGAGTTTGTAATGGATCCCAATGAGGTCAGAGTTACAGGATTCTTCCAGTATATTCCTGATGAGTTATTCAATAACAGATTTAAGTGGTACTTAATGTTTCCCCACTGTATGCTGTCAGTAGACTTTAAACAAAATCGACCTGGAGTGTAGCTTTGAACTTGGTGAGCCAGGGGAGCTTAGTAGAACTTTACTGATGAGCTTGCAAAAGATAGGTTGAGTTCATAAAGATATAATTAAAAACATGGCAGCATGAAACTTGATAAAATCCACCTTTTAAATAATTCAGATGAAACATTACTCTTTCTTCTGCCCCTTGATGGTATGTTTCTATAGCTACCAAGGCCATGTATTTAACATTTATTACTGTACTTGAAAAGAAAATTTAGTCCTATGCTGTTATAATTTTATTTAAAAAAAAAAAACTATACAGGAAGAATGTGCAGAATGAGTTACTATGAAAGTTAAAATGTTCATAAAGTAATTTGTTTGGAATGGTGTGTAATAGCCATTTGAAAATTCAGAAAAGTCATTTATTTGATGGGCAATGTTGGGTAAGAGCACTTCATAGTTTGCTCCTTCTCAGTCCAATTTCAGACCTGGAGGTGAGGGACAGGTTCTGGTCTTGCTGGTCTTGCTAGTCAGCTGACCTGGCTTTTGGGGTTTGACTCTGGCCTGGCCACATGGTGATTAGGGCTAGAGACACTTTATCATTGGTCCAATTAAAGTTAATCATTAGATTTCTGAGTAAACAATTGGCAAGGGGGAAAAAGGGGCTCCCTTTCCATAACCTTACTGATTGATAAGATATCAGATTGATGCTCTTGGTTTTGCCCAATGGGAGGATCCCTGGACCAAGAATGAAGCCAGCATGAAAGAAGGCAGAATCTAGTGACCGAGATGGAGTCTTAGCTTTCTTGATGACTTGACAATAGCCATTCCTGGAACATGTTCCTTAGAACTCTTTAGTAACATAATTAAAGCAAATCTATTTGTTGACTAAGCCAGGTTGGTTTTTGTTACTTGAAACGAAATTAATACTAACTGCCAAAGTGAGCCATTTCACTTTCTGTCCTTCTAGCTCTAACTTCAATATAAAATTCAATGCACTCTCCCTGTTGGTATGGCTCTGCCAACCACTTCTCTATTTTGCCCAGCCCCTTCTCATTCAGCAAAGACCCTTGCAGATTACACACCCCATTTAGCTATTGCTCATGAGTATCTCCTTATCTGATATTCTGTCCACGGCAGGGTCATCCTTCAACGGATCCCTGGAAAAATTCACCTTTTGAACGCCTTCTCCCTGACCCTACTTTACTCCTTCTTTTGCTTCTCTAAGTGTTTTACACTGATCATAGCACATAATTGGCACTTCATTATCTACTGTCATTCTGGAAGTCAATGTTTATTATTATTATTCACTTTATAGATAATGTTCCTCTTCCACTGAAGAGGTAAATAGGCGCTTTGGTCATACCTGGGTCTCGGGTCATCACATTTATCAAGACGTCTCCTCTTATATTAATATTGTATTTGAAAGTCATGCATAAATGCCACTTGAATAAAAAGATGAGAGGTTTGCTGGTAACATATAAGTAGAAAATCTGTAGTTCCAATTTCCTTACATGAGTATACTTATCTTTTCAACTCTATTGTGTGGTTCTTTTGTACATAGTTTCTGTATTCTAACATCTTTATGACTTAAAGACCCTAGTAGAGCGTAGACACATAGCAGGTACTCAGTGCTAATTTTCCTTTCTTCTTCTTATTGTCCCTTATTAACATGATTTCAAGATGAAAGTTTAAGTCCTTAAAATGGCCCACAAAGCCTCGGTCTTCCTCTCATTACTTTTCTGCCTTCATCTCCTACCATTCTCTCTACATCCATCCACTGAACTGCTCTGACCTTCTTGTTATAATGGAAACGTGGCAGCTGTGCTCCTACCTCAGGGCCTTTGCACATTCTATTTCTGCAGCCTAACGTACTCTATATGTGACTCTGTCCTCCACCTTTTCAAATCTGTGCTCCAATGTTGCTTTCTGTCCTACTTAAAATGTCATGCTATGTCCCTACCTAAAAGCTCTCCTCATCTCCCCTATCCTGCTGTTCTCTGTAGCACTTTTCACTTTTTTCAGACCATGTGATTTAGTTATTATATTTACTGACCCACTACAATATAGAGAATAGGGGTTCTGTTTCCCTCTCTCTCTCTCTTTATTCATTGCTGTACCACCATTCCTACAAAACTGTCTGGCATATTTGAGATACTCAGTAACTTTCTAATGAATAAATTTTAAAATTCCGTTTATTTCTTAAAGTTTATATACTTACCTCACTCACCTGTCAAGCAAACCTGGCTCTCTCCTGGTTTTCTGTGTCCCGAGTGACCTGCTTCCACACTACCACTCACAAAAATTCACAAAAACCATGCCTCTTGTTTGTGAGATCCTCCTGCCCATATTTACTTAATTGTTTTAAAACTTTGTAATCAACCACTGTCTGAAGGTATTTCTTTTTTCTCAGTTCCCATGATATTTATGATTTGTACCACTCCTTTGAAGATATGTGTAGCTTTGTTTTTCATATAAATTTTGTGTGTTATCTTGTTTCCCCTCAATGTTTACGTTTCATTCTTGAACATAAGAAAGAACAATTTGTATAACCACTCCTTTATAATTACGTTCTGGTCATTTAATCATTAATTATTTAATTAGGAATATAATTAGTGAGTGCATGATGTAAGACAATACTGTGCTAAGATTTGGGGAATACAAGCTCCCTGCTCTCTGTCCTCAGTGAGTTTATAGACTGGTGGTAAAGAGAGTCAGAAAAACGGATAACTACAAAATATGATGTTAGAAGAGGGAAAATAAATGCAGCAACGTGAGAAGGACTGTACCATGACTGGAAGAATTCTTAAGGAAGGGATACATCAGTAATGTCTTCTGGGGAGAGAAATGACTTCAGAATTATGAGTGAAGATAATGAGAAAAATGCAGCAGGCAGAAGAACCAACTCAAAGTTTGACTAACTCAAATTATTTTCAAAGGCAAAGAGAAGAAACAGCATAGTTTCGTGTGTGTATGTGAGATGACAAGCAACGGTAAATGGGAGAGAGAGAGAAGGGAAAATGAGTTAGGAAAGCAAACAGAAAGTCTTATCTGTTTGCTTTCTGGCATATATATATATATATATATATATATATATATACACACACACACACATATACACACACATACACATACATGTATAAATGCATATATTTTATTTTTATTATATACATTTATTTTATTGCATATTTATTATACATATTTTAGCCATATGTATGCTATAAATAGATAATTAAAATATGTAATTTATGTAAGTATATTATATATATAAGCTAGGACTGATTTGGGTTGCAAGTAGTAGAATATTTGTGACAGCAATAATAACACTCCAAGACCTCACATAGGGATGATCATGTGTCCCACTGTGCCAGGTTTGTATCTGTGCTATTTCTGATAGTGCCCACTTCCATTCTCAAAAGCATCCTGGTTTGAGTGATAACTCAATCAACCCCTAACATAGCCAGAAGTCTGGCCTTAGAAGCTGATCTGTCCCTCAGCCATATGGTCAGGATCCAGGCTTCCTCCTGGCCTTCTGCTCTGCCCTCCTCCATGTCTTCTTATCCTCAGGCTTGTCTCCTTAAGGCCACAAGATGATTGATGCAGCTCCAAACATCACATTCTCCCACGTTCAAGGAAGCTATATGTCAATATCTTTGCCAGCACCTTCGTTTATTAGGAAGCGAAATCCTTCCCCAAGCAACTTCTCTGTTCCTGAAATCCTATTGGCCAGAACTCTGTCACATGCCCATCCCTAAATCAATCATGGGTAAAGAGAAACGGGGTTACCATGCTTAGACCAACAGGATTTTAAGGTCTCATAGAACATAAGAAGTTAGCTACTGAATAGGCAACAAATTGCCTGCCACAAATATATTCTTGGTTTCCCATGGAATAGCCACTAACTTTCTACAGGGCTCTGAGAAGAGTTTAGATGGCAAGAACAAAGAGCTTAAAAGTCACATTTCTTGCTTTTCCCTAGCAGAATCTCTTCAGATAAACTAATTTATGTCATCCTCATCTCCCTATGAAGAAGGGGTTATGGGGTCTGAGAAGAGTGATAATGGGGTACCATAGATCCAGATTTAAGTTGCAGCTCACTAACCGTATGATATTAGGCTAGTTACTCATTCTCCTTGAAAGTTACTTGTCTCATTTCTAATAGACAGATGATGATAACTCTATTTCAGATTAGTTTCAAAAAGTAATAGCAATGACTGGGAAACACTTTTCAGGGTACCTCGTATACGTGCTTAATAATTAGAATACATTATTATTATTGGTCAAAGGATTTGGGACTTAACCTGAATTTTAACAGTGATATCAACATAATCTGCAAAATATGAGCAATGCTCTACTGCAAAGACCTAGGCAGGATAAGGTTGGTTTCTGGATTCATGACCACCAAATTTTCAACCAGCAGAGCTGTCTATCTGGTCAGATAAAAGCTACGAAATTACAGTCTCATGGTAATGCTTCCCACACTCTCTTCTGCAAGGCCAAATATTGTTAATTTCCTTCAGGTTTGTTTGTTTGTTTGTTTTTAAGTATGCTTATCTTGTATCTACTTTGTTTAAAGCCATGAGGGCCAGCAGTATGCACCTACCTTCACGTATCTTCATTGCAATGCAAAACCTCTAAAATGTTGAGCATATTTTTAACTTTCAATTTCTGCAAGTAGTCAAAAATAGTTAGTGAAATCTACATGTTTTTCATCTATTTCTAAAGTAAAACAACTCATGCACCCTTTTGACAAGGCTTGGTGTTCATATTCCTACTGAAGCAGGAAAATTTCCCTGACCCCTTGGCAGGTGGGAACTGGAGTGCACAGGTGCTAGAAGTAGCCAGCCACTTCGGTGCTGGCAGAAGACTCCACTCACTCTGTCCCATTGCGTTCATCCCCTCGCAGGAGTGGGGAGCACGGGTGAGTGGGTGCAGGAGCCAGGGCAAGTGCTTTTGGGCACTGGCAGGAGCAAAACTCTGTGCAGCTAGCGGGAATACCTGCGACCCCGGAAGCCCCAGAGGGCGTGTGTGACAGTCCTCTTTTAGCTTTGCCATCCATGGACAGCTTAAGTGTAAAACACCTCAGTGGGCCCTCTGCCTTTTCGCATGAGGCAGTTGCTCTCCACCAGCAGGGCAGAGAATCAGTGTGACAGCCTTTAGTATCTGCACGCGTGGCACCTGAGCTCTTGTTCAGCGTCCAAGAAAAATCAGGTTGCACGAATGAATTGAAGTGTGGTGAACATGGAGGATTTTATTGCTGATGAAAGGGGAGCTGGAAATGGGATAGAGTGGGAAGATAATCTTCCCCCAGAGTCTGGCTGGGAACGGCCAGACACCTCTATGAAGCAACGCTGTCCAGCTGTCCCTCTGGAGTAAAGCTGCTTCTCTCCAAGGTCCATCCACAGTCTCTGAGGTCCCGCTGCTTCTCCTCTTCTCTGCAGGCGAAGCCTGGAGTTTTTGTATGCACAGAATTGGGGGCAAGTAGGGCCATCTGTGGTTTTGGAAAAGGCAGCATTCTAGCGGTAAAACAGGCAATGCTAAATGTTCTCAGTTCAGGCTGCGGTTCGAGGTTTGAGGGTGGAGCCTTTGCCGGGGACCTGCCGTCTTCTGCCCAGAATTTCCCTGCCTCCTGTCCCTATCACTACTCTCTAGCTACTGCCACCCTCAGCCACCTGGACCTTCCACTGAGTACTAAGTGTGGAAGGAGATCCTGATTGGGAAGACGTGAGGAGGCAACCTGGAGAAAGAAGGTGACTTCCTTATGTGTCAGTGTAACAAATCACTCCAAGGATTAAAAAAAAAAAAAAAAAAAAAACAAAAAACATGGAAAGCTAAACTTGGCAGGGGGAGAAAGCAGTCCAAAATTCCTGATAAGATGTTGCTTAGTAGACCAAAGGTACTCATCAGAAAGTGTGGGGTTTCCTGCAAGTTAGTTGGCTTGAGATTTCTAAAACTCCCAAATCAAGTCAGAAATAACCCTTTTCCTCATCCTCATAGTACATTTCTGGCTTTGGTTTGCAGAAATCAAATTTGTTTTTCTTGATCTTCATTTATTATCAGAATGTGAGAGACATACTTTTCTGAAGAGCAAGGTTATTCAGTGTGATATTTCTACCTTTAACTTTGATTAAACAAAAGACTTTACATCCTAACTTTATTGATTTATTTTATGGGTTTAGAATTCTATAGCAAAGAATTCTTACCACTAATTCAAGGCTTTTCCATGCAGTCTGCATGATGGAAGAGAATCATCCAATGTCTGATTTAGAAATGGGAGCAGATATTAGTTACTTCTTAAAAGAAAAGGGGGAAAAGTTCTGATCTCAAATATTTGTTTAAAATTTGTAGGAGCATAAATATGCTATAAAATTCAGATTGATAATGTAACTGACATAACATGTAAAATAAGGTATCAATCAAGTAGCAGAACATTAGTATTTAAACAGAGTTAATGTAGCAGGCATTTGACTTTGTATGTACGTATAGAATCCTTATTAGTTATTATGTTTTTAAAAAGTCAAAATTTGATTCCTAAAGTTTTAAGTGACCTTTCCCAGATGAACCAAAATGATTAAAATTTTTAAAAGTTCTGTGCACAGCATATCAACATATATTTACTGAGAACCATATATTTTCTTGTAACCCTAACACCGATTATGTTATATGAGCTTCATAAATTCATAAGTTAATCAGCTAATAATTACTTTAATGAAACAGTCACAGTAGATGAATGCAAGCACACACATTATAGGAAATATGGAACACTGCAAATGATGACATAAATAAATTCAGAAGACAGGACTTCATAATTGCCTATTTGCTCATGAACACATTTATTAAAATGTTTGTGTCACAGGTAAACTCACCTGTTCACTACGTCTGTGCCATCCCTAGTCAAATTGGCTTTACTTCAAATTCAAGTTCAAAAGTCGGTCAACATTGCATGGCAATTCTGTGATTTCCCAGTAAGCTTATTTTTCCACTTTGGTATGACTATTGCATAGCTTATTCTCTATTCCCAAATCTTCATATCCCTACCCACTTTGTACCATGCACTGAGTAAAAAGAAACTGTCATCACCATCATTCAATCCTACAATCAGTCCTCCCTACATATGTATCCATCTTCTTTCCTGTGACACAGTACAGGATGTGTTCCACTTGGTCTAACTTCTTCCTACGATCTTCTCAAATGCTGAGCAGCTGCGTCCTTTGTCTGTCACTCTGGATGATTAGACAGTCTCTCCCCCTGTCCTTAAAAGCCTCATCAAAAGGAGAACATGGTCTATCCTTTCCCTTTTCCATGTTGAAAGTAGCTTTTCTTGACCACTTATGAAGTTTCTGTTTTCCCTTTGGGCTACACACTTGAATGTGTATCCACACACGTGCCATATCATTTGAATGTCTCAGAAACCTCATCATTAATATGTATACAAACAGAACTCTCATCATGCATCCCACCACTCAATCACTCCTGTCCCCTCATCTTCACTATATGTGCCATAAGCACCACCATCCAAGCATTCATTCACGCCAGAAGTCTAATCATTCTTAATTCCTCCCTTTCTCATCTTCTTGACTTTCAATCCAAAAAGTACTGTTGATTTCCATTCCCAAAATACACATACTGTATCTTTCCATTTTTCTCCTTCTCTGTTGCTACTTCTTTAATTCAAATTATTATTTTCTATGAGCTACTAAAATATTTTTCTAACAGAAGAAGAAGTTATTATATCCAGGATGCTAATTTAAGGTCATGTGGCAAAAGGAGGTCTAAATTTGGCTTAGTGTTAGAGTTGGAAGTGCTATAATATCTTTCCAATTACCAAAAATAAGGTCACGTTTTTCTGTGAGCATGGCTCCTTAGCCTGCTGCTTTCCTTACCTGAAGGATCCCAAGGGGGCGTGGCCTACAAGGCCACTGGGGATGATGAGAAAAGCTGGTGATGAGAGAACTTACAGGCCTGTGGAGAAGGAAGATTTCTCAAAGCTCTGTTTTCTAGCTCATATAGTCAACTCTTCAAAAGAGCATATTTGACAGTGAAACAATTAATACACATTTATCTAGCAAGGCACCGTAGTCTAACAGGATTGGGCATTTTTCAAAACAAGAGTATTTTGAAAACATATATTTAACCTAAAACACTTTGTTTTTATGTTGATACAGTTTTCAACTTCAGGCTATTTTCAGTAAGGCTGCAGTATTTCTCAAATACTCCTTGTCAAACTCGAAAAAAATGAAATAAATCAGAAAATTTGAGTTTTAATTATTTGTAATTTTCTGTGTATTTATTGGGAAAAATACCCTAATTTAATAGCACTTTTAAAGCTTATTTTGTATTTACGATTTTTTTGGACAGATATCTGATCAAATCAAATCAATTTATGTCTCTACAAGTTCCCCTTCAAAGATATTATTGGCTGCAACAGAAGATAAGGATTAAGTATCATACATACAAAAATGGTTTTCAATCAAGAGCTTCTTTAAAAATGACATGTGTAATTATTTGAAAGTATATTGTACTTTTTGAATTTTGTGCAGGACCAGGTTCAATATAGTAATGGTTATCTCCACAGGGGCATGTGGTAATTGTTGATTGCATATTTGCTTTTATTTATTCAATACTTATCTTTTCATTTTCTTGTTTTCTGGGGGATTTGGGGCATTAAACTGACTTATTTCTAGAGTAATCTACCAAGTGACATTTGGGGTGGCAAAATGATTTTAGGAAAAAGGAGAGCACACATAACTAACACTAAGTGTTAGACTTCAGAGATTAAAGATTTCACAAACTCTGGTATTACTGTATTAATCTCCTAGTACAAAAACTGTAATTGTTTAGATTATTTGACACCAAGTTTATCTTCAGCTACTTTTGAACTTTGTTTCTTTAAATTTGGAATGTAATCTCCCATAAGTACCCGGTCCATTTTCCTTTGGGAAGAGCATACACTTGGTCCATGTCAGCCTCCAAGTTCGGTCAATTACCCCCAGGAATCATCTGTGATGAACCTTTCCAGCATCAGTGATTACAATGATATTCTTACTGTTTGGGGATTTTAAATAACAGGACAAGCAGGACATGTTCCTTTTCATCTTTGCCTCCCATAATTTTCTTTGGTAGAGGTCTTATCAAAAATGCTTGATTTTTCCCCCTAATTATAACTCTTCAAAGGAGAGAAAATGAGACTTGGAGCCCGGGTTTTCTAGCAAATGCTTCTAGGCCCACAGCTGCTTCAGCTTTTGAAGTTCCCTCTGCTCACCTCTTGATGCTGCAACCCTCTTAATAGCAGCATTAGCTATTTCAGCTCCATTTTTCTGACAGTCTTGGTGGAGAGAGTGAGGGAAAGCCTTTCATGTAGGACTTTGTTGCCCTGATATGATGCTTGAAAGATAAAAATAATTCTGATTTATCTAGTCCTGGCACATACATGTAGCTGTAGTCTCCTTGCTTAGTAAGCAGGAATGGCTTTCACTAGGTCTTTCTTTATTTGCCATTAATAATGGAGATTAGAACCCTATACAACCAATTTAAAAGACAATGACTCAAGGATGCACCTATTCAATACAATGCAGACATAAGATTCAAATTAAACTACAAACACTCCAAATAACAAACTCTCTGTTTCTAGTCAGAAATGGCTAGTGAATAAGAAAAAATGTTATTAAAATCCTTTCTTCTCATAGCTAGAGAGGAAAAAGTAAAACATACATTGATGTTACAAATTAAAAGAAGAAGAACAATGTGCAATACAATCAATCCTGTCCTTTAGTGGAAGGTGATTTTAACATTTGTAAGTTTAGTTGCATAAATGCAGTCAAACCATACATGAAGTCATTTTGCTCCAACACCTGACAATGCCACAGCTCTGGATACCTATTTTGCTTTCCAGATACGGCAGAATACAGTCATAGGGAGGTTCTGCCTCTTGTTGAAAAAGAAGTTGTTGAAGTTGTTGATAGTATTTGCATTCATCAATTTCAACGTGGATGTTGAGAAAGAACCACATGTAAGCACGTGCCTTGGCATATACTGAACACTGACTTATTCCATGGAGCTATTAAACCCTTTTAACTCTACACAAGCACTTTTTTGGATCTTATATGAAAGTATATTTGAATATACTTTGATTCTTGGGGGAGAGGGGACAGAAAAAACTGTGTAAATTTGAGGCGGGATTAAAACTGTTGTGCTTGTCCTTTTTGTTATGTATGAGAAAAACAAGTATAGCCCAAAGAATATCTGAAGTCAGAATAAATTGGAATACTTGTGCTTTGAAGGAAAGTGAAGTTTTTTGTACAGTCAAGTTAATTGGGCACATCTTTTAACAGATCTAGGTTTCTGCAAATCATGTCTGGTGCAAGTACAGTTTCAAAGTATGCTTTTCAATCATATTTCGTACTTGTTCTTTGAGAGTTAATTAACATGTATATTTCCAGAGTTGTGCGATTGTTGGAATGGTGTAGCTGGAGCTTCAGAGCAAGGTGCTATAGTAATATAGACAGAAAACAAAATGGGTTGGTAACTGGTACATGGTGATTTGCTCTTCTTATTGGAGTCCTTCTCTTGGTGTTATTTGACAGTGTATATCCTAGAAACCTTACTATGGGGCTACAAAGGGCAAGATTCCATTTTTCGGTAGATAGATTTATTCCTGAAGGTTGTGAGAAAACTCAGTGTTAATCTATTGGGACTTGATGCATGAATAGTTAGGTTTAAGGAAAATATTTACTCCTGTTTCTGCAAATGGGGAATTCAGGGCTGTTTTCTGAGGCACTGAGATTCTCGAAGCTCTCCTGCTGGTGGTGAATGACTACCTTTGCCTCATATGACAGCTGGAATTGCTCTGGCATTTCCTGTAGAATAGTTTTAGTTTATCTTCCATCTTTTGATGGCCTTGTTATACCCTAGAAAGTAGTTTAGAGAACAGAGTTCTCTTACACCATCATAACTGCATACCTCTACCTTCATACCACATTAGTGACCACAGCAGAAAAGTGTAGAGAGCTCTGGCCAGTGGAGCAACATCTTGGGAATCTCACTAGTTGCTACAGCTTAGCATGGTAAGAGTCCAGGCAGAGGGGCTCTGGGGATCTTGTACTTGACAGTCCTCTAGGGGACTCAGAAACAGCTGGGAGACATTTGAAGAGAAGGAGAGTTGCCAAATAAACATGGAAAGTCCTGAGTAAACATTGCAGAGAAAAATCAATTCCCTAAATCTCTCTGTCTGAATACCACAAAAATAATAAAACAAATAAGCAAAAAGTTGGACAGCAAAAACTAAGTAAAAAGCAAGATTTATCCCTCCTGTCATATGCTTCTAAAAGATACAACCAAGAGAAATTAAAAAAAATTAGTGAAGTTCTTAATTGCGTCTCCCTTCCTAAGATGTGGCACCAGAGATTAATGAGTCACCAAACTTCTGAGAGCTCTTATTCATATCCCACAATCTTGGGACCATCAAATTAAGGATGTTCAATTGAATCTAGAGAAAAGCAAGGAATGATTCCAGCTATGATGGAAGACTCACCTGCTATCAAGAAATGTTGATGGAAGCTGAAGGAATTCACTGTGTTCCTGGAATCTGTGGTGAATTAGGGCATCGAACTGAATTCTTCAGGCATTCCTTCCATTAAATATGTAAGAGGCGCAACAGGTTGGAGAGTACCCTGATAGAAAGACATTAAACCATCTCTTGGATACCAGGGGCCGCCAAACTTTGGGCTGTGGGCTGACTACTGATCTTGTGAATAAAGTTTTGCTGGAACACAGCTATGCCCACTTGTTTATGTATCGTCTATGGTTACTTTTATGCTAAAACAGCATAGTTGAGTAGTTGCAATAGAGACCACAGTGGCACAAAGTTCACATATTACTATGTATCTTTTTATGGAAAAAGTTTGCCCATTCTTGTCATAGAAGACAGTGGGGAGTTTAGGATTGCCAAAACAGAAAACCACACTCAGATAAGATCAATAGTGAAAAAGACATTTTACTAATTGCATTACAGAATATACAGAAAGGCTAAATAGAGCTATCTACATTAAATATATTAAGTTACAAATAAGAAAGAGAAAAATGGCATGGTGTTTGTGTCAGCAAGCCACACACACACACACACACACACACACACACACACGCATGCACAGAAAAGAAACAACCATAAAATCTAGTTTGGGATAATACATAACTTGAGGAAAAATGGAAATAGTGCTTTCTACCATGAAAATTACTAGTTAGAGTATAACTTAAGGAAACATTTCAAAGACAAGTTGATAAATCAACATAAATTGATGAACATAAATATACAGCTCAGTAAATAATTGGATATTTACAAAGCAATATACAACAAAGCAACCCTCATCTTCATATGACTACTAAATAAATTAGAAAGAACTGGAAACAAAAGAGATAGGGCTAAAAAATCAAATCATGGAAATGGACAAAAGACTTGAGCATAAATATAAATTCAGAAAAAAAGGGAAATGACTTAAAAACTAATGAAAAGCTGGAAATAGACAAATATGTCCTGACATTGATATTTGCTGTTCCTATAGTAGATACCATAAAGCAGGGTGATACATTTTCTTGAATTAAAGGAAGAAATAATGTTCGAATGGAATGAATACACCATATTCCAGGAAAATCTGACACAGAGCAAAAGGGGTCTTTTTAAAGTTGTCTTTTAAAGTCTCTGGGTATTCATGAAGAAAAGCAAATCATTTATAATGGGGAAAACAAAATTGGGCTGGTCTTCACCATGACAACTTTCAATGGCAGAAGGTAATGAGATAATAACCAATAGTTACTGAGGGAGATGAAATGTAACTCAAGAATATAATAGTTGTTCTTCACATATGAAGGCAACAGATAAATAGGCTAATTCGGAGAAGAATTTATAGACTAAAAGACCTACAAAATCTTCTGAGACCTTACTGCCCCAATGCAAACTCAAACAAAACTTCATGGAGCTTAATCATTCAAAAGAGGAATGAAGGAACCCTACTAAAAAGATGAGTGCAGCATTAAATGTCAGAAGAGAGCATGGTGGTGTTTGCAGTGCACTGAGGAACAAGGTAACACAGGCATATTTTATACACAGGTTATCTTGCTAGCTGAAAGGCACCACACATTCTCACACATGCCAGAATGTATGAATGAAGGAACCTTCCGTCCAGAAAACTGATACAAGTAGATAAGTACTTAGATCATTAAAGAAAGAAAAAATAATGATACCAACACAGGCATTTAGTCAGTCAAGAGCCAACAGAGATGTAAATAAATATCACAAACTCAGAAGTAGCCTCGCCATAATAATAACTAGTGATATCATTCGTGGCAATTATTGAAACAAACAGAATAGAGTTGTAGGACATAATTTAAAAAATCATCAACCTTGAAACAGAAAAAGAGATGCTGAGTCAAGGGAACTAGATGTGGAAGAAAATATGTTAATTTTATAAATTTTTATGGTTTGGGGTCAATAGAGATTGACTACAATTGAGAACCATTTTTTCAGAAAAACAGAATGATTCCTATGCATTCAATTTTTATGGTTATCTGTTTCTATAATCTTTAATATCTCTTAGGGACAAATAGTTCACATGGGGATAAAATATTTCCCTAAAATTAGTGATTCTATTAGTTTTATCGCAATTTTAATTTATCCTATAAAATTCAAATAATATTAAATGCTCTCCAACTTAAAATTGCACAGACGCATTTTATCTTATTATTTTTATCCATCCATTCATCCACACACATTTATCCATTGTTCCATCCATTAGTCTCCTTGTTTCTCTCCTTATCTGTTGTTTTACAATCACATTTATCTTTGTCATTGTATTTATATGTATATGTACATACATGGATTAAAATGTGTAAAGTAACATTTCCCTAATGTTGGCAGTGGCTATTTCTGTGTAGTCATGTTTTTCAAAATTATTTTTCTTTCTTTGTTATGTTTATTGCTTGTGTTAAAATAATAGACATGTAAAATCATTATTTAAACAAAAAATGATTTAGCTCATTATTCATAAGCCCTAAGAACATTTGGATTATATAAATGAAATAAAAATCTCCTGAAAGATTTAATGTATCATTTACAAACAGCATTGTGAACTTCAGAAAGCAAAATAATTTTTTTCAATGCAGTGGACCTATCTGGCTTATGAAAAATTATAAAGTGGACAAAGGCCACCTGTCCTGTATGCGTTCTTTCTCCTATGTTATGACTCTCAACCTGCAAATGGTATAGATTTTTTGAAAATCTATTAGCATAGGAATCCCATCGGGGGCACTATAGGAATCTCATTGAGGGCACTATGCAGAGTATGCTTAACTTTGTGGTTTCCCACACGTTCTCTAACATAACAACTTTTTTCTTTTTTTTTTCTTTTCTTTGTCTCGCTCTGTCACCCAGGCTGTAGTGCAGTGACACCATCTGGGCTCACTGCAAGCTCCGCCTCCCGGGTTCACACCATTCTCCTGCCTCAGCCTCCCGAGTAGCTGGGACTACAGGCGCCCGGCACCACGCCCAGCTCATTTTGTGTACTTTTAGTAGAGACGGGGTTTCACTGTGTTAGCCAGGATGGTTTTGATCTCCTGGCTAACAGGAGGTCATGATCCTGTGGCCTCGTGATCCACCCACCTCGGCCTCCCAAAGTGCTGGCATTACAGGCGTGAGCCACCATGCCCAGCTGATAACACTTTTTTTTTTTTTGCTGTTTCCTGTGGCCCTTTAGTAACATACAGTTGCCAAGACATTGCCATCTGACCTGTTATCCTATTATGTAATACTTTCTACACCACACTTGTGAACAACTCCATCCAAAGGAGTGAATAACACCACACAGCAAATGAGAAAGGTGTTTATGGATACAGATACATTGGGATGCTTCTCAAATCCCATATCGCTTTTGCTGACAAAAAGGAAAGTGATTGAACCACTAGTTAAATATCCAGCATTACAATCTTCCCATTTTTTCCCATAAGATTAAAGAAAGCTTGACTCATATGTTATTTATTTAGAAAGTCAAATGAGTAAAAGTGAGACTGCAAGGAGCTTAGAAAGTATCCAATGAATTAGTATGCCTAAAGAAACTGAAGATCAGGAATAAAATCCATTGTTTTGGTCTTTGAAAAATATGATTGATTTTAATGATTAGCCACATCCCTAGAAATTGGATTCACATCTATTCTCTTTTGAATATGGCCACATTTCCCAATGATAATCCAAGCAGATAATCGTAAATAGCAACAATGATAATGCAAGAGCCTGAAGGTACCTGGAGGTGGGACGGTGAGTGGAACATGGTTTGGGTCCCGGCTGTGTTTCACTTTTTTTTTTTTTTCCATAGTATTTACATTGTATTATGTATTATGAGTAAACTGTTTAATAGAGGTGATTTGAAGTAGACAAGGGCATGTGTGTAGGTTATATGCAAATACTGTGCCTTTTTAAAAATTTTTTTATTTTATTATTATTATACTTTAAGTTTTAGGGTACATGTGCACAATGTGCAGGTTAGTTACATATGTATACATGTGCCATGCTGGTGTGCTGCACCCATTAACTCGTCATTTAGCATTAGGTATATCTCCTAATGCTATCCCTCCCCCCTCCCCCCACCCCACAACCGTCCCCAGAGTGTGATGTTCCCCTTCCTGTGTCCATGTGTTCTCATTGTTCAATTCCCACCTATGAGTGAGAACATGCGGTGTTTGGTTTTTTGTCCTTGCGATAGTTTAGTGAGAATGATAATTTCCAATTTCATCCATGTCCCTACAAAGGACATGAACTCATCATTTTTTGTGGCTGCATAGTATTCCATGGTGTATATGTGTCACATTTTCTTAATCCAGTCTATCATTGTTGGACATTTGGGTTGGTTCCAAGTCTTTGCTATTGTGAATAGTGCCGCAATAAACATATGTGTGCATGTGTCTTTATAGCAGCATGATGTATAGTCCTTTGGGTATATACCCAGTAATGGGATGGCTGGGTCAAATGGTATTTCTAGTTCTAGACCCCTGAGGAATCCCCACACTGACTTCCACAATGGTTGAACTAGTTTACAGTCCCACCAACAGTGTAAAAGTGTTCCTATTTCTCCACATCCTCTCCAGCACCTGTTGTTTCCTGACTTTTTAATGATTGCCATTCTAACTGGTGTGAGATGGTATCTCATTGTGGTTTTGATTTGCATTTCTCTGATGGCCAGTGATGGTGAGCATTTTTTCATGTGTTTTTTGGCTGCATAAATGTCTTCTTTTGAGAAGTGTCTGTTCATGTCCTTTGCCCAGTTTCTGATGGGGTTGTTTGTTTTTTTCTTGTAAATTTGTTGGAGTTCATTGTAGATTCTGGATATTAGCCCTTTGTCAGATAAGTAGGTTGCGAAAATTTTCTCCCATTTTGTAGGTTGCCTGTTCACTCTGATGGTAGTTTTTTTTTTGCTGTGCAGAAGCTCTTTAGTTTAATTAGATCCCATTTGTCAATTTTGGCTTTTGTTGCCATTGCTTTTGGTGTTTTAGACATGAAGTCCTTGCCCATGCCTATGTCCTGAATGGTAATGCCCAGGTTTTCTTCTAGGGTTTTTATGGTTTTAGGTCTAACATTTAAGTCTTTAATCCATCTTGAATTACTTTTTGTATAAGGTGTAAGGAAGGGATCCAGATTAGCTTTCTCCATATGGCTTGCCAGTTTTCCCAGCACCATTTATTAAATAGGGAATCCTTTCCCCATTGCTTGTTTTTCTCAGGTTTGTCAAAGATCAGATAGTTGTAGATATGCGGCATTATTTCTGAGGGCTCTTTTCTGTTCCATTGATCTATATCTCTATTTTGGTAACAGTACCATGCTGTTTTGGTTACTGTAGCCTTGTAGTATAGTTTGAAGTCAGGTAGCATGATGCCTCCAGCTTTGTTCTTTTGGCTTAGGATTGACTTGGCGATGCGGGCTCTTTTTTGGTGCCATATGAACTTTAAAGTAGTTTTTTCCAATTCTGTGAAGAAAGTCATTGGTAGCTTGATGGGGATGGCATTGAATCTATAAATTACCTTGGGCAGTATGGCCATTTTCACGATATTGATTCTTCGTACCCATGAGCATGGAATGTTCTTCCATTTCTTTGTATCCTCTTATTTCCTTGAGCAGTGGTTTGTAGTTCTCCTTGAAGAGGTCCTTCACATCCCTTGTAAGTTGGATTCCTAGGTATTTTATTCTCTTTGAAGCAATTGTGAATGGGAGTTCACTCATGATTTGGCTCTCTGTTTGTCTGTTGTTGGTGTATAAGAATGCTTGTGATTTTTGTACACTGATTTTGTATCCTGAGACTTTGCTGAAGTTGCTTATCAGCTTAAGGAGATTTTGGGCTGAGACAATGGGGTTTTCTAGATATACCATCATGTCATCTGCAAACAGGGACAATTTGACTTCCCCTTTTCCTAATGGAATACCCTTTATTTCCTTCTCCTGCCTAATTGCCCTGGCCAGAACTTCCAACACTATGTTGAATAGGAGTGGTGAGAGAGGGCATCCCTGTCTTGTGCCAGTTTTCAAAGGGAATGCTTCCAGTTTTTGCCCATTCAGTATGATATTGGCTGTGGGTCTGTCATAGATAGCTCTTAGTATTTTGAGATAGATCCCATCAATACCTAATTTATTGGGAGTTTTTAGCATGAAGGGTTGTTGAATTTTGTCAAAGGCCTTTTCTGCATCTATTGAGATAATCATGTGGTTTTTGTCTTTGGTTCTGTTTATATGCTGGATTACATTTATTGATTTGCATATATTGAACCAGCCTTGCATCCCAGGGATGAAGCCCACTTGATCATGGTGGACAAGCTTTTTGTTGTGCTGCTGGATTCGGTTTGCCAGCATTTTATTGAGGATTTTTGCATCAATGTTCATCAAGGATATTGGTCTAAAATTCTCTTTTTTGGTTGTGTCTCTGCTCGGCTTTAGTATCAGGATGATGCTGGCCTCATCAAATGAGTTAGGGAGGATTCCCTCTTTTTCCATTGATTGGAATAGTTTCAGAAGGAATGGTACCAGTTCCTCCTTATACCTCTGGTAGAATTCAGCTGTGAATCCATCTGGTCCTGGACTCTTTTTGATTGGTAAGCTATTGATTATTGCCACAATTTCAGAGCCTGTTATTGGTCTATTCAGAGATTCAACTTCTTCCTGGTTTAGTCTTGGGAGGGTGTATGTGTCAAGGAATTTATCCATTTCTTCTAGATTTTCTAGTTTATTTGAGTAGAGGTGTTTGTAGTATTCTCTGATGGTAGTTTGTATTTCTGTGGGATCGGTCGTGATATCCCCTTTATCATTTTTTATTGTGTCTATTTGATTCTTCTCTCTTTTTTTCTTTATTAGTCTTGCTAGCGGTCTATCAATTTTGTTGATCCTTTCAAAAAACCACCTCTTGGATTCATTAATTTTTTGAAGGGTTTCTTGTGTCTCTATTTCTTTCAGTTCTGCTCTGATTTTAGTTATTTCTTGCCTTCTGCTAGCTTTTGACTGTGTTTGCTCTTGCTTTTCTAGTTCTTTTAATTGTGATGTTAGGGTGTCAATTTTGGATCTTTCCTGCTTTCTCTTCTGGGCATTTAGTGCTATAAATTTCCCTCTACACAGTGCTTTGAATGTGTCCCAGAGATTCTGGCATGTTGTGTCTTTGTTCTCGTTGGTTTCAAAGAACATCTTTATTTCTGCCTTCATTTTGTTATGTACCCAGTAGTCATTTAGGAGCAGGTTGTTCGGTTTCCATGTAGTTGAGCGGTTTTGAGTGAGTTTCTTAATCCTGAGTTCTAGTTTGATTGCACTGTGGTCTGAGAGACAGTTTGTTGTAATTTCTGTTCTTTTACATTTGCTGAGGAGAGCTTTACTTCCAACTATGTGGTCAATTTTGGAATAGGTGTGGTGTGGTGCTGAAAAAATGTATGTTCTGTTGATTTGGGATGGAGAGTTCTGTAGAAGTCTATTAGGTCCACTTGGTGCAGAGCTGAGTTCAATTCCTGGGTATCCTTGTTAACTTTCTGTCTCATTGATCTGTCTAATGTTGACAGTGGGGTTTTAAAGTCTCCCATTATTATTGTGTAGGAGTCTAAGTCTCTTTGTAGGTCACTCAGGACTTGCTTTATGAATCTGGGTGCTCCTGTACTGGGTGCATCTATATTTAGGATAGTTAGCTCTTCTTGTTGAATTGATCCCTTTACCATTATGTATGGCCTTCTTTGTGTCTTTTGATCTTTGTTGGTTTACAGTCTGTTTTATCAGAGACTAGGATTGCAACCCCTGCCTTTTTTTGTTTTCCATTTGCTTGGTAGATCTTCCTCCATCCTTTTATTTTGAGCCTATGTGTGTCTCTGCACATGAGATGGCTTTCCTGAATACAGCACACTGATGGGTCTTGACTCTTTATGCAGTTTGCCTGTCTGTGTCTTTTAACTGGAGCATTTAGCCCATTTACATTTAAAGTTAATATTGTTATGTGTGAATTTGATCCTGTCATTACGATGTTAGCTGGTTATTTTGCTCATTAGTTGATGCAGTTTCTTCCTAGTCTTGATGGTCTTTACATTTTGGCATGATTTTGCAGCGGCTAGTACCAGTTGTTCCTTTCCATGTTTAGTGCTTCCTTCAGGAGCTCTTTTAGGGCAGGCCTGGTGGTGACAAAATCTCTCAGCATTTGCTTGTCTGTAAAGTATTTTATTTCTCCTTCACTTATGAAGCTTAGTTTGGCTGGATATGAAATTCTGGGTTGAAAATTATTTTCTTTAAGAATGTTGAATATTGGCCCCCACTCTCATCTGGCTTGTAGAGTTTCTGCTGAGAGATCCGCTGTTAGTCTGACGGGCTTCCCTTTGTGAGTAACCCGACCTTTCTCTCTGGCTGCCCTTAACATTTTTTCCTTCATTTCAACTTTGGTGAGTCTGACAGTTATGTGTCTTGGAGTTGCTCTTCTTGAGGAGTATCTTTGTGGCATTCTCTGTATTTCCTAAATCTGAATGTTGGCCTGCCTTGCTAGATTGGGGAAGTTCTCCTGGATAATATCCTGCAGAGTGTTTTCCAACTTGTTTCCATTCTCCCCGTCACTTTCAGGTACACCAATCAGACGTAGATTTGGTCTTTTCACATAGTCCCATATTTCTTGGAAGCTTTGTTCGTTTCTTTTTATTCTTTTTTCTCTAAATTTCCCTTCTCGCTTCATTTCATTCATTTCATCTTCCATCACTGATACCCTTTCTTCCAGTTGATCGCATCGGCTCCTGAGGCTTCTGCATTCTTCACGTAGTTCTCGAGCCTTGGCTTTCAGCGCCATCAGCTCCTTTAAGCAGTTCTCTCTATTGGTTATTCTAGTTATACATTCGTCTAAATTTTTTTCAAAGATTTTAACTTCTTTACCTTTGGTTTGAATTTCCTCCTGTAGCTCAGAGTAGTTTGATCATCTGAAGCCTTCTTCTCTCAACTCGTCAAAGTCATTGTCTGTCCAGCTTTGTTCTGTTGCTGGTGAGGAACTGCGTTCCTTTGGAGGAGGAGAGGAGCTCTGCTTTTTTGAGTTTCCACTTTTTCTGCTCTGTTTTTTCCCCATCTTTGTGGTTTTATCTACTTTTGGTCTTTGATGATGGTGATGTACAGATGGGTTTTTGGTGTGGATGTCCTTTCTGTTTGTTAGTTTTCCTTCTAACAGACAGGACCCTCAGCTGCAGGTCTGTTGGAGTTTGCTAGAGGTCCATTCCAGACCCTGTTTGCCTGGGTATCAGCAGTGGTGCCTGCAGAACAGCGGATTTTAGTGAACCGCGAATGCTGCTGTCTGATCATTCCTCTGGAAGTTTTGTCTCAGAGGAGTACCCGGCCGTGTGAGGTGTCAGTCTGCCCCTACTGGGGGGTGCCTCCCAATTAGGCTGCTCGGGGGTCAGGGGTCAGTGACCCACTTGAGGAGGCAGTCTGCCCATTCTCATATCTCCAGCTGCGTGCTGGGAGAACCACTGCTCTCTTCAAAGCTGTCAGACAGGGACATTTAAGTCTGCAGAGATTACTGCTGTCTTTTTGTTTGTCTGTGCGCTGCCCCCAGAGGTGGAGCCTACAGAGGCAGGCAGGCTTCCTTGAGCTGTGGTGGGCTCCACCCAGTTCGAGCTTCCTGGCTGCTTTGTTTGCCTAAGCAAGCCTGGGCAATGGTGGGTGCCCCTCCCCCAGCCTTGCTGCCACCTTGCAGTTTGATCTCAGACTGCTGTGCTAGCAATCAGCGAGACTCCGTGGGCGTAGGACTCTCCGAGCCAGGTGTGGGATATAATCTCCTGGTGCGCTGTTTTTTAAGCCCGTCTGAAAAGCACAGTATTAGGGTGGTAGTGACCCGATTTTCCAGGTGCTGATTGTCTCCCCTTTCTTTGACTAGGAAAGGGAACTCCCTGACCCTTTGCGCTTCCCGAGTGAGGCAATGCCGCACCCTGCTTTGGCTCGCGTACGGTGCGCTGCACCCACTGTCCTGTGTCCACTGTCTGGCACTCCCTAGTGAGATGAACCCAGTACCTCAGATGGAAATGCAGAAATCACCCGTCTTCTGTGTTGCTCACGCTGGGAGCTGTAGCCCGGAGCTGTTCCTATTCGGCCATCTTGGCTGCCCTGAAAAAATCCTGTGTTTCACTTTTAAAAGACCATGTGTTTCTTGTTAGACCATCTTCTCTGTCCTGTGCTTTCGTCCCAACTCTTCACAGTTCAACATAGGAGCCAATTACAGAGGCTAGAATGTATTTCTTTAGCTCCCTTTGTCTTTACCCTGGTGTTTCTTGCATGCTATCTGGACAAAAAGCTCAAGGCTTTTTTGTCTTTAATTGAATCATAGGAGAGGCTTAACCCCTCCCACCTCAGAGCAGTTATATTTATATGGGGTAAACATTTAAAATATAATCAAAGGAAAGTGGTTCAAATTGATTTCATTAGAGCATAAAAGTAATTGCCAAGTAGGTTTTAAACCCATTCAAAATATGAATTGCAGGTCTGGGGGGACCACCAGAGGCAGCACTGGCCTCCCAACCCGTATACGCCAGGGCTGCATCTTGAATTTCAAGTCCATGTAGACCAAACCTACCCCTGTGACCACAGAGAGAGAGAGGCAGTCCTGGGCTGCTGGAGAGACCTCTAATCCTTGACTTCACCTCCTCCATTCCCCTTCGCCTCATCACTACCCCATCTCTCCAAAAGCCACAAGTGTGTAAAATGTATTCATTTGCCAGAGGCTGTTTATTCTGTTTAATAGACACCTGTTGTCCCCTCATCCTTTCTTTTTAGATTGTCTGAACAGGCACAAAGCAAATTAGTGCAAAATGCTTTCAGCCAAGTGTCAGGTGGAATCACGGTGAAGAATGCTCCACTCTTGGGCTTTCTAACTCTCTTGGTGCCTTCCTGACAGCTTTGTCTCCCTCAATTATAGCTTCCATGATGTGTTCTCTGTGTGGAGCCCCAAAACCAATACTGTAACTTTGGGAGGTTCTGTTTCAACAAAGACATCTTGAGCTCACTGTGAATGAAGAAATCATAAGGATTAGAGAAAGGAGCTTTGCAAAGTCTCAAACATATTTTTCTGAATGGGGCATTTCCAGGCTTCTTTGGTTCTTACAAAGATTAGGAAGTTCTACAACCATGCCACATATGAATGATAGGTTGCAGTCCTTAAGCAGGAGACTCATTAATGACCTTGGTTTAAAACAAGCCTTTGGAGCCAGGAACTACTGGCAGCCCTTAATGTCCCTACACAAAATGTGTCTGTTCAAGTACTTCCGATATTACAGGGGAACCTTAGCATGCAACAAAAAGGCAACTACTATTATGTATTGATAATGTTTGTAGTTCTCAGCTCAGCTTATATAGAAATAAGTTTAATTGGAACTTACATGATAATCTTCCAGGTGTAATTATTTTTAAACCATTAACAAATTTTATTTTATTTTTTTGAGATGGAGTGTTGCTTTGTCACTCAGGCTGGAGTGCAGTGGTGTGATCTTGGCTCATCGCAACTTCCACCTCCCAGGTTCAAGTGATTCTCCTGCCTCAGCCTCCCAAGTACCTGGGATTACAGGTGCCCACCACCACATCTGGCTAATTTTTGTATTTTTAGTAGAGACAGGGTTTCACCACATTGGCCAGGCTGGTCTCGAACTCATGACCTCAGGTGATCCACCTGCCTCAATCTCCCGAAGTGCTGGGATTACAGGCATGAGCCACTGCGCCTGGCCCCATTCACAAATTTTAGAAAAATTATCTCCTTCTCTCTATCTCTCTGTCTCCATTGCTTCATCTCTCTTCCTCTCTCTCTCCTTCTCTCATCTGCTCTGTTTCTTTCTATTTTTTTTCTATGTCTGATGACGGCATACTATATTTAATATCATCTGGAACCTAAAGCAATTATCAATTATCACTAAAGTTATCATCATCATCCACCTATTTATTAAAGCCTGTGGAATATAATCCTTTTAGTAACTCAAAATGTGGAAAATACAGTAATAGATTCATGTCTACAATAATAATTTAAAATATATGCAAACCGTCTAATTGCCTCTAGTCCAAATGGTACCAATTAGATGACATCTACTGGGATTGCTTTCCAACATAATTGCTCTGATAATCCAAGCTCCACCAACAAAGTGGGCTTTTAGAAGCCATTTGCTGTTGCAGGACTCCTGGAAAATTTGGGTAGACACCTAGACACCTAACTTAAATCTGAGCCAATCAGATCCCAGAAGTATTAGGGATCTGAGTATCAGGTAGACATCTCCGGGAGGCAGAAGGAACATCCATGAGTAACTGTTGCTGAGATTCCTAGGTTGGATTTGGCTTTCCAATTTATCAAATTGTTCAAACTTTTCTCTGATTCTATGCAATGCTTTTCTTACAGATCTTTTGAGGATAGCAACCATAGTTACTTGTGACAAAAATAATCTTATGGAATCAGATTTGGATAGCTAAACATGAGCAAACTTTAAATGAGATATTGAGTGTAAATCTAAAGTCATCTTTTACTCTCAGTGTAATCTCTAAGGCATGGTATTCTGCCTGGCAACCTAGGTTTTAATAATGGATGATTATATTAAGTGTGTAATTTTTCTTTTCTTGGCCTTGATTTCTGTTTTTCTTCTTTTTACAAAATTTAAAAACAGATGAAATTAAATGGAATTTATTGGGAATATAGATAATTTATTCCAAATTAGATGCATTTAGATGCATTAGATGAAGAAAAATATTCATTCAGACAAGTCAAAATGAAAAAGTGGAAAAGTTGAATTGCATTTATAGGTGTTACTTTTCATCTCTTCAGTTTTAACTGGTTGTTTTATTTTATGACATACCTGCATTTCCATGTTTAGGATAGAACATGGAACATGTATGTTCCCGTCTATATTAGGCAATTCTTGCATTGCTATAAAGACTTACCTGAGGTTTAACTGGCTCAAGGTTTTTCAGGCTGTACCAGAAGCATAGCGCCAGCATCTGCTTCTGGGGAGGACTTGGGAAGCTTTTACTCATGGTGGATGGCAAAGCTGGGGCAGGCATCTTCACATGGAAAAAACAGGAGCAAGAAGGGGAGGGAGGTGCTACACATTTTAAATGACCAGATCTCATGAAAACGCACTCACTATGGTGACAACAGCATCAAGTCATGAGGAATCTGCCCCTATTACCCAAACACCTCTCACTAGGCCCCACATCCAACACTGGGGATTATTATTCAACATGAGGTTTGGAGAGAACATACAAACTATATCATTCTGCCCCTGGCCCCACAAATGGTTCTCACAGTTCAGAATATAATTATTCCTTCTCAATGGTTCCCCAAAGTCTTAACTCATTTCAGAATTAATTCAAAAGTCCCATGTCCAAGTCTGAAGTCTCATCTGGAGATGAGTTTCTTCCACCTATGAGCCTGTAAAATCAAAGGCAAGTTATTTACTTCCAAGATATAATGGGGGTATAGGTGCTGGGTAAACATCCCCATTCTAAAAGTGAGGAATTGGCCAAAAGAAAGGAGCTACAGGCTCCATGCAAGTTTGAAACTCAGCATGGCTGTCATTACATTTTAAACTTCTAAAATAATCTCCTTTGACTCCATGTTCCACCTCCAGGGCACACTGGTGCAAGGAGTGGGCTCCCAAGACCTGGGGAAGCTCTGCCCTTGTGGATTTACAGGGTTCTGCCCCAGTGGCTGTTCTCATAGCTGTTGGGTGCATGTGGCTTTTTCAGGCACAGGGTGCCAACTGCTGGTGGATCTACCATTCTGGGGTCTGAAGGATGGAGGTCCCCTTCTCACAGCTCCACTAGGCAGTACCCCATTGGGGATTCTCCAACCCCACATTTTACATTTCCCCTTGTCATGCCCTAGTAGAGGTTCTCTGTAGGGGTTCTGTCCCTGTAGTAGGCTTCTTCCCAGGCACCCAGGCTTTCTCATATCCTCTGAAATCTATGCAGAGGCTGCCAAGCCTCCTTCACTTTTGCACTCTGTGCACCCACAGGCTTTCAAGAGCACATGAAAGTCATCAAAACTTAAGGCAGCTTGTGCTCTCCAAAGTGGCGTTATGAGAAATACCTGGGGCCCTTTGAGCTGAAGCTGGAGCCAGAGTGTCTGGGATGTGGGAAGCCGTGTTCCAAGGCTGCACAGAACTGTGTGGTCCTGGTCCTGGCTCACAAAATTACTTTCTCCTTCCAAACCTCAGGGCCTGTGATAGAAGGGGCTTCCTCAATGATCTCTCAGAAATGCCTATAAGGTCTTTTCCCCATTGTCATGGATATTATCACTTGGCTGTCTTTTATTTATGCAAATTGCTCTAGTAAGTGATTACTCTGCCACCTGGTTGAATTCCTCTCCTGAAAAAGCGTTTTATTTCTTTGCCACATGGCCAGGCTTCAAATTCTCCAAACCTTTATGCTCTTCTTCCCCTTTAAATATAAGTTCCAACTTTAAGTCATTTATTTCCTCCTGCATCTAAGTGTAGGCTCTTAGAAGCAAATAGACCACATCTTAAATGCTTTGCTGCTTAGAAATTCCTTCCACCAGATACCTAAATCATCACTCTTAATTTCAAACTTCCATAGATACCTAGGGCATGAACAGAATGCAGCCAAGTTCTTTGCTAAGGGATAATCCTTGTGACCTTTGCTCCAGTGAGCAAAGCCATTTCCATCTGAGACTTGGTCAGCTTGGCCTTCACTGTCCATATCACTATTAATGTTTTGGTCACAACCATTTAACCAGTCTCTAAGAAGTTCTGAACTTCCTGTCATCTTCCTGTCTTCTTCTGAGCCCTCCAAAGTCTTCCAACCTCTGCCCTTTAACCCAGTTCCAATGTTGCTTCCACAGTTTCAAGCCCTATGCCTTGGTACCAATTTTCTATATTAACCATTCTTCTGTTGCTATAAAGAAATACTTGAGTGTGGGTAATTATGTGGGTAATTTATCAGAAAAGAAGTTGACTTGGCTCACTGTTCTGCAGGCTGTAAATCATGGTAGCAGCATCTGCTTCTGAGGAGACCTCAGGAAGCTTTTACTCATGGCAGAAGATGAAACAGGAGCAGGAACTTGACGTGGTGAAAGCATGAGCAAGAGGGGTTGTGGGGAAGTGCCGCACAATTTAAAAAAAAAAAAAAAAAACAGATCTCCTGAGAACTCACTCACCATGGTGAGGCCAGCAACAAGCCCTCGTGACCCAAACACCTCCCACCAGTCCCCACCTCCAACACTGGGGATTACAATTAAGCATGAGATTTGGAGGGGACATCCAAACTATTTCACTGCCATGGCTTTTTCAAAAATTTTCAAACCACCAATTATAGAACTAGTTTAATTTTTATTCAAATATCTTGAAGCCCATTCCAGGTCACAAACGGTAATGAATTCTATACCATATGATTTCCAACACTTGAGATGATTCTTGGTTTTTGATTTACTTGCCCCCAGATAGATAGTTATATGTTTACTCACATATATCAAATCTTGGATACAAAGGGTACAATATTATGAACCAGGGTTATATATTCCTGGAAAGACATCTTACAAAAAATAAATTAAATAAATGCTAACACATACTATAAACTTTTAATACCTATGTAACAATTCAGTTAATATAATAAGTATGCCTCAAATGTTCTTTCACGGGGAAGGGAGAGTGGATTTTCATAATGGACTGACCTTGGCTGAAGATGCATGACGCAAGGGTCCAGGGAAGCTGACTCAAAGGTGAAATTATTATTTTCCAGAAAGATTTCCCTATAGCAAATAGCATTTTTTTTTCTTCAAAGAGTTCTAGTGGCTCTCAAGAGTAAGATCATCTTTTGCATACATACCTAGAACACAGAATCTTATGTAGAACGTCCATCATTTATTAATGATTGTTTGCTCTATTTCATTGCTGAGTGACTATGAAGGAGAGTCTATAAATTTCGTCACTTATTGAGAATATAATCTAAAACAAATCATTATCCCTCAAAAGAACCTGACGGCAAATAGGATATAGATAGGTAGATATTAACATTTGAGGAATGTAATCTCTGTGACTGCAGACAAATTTGGTGCCATATTTATTTTCCTAAAATGCAGGAAACTTACATTTTAGGGAAAGATAAAAGCCAGTAGTCTTTACTTTTTCAATTCATAGTATAAAATATTTTCAACTATTTTAGCTATAAGCATGAAGACAAATCTATATAAGTAGACGCAATACAACTATTTTAAAAGCAAAGACAATAGAGCAAAGCAAATTAACAGTTTATTTATGTAAAGTCATCTTCATACATTATTTTACTTAATCTTTATCTCAGTGTGGTGAATGTTATAATAACCATTTTGCAAAAGCTGAGAAACATTTTTAAAATTACCTTAATGCAAATATCTGATAGGTAGAACAACCAGAATTTGAACTCTGGTTGGTCTAATTCCAAAGCCCTGGGCTACCTCCATTATGCCATGTTTCTATTATGAAAGTCACACAATAGGAGGGGAAAATGAGATAATTAAAATGTGTGTTTTCTTGTACATAGCCAATCCTAGCCATCTAATTTCTGGGATATATGGTGAACATTGGTTCCCAGTTTTTTTCATTTGTGAAGTCCCTTTTGCCCTGTGGAATAAAATTCATTATGCCTAACGCAAAGCTATTAATATACAAAATAGCCTGCTTTCATTATTCTCATTAGCTAATAAGTATGTTTTTGTTTGAGTGCTAACCTTAGTCTAAAATGAGACAAATGAGACTAATGACTGATTGAAGAAGGGAAAAAGTTCATCACAAAAAATACAATAAATATTGATGATATTATAAGCCATAACAACATTCAATATTGAATGTTTACAAAGTGAACACACTGGCATTTGTCACATCTTAAATACCATTTGTCACAAAGCCTTACATTTTTTTTGAGTACAGGTGATTTAAACAGAAGAGAGGACCACCCCGCCAACAAAATGTCCAGGTCCTATTCCATGGAACCCATGAATATGTTGCCCTACATTGCAAAAGGGACTTTACAGATGTCGGTAAGTTAAGGCCATTGAGATGAATGATTCTGGATTGTCTGGTGGGCCCAATGTGATCAAAAGTTTCCTTAGAAGAGTTAGAGAAGATTTGATAATGGAAGCAGAATCAAAGAGAGATTTGAAGATGCTGCTGTCTTTGGAGAGAATGGCCAGGAGGCAAGGAACACAAGCAGCCCCTAGAAGTTGGAAAAGGTAAGGAAATAGATCTTTTCCCTAGAGCCTCTAGAAGGAACTCAGGTTTGCAGAACATCACCTGGAATTCTTTATACCTAGTGAAACTCATTGCTGACTTCTGACTTCCAGAATTGTAGGCTAACAATATTCATTGCTTTACGTCACTGTGTGTGGTGATTTGTTACAGCAGTGATGGGAAACAAACACAGTAGGTAAAATGGAAAGGTAGAGTTTTGGGTCCTAACTCTTCCAGTTGCATCATAAGGCTCAGTATGATGAATGCTGCAAGAACCACAGAATAATATTAAATGACTGTGTTTTGCAAGGCATTTAGGCAGGTACATCCTGTGGCTATGTATCTCAGTAACCTATTTGGGGAAAAACTCATGTGGCAAATATATAAAAATCAAAATTAAATAAAAACCATGAACTAGCCTTTAGGTTAATGTTTTTGTTTGATATCTTAAGTTTTTGCTGAGTGCATTGAACACTCCTGATGCTTAAGATAATAATACATATTCCATTATTTCAAACCCCATGTTTTTTGTTTTACTTGGTGAATCTCTTATTCTTGTTCTCTGCCTTCAGATTTCACATATTAATTCTCCTCTTTATGATGTGAGCATTTTTGACAACATTTGTAATGTGAGTGTATCTAGCACAATGATGGCACAAGGTAGAGATACAACAAACACTTTGAAAGCCTGTAAATAGCCAGATGCAACTTGGAACACTGAGGCAGGAAGATCTCCTGAGGTCAGGAGTTTGAGTCCAGCCTGGGCAACTCATAGCAAGACCCCACCTCTATAAAAATTTTTTTAAAAAAGAGCTGGGTGCAGTGGTGGGTACTAGCTGGGTAGCTGAAGTGGGAGGATGACTTGAGGCTGGGAGTCCCGGGTTGCAGTGAGCTATGATTGCACCACTACTGCACTCCAACCTGGCAGCATAGTGAGACTCTCTCTCTCTCAAAAAAAAAGCATGAAAATTAAAACAAGCAGCTTTCATTTTTTTCTTTATTGAGTTAAGCATAGTAATGATTTAAAAGGGGGCAATGAGAGTCAGTGTAATGCTATAAACTGGAACACTTCTATTCTCTTCAGTTACACTTTAAGAGTAACAGAAACTCTAAAAATCAGTTTGACAATATGCTACAACATCTAAAAAGATGCTATATCCTTTTTCCTGGCAATCTCATTTCAAGGAATCTGTCTTAGAAAACAATAACCAAATATATAACAAAATAATTATGTGAGTGATGATGATTAACAATGAAAAATGTGAGGACAATGACTATTATGTCAATTATTTTTTAAACATGTAATACCCTAGGAAATGGGATACAGAATTCCACGTATTAATAGAATGATACAATATTTTTTGCTTCCTTGGTTAAATGTTTTTCTAATTTCTAAAGTTTACACACTTTTTCATATCTCTTATGAATAGAAAAGTTGGTATAACATTTATGTATCCTGTGTATTCCCAAAATAAAAGGAAAATGACTAGATGATTCATTTACTGAGAGCTCAGACACACAAAATGCTTGCTTTAATGTCAGAATCATACCAATTGTCAACTAACATGAATCAAATCTGGTGTGTGACTCTCTAATTATTTACACCTACATAATAACCACCAGATGCTCACTGCAGCACAAGAGTTAGCTTTAGTACTCAGAGCATTTGTATGTAAATGAAATAGATATTGATACAGTACACCCAGGCCACTGGTTTAACTGTTTTTAATGGAACTAATTCATATGAAAGTCAAGCAACAAAAATTTACCACATTTCTTTACAAAATAGATGGCAAGCTATTTGACTAGAATGGTTAAATCAACAAGTATTACCACATATGACTGCTTTTTTTCAAGTGATCAAATTACAGAAAGCAATATGGCTCTTAGAATGGTGCACAGAGCCTACCATTGTCGCTGACTCATACTAGGTCCTCATGGATAGTTCTTGAATCAATGTTTTAATAATTTATTAATGTCTATCAAATTCTTATCACATTTTTTGCTATTTTGACTTTTAAGCAAGTACTTCCAACATTAAAATGCCTTAGTCTGTGCTACTAATACACTCTGAGATCAGTTCCCAGTTTTGTTCTTGTCAGCCTGGTATTAGAATAATAATGCAATAGAAATTAACAAAACCCAAGTTTGAAGCCTTGAATGTTATTCGAACCATATTTTTTCATAGATTTCCCTTTTCATCCAAGGACCCTGTCTCCACAAACTTTGAGGTGAAAATCAAGGAGGAATGCTTTCCTCCTAAATCTCTTCGATATTTTTCAACAGTGCTTATTAAGTTTCCAGTGAGCCCCAGATACATTGTGCCGTAGGGTCTTTCAGAGCAGACAGACACATTCAAGTCAGCTATAAAGCTGTGCTCCACGTGCTACCATCAGTGTAGCCCATGTGTCTTATGGGAATACTTGAGAGAGTGTCTGCTCTGGGTAGCAGACACTACTGACAGTAATGGATGCTGTGGTTTTGCCTGAACACAAATTGTTCCCTTCTTCTGAAAATAGCATCTTGATTCTCTTTGGGACCATTATTGAATGCATGGACTTTCAAACTACACTGTCATGTTTGAATCTCAACTCTGTGAGATCTTGGACAAGTTACTTAACATCTCTGTGCATACTGCTAATCATCTGTAAAATGGGGATATTATGAGGATGAACTGAGCAATTAATCACAAAAGCAATTAGAACAGTGCCTGACACATAATAAGCCCTACAAATTATCTGTTAAATAAATAGACAAATCTTCTCTCCTGCATTCTGTCTCCACGAGATTCTCTGCACTCCCTTGGCCAAGAAGTGGCACTTGATCTAAGTCAAATCCAGTCAGGCTCATTGTTAATAAACATCCTTCTCACACGTATCCTGGTATGTAAGTCTAATTATTATTCTTTAGGGTAGATTCTCTGAAATGAGATGGCTGGGTGACATATAAAAATTGTTAAGATTCTAGTACATATTGTCAAACTGCTTTTTTTTCTTCTTTTTCTTTTTTCTTTTAATTTTTATTTTTCCTTATTTCTTCTAAAAAAATAAATGGGATACATGTGCAGAACATGTGGGTTTGTTACATAAGTATACGTGTGCCATGGTGGTTTGCTGCACCTACTGACCCATCCTCTAAATGAGGGGAGTCAAACTGCTTTTTTAGGGAGTTTCTATGACTTTTAGAAAGTAACTGGAGTACATTGAAAAGAAACATTTTGACAGTGAAGCCCTAGAGAACTTCTTCATTAGTTTCTGCTACCTAAAGCCTTAGAGTTGCTGGCTCCTGTATTTCATATAGAAGAAACGAGTATTTCTCTTCTTATGAGAAGATTGAATACTTTTAAATAGGTTTAAGGGTCCTTTGTATGTCTTTCTTTTTATTTACTTATTTCGTATCTTTGATAGTTTATTATTGGGTTGTGGATGTTTATCTTATCAGTCTGAAGTAATATTATAGAAGGTTGGCTTTTTTTTTTTTTTGTCTATGAAATGAAATTACGTCCTGCCATGCAGAAGACTTATACTTTCTACATAACCAAATTTATCAATCTATTTTATGGCTTCTGGATTTTGAGTCATAATTAAGTTCTTCTGCACTTTATATAGGTAATGTAGTTTCTCCATGTTTAGTTAAGTACTTTCACATGTACATTCTTGACTTATTTGTTCTACAATTCTACAACCATTAATTATAGACTAATTTATTCTGGATTATGATGCTTGCCCAGATGGCTATATTTATAAAAAAAAATCTCTTCAATGTTTTCTTCTAGTGTTTTTATGATTCATTCATTTTTGCTTCAATCACTGATCAATTTGTGATATATTTTGGTGCACAGTGGCAATGCAGTAGACTTATGCCATTAATTAGTTTAGGAAGCATATGCTCAAGGATCCAGAGCTCTAGGTAGAAAGTATTTTTACTTCCTGTATTGAGGTATTTATTCTGGCACTACTTAGTAAAAAAACTATCCTCTCACCGATGAACTGTCATAGCATTTTTATTTCCAAAAGCAGTTGACTATAAACATAAATGTTAATTTCTGGTCTCTCAATTGTTTTCCATTTTTCCATATTGCCATTTTTCTGCCAAAACTACACTCTCTTGATTTTTTAATTGTAGCTCCACGGTAAGTTTCAAAACCAGATGGTATCTGCCCTTCCACATTTTCTTCTTTTTCAAGTTTTTTGAGCTCTCATATAAACTTTAGGATCAGATTAAGAATTTCTGCCAAAAAAAATTCTCCTAAAATTTTGATAGTGATTGTGAATTCATAGAAGTATTTAGAAAGAATTACCATTCAACCACTATTTACTCTTCTATCAATGAACATAAAGTATCTCTCCATTTATTTTGATCCTCTTCAATCTCTCTAAGCAATGATGCATTATTTTGCTAAGTTTATTCCTAAGTACTTAACTTTTTTATCCTATTGAAGATACAAATATTTTACTCTCTCTCTCTCTCTGTGTGTGTGTGTGTGTGTGTGTGTGACGGTCTCACTCTGTCACCCAGGCTGGAGTGCAGTAGCACAATCCCAGCTCACTGCAGCCTCTACCTCCCAGGCTCAAGTGATCCTCCCACCTCAGCCTCTTGCGTAGCTGGGACTACAGGTGCAAACAACCAACCCTCACTAATTTTTTTTATTTTTTGTAGAGATGACGTCTCAGTATGCTGCTCAGGCTAGTCTCAAACTCCTGGCCTCAAGTAATTCTCTTGCCTTGGCCTCCCAGTGTTGAGATGACGGGTGTGAACCACAGTGCCCAGCCTGAAATTTTTTACTTTTCTATTTCAAATTCAAATTTTACATTTCAATTTCAAAATTTCAAATGACATTTCAATTTTACATTTCAATTTCAAAATTTCAAATTGTTCATTGCTAGTATATAAAAGTTCAATGACTTTTTGGTATCTTTTAGCGTTGTTAAACTCATTCATTAGCTCTACTAATTGAATTGTGTATTCCTCAGGATTTTCTAAATACAGAATCATGTCATTTATAAAAAGACAGTTTTGCTTCCTTCTTACAAGTCTGCCTTCTTTTCAGTAATTTTATTTTTCTCATAGCAGTGTGTAGAACATCCATTCTATTCAACTTTGTTGAATAGAAGTGTGAGAGTGGGCATCCTTGCCTTGTACCCATTTTTAGGAAGAAGCATTTAGTCTTTCACAATTAAGTTTGATATAAACTGTAAGTTCTTATAGATTGTTTATATCAGGTTGAAGAAAATTCTTTCTATTTGTAGTTTCTTGAGACTTATTATCATTGTTAGGTATTGCATTTTCTCAAAAAGTTTTTCTGTATCTACAAAATGATCAGGTTAATTTTTTTTCTTTATTCTATTAATATTATAGAAATGCCATATAATAATGACATACAATATTTTTAGCTGTTGCTGAATTCAGTTGGCCAAAAATTTATTAAGAATGTTTATATTTATATTCATGATAAATATTGGCGTGAAGTCTTATTTTCTTATGATGCCTTTCTCTGGTGTTGGTGATAGAGTAGTACTGGTTTTATAGAATGAGTTGGGAAGTGCCCCTTCCTCTATTTTTTGAAAGAGTTTATGAAGGGTTTTTATTAGCTCTACTTTAAATATTTGATAGATCACACCAGTGAAGGCTTATAGGCCTGGCTTCTTTTATGGAAAAATTTTTAATTACTATGGTAATGTCTTATTATAGTTAACTCGGGTTTTCTATTTCCTTTTGAATCAGTTTTGATAATTTATGTCTAAGTTTTATTTTATGTAAATTATCTAATTTTATGGCATATAGTTTTGCACAATATTATACTTAATTCTTTTAATTTCTTTGTATTTGTTAATAACGTTCCTTTTTTATTCCTGATATTGGTAATGTGTTCCTTTTGTTTACTTTTTGTCAGTATAGCTAAGGGTGACTCAATTTTATTTTTGATCTCAAAAAAGCAACTTTTGGTTTCTTTCATTATTGTTACCACTTTCCTGTTCATTTCTTTTATTATCCTTCTAATGTTTAATATTTTCTTTCTTCTAGTTTTGTTTGGTTCCATTTCCACTTGTTGTATTAGTTTCTTAAGGTGGAAGCTTAAATCATTGATTTTAGAACTTTCTGATTTTCTTTAGTTGTTTTTTGCTATAAATGTCCCTCTAACCATTGCTTAACTGAACCCCATAAATTCTGCTAGACAGTACTTTCGTTTTTGTTAATTTCAGTATTTTCCTAAAATTCCCTTCTGGGTTATTTAAAAGTATGTTGTTAAATTTCCAAATATTTGAAAAAGCGGCTATTTCTAAGATTTCTGTTTGTTGATTATCTCTAATTCCATTGTGGTAAGATAACATATTTATAGGACAAAAATACTTTTAAAATGTTTTGAAGCTTATTTTCTGACCCAGAATATGCTCTATCTTGGCGAATTCCCCATATGTGCCTGAAAATAACATCTATCTTTAGTAGTTACACGAAAGGGTTTATATATGACAATTAGGTCAAATTGTTTTATAGTCCTGTTCAAGTCTTTAAACTTGCTGAATTTCTATCTTTCTTATTAATCATTGAAAGTAATTCACTGAATTCTTTCAGCAGTTATTGTTGAACGGTTGATATATCATTTCAATTTGCTAGTTTGTTGTTTCATGTGTTTGGGATTCTCTTGCTATATGTGTATACACATTATAGTTGTTATGTATTTCTGATGTACTTAAATTTCCCTCTACAAATTGCCCCCTACATATTTAGCCATTAAAAAAAATTCAGTCAATCTATGTCTTTGAATGCAAAGTGTTTTTGGTAGAAATTGTAGAATCAGGTTTTAAAAAAAATCTAATCTGGCAGTCTGGTTTTTCACTAAAGAGTCTTTACATCTATTATCATTTTTATATGGTTAAAATTTTATTTGCCAATTTGCTTTCCATTTGAATGCTTCCTTTTTTATTTTTTTATTCCTCTCTTACTGTTTTGTTTTAGGTTACATAAATATGGCTTTACTTCTGTTATTTCTTAATATATTATTTTGAGGGTTCTTTTTTTGTAGTTGCTGCAGGCATAATATTCCTCTAAACCTACTTCAAAATAATACTAATTTAAATCCATTAAATATAGAAACTGCTTCACTATATGTCCCTTTTCTACCTTCTCCTTTTTGTTATTTTCCTGTATATGATAAACTCCTGAAACCCTTTAAAATTGTAATTTAAAAAAATTATAAGAAGATATGTGGCTACTTTATTAAGAATGATTTGGTTATTTTCCAGAACTCCCTGTTAAATCCTTGAATAGTCCTGTATTCTACATCTCACCTCCAATCGACCTGCAATTTTAGCCAAATGAAGCCTCTGAACTCCCTTGTTTTCTTGCCTCTGAGATTACTTTGACCACATTCCAAGTCAAGGGAGGCCTCTTCTCCTATGATGGGTAACTTCCTATTTTCAAAGCCAGCCACACCTTGATTGAACTAAGGCTCTGACAGAGCTGGCAGGTGGGATGGAGGATGGGAGCAGCCTTACTCAAAAATGTCTCAGATGACCACATTTAATACCAGAAGTTTGGTAGTTTTCATGAATAAACCCTTCTCTCTTCTATGCTTTTGGTTAAATACCAGGTTGCTGAAATGATTTTTTTTTTATCATCTTATCCAGATTTATCGTTGCTTTTTTGGGAATAGGATTTGTTCATCTTCTCACTCTGTCACACTGGAAATTGCTCTCTGGACATGTTTTATTGTTAAAAGACACTTCTAAAAATACAATACAACCTAAAGATCTTAACTGTTCTCTGGACAAAATTTCTGCATTGCCTGTCAAGTTAAGCCTAGACTCTCCTGCCCAAGTTCATGGCTCATTTGTTGGGCCCCAGGCTGCCTTTAAAGCCTGTCCCTGACCTTGAGTGTGGCTTGACGGAATAGTCTACTCAACATTTCCCTTTCCTCTCCAGAATGACAACTCTCTGTTCCACCACATGGACACTTCTTAGAGACTCTATTATTAGTCACTTTTATACGCAGTCTATTCCGCCACAGTGAGATAGTATCTTTTTTAAAGCAGAGGCTATGCATTATATATCTTCTTTGTTTCAAATGAGTGTAATTCAGATCCTTAAGCAGGAAAAGCATCACTGAATATTTGTTTCATAAAATAAGGAATAAAAACATGATACAGTTCCCTCTGAGGGCCAGTAATTAGCATCAGGCAGAATAAGAGAAATGCTGAAAAAAGAGATCTTAAGAAAGAAATTCAAGATACGTAGTCTTGATTTCCTTAGAAAAATGATTACTTCATTAGTTCTAAGTGAGCATGGGATAGGAGGGATGGGGGCTTAAGGATTAAGGGTATTTAAAGCAGCCAAGGTTGAAGGCTGAGAGAAAACCATGTTTGGATGAGAGATGGGAGTAAGAGAAGAGAGAAAAGCATAAATGCCCTGTGTGGGGTGCCCTCACAGAGCTCTGGACATAGCTTAGAGTAATTTTGAATTGAATGAAACATGGTCAGACTAGAGATATCCCTAGCCAGAAACCTAAGTGTGGGCTTCCTTCATCTCTGTGCACAAAACATAGATACATCTTTGGTCTTCAAATGCCTTTACAAAGTCAGGCAGTGTTCTCTGTAGAGAGCTGGCTCAATTTTCTTTCACCTGGTCATAACCATTCAGAGTGTGCATACAGGATTACACGAAGCTTTCTCTTCCCACACTAAGGCACAACTAAAATTTTCCGGTGCAAAGTAGAAGCCTGGATTTTTTTTTTAATAGGAAATCAGAGTTAAGACCACTGTAACCACAGATTTATATGAAATAGAAATCACAACTGTTCATGATCTTTTAGATGCAAAGTTATCAATAAGACCTAGTAAAGACTAGTGTTCTTTTTATGTCAATAGGCAAAATAGTACTATTTCAGAAATTTCTCTAAACTTTCAGTGGTTTACATTTTTACCTGCCTCAGATAATGTATTTACCATATTTGGTTTTTTAAAACCAAATTCATATGATGAATCAGTCTCACAATTTATAGTAAGATTAATTTTTTTTTGAAACAGTCTTGCTCTGTTGTACAGGCTGGAGTGCAGTAGCACAATCTTGGTTCACTGCAACCTCTGTCTCCTAAATTTAAGTGATTCTCCTGCCTCAGCCTCTAGAATAGCACCATGCCCAGCTAATTTTTGAATTTTTAGTAGAAATGGAATTTCACCATGTAGGCCAGGCCGATCTCGAACTCCTGATCTCGGGTGATCCACCCACCTCAGCCTCCCAAAGTTCTGGGATTACAGGCATGAGCCACCATGCTGGCCAAGATTAAAATCTTGTATTATGTTTCCACATTATTGAATTTAATTGAACTGTTTTAGAGTCCTTTCTGCCTTCCCTGATAGAATAATTGTGTACACTGGAGAAAAGTTCCTGGTTTATTACTGATTCTACACTAACTCAGTCCATTCTATGCTACCGTGAAGGAGGTCACAGCTCACGCTTGTGAAAATAAATGTACCTATTGACATTAATCACCATTTTATACTGCCCTAAATATATCAGATTAAACTTGGATACTTTTTTTTTCTGCTATAAGGTAAAACGTGTGTCCTTTTCACAACTTTTCACAACTGAACTGCTTAGTTCAATCTTATTTGTCCCTTGTGAAAAAAATGTAGATTTGACTACTCACAACATCCCTCACTCAATTTATGGCTTGTATAATGTTTCTGCTTTCTTACAATATTTCACAATAGTCAATTTAAAGATCTCATCATCTGATGTAGCCCATGCTTACAGCTTGTTAAAAACACTCAATAAACCACAAGTTGGAGTCGAAGTCAGTGATATGCACTTCTTAAAGAATAAAATAACAACAGTAAAATATCTTGTCCTTTGCTAACATAATTCCTTCCTATTATCTCCACCGCCCTTGTTTTCCTCTCCATAAACCTTATTTTGATGTCTTAAAATGTGGATAATCCCTAACTTTGGTTAGTACTCTTTGGCTCAAAAGAAATAGTTCTTTAAGGGCATAAATATCTGAACATTTGAAATATAGATTATGTTCAGAATCGAGTCTACGACTTAAAAACAAAATTTTGTGCAGCTATTCCACTATTATTCTGCAAAAAATGACACTGTATCTAGTAGGAAGCCAGAAGGGGACAAGCGGAGTATTGGCAGTGGGCCAGAGTTTTGTGTTAACTTCAAGAGCAGAGGTGATTTTTAATGCTTCAACATCATTCATGAAATATTATATATATAATTTGTACTCACAGTAACAAGTGTGCTCTCCAAGGAAACATTAAAATAAATAGCTTCTTTAACTCTTTTGTACCTTGATCATATCTTATTTTGATGAACCTATAAAAGAGGAAGGTAAGATTGATGTTGGACAGATCAGGAGGGCAATCATGTAGTTTATTACATATTTATGACTGAAAGATCAAAGGATGTTTTTATGCACATAACTTGGCAAATGCATTTTGCCACGTTCAGATATGTTCCAAGTGACTTCAGTGGGGAAGTGAAAAGATCTGGCACTATGCCTGTAATGCTATTTGGCAAGACACTGAATGATGGTGGGATTCAAGAACACAATAACATACTGTATTACATGTATATGTACACACACTCTATATATGTATGCACACATTTACTGGTATATAGGAAACGTGTGACTGTATACACACTCTATGTAAATATGCTCAACTCTTACATAATCAAAGTAATTAGATGAAATAGTTATATCTATGTATAGTAATATTTTGCATACTGAAAATGTTTACATTATTCTTCCTTATTGCAACAATTTCAAGAAAATTTTAATTACTGTTAATACATCACAGATGATTAATATAGTACTGCATAGAGTATAACTAATATTTTTGTATTTTTACTAGAGATGGGGTTTCACCGTGTTGGCCAGGCTGGTCTCGAACTCCTGACCTCGGGTGATCTTTCCTCTTCGGGCTCCCAAAGTGCTGGGATTACAGGCGTGAGCCACCGTGCCTGGCCCCTACTTCCTGCCTTTAAAGTTGATTCTTCAAAGGTTGATTTACATTTGCAAAACATCATGGCTAAAATAATCAGAGGACAAACATTAAATGCTGACCAAAGTAAGAAAACATACTAGATGTTACGTTAAACATAACCAGAAAGGTTTGCCATTAAAACATGTAACTTGGTCTAATTTTACAAAAACAAGATGACTGGTTGCTTGATTTTTCCTTTTAGTCTTGTCTTTTTTATAAGTGAGTAATTTGGGAGGGCAGCTTGAACAGCAAGTGGAACAGCACCTAAATACTGGTACTTCTTGCCTTGTGTTGGAACTCACACATGTGAAAGGTACAGGTTTGCGTGAGGTTTCCTACAATGCACACTGCATACATATATGTAGACTAAGGCTAAGACAACGCTATTAGTTAGCCTCAGGGGTAAAAATTTCCTCTTGCAAGTCATTCTGTGCATAAATGATTCTCCAAGGTGTGAAAGCAGAATCTGTTCTTCCAATAGGACAGCTAAATGCAAATATTTGTGTTTGAGCTTCATAAGCTTGAAAATAAAGAATAATTCCAGATTATAATTTTATACTAATTGACTGACTCATACAGTTGAAGAAGGAGGGTATCAAAACGTCCTAATAAAGTACCTGTCAACATCATGGAGGGGAGTATCAGTATTACCTGGAGCTAGGGTGACTCAGGGCTTCTCGTTGCATGACTGTTGTTATTATGTGTATATGTGTTATATGTGAATATGCGAGTGTGTGATGTGGTATAGTATAGCATAATTAAAATGTGCTTCATGCTCTGATTATCTGTAGAATTGTTTTTTATAAAAAGCTTAGTTACTATTCACTGATAGAATTTGTGTTGCTCCAAAAAAATTATAATTTACAGATATAAATTTGTGACTGTAGGTATAACAAAATATGTATTAAGAACAGTGTGCTCCAAAAACCCTAAAACATTTATTAGTGCTGTCACAGAATTTATAAATGAAAATTTGAACTAGAAAAGTACAAATTCCTCAAATTTTATATGACTTGAAATGATATTCCTTAATGTTCTTACTAGGGACTTTTTCCTTTTTTTTTTTTTCTTTTAGGCTTACTTGCTTCCACTTTCGTCAAATCCCAGTGAATCCCAAATTCTTTGTTAAAAGTAGACAGAAGTCTAGGCTTTAATGAAGAACCACATCCCCTCCCCACCAGCCATGTGATCAAGGTTAACATCATCCATTATAAGCAATGTAGATAGCATGCGTTCTTGTTATGATGTGATGAGAATGACGTTTTACACCTGTGGTTTTCTCCCCAAAACCCATCACCACAATCAAATCATGAGAAAATCATCAAACAAATCCGTATTGAGGGACACTCCACAAAATGCCTCACTGCTACTTTTTTTTTTTTTTTTTTTTTTTGAGAAGGAGTCTCGCTCTGTTGCCCAGGCTGGAATGCAGTGGTGTGATCTCGGCTCACTGCAACCCCCGCCTTCTGGCTGAATCAAACGATTCTCCTGTCTCAGCCTCCCAAGTAGCTGGCTGGTACTACAGGCGCACGCCACCACGCCCGTCTAATTTTTCTATTTTTAGTAGAGACGGGGTTTCACCATGTTGTTCAGGATGGTGTCGATCTCTTGACCTCGTGATTAGCCCATCTTGGCCTCCCAAAGTGCTGGGATTACAGGCTTGAGCCACCATGCCTGGCCACTGCTACTCTTTAAACTGTCAAGGTCATCAAACACAAAGAAAACCTGAGAAATTGTCACAGCCAAAAGGAGCCTAAGGAGACATGATAGCTAAATGTGATATGAATGATATGAATCTTGCGTGGGACTTGGAATGGAACAAAAGGATAAAATAAATCAAACAAACAAAAAAGGAGGTTAAAAACTAAGGAAATCTAAATATAGATTTCATCTGAGTTTATTTATTTAGTTAATACTGCATCAGTATTGGTTCATTCATTTTGACAAATGTGGCTATGATAATTTAAGATTTTGACAATAGAAGAAATAGTGTGGGATATATAGGAATTCCTTGTGCTATCTTAGCAGTATTTCTATAAATCCAAAACTGTTTTAAAATTTTAATTTATTTATAAAATACCCCTCTCTGCCCCAGAATTCTGGTCATAAAATTATCTCAAATTCCAGGGACCTATGAATGGCCAAAGCCTTAAACAAGAAAATAATCCCTTTTCTGTTCAAGGACTTTAGAAACAGACCCATCCAACCAAAAATCATCGTCAGTGATGCAGCTTTAACATTCTCCTACACATTTTTAATGGAAATGTAAATGGAGCTAAAGATTCAGGACTTCCATTTTAGAGTAATAATAAGAGCTAGCATCCCCTGAGCCTTTATTATATACTAGCTCCATGTGAAACTCTTTTCATGGATTAGCTCTTGGAAGCTGTTCAACACCCTCCACAGTAGAGACTCTGATTGCCCCCAGATGGGAAGATCATTTGCTCTTGTATCTGTGACAGGCTTGCCCCTGTGATGGTGCAGTTTTAATTCAATGCTGGGCTTGTAGAGGTCTCTCTGCTTTCGTTAAACTGAGTGCCCCCATTCAGATGACTAAATGGCTATTCAACAAGTGCCTGCACTGGGCTTCCTGGCATAAGATGTGCGACACTGTAACATCGCACAGGGTCTCCAGTGAGACCATTCACCTACAATGGAGAACAAGAACAGTCAGTCTTAATCCTACAGGCAAGAGTTCATAACATGAGCTGCATGCCCCACAAGGCAACAGAAGCATTTATCTAATGATTCTGGATACAGAAATAGCAAGATGGGGTCTACGTAGTTAGTGAATTCTGGAATTTTGAAAGTACACTAGAAACAAATCTCTGTGTTATTTCAATTAATCAGTCTCATAATCACTCTTAGTTGGTCCTGCAGAAAACACTGAGGAAAAAAAGACTACATTGAGTCAAATCACCAGTTTACTTCAAAGCTGGACAAGAGCACAGCACCCCACACTCAGAAGGAGCTCCACCTCTGTCCAATGCTCTGTGGGCATCATCTGGAAATTCTTAATAATTTTGGAACAAGGGGGTTCTGCCTTTTCATTTTGCAATGGACCCCACAAATTATATCCCAGTCCTGTGTGTAAGTTTTATGTTTGTTTTTCTCAAATGAAATCTCAAGTGCTGCATTTCAAATTATATCTACCAGTGTAGCCACACAACTTCATCTTTGCTGAGTCTTCTTCAAAAAGAAGAGCTATTCTTAAGAAAGTAGGTTTATCCTAATTCCTACATAAAATGTCTCAAATCAAGCGGTGAAGTAACAGGACTCAACTCCTATCTTTCTATCTTTCTGTTACCTGTTTGCAAACACTGAGTTCAAAAGCCCAGGCGAGTAGACACATTGGACCTGTGGTGAGATCCTAATCATAGATACAGACACTGTCAAACAAACCAGGAGAAAGTCATCAATGCACGGCTATTTTCCTATCTGGCCTGGTCTAGAAGATTGAATACCCCAGTGGTTGGCCTACAATCACAGTGCAAAATTATGAAACTGAGAATGGTTCAAGAGAAAGGATCCTATAAAATCATGTGGCAGAAATATTTTAAGGCCTTTTATCTGCAACTGACTTTATACTCACCTGAGCCAGGCAAACTCTGACCTCCAAATTAGCCAAGAGATGAAAATAAATTCCCTCTATTAAAGAGAAGTTACGGACAAACATTAGCAAAGGATTATTAAACGGAATCACACATAGACTTTGTACACACCGAAGGAGCCCAATACTAGTAGTTTTGAATTTAACCAGGCAAAATTCTCATCACACCAATGAAAGTGTTATTTTTTGTTTGTTTCCTGCAGAAAAACTAGAACCGGGAATAGATATTTCTACCAGTATTTTTGCAATGCCTCATCATCGAGAAAAGTATAAAGAAATCTACTGAGAATGCCATCAGAGTGACATGTCTTCCTTAAATATAAGAATTTTCTGAGTGCTGCTAATTCATTCTATTTAAAGAACCCGATTTTAGAATCACCTGCCTAATGGAGAGATTTGGTTATTTCCACTTTGAAATCAACTATAGAATACCCTTTTTTTTTTTTTTTTTTCGCTCTTGGCTTTGGCTTTACAGCAGCCTCTAATTCTTACTCCTACAAATATCCCTAGTGCCTTCTTGGGCTTTCTCTCACCCTTCCTATTGTGTCCTCCTGAGGTCTCTGCCTCTCCCTGGAGAATCTGGGGACCAGGGCTTGCTTTGGTAGCTGAAGGCCCCTAATGAGAGTACCACTGACATCCCAGCCTCTAAGAAAGTGCCTTGTCTGCGTGGTCGCCTCAGAGAATGCTTGCAGAGGGTATCTTCTCACCCCTGTCAAGAGCTTTTGTTGAGTTCAAAACCTTATAACAATTAGAGTGGAAAAGCCTCACCGGGTTATTTAGATGTTATCTCTGCTGGCAGAGAAATTTTCTGCAACATAGCCTGTAAAACTTGTAAACTAAAGTTAATTGGCAGAGAATCCTCTGGTGTTCTAGAGATAATTGTGGGACACTGTCAGGAGGTTTCCTTTGGGTTTACAATGGAATAATAAAATATTCTTTTTTCTTAGCTTTCTTTCTTCTTCTTTTTTTTCTGGTCTCAACTCTATTTATCTTGATTCTTCCTCTATGAGATTTTTCAAATGTACTACCACAGGACAAAGACCAATTTCGCTCATTTGTAAAAATTAACTAGTTTCATGTTCTACATGTGTCAATGTATCTGCCAAGCTCAGCTTCCACTTCACCCCTAAGCAGAGAGTCTTTTGGGCTGTTGTCTACAGCAGATGGATTTGATGGGATCGCCTATTACCAATGGGCACCAATTAATAAGCTCGTAAAGGGCCCAGGATATGTACTACTCCTCCTGAAAGTGAGGCGTGACTTCAATTCGATTTTCTTTCTTGGAAGTTTGAATTAGAAGATGCAAAGGAACTAGATGGTAGTGGGGGCAGGCGAGAGATCCCCATGTAGAATTAAAGGTGCCAGCCATACATATATATGCAAGAGAAAGAAAAGAATAGACACCTGTGGGGAGAAAATCAGAACTGTGAATAACCCTGAGAGACCCGGAGAATAGCCACAGCTCTTCTCTTTCCGATTATATTGCATAGAAGTTCCACCGGTTCTTTATTTCATGTCTTTCCATTCAATATGATCTTTACGGAACCAATGTGGAAGAAGCTTGTATAATACTCTATCCTTCTTAGCTGAGCTTACTCAATTGAACTATTTTTAAAATGTTTGACTATTTAACTGGGACACTAAGACAGAAGGTAGGAGTAGAGGTCCTGTCCTCATTTTCTGCTGAGAAATAGGGAAGAAAAAAATGAAGACAAGGTGTGGATTTCCTGTTGGGAACAGGATGCATCTGGTGCCATAATCAAATTTACTTCTCACACAACCTTAGAACGGGGGTGCAATTATACCCCTATTAGGTGAGATTGGGTGTGTTCAGGGTGGTATGGGTGAAGAACATACCCCTATTTGATATAGGGAAACCGAGATTTGAAATGTTATCTGTCCAAAGTAATTGAAGAATCCAAGATTTAAACAACTTTTTTCCAATTTTAAATCTCACAGTATTTTCATTATGCAATGTCACTTAACTACAATAACAACAAGGTAAACGCAAAAAGAAGAAAGAAAGAAAAGAAAAAAAAAGGAAGGAAAGACAGAAGGAGAGAAACAAGCACTGACTGAGTCCTTACCACATGCAGGGTGCTTTACATGTTACTTAATTCAGTCCTCACGACAACATGCAGAACAGAACTGACATTTGTATTTTTATATATGAGAAAACTGAAGCTAAGAAAAGTCATCAAAATTACATAGAAAAGGGTGGAGCCAAGACTTAAGCTAAGCCAAATTGACTCCTGTACATCAGCTTCCACTAAACTGTGGCTTGGTCCTGGAGAAGCATCCATGCCAGAACAACAGAACAATTATAGATGCATGCGTACCTTGAACAAATATAGAGTTAACAATGAGTTAACAATGTAGATATAAGTACAAACAAAATGTGAGTTTGGAGAGAGCCATCATAACACAGACACATCCAAAACACTTACGGAGTCTGAAAACAATGGAAGAGCATGGATGCCCAAAACAATGGAGGAAGCCATGGATTGTGTCCACCCCAGTGGACACTGCAACACGCAAGCAGCCAGTGGACTAGCAGGACTCCCAGAATGACACTGAGATGACAAAGGCAGCACATGCTAATGTACAATGTGCTCATCACTTCTAACCATTATTGTATATTTCCCTAGGTTTTCTGAGGAATGGGCAAATTTGATAGCTGATAGGGTTTGGATCTGTGTCCCCACCGAATCTCATGGCAAACTGTAATACCTAGTGTTGGAAGCGGGGCCTAGTGGGAGGTGGGAGGAGATGGAATCATGCTGGGGCGGGGGGTGGTGGTTTCTCCTGAATGGTTTAACACCATGCCCCTTGGTAGTGTCCTCAAGATAGTCAGTGAGTTCTCCTGAGATCTGGTTGTTTAAAAGTGTGAAAGTGTGTAGCACCTCCCCCGTCTGTCTCTCTTCCTCCTGCTCCAGCTGTGGAATATGTGCTCGCTTTCCCTTCATGTTGCACCATGATTGTAAGTTTCCTGAGACCTCCTCAGAAGCAGAAGCCACTGTGCTTCCTATACAGCCTGCAGAACCATGAGCCAGTTAAACATCTTTTCTTTGTAAATTACCCAGTCTCAGGAGTGCGAGAATTGACTAATAAAATTGTATATTTATAATAAAATGTTTCTTTGAGTATAGGTCTGTTTCCATTCACTAATACAAATTATAATGACCAGATTGACAGGTGTTGAGTGTTATCTATGTGCCAACCTCTTCAAACACTTATTGTAATTTATTCTCATCAGGATTGCTAGTATCCCTATTTTTAGAAGCAACAACTGAAACTCATAGTGGTTGGAGAACTTCTCTAAAAGCATGTAACTATTACACAGAGAGACAGGGTTCTAGCATAATCAGACCTGCTTCCAATCTAGTGCTCTTTCTACTGTTCCTCAATTATTATCACAGCTACTAGGCACTAGCCAGATGACAGACATTTCCACCTTCTATTGTATGGTGCACAAGCCATGCAATGTAATAAGGAGTCAGTATGAAAGTTTTGCATTTCTAGGTTTTTATTAACATAAAAAACCATCATGCCCTTCTACCTTAAATAACTAACTAAATAAAATCAAGTGTGTGTAAAACCAAAATAAATTCAGCTGTTTGCAGAGCACTTGGCACATAGTAGGGACATAATAATTACTTGCTGAATAAACGCATGAACAATTCAGAGAACTCTTGATTGAATGTTTCTTTTCTTTAACTTGCCTATTCAGCATAATCCCACAGATTTTGAGCCAATTATTAATGCTGGAAATGCGTTTAAGGGAACAATGCTTTTGAACACAAAGAACCAAGTCACTTTGGTGTGTAGTGGTGAAGCCTGAGCCTTTTGTCCCTCTGTAGGCAGTTTACTATTAAGCTTACTGATTAGCTAATCAGCAATTAATTTAATTATTAATGCTATTTACATATTTGGATTTTTGCTGTCATTAAGCAAACCCTGCTACCCTCCCCTTGCTTTGAATTTTAAACTTTAAAAAAGGGTTAAGAAGAGAGAAGATAAGTGACAAATGAGGCTATGAGATGCCAAACAAACCAGAGTGACTTGTAATGAGAGAGTACACATAAAGGCGAAAAGGAATTACATGGAAGCTGAGTGAAGGAGGGACTATTTCTCTGTAGGGACTTCCCAACTTTGAGGTAGAGACTATGTATAAATGCACATCTTTACACGATTTATAACAAAACCTGGGAGCAAGTACAGCTGCTGGCTGAAGCCACATGTCTCCATAATTTCCACGGTAGTTGGTGGCAGTAGGGGAGGGGTCACACAATTTTTCAGCATCTTTGGTCTCAGTTTTGTTTAGCCTGAAATTCAGCTGAAAATGCTGCACTTCAACTAAATATTAACATGCACTCTCCAGAAAGAACAAAAAAGGTATAAATTATGTCTGATTGAACAAACACAACCCCGCTGTTGAACAGCCAGTCAATGGAGAGGGCAGGGAGAGGCAATGGAGCAAGGTAATGTGTAATCTCACCAGTCAATGGACTGTGGGCAGGCCTGGGCAGCCCATCGCTGGAGGTGTCAGGGAGATAAATAGCAGAGTGTCCTCCTCAAAAATATGATTAATACCCTCCTCGGTCCACTGCTGAAGATGTAGTGGGTGCAGCTGGTCTGGACAGCAGTTGCATAGAGGGAAAATCCAGGACGATCGCAACGGAGCAGAGAGGGCAAAGAGGAGGACAAACAGCCACCTGACTGGGGATGCTGAGGCCTGGAGGGTGGGGCGGGGTCTTCACTGGCCAAAGGTCTTTGTAGGCTGTGGCTTAAGTAATGCTTAGGGCCCTGTCATGCCTGTGTGCCTGAGCCCCAGAGGCCATTGTGTTGAGGGAAAAAGACAAGCTAGAGTTGAATGTTTGTGGAATAAACAATGATCTTGAAGAACTGTGTTATTTATAACATAAGTGCTGTGTGAGCAACACGCTGTCTTCAAACTACTTAATTCTCACAGATTAGTATGAGGTAATGGGAGAGAGAACTCCTCTTCTTCAGGTGGAGAGACTGAGGTCCAGAGAAGTGAAGTAACTTGTTCAAAGCCATGTCTTCAATAGGTGGGACAGGGGTCCAGAGCTCACAAACTTTCTCGCTAAACCAAGCTGACTCCCCAGAGATTTGAAAACAAAACAAAATCAAAAAGCCCTTTGATCAGAGTTCATCTTTGGCCATTTACTGCAGTTTCCTCTTATCATCTCTTCTGCCCCTTCCTTTAAAGGGTTTTGGTCAGACTTTTTTTCTGATTTTCTGTTTCTTTATAGACAAGGATGTCAACAAAGCATTTTCTAAAGTTTTTAGCTCTATGTTCACTTACTTTGTTACACACACACAATCACACAACGATTGTAATGACAACCAAATTGATACGTTCTCCTATTTCACTGGCAGAGACAGGAGAACTTTCTGCTCTGGGGCAACTATGACTGCCATATTTTCCTCCTCAGGTAATTCCTCCTGAGTGGTCAAGATACTACAATGTTAATAAGGCCAACACAAAACTTGTCCTGGCGCACTACAACACCAGGATGGTGTGAGACAACAGGAACACAGAAGGGAGGTCTACTTAAACCTAGAATTACTGGTTTACTGCCTGTTGTTCTTAAATGTAGTGAACTGAAAGCGGAGTTTTACAAAACTTAATATTGAAATTCCAGAAATGAAAAAAGTAAAGACAAATATTTGAAGTCCAATCCAAGTTAACTCTAATCAAGAATTGGTCTTATATTACACTTTACAAGTGTGGGATGAATCCCAAAGAAACGGGTGAAACATCAGAAGGTGAGAAGGAGTAACAGAAAAACTGAGGTATCAAGTTGACGATACAATCTAATAGACAGTGATCACTGTGTATAAATGGAAAGATGTTGGAGGGAAAACATTATCCAATAATCCAAAGGGTTTCAATGATTTGATCTCAGTAATCAGAATCATTATGATAATGTATTTATCATGTGTCATAGTTTATATTTTTCAAGGTCCCTCCACAAGTGACTTCCAGGATATCTTAATTGGTATAATATCCAATACGGCTTTCCAAACTGTCATGTACAAGTGAATCACTTGGGACTTTGTTAAATGCTGATTCTTATTTAGTAGTGGGGCCTGAGATTCTGCATTTCTTAAAAGCTCCCAAGGCATGTGGATGTCACATGTAATATATTTTGAGTATCAAGGCTCCATCATACCTCTTGGATGGTGAAACTGAGCAAACACACAAGTAGTAGTAGGTAGAAGAGCCAGAATTTGAACTCAGAGATGCTTGACCAGAAAACTCATACCTCCCTGGCATATCACTGCCCCTCAGATGAGGGTATGCCACTCAGTTCCAAAAGAGTTTTGACATCAGTTGCAAAAGCAGTAGGAAATAGGAAATTAAGTTTCTGAAGTGACAATGTTCATCTCAGGTCAGAGTGACCTCTTCGTAAGGTCTCCAACATCTCTTTGATGTTGTGTCTCTTTGTGCCTCTGAAGAGATGTTTAAACAAATTCCCTGCTATAGAGATAGCCAGGTAGGACCACCACTACAGAGCAGAGTAGTTCCTCCTGGACACACTCATAGTTGTTTAGAGTCAAAGAGTTTATTGACACAGTCTAGAGGGCAAGAGCTTGCCCAAGCTCCCCTAATCTGGCCATGGTGGAGATCTTCATGCATCCTACATTTCTAAAGTTGGTTTCACACCACACTCCCCCACAATATTTTAAAGCTTTACCAAAACAGGAAATGAAGGTTATGCTGACGTGACTCTAAAGCCACCACTCCACCAAGGTAATTGGGATACACTCACTAAAGGTAAAGCCAATGGCCACAATTTCATATCATTTTCTTGTTCTGGACTTAGACACGTCTGCATATTGTAAACAGCCAAAGGATGGATATATAAACTATCTGATTGTAAATTATTTCTACTGTTTCAGACTTTGTATCACAGCAATTCTTGTTGGATTTTATATCTATCATTAGATTATTCATTTTATCATGCTTACCACAAATATTTCTTAATTCTCCAGCATAAGCCACAGTCTTGAAATATGATAAAAAATTATGTATCTATTAATACATATGCATAAACAGATATATAATAATATGTGGTAAAATATAAATACACATTTATGCATGTTTTTGTACATACAATTATTTTCCACTCAGTTTTAGTATGAAAAAAGAATAAAATAAATGAGTGGTTTGGTTGCCAAATTAGTTTGGGAAGTATGCTTTATACCTTCTTAAAAAATCAAAACAATGTAAAAACTCTTATGGTAAAGAAATTTATTTAACATTATTTAGTTTTGCATTTCTAACAAGTATTTAAGTTTTGTTTGTTGTTTGTTTTTACTTCCTGTTTATAAAAGGCTCACAGAATAGCGCTCTGTAGACCCTTCCTCAGGAAATGAATCTTGTATCAATGAGTCTATTTCTGGTTTATGGTATACGTAGTACAATATAGTAGACACACTTGAATTTGGTTTTGATCAACTGTAATCTTTTAGGTCGTTGCAACAATGAAACGTTTTATTTGTAGAAGTGTGAGATAAATTGTATCCTTTCACATTTTCTATTTTGGACATTCCCTGAAATGAGTGTGTTTCTAATCAGTTGCTTCCTTTCACCAAAAAAAAAAAACGGAAAGAAAAAATATATACGATGTTCAAGAGACTTTAAATAAAGTGTAAGGTAATATTTTTTCTCGGAATTTAGCCTTTCTGATAGGTGCATCACATGGACATCACACAAATGACACAATGCATGATTAACATGACACCAAAGATGAGCTATCATTTTTCCAAGTGTAAGAAGAATTTATTTATCATGATACAAGGTATCATATCAGAAAATCATGTAAATATTATCAGAACTGTTCATTGAATTCATCTCATTAATGTCACAGGTTTGGAGCGATCATCTAACCTAGGCTTTCAGTTCCCAGGTGTCCAAAGACTAGAAGTGACACACTCAAAGTCACACAGCTGGTGAGCTGAGTAATGTGGACAGAAACCCTTCCTTATCTTTAGGCACCAAGAACTGGACTCTGCCTCAGGAGCCTCAGGAAGCTCCTCGAAGGGGTCTAAGGCCATTTCCTCCTCTAATTTCATGTGTTCTTATGTTTCAAAAGGACTGGTTGAAAACTAAAATCTTAAATCAATTCATGGTGTCAGGAATGGAGCAGGATAGAGATCGTTCCTGAAGGTAAATATAAATTTGACATTTTCCCAAAATTTTACATAAACAAAATAAAGTGAAAAATTCTAAGGACAAGGTATTGAAACGAAAAGTATTTTGAGTTTAAGAAATAAAAAAGTGATCTGTTAATTGACTTGTACAAATCATTTTCTTGATTTATTATGTAAATAGCCACACAAATTGAAATAGTTTTTAGTATAGTTTGGATATTACATTTTAGGACTCTGGGGGATGCGGAAGGCTTAGTATTTGGAGACATCACCACCACATTAAGGAGAATTTCATTCTATAGTGGAGATGAAGAAAATACAGAAAACTGACATCATCCTTGCACTTTCTTCTCCTGAATACATAATCTCTCTTTAAGTAAAACACTAAATAAATTCATGGACTCAAGACTCAGGCTAAAACTAGATGCTTTCAAAGGCCCTGGTTAATGAGGAATCTTTTAAATGTCACATCTACAGTGCAAATTAACCAATATTGCATAGCAAAAATCTCTCACAAGAAATCTGGTCAATGGTTTATGACAAAAAAATTAATGCTTTCATCAAGAATAAGGGTTAAGTTTAGTATTAATCATAAAATGACCTTTAATTGCCAAACAAAAGCACTTTGTTATTTCACTACAATCCTGAACTCACCCTGAGCATTAAAAAAAGTCATAATTTGCTTAGTATAAATATATTAAAGTATTAAGCCCGCTCTGCTACTCAATTAGTAAACATGTCAAGGGGTGGGTGAGTTATTCATGGTTCAGAGGGCCAGCCCCTTTTCACAGGGAACTTTTTTCACTCTAATGAAATGATGGATAATCTGGAAGTAGGTGCCTTAAGAAGATATTAATCATTCTCTGTGGTAATGTTAATCATGCGTTCCATCATCTCCAGATGCCGTGGATCACCTTCCTCTGAGACAAAGGGCACCCGCCAGGAGAGTCCTTTTGATCACCTTTCTACAGAGACCCTCACATGCGGCTGACATTAAGACAGCTTTAGATTTCAGGGCATCCTTAAAATAAAAATGGCAAATGTCGCACAAAACTCCTTCAACTGATTTTTGAGCAACATAAGCTGAGATCTCTCTCAAGCCCTAATTATTTACCTTTTTTTACGTTACTCATATTATAACAGGAAGGGACTTAAGCTATAGAAGTGGAACACAGAAGTCCATCAAGTAAAATCCATAAATGTATGTCTTGGCAAACTGCTTTTATAGTCTAGGCTTCTAATCTTACAAAATGTTAGTGTTCAGCAGGTCAGATTTATCTCTTAAAATGTCTCTGATGTCTCCTTGAGTTAATGAAACAGCGTGCCTCCAGAGATACTTCTAGCCAATTAAACATTTTTATGGCTAGTGTTTCTTTAAAGAGAAAAAAATGTTAAGTGCAATCTGAGGGCATATCTTATGAGGCTAAAATAGCTCCCATCACAGACTAATTTTGAATACTTCATAGACCCCAGTGCCTGAAGAAGAAACCTGGAATGATTCCTAATGCTAAGAGGTTGCTCCGTATAAATTGCCTTGGAAAGATGAACCTGAGGGAAACCAGTAATACTCCTGTCATCCTGCAGAAGTATTAAGGACTCTAGAGGTTAGATAATATCTTCAAATACAAGACGCAACATTTTCTTAAATCCACATGCGTACGTGTCCCCATCTGCAACTGTACCAGAGGGTAACTGATGAGATTATAAGATCTCCTTTGCGGGGACAACTTTACTTGCAGGCAAACACTCCCTGTATGATGGCTTATAATACTCAGACACAGTCACTAAATATTTTGATCAACATGTGTGTACACAAACAGCTGGGGACTCACTTCTGGCCTGCTGGTAAAAACTGGTTACTTTGTTCTTCTCTCAAATTTAGCCCTCTAGTCACCCTCCCTGCTTGGCTGGTGTATCTCAATAATCCACCAAATTAGCAAAATAAGTTTATGTAGGTGTATTTGTGATTTGCCTAATGGCTTGCTTTATTGGGTTTTCTAACTCCAAATACTTTCACCAACATTTTACTTCACGTCCAATTTTCCTCTACCCCCATAAATAGGCCATATTCTAAACTTTGTCTGGTACCAAAACAGAGATATAGATCAATGGAATAGAACACAGCCCTCAGAAATAACGCCACATATCTACAACTATCTGATCTTTGACAAACCTGACAAAAACAAGCAATGGGGAAAGGATTCCCTATTTAATAAATGGTGCTGGGAAAACTGGCTAGCCATATGTAGAAAGCTGAAACTGGATCCCTTCCTTACACCTTATACTAAAATCAATTCAAGACGGATTAAAGACTTAAACGTTAGACCTAAAACCATAAAAACCCTAGAAGAAAACCTAGGCATTACCATTCAGGACATAGGCATGGGCAAGGACTTCATGTCTAAAACACCAAAAGCAATGGCAACAAAAGCCAAAATTGACAAATGCGATCTAATTAAACTAAAGAGCTTCTGCACAGCAAAAGAAACTACCATCAGAGTGAACAGGCAACCTACAAAATGGGAGAAAATTTTTGCAACCTACTCATCTGACAAAGGGCTAATATCCAGAATCTACAATGAACTCAAACAAATTTACAAGAAAAAAACAACCCCATCAAAAAGTAGGCGAAGGACATGAACAGACACTTCTCAAAAGAAGACATTTATGCAGCCAAAAAACACATGAAAAAATGCCCACCGTCACTGGCCATCAGAGAAATGCAAATCAAAACCACAATGAGATACCATCTCACACCAGTTAAAATGGCAATCATTAAAAGTCAGGAAACAACAGGTGCTGGAGAGGATGTGGAGAAATAGGAACACTTTTTCACAGTTGGAGGGACTGTAAACTAGTTCAGCCATTGTGGAAGTCAGTGTGGCGATTCCTCAGGGATCTAGAACTAGAAATACCATTTGACCCAGCCATCCCATTACTGGGTATATACCCAAAGGACTATAAATCATGCTGCTATAAAGACACATGCACACGTATGTTTATTGCGGCACTATTTGCAATAGCAAAGACTTGGAATCAGCCCAAATGTCCAACAATGATAGACTGGATTAAGAAAATGTGGCACATATACACCATGGAATACTATGCAGCCATAAAAAATGATGAGTTCATGTCCTTTGTAGGGACATGGATGAAATTGGAAATCATCATTCTCAGTAAACTATTGCAAAAACAAAAAAACCAAACACCACATCTTCTCACTGATAGGTGGGAATTGAACAATGAGAACACATGGACACAGGAAGGGGAACATCACACTCTGGGGACTGTTGTGGGGTGGGGGGAGGGGAGAGGGATAGCATTAGGAGATATACCCAATGCTAAATGACGAGTTAATGGGTGCAGCACACCAGCATGGCACATGTATATATGTAACTAACCTGCACATTGTGCACATGTACCCTAAAACTTAAAGTATAATAAAAAAAAATACTAAAAAAAAAAAAAAAAAAACTTTGTCACCTCCTAAAGCAGCCCTACCTTGGACATTTAATTTCAATTGCCAATTGTACGATAAAAGATGAGTATCTTTTTTTCTCATAACCTCAATTCTACTGAATTTCTTTATTGGCCTCAGTGTGTTTTGTCTCTGTACTTTCCTTGTCTGGCTCATGGAACTGGTCAAAACCCTCTATTTCTGTATATCTTTATGTCCAATGCAACCAGCAAAACCTCAAATATGTAGTGATTTTACAAAATACACTAGGCTATTAAAGCAAATCTTTGACTCTATGGCCTGTTAAGTCAACTGGCCTCACTAATTTTCCTAATTTATGGACAACTCACTCAAAGTCTCCCATGAAGCTTCTTCACACTTCTCAAGCATTGGCCTTGACTTGTTCCCCTTTTTCTCAGCCAATGTTCTTACTGCCTTCTTATTGGAAAGAGAGAGGCCCTCAGAAGAATTCTCAATATTCTATTGCCTCGGGCACCAGAAATATGCCCTTTTCTATGTTCTTCACCTTTGTCTTCTTTTTTTTTTTTTTTTTTTTTTTTTTTTTTTTTTTTTGTATTTTTATTATTATTATTATTATTATTATTATTATTATACTTTAGGCTCTATGGTACATGTGCACAACGTGCAGGTAAGTTACATATGTATACATGTGCCATGCTGGTGCGCTGCACCCACCAACTCGTCATCTAGCATTAGGTATATCTCCCAATGCTATCCCTCCCCCCTCCCCCCACCCCACAACAGTCCCCGAAGTGTGATGTTCCGCTTCCTGTGTCCATGTGTTCTCATTGTTCAATTCTCACCTATGAGTGAGAATATGTGGTGTTTGGTTTTTTGTTCTTGCGATAGTTTACTGAGAATGGTGATTTCCAATTTCATCCATGTCCCTACAAAGGACGTGAACTCATCATTTTTTATGGCTGCATAGTATTCCATGGTGTATATGTGCCACATTTTCTTAATCCAGTCTATCATTGTTGGACATTTGGGTTGCTTCCAAGTCTTTGCTATTGTGAATAATGCCGCAATAAACATACGTGTGCATGTGTCTTTATAGCAGCATGATTTATAGTCCTTTGGGTATATACCCAGTAATGGGATGGCTGGGTCAAATGGAATTTCTAGTTCTAGATCCCTGAGGAATCGCCACACTGACTTCCACAAGGGTTGAACTAGTTTACAGTCCCACCAACAGTGTAAAAGTGTTCCTATTTCTCCACATCCTCTCCAGCACCTGTTGTTTCCTGACTTTTTAATGATTGCCATTCTAACTGGTGTGAGATGGTATCTCATTGTGGTTTTGATTTGCATTTCTCTGATGGCCAGTGATGGTGAGCATTTTTTCATGTGTTTTTTGGCTGCATAAATGTCTTCTTTTGAGAAGTGTCTGTTCATGTCCTTTGCCCACTTTTTGATGGGGTTGTTTGTTTTTTTCTTGTAAATTTGTTGGAGTTCATTGTAGATTCTGGATACTAGCCCTTTGTCAGATGAGTAGGTTGCGAAAATTTTCTCCCATTTTGTAGGTTGCCTGTTCACTCTGATGGTAGTTTCCTTTGCTGTGCAGAAGCTCTTTAGTTTAATTAGATCCCATTTGTCAATTTTGGCTTTTGTTGCCATTGCTTTTGGAGTTTTAGACATGAAGTCCTTGCCCATGCCTATGTCCTGAATGGTATTGCCTAGGTTTTCTTCTAGGGTTTTTATGGTTTTAGGTCTAACATTTAAGTCTTTAATCCATCTTGAATTAATTTTTGTATAAGGTGTAAGGAAGGGATCCAGTTTCAGCTTTCTACATATGGCTAGCCAGTTTTCCCAGCACCATTTATTAAATAGGGAATCCTTTCCCCATTGCTTGTTTTTCTCAGGTTTGTCAAAGATCAGATAGTTGTAGATATGTGGCGTTATTTCTGAGGGCTCTGTTCTGTTCCATTGATCTATATCTCTGTTTTGGTACCAGTACCATGCTGTTTTGGTTACTGTAGCCTTGTAGTATAGTTTGAAGTCAGGTAGCGTGATGCCTCCAGCTTTGTTCTTTTGGCTTAGGATTGACTTGGCGATGCGGGCTCTTTTTTGGTTCCATATGAACTTTAAAGTAGTTTTTTCCAATTCTGTGAAGAAAGTCATTGGTAACTTGATGGGGATGGCATTGAATCTGTAAATTACCTTGGGAAGGATGGCCATTTTCATGATATTGATTCTTCCTACCCATGAGCATGGAATGTTCTTCCATTTGTTTGTATCCTCTTTTATTTCCTTGAGCAGTGGTTTGTAGTTCTCCTTGAAGAGGTCCTTCACATCCCTTGTAAGTTGGATTCCTAGGTATTTGATTCTCTTTGAAGCAATTGTGAATGGGAGTTCACTCATGATTTGGCTCTCTGTTTGTCTGTTATTGATGTATAAGAATGCTTGTGATTTTTGTACATTGATTTTGTATCCTGAGACTTTGCTGAAGTTGCTTATCAGCTTAAGGAGATTTTGGGCTGAGACAATGGGGTTTTCTAGATATACTATCATGTCATCTGCAAACAGGGACAATTTGACTTCCTCTTTTCCTAATTGAATACCCTTGATTTCCTTCTCTTGCCTAATTGCCCTGGCCAGAACTTCCAACACTATGTTGAATAGAAGTGGTGAGAGAGGGCATCCCTGTCTTGTGCCAGTTTTCAAAGGGAATGCTTCCAGTTTTTGCCCATTCAGTATGATATTGGCTGTGGGTTTGTCATAAATAGCTCTTATTATTTTGAGATATGTCCCATCAATACCTAATTTATTGAGAGTTTTTAGCATGAAGGGTTGTTGAATTTTGTCAAAGGCCTTTTCTGCATCTATTGAGATAATCATGTGGTTTTTGACTTTGGTTCTGTTTATATGCTGGATTACATTTATTGATTTGCGTATATTGAACCAGCCTTGCATCCCAGGGATGAAGCCCACTTGATCATGGTGGATAAGCTTTTTGATGTGCTGCTGGATTCTGTTTGCCAGTATTTTATTGAGGATTTTTGCATCAATGTTCATCAAGGATATTGGTCTAAAATTCTCTTTTTTGGTTGTGTCTCTGCCAGGCTTTGGTATCAGGATGATGCTGGCCTCATAAAATGAGTTAGGGAGGATTCCCTCTTTTTCTATTGATTGGAATAGTTTCAGAAGGAATGGTACCAGCTCCTCCTTGTACCTCTGGTAGAATTCGGCTGTGAACCCATCTGGTCCTGGACTTTTTTTGGTTGGTAAGCTATTGATTATTGCCACAATTTCAGATCCTGTTATTGGTCTATTCAGAGATTCAACTTCTTCCTGGTTTAGTCTTGGGAGGGTGTATGTGTTGAGGAATTTATCCATTTCTTCTAGATTTTCTAGTTTATTTGCGTAGAGGTGTTTGTAATATTCTCTGATGGTAGTTTGTATTTCTGTGGGATCAGTGGTGATATCCCCTTTATCATTTTTTATTGCATCTATTTGATTCTTCTCTCTTTTTTTCTTTATTAATCTTGCTAGTGGTCTATCAATTTTGTTGATCCTCTCAAAAAACCAGCTCCTGGATTCATTTATTTTTTGAAGGGTTTTTTGTGTCTCTATTTCCTTCAGTTCTGCTCTGATTTTAGTTATTTCTTGCCTTCTGCTAGCTTTTGAATGTGTTTGCTCTTGCTTTTCTAGTTCTTTTAATTGTGATGTTAGGGTGTCAATTTTGGATCTTTCCTGCTTTCTCTTGTGGGCATTTAGTGCTATAAATTTCCCTCTACACACTGCTTTGAATGCATCCCAGAGATTCTGGTATGTTGTGTCTTGGTTCTCGTTGGTTTCAAAGAACATCTTTATTTCTGCCTTCATTTCGTTATGTACCCAGTAGTCATTCAGGAGCAGGTTGTTCAGTTTCCATGTAGTTGAGCGGTTTTGAGTGAGATTCTTAATCCTGAGTTCTAGCTTGATTGCACTGTGATCTGAGAGATAGTTTGTTATAATTTCTGTTCTTTTACATTTATTGAGGAGAGCTTTACTTCCAAGTATATGGTCAATTTTGGAATAGGTGTGGTGTGGTGCTGAAAAAAATGTATATTCTGTTGATTTGGGGTGGAGAGTTCTGTAGATGTCTATTAGGTCTGCTTGGTGCAGAGCTGAGTTCAATTCCTGGGTATCCTTGTTGATTTTCTGTCTCGTTGATCTGTCTAATGTTGACAGTGGGGTGTTAAAGTCTCCCATTATTAATGTTTGGGAGTCTAAGTCTCTTTGTAGGTCACTCAGGACTTGCTTTATGAATCTGGGTGCTCCTGTATTGGGTGCATATATATTTAGGATAGTTAGCTCTTCTTGTTGAATTAATCCCTTTACCATTATGTAATGGCCTTCTTTGTCTCTTTTGATCTTTGTTGGTTTAAAGTCTGTTTTATCAGAGACTAGGATTGCAACCCCTGCCTTTTTTTGTTTTCCATTTGCTTGGTAGATCTTCCTCCATCCTTTTATTTTGAGCCTATGTGTGTCTCTGCACGTGAGATGGGTTTCCTGAATACAGCACACTGATGGGTCTTGAGTCTTTATCCAATTTGCCAGTCTGTGTCTTTTAATTGGAGCATTTAGTCCATTTACATTTAAAGTTAATATTGTTATGTGTGAATCTGATCCTGTCATTATGACATTAGCTGGTTATTTTGCTCGTTAGTTGATGCAGTCCCTTCCTAGTCTCGATGGTCTTTACAATTCGGTATGATTTTGCAGTGGCTGGTACCGGTTGTGCCTTTCCATGTTTAGCGCTTCCTTCAGGAGCTCTTTTAGGGCAGGCCTGGTGGTGACAAAATCTCTTAGCATTTGCTTGTCTGTAAAGTATTTTATTTCTCCTTCACTTATGAAGCTTAGTTTGGCAGGATATGAAATTCTGGGTTGAAAATTCTTTTCTTTAAGAATGTTGAATATTGGCCCCCACTCTCTTCTGGCTTGTAGGGTTTCTGCCGAGAGATCCGCTGTTAGTCTGATGGGCTTCCCTTTGATGGTAACCCGACCTTTCTCTCTGGCTGCCCTTAACATTTTTTCCTTCATTTCAACTTTGGTGAATCTGACAATTATGTGTCTTGGAGTTGCTCTTCTCGAGGAGTATCTCTGTGGCGTTCTCTGTATTTCCTGAATCTGAATGTTGGCCTGCCTTGCTAGATTGGGGAAGTTCTCCTGGATAATATCCTGCAGAATGTTTTCCAACTTGTTTCCATTCTCCCCGTCACTTTCAGGTACACCAATCAGACGTAGATTTGGTCTTTTCACATAGTCCCACATTTCTTGGAGGCTTTGCTCATTTCTTTTTATTCTTTTTTCTTTAAACTTCCCTTCTCGCTTCATTTCATTCATTTCATCTTCCAGGGCTGATACCCTTTCTTCCATTTGATCGCATCGGCTCCTGAGGCTTCTGCATTCTTCACGTAGTTCTCGAGCCTTGGTTTTCAGCTCCATCAGCTCCTTTAAGCACTTCTCTGTATTGGTTATTCTAGTTATACATTCTTCTAAATTTTTTTCAAAGTTTTCAACTTCTTTGCCTTTGGTTTGAATATCCTCCCGTAGCTCGGAGTAATTTGATCGTCTGAAGCCTTCTTCTCTCAGCTCGTCAAAGTCATTCTCCGTCCAGCTTTGTTCCGTTGCTGGTGAGGAACTGCGTTCCTTTGGAGGAGGAGAGGTGCTCTGCATTTTAGAGTTTCCAGTTTTTCTGCTCTGTTTTTTCCCCATCTTTGTGGTTTTATCTACTTTTGGTCTTTGATGATGGTGATGTACAGATGGGTTTTTGGTGTGGATGTCCTTTCTGCTAGTTTTCCTTCTAACAGACAGGACCCTCAGCTGCAGGTCTGTTGGAGTACCTGGCCGGCCGTGTGAGGTGTCAGTCTGCCCCTGCTGGGGGGTGCCTCCCAGTTAGGCTGCTCGGGGGTCAGGGGTCAGGGACCCACTTGAGGAGGCAGTCAGCCCGTTCTCAGATCTCCAGCTGCGTGCTGGGAGAACCACTGCTCTCCTCAACGCTGTCAGACAGGGACATTTAAGTCTGCAGAGGTTACTGCTGTCTTTTTGTTTGTCTGTGCCCTGCCCCCAGAGGTGGAGCCTACAGAGGCAGGCAGGCCTCCTTGAGCTGTGGTGGGCTCCACCCAGTTCAAGCTTCCAGGCTGCTTTGTTTACCTAAGCGAGCCTGGGCAATGGCGGGCGCCCCTCCCCCAGCCTCGCTGCCGACTTGCTGTTTGGTCTCTGACTGCTGTGCTAGCAATCAGCGAGACTCCGTGGGCGTAGGACCCTCTGAGCCAGGTGTGGGCTATACTCTCCTGGGGCACCGTTTCCTAAGCCCGTCGGAAAAGCACAGTATTCGGGTGGGAGTGGCCCGATTTTCCAGGTGCCGTTTGTCACCCCTGGAAAGGGAACTCCCTGACCCCTTGCGCTTCCCGAGTGAGGCAATGCCTCGCCCTTGCTTCGGCTGGCGCACGGTGCGCTCACCCACTGACCTGCGCCCACTGTCTGGCACTCCCTAGTGAGATGAACACGGTACCTCAGATGGAAATGCAGAAATCACCCGTCTTCTGCGTCGCTCGCGCTGGGAGCTGTAGACCGGAGCTGTTCCTATTCGGCCATCTTGGCTCCTCCTCCTCCACCTTTGTCTTCTTAAATGACAATGTGTTCTTCTTTCTTTGTTAAAAATTCACTTGAGATCTTGATTTCATATTCTGCCTTTTCTTCTGGAATTGTGCTCCTGTACTCATGCTTTCTTGCTCCAGAACCTATAATTTATCTCAGTCATAAACAAACCCAAGGCTCTCTTTCTCTCTAGAATAAAAATGGTTCCTTCATTTCATGCCTCCTCAATCTCTCTCTCTTCCAATTATCATCTAAAATTCTTAGAAGTAGAGTCTATACTTCTAGATCCTGTACTGATTTACATATATCTTCTCTCAGATCCATCTGGCATTTGATTTCATTGATGTATTGAAATTTAAATTTCTAAGGCCATCAGTGACTTCATAGCAAATATTCAGAGCTTGTTATACACCTGGTTTTATTCTAGGTGCAGGACACAGTAAGAAACAATATATTTAAGAAGAGACTAATAATTTTCTCAGAGCTTACATAATATTATATTGTCAAATATAATGATTATTTATTTTTCTTGACTTTCTGGATCTCGTTAATTGCTTCATGTACCATTTGCATCACTTTAACAAACCATTCCCTATCCCATCCTTGTGTATTAGCCTGAAGTGTTATTATTCTCTAAAGTTCTTAATTTTTCCAATGTTCTTTATGACCATGCATTTTGTAGTTAATTTTGTCCACTCTTATGTGTTCAATTACGCTTATATGCTGATTTCTCTTATCACTATAGTCTAAACTCTTCCTCTAATCATCAGACCTATACATCTCTGTGCTTCTGAGTTTCACTTACGTAGAGCAGAGACCGTCAAATTCAGCATGCCCAAATTTAACATGTCACCTGCTTAAGGTCAGCCATTTCTTCTTTTCTTAACTTAGTTATGGCACCACCAAAATATGTCAATTCAAACTAAAACATTGAGGATCATGCTGGATTCTTCTTTCTCTCTCTATCCTTTTATCTAATAAAATATGTCCTCAAACATTCATTTTCTGAATATTTCCTGTTGAAATTATATTTCCTAATTATTTTACTCTGCTTTAAACCCTAAGTTCTCTCATGGGCATTAATAACTGCTTATTATCCTCCATCTCAATTTAATCATTCATAGAGCAAACACAATTTGACTATGATGAGACTTACAAGTTACTTAATGAGAGAATAAAGCCAAAGTCTTCAACATGGCATATAGTATCTTGTATAACATTGTTTCCATTGGCCTTGCCAGCATTATATTTGATCACTTTATGACTCACCACTTACATTTTACCACAATGAACAACTTTTATTTTCTTTTGCACACACAATACTTTTTGCTTATTTGTTGTGGTCATCGTTTTTTTAACCTTCACGTTTTCACTTATGCTTTCCTATCTGCCTGGTTGTTTTTCTTCAGTGGTTTACTCAAATTCATGCTTATTCATCTCTCTCTTTTTTTTTTTTGAGATGGAGTTTAGCTCTTGTTGCCCAGGCTGGAGTTCAGTGGCACGATCTCATCTCACTGCAATCTCTGCCTCCCAGGTTCAAGCCATTCTCCTGCCTCAGCCTCCTGAGTAGCTGGGATTACAGGCACACACCACCATGCCTGGCTAATTTTCTGTATTTGTATTAGAGATGGGGTTTCATCATGCTGGCCAAGCTGGTCTCAAACTCCTGACCTCAGGTAATCCACCTGCCTCGGCCTCCTAAAGTGCTGGGATTACAGGCATGAGCCACTGTGCCCAGCTGCTTTTTTTTTTTTTGAGACAGAGTCTCGCTCTGTTGCCCAGGCTGGAGTGCAGTGGCATGATCTCGGCTCACTGCAAGCTCCGCCTCCCAGGTTCACGCCATTCTCCTGCCTCAGCCTCCCCAGTAGCTGGGACTACAGGCACCCGCCACCACGCCCGGCTAATTTTTTGTATTTTTAGTAGAGACGGGGTTTCATCATGTTAGCCAGGATGGTTTCGATCTCCTGACCTTGTGATCCACCCTCCTCGGCCTCCCAAAGTGCTGGGATTACAGGCGTGAACCACTGCGCCTGGCCTGCTTATTCATTTCTTAAGGCACATTGCATATGTCATATCTTCCATGGGAGTATCTTCTCATTATCTGTCACCTCCACACTATTGCTGAGTAGATGTCCATCCTGTATGTTCTCCAGCACTCTGTGCTTACAGTAGCATTTTATAATTATCTCTTCATAGGACAGGTCAATCTTACTAAATTGTAGTTACTCCAAGAGAATACATCTAAATCCTCCTTTTATTCTTACTCTCTAACTCAGTATCTGATATAGAATAAATATTTCATGAAGATTTGAAAAGAAATTATGTGAAGAAAGGAAGAAAAGGAAGTTACTCATTATTCACCTTAAGAACTTGAAGCAGGTGGCAGTTTGTGTTTTCCAAAGAGGCTACATCCATGCATACCATCCTACTTTCTCTTCCACAGTGAAGGTGACCTTCATCCTTTAGGGGATGTGGGTATTTATTTTATTCATAAACAATTAGTGAATGGCAATGGCAACTACAGATATGGGCTTTGGGGATGCAAAGATTATTACCTTATGGTTTGTTCACTAATGATATCAGGAGAGGATATACATATAAAGACATAACTATATTACAGATTATAGTGAGATTAGAAAGGGCAGAGGTGCTTTAGGAGGAGCACAGATGAAGATGTTTCTTTTTTAGGAGTTCTGGAAAAGGATCATAGAGGAGATGACATTTAAGTAAAACTTGGAAAAACCATTAAAAGTTGGCCAAACAAAATCCAGGGAAAATATATTATGGAGAAGACTATGTGTGAAATTACAGAAAGTTAAATATGAGAAATTCATAAAACCAGATGTAGTTCAGAAAGGCTGGGATGCAGGGTACCTTTTGGGGGAATGATGGAAGATGCATGCTAGATCTTTCTTTCTCCGAAAAGTGAACTTTCTTTACAAGATTAGTGTCAGGGGGCATTGGTACCCACACAGTTTTCCAACATCAGCTCTCTTCTAGCAAGTACTCAGAGATATCTCAGAGTTGGATCACTCTGGTGAATTAAACAAAATGGCATACTCACCCTTTCTTATTTTTTTCTTTGTCTGAAATATTCACGGTTGATCAATGTATCTCCCCAGGGATTTGCATGATGATATTACTGAAGGCTCAATAGTGGTCTTGTCCTTCTTGTGCAGCAGGAATCACTTCAGGAACAAATCTGCCCATGCTGAGGCCATTGGAACTCATGTGACTTTTTAAAGCAAGAGTCAGGATGTGCTCTTGGATAACTTACTTTGAGATGACCTCTACAAATATCACAGCCATGAATTGCTCTCATCCTGCTACCAAGGTAGATGTTTTTGCTATTGTTTTCCTAAGATTGGGTCTTTCCTGAGGACTTACTGCACTGGCACAAACAATGCATTTCCCCAAAGTCTGATAATGTCCCATGGTGGTGGACTCAATCACATCTCCTTCAAGGTCTTCTCACCAGGAGAAGCTAAGCACACACCTCCTTGTTCCTTCAACTCACAGCCAGTAACAGTTAGAAACATACACAAACAGGCCTCTTATAAGGGTAATTATTAATGTTCACATGTAGTTTAAATGCATAAAAAGAAAACATTTCCAAAGAGCCTCTTAATTTGCATATCTGCCTTGCTCACAGTAAAGTTAGTACTTCTTTTCTTCTTTAATTAACATATATATTGTACATATTTATGGGGTATATAGTGATGTTTCTATACATATAATATATAGTGAGCAGATCAGAATAATTAGCATGTCCATCATTTTGAACATTTATCATTTCCTTGTGTTGGGAATATTCAGTATCCTCCTTCTAGCTATTTGAAACTATCTAATACGTCTTTTTCTTTCTTTTTTTTTTTTTTTGGAGTCTCACTCTGTCACCCAGGCTGGAGTGCAGTGGCATGATCTTGGCTCACTGTAACCTCCACCTCCTGGGTTCAAGTGATTCTCCTGCCTCGGCCTTTTGAGTAGCTGGGATTACAGGTGCCCATCACCACACCCGACTAATTTTTAAGACTATATTTATCCTACAGTGCTATAGAATTCTGCAGTTTATTGAGTCAGTACTTCTGTTCCTCACTTGAGCAACTATGTAAAGATGTTGTTGATTATAAACACATTATCAGTTAAAAGTAGCAAGGAAATCCTACCACATGAAATACCCATTTCTCAATTAAAATGTGCTAGCATATATTAGAATTAAATATTTATATGTATAATATAAGATAATAAAAAGCCTATCTTAGAACTTTAAGATAGGCTTTATCTCTATTTCATATACCAGTTGAAAGTTAAGTAAAAGATTCATACCCAATTTAGCAAAATTCTAACTCACTCTCAGGTTTCCTTAATGGCTTAGTCTAAAGACTTACCATATTTCCTAGGCATCATTCTTCAAAGTGATACTCTGAATGAATGTAAAAATTATATGCTAATTTTTTTGAATTTTTGAAAATTTATTTTTAATTTAGTTTTGTATCAGTGGTAGTGGGTAGTTGGCAGGAATACTGGAATCTCCTACATATTATAAAGGTATGGTATCTAGTAGGTGAATATTTTTCCTGCTACAATCAATTATGTTAGTGTTTTTTGGTCAAGACAAGTTAATTAAAATAATTATTTTTTCCCCATGGATATTCACCAAAATATAGACTACAATAAAAATTATGTGCAATATTGAGGATGAGAGAAAATAAGTTTTCTAAAATTATATATAGAAGTTGAAAAAAGATTTTTACTAGTTCATGTTGATCTTTATATGCCAAGTAGATATGAAAAATACTTGTTGTTTGAGTACAGTGCATCATGGCACAACTTATTACCCTAAAGATTTGGAAAGGTGACAGGTCAAAGGATGCTCTCCCGTATGCCTGAAACAAACATGTTTCATAAAATATTCACAAAATTTAACTTAAAATACTGGCAGTTTCTCTGCTATGTCACACCAATAATCGAACAATTTCTAGTTTTAAAATTCTCTTAGCATATTAAGAAATAGGTTACCTACGTCACTCCTAAATAATAAAAGTGCCATCTTCTCCTTATATGCTGACAATAGCCTATGAGGTCAAATTTATAAGAACAAAATGTGAAGTGGCTGGCAGGATGTTAAGGATCCCTGGACTTACTGTGAATCATACTGGCCTTATCAAAGGACACCAGTTGCTACCTGGGACCATGGTCACACAAGGAAAATACCATGGGACAAAAATTGCCTATATTATCTAGATATTACTAAAAATTGAAATAGAAACACTTTAGTACAGTAATTGGCAAAAGCACATCTCCTATAGCCCCATTTTTTTTTGGCAACCTTCCAACTTAATCTGCTTAAGCCCATTGCTTTTGCTGACATTCCCGTGTCCTGAAAACCATTAGCCTAACTTGTATTTGTCGGGACTATCTATATCCTTGGACTATTTATAAACGCAAGCTGTAGTTAGAAGACAAACCAGGTTGATATACTCTGATTCTTCCTTTGTATTTGTTGTTAAAAAGTGCACTCTTTGATGTGTTCACACTCATTTCACAGGGACTTGCTGATACAGCTTGGCCAGTAAATAAAAGGCATCATGGGATAAGAGAAAGAAGTAGACCTTGAAGTGAGGCTGGCCTACACTTAAATTGTGACTCTATCACTGCTATGTGGATGACCTCAAGCCAGTTATATGGCCTCTCTGGCAGAGATATTCATAAGTGTAAATGACCAGTTATGGGCCTGTTCTGGGTATCAGCTCAATAATTTATAGCTATTGAGTTTTTCTGGAAATACAATCCTCTAGAGGGTAAAGAATTAGTTACATTCTGCTCTCTTTCCTCAAGTCACACCTGGACATTTTTTCTTTATTTCTGGAGTCCACCCTTAAGGAAAAGGGGTTTTTATGAATGAGAAAATGCATCAGAACAGTATAGAGAATCAAGATTTTGTTCTGTGAGTGATGGCATGGAGGAGAGACTGTGTGGAAGGGGTAGGAAGTTTTGTAAAATAATTGCAGATATATAATGTGTGAGAAAATGTAGAACTATTCACATGATCCCAGAGAGCAGGACTGAGACTGGAGTGTAGAAACTTCAAGTAAGCAAAGTTGTAGCAATAGAAAGGAGAACTTGGTCATAATCCAATAGCTGACACAAGATGTACATCTGTCCAGACAGAGGCTGGCTAACTATTTGGTCAGTAGTCTCTACAGGTGGACTGAGTAATAGTAAAGTGAATTGTACTATTTGGTATTAAGAAGATGTCTGATCCTAAGAGTTTATTTCAATTCCATGTGAATTACATAATTTACAATGACAATTTAGTGGTCAATTTCAAAAAGTAGTATTCACCAGGTCCAGTGAGGTAGAAACCACAGGACACGGTCACATCCTCCTTCTCTAATCAACCTCTTTCCATTTTTCACTTAAACCTTCTCCTCCACCACCAAGTCAATCTAGGCCCTCTGCCATCTGGTCCTAATATATGTTCCCAGTCTCATAAGCTGCTTTCTGCTAACTGGCATTCCTAGCTGTAACCACACCCAGGCTGCTTATTCATGCAAATGGAAGCCATGACTTCTCTAGCCTCCATGCCTCTGTCCATGCATGCCACATACCTAGAAAACCTCCTCTCCTCCCTTGGTCCTAAGAATTTCTCTTCTTGTCAAACCCTAGCCGCGTTTTTAGGATCATGACTGTTTCTTTAACAATACCAAGACACCCCCGAGGCCAGGACCATGCCTCCATGTCTGCCATTGTCTCAACAATGTCTTGTCAATGTGAGGTCTTTTCGATGTTAAAAGATATTGATTTACCAGAAGCATTTTTCCTTAAAATAAATAAAAATTAAAACTTAAAGAAAGTTATGGGATTTTTGTAGGCATTTTCAGCTGTAGTCATGTTGGCTACTCTTTAGTGAGATATTGTTCTACCAAAGTTTAGATACACAAAAACAATAGAAGATATACACCAAAATTTTAAATAAAATATAGATGATACGAGGCATTTCAGGCAGCAGATTTACTGTAGATGATGATTTTCCACATTTCCCAGAAAATTGTAACTACAAGCTACTCTGATTGACGGGGTCAGGCTCCGACTGAGAATCCGACTGGAGCTTCTCCTGGCTTTGACAAGGACGCCTGCACTCTTCTAAACTAGACAGGGCCTCTGCTCTCTGTTGGGTACAACCCAAGCCCACATTGCCTGTTTAAAGAAACAGCGATTTTGTTAAGATCCAGGACACAGACTTTGAGGGCACAAACGCGTACTTTTTCCAGCTTTTCTCCCCCTCTAGTAAAACAAAGGCTTTGAAAGCATTGCATATGCACGCTTGCAGCCATTGCATTCTGACTGTCTATTGGTTGATGATGATATGAATATCTAGCATCAATTGTTTCCAGGTTATTTTATGAAGGGGATCTATTCTAAATTACCTTTTCCAATAAGGTAAGACATCATTTCTTTGAGGGTCATAGTTGCAATTTACAAATACTTCCCAAAACAGTCATCTCTATTGCTGCCTTCTCCAGCTGATCTGAGTTTTATGAGATGACTCAGCATGCAATCTTAATCTTGCCTTGACCTCCAGTGCCCACTTTGCCTTGTAAGCCCTCATCCAAGGAGGATGTAAGATCTTTTTTGCTACCTGCTGCTTACTGAGAGACCATCTTCCCTTCCCAGTATTGTTTCCATCAACTCCATTGAGCTCCAACACTGCTTTCTTCTTCACCATGTAGTTCTATGCTGAAGCTAGAGCCCAATCCATTTGGCTGCCATCCTGATTTGGTAGCTCCTTCTTCTTGGGCTCCAGCTGTACGTAATGGCTCAGTTCCTCTTTTGAACGGACCCACCAACTGGCAATGGCTATTTGTCTTTGTGAGTGTCCACTCACAAATCCTACCTCTGACAAATCGTTGGCACTTCCACTGCAGGACTCTGCCCCATAAGGGACCCAGCAAAGACATCAATAACACTAAGACCTTGCTAGTTTTCTCTTCACTCAATAGTGAAAATGGAATTTGGGGATAACCATAGGGAACTGAGCCAGGACACAAATGATTTAATCATTAATATCTTAATGAAATATTGGTTGGAAATCTACCATATAACAGGAACCATACTAAACACTGCAAATATATAGGCAGTCAGTTTCTTAAAGAGTCAGACCCCCTAGAATAAGATGAAGCTGAATTTTTCTTTGCATATATTTAAACGTTAATAAGATAAGCCCAAATAAGCCAGAAAATACAACAAAATAATACAAAAACAAAAATACATCAAAGCCCTGAGAATGCACAAATACACCAGGGGAGCAAACCAGGCTTAGCCCCCTCCTTGAGAACCTTTATCTCTGTTCATCAGCCACCTTTAGATTCTCAGGGTGCATCAGAGACACTGAATGAATGACTTCTGATGTATAGAAAATTACATCTTCCGAAGGTCACATTTGTATTCTTAACAAACTTAATCAAACTAAACTAAAATATGTTTTAATGTACACTTGAAAGGAAAGCAGAATCTCTCCTTTAACAAAAGGCGCTACAATTAGAAAAAGACTCATTTATTTATTTGAATGTTGGGTGCTATGCTAGGCAGGATAGTGGCCCCTCAAGGATGCCTACACCCTAATCCCCAGAACCCCTGAATGTGTTCTGGCAAAATAAATTTTGCAGATATAATTAAATTAAATATATTTGGATAAGAAAATTATCCTGGGTCATCTGGGTGGGCCCAATGTCAACACAGGGTTCATATGCAGAGAAACAGAAGGGCCAGAGAGAGAAGGAGATGGAGGGATAGAACCAGAGGTTGCAGTGATGGGTCAGGAGTCAGGGAGTAAGGGCAGGCTTATTCCTCAAAAGCTGGAAAAGCAAGGATCAGATTCTTCCTTCGAGCCTCCAAAGGGTCACAGCCCTGCCAACTCATTTCAGATTTCTGATTCTCAGAACTATAAGGAGATAAAACTGAAAACTTCTGTTGTGTTAAGCCACTAAGCTTGTGGTAATTTCAGCAGCAATAGGAAACTAGCATAGGCATAGAAGGCATTAAATCAACGGATATTTCATTTCCATTGGACTTCCAGGAAGAAATTATCTGTATGTGTTAAATTGGAAAACGTTGCTGATAATTCATATGGAGAAGAAAATCTACAGCTCATCTGAATTTGATGTGTTCAGGTGATTCACAAATAATGTGAATAAAATAGATGGAAAACAGCACAATGCTTCATGATCTTAGTGTTACACTTGACTCTAGACAAGCACAATCAGGAAAAACAACAAAGGGATTCCTAGGAGCAGATGCTCATTAATATGATGGTTACATAGAATTTTGTAATAATTCTTTATGAAAGTAGAAACATTAACAAAATATACACATTATCTGAACTCTTTTTTTATCAGTTCAGTTACAGGGAAGAAGTACATAATTTGGAAACTAATGATTTCAAAATAAGTGACAATTTAGAGAAGAACACATCAAGGCTCATGTCTCAAGCTTAACATCAGTGACTCTGAAGGTCCATAAGTAACTTCCTGAAACTGTTGGTTAGAATCACTTTAGGAAACTACATTTATAAAGAAATAGGTCAGTGGTCAATGTAAATACCAAAACAAATAAAACCAATATCACTGGGGATAAGGAGGGAAAAAAAAAAAAAAAGGAAAGGCAGGCTATAGTAAAACCTCAGACATTTCCAACTGCTCAACAATGCACCTACCTTTAATACAAATCATTAAAACACTGACAAGCCATTATCTTGTCTTTCTTAAAGTTTCTGAAATTTGTAATATTATGGTGAAAATGTTGGTATTATTACTTAAATTTCTACTTTTCTTTAGGGAGGAAAAGCAGTAAGGACTGTTCATTGGTGTCATTGTCTCCACCTCCATATGACTTGCATACCTGCTCCACTGCTCTGGTTCAAGACAATTAATCCTAATATAACCCCTCCTGTGGTAATTTCTCATCTTGGCAGGTCTCTTTCTGTAATAGCTAAAGGGGAGTGGTGAGTCCCAAAGCCTGAGCTCAGCCAGATGCACTTTTCCTCATAGACACGAACAGCCTGTTCTGGTCTCACCCTTTTTCTCCTTCTTGTCCTTCTCTCCTTTCCTCGTTTCCTCTTATCTTTTTCTCCTTCCTTTTCATCTCTCCTTTCTTTTCTTCCTCCCTCTTTTCTTCCCTTCCTTCCTTCATTTTCCCTCCCTCCATTCCTTTCTCCCTTCTTCCTTCCTTTCTTCTTTCCTTCCTTCCTTTCCTTCTTCCTTCCTCACTCCTCTCTACCTCCCCTCCTGCCCTCCATCCCTCCCTCCCTTCCTTCCTTTCTTCCTCAGTTCCCTAAAAAACAGTTTGACTTCAAAAACAAAAATAAAGCAAAGCAAGTCCCACAGAAATCTCACCCAGGCTTTCTGCATAGTGAAGAACATTTGCTGTAGCCCCTTCTACCAAGTATAATTAGGTGATTGACAAATGGCAGGTAGCAATGGAGATGGAAATAACCTCTATTACCATGCCTTCCTGACTCAGGGAAAAATCTCTAGTGCCCTAATTTTTTTCAACCCAATTCCAATTTCATATTTATGAAAAGCTAGTGTCTGCCACTCCCCAGCAATCTGCTTATTGAACATACTTTTCTGCAAGCATAATTATGTCCCCCATCCCTTGATATTGCACCTTTTTATTTCATTTTCCTCTCCACCTCCTGCTGTGCTGACTGCCATCTCAACACTCCATGCTCTGACCAAGAGAATAGGTCATTGATTTTTTTTTTTCCCAAAGCCGATATCACTCTAAGAATTGGTCTTGATCTCCAGAGACAGTGAGTGTAAGAGAGAGAGAGAGAGAGATGGGGAGAGTATGATAACACCGCCATAGGACACTGGGTCGAAGGTCTCTATCCACTCCGGGGCAGCTACATTGTGTTTCCTCCCTCCCCTGACGCCATCTCCTCTAATGACAGACGCTCCTGTGTGAGTGCTTATACTGGAAATTGGATGTCATTTCTGCCTGGGCATATGATTATCATATGTACACATGAGCTTTAGCCAAGATCTGCATTTGGAAAGCAAGTGAGCAACAAAGACAATATCCGTTATCAGTCTACAATTTTGGATAACCTTTTTAACCAGCTTAGACAGACTGTGCATCACTTCTCCACATTTTAGATAGCTTGGGCACATTGAATATTTACCAATGACTTTGCAAACTAACACTCTTTATAAAGTTATATGTTACTCCTAATTTGAAGGCAACAAAAAGGACAGGCTGCTGGGTGGTGACTAGGATTGGTAGACACCTCTTTTCTCCTATGATTCTGAGATCTGACTTATAACACAGCCTGAACATATGCTTTGTTGTACTAGTGAAGAAACAACCAGCAGTTAGTAATTGATTGAGAGTCTGTGTCATGCCAGGCTCTCACCTAAGCACATGGAATATGATGAGAAGCCAAGCAGATAAACATAGTTTTTCCAGTAGAAGGGGAGAAGGTGCAAATAAGATTGTACTCTAATTGTATGTGAACTTGATTTGACTGCTACCTTCAAATGATCACTTTGATTTTACTTGTATGTGAGGGAACTGCTCTGAGTATAGTTAGACTTAGGTTAATACTTTTATCCTTTTGACTATATTTTTCTTCTACCTTTTACTTCTACCTCAATTTTTTCCATCTTTTTCCAAATTTGTCATATTACATCTCCATTAATAATTAAGTATGCCTTTGAAAAGTGATGACTATTTCCCCTGGTTCTTATTCTAAATATGCATGCTCATGTTTTATTATTAAATATTTTTAACATAGGTATTCTTCATTATCTGAAGATAATCCTCCATTTTCCTTTAACTTCCATATATTTTTTGAAAACATAATAATTAGTTAAATGTTTTTATTTGACCATCTAATTTTCTGCATATGTCAGTTCAGTTTCTCATATCTGAGGCTGAGACATCTTGAATACTGCATCATAGTATGGATTCTGAAATTATGTACTTAGTAGACCTACTAGCATATGTTGATGGTTTTATATGTATCCATATACACACATTCAGGATCCTTTGACAAAAACTTGATAATGTGGATCACACATCAACTAGGTAAAAAGCAGTTTTTTTATAGTGGCATCATTTATAATTGCCAGAAACTGGAAGCAACCGATATAGCCTTCAAATAGATGAATGGATAAATATCCTTCAAATAGATGAATGGTACCATCCACACAATGAAATATTATTTCACTACAAAAAGGTATGTTATCAAGCCACACAAAAACATTGGAGAAAACGTCAATGCAGGTTATTAAGAGAAAGAAACCAATACGAACAGGCTGCATAGCCATGATTCCAATGCTATGACGTTCTTCAAAAGGTAAAACCATGGACACAGTAAAAATATCAGTGGTTTCCAAGTGCTGGTGGATAGGGAGTAGAGGGTGAATAAGGGAGCACAGAGGATTTTTAGGGCAGGGAAACTGTTCTGTGCGGTTTTGTAATGGCAGATACATGTCAGCACACATTTATGAAAACTATATGCAACACAACAGGTCAACTCTGATGTAATCTAGAACTTCAGTTAACAATCACATGTCAATACTGGTTTATCAGTTGCAAGAAATGTACCACATTAATGCATGTTGTTAATATAGGGGAAACTGAGTGTTGAGGGGGAGACAGACTACATAATAACTCTCTGTAATTTCTGCTCAATTTTAATGTAAATCAAAAACTGTTCTAAATATTAAAGTTTATCAATGAAACCTTAAAAAGCAGTTATTGAGATCTGATACAAGAAATCATCATTATAATTAAGTCTTAGGATCGTGATATTGTGCTAACTCGTTATACAAAGTTGGAAAAATTATTTCATATTTGTTAAATGAGGAGGAGAGCCAGCTCAGAGTTGCAGCAAGAATTAAATGACATTAACAATGACAAATCTTTTTCTTTTCCTTTTTTTTTTTTTGTTTTGAGGCAGTGTCTTACTCTCATCACCCAGGCTGTAGTGCAGTGAATGTGGAATCCTTAAGAGGAGCTACCACATGAGCAAGAGTAAAGCTTAAAAAATACTACTTATTCCTCTTTTTGAAATTCATATATACTCAAATAGCATGGAAAATAGTTTCCCTTTACAACCCAGTGTTCTTGATAAGTACACAACACCTTTTGCAGTGTTCAAATAATTCCGCATTTGATTGCACCACAAAACAACCACAGTACACGCATTCTTCCAAAAAAGGAGATACATTTTTTTCTTTGATTTCATTTTAGGAAATTCATTTTGACAAAAGCCAGTCCTGTTGTCTTTTAACACTATTGTTAAAACAAATTTGCCTCACTATTGCTAAAAAAATTGGCACGTCCGCTGCTAGGCGGTCTTTCTCTCTCTCTCTCTCTCTCTCCCTCTCTCTCGAGCTGTTTCTCTTTCTCGTCTCTTCTGCCTATAAAACCTCCACTCCTAAACTCCTTGTGTGTCCACATCCTAAATTTTCCTGGCACAAGAAGACAAATCTCAAGGTATATACCCCAGACAACGTAGCCACTTCAATTCTTCCTATCCATGAGCATGGAATGTTTTTCCATTTGTTTGTGTCTTTCCCAATTTCTTTTAGCAAGGGTTTGCAGTTCTCCTTACGGAAATATTTCACCTCCCTAGTTAGCTGTATTCTTAGGTATTTTATTCTTTTTGTGCCAATTGTGAATGGGAGTTCGTTCCCGACTTGGCCCTTGGCTTGCCTGTTGTTGATGTACAGGAATGCTAGCTATTTTTGCATATTGATTCTGTATCCTGAGACTTTGCTAAAGTTGTTTATCGGCTTAAGAAGCTTTTGGGCTGAGACCATGGAGTTTTCTAGATACAGGATCATGTCATCTGCAAATAGAGATAGTTTGACTTTCTTTCCTCCTATTTGGATGCCCTTTATATCTTTCTCTTGCCTGATTGGCTGGGCCAGAACTTCTAATGCTATGTTGAATAGGAGTGGTGAAAGAGGGTATCCTTGTTTTGAGCTGGTTTTTAAGGGGAATGCTTCTAGATTTTGCCCAGTTAACAGGCTTTTAAAAGTATCTTTTGGTGTTCATCTTCTCAGGGAATTATTCCATAAAAGTTTTTTGACAATCCATCATCATACCTGAGAAAGCTTAATAGTAATTGTCTCTTCTTGCTCAGTTAGACTGAGCCCTTAAGTGCAAAAGGTATTTTGTTTTGTTTTGATTTTCCCTCTTTTCCTACACATCTCTGTCTTATCCTAAGTCTGGAACTTTAAGGAATTTTTTCCCCTCTTTTAAATTTAATTTCCTTGTATTTAATCTCACCCTAGCTAATCCTTCAGGAATGATTAACGTCCATTTTGACAGATATTTTTTGAGTCAGTGTTAAGAGTTTTCATTTATGTTTTTTTCTTTGGCTAAAAATTCCTGATACTGGGTAACAACATTAAGAATGAACAACAAGGTTGGTTCAAAGTGAATGACGACCTTCTCAGAGCAGATTAAAAGTGATCTCTTTTCTTTGAAAAATTGAGCCCTTTGGACACTTTACAAATACATTCCATGGTCTTAGCAATAAGGTCATGTATTGTTGATTGTGAACATTCCTGTCCAATGAGACTTTGAAAGGAGTACTATTACCACTTCAAATAAAAACTTAACAAGGTTTGAGTTTGCAAAGAGGAAAACCAATAGAAACTCTTATAGAAGAGAATCAATTCCGTGGTGTGCCACATAGTCATATATGACCAACTCTTATAGAAGAGAATCAATTCCGTGGTGTGCCACATAGTCATATATGAAATTTGAAATGAGTTACTGTGAACTCATTGTGGCTCCTCTGAAAACCCTCTAACTGTTATGGTTAAAACAGCTACATGAGTTTAAGAGACTAAATAACCAAGACTTTTATATCCTAACCCTGCTTGTGCCCCAGGCTGGCCAGTTAAAAAAGGCCCAATCTGATCAATCTGTTGCAAACATTGTTGAAGAGGGCCATGACATATGGGATTCTGAACACTAGTAACAGGATTGTCATAGACTTTCAAGGGAGCTAAGAAATTATTCCTAAGTATTGTAAAAATAGCATCTTACAAACAGAGCGCTTCATATTATACAGAGAGGTTCTCATGTTCTCAATAGCAAAACAAAGACTTTAAGAAATCTAACAAACAACTAAATGCCAAATAAAACCAAGCATAATTAATTGAATTATGTAATTCCATAAGAAAAAAAAACTAAAAAATTAGACTTAATGAAAATAATTATTGGTTCTACCATTTATTTTATGATCTAAAGCTTTCTAAATGTGGGTGACTGAATTATAATTAATAAAATTAATTGTTATGTAGTTTTTTGGTTCAACTGGGGATTTTCTCCCCAACATTTATTTATGCGTGTTTATACAGTGTTAGCTCTATTCAATAAATGCCAAGCATCTAATAAAAATAAAATAAAATCACTACACTCACCTTTGGAGAAATATATTTACAACATTTTACAGAGTCATGTTAATGATAACTTAGTAAGTTAATAAATGCCATTTATTGAGAGTTTACTTGTGTTAAGCACTATCCTTATTCCCTTCAACAAAATAACATATGTGTTATTATTTTCTCTGCTTTACTGATGAGGAAACTGGGTTTCAGAGTGTCTACATGATTTGCCCAAGGTCACTCAATCATCCGTGACAAAATTCTAATGACAATTTTGCAAAGGCTGATGGGTAACTAGCCCCTGAGCTACTTCATAGGAGCTGTCACTGCCCAGCAGGCCAAAGACAGAGAGGGCGATGTTAGCAGCACGTGGAACACTGAGGGAAGGGCAGAGGAGACCTCTAAGATGAGGCTGATTGGGGAACCTAAGTTGAAAGTTGTAAAATGATTATCTCAATAGATGCAGAAAAGGCCTTTGACAAAATTCAACAACTTCATGCTAAAAACTCTCAATAAATTAGGTATTGATGGGACCTATCTCAAAATAATAAGAGCTATCTATGACAAACCCACAGCCAATATCATACTGAATGGGCAAAAACTGGAAGCATTCCCTTTGAAAACTGGCACAAGACAGGGATGCCCTCTCTCACCACTCCTATTCAACATAGTGTTGGAAGTTCTGGCCAGGGCAATTAGGCAGGAGAAGGAAATAAAGGGTATTCAATTAGGAAAAGAGGAAGTCAAATTGTCCCTGTTTGCAGATGACATGATTGTATATCTAGAAAACCCCATTGTCTAAGCCCAAAATCTCCTTAAGCTGATAAGCAACTTCAGCAAAGTCTCAGGATACAAAATCAATGTGCAAAAATCACAAGCATTCTTATACACCAATAACAGACAAACAGAGAGCCAAATCATGAGTGAACTCCCATTCACAATTGCTTCAAAGAGAATCAAATACCTAGGAATCCAACTTACAAGGGATGCGAAGGACCTCTTCAAGGAGAACTACAAACCACTGCTCAATGAAATAAAAGAGGATACAAAGAAATGTAAGAATATTCCATGCTCATGGGTATGAAGAATCAATATTGTGAAAATGACCATACTGCCCAAGGTAATTTATAGATTCAATGCCATCCCCATCAAGCTACCAATGACTTTCTTCACAGAATTGGAAAAAACTACTTTAAAGTTCATATGGCACCAAAAAAGAGCCCGCATCGCCAAGTCAATCCTAAGCCAAAAGAACAAAGCTGGAGGCATCATGCTACCTGACTTCAAACTATACTACAAGGCTACAGTAACCAAAACAGCATGGTACTGGTACCAAAACAGAGACATAGATCAATGGAACAGAACAGAGCCCTCAGAAATAACGCCGCATATCTACAACTATCTGATCTTTGACAAACCTGACAAAAACAAGCAATGGGGAAAGGATTCCCTATTTAATAAATGGTGCTGGGAAAACTGGCTAGCCATATGTAGAAAGCTGAAACTGGATCCCTTCCTTACACCTTATACAAAAAGTAATTCAAGATGGATTAAAGACTTAAACGTTAGACCTAAAACCATGAAAACCCTAGAAGAAAACCTAGGCATTACCATTCAGGACATAGGCATGGGCAAGGACTTCATGTCTAAAACACCAAAAGCAATGGCAACAAAAGCCAAAATTGACAAATGGGATCTAATTAAACTAAAAAGCTTCTGCACAGCAAAAGAAACTACCATCAGAGTGAACAGGCAACCTACAAAATGGGAGAAAATTTTTGCAACCTACTCATCTGACAAAGGGCTAATATCCAGAATCTACAATGAACTCAAACAAATTTACAAGAAAAAAACAAACAACCCCATCAAAAAGTGGGTGAAGGACATGAACAGACACTTCTCAAAAGAGGACATTTATGCAGCCAAAAAACACATGGAAAAATGTTCACCATCACTGGCCATCAGAGAAATGCAAATCAAAACCGCAATGAGATACTATCTCACACCCCTTAGAATGGCAATCATTAAAAAGTCAGGAAACAACAGGTGCTGAGAGGATGTGGAGAAATAGGAACATTTTACACTGTTGTTGGGACTGTAAACTAGTTCAACCATTGTGGAAGTCAGTGTGGCAATTCCTCAGGGATCTAGAACTAGAAATACCATTTGACCCAGCCATCCCATTACTGGGTATATACCCAAAGGACTATAAATCATGCTGCTATAAAGACACATGCACACGTATGTTTATTGCGGCTCTATACACAATAGCAAAGATTTGGAACCAACCCAAATATCCAACAATGATAGACTGGATTAAGAAAATGTGGCACATATACACCATGGAATACTATGCAGCCATAAAAAATGATGAGTTCATGTCCTTTGTAGGAGACATGGATGAAATTGGAAATCATCATTCTCAGTAAACTATCGCAAGAACAAAAAACCAAACACTGCATCTTCTCACTCATAGGTGGGAAGTGAACAATGAGAACACATGGACACAGGAAGAGGAACATCACACTCTGGGGACTGTTGTGGGGTGGGGGGAGGAGGGAGGGATAGCATTAGGAGATATACCTAATGCTAAATGACGAGTTAATGGGTGCAGCACACCAGCATGGCACATGTATACATATGTAACTAACCTGCACATTGTGCACATGTACACTAAAACTTAAAGTATAATAATAATAAAATAAAATAAAAAAAAGAAAAGTAGAAATACATGCAATTAACACTTTACCTGCCCCAGCATTTATCCTAACAGGGAGCAAATCCTAAATCTCAGACCACTCACTCTATTGGTTGAGCATGGGGATCCTCTATTTTTCTCTATTCATTCTCCCAGATGTTAATAATCTCTTGGATAAAAAGAGAAAGGAAAAAGTATTGGAAGAGTCCAATGTATTTTAAAACCTGTAATGCTCAAATGAAACCAAACAATACTTTGCAAACTGTAAATTGTCATAGAGGTGTAGATTATTATTTCCATTGCTAAATTATCCTAACTGAACCTAGAAAAAAAGAGAGACAAGTAAATATAGTAAAATAATAACTATTTCTAAAGGAAATGATTCCACAGTATCAGCATAAAATTAAAGGTCTGGACCAATAGGTTTGTATTTACTCTAGGCAGAGAATCTTATCTGGAACAAATAGATACTCAACTAGCATCTTGTAGATGGATCCTCATGAATGATAATGTTGTCACTAAAGGTTTTGTTTTACAAGACTTCACCACCCTTGAGAGGCAATTGCGTTAAGATAGTATTGACATTTCTCAAGATAGTATTGAAAAGTCCACATCGATTACACAAGGCAATTGATCAGTAACAGCACCTTGAAAGTACCCACTATTTTGCCTTATAGTAGAGTAGCAAGTTCTGTGCTGTCAGTGTGTCTGAATTGGGTATCAATAACAACAGTTGTGTGATTTTAGAAGGACGCATTCCAATATCTGAACCTCTGAGAGATGGAAAAGGATATATCTTACCCTCGTTAAGTCTTCTGTTACTTGCTTAATCAGAAACATAACTCTCAGATCCTAACTCTTAATATATGGCCCAGCCTCATCCAACTTTTCAAGTGTTTCCTTTTTCCCGTTATACAGTTTTATTGCATTTTAATGGTGATGAGTGATATACTGTCATAGGAGAATATATTTTCATTCTGTGTCATATAAAACTCTGGCTCTAGTATCTAAATGTTAGACACATCTGTTAATAGGCCAAAGATTGACCCTCTCTCTTTTTCTTTTTGAACTTGAGATTTGACAAATTTTGAAACAAACATGTACTCAATGGCAAATTTATTATCATATTAATTTTTTATTTTATTCATATAGATAAAAGTACATGAAAACATATGCACTTGTGCATACATGGTGCTGCTTAATGAACATATGTCATTGTGGAAGGAGAGGAGAAATCCAGGCTTGTTCATTTTTAAGAGGACCCTTCTGCTGAGTGGAACCTGGCCATGTTTGATCAATGTGGCTAAAGCTTGTGAACTGACTCTTCTACTCCTGGTACTTACTTATACCATTTTTTCCCACCAAGGAACATCCTTATCAGATTTTAGTAGAATCACCTCCTTTCACTCTTAGTGGTGCCATTCCCACTCTGTCAGAGATGAGCAGCCTTATTAATCATACTCAGGACCAGCACTACCAACAATCTGTCACTGTGGCCAATGGCATGCATCATCCATTATAACTAAAAATTCACCCCAAGACCAAGACCTGATGGGGTCAGGATGGCACTGCATCCTGCAGCACAAAGCAACAGAAACCAGTGGTTATGCCTGTCCTTTCTATCTTTTATTCTTTCTTTCTTTTTTTTTTTTTTTGGTCATAGCTCAAAGCTTATGGAGTATAAAAGACATTTTCCCTTTAAAAAATGCTTACTCGATGTTATCTCCTTCACGCTCTGGGTCGAGCTCATTTGGTGAAGGGTCATCACACGCTCCCTTTGTGATAATGTCAGTGAGTCAATAGAGTGGATTGGGGATTTCGGTTTCTATCTGAATTTTGAAGATCTGCTTTTCTTGCAATATTTAACCAGAAAATATGGATTGCAGCCTGTGTTTGCCTGCCAAAGTGACTCTTCCATTTTATTATAGTTTATTTTCCTTTATTTCTAGGATGAGTTCTACAATAGACATAGACAGGGAATAGAATTAGTGTGAGCCAATCAGATCCTATTAGCATAAGCAATGCCCATAAGGTGATCATGATGTACAAGGCCAATGCTAGTACTCTTGGGTGCAATAATTTATTGCAATCATAAAATTTATGTAAAATAAATAATATTTTAATAATTACTGTTTATTTTGTGCTTACATTTTGCCACGTACATGTCGAGTATTTTAGTTTGATAGTTTGTTTGCATTTTCTCATTTTATTCATGTTACAACCCTCTATGGTGGATGCAATCTTTCTCATTTTACAGATGAGGGAACCGAGACTATAATGGATTAAAGACTTTGGTCAAAAATACACAGCCCACAATACCAGAGCCAGAATGGCATTCAGGTTTGTCTGCCACCAAAACCTGAGGTCACCAGCAACACTTCACAATAAATTGACTTAGAAATACAGTGAGGATTCTGCAAAAGATAAAATGTACTTTTAGTATCACACCTTCTATGTCAAATAAGCAAATAATTTTAAAATAAACTTTTAGTTAATACTTTGCAAGATACTCTTCAGATGTCTAGACAACCTCAAACATCTTCTCTGCCTTCCATATATCTGTAAGCAGATTAACAGACATATTTACACGATACTAGCCTGCCCTCCATGCCTCTGGGCAAAGCTGACTAGTTTCAGGGCTTCCACTAGTGTCAACCTAACTAAACCAGCTGGATGAGCTCTCTCCAGATTTTGAGAATGGCATTCAGAGAAAACTAGTTAATCTTGTGTATTGTCCATTTTCACACTGCTATAAAGATACTACTTGAGACTGGGTAATTGGTAAAGAAAAAGAGGTTTAATTGACTTACAGTTCCACATGACCAGGGAGGCCTCAGGAAACTTAACAATCACAGCGGAAGGCGAAGGGGAAGCAAAGCACATCTTACATGGCAGCAGGCGTGAGACAGTGAGAAGTGCCACACTTTAAAACCATCAGCTCTCATGAGAATTTGCTCACTATCACGAGAACGGCATGGGGGAAACGGCCCCCATGATCCAATCACCTGGCACCAGGTCCCTCCTTCGACATGTGGGGATTACAATTTAAAATGAGATTTGAGTGGGGACGTAGAGCCAAACTAACATCTTGAGCATAGCTGATGGTGAAAGACTGATGTAATTTGGACACATAGGTTAGCTATCTTTCACCATGAGGACTGAGAGACAAAGACAGCCAGTTTGCCCACACAAAAGAAAGAAGTTGATGCAGACAAGAAAGAGTCTAGGTTTTCTAATTCCCAGTGGCAACTCCTTTTGAGATCATGCTGCATGCATCTTCATGATTCTTCAAGACACCTTGATTTCAATACTGAATACTCAATTATCATACCCACGACCATTGCTCTTATTAATACTTTTTAAGTTAAATGAAAACCCTTCAAATTGAAAAAGGTTCAGCTAATGCATACATTTGTTTTTTGTTTGTTTGTTTTTGTTTTGCTTTGTTTTTTGTTTTGAGGCAGAGCCTCACTCTGTCGCCCAGGCTGTAGTGCAGTGGCGTGATCTTGGCTCACTGCAACCTCCACCTCCCAGGTTTGAGCAATTTTCCTGCCTCAGCCTTCTGAGTAGCTGGGATTACAGGTGACCGTCACCACAGCCTGCTAACTTTTGTATTTTTAGTAGAGACGGGGTTTCACCATATTGGCCAGGCTGGTCTCAAACTCCTGACCTTGTGAGCCACCCGTCTTGCCGCGGCCTCCCAAAGGGCTGGGGTTACAGGCATGAGCCACTGCACCCAGCCCGTTTTCTTTCTTTCTTCCTTCCTTTCTTTCTTTCTTTCTTTTCTTTCTTTCTCTTTCTTTCTTTCTCTTTCTTTCTTTTCTTTCTTTCTTCTTTCTCAATTCAGATTACAATGCATGACATATATGGACCAATATCAGTGACTGTAAGGCAATCTGGGCTTCGAGCACATAGATATCCTTGGTAGAATAGATAAAGAATCCTCTTACATTATATACTGTATTTACTAGGCAGGAACTGGGATGCTTTAATGTTTCCAAAAACAGAAAGCCACCTCTTCACCCCTGAAGACTTCGGCTCTCACTGGGTCACTGTAACAGATGAGGAGGTTACCTTACGCCCTCTCCATCCTGAGAAGCAATGTTGCACATTCAATTCCCCATATCTTCCAAAGAAATGATGGTGGCCCCAGGCTCTTATTGTTTTACACTTGTGTTATTTATCTGTCTGCAGTCCAAAGGGATCAAATCTCAGATACCACAGTCTGCCATTCAAAATGTGTGATTTTACTAGAAAATAAATATTTCACACACAATGTCTACTAATCCCTTTTTATCTCTCAATTAAAAGAGGATGGAATTGTCTTCTAAGAGACTTGAAATAATGTTTTTCTCCCCAGAATCAGAAATTAATCTTTCCAGTAGATGTTAACCACCAGCCATTGTCTTTTGCTTCCGTCATACCACTTGCCAGGACATGGATATATCATGTGTTTTTAGTCTCCTAAACTCAAAATTTCCCCACCACCAACTTTTTATGGAACCAATAAAATCCTAATTAAGTCCATTTCGAGACTTAGGTGAATTTCAACATAGGCAAGATGGCTCCTCTTTCATTCAGTCCTCCCTCATATGTTCTCATGCCCAAAGCTGAGTATTTGCATTTCCATTGAACGGCTGTGCAATATGTTTTATATCACAGGTAAGAACTCATGTGCATATCTCCTGCACTAATTTAAGTTTTTTGATGCAGATTTTGTCTAACTTATTTTTAATTAATTATTAAAATGTCCAGTAAATAGGCAAATTTATATAGTAGAAATATAGGAAAAATTGTTGTTTGTTGCATGTAAATAAACCCAAGTACAAGTTCACATTTCCTTAACAGAAACCTTCTTTAGAGTGTGGTATAAGTTTAGAATATATATATGTGTGTGTATGCGTGTGTGTGCGTGCACGTGTGTGTGTGTGTATTCTAAACTTATAACACACTCCAAAATGTGTATATACGTGTGTATATATATATGAAGGGCATTATAGTGTACCTAACTGGGCTTCAGGCTGCCCCCTGAGTTAAATACATTAATATTGTAGGCTGTGGAGCATAACAATGGTCTTAGCAAATAAAATAGAGGGAGAATATTAAGTTGTCCCAGTTTACTGTTTAACAGTTTTATGAAAAACAAAACAATAAACAAACAAAATATAGCAAAACTTTTGGAGTTCAATGAATTTTGGATTTCAGAATTACAGGTAAGGGACAGCAGATTTAGAATTCCATAAGGACTTTCTAAAAGAGTTAATGAAAATGTACCCATAATTATATTAGACCCTTTAAGACGAACTCTTTCAGTCCATAGACCTACTAAAATGCTGGTTATCGCATGGTTCGGGCTGCCCTAGATGCTTTCAGGGCCAATGATAGTAGTGTGTTATGCACACTCATAATTCTCCAGGTGTGCAAGGTACATTACATAGTCACCCTAATAATACTTAATATTTATCCAGTGCTTAATTCATGCTGGGTGCTGTTATTAAGTGCTTTACATGTACTCACACATTTAATCCTTACAATAGCCCAATGAAATAGGCATTATTTCCATATTTACCAAAATGGGAATTGAAGCAGAGAGAGGTTAATTGACTTGTCCAAGTTCTCACAGCTAAAAATAGTGGAGCCCGAATTTTGATTCGGACAGAATGATTCTAGAGTCCTCTGAGTTCCCCTATCTTAACAGTTACGCAGCAGAGAAGTCTCCTCAACTGAACTGCTTAACTGTCTTTGACATAAAATGCTAGATTCATAGCCTTAGATATTTCATTTTAAACCCTGTTGCTCTCTGAATTATAACTCTAAATTTATAGACTTACGCTTTAATTGATTTGCTGATAATTTCGAAATTGCTGAGAGACACCTAGACTTAGGAAATGGAAATGTAGCTTGTTGAAATGCACAAATTACTCTTTAATTATACTTAATAAAATAGGTACACAAAATTAAACACAACTTTTTAGGATGGTGACATATGGCCCATTGAATTTTATTGATTAGAAATAACCCATCTCACTCCAAAAAGACATTGAGGGGCCAATTGACATGTTCACATTTCAACTTTTTTTTTTCATAACGAATAAGAAAAAAACATGATAATATCTCACCTGAGAGTATTTAGTATATTCGTTGCCTAGGACTGCTATAATAAACACCACAAACTTGGTGGCCTAAAATAGCAGAACTGTACTCTCTCATACTTCTGGGGCCAGAAGCTCAAGATCTAGGTGTGGGCAGGGATGATCTCATCAGCAGGCTCTGAGGGGAATAAAATCCCCCAAGCTCCTCGGCCTGCATCTCCATCTGCGTCCATCTCACTCAGCACATGCTTCTCGGTGAAGCAGAGTATACAGCTCATCAGAATCCTTCATTTTTAATAATTGTTGTACTTTGTATCTTTCAAAATAGTTACTTTTAATAAAGTGGGTTTTTTTTCAGAATGTATAGACCTTATAAGGAAAAATATTCTTCAAATACGCAAGGATTCACTGAAATACCTTTTCTCACCCCAATCATTTCCCTTGAGTAAAACAAGGAGGGGGCTGAGCACAGTGGCTCATGCCTGTAATCCCAGTGCTTTGGGAGGCCGAGGTGGGAGGATCTCACATGAAGCCAGGAGTTTGAGACCAGGCTGGGCAATATAGAGAGACCCTGTCTCTATAAAAAGTTTTAAAAATTAGCTGCACATGATGGTGCTTGCCTGCAGTCTCAGCTACTTGGGAGGCTGAAGTGGGAGGATTGCTTGAACCCCAGAGTTTGAGGCTGCTGTGAGCTATGATAAGGGAACTGCACTCCAGCCTGGGTGACGGAGTGAGTGAGACTCCATATGTAAAATAAATAAAATTTTAAAAAGCTCTGGCTAAAAAAGAGGAACATATATATTTGGAGTGGAGGCATTGTTGTAACAAAAATGCCATATTAACAACTGCAGCGTTAGTGCCTCCACTCCATCAGAACTGAAACTCCCTGGACCAGCATGCACCTGAGACCCTCGGCCCTGGATATGGAGATTGGAAGTGGGGTAGTGTGGGCTTTTGAGGCCAGAGGCCAAGCTTTATTGGCAACAAAATGAATTAACCATAACAATAATCATGATGGTACAATTTGCTACCATCGATTTAAATGAAACTCTTTTTACATGTTTTTGCTTGACTTTGTCTTTAACAGATGATATCAAAATCCCACAAATGATGTTTTACAGGGAGTGACAACTATAAAAATCTTGATTCCACTGCTTTTAGTTCTCTGAACTGAATTTAACGGGCACCACTTTGTGGGCGGATTCACTTTGGGGTAAATACATAGGTGTTATCCTGTTATTATTTCCTAAGGCTCATATTCTTCATGTATTTCTTTTAATGTGACATTGAAAGTAAGCCACTGCATTGTGTGACACTTAGCAACAGTTCTTTTATGTTTAAAATTTATTGAATAAAAAATAATGAATCCTAAAATCAAGAGGAAGCCTGATGATTGTACCAGTATATTTCCCCAGCCGTCCCCAGGACACTACTTGAGCCTACAAAGTTGTTCACTGCCATTTGTCTTTCTCTCTTTATCCAAATTCATGAGGGCATCCCTGTGGTAAATCCATGGTGGAAGAACCTGAATTCATTTTGGACACCCTTATTTAGACAATTCCATTTAGGATATGCACAGGACTCTTTATGTGAGGTCCCAGAGACAAGATGATTCCTATCCTGTGGGAAGTGGACATTTGTATTCAGTCAGTGGATGGAGAAAGGAACCAGGGAGCAGCCAGGTCATTCCCTGGAGGTCATGGCAGGAATCAGTATCACGTGGGAGGTGCATAATTCTAGCTCCAGCGTTCAACCACTACACTCGCCTGTGTGTTAGACATGAGACAATTTGCAATGTCTTTAGAAATTGAGTTTGTTGCCAAATATGAAAGTTTTAGCTTATATAACTAGTAGGAATTTCCAAACCAAATCTCTAGTGTGGAAAATGTGATTTTAAAAATTGTCTTTAAATCCAATTAAGTATGTTTCAGAGTCCCTTCACATTCAGTTGGTAGGAAATTCAACCTCAGAGGGGACTGGTTCTCCTCAATGTTCCAGGATGTTGCAAAGGTCCCGCTGTCTTAGAACATGTGGGGCATTTCTTCATTTCTTCCACCCAGGTGTTTTCCCAGTATAATGCCCAAGTATGAGAATTGTTCCCACAACAAAAAAGAGTTTGCCCAGCTCTCTTCTCCCTTCCTGAAGCCCTCCAACAAATCCTCCTGTCTCCTCTCTCTCTTTGGACCATCTAACTTAATATCTTCAATCAGTAGAGATTTTCTGAAAGATTGGGAAATTCCATTGACTGTATGCATCTACTAAGCATCAAAGGGAGCACAAATTCTGGCTATTTGATTTAAATAGGGAAAGAGGAAAAATAATAACTGCTAGCGCATCCATCACTGAGCCCCAGGCACCATTTGTAACACTTTACATATGTTTAATTAATATGGCAACAATATTGTGAAAAATGCCACCTTCTGTATTTTCACGAGGAGAAACTGAGGTACAAATACATTCATTAAAATGCCTATGTCCACCCAAACAATTAAGTAGTGGAGCCCAGGATTCTAACCCAGGCTGCCTGGCACCCAAGTCTATATTGTCTTAAATTTTATACTGTTATCATAATACAATAAATTATCTTGCCACACTTGCAGTCCTAAACCACTGCAGAGGAATTTTTAATTTGATGTGTGATTTAGGAAACATGGATATATTTATTAGCAAAATTATAATAATATAAAAACTGGATTTTAATATATACTATATATAAAAAGACAAGCTAGACCCTAAAGAACTTCAATGCTAAAAGAGATATCAGACCACATAGCATAAACAAAACTAAATACATGGAATGAATTTCTAGTATTGTTAATTAGTGCTGTGCTGTAATTTTTCTGAATTTTGTTCTCTCATATTTATAATGAGCAAAGTACTATATAACTTGTGGAATGTCTGTTGCATGAATAAAAATTACAGTAAGACAATTTTGTGGCATACTATGTAAATTGTCAAGCATGAAATTTTTGTTTAATTTAGGCATTGTATATATTTTTAAAGGGAATAACATTTGTACAATACAATACTAAGCAGGCATTAAAAATCATCTGTTCTCTTGAGCCAGAGAGGCAGAGGTTGCAGTTAGCCGTGATCATGCCACGGCACTCCAGCCTGGGCGATAGAGGGAGACCTCGTCTCAAAAAAACAAAAACAAAACAAAACCAAAAACAAACAAACAAACAAACAAAAACTTTTTAAAGACTAGCAAATTAAGAATTGTTAAAAAAAAGGTACTTATAATCCTTATTTTGTTAAAAAATAGTTTTGTATACTGTATATATTGTTGAATCCCCCAGCCAATGCTCACCAGAAATATATGTGCAGTTTAAGTTAGGTTTATAAACTTTCTGTAGTAAGGGGAAGCACACCCAAGGTATATCTCAGCAAGAGGCTCTTGGGACAGGCTTGTTGTGGGATTCAAGCTTCTGCTGGGTGTTTTTGGTAAGGGGTTTAAGGAAGTGAGAGGTTGACAATAATTTTAGGTGCTTTCTTGAAAGAGTGGCATTTGGAGATTGGATATTTTAAAGATTTTTATCTAAAAGTCAGAAGAAATGAAGCTGAGCTAGAGTGGTCACTGATGTGCTAATTACTGAAGTTGGCCAACAGAGGAAGATGTTTGGTTATTTTTGTGGTTGTGTGACATCCTTGTCTTTGCCTTCTAGTCAGGCGTGATTCCAGTGTGGACTTGTTTTCATCACATTTTACCACAGTCACACAGTGAGCTCATTTAATTATTTGGGACATTCTGTGAAAATGTTTATGTTCAGGCCAGCCACGGTGGTTCACACCTGTAATCTCAACACTTTGGGAGGCTGAGGCAGGCGGATAAAGAGGACAGGAGTTCGACACAAGCCTAAGAAACATAGTGAAATCCTGTCTCCGCTAAAAATACAAAAATTAGCCGGGCATGGTGGTGCGTGCCTGCAGTCCCATCTACTCGGGAGGCTAAGGCAGGAGAATTGCTTGAACCCGGGAGGCGAAGGTTGTGGTGAGCCGAGATCATGCCAGTGCACTCCAGCCGAGGCAACAGATTGAGACTCCGTCTCCAAAAAAAAAAAAAAAAAATTATGTTCAGTAGGGAACATTACAGCCTAGCTATTAGCTGCCAGGGTCATTTTGGCTTGTTTGTTTGTTAATCAATATATAGTGAAAAGACCAGGTAATTTAGTTGATTTTCTTCAGAAGTGAATTAGCTTTTAAAATTTCTACTAGCAACAAATATTATATTTACAATTATACATATAGAATTTTATTGTTACCTATAATTATGTATAATTATATATAATTTGTATATAAATTATGTAATATTTTAATCTATACTATATATGTACATATGTGTGTACATATACACAGAAAGGGAGAGAGATAGGGACGTCTTTTCTGTTACTCACTGGGATGCATGCAGCTCTTAGCAGCAGTCAGATTAGAGTTTGTACCTAACTCAATGACTTTTCCACAACTTTGATGGCTTTAAGAAGACTAGATTTTTATTTACTGCATTCTTATTGCAAATTTTGGCCTTATTGCTATTTGCTTTGAGAGGGCAAAGAGTCATTTCACAGGAAACAGCCCTAACTTGCTTTTTTATCTTTGATGAAATTAAGTTTTCCTATATCTGGGTGATATTACTCATTACTTTGCAACCAGATGGGATTCCTAATTGCAAATTAATTCTAAAGTCCTGGAGCTCATGGCCATATTTTATACATCCTTATGTGATGCTCTCCAATATGACTGATAAAAGTTATCAATGCTCAATAAATAGTTGCTGATGAGTAAATCACACACACTTGTGTGCACGCACACACACATGTGCACACACAAATGTTTTGGGTTGGTCTTGACATTTTCAATACTCATTTTCTGACATCTCAAAACTTTCCACTTCTCTGTGTATGATATCATAATAATATAATAAACATAGTTAACCAATTAGAGTTGAAGATTAGAACAGACAAGAAAGAAAACTGCTGTGTCCTTCCCTATTTCTTACTTCAAATACATACCCATGTCACACGGAGTGATTTGTACAGATGGTTCTTCACCTGAAGAACAACAGGAGAAGGCAACAGGTGGAAAGTCTCTGTGCAGCTGGTAAAATGATGTTCCTCTCTTTGGCAAGGCAGAGGAATCAGTGCCTACAGATCAGGGAGAGACCTGTGGCTTCAGAGACACAATTTCTCACTGGCCCCTGACACTGAGGTGGGCTCCAGCTGAGAAGCTGGAGGAATTTGGAAGCAAAGTGCAGCACCAGTTTTAATGGACTAGAACTTTGTCAGTGACTAGAGGATTAACATGGGTATGCAATTACTAAAAAAAATGGTGAAGAGAGATGAATATTTTTGTGTTTTAAGGAAAAAACTCAGAAACCAGAGTTTTCTGCAGAGCAACTGGCAATACAAGTCTTGTACATTTAGTGAAATATGAGAAAACTGAAAACATGAAAAGATGGTCCATTAGCTAATCAGCCCTGGAAGATGAAGTGAGGGCATTGAGATCCTAATCTTGAAATCAGGAGAAAAGACGGGCAAGTTTAAATGATGAACTCAGAGGCATCCTGAAGGGAATGGCTGGCCCACTTCTATTGCAAATGTCAAAGTGTTTTTGAATGTTAATGCCCCTGAACCTACCCTGGGCCCAATTTCATAATTTTAATTGACTCTTGTGTATAAAGAATTCCCACTGCTGTCAATTTAAATTGTGCAGTTAGAACTCCAGGACTGGGTTCACGGTCTGCCAAGAGTATATTCTTTTAATACATTTTTATTTTTATAAAACCACATTGTGAGTCCAGAGGGAGAAATTGGGTAGAGGCTAGGGAATCAAGCCTGGCCTCTCCCTTAAATCACTTTCTGCATTTGGAAATGTCAGCCACTCAGAACACCCTTTCCTTCAAGTGAAAAATAAAGAGAATACTACTTATATCACAGTAGACATGGGAAAGGATTAAAGTTTGCATAGTCGACCAGGGTAGACAGAAGTGAAGATCTATACAGAAAGAGAAAAAAGGGGACTTAATCCTGACATGTGAGTGCATTTCATCCTGAATTCAAAATCAAAACCAAACAACTAAATTCAACTAGAAAAAGACATGCAAATCTCAAAAACTAGGACATAAGTGATTAAAATCTCCACTAGACTATTCTAGCTCACCTCTGTCTAGGAATTCCAATGAAGACTGTCTCCTTGTTAGAAAGACAAAAAGCCATTTGTTGATACCATGGTGCTGGCAGGTGTAAGGAGCGACAGCCACATCATATTAACTTATAGCAGGGATCTTCCTTTCAGCGCTGAGTCTTGAAAAATTAGACATACTGATTTCAGTCATTTGTTGCACGGTAGTGATGTCTTTTTTTCCCTCCTTTAACAGGCGTTAATTATTGCACTTCAAGTAACGTAAAATACAGCAGCCTTGCCTACTGTCAGGTCAGCACGGGCTGGTGAGGTGTCCAAGTATGCATATGTGTGAGCATCTGACAGTGGGTGGTTTTGTTGTTTGCTTTATAAATATATTTGAATAAATGGCTTTTGAGTAAAGTGGTTGGAATTGAACAATTTAACTGGATTGACATATGAATTCACAGGAAGGGCTTAATTCTTGGAAAGACAGTTGTGCTTTGCCATGGCTTTGTCAGAAGTGCATGCCACAATTCAGAGTACCTGGTGCGGTCAAAAAGGAGGAGGAGTCTGCTGCAGAAAGAGAAGAGAACCCAGGAGTGAGGCAGAAATGGAAATGATAAATAATCTCTCCCAACTCAACCCTGACTCAGTCTCATTTCTCTCAGAGATCTAAGTAATAATGTTGAGATACTTCATCAGGGATACATATATATTTGTGTAAGTGTGTATATATAAATACATTTGTGTACGTTTGTTTATATATATATATGTATATGTATATATGTATATACATATATATTGATATAGGTATATATGTATATACATATACCCACATACACAAATGTGTATATATATAAATATTTATATTTGATTGCAAGCAAAGGAGTATAAATATATATTATATATAAATATATAATTAATAGATATAATACATAATATATATAATTAAATACATGTATATGTATTTATATATTTAATATATGTATTTAATTGAAAGCAAAGGAGTATTTCTTTAAAATGCTGTGGAAAAAATACTGAATTTATTCACTTAAAAGGTTTGAGTTGGTCCCAAAAGCGTTTTAGATGGAGGCTGGGGTGGAGGGGTAGAAGCTTATTTTCTTTTAATCAGAATAAAGCTATTAGACCTAAATGTCTCCTTACTGACCCAGGAACAATGACCTCAGGGGGAAACATCACCTAAATAAGGTCCCTCCCCTCCTTTATGGCTGGGTCAGGTCCTTGATCAGTTGCAAGGTATCTCCCTTGAAATGGCCATGAAAGCCTTTTCCCGGGAATAGTTCACTCTTGTAGGGTTATGGTGAAGCTAAATATGTAAAGTTTGATGCTCCTTGAGTTCAGGAGCAGGTCTTTTAACTTCCCCTTGTTAAGGTGGAAAGATGTGGTGAACAGAAATGATCTTTTCAATTGGAAACTTCATGGAGGACGATCTCTTTGTGGGACTGGTACTACACACCGTGACTCCACGTGACTTTTTCGAGGATCCCATGGCGGTTTTATCTTGATTAAAATGGTTCTATTCACAGGAGGGGAAGAGTTGTGCCATCATCCTCCAAAAGAAGGTGGAAAAGGCAAAAGATGGAAAGAAGATACCACTTTCTCGTGGAAAGGTGGGAGGAGAAGAGAAGGAGTGAGCATAACAGAGAGGCATGTTGGAGAATGAGGGCGAGACAGAGAGAAGGAAATAAAGAGAAAAGCCAGAGGCTCAGGAAATGGCAGGGAAAGTGATCTAACTAATTGTCTGAAGAGTATTCTGTCCATTTCTTCTTACTGCAAGGCAAGAAGGAGGCACTATCAATCCCATTTTGCAGATGGGGAAACTGAGTCCCAGTGTAAATTACCTTGCCCAAGTTCACTGGGATCATGTGTAGTCAAACCAAGACTCAGTCTTAAGTTTGCTGGACTTCAGACTCTGCCCTTTCCATAAGAGAAGGAACACCTGTGTTTCATTTTGATGGATTCTCAACAATACCTTTTAAAGTAAATAACGAATGTGCCCCTCCCTGATCTAGACAAGAGCCTACTTTGCACTTTCACCCTCAGGTTCCCCTAAGAAACACCACAAGCATTATATCTCCACTAACCAAATCCAATCATCTGGTTTCCCAACAACACCAGCATTTTTTTTTTTCTTAGAGACGGACAGTAAAGGCAAGAGAATGATGGTGGAAATAAAACTGCTGTAACTCGATGCTGCCTCTGGGATTTATTTACTGTTGATCATGGCTGGGGAACTCTTTGAACCTTACATATGTGTAGGGTTGTGAAGGTCGGTGTGCATATGCCAAAAAAGAGGGAGGACAGCGTGAAGCCTGATGAATAAAGAGGAAAATTCCAGAGAATGAGCGGGATCTGTGGGGTGAAGAGGGGATGCGGCATTGTAACAAAGGAATAGAAAGCTCCAGGAGAAATTATAGTTATATGATCTGTACCCAAGGGGGAAGTATATACAAGAACACTTCTTGCCCACAAAAATGTATTAGGTGGTAATGGTTACTTATGGTGCTGTGTTCTCTGACCGAGCATGACACGTCATGTTTTGAGGCAGGCAGGAGAGAGACGTGGAGGAGCGGGTTCTCTATACTCAGTGCTCCCTGTGCAGTTATGCAGAGAGCTCCCTACACTAAGACACCCATCTGAGGGGGCAAATGGGGCCTGGATTGCAACCTGAGTATCATCACCAAAGCTGTCGGCCCTGAAGGCGATTATTTTTACCCTGAGGATTCACCTTTTTCTAATTTTCATAAGTTTGTAGTGTGGATTGGGTCTGCCCTGCCTGCAGCCTAAGGAACCCAGAAGTGTCAGTATGATTATGTTTGAAAATAAAATTCATCTTTCCTGCATTCTTTTTCTGTACCAGGTTCCCCCCTGCCCTATTTATTTTTTCTCTCTATAATTCACCAGTGGTCAGACTCTGTTGATTTATAAGGCTCAGGGGTAACCAATGCTTTTTAAAGCACGTGTCATAAAGGAACAATGAAATGCTCAAAATTTGAATAGACCCAGGAGACAGAGGCAATTCCTAAAATAGTGGCTTAAGCAGTGTATGTCCGCTTCATTTTCATCTTATCGACCATAATATTTTATGTGGAAAATCATCTGATCAGCACGGGAGTTTTGATCTGTTGTGTTTCTGACCTGGGATGGTTCATCCCTCCTTAGGCAACCCGGTGGACCCCACTCCCAAGAGGTCACCATATTGATGAAGAACTTAGTGCAGATACCCAGTCGGCATAGTATAGCACACTACAGCCCAGAACTCCTGGGCTCAAGCGATCCTCTTGCCTCAGCCTCCCAAGTAGCTGGGACTACCGCACCGCCGCACCTGGCAGAAAAGTCATTTGAAAAATCAGAGTTGCTCATTGCTACTAATTTGGAGAACACTCACATTGATCCCTTGTGTCTGAGGAAGATGCTACTAAACTGAAGAGATGTTCTTAAGCCCTCTCTGCATCAGAGGGCTCTTACTTGCAATCACCAGCTAGACATAGATGCCAGGGAAAAACTATATTTCTATTTACAATCTTAATTATTTGCAAAGTCAGCTTTCTCCTGTAACTTTCTTCCTCTCAAACAATTATACAATATTTTGACCCAAGTTCAGAGACTAATGTCTGCCATAGAAAGCAGGCAGACAGTGTGATATGATGGCCAAGAACCTAGAGGCCCAGACAGTAGTCATAGTAGAGTCACTATTTGGCTTCATGATCTTGGGCAAACCACTTACCTCCTGTGATTATTTAAATTAGGCAAACATTGCAGTCTGTCAGTCCCATGGAGGTTTTTGCAACACTCATTTGCATATTAAAGACCCTGAGGAGTTCTACAATACAAAACCCTGTTTACGAATTTGAGAATGTAAACTTGTTTTCTTTCATAGCACAAATATTGATATACAGAGCAGAATATTCCAGACAGAGAGAAGAATGTCAGAAAAGGTCTAGAAAAGCAGAAACAAACAAAGAAAACTTGACATAGTAAGTTCTACCTAGCCAGACTCTGAAGTGACATAAATCCTAAGCGGAGTAGGGAAGAAGTTTGGCCTCGAGATGTAATCTTTGCAGAGCTTTGCAAGCCATGTTGTGAGCTGGACCCATCTCTAAAAACAGGCTTCACTTAGAAATGGACACAGCCCTGAACTAGAAGTTGTAGGGTCTAGGTACTAGTCCCTGTTCTATCCCAAATGTGGAGACTTAGGCAAACCATTTCCCCTTCTTTAAGCATCAGCCTCCACATCTGTAGCACTGGAATACTCTGTATGCCTTACATGGTTTTGTGTATCAATTAAGTAAGAGTTTATGGAAGCGTTCTGTAATCTATTCTGTACTCCCTAAGCATAAAAGGTTAACCCCGCCCCCTACGATCTTATGGCTATACCTATACTTTTCTGCAAGTTATTATTTTGAAATTTACATTTTAATTAAATATCAAAGAACAATGCATTTAGTTTTGAATGCAATCAAATGGATACAAATGGATACTCTAAATAACTGAATTGGTACTATTAGATGGCACACTTGAACACTGGTTACTGCCAGACTCAACTGAAATTCATGATCTCTGGCTGACGGATTTCAGAATCTTTTTTCTTGACAGATGGAGAGACTTGAAAATAGTCTAAAACACCTAAGCTTACTCACCGCAATTGATTTGAACATATTTACTGGACTGTTTTAGCTTAAATAGACAGAAGTCAAACCTAAAGACTTTTTATAAGAGTTGATCACCACATATAAAAGTTCTATTGTGAGCTTAAGACTGAGGATGAAAACTTATATCAGAGCTAAGGGGACACAGAACTTGCACCTGAACAGAGAAAAGTTTTATAAGATCATTTAGAGACCTCAAGTTTTCTGCTGCAGCTGGAGCAAGAAGACACTATTCTTCCAAAGGGAACAAGAAACATCTGAGAAGTGACTGAAATGTTTCAGTGTATCTTACACATAGACTGCCCCTTTCTTGTAAAAAAAAAAAAAAAAAGGCTCTCTCACTACCTGTTAGACATGCCAAGGACGACTCGTTAGATGTCCCAGCTTTAGAAACAGATTTGCAAGCCAGAGTGTTCCAACCCTGCAGTTGGATTGTGAATTTTTAACCTTCACAAGTTTGGCCTTTGAGCAGGACTTGAGAAAGGAAGAAAGAAAAGAGGTAAAGAATGAAGAAGAAAAGCAAAATAAATCAAAAGCAGCTTTCTTGGTAACGCCGACATCTCCAAGGCCATGTGCAAAAGGACTGGGTCTCTAATGATATCAATTAGGCCCGACCCGCTGGGATATGGGAGATATATTGTATCCACGGAGTCTGCTCAAGTCCATATGTAAAAGGTCATTAACTGGGTACCGAACATTACAAATTATTGGCCAAGGGTGCCTCTCTATCCTCAATGCTTTGAACAGTTCTGAAATAAATTATAAACAGTAATGGTTTCATGTTGACAAGCTAATTCCACTTAAATTTTTCTTTCTAAATCAAGGAAAGTATTATTTTTTAAAAATATCCAGTGTGTGTTGAATGTGGATTCATACTGGCACACACGCACACATATGTACACACAAGCACAAAGAAAGGCAACTGCCTGCTTTTCCCAGCTCCATTTCCCAGTTGGGATGGGGGATAGGTGACTTCTCCATCGGAGTGAGGATTTCCCAAAACATTTTCTTCCTTGGCTGATCTCTTTGCATCTCTTTCAAGGCACGGTGGGTGTCTTCACAGCAGTGGGTGCATTTGTTGAAGCAGACACTGTAAACTACTTAATAAAGTCTTACAATTCCATATTGGTGTGGGACTATTTTGGCAGCCCTTCAGGGAGATGTCATCTCTCCCAGGGCTGTGTTTAGGATGCTGTGGCCACCTGAAGGCATTCTCACAGGCTGACAACCAGCAGCTCCTTGCTGCCACCCTTCCTCTGATGCCCAGCCTCACGCTGAAGCTGCAGAGATTTCCCAGTCCTCAGAGAGAAACTTTGCCAACTCAAGCAAACAAAACAGAATTCTGCTACATAAATCAATTTGAGTTGTGGTCCAACTACATCTTCAGTGTTTGGCAAAATGCTGAATTATCCAAGAAAGGGGCTTCCTCTGATAAGATCACATCTTATTTCTGTGCCCCAAGAAAACCTTGCTCAGAAGACTGATTTGGGGTGACTCTTTTCTGATTTCTATACCTAATTTCTTCTGTATTAGAAGGTAAGATCAAATAGATCTGAAACCTCTCAGCGCTAATTTTAAAGTGACGACTTGAGTTTGTTTTCACGTTTTGGTTTCTGTATTTTTTTTTCAATTGTTCATGTTGGATACTTTAGAGTACTACAAATTTTGGCGGTGAATTTGAAGAGATTAAAAAGTATGTTTTTTTTTAAAATAAAAAACAGATTTCTACAAATGGCAATAAAAGAGGGGGAAACTTGACCAAAATATATTCTCACCTTGTAGTACTATGCCACCACACGAGTGTGGAATTGTTCTCCATTCAGTATGTTCTTCTAAATTCACAAAATAAGGCACAAGAATAGCAACACAGTAATCCTCTGGCCCTTGCTGCAGGTTATGTTATTCTTTCTCTCTCTCACACACAGCGAGAGTGACCAGCTCTTTCCATTTTGCACAGGACTATTCCTTGTTTTAGAACAGAAAGTTCCATGTCCTGGGAACTCCCTAGGTCCTGGGACACCAGGAGGTGTGGTCATTTCCACTCCCAGACTAGTGTTCCCTGCCCCAGGGTGCTGCAAAGTGAGCTCCCTTTCAGGATTTTTCTGAAAGACATCACCATAACAGCACACTTTAATTAAAAGTTAAACTTTCCATGTGGATCAAAATTTGTACCTGTGAGATATACTAAAATCATAGAAGCACAAATCCTCTCAAAGACAGTGTTTCTCAGCATCAGAATATACAGTCTGTGAAGGCACCACTTAGCACCCTTTCCATACAGTTTAGAATGAAAAGCCCCTTCTGGGCAGGCAGTCCAGCATCCAGGTAATGCTTAGTGGCACCAATGCTCTAGAATAAAAAGTGCTAGGAGGCACTGCAGAATTTTCACTCACTAAATCCCAGTCCCAGAGGGAACATAGGCTTTTCCTAGAATGACCAACATCTGCTTTAAGGACTCTTAGAGAAAAAAGGCAGCTGCATATAAGACATAAGTGGTTCCAAGTGGCTCTTTCATACTCCAATATCCAATCTCAGTGACCTTTATAGTATCAGAATTTATGATCAGGTCTTTAGCTATACCCTGAGTTCATTTCCCCTTATCTTGCTTTACTGTTGACTTGTCTGACCCAAACTTTCTATTTGTGAAAGAAAAAGACACAATCTTAGATTCACAGGGCCTGGCTTTGAGCTGGCTCAATTGTGTCCTCAGTCTGGCACTTTGAACGAGACCTTGAACTGTTCATGACTTCCATCTCCTCATCATTAACAGGCCCCATAAGATTGATGTCGTTGGGCTGTAAGTGTTTAGCAAAAATGTCTATGAATCATGGACCACAACCCCTGAGAAATAGTAAATGCTCAAAATATATTCCCTGAGACCAAATTCCCCTTGAGATTTCTTCCTGTCTCTCTACTTAGTTCTCTGACAACTCATTTTCTGACCCTTTATTGACTTCTCCTCTTCGTTACCCGAAATTGAGTATGAGAACACTTAAGTTGAGGATTTCTCAAATGTTGAAGACAAAGAGATTGCTGCTAGTGTGTGTGATTGGAATACTGAGCTTCCAGCCTGTCTTGACGAAGGTTTAGTGATGGAGAACAGCCTCATACGTTTCCTTAGAGGCAGTGGAGAGAAGTGGTGAAGATAGTGAGCTTTAGAGATGGGTTGCCTATGTTTGAATTCCAGCTCTGCAACTCCATCGCTGCATCCCTTGTCTAGGATTTATTCCTCTGTGCCTCAGTTTTCTCATCTCCAAATGGTAGGAATAATTGTAACTCACTCCTAGAGTTGTCATTTTAAATATACTATGTAAATGCATTAATATGCACAGAATAATGGCAAATAGTAAGTGCTCAGATAGTTCAGTGGGTTCAGCTATTACAACTTCTTGAACCTCTCCAGGAGCCCATGTTACCACTGGTTTTTCCATCTGGCTCCACCTGTAGCATGCAGATACCCTCAACAATGCTCTGTATCCATCTTTCCTAGAGCATCCAAGCACTCATCCCTTACAGGACGTCAGAATGATTTACGTAATTGTGATTGGAACTCATTAAAATATAATATGTTTGGGTTTTGTTGATTATGTACTTAAACTGAGCTCTGAAGTTTTGTTCATCATTTAGAAATCTGGTAAATAGAATAATTTAAACATTTGCAGATTGTATACTCAGCTGCTGTGATTTACTTTCACTTTTAAGTTTCTTTCCTCAATAAAGTGTGATGACTTTGACTATTCTAAAATGGGAGGTCTTCTGTTTGGTAATGTGTATTTTTTATTGTTATTGAAGCTTTTGTAGTTTTGTAGTTCTTGTAATTACCTGGTGACCCTCTAGCTTAGTGTAAATGAGCTATTTACAGGTAGAGACTTAAAATGGAGATACTACTTTGTATTTTAGGGATTAACTGAATTAGGAATTTAGGGACATGCAGAGAATACTAAAGGTAGTGAGTGTTCTAGTTCTTCCTTGCTGTATATGTACATACTTTTATCATCTCAGTCCTCAAGGCAGAATAATATGCAATTTCTTTAGCCTTGGATTATTTGTAGTGCTTCCTTGTACCCTGATTACAGTCATGCTGAGCAATGATAGTACTTCTACTATTTGAAGTACAGGATTTAGGAACATTTCTCATCCTTCTTGTCCATCATATGTGTCTGCCAATGGTAGGCATGTATGAATGAGCCAAGATGCATGGGCACTCCTCGAATAGGAGCTCAAACTGAGGCATTTATGTGTGCAACAGGGAAGGTCTCTCATGCCAGGTCTATGGATTAATGGCCCCACAAGGCCAACATAATGATAATTTCTATTTGTCCACTTGACTGGGCTACAGGGTGCCCAGATATTTGGTTAAACAGTATTTTGCAGGTGTATGTGACAGTGTTTTTAAATGAGGTTAACATTTGAATAGGCAGACTGAGTAAAGTAGATTGCTCTCCCCAGTGGGGGTGGGCTCCTCACCTAATCTATTGAAGGTCTAAATATAATAAAAGACTTATGAAATACAATTTCAACAGAGCATGTATTTTGTGTCAGCTATGTGTTATTGATTTACTTATTTTGTAATACAGTTGGAAAGGTAGTATCAGCAAAGACTAAAGTCTTGTTTGAGAGACTACAGTTAAGATGGAGAAGCCAGTTTCTTTATTCCTAAAATGTGCTGTCTCCTGTTATAGCAGCTTCTGTTGTTATTTTTGCCTATGAAAAATATAAAAACAAAAACAGAAGCAAAACTCTTGGTTAGCTCACATAAAAGGAAATTCTCTCTGTCTATCTTCGAGCTGGTGCCTAGGTCTTCTGCCTTCAAAACCAGATTGAGACTGGAATTTACACCATTGGCTCTCCTAGGTCTCCAGCCTGCTGAATACATATCTTGGACTCCTCAGCCTCCATAATTATGTATGCCAATTCCTTACAGTAGAGATAGATATAGACAGAGATCTTTACGGTTTTGTTTCTCTGGAGAGCCCAAAGTAGTACAGTCACCCTATTTTGTCCTTTCCCTTTCTTCACCCTCCACCAGCTTAGTTCCAATGAGCCATCTTGTGCTCTAAGTCCATTTATCTGCACCCAGGAACCCATTTATGTGTATTTAGAAACTGTAGGATTGGCTCAAATTCAGTGTGAGCTCCACTGATGGCTTCACATGCTTCCTCAATCTCTGATCTTTGTCCATGGTTCCAGAGATCAAATAGCTTTTCTGTATTCACCCTTGCTTTCCTCTTCGGATCTTCCTCCTCCTTTTGTTCATCTCATCAATTTTCAACATTTCTTCTTTCAACATGTCCCATATTGTCTCAGAAAATGCAGATAAACAAATTGTTACAGAAATAAAAAGCATAGTGAAAGCAGCAAGAAATAGAATAGATAATGCTACAAATAAATCCATCAGTTTGGAAGACACGCTTGAGACAAACAAAAAATAATAAGAAAAAAGATAAAAATAATTAAAGATAATATAGAATCAGAGATTAATGACTGGTGTACTTACAAAAAGAGCAGAACTAACTAACACCCAATCAAAAAACCTGACCATTTAGTAAAAAATAGATAATCAATGGAATAGAAAATACAGGGAAAATGTTTTCAGATAAGATAATTAAAACCAAATATATATGTTTAATTAATACATTTTTGTACTATTAAAAATTTCAACAGAGCTGAGCACAGTGGCTCACACCTGTATTCCCAGCTACTCAGGAGGCTGAGGTGGGGCAATCACTTGAGTTCAGGAGTTTCAGACCAGCCTGAGCAACATAGTGAGATCCTGTCTCTCAAATTTTTTTTAAAAAGTGTGGTTGCACACGTAGTTCCAGCTATTCCAAAGGCTGACACAGAAGGATCACTTGAGCCCAGGAATTCAAGGCTGCAGTGAGCCATGCACCACTGCAGTTCAGCCTGGAAGACAGAACGAGACGCCATGTCTAAAAAAATAAGTAAAAATAAAACTTCAACAGAGAATGTATTTTATGTAACTTGTTATTATTTATTTGTGATAAAATTGGAAATTTAGTATCATCAAAAACTAACTTCTTGTTTGAGATACTGTTGTTAAGAAGGAGAAGCCAGAGTTTCTTCATTCCTAAAATTGTGGTGAGACTTCTGTCATTGCATTTTCCATTGTTATTCATATATATGGAATAAAAATCTAAAACCAAAACCAGAAACAAAACTCTTTGTCAGCCCACATAAGGTCTCCTATGATATGTTCAGTGTGAACCTGCTCAGCTTTCTCATTTGTGACACACATACAGAAATTATCATGAGTCCAACATCACCCTCTACCCTACCTCGCACATACTCTTTAGAGAACAGAGGTCACCTTCCATATTCCTAAACCAATGCTTCTCAGCTGAGGGCTAGGGAGGCACTTTTCCTTCCAGCAGACATTTGGCAATATCTGGAGATATTTTTGGTTGTTACGACTGGGGGGTGGTGGTGTGCTACTGGTGCCTAGAGGGTAGAGACCAGGGATGCTGCTAAATATCTTACATTGAACAAGACAGCCTCTACAACAAAGAAATATCTGGCCCAAAATATCACTAGTGCCAAGATTGGGAAACCCTGTTCTACACTCCTAGCATTTGGCACAATAATTTGCATGTAGGTGGAGCGCTGCGTAGCTTGTTTATAATTGATTGACAGAGAGTGGATCTAAATAAACCTTTTCTCTCTCTCTCTCTCTTTAAGAATTAATACCTAAGGTATATAACTGACTGCCCAGGCTTCGTTTGTTCAAAACCCTTTCATATTCGCTACCTTATCTAATGAACAAATCTCACTATATCAAGAGGAGAGAAAGCATATAATTAGCAGAAATAGCACTGGATGTAGGGTCTAGGTTAAACCTGATTTCACTTATCAGCTATATATCCACGGCAAAGTCAGGAAAACACCTTGGGTCTTAGTGATATTTTATTGCTAAAATGATGGTATAAAATCATTCTTTTTCTGTGTTTTAGTTTTAAGACTAGTACTTGGACTCAAGCAGTATGACAACATCCCTATGTTACACATCAGGAAATTGAGACTAAAATAAATTAGTTCAATTTCCCATTGTAACATGACCGATAAAATCCATGGAAGGGGATTCAGTCATCTCACCTGCACCCAGCAAGATGAAATTTCAACCTATTAAAGGTTTTTTTTGCCTCATTATTATTATTATCATTAATTTTCATGGACATCTCAACATGACCACAAATATCAGGCACAGACAACTTACACTGAAATGGATCATTCACGTTCACCCCCTTTTAAGTTGACAAATGGCCATACCCAGGTGTAGAGGTGAGCCCATATGCACATCATGACCCTAGCCTGAAAATATAGTTCTTTCATTTTCTTGGCTGCAAAAGATGATTTTTTCTTCCTTACACCTTCACTTTCTGAGCAGCTTTAGAAACACATCTGTTTTCTATATGTTGAGGAAGGGAAACATGAATGCTTTATTATGCCCTACATAATCTAATACATTACATCGCTTATGGGCTGTGTTATTTTGTAAAAAAAATTCCCAGAAATCTCTAGAGGTACAGGGGCACAGAGGCACAGAAAGACCTAGAAAAGAAAGCTTCCTTGAACAAGGAGATGCCAGGGCATCCCTCAGATCTTAAAGCAGCCACGCTCATGGGTCCAGTCCACTCCTTTCAAGATTGACAAGTGATCACTTAATCCCCTAATAAACTTTATTTATAGAAGAGCACTTGAGATTGCAGGCCACCTGTGCACATCTGCTTGGAAGAGCCGTAGGGTCTGGACGGCAGCCTTGTTCTGTAATCAGTGAGATAAGTCAAAGTGAATAAGAGTTGGACTCAGACTCTTCACAGTGTGTTCCCTGGACACATAAGGGGCACTCTCACATAGCTGTACATGATTTCTTTTCAGACCAGAAGACCACTACTATCAAGGCAACCCCTCCAGTATAATTACTGACAGGAGAGAAACCCTTCTCAATGCCCAATTTGTAATTAAGCAGGAATCCAAGTACTATTATGGTCCAGCAATGAATGTTACCTTAGTGTTTTTATCTTTTCAGAGAATAAGCAGTGTCTTGCAGCCACATTGAAGTTCACATTATATATTCTCAGTTCTATTCATGATGAAGACATGCTTTCAATTACTTTCTTTTGGAATGCTCTTTGAGAAAAATAATATTCTAAGGAGTAAACCAAACCTAATAGAAAACTGGGCAGAAGATTTGAAAAAGCAATTCATAGAAGAGAAAATGCAAATGAACTATAAATATATGAAAATATTCTCTACCACATGAATTTAAATCAGAGAAATAAAATAAAAAATTAATGAGATACATTTTTACCCCATTAAGATAAGAAAAAATGAAAAGTTAGACAATGTCAAGTGTTAACAAGGATGTGGAACAAAAGAACTGTTATCCATTGCTGGTGACATAAATTGATTTAAACTATTTGAAAAATGATTGGTCAATATCCAGTAAAGTTGAAGATGCCTATATTTTATCACCTAGCAATTTTATTCCTCAGTACATATGCTAAATAAACTTTTGCATATATATACTATTAATAGCAGGCATAACAAAGAAAGCTCAGTGAAGCACTGCTTATAAAATGATAACATTGAAAACAATACATATTCATCAGCAGAAAACTGAAAAAGTTGTGGTAGGTTCACAGAATAGGATGTTTTTAACCATGAAAGTGAACTAGAGTCACAAGTACACACATGGTTGTGTATCAGAAATAAAATTCTGAAAATTATTTGTGTGAACAAGAGCACATAAACCCAGTAGAGAGGTGATATATAGTATGTATCCATATGTATACATAAAGATTTATATGTATGATATATGTATATATACACTCTAAAACACATATGTATCATATACATATATGTTTGTTCTGGTATGTATATGACATATATATGTATATTTATACTTATATGTATATATACATCCATATGTATATACGCGTGCATATACATACTACCTATCAACTCCCTATAAAATCTAGAAGAAACATTCATTTGGTGTGCTAAAATATATAATCTTATCTCATTTCTGTAAAGTTTTTATTTCCTCAAAGGAAAATCAGTCAAAATCAATCAGCACTCTAAAATATAAAACACTCATCTCCTTTGTGTGCGAGTGTGTGCGAGACTCCGTCTTAAAAAAAAAAAAAAAAGAGAGAGAGAGAATATGTTATAAAAATATTTAGCAATTGCTATGGTATAGGCACTGGCAATCAGAACAGATAGTAGCTACACCATTGTTTTGGCCATACTGGAGTTGAATGTCAGCCCTTTCCCTGTGCTTTCAAGATTGCACAATGTGCAATGATAGATCCAAAATAAGATACAAACTTGCTATCAAGAAATTCCAAATCCTGATAGTGCACTAGATAGAGACCATCACTTCTGTATTAAAATGAATCATCTGTGAGGGTTTCATGCTTTGGATGTTTCTAGGCAGTTCTGATTCTGATTCTAGCTCTGTTAGTCGTTGGACTATTCTGAAATTCTGGCATTTCATTACATAACCTCTATTTCACAGACATCCTTTTACACTCAACAGTGGTATAGAAACCTTTGTCAGCTTTCACATCTGTGGCTCAGGAGATAGAATCCCATAGGATGGATAACAGTGATTTAGTTTTTATCTGAACATGAACATATGTGTTTCTTTTTTTTTTTTAAGAGAACGGTACTAATGCATATGCAATAAATTTTAAGTAAAGACAGGGTTTCAAGTATCAAAAACTGTTCTCTGGACCTCTGTTGAATTTGAACCATTCTACAGGACATGAATAGCTCCACTGCCCCACTAACCTGTGAGGCCACTCTTGGTTGGCAGGTGGGAGAAGAGATAAAATGATATCATGCAAAGAGTTAAAATAAAGAGAATGTTCCTCCTTGACCTTCAGATTCTCCTTATTTATTCCTGGGTTGAAAGAACATGACAGTTATTGCAAAAGCATTTCAAACATCATCATAATAGAGGGAATCAAACAATTTAATTAAGAGTGAAACATCAACGTAAAATGCTGATGATTTCATCCTTGAGGTGCTGATGGTTCATATCAGTATGGAAAGAATGCAGGTAAGATATTTTCAATGCATGAAAACATCAAAATGTTCTGAAAGTTATTTTAAAGTCCAGTTTCCTTTATGGATTGAAATGTTATGGCCTTTAATCACTTGTTCTATCAGCAACTAACATTCACTAAATAGTTATAAATTAAAAATTATAAAATTATAAATTATAAATTATAAATTAAATAAGGAGGCAGTCAATGGCTTAATTAATTCATGCACTAAGCATTTCTGTACACCCACAGTGGGAGGAACATTGTAGCACAATAAAAGTGCACTAAATCCATAACATTCTTTAGTTTCCACACTGAAAGAAGAAAATGTAATAAATATAGTTTCTACAGAGTGGGATGAAACAGAATTTGGGGATGATAGCATTGATAGGTAGAAAGGATAGAAGATAATATGAGGAAATTAAAATAGAGGGGAGGTAAATGAGCATAAGAAAATGTTCAGGGCAGTAATAATCTAGCACAGTTGGAAGTCTCATGTTAGGCTATCAGCTCCAAGGCAGCAAGGAAAATACTGGTTTTATTCTCAGCTGCCTGATACATAGAAAGTACTCAAAAACCTCTTGCTCAATGATTGAATGAGACATAGCAGATTCCGGTGTGTAAGGAGGTAGTTATATAAGGGGGAAGTGTAAAATGAAGGTTAAAAATGAAGTTAGGGCCATATTGTGCAGAGTACGGAATGCCAGAGTGAGCAATGTAGCCATTAACTTATACGCAAATGATGGGAGTGGATATGTGAGAATTGCATCCAGTAATAGCAAATAGCTCTTATTAAGACAAACTCAGAGAAAACAACCATCAACTCTGGAAAAAAATATGAAAAGCAACTACCCAAATGCACTGGGCAGTGAATAATAGAGGCAGATGCTGGACAAGAATTGTCACTTAAAAAAGGGAATAGTTCTCTATGAATATCCCATTTTCAGAGATTATTTTATAGAAGACAAGTCCCAGACTGCATATCACATCAAGTATGTAAAACTCCAATAAGAAACCTACAGTATTACTAGTCTGAAGAACGAGATGATTGAGCTTAGGGCAACTACAGCCAATAGAAAGTGGGGAGAAATCCTGGAAAGGATAAAGCAAGAGACAGAAATCCCCAAGTTCCATGAATCAACTCTGCCCCAATATCTGAATGAATCCTGAATTATGACTGTACAAAGTGAATTCCAAGCAGCACAGCTAAAGTTAAGGAACAAGCCTGAGAACAGACTATCAAACACAAGGCAGACAGAGTTTCTAGTTTAAGTTCAGCCAAGTTAACTACCAGCTTTAAAAATACTCAGCATTCTTTGAAAGAACATAACAGAATCCAGAATCTCTACAACATGTTATTTAATATATTCCGAATAAGATATTTCACATAAAAAGAAATAGGCTTATAATACCTATTTTAAATAGAAAAGAAAATGAATGGTTTCCAATTCCCGGGTAACCCAGATGTTTGAATTAGCAGATGAAAATTCTAAAACAGTTTTCATAACTATGCTGAATAAAGTTAAAGAAAATATGCTTATAATAAGCTAAACAATAGTGAATCTCAGCAGATAAGTCCTAGAAATAAAAAAGTAAATATCTGAAATATGTAAAGAAAATTACTAGAGTGGAATGGATTTAATAGAAAAATGGAGATGACAGAAGGAATTCAGTGAATGTGAAGATATATCAGTGGCAGGTATTCAATCTAAAGATACAGCTGATACTGAAAAAAAAATGAACAAAGCTTCAGAAATTGAAAGGGAGTAGGAACCCCCTTAGGAGCCTACTGGGCACCCTTCCCCAAATTCTACCCCAAAACCCACGTCCCCAGCACAGAAATAATGGAGAATCTTGAGTTCCTTCAAGGGAAATTCCAGGCACCTAGCAAGCCTTGGGAAGTAAATGAACAACCTGATAAGCAAGAAAGTAATAATAACTTAAAACAAAAGCCAAGGAAGTTAGAGTCATGAGATGTCTGGTTCTTGATAGAAACTAAAAATAACATCTTAACATATGTCCCACCTGTTTTGTTGTTGTTGTTGTTTTGTTTTGTTTGTTTTTCAGAAACAGGAGTGATAAGGGGGAACCGAGGACTAAATTTTTCTAAAGGTCCTCCTAAGGGGCCTGGAAGAAGTCACGTTTATAAGCCAGAATTTACATATCTTTCTGCTGTCCCAAAATTTTTAAATAAAACTACTCTTCCTTAACCAACTGCAAATCAGAAAATCTTGGAATCTACTTATGACCTGTAAGCCTCTGCTTCAAGATACCCCACCTTTTTAGACCAAAGAAATGACTAACCTCCATGTATTGAGTTATGATTTTGCCTGTAACTTCCACTTTCTTGAAAGTTACCCATACCTTTAAAGACCCTTGCTTGCAAGCCACTGAGAAGATAGGTCTAAAGTGTGCATTGCCCCATTCTCCTTGCCTGGTTCCCTGCAAATAAATGCCCTCCTTTCTGCAGTGGCAAACCTCAGTGTGGATATTTGGTTTTACCCCACTGGATGAGTGGACCCACTTTGGTTTGGTAACAAAACCTATGGGGGAATATAAAAAGCTCTAACGTACATATTATTGGTGTCCCAGAAGACAAAAATAAACCATTAAGTAGGAAAAAGTATTTGAGGAAGTGATGACCAAAAATTTCTCAAAGTCATAGTTTTCATAAGCTCAATGATGCTCATATAGGGTACACAGAAATAATACCACATCTTTTCTCATGAGCGTTAGACTGCTGAAAACCAAAGAAAAAGACAAACTCCTAAACCTGGCTGAGAGAAATGTCATCATGTTTAGAAAAAAAGACAAATTATCATTGGCTCTCTATTAGAAAAATTGGAGGCCAAAAATTATGGAATACTGTCTTAAAAGTTCTAGAAGAAAAAAAATGTACACACGCATATATATTTATATACATACATATCAGCCCAGAAATCTACAGGCAGTGAAAATATTTTTTAAGAGTAAAAGCAAAATTAATACACTTCCAAATCAAAGAAGATTAAGAGATTAGTCATAAGCAGAATTATGCTATAAAAAAAAGTAAAGCTCTTCAGGCAGAAAGGAAATTATGCCAGATAGAAAACTGCATATTTAGAGATGAATAAAAAAGAAGTCACTGGAAATGTATAAATGGAAATGGTAAACACACAAGACGCAAGGAATCAATGAAGATTTTTGAGTATACGTCTGAATTATTCTGTGAGCTTCTTATTCATTTATTAACCTGTGAAATGTCCCAAGAAAATACAAAGAACATTTCAAAGATGTATATTATATAGCTATGATATTGTAAAATATATATTTAGCCTTTTACCCTGTTTCTGGCAATACAATTTCTAAAATCCTTAGAATCTCCAAAGTGGTGTTTTCTTTACAGTAATGAGTTGACTGACAGCTGGTGGTCCCTGGGCAGCTTCAGGATGGGGGTTGGTCATCTGAATGAATGACCTAAGCAGAGCTAGAGGATTGGGACATTCAACTCCAGCTTTCAAGGAGGGGAGAGGGGCTGCAGGCTCAATCTTAAACATGACTGGGGAAAATGTCATCATATTTAGAAAAAAAGACAAACTATAATGCGGTCTCCATTAGAAAAAATGGAGGCCAGAAAATACTGAAATATGGTCTTGTAAGTTCTAAAAAAAAACAAAAAAAAAACAAACAAAAAAACTACACCCACATATATAGTCAATGGCCAATGAACTGATCATTGTCTACTGGTCATCAATGCTGAATGATTTAATCAATCATGCTTATGGAATGAAGCCTCCATAAAACTCCAAAAAACTGAGTTTGGGGAGCTTCAGATAGACAAACAGGAGGAGATACTTGGAGGGTGGTGCCTGGAGAGGGCATGGAAGCTCTGTACCCCTTCCCATGCCTCGCCCTATGAGTCTCTTCATCTGTATCCTTTGTTATATCCTTTATAATAAACCAGTAGTTCCCTGAGTTGTGTGAAACACTTTAGCAAATCAATGGAATTGAAGGAGGGGGTCATGGGAATCCTGATTTATAAGTCAGTCAGTCAGAAGCACAGGCAAAATAACTTGAGGCTTGCAATGGGCATTGGAAGCGAGGGGAATGTGTGGCAGTCTTGAGGACTGGGCCCTCAACCTGTGGGATCTAACACAATCTCCAGGTAGACACTGTCAGAATTGAATTAGAAGGCACTCACCTGGTGCCCACTGCAGAACTGACGGGCTGCTTGCTGGTGGGGAAAGCCCTACATATATTTGGTCACAGAAGTCTTCTTTGTTGATTGTTGTGGGGTGAGTGCAGAGAAAAAACAATCTGAGCTTTTACCACTCAGTAGCATTTTTAAAAAACCTATAAAATGAGTTGCAGGGGAAAATCAAGCTAGGTTAATAATTTGGAACAAAAATCTTATTTGTGCATAATATATTGATGGTGTCTTACACACTTGACAGAAGCCACTTGCAGATCTATGAATTTAATCTACATTAGTAAGAGACTTAAATGATCTGGTTCATTGCTAGGTCCTCAGCATCCATGGGTAAAAAGGTTAAGGAAAGGCATTCTGAGAAACAAATGAGGGGCAGATTATCAGTGCACGAGATGCTTTTGGGAAGAAGGAAGCACCACTGCTTACCATATCTATAGGTTCTACAAGGCAAGGACAAACCAGAGACTCAGGAAAAGAAGAGCTAGCTCTGATACCAATAAAATCAAAACACAAGATGTATAGCTGGCAGACATTCAGAGGCACTATAGTCCAAATTCTTGTTAGCCAAGAAAACTACGGCCCAAAAATGTTAAATGACATCTCAGATGTAAAAAAAAAAATAAATAAATAAATAAAAGGAGTTTTGATATAAGAATTAAGGGCAAGAACCCAGAAAAAAATAATTGAAGTTGGTGATTTATTAATTATTGTAGGTCATATAAAGGAATATCAATAATTTTTTTGTCTAGAAGAAAACAATGGTCTAGTAGCAATATGCTACCATTTAACTTATGCAAGTTCTAGAATACACACTCTGTTACTCTGTTATTTGTATCTGTTTCTCTCTCTTCAAAAATAAAAATACCATGGGCTGTACACTCAACTGTGTACTGTACACTACCATATACGTTATATGTGAGCATATATTTACTATATATATATTACTATATAGAGAGAGATAAGGAATAGATCTTCTGCACTGACAGAAAAATGAATTTTGTCTTATTAGAGCCACTTCATCTTGTCTCCTTTTTGCAGCTGATTAGCTATAACCTAAATAATAGAGAAGTTGTAACCAGGAAGTAAGGTGCTGTCATAACAAAAATCTAAAAACGTTTGGAATTTTCTTAATTGTTTAGTGGTGAGCAGCAAAAACACAGATATCACAGCTTGGGAAGCTAGTGTCAAACTACTTAGTTACAACTTCTAGGGCAGATGGTAAGTTTTTCAAGACAACTAAAAATAAAATTGTTAAAAACAACTCAAAATGGGGTGGGGCGCCGTGGCTCACGCCTGTAATCCCAGCACTGTGGGAGGCCGAGGCGGGTGGATCACCTGAGGACGGGAGTTCGAGACCAGCCTGACCAACATGAAGAAACCCCATCTCTACTAAAAATACATAATTAGCTGGGCGTGGTGATGCATGTCTGTAATCCCAGCTACTTGGGAGGCTGAGGCAGAGAATCTCTTGAACCTGGGAGGTGGAGGTTGTGGTGAACCGAGATCATGCCATTGCACTCCAGCCTGGGCAACAAAAGCAAAACTCCATAAAAAGAAGAAAGAAAAGAAAAGAAGGAAAGAAAGACAGACAGACAGGAAGGAAGGAAGGGAAAGAAAGAAAGAGAAAGAGAAAGAAAAAAGAAAAAAAACCTCACAATGATTTTGTCTGTTGGATGCTCCCTGCCACTTCTAGCAAAGTCTTAGAGAAAGCCTGAGTAAGAACATGCAGGCAAAATGGAATGACGTTGAGCTCTGGGGACTAAGGAATACCTTAAACTTAAATCAAATAAGAATCCAGATTTTGGGGGGTTTTTAAGATGAAACATCTCACTGCTACTATAGCCAAAACAGCAAGTGATAAGCTTCCAGATCTTTTTCGAGTATTGCTCATTAAGGTTTGTCAGCCAGAAAATGGAAGTCAGTCCAAATAAAAGTCAAATGATGTTGTCTTTTTACTCAAGGTTGCTATTTCAGAGGATCTCAAGGATTCGCCATTAACAGGAAGATAGGGAGATAGACCAAGCACAGAAGCCAGAAAATAGAACTGAATGCAGAGGCTTCAGAGGTATGTCCAGAAGAGAGTTTCAAGTGTGGTTACCTATACCTGGCGCTCACTGGAAGTAAATAGACGGAATGCCTACTAAGTCTGAGGAAGTTATGTTGCCCAAAGAGACTCCAAGCTGAGTCTACAGATGTCTGATTTTTCAATATCGAAGTCAATCTGATCCTCTATCTTTAACAGTTACAAAACTTTGCAACATCAAGAATGGGATACTTTTCCTCATCCCATTCAGAAGTGCTTCTAAAAGGTAATGAAAAAGAAGAACCTCTCAGATGGTGAAGCCAGAACTCTTCAACCCAAATGGAAAGGACAGTCCCTCCCAGAAGGAAGAATCAGGACCCAATCAAGAAACTTTGCTGCTAAGTCAAGGGTATTTGCAATGCTGCCCAGCAGGATTTGTTAATCATAATGAATCACTGACTTCAGTGTGTTTTTCATTTTTCTCAATGAGGGTTTTCTTCATTTTTCCCCCCACTATATTTTGGGTATTAGGGAGGGAGAGATTATTTGTCTGTTAGTTTATAGGTCACTAAACTGCAACAAATCACAGCTGGGCTTGGTGAAGAATAATCCACAGGTGACCTGAGTCTTTGAACTGGTTGCAGTAACTGGATGAGACCTTGGGTTTTCCCCTTGGGGTCAAGGTAAATATGTGTCTAAAGAGAAATTCATGGTTTGATTGGCTATGCAAGGCAGACTGGAGTAGAAGACTGGTTTTCTCTCAAAATCCATCACCTCTTATTCCATATAAGTAGAACCCAATAACCTAGAACTTTCCCTCTTACTAATCCACAGTCTCCTTAGGGTGGCCATAGCCAGTCAGCTTGAGGCTGTATTTCCCATCATTCATTGCACCTCAATGTGGCCATCTGACTGATCTTATCAGTGATACGTAAATGGAAGTGAGGGATTAAATTGCATATTATTTGCCTTAATTTTATTTTCTTCCATACCTCCTGATCTTGCCTTGATCATATGCAAAACCTGCAAGAGGAAAAGCACCTGGATCCCTGAGTGATTTCTAGGAACAGAGTTGCCAGGCTGGCTTAGCTAGCTTGTTCTCTACAACTGATGTTACTTGAAAGGGCCATTGTGATTTCCTTTTTTTTTTTTTTTTTTCTTTAACAACACTCTTGCACTCTAAGCCATACAAGGACTCATTTTGATTAATATAGTTCTCAACTTATTAGACATTTACATTAGGAACTAATTCACAGGCAAAGTGCAATGTTACTGTATTGTTAGTCTTTAGCAAGAGTTTGCTGGCTAAATGATCCTTATACCTGTAGTTCATCTCTTTCCACTCCCCTTACCCTCATTGTTAGGAGAATTACTGAGGGTTGGCCAACTTGGAGGATAGTGGGCTATGTTACCAATGAGCTGGTAGGGGGAAAGTTAATGATTCAGGCTATTTAATTTCCTCTTTTATTAGTAGATCTTCTCTCCACAGGATAAATTGGATAAGAAAGCTGGAGTGGGAGAAGTTCTAGTTTTCTCTCCCCCTCCTCTCCCTCCTATCAGCCTTGAAGAGGGCCCATTTCCCTTGCCAGGTAGCACAGGAAACGTTTTTCTCTTTGATTCTCATTTGGTCTTCATTTTACATCCTTTTTGCTTCCACTTCTCTAAACTGGATATAGTTTTGTTGGTCACTTTTCTTTCTCTTCTTTTCTCCCCCTATCCTGCTTCTGTCTGGGCATTAAATCAACTCCTAAATCTTTTTTTTCTTCTCTTTTCTGCTTTTTAGTGGAGAATGGGAATACATTTCCTGTTTATAATTTTGAATACTATGTTGACACATTTTTAGAGATATTTGGTATTCAATCTCTGGATAACTTCCTGTTATCTATGACCATAAGCAACCTCCTCTGTCCCATGGATTCATTTCTTCTCAGTAGCTTAGTATTTTCTCTAGAATTTATTTTACAAAGGAGGTACATAGTCTTCTAGCTTGGGCACTTCCAGTCTGTATTAATCCGTTCTCATGCTGCTATGAAGAAATACCCAAGACTGGGTAATTTATGAAGAAAAGAGATTTAATAGACTCACAGTTCTGCATGGCTGTGGAGGCCTCACGAAACTTACAATCATGGCAGAAGGCACCTCTTCACAGGGCAGCAGAAGAGAGAATGAGTGCCAGCAGGGTAAATGCCAGATGCTTATAAAACCATCAGATCTTGTCAGAACTCACTCACTGCCACCAGAAAAGCATGAGGAAACTGCCTCAATGATTCAATTACTACCGGGTCCCCCCCATGACATGTGGGGATTATGGGAATTACAATTCAAAATGAGATTTGGGTGGGGACACAGTTAAACCATATAATTCCATCCCGGCCCATCCCAAATCTCATGTCCTCACATTTGAAAACACAATTATGTCTTCCCAACAGTCTCCCCAAATCGTAACTCATTCCAATATTAATCCAAAAGTCCAAATCCAAAGTCTCATCTGACACAAGGCAAGCCCCTTCTGCCTACCAGCCTGTAAAATCAAAAGCGAGTTAGTTACTTATTAGATACACTAGAGGTACAGGCATTGAGTAAATACACCCAATAAAAATGGAAGAAATTGGCCAAAACAAAGGGGCTACAGGTCCCATGCAAGTTTGAAATCCATTGAGGCAGTAATTAAATCTTAATGCTCCAAAATAATCTCCTTTGACTCCATGTCTCATATCCAGGTCAAACTGATGCAAGAGGTGATCTCTCATGACCTGTGGCTTTGCAGGGTACAACTCATTTCCTAGCTGTTTTTCATGGGCTGGCACTGAATGTCTGCAGCTTCTCCGGGCACACAGTGCAAGCTGTCGGTGGATCTACAATTATTGGTTCTGGAGGACAGTGGCCCTCTTCTCACAGCTACACAAGGCAGTGCTCCAGGGGGAACTCCGTGCGGGAACTCCAAATCCACATTTCCCTTCTACACTGCCCTAGTAGAGGTTCTCCATGAGGGCTCCACCCCTGCATCAAATTTCTACCTGAACATCCAGGTGTTTCCATACATCCTCTGAAATCTAGGTGGAGGTTCCCAAACCTCAATTCTTGACTTCTGTGCACCCATATGCTCAACACCATGTGGAAGCTGCCAAGGTTTGGGGCTTACACCCTCTGAAACCACTGCCTGAGCTGTACCTTGGTCCCTTTTAGCCATGGCTGAAGCGGCTAGGATGTAGGGCTCCAAGTCCCTAGGCTGCACACAGCAGGGGCCCATTTGTTCCTTCTAGCCCCCTGGGAAGGGCTGATTGGAGGTGCTGCTGTGAAGGTCTCTGACATGTCCTGGAGACATTTTCTTCATTTTCTTGGTGAATAACATTCAGCTACTCATCACTTATGCAAATTTTTGCAGCAGGCTTAAATTTCTTCCCAGAAAATGGGTTTTTCTTTTCTATTGCATTGCCAGGCTGTAAATTTTTCAAACTTTTATGCTCTGCTTCCTCTTGAATGCTTTGCTTAGAAATTTCTTCCACCAGATACCCTAAATCATCTCTCTTAAGTTCAAAGTTCCAAAGATCTCTAGGGCAAGGGCAAAATGCTGCCAGTCTCTTCACTAACACATTGCAAGAGTCACCTTTGCTCCAGTTCCCAACAAGATCCTCATCTCCATCTGAGACCACCTCAGCTTGAACTTCATTGTCCACAACACTATCAGCATTTTGGTCGAAACCATTCAACAAGTCTCTAGGAAGTTCCAAACTTTCCCATATCTTCCTGTCTTCTGAGCCCTCCAAGTCTCTAGGAAGTTTCAAAGTTTTCCACATTTTCCTGTCTTCTTCTGATCCCTCCAAACTGTTTCAACCTCTGCCTGTTACCCAGTTCCAAAGTCACTTCCACATTTTTGGGTATCTTTACAGCAGCGCCCCACTGCCCATACCAATTTACTGTATTATTTCAGTCTCACCACTGCTATGAAGGAATACCCAAGACCAAGTAACATATAAAGAAAAGAGGTTTAATTGACTCACAGTTCTGCATGGCTGGGAAGGCCTCAGTAAACTTGCAATCATGGCACAAGACACCTCTTCACAGGGCGACCGGAGAAAAAGTGCCAGCAGAGGAAATGCCAGATGTTTATAAAACCATCAGATCTCTTGAGAACTCACTATGACAAGAACAGCATGAGGGAAACTGTCCCCATGATTCCATTACCCTCCATTGACTCCCTCCCATGACATGTGGGGATTATGGGAATTACAATCCAAGATGAGATTTGAGCAGGGACATAGCCAAACCATGTCACCATCTGTCCTGAATCGGTGCTGGGGCCTACCTATTGGCCTTTTTCAAGAAAAGATAGCTCCATTGATTGCAGCTCTTGGTTTTCAGATTATAAAATAGGCATAAATCTCTTCCTACATTGTCCTATTTCTCTCTTGAAATGGTTACCCCATATATGCCACAGACAGCCACTCTCTTCCCTGTCCCTGGACACCATACTATATGGTTGTAAAAAACATTTACTGTCTGTCATGTTGCCATGTCCCTTCCTTCTCACTGCCTATCCAAATTCAGCCCATCATTCTAATTTTTTAGAAGTTTTTTATTTTTATTTTTACAAATAATGAATTACAATATGTCTGTTTTCCTGGAACTTTGTTTTTCATACTCAGTAGTTTATCATGAATACTTATTCATCTAACTTATTTGTTAAACTAGCTGCACAATATTATACAGTATTAATGCGCCATGATTTCAGCCCACCCTTCTTGGATCCATCTCCCTCACAGAGTCTCCTCCGAACCCTGTGGCCCACATGGGCTTTCACATCTGACACCTCTTACTTACACACAGGCTGGAACAATGTTTTATGTTAGGCTCTAATTTGTACGTTTGTATGAAATAGTCATCCCTTGAAACTCGGAAGTGTAACTTAATTTTTTTTACCCTCATGGTATCTAGGACAATAAGTATAAGGTTATTAAATACATTAATCCCCTTGGCTGCAAAACTACATTAAGCATATTTGTCTTCCCAATGTCTAATACAGTGCCTGGCATATAGGAAGCGTTCGATTCACGTGTATCCAGATGAATGAATGTAGGAATGAATGACTCAATTAAACTCGATACTCCTGTTTGGAGAAATATTTTAATCTTCTAAAACGGCAATATCTGAATTAAAATGTGGCACCTTTTAATCTTCTTTCTCTTTCCTCCCTCTCTGCTAGGGCTGTTCTTACAGAAGAGAATATTGCATGTGTATGATGTTTTGACAAGGGTTTCTATTAATAGAATCTAAAGAAAAAATGAAAGCAAAGTGAAAATCCTATAAATGATTTTTTTGGAAGGTTGGAAAACTACTTTAAAACTAAAAACAATCTTGCAAATTAATTCTCAGGTGAAGGCAGCAAGGAAGACATTATCTCAGAGTTCAGAACTAACCCTGGAGCGGGAGGGAGGCAGTGGCAGAGGCCACACTTTAAGAATACTAGAAAAGATTTTCTAACAAATTAGGCTCCAGATGAAACTGCTCCTGATGTTACAGGCCATCATTATGCACAGCTATGGAATGCTGGTATGCATTAATAATAAAGATCAGCATCGCCTTCTAGGGAAAAATAGAGTCTTCCTTTAATTAACTTAAATTTTTTATCAAATTGATTGAAAAGCTCTTATCCTTTTCAATTTTTTTTTCTACTTTCAAGTTTTTTATGCATGGGCCCAGAGCAGATTCATCCTTATCAGTTGGTGTTTTGTAAATGGCCTACTTGCTTTGTGGTTCAGAAACAGCAGAGTAACAAGGCAGAATCAATGCAGGGAATGGAGTGGGAAAACGGAAGAAAACCTATGCAGTCCACTGCAAGAAAAGAAAATGTTATTTCCTTACAAGCAAGCTAGGGGCACAGCGTTTTCTTACACTAAGGCACCGAAGAGCAGTTATGTTTTAGCAGATGATGCGGCTACTATGAACTCTACATCTATACATCTTAAATCAGGAGGACTGTGGTGGGCATCCCTTGGAAGACCATTTCTACCTACTCTTTGTGTGCATGTGTATACAAATATATGTTGATTTATTTTCTAACTGTAGCTGCTTGTGTGTAGGCCACCTCTTTCAGCAGAGGTCTTAAAGTCGATGGCAATTCACCTGTCAGGGGACATTTAAGGAGAGTCCTCATGAACGCATAGGTGTTGGAGTCATTTGCATTGATTGGAGGTGGAGCTGAAACCATGAAGGTAAATAAAACCATCTAGAGGGAACAGCAAGACGAGAAAATATTCAATGTGTCTACATTTATCTTCATTTTTCTATGAATCTGGGATAAGCTTTACTTGATACATTTTATTTCATACCATGTGGTTCTCTAATAAGATTAAATTATGTGTATACTTCTGCGTTACAAATAAAAATTATGCTCATTTTAGTAATATTGGTGGTAAAAATGCTTAAAGTCATTATAATTGAACAATGGGCAATAATAATTTGGGGAGGCCATAGCTTAAGGATAAAAATGGTGACCCCCAAATAGTCATTCACCTCATCTATTTGCTCTGGTGTTAAATACAGTTTCAGGTGGGGTCCTGGTTGTAAAATTCTTAAGTTATGTGCACCTCTGGAAATGTGATAAATGATATAGACCTTCTTATAAAAATCATATATGCATAAGGCCAGGTGTGGTGGCTCATGCCTGTAATCCCAGCACTTTGGGAGGCCGAGGCAGGCAGATCACGAGGTCAGGAGATCGAGACCATCCTGGCTAACACAGTGAAACCCCGTCTCTACTAAAAATACAAAAATTTAGCTGGGCGTGGTGGCAGGTGCCTGTAGTCCCAGCTACTTGGGAGGCTGAGGCAGGAGAATGGCATGAACCCGGGAGATGGAGCTTGCAGTGAGCCAAGATCGCGTCACTGCACTCCAGCCTGGATGACAGTGCAAGACTCCCTCTCAAAAAAAAAAAAAAATCATATATGCATATACATGTAACATTTTACACACTATTTAGAGGGCTCATTAAACTCCTAAACTCCATCTGTAGATTCCAAGTTAAGAAGTGCAATCATCTTTAGCAAGTTTCAAAAGATGATTTTTCCATCCTTCCTAACATGTGAGCTGAGTCCACAAATGTATCATTGACAGTAAAAGTTAGAAGAGCCCAGTTCCATCCCTTGATTCCCAAATCCATGAGCCTTTGCTATGCCAGAAACAACACTGTATGTTGACCAGTGATGTAGACCATCAAACATGTTGTGGAAAACATTATCCTAGGCTTGGTGATGCTGCCTACCTTGCCTCAAAAGTCCACTTCACTATGGTAATAGGCCACCTGTTTCAGTGTGATGAAAAACATGGTAAGACTAGTGAGTTAATGAATATGACTTTTTTCTCTCTCTCTTTCTACACACACACACACATACACACACACACACACCAGATATATTCCAAGGCATTGCTTCTGATCAAGGATGATGCCTCAGAAGACACCGTGAAACTGTATAGGACAGAGGCATCATGAAGGTGAGTTGAAGGGGATGAAATGGGAATCACCACCTTGGATAGTTCAAATTCTTGGTCATGTCAGGAATCTCTGTAATCCCTCCAGAAATGTCTATTTCTGCTTAATACCATGGTAGCTAAAGGCAGCTTTAATGCCTTCCACTTTCCTCTTCCTACCATAATAAACTTCACTCCAAAGATCAAGGACCCAATATAGAAATTTTTCTAGTTTCTAAGTATGCCTATTTTAACTATGGTTTCTGAAACTGGGGAGTAACCCCAGCATGAAGCCATGGTCTTATTGAGCTCACTGTGAGAAGAACACAAGCCAAAACTCCACTGATCTCCTAACCTCAATAAGCACCCATACCGATGGTGGTGTTTTGGGGTCTCTGTAATTAGTATCAGCTCAGTGCCCAGCAACTCCTGAAAAGTCTGGTTATTTACCCCTTGCTGGTGGACTTCACCCTGGTAAAGAGTTTCAGGTACCTCCAGAGAATGCTAGGAGAAAGGATTATGCTATACCTTTTTGGTAGTGTAGTCAGATCCTTCCTAAAGAGGACTTGATTCCCTTGTCCCCTACCTTTATGCAATTTTACACTGGGACTGTGAACTGGTTCATGTCTGAGGATTTTGTGGAAGTGCCATGTCTCTTAAGTTAGTGATTCATTCATACTTCTTTTCATCAGACATGGAGATTTTCTACTTGTAAGCATGAAGTAAGACAGTAGAGCGATGCACAACTATTTAATTTATAAGAATGCTTTGATCAATCAGCCAATGCCAAAGATCTCTGAGGGTCGAATCCTTTTGATTACTACGATGGCTCTGCTGTCCCTTTTGGTCACCGTATACATCTTGTCTCTGGTGATTAAGTACTTTCACTTAACCCCTGCAACCTTAAGTTTCCATCATCTTTGTTGAATTCTGGGAACCCTGTTTGTCACTCTTGTTTTTGGCCTGCAGGGAATAGCCACCAGAGAGCTCTTTAAGGATGCTGTCACTCTACTCACAAATGTATTTCTCAAGGCTTTCATGAAGAAAATCTTCTCTAGCCTCTTTTGGAGGACATAGGGGATTAGTAAGCAGGTCTCACAGAATAAATTTGCTGGTATTTCGATTTCATTCAGTCCACATATAGTTCGATATTTCAACCATCCAAGCAAGCAAACTGTTAAACACTTAAGTCACTCTGTTTAGTGCAACCTTATCTATAAATTGACTAGATCTGACATTATTTTTTTAACTCATAAGCAACCTCCCTAGAATCCATTTCTACTCATATATCCCAGGGCATTTCAATATAAATTGGAAAATCATGCAATTTTTTTGTTCTCTGACAACACTTGTCTGGTTATAGGTCCAGAAGGAATGAGAGGAGACTGAGTTAGATGCTGAAGAGTTTAGTACTCCCCTTCAAGAAAGCTACCAGGAAGGAGCCAGCTATACGTTTTACAAGGAAGGGAGAATGATCTCCTGAGGAGAGGAAATATTGCTTATATTGGAAAGAAAAATTGGCAGACTTTAGACATTCACGGACTTCACCTTCATTGGAACCTGTACATATGACCCTATCTTAAGTTTCAGGGTCTCATTCCTTCTCAATTCGTGTCCAAAGTTCATATGATTTTGCATGGCTGTGAAATCTATATCAAATATAATTAAGTTACCCACAGAAATAGACTTTCAGTTAGTTTTCATAAATGTAGACTCTGTGGGTCTTCAAATTCTCTACTACACTTAGAAATAGTCAATCAAATCCCATCATCCTTACTTTAAATGGAATGTGCAATGGCAGCAGATACTTAATAACCCAAATCTCATGCAGAAATCTCTTAAGAGAATTTTAAGTGGTTAGAGGCTGTGGGCTGGGGGGTTAGGGGCATGTTAGTCAAATAAGGCAAAATTTCAGTTAGGAGCATGAAGTTTAAAGGATCTATTGTACATCATGACATCATGGTGAGCGTAGTTAATAACAATATGTTGTATTCTTGAAAATTGCTAGGAGGATAAATTTTAAATGTTCTCACTACACACACAAAAGATTAAGTATGTGAGGTAATGTATATGTTAATTTGCTTGATTTAGCGATATCACAATGTGTGTATGTATATGTGTGTGTGTATATATATATATATATATAAACACCATGCTGTATATCATAAATATATACAATTTTTATTTATCTATTAAAAATATCAATTGCAATGCAAAATAATTTAAAAAATAAAACAATCTTACATCTTTGGGGCTTAAAAGTCTCAACTTCACTGAAGATAAAAAACAAACAAAATCTCTTAAGACCAACTCTAATACAGGTCTACACAGGGAAAAGAATCCTGGGAAATCTCATTTTGGTTGCATTTTAGAGATAGTTAATGGGCAGTTAGGATTGGCACTCTCTACTGTATGACTCCAGAGCTTAGGGTAGTTGATTTATAAATTTAAAAAAGTAAAATCAGAAAAGCCCACTAACTTGCATCATCCCCTCTCAATCCTGGCACAATTTATTGAACAGCTACCTTGTGTCCAGCACTTCATTGCATGTAGGGAAGATAAAGAGAAATGCCAGCCAGTCTCTGTTATAGTTCTCATCTTTTTCTCAATTATTCTTTGGAAAATTTATTTCATTACTGTTTTTCAAAGCTAAAAGCAGATCTACTATACCCTTGTCAGAAAATCTCTACTCATGTTGAGTCTGGTCTTCATGTATATACCAGATGCATATACCAGACCGAGGAGTAAAAATTCCCATCATGTATTCAACTCATATTGTAGGATCTTAAATCCATATTTAAAATCTCTGTGCTTTTATTTTACATAAAAGTTTTTGATTTTGTCCTTTCACTCTATTTCTCTACATTAAGTCATTATTTCTAACACATTTTCCAATGGAACATCTGCCCTTGGGAAAAGAGTTCACTTCAGTCCTACTTCCCCACCATACATCACTGGAGCAAAATCTAAGACAGGAATAGAAAAAGCATTGAGACATCAAAGGCTTAGGTTTGTGAATCACATAATATTGTCTGTCATTTTGAAGGATCCCATTATGACACTGAAATAGAAATACCATGATTAGGTTATCAGAATTTCACTCATTTTAGTCTCTGTTATTAAAGAGGACAAAGAATTAAAGTATGCGTGTCAGGGATGCATCAAATTGCAAATATTCTTCAAGGGTAAATCAATATTATAGGGTGACCACTCTGCAGGAAAAGCAAAGAGATATGTAAATATGAATAAGTTATTTTTGTCAAATAAACATTTAAAACTCCTTTTCCTGAGGCTGTGATCTCTCAGAAAATGCTTTCTGTCTAGCCATTTACTAAGTCACTACCCTAGGACCGTCCTCATCACGGTTTGCTTCCATTCTTGTTGCCTCCAGTGGCACCTGTTCAGGCTCTCTAATGTAGAAAGCCCTACAGAATGCACCTAAGCAAGATTAAAGGTCTCCCCTGACGTGGAATGAAGGGGGAATTATACAGTTTGCAAGAGAAAAGATAATAAAGGAGTGATTCTATAGACATACTTTGATGAATTATATAGAGACAATTTTCTGACATTAGTAATATAGGGCAGAAGACAATGTTTCTGATATATAGATGTAAATTCATCATCCAGACTCCATTAAAGAGAACTACAAAAGATCTGTTGATTTGAGCATTGCTTACAAGAGCTATCAGGTAATGGTAGCAGGCTCCTTGCATGAAACTTGGACACTGCAGTAGTTGAAGGCTCATTTGGATGAAATAGCCACCTTTCCAGGAATGTTGTAAGTAATAAGAAGCTATATGGTAAATTCAGCCACCTGGATCAATGACTGTAATACCAGACCAATGGTTTGGCATTACATGCTAAAATACATATTTTACAAATATTGCCTTTGACCACTGAATTACCTTGTGTTATAGTGAAAGGCAATGATTATGTCTTAAAGAAACAAACATTCATCGAAAATTTTCCTCTAAGAAATTACGGATCTCCCTGTCCTCCCCATACCCCATTCCAGAAAGGAAAATCCTAGATAGAAATTATATTTCACAAGTGTAATACAAAGAAGTATCTATCAGAACAAATGTAATAATGCCTTCTTTTCTTTATTTCATTCTCATTATCAGGAAAAAAATGAGCATTATCTCTGTGACTTCCTAATATTTTGTTGTATTTTATCTGCAACCTATAAAGCCACTATCTGCCATTATATATATAATAATGAGAAGTCCTTCTATGCCCAGATGTTTGCTGTTTTACAGGAACCCAGTATCCTTTATCCACCTCCCATCCTACTTCTCTGCCAATCCTTACGATGCTTATCCATTTTACAATAAGGGAGCCCCAGGAGTCCATGCAAGAGCATCAGCTTTAATCACTTTATGCAAAGTCAACATAGAAGTCCAGATAGCAAGCTGAAAACCTCGTATTTCTTAATTCAGTATGTTGCTAATTGGTACATTTTGTAAATTAGAACATGGGTGGTGGTAGCTGTTCTTTTCTTAAAGTTTCCGAAGAATGAGAACATTATAAACTCCTTTGAAATGACAGAGCAGTGCTCAGCATTCTTACTGCTAGACTAAATCTGGGCCCCTTTTTCTTAATTTGTATGAGGGCAGTGAAGCTCTTTCATCCTTATCAGTGATGAAGGATCCCTCTGAGAGCTAAAGAGAAATTATGAGCCCTTTGCTCAGAAAAGCGTCCATCTGAGTACACACACAGAATAAATACATTTGTGGCCGGGTGTGGTGGCTCACGCCTGTAATTCCAACACTTTGGGAAGCCAAGGTGGGTGTATCACCTCAGATCAGAAGTTCAAGACCAGCCTGGTCAACGTAGTGAAACCCTATCTCTACTAAAACTACAAAAATTAGCCATATGCGGTGGCACACGCCTATAGTCCCAGCTACATGGGAGGCTGAGGCAGGAGAATTGCTTGAACCTGGTTGCAGTGAGCCGAGATCATGCCACTGCACTCCAGCCTGGGTGACAAAGTGAGACTTCATCTCAAAAAATAAATAAATAAAAAATAAACACATTTGCATACAATGTCAGGGAATATATAGGCTCCCTGGTGCCCACATCCATTAACTCCCCATCCCTTATCTGTAGAATAGGTACTGTGGAAAGTTCTGATGTTTCAATTACAACATACTTTTCAAAAAGATACATATTTATGTAGAAATTAATGATAAAACCTATTACAACTAATATAGTAAAACAAGCTAGAAATGGCTTAGAAATCAACAAAGGTCAAGATGAAGATTTTTAATGGAGGAGAACTTAAAACCTAAGTAATAAAGCACTAACATTGTGAGTCCTAATTATTTCTCATCTGAATTGATAACTCTGCCTTTGGACTAACCATCATTTATTATTTTTGAAACAGTTGTGGGGATAATTTTTAATAAAATAGTGTCATTCTCAGCCTCAATATCTTCAGCCTCCCTTTTGCATGTGAGGAGAGCAGAACATGAATGAACTCTCACACAGAGGTCCCGCCTTCCCTTGCAGAATCATACATGATCACTCCCTAAAGCGCATTGTGCACTTCCAAGTAATTTCAGAATATTTGAAATTCACCAAGGCTGACAAATTATCTCACATTTCTGTTGATATTTTTAAATGTTACCCATTTATCCTGTAATGTTTCCTTGTCTTCCTCCACTGCCTGACAGGTACATATCCACCCAGAATAAGTTCCTCTAAGAACTCTTTTATTGCTATTTTCACCATACTCTCAGTTTCCTTAATATTGAACGCTCATTGCTTAGTTTCTCATTCTCCAAATTTTTAATCGTACAACACATCAATGAAGACTTTTGATTATGCATCTTTATCATACAAACACATACACCTAAAACACACATGTATTACTACGTCAAAGCATTTTGTTTAATTAAAAAGTTCCACAAGAAAATAAATGTTAAAGGATTCATGAAAATGAATCAGAGGGAAATGCAAATCAAAACCACAATGTGATACCACTTCATACCCATTAGGATGACAATAATAAAAAAGACAGGTAACTGCAAGTACTGTCAAAAATATAGAGAATTAGAACTCTCATCCTTCGCTGGTAGAAATGTAAAATGATGAGGCCACTTGGAATATAATCTGGCAGTTCTTCAAAGGATAAGCATACAGTTATCATTCCTAAGTACACACATAAGAGAATTGAAACCATATGTCCATACGAAAAGCCTTATACATGAATGTTTATAGAGATATTATTAGTAATAGCCAAAAAGTGGGAAAAAGTCCAAATGATCATCAACTGATGAATGAATAAATTCAATGTAGTATTTTCAATAGAATATTATTTAGCAATAAAAAGGAATAAAGTACACATGCATGTTACAATGTGGACAAAACTTAAAAATATGCGAAGTAGAAGATGCTGGTCACAAAAGACCATATACAGGACGAGTTCATTTATGTGAAATGTCCAGTATAAGCAAATCTAAAGAAATAGAAAGAAGATAGAGGCAGAAAGTTGTTTGGAGGTTACCTAGGTCTGTGCCAGGGATGGAGGTAGGGTTAAGGAAAATGAACAGCAGCTGCAAATGAGTAGAAAATTTCTTTTTGGTGTGAAAATGTTCTAAAATTGAGTGTGGTGATGGTTGCTTAACTCTGAATACATGGAAAATATTACACATTGAATGGGTGAATTACATGATATATGAGTTATATATAAAAAATTATATTAAGAATAAATTAAGATAGGATTTCTATTATATCAACAGATCATCTTTTACAGGTGCCTCTGGAGTGTATATACCATAATCTTCAAATTTTATATTTAGTAACTGCTTCTTTATTTGATTCTTCTTCAGAGTATAAGATCCCAGAGCACAGCAATTTTATCTCACACTTTAAATTCTTTAGATTTAGCGTATCTAGTATATAAATACTTAATGAGTATAGAATGAATTTATTGATTGATTAATTAACCAAAGAGCTAATCTTTCTCCTGCCCTAGAATTCATCAAAATCTAAATTGCAGCTTATTTCTAAAATTGTGTTAAAAGACACATTACACAAAATTTACCATTTTAATCATTTTTAAGTACACAGTTCAATGGCATGAAGTGCATTCACAAAACTGAATCTCTGTACCCACTAAGCAATAAATTCTTATTACTTTTCCCCTTAGTTCCTAGCTACCACCCTTCTGCTTTCTCTTTCTGACTTTACTCCAAATACTTCATTTGGTGCTATCATCCACATTTGTCCCTGGCTTATTTAACTTTTCCCAGTGTCTTCGAGCTTTATCTACATTGTAGCATGTGTCAGAGTTTCCTTCTTTTTATGGCTGTATAATATTCCACTTTATCTACTATCACATTTTGTTTATTTATTCATCTTTTGACAGACACTTGGGTTGCTTCTACCTTCAGCTATTGCTAATAATGTGCTACGAACATGGTGGTACAAATATAGTGTCCCCGATTTTAATACTTTCGGTTATGGGGTGAAAATTATGGATCGTGTGGTAATTCTAATTTAAATTTTTTGAGAAACCACCATACTGCTTTCCATCCCAGCTGTACCATTTTTCATTCCCAACAGCATTGCATAAGGGTTGCAAGTTCTTCACGTTCTCACAAACTCTTGTTATTTTATGTGTTTTTTATGATAGCAATCCTAATGGATGTGAAGTAGGATCTTATAGTTTTGATTTGCATTCCCCCATGATTAGTGATTTTTGAGCATCTTTTTGTATCTTCACTGGCTGTTTGTATATCTTCGGAGAAACAACTAATCAAGTCCTTTGTCCACAAAATAGATCCACAGCCTAATTTAGCTCCTAAGAGCTAAATTATAAAAGACTTAGAAGAAAACACAGGGGGAAAGCTTCATGTCATTAGATTTCACAATGAGATCTTGGCTATGACACCAAAAGTGCAGGCAACCAAAGAAAAAAATAGAGAGATTGAACTTCATGAACTTTTAAAAATTATACATCAAAAGACAATATCAACAGAGTAAACAGGCAACCCACAGAATGGGAGATGATAATATTTGCAGTTCACACATCAGAAAATAGATTAATATCCAGAATATATAGAGAACTCCTAAAACTCAACAATAAATTTTGTTTTAACTGTCAGAGCTAAGGATAACTATCAGAATATTTTCATATCACTCCTCACAGCAGCTGTACTGCATTTTTTTTAGAAAAAAAAACTATATTCTCTCAACTCATACTGGGAAGCCTGAACTTATGTGTGAGTGGAATCTAAATTCTGAAGGCTGGAAGTATTGAAGGCATAACTAGAATAAGAAGCTGTATTTCCTTTGAGTTTTTTCTTTTTTATCATTTTTCATTTTCTCTCTAGTACTACAAATTAGCAGATGAAGAAAACAGCTCTCTGTGCTTATGTGTGTGCATTTAGAAGTAGAGCAGGCATTTTTATCAGCTAGATAGTGAGCTTTTAAAGCAAATTAGTAAGAAGAGAAGCAGGGAGGTCCAAATAAAATCTACTCAAAGTGGAGAGCAATTGTAATGGGGCTAGGGGTGGACTGAAATATTGATTCCTAATACTTACTCTTTTCGTTATTACACACAGTGACAAAAACTATCAAATTATAACCAGAGGCCATTTTGTGGGAAAGGGTAAGAGAAGAGAACAGCCACAGATGGAAACCGCCCTCCAATTTTTGTAGCACAGTAGTGACGGAGACAAAAGGTCAGCAAAGGGGAAGGTAAATAATGTAGGAACAATGCTGAATTTGGGTTCTGAGTCAGGCAAGAGGAACTCAGGCCTGCATGCCTACTTTTTGATCTTACCATGGCTGGACTTTCAGAAAGACAGCCCTAGTCACACACCTCCCCATCCCACCTTTTTCATCTGTCTCATCCCTCTCATATGACTTCTGCCAGAGAGCACCTAGCAAAATGCCTCTCATACACAAGCAACAGTTACTCATCTACTAAGGCAAGGAATGCCAACATTGTATTATCTATTGAGTGAATTATTAAACAAGGGTGGAAGGGAAATTAATGAAGCAATGGAAAACCTGAAACTTAGAGTAATAATTTCCTTCCCCCCGACAAGGGGGAACAGGATGTTAGGGCTTAGCAAATCAGGTGTGTCCACACTTTGATCTTTATCTTGGAGATTCTTTTACATTATGAATCCTAGAACAGTGCTAAGTGGTAGCTTCCACAAAGAGCAATTTACTGCCAATGGAATTAAATGTGTGGCTATAACATCAAACAACCAGAATTTAAGAATTATTATGTATGTTCTTTTCTTATCCTATATATAAGAAATAAAGCTTACATATTTATATAACATTCATGTTTTAATCTTTTAGTATTTAAACTAAATTCCCACTCAAATGAGTTAGTGAAAGATTCAAAAATTTCTATTTTGTCTCTTCATTTGTTAGTATTATTCATAACCAAAATAAACATGAAACACAATAGGCATCCTAAGTTTTTTTTTTTTTTTTTTTTTTTTTTTTTGAAACAGAGTCTTGCTCTGTCACCCAGGCTGGAGTGCAGTGGTGCGATCTCAGCTCACTGCAACCTGCAACTCCCTGGTTCAAGCAATTCCCCTGCCTCATCCTCCCGAGCAGATGGGATTACAGGCACACGCCATCAGGCACAACTAATTTTTTATTATTTTTAGTAGAGATGGGGTTTCACCATATTGGCCAGACTGCTCTCGAACTCCTGACCTCAGGCAATCTGCCTGCCTCAGCCTCCCAGAGTGCTGGGATTACAGGTGTGAGCCACCACAGCAGGCCAGCATCCTATTTTTTTTTTTAACATAACTACAGTGTTGACATTCCTGATTATTATTTCATAACAAGAAAACTGAAGGCCACACTAGTGTAAAACATGTGACCTCTTTTTTTTTTTTTTTTCTACTAAGAAGCATTAAAGATGATGCAAGTTTCCTTTTGGAAGAAGAATCTTTTTGCCACCAAACTGGTATTAATTTCCTGTTCAAAAGGGGCTATACTGTCAATGTGACACTTTAATCAGCCCCCAATGTGACTGGGAAATGCCGACTTCACAATCAATGTCAATGTATTTCATGTCGTCTCGATACCTCTTAGTCATTTTGCTTCAGGAGTGCGTGAACAGGGTCAATATATTTCATTAGTTTGTTTCATCTGAAGGAGAGTACAACATGAGAGCTTTGATTATATTATAAGAATTGCTTTAATGTGACACCGATTCCCTGATTGTGCTATACCAGACATTCAAGGGCTGGAGGGCAACGAAATTATCTTTCACCCAAACGTTCATCTAGCCACCACCAGCAAACTGTGCCACAAATGAAAGAAGAAAATAAGATCCAACTCAATTTACATAGTAGAGATGAGATTATGCTGTCATAAATGCATTATAAAACAGGATCATGGAGATTAACTTTGAAGAATGCCAGTGAATAGTAACAATTCTTTTCCACTGTCTAATTGTAGCAGTAAAAATATTTATGACTCTAAAATTTAAGTTATTTTCATAGTACTGCCACATAATTAACTGCAATAGAATGTTTGTGCATTCTTTCTCAGTGAATTTTATAGCTTCATGACTATCAAACAAATATGAAGTGTCTGCATTAGTCCCATCTAATTCTTCCTTTAAAATTATTAAATGGCACTTTTATCCAACAATCCTTGTTTACATCTGACCTCTTTCTAGATGAAGAGGCCACCATCCAGCTCCTCATGAAGTGGATCTTGTAGAGTAGCTATTCACTTTGAGTTTTATTATAAGATAAGGTATATATTTCCTTGTATTTTGCTTTGTTTCATTATTTAAGTATCTCTACCATTTAAGGGAATAGAATAAAGTGAGGGTCTGAAGAATTATCAATAAAGCATGATCCTTTCGTAAGTCAATTTCTGAATGCAGAATTCCTTTTTGCTTAGACTCTGTTTTGTTATTGCACTCTAGCGTGTTCATTTGCCATCTACTCATCTGCAGATAGAATTACTCAGTATACATCCAGGACATACTTTCTTGTTTCTGACCTATACCCCTTTCAAATCTTGTCTGAGGTTGGCCATGGCTTCTTGGAGAAATCCAGATGCCCCTGCCCTTATGCTATGTGCTGATTTTTATGGTTGAGACTTGACTCTTCTTTTTCCAAAAGACTTGTCTGGGGTTTGCCATGTCAGCACTTCCTGTTATATATCGTCATGCTGGAGAGTATCTAGCCAGAACTTCTGGCCAAACCACTGCTCGGTATCTCTTCCAAAGTCTATAGGTATTCAGGAGACAGAAGTCAGATATACTTTTACTGAAATCACATTTTTTCTTAATATCTTCATTCCATTTCTTAAGAAAAAGACTGACATAAAATACATTCTATTATTTCTTTAAAAAACAAGCAATGTTATTGACCTTTAATGAGTATTGTCTCTCCAAAATTCTAAAAGAAAACCCATAAATGCAGCTTATCTTGCACTTAATGCATTAGTATCATAAAATACAATTTTAAAAAGCCACATGTCATTATGGTCTTTTATGTTTCTTAGACATTTTCATTTCACAAAGGAAATCAGCCTTTTTGCCAAGAAAAAGAGAATTAGGGAGAATGAAATTTTATGTAGCAATATTTTACTCCTATTCATGAATATTTTTTGAATTTTAAAGTCTGTTATTAAAAAGTCATCAGTAGTTCTGCTAATAGCTATTATCTTTATTTTATCACAGAGTATAAAGATAGATATTGTTCACTAATGGTTATAAGCGATCATAACCAAAGTAACTTTTAACACAAGATTCCAGTAAAAATGTCTGTTAGGTAATGCTATACTTTAGATGTTTATTCCCTCCAAATCTCATGTTGAAATTTAATTCCCAAAATTGGAGGTGAGGCCTAATGGGAGGTGTGTGAGTCACGGAGCTGGATCTCTCAGTGACAGATTGATTAATGCCCTTTCTTGTTGGAGGTGAGTGCATTCTCCCGCTATTAGTTCTCTAAGTGCTCTCCAGAGAGCTGTTTGTTGAAAGGAGTCTGGCACCTAACCCCATCTCTCTTGCTTCCTCTCTTACCATGTGATCTCTGCACAGCCAGCTCCACTTTGCCTTCTACCATGAGTGGAAGCAGCCTGAGGCCCTCACCAGAAATCAAGCAGAGGCTGGTGCCATGTATTTTATACAGCCTGCAGAACTGTAAGCCAAATAAGCCACTTTTAAAAAATATATTACCCAGATTCAGGTATTCCTTGCTAGCAACAACAACAAAAACAAAAATAGACAACAACACTCAACAAGTAAAGAACTACAAGAGTAATACAGAAAAATATGGTGTCTATCTTAAACAGATACAAAGAGAGTATGCACAGTGCTTAGCAGTATGTTAGAGACACTGTCAGTTCAAATGTCTTTGCTAGTAACAAAATGTCCAACTAAAAGTCATATAAAGACAAAGTTTATTTTTCACACACAACAAGAAATCTGGAGATAAGTGCAACAAATGTGGAATCCTGACTCAAAGAGAACTTTGTTCCTCTTTTCACATAGCCACCCTTATCATGCTATCTGCAGCCTTGTCACATCAAGGATGCAAAGTAGTTCCAAGCATTTCATTCACAGGCATCTTTCAAAGAAATAAGATCATCATGGATTTCCTCATGCACACCATTTCATTTAGCTTTGAAAACAGTGCTTCCCAAAACTTCCCTAGAAGACATTATTTTTACTGGGACTTGCTTGCTCACATAGCTAACTCCTGCCCTACAGGAATCTAGAGAAGAGTAGCCAGAATTTTCTGCTTCTATCATGAGACAAAGGAAATAAAACGGGTGGGGGATGGCCATTGGGTAGACAACCAACAATGTATTCAACAACATGAAAGTTTATGCTCAGTAAATCCTTAAATCTAAGAATAAAAATAAAACTATTAGTTTATTAAATTTGGAGGGAGATCCTCTATAAAGATAGAGCAAACAAAATAATTATAGTCTTAATTTAAGAAAGATTGAATTTAGGGCAAGAATCATGGGACAAATGAAAGCACTTTAAAATACTGAGGTTATATTTACATTGGAATGCTGTGCCAACTTTAAAAATAATGAGACAAATCTACAGATTCTTTTAGGGAATCATCTCTAAAATCTGTGTCTATGATTACACACACATACACATTACTGAAAATTGTGTAATGCCTGAAAGTATTAAAAATGTATAAACTCACCTATAACTACATACACATTTATGCTTGCAAATGCATTGAAAGTTTTAAAAAAAATTATCCAAGCAACTTATGACAGTTTCTGGGAATCTGGATGCCTGGTGAGTAAGGAGAAAAATAGACTTATTTTCCAATGAATATCCTTTTGTATCTTCTAAATTTTATGCCACATGGATAGTTTAACTATTTTTATTTCTCAAAATATATTTAATGTGTGCCTATATATCAATAAATATCATAAACAGATGTAACTTTTTATTTTAAAGGAGGGTAGTAAGAAAAAGAAAAAAGATGTATGGCACCAATAATAAGGAAACCATTAAAACTTCTAACTGTGCAAGATTAGAACAGGATCCAACCCAGACTATGAAAAAATCTAAGTGATGAAAACACAGCTTTGCTCACATGCTATTTGATAGAGAATAATTGGTCTAAAGCAGATTAATGATAGATTTTCTTATTGATATCTTTAAGAGGATGTTGATTTCTGTTTGTATATGCAAGTCCAGTTTATTATAATAAATACCTGCCTAGGAGAAATAGAAAGCATAAAGAGGTCCTTTTATGATTTTATGCAGTGCTACTTCCTCCATCTCACCAGATAGAAAATAATGACAATGGTACTAATGATGATAATCAAAAATACTCTTAGTGGTGATGCAGTATTCCTCAATTTTGTAACCATAGATAAGTTTTTAGGATTAAATAACAATTATAAATTTAAATTGAGAGGGTACAAATTTGGACTACTGAACTACACCACAAGGAAAGCAACTTTCTTCATTTTGATGACTAGCATTAAGGGAAGCAATAATATGGCTGTGAAATAGCTAATCAAACTTATGGATACATTTCTGGCTTATGGGTACTTTTTCTCTTTTCCTTTCCTTTGCTATCCTCTCATTTCTTTTAAATGATTAAAGCAGGAGGTAATTTTAAACAAACTTTTTTTGAAACTGATCATGGACAGTGATTTTTGCCACTTGCAGGTCTTTCTATTCTAGAAGTTAATCTAGTTATAAACTTGCCATATCTTAATAATATTGTTGGTACAGACAATAACACTCAGCAAATATATTTTAAACTCTCAGAAATTCAGTCACAAGATCGGTTACAACTTTTGCTATCAAGGGAACTTCCCAGGCATATTCCAGTTTGAAGATTCTGCCAAGAAATCTGAGCTCTGTTCAAAGTTCTAGCTGTCATTTCATGAAAGAATCCCGGAATTTTAACAGTTTAAACAAAAAGCCTTCTAACATCTTCCTTTCCCACTGGGAATACACCTCCAAAAGCCTCAGAATCTGATAAAACATTTTCTGGGACTTCATTAAATTTTACTTCAAACATATTATATGTTTAAATGTATATACATGTTTTCCATGTGACCAATATTTTATATAACAGAAATATATGTAATGATACCTGCAAAGAAGAATGAAATGGGCATATAAAATGGCCATATGATTTTATTTTTAAAACTGCTGCTTGAATGCCTAATTATTTAGTTGCATTTTTTACTCATTCCTCACTCCAGTTCTCAGTTTGTTATTGTTATTACAACTTATTTTCTATTTAGTTACTCTGTAGTCAGCACTATTTTAAATCTTGGGAAAAAAATCTACAGTTTGTGACTTTGCAAAAGTAATTTAATTGACTCAGGACCTGACCTCCAAACTAGAGCAATGTGATTAAACTCAAGCACAGTACCAATCATCTGAAATTCCCTTATAATCCTCCACAGAGGCCAGGTTTGCTGGTGCCCATATTCACGTATAGGCCAAGTTTGCTTGATGAATGTGAAGGATTGTTCAGTTGGCCAAGCAAGTCAATGAACACAATGTGCTTGTTACACTAGGATCTTCCATCTAAGTCAATGGGGTTGTGTCTCCAACTAAAGGAAGGATGGGAACCCTCTTCTTGGAAAGACTTAAAAGTTATTACATTTTTTAGAGAAAAGTAGATGTATTATTTATTCATAAGGCCAAACTTATGATGAATGAGAGTAATTAATATGCTCCCTGGTTAGAATGGGTGGCAGAAAGAATTAGCTGAGGGGTTAAAAGAAAAGTTTATCTGTGTTTAGTATCTCAGGAAATAAGATTACCTGTAGTAAATTAAGTGTTTTGATGTCTCAATATTACTTGCCAGCTAAAGCATTTAGCACTAGTTTTAGCATGACAAGTAGGAAGAAAATCCTTAATATTCATATTGCATTGGTAGGAATATAAGGCTTAATATAGAGTTCATAGAATTCCTTTTATAAAATGGCTTGTACAGCATGTGATATATTTAGAACACTAAATGAATTAAATGCCTTCAGATGAAGGTTGCTGCTGAGCATGACAGTGAATGAGCCACAATGCAGATTCATTGATTATCTTAATTTTAAGAGTCAATAGCAGGCCCAGCCTTCTCTGAATAGATATTCTCTACAACAAACCCTCTCAGTCCCATCACTAGCATGTCAGATCACTTTTGTGATGGCATTTCGAACTCTGGAAAAGAAAGACACTGTGGAAATTCAAGGTCAGGTCTTATTGTAGTTTTATTACTGTAAAAACCTAATCAGCCAGAATAGATTACTTTAACTGAATTTTTAGTTTAACTGAGAGTCATCCAAAATGCCCTTTTATAAAACATCTGTAGTTTAAACATGACTTATATATATTAATCCTGTTTCCTGTCATAGACACTGCAAGCAAAAGCAAAGTTTTTTAAATGGCTCATCATTTTGTAAAAGCTCTTTTTTTGTTGTTATTTTGAATGAAAGAACATTAAATGAAGAAAGGAAATTGGAATAAAAACAAGATAAGCACTTTTCCCAATTTTGTCATTCGCTTGCTCTGTGATCTTGAGCTTTTCCTGTGTTGTGACTCAGTTCCCTTCTCTCTATAACTAAGAAAGTTACACTTGTTCTAGCCACTTTCCAAAGCTGTCAAGAGGTTACCCTTTGCAAAGAAACATGCATACACTTTGGTTCGCATAGAGCTTTATAGAAATATTAAAGATTCTGTGGTTAGAGAAAGCAGACTGAGCTAAATATATACCAACCCTAGATTACACCTTAAGGGGGTGGGTTTCTGTTTGAATCATTTTCAGTAGTTCTTTGCTACAGCATTAAATTATTAATAAGTTGCATCTGTTGCCTAAAAAGATAATTTGGAATCATATCTGCCAATAATCAATGATTTAACCTAGGCTCTAGTTTTTAAAAGTTTCTCTTGGCTGCCATGTAGTATCTTTTATGTCCTGGATATCATGCTACACAAACCTTTTGTAATTCTTATCCACAGTAGGAGATTAGAAAGAATCCTGATTTTTTGCTTCTTATCAACAATGTAGAACTTTCTTCTGGTTCTTTCCTTGTACAAGGTAAGCAGTGTGAACCTTTGAAAGGTCATTATGAACCTCCAGTTAACCTTCCAGCAACTGTCCTAGCCTTTCAATTTTATGTTATTATGTAAACAATAAAACAATGAAGATTAATTTATTTTAATAATAAAGAACTTCACTGAGAACCTGCTCATGGTTAGACACTATGTCAATTGCTGAAGACAAAAATGAAGCTCACATCACTTGTGAGGCTGCCTTTCTCTCTGAGGAAATAGAATGAGTAAGTAAATAAATACAATACAGTGAGCTAACAGCGATGGCAGAATTATGAATCCTGTACTAGGAGACCATGCACAAGGAAGAGACAAAGTCAGCTGGCAGTGTTAGGGAAATTCTTCCTCAACAAGAATATATTTGGTGGATGAAATAACATTGTTAGTTGGAGAAAGGAGTGTCATATCCAGGATCAATTTCCATGTGGATAGAAGCATAGACATGAAAATGTGAGTCTTTTCTTGAGAATAATTGCAGCTCTGTTTTGTGAGAGCTGTGGGCAGTGGGAAGAGGTACAAGATGAAAATGGGTTTGGGCCATATTATGAAGGACCTGCTATGCTGTTCCCAGGAGTATGGCTTAAGATGCTAAAAGCAATGGGAAAATATTCAAGATTTCAAGTAGGAGTATGATACGATCTATTTTAGAAATTTATATAATATATGGAATTGGTGGTAGAGTTAGGAAGCTGTAGAAAAAAATCTACATTTTGGGACAAAAAAACGAGGGTCTAAACAAAAGCAGTTCTGAGACATTTTAGAGTAAAGGCATAGTGATCCTTTCGTTCTAAGGGAGAGAGACAGGGAGAAGTTCACGTGCCACACGTTAATGGTTTAAGTGGGTAGTGAATGATAATGACATTAACAGTAATAATGAAGGCAAATATAGGAAAAAAATACTCCTTTGGGACTTAGTATCAGTGATGCTGTAAAACATCAAAGTGAAAATGTCCAGGAAGCAACTAGAAAACTGGATCTATAGCTCAAAAATAATAGATGATGTATCTTTGTTCATCAGCAGCAGCTGATGTCACTAAAACGGATGGAAGATACTGAAATCACCCCAAAACATGCTCCATTAACCTACAGAATTAATAGTTTCTCTAATATATCAACACTTACTTTCTTCTGTGGTCTTTCATAAAAATGGGCTTCATGACACTAGGTTATTATTTTACAGGTGTCAACTGTTACTAAGGTAATCCTAAAATTTAAAGCATAAATCAAATCAGGGATGCTATTAATAAATATGCTTAAGAAATAGGTGCAGACTGGGACTGTTCCTGACACACTGAAACATAGGATTATGCTAATTATTGTCCATCAATTTTTTTTATAACGCTTTATCATTCTAGAAGATCACAGGCATGCCATCATTAACTTGGATAATAGGAATTCAATTCTGCTCATCTCTGCAAACTGCATTTCTTTCCAGATACATACTTCTCTTGTCCCTTTTTAATAGTATCTTTTTGGTTTTAATCCCAGAACTCTAGGGCTTCAATTAGCATTTTGTAAACTGTGTCTTAATATTTGCAATTGGTAACTGTTTATTAGTCTGATTGTGGTGTTTATGAAGATATTATTCACTAATTAATGTCGAAAGTGAAATATATATGAAGTTAATTTAATTTAAAAGTAACTTATGTATAAAGATTATTAAGCACAACTGCTTTCAAATGATACCGAAAGCAAAGAGGCCTTTAACTTAAAGTTTTATGGCTGGACTTTCTGGACCTGCATATTAGATGCTTGAAATTTGCCACACTATGCTAACAATAAGTTAAAAATAAACAAACTTTAAAAATGTTCAACTCTTCTTAAATACATCAGAGAGTAAGATCACAGGGAATATTGCTGCCTGTACAAATTAGAAAGGCAGACAGGCAAGTAAAGAGAATTGTAATTTATTAGAGGAGAAATCCATGAACACAAACCTCCATGGGAACACGTGCCTGGGTAGGAAAACCTAAACTGTGATTGATGGATTTTTGGAAACTCAGTGTGAATAACTCTGAGGGTTAAAAATCAGGGGATGGACTCAGTCACAGGGGGAACCCCACACAGTAAATATCAGAGAAAAATCCCCTTATGCTTCCAGCAAGAGGAGGGGAAAGGAACCACTTTGAAATATGCCAGAGCACCCTGTTCTTCTAATCAAGGCCTGCCCTCCAAGAGAAACTATTATTAGAGTCTAAGCTGCTGTGACTTTCTCAGAGACTACCCTACCTCGGGGAAGAAAAATATCCAGTTCCAGCCTGCTACATCTTTCCATGTGGAGGAAGAAAGATACCCAATTTTAGCTCACTCTAGCCATTCGGCCCCACCTAAGAGGGGACAAATCTTGCTATTTACTAGTGAAATTCACAACCAGGGACATAAGCTCATCTAAAGGCTGAAACCAAATCATAGGACTATAATATACTTCTTTTTCCACACGTCTTACTACTACATTAAAAAAGACATGTTTACTGCAGCTCCTTTTTTTCCTAAAACACCATGTTCACTTCTCAACAAAAAATTGCAATGCAGACTAAAAGGAAAAATAGATAGTTTGAAGAGATTGAACAAGCATCAGAACCAGGATCAGATATGGAAGGAATGTTAGCATTAACCAACCAGAAATTTAAACAAACAAACAAAACTATGAGTAACGGGCTCAGGCTTTTTATTTAAAAAACAGACAACACGCAAGAACAGATGCATAATGTAAGCAGAGACAAGAAAATTTTAAGAAATAAAAAATCCAAAAGAAATGCACGAGATCAAAGACATCGTGCTAGTTTTTTTGTTGCTGTAACTGAATACTTGGAGAGACTGGCAAATTTACAAAGAAAAGTCACGTATTTCTTACAGTTCTGGGGGCTGGGAAGTCCACGGTAAAGTGCGGCACGTTTGGCGAGGGCCTTCTTGCTGGTGGGGACACAATGCAGAGGGCTAAAGTGGTACAGGGCATCATGTGCTGAGGAGGCTGACTGTGCTGGCTCAGGTTTCTCTTTCTACCCCTACAAAGCCACGAATACCACCCCTCCTCATGACCTCCTCTAATCCTAATTACCTCCCAAAGGTCCCACTTAGTGAATACCATAGTCGTATTTCCCACCCCTTAATTCTATTACAATAGGGATTAAGTTTCACCATGAGCTTTGGTGGAAACAAACATTTAAACAACAGCACACTGTGACAAACATAAAGAATCTCCTCGATGGGCTCATTAGTAGACTGGACACAGTTGAAGGAATTTATGAGCTTGTGGATATTGTAATAGAAATTTTCAAAACTGAAAAAATTTTTTTTTGAAAAAACAGACTAGAAACTGTAAGACAGTTACAAAAAGTGTAACGTATGTGTAATAAGACTATCAGGAGAATAAATAGAGAAAAGAATAGAAGCAATATTTGAAGTAGTAATGACTGAGAATCAAAAAGAAGTCTCAGCTATATGTTTTCTACAAGAAACCTATGCTAAATAATACACATATGCATTGAAAGTAAAGGTTGAAGAAAGATATACCATGCTCAACTATTTAAAAGAAACAAGGCAAAGTGCAGTGGCTTATGCCTGTAATCCGAAAAAATTGTCAGGCCAAGGCAGGAGGACTGCTTGAGGCCAGGTGTTCAAGACTAGCCTGGGCAAAACAGGGAGACCCCTATCTCAACAAGTACAACAGAATTAACTAGGCATGGTGGTGTACACCTGTAGTCACAGCTTCTACAGAGGCTGAGGTGAGAGTATTGTTTAAGACCAAAAGTTTGAGGCATCAGTAAGCTATGATGGAACCGCTGTACTCCACACTGTGTGACAAAGCAAACTGTGTGTCTGTCTCTAAACAAACAAGCAAACAAAACAGAAAGGAAACAAACAGGAATAGCTCTATTAATTTCAAAAATACCAGAAAGTAAGTGAAGGCTATGAACAGACACTTTGCAAAAGAAGACATTTATGCAGCCAACAAACATATGAATTAAGAGCAAGGAAATTTATTAGGGATAAGTGGGGGTATTACATAATGATAAAAAGGTCAATATAGTAAGAAGGTATAACCATCCTTAATGTTTATGCACTTAAAAACAGAGCGCCAAAAATATAAAACAAAAACTGATAGAACTATAAGGAGAAAAAGTTAAACCCACTATTATAGTTGGAGACTTTAAACCTCCTCTATTCAAAATGGACAGATCCAGAAAGCAGAATATTATTAATAGTAAAGACATAGTTAGAATCAACACTACCATCAGTCAACTAGATATAATTGTCATTTATGCACTACTATATCCAATAGCAGCAGATCACATGTACTTCTCAAGCTTGCACTGAGCATTCATCAACACAGGCCACACTCTGGGCAATAAAACACACCTTAACAATTTTAAAAGAATAAAAACCACACATTGTCTTATTTCAGACCACAATGAAATTAAGCTAAAAATCAGTAATAGAAAGATAGCTAGAAAATCCTCAAATATTTCGAGAGTAAACAACACACTTCTAAATACCACACGGGTCAATGAAGAAATCTTAAGGGATATTAAAATATTTTTAAAAACTTTCTATACAAATTAAATTCATAGAAACAGGGAGCAGAAGGGTTGTTACCAGAGGTTGGGGGTTGGAAAATGGGTAGATGTTGGTCAAGGAGGACAAACTTTGGTTATTAATATAAGTTGAATAAAAGAGACCAAGTGTCTGTCATGGTGACAATAGTTAATAATAATATATTGTATCCTTATGTCTTACTAAGAGGGTAGATCTTAAGTACTCTCACCAGACTCACAAATACAAAAAAAGATAGCTATTTAAGGTGATGGATATATCATTTAGCTTGATTTTGATAATCATTTTCTGTGTATACACATCCAAAAATGTCATGTCATACACTCTGAACTTATATAATAATTTTCAATTATATGTTGCTAAGGTTTGGATATAGTTTGACCCTACCAGAAACCTATGTTGGAATTTGATCCCCAGTGTGGTATGTTGGGAGATGGGGCCCAGTGGTAGATGTTTGGATCATGGAGGCAGATTCCTTATACATAGATTAGTGCCCTTTTCTAGGAGTGAGTTGTCATTCTCATAGAACTGAATGTTACTAGAAAGTGCATCATTATAAAAGTGAGTTTGGCTTCCTCTCTCATCTGCCATGTGATCTCTTTGCACATGCCCACTCCCTTTCCACTTTCTGCTGTGAACTGAAGCAGCAAGAGGCCCTCACCAAATACAGATGCCCAATCTTGAAATCTGAACCATCAGAATTGTGTGTCAAATACATATATTTTATGTATAAATTACCCAGTCCCTGGTGTACTGTTATAGCAACATAAAAAAGATGACATATGTCGGTAAAGCTGGGAAAATCTTTTAAATATTTTGAACTAAATGAAAATGAAAATGCAACTTATCGACATTTGTGGGATACAGTGAAAACAGTGCTTAGAAATTTATAGCATTGAATGCTTTTACCAGAAAATAAGAAAGATCTTAGATCAATACTGCAAGTTTCTACCTTAGGAAATTAGAAAAAGAAGAGTAATTAAGTCCAAAGTAAGCAGTAGAAAGGAAATAATAAAAATTAAACCAGAAATTAATGAAACAACAGAAAATCAATAAAACCAAAAGCTGTTTATTTGAGTAGATCAATAAAAGTTATAAACTTTTAGCCATGATAACTGTGGGGTTGAAGGGTAAGAGAGAGAAAACACAAATTACTAATATCGGAAATAAAAGATAAGTCATTACTACAGATCCCATGGACATGGAAAGGCTAATAAAGGAATACTATAAACAAATCTAATTTCACAAATTTAGAATTTCACAAATTTGAAAAACTAGATGAAATAGACCAATTCTTTGAAAAATACAATACAAAAAGAAACAATCTGAATGAACCAATATCTATTAAAGAAATTTATTAAACATTAATAAACTTCCCAAACAGAAAGCACTGTGTTCAGATAAGTTCATTGGTAAATTCCATTACATATTTCAGAAGAAAATTGTACCAATTCTCTATAATTACTTCAAGAAGACAGATGAAGATGGAATACTTCCTAAATCACTCTATGAATTCAACATTACATAATATCAAAACCAGCCAAAGATATTTTAAGAAAAGAAAATAACAGGCTAATATCTCTCATAAACATAGATTCAAAAATCCTCAGTGAAATGTAAGCAAATTAAATCCAACAAAGTATAAAAGGAACTATACCCACAACCAGATACGATTTTTCCCAAGTATGCGAGGCTGGTTCATTACTAGAGAATTGATTATTATAATTAATTATATCAAAAAGCTAAAAAAGAAAAAGAAGCACATGATTATATAAACAGATGAAGAAAAAGCATTAGGAAGAAATAAATAAACTGTTTGCAGATAACATTATTTTCTATGTAGATAGTCTGGAAGGATCTATTAAAAAACACCTGGAACTAATAGGCAATTATAGCAAGGTTGCAGAATACAATGTTCATACTCCAAAAGTCAATTGCTTTTTTATAAATCAGCAATAAACAAATGGAACTTGAAATTAAAACACAATATTATTTACATTACCATCCTCAAAATTAAATACTTAGGTATAAATCTAACAAGATATATATACAATATTTATGAGAAATAATACAAAACTCTGATGAAAGCTGTCAAAGAAAGACTAAATAAATGGAGAGCGAGTCCACGTTTATCAATAGAGCAAATATTGTCAAGATACCATTTTTTCCAAACTAGGTCTATAGATTCAACCTAATTGCCACCAAAATCTCTTCAAGTAATTTTCTGAATATCAACAAAGTGATCTCAAAGTTCATACAGAAAGGCAATAAATAAATAAATAAAACAGTATAGCCAGCTCAAAAGTGAAGGAGAATAAAGTTGGATTACTGACCCTACCTGACCTTAAGACTTAGTATAAATCTTTATAAATCAAGACGGTGAAGTATTGGTGAAACAACAGACAAATAGATCAATGGAACAAAACAGAAAGCCCAGAAGTACATCCACATCAATATATTCAACTGATCATTGATCCCATGGACATGGAAATGATAACTGACCAAGGAACAAAAGCAATACAATAGTCATTTTAACAAATGGTGGGACAATTGAACATCTAAATTAAAAAAAAAAAGGTGTGGGGGCAAACCCACACCTTCACACCCTTCACAATAATTAGCTGATAATGGATCATAAAACTAAAGAAAAATGCAAAACTATAGAACTCCTAAAAGAAAGTATAGGAGAAAATCAAGGTGATGTTGGGTAGGGAAATGACTTTTTAGGTACAACATTAAAGCCATGACACAAGAAAGAAAACTGATAGGCTGAACTTCATAAAAATTAAAAACTTCTGCTCTGTGAAATAAGTGAAGAGAATGAGAAGAAAAGGCAAAGACTGGGATAAAATACTTATAAAATACGTATGTAATAAAAGACAGAACAGTAAGAAAGCAAACAGCCCAATTTAAAAATGGGAAAAGACCTGAACAAAAAATTTTCTCCCATTCTGTAGGTTGTCTGTTCACTCTGATGATAGTTTCTTTTGCTGTGCAGAAGCTCTTTAGCTTAATTAGATCCCTTTTGTCAATTTTGGCTATTGTTACCATTGCTTTTGGTGTTTTAGTCATGAAGTCTTTGCCCATGCCTATGTCCTGAATGGTATTGCCTAGATTTTCTTGTAGGGTTTTTGTAGTTTTACGTCTTACATTTGAGTCTTTAATCCAACTTGAGTGAATTTTTGTATAAGGTGTAAGGAAAGGGCCCAGTTTCAGTTTTCTGCAGATGGCTAGCCAGTTTTTCCAACACCATTTATTAAATAGGAAATCCTTTCCCCATTGCTTGTTTTTGTCAGGTTTGTCATAGATCAGATGGTTGTAGATGTGTGGTGTTATTTCTGAGGCCTCTGTTCTGTTCCATTGGTCTATATATCTGTTTTGGTACCATTTTCCCAGGAGGCATTGCACGCTTCAGCCCTGGTCCCGAGGGGTAGGGCACAGCTGTAACTGGGAGAGGTAGACTCCCTGTTGAAACCCTACCTGACTTCAAGACTTAGTATAAATCTTTATTAATCAAGATGGTGAAGTGCTGGTGAAACAACAGACAAATAGATCAATGGAACAAAACAGAAAGCCCACAAGTACATCCACATCAATATATTCAACTGATCATTGATCCCATGGACATGGAAATGATAACTGACCAAGGAACAAAAGCAATGCAATAGTCATTTCAACAAATGGTGGGACAACTGAACATCTAAATTAAAAAAAAAAAAAAAAGATGGTGGCTCCATTGCAACTTGGCCCCATGGAAGAGGATGTAGCAGCAGTTTGGCTCATTGATGGTGGTCTACCAGGCAGGGGTGGTTGAGCACTGGAATGGGAGGGTACTGCAGCCACTCATCCCTGGAGCAGGACACCCTCTAGCAGTAGTTCCAGTTCCAAGAAGGCATAGCACAGTAGCTGTGTTGACCACAGTGGGTGAGGTACGGTGTCAGCTCCTATTCTGGGGGAAGCACAGCTGTGTGGACTCAAATGGGCTTACTGCCTGTGAGGACATTTTCCCACATGGGGAAGTCCCTCCTGGTTCTAGCTGCTCCTGGATGGGAAATGGGGTGGTGGAGGCCAGGTGTTTACTTCTGTTCTCTGTGACCATCCTGGATTTCTGTTATCCAGAATCTACAAGGAACTTTAACAAATTGACAAGAAAAAAACAAACATCCCCATCAAAAAGTGAGCGAAGGATATGAACAGAAACTTCTCAAAAGAAACATTTATGCAGCCAACGAACATATGAAAAAAAGAAAAAGCTCATCATCACTGGTCATTAGAGAAATGCAAACCAAAACCACAATGAGATACCATCTCATGCCAGTTAGAATGGCAATCATTAAAAAGTCAGGAAATAACAGGTACTGGAGAGGATGTGGAGAAATAGGAATGCTTTTACACTGCTGGTGGGAGTATAAATTAGTTCACCATTGTGGAAGACAGTGTGGCGATTCCTCAAGGATTTAGAACCACAAATACCATTTGACCCAGTCATCCAATTACTGGGTATATACCCAAAAGATTATAAATCACTCTACTATAAAGACACATGCACACGTATGTTTGTTGCAGCACTGTTCACAATAGCAAAGATTTGGAACGAACCCAAATGCCCATCAATGATAGACTGGATAAAGAAAATGTGGCACATATACACCATGGAATACTATGCAGCCATAAAAAATGAGTTCATGTCCTTTGCAGAGACATGGATGAAGCTGGAAACCATCATTCTCAGCAAACTAACACAGGAACAGAAAACCAAACACTGCATGTTCTCACTCATAAGTGGGAGCTGAACAATGAGAACACATGGACGCAGGGAGGGGAATATCACACACTGGGGCCTGTTGGAGGTGGGGACGCTGAGGGAGGGATAGCATTAGGAGAAATACATGTATCCCAGAACTTAAAGTATAATAATAAAAAAGTGGTAAAAAATAAAATAAAATAAATACCTGAACAGACATCTCACCCAAGATACACAGATGGCAAGTAAGGATATGAAAAGATGTTCAATACCACAGGCCATTATGCAACTGACAATTTAAATAAAAATGAGACATCACTACTCACCTATTAGAATGGCCCAAATTCAAAATACTGCAATTCGAGAGTAATGTTAGCAAGATAGCCAACTAGAAGCCCTTAGTTCTGGTCTTCTCACCCCAGAAAGACAGTCAAAACAATAAACAACTACATTTTGATTAAAGTAACCAAAGGAGAACACTTGAGTACCTCAAAGGAGTAGCAGAAACCCTGTAAAGCACAGAAACCCAGGATGGCCACAGAGAACAGAAGTAAACACCTGGCCTCCACCACCCCATTTCCTATCCAGGAGCAGCTAGAACCAGGAGGGACTTCCCCATGTGGGAAAATGTCCTCACAGGCAGTAAGCCCATTTGAGTCCACACAGCTGTGCTTTCCCCAGAATAGGAGCTGACACCGTACCTCACCCACTGTGCAACACAGCTACCGTGCTATGCCTTCTTGGAACTGGAACTACTACTAGAGGGTGTCCTGCTCCAGGGGTGAGTGGCTGCAGTACCCTCCCATTCCAGTGCTCAACCACCCCTGCCTGGTGGACCACCATCAATGAGCCAAACTGCTGCTACATCCTCTTCCATGGGGCCAAGTTGCAATGGAGCCACCACATGTACCTCTCCCAGTTACAGCTGTGACCTGCCCCTCGGGACCAGGGCTGAAGCATGCAACGCCTCCTGGGAAAATGGTGCCCTCGCACAGCCACTCCATCTACCTAGGCAATGGTATTGCCTAGGTTTTCTTCTAGAGTTTTTAGTTCTAGTCTCTTCACCTCAGAAAGACAGTCAAAACAATAAACAACTACATTTTGATTAAAGTAACCAAAGGAGAGCACTTGAGTACATCAAAGGAGTAGCAGAAACCCTGCAAAGCAGAGAAACCAAGGATGGCCACAGAGAATAGAAGTAAACACCTGGTCGCACCATGCGCCTTGTGGCTGAGCTGAAGTGGCAACCTGCCTCCTAGAAAAACAGTACGTTGGCCACCCAAAGCAGTCATGCTCCTCCAGTGTGTGAGTTGAATCTGTACCCTGCCTCCTGGGAAATGGTGCCTTGGCCATCTAGAGCAGCCATGCTCCCCTGTGCTTTAGCGGAAGCAGTGCCTTGCATCTTAGGGAAAAACTGGCTTGGCCACCCAGAACAGTCACATCCCCTGGGTTTGAGCTGAATCAGCACATCACCTCCTGGGTAATTAGTGCCTTGGCTAAGCCAAACAGCTGTGCATCCTAGGGATGATCAGATGTAATAATCTCTAACCTAGGGAAACAGCATTGGCTGAGTTGAGACACTCTGCCATACAGAGCAAACAACCTTAGTGCTCTGTTTTTCTAGAACTGGACTAACTCCCTAGTGTCTGAACTGCTGTGATACCTCCCTTATAGAGACTGGAGTAATCACTGTGTTGCTCCTTACCCTCTAGGTCACAAGAGACAGCTATACTCCACCATTCTGGGGTCCTTGTTGCCACTCCGCCTGGCCTCACAGAGTCTGGGATATTGATGTATTCTATCATCCCAGGGTTCAGAGTCACCATGACATGATGCCTCATTGCCAGAGACTGAGTTGCCACTGTGCCCTATTGGCTCTGGTTGCCAAATTACAACTGTACCCTGCCCGCTGGGCCCAAACCTCCAGAACATTCCTTTTTCTCCAAAGCTTGGACAATGCTATAACCTGTTCTCCTGCCTCTCATGATTAGAGTCACAGCTACTACCTGGTTTTCTAGGCTCAAGCTGCTAAGGAGTGCCACAGAGTCACAGATACCCGAGTTCTGTGGGCAATCAACATCCACTTGTTACTCATAGAGTTAACCTGAACTCCAAGACTCAGGTGCCACAACTGGTTCACAAGACTCTGAGCCTTGGTCCCTGGCTCCACGCCACTCTAGCACCTGTACTCTAAAACCCAGAGCTACTACAGCTGCTTATGGCAGTGTCAGACCCGACACCAGAGGGATGCCTTTGGCTAAGTCTCCTTATAGGGAGGGAAATTGAGAATAAGAAGATCTCAAACATCTTTGCCATCTAGGACCCTAAAAACCTATGCTGCTGCCACAAACTCATACAGCCTAGGCCACAGAGGCATTCACAGTCATCACTGACATTGATCACAGCTGAAGATGCTGCATAGAAGCTATTCTCCTGCATCTACTTGGAACAAGAGCCACCATACTTTTCCCCACTGGCGCATGAAGACCCAACTGCAGGTTAAAGTCCTTCTGTACAAAAGCTACTTGGTAAAGTTTGGAAGAAGTAATTTTTTTCATCAGATGCACATAAATCATTTCAGGGACAACTATGAAAAAGCAAGAGATTATGACACTATCAAAGGAACACAATGATTCTCCACAAAGAAAAGGAAGTTTACAAATTGCCTGAAAAGGAATTCAGAAAAATGATCTTAAGATAACTCAGTGAGATACAAGAAAATACAAATACACAATTCAAGAACATCAGGAAAAAAATTCATGATCTGAATGACAAATTTAACAAAGAGATATCATTAGAAGACACAAAACACTTGGAGATGCAAAATTTAATGATTGAAATAAAAATGCAATAATGAGCTTCAACAGCAGACTAGATTAAACAGAAGAAAGAATCTCTGAACTTGAAGATAGGTCTTTTGAAATTATCCCATCCTTCATCTTGGTAAATGCAGCACTTATCAAAGTACATTATATATTCAAGAAATGTTTATTGAATTGAATAAACTAAGATACCAACAACAAAAGAAATTACCCAGTTGAAGAGAAAAAAAAAGAAAAAAAGAATGAAAAAGAGCAAAGACAGCTGCAAGACTTATAGGACACCATTAAACAATCAACCTTTTGCATTAGGGAAATTTCAAAAGACTTAGACACGAAGATAAAAACAGCTGATTTAATAAAATAATTCCTGAAAACTTCCCAAGGCTTGAAAGTGAAATGGACATCCAAACACATGAAGTGCAGAAGTCCCCAAACATATTCAACAAAAAAAAGAGATCATTACCAAGGCACATTATTATTAAGCTGTCAAAAGCCAAAGATAAAGAGAAAATTTTTAAAGCAGCAAGTGAAAAGTATCAGATCATATATAAGGGAATTTCTGTTAGACTATCAGTAAATTTTGTAACAGAAACCCCTACAGTCTAGGAGATGATGGGATAATATTTTCAAACAGGCAAAAGAAACAACAACAACAACTGCTGTACAAGAAAACAAATAGAAATACAAAGCTGTTCTTCAGAAATGTAGGAGAAATAAAGTTTTTCTCAGACAAGCAAAAGAAAATTTGTCACCACTATACTCGTATTACACAAAATGCTTAAAGAAATTATTTAAGTCAAAACAAAAAGATGATAATTACTAACATAAAAACATATAAAAGTATAAAATGTACAAGTCAAGATAAATATATAGTCAAATTTCAAATATCCCAATACTGTTATGGTGCTTTCGTTCACATTTTTCTCTAGTATGAAGGTCAAAAGTCAAAACAGTAAAAAATAATGATAGCTACATTAAGTTGTTAAGAAAACCATAATATAAAAAGGTATATATTGGGACATCAAAAAAATAAATTACAACAGGGAGGGTAAAAGTCTAGAGCTTTTGTATACAAATGAAGTTAAGTTGTTAGCAGCATAAAATAGTCTATTATAACTATAAGTTTATACAAACCTTATGGTAACACCAAAGCAAAAAACTGTATTCAAGGAAAGAAGGAATCAAAACTCAGTACCAAAAAAACAACAAGTGAAAAAGGTAAACAACAAGAGAGGGAGGATGAAATAAAGGATTTACAAAACAACCAGAAAACAATTAACAAAATGGCAGTAGTAAGCCCTTACGTATCAATAATGACTGAAAATAAATGAATTAAATTATCCAGTCAAAAGAAATAGAGTGACTGAATGGGTTCAAAACGGACAATATCCAATTATATGCTTCCTATGAGAGACGCACTTTAGCCCTAAGGACACACATAGGCTGAAAATAAAGGGATAGAAGAAGATATTTCATGCTAATAGTAACCAAAATAAAGCAAGGGTTGTTATACTTTTAACAGATAAAACATACATCAGGTGAAAACCTGTTACAGGAAACAAAGAAGGTAATTATTAATTATAAAGGGCTCAATTAATTAAGAAGACATAACAATTGTAACTATATACACACGCAAGATCAAAGCTCCTAAATAAATCTAAATAAATAAAAAATAAATCTTAATGGACATGAAGAGAGAAATAGATAGAAATACAATAATAGTAGGTGAGATCAGTACTTCATCCTCAACAATGTACCCATCAACAAGAGAGAAAATTAATAAAGGAATAGTGGAATTGAATTGCACTAGAGACAAAATAGAACTATGAGATATATAGAGAATGTCCATGCAACAGCAGCAGAATACACATTCTTCTTTGATGTACACATGCAACTCTCCCCAGGATAGACCATATAACAGGCCACAAAACAAGTCTTAACACATTTTTTAAAATCAAAATCATATCAAGTGTTGTTTCTGACCACTATTGTATGAAACTAGAAATAAATAACAGGAAAGGCTTTAGAAAATATGCAAATATATGGAAATTCGACATCATGTTTCTAAACACCCATTAGTTCAATAAAGCAATTAAAAGTAAAATTTAAAAATTTCTAGAGATAATTAAAAATAAAAACACAACATACCAAAACCTGTGGGACCCAGCATACTCAGGACTCAGAGAAAACTTTACAGCAATAAATGCCCACATCAAAAAAGAAAAAGATCTCAAAAAATAAACCTAAAGTTTCACTTCAAAGAACTATAAAACAAGAACAAAGTAATCCCAAAATTAAGAGAAGGAAAACATAATAATAAAGATCAGAGCAGAAATAAGTGAAATAAAGACTAAACTAATAGAAAAGATCAACATAACAAAGATTTGTTTTTTTAAAAAATAAAATCTAGAACTATAAATCCTTTAGCCAAAGTAACTATAAAAAAAGGAAAACTAAACGAAATCACAAACACAAAAGGAGACATAATAATATACCACAGAAATATGAAGACTAATACAAAAATATTATGAACACCAATATGGTAACAAATTGTAAAACCTGGACAAAATGAATAAATCCCTGGACATATACAACCTATTAATATTGAATCATGAAAATAATTAGGAAACATGACCACACCGTTAATGAGTAATTAGATTGAATCAGTAATAAAAAGTCTTCCATTGAAGAAAGGCTGAGGGCCTGCTGAATTCTATCAAACATTTTGAGAACAACTAATACCAATTCTTCTCAAACTACTCCAGAAAAATAAAGATGAGAAAATTCTTCCAAACTCATCTTAGAAGCAAGCATTACCGTGATACCTAGACAAGGACACAACAGGAACAACACTACAGGTCGATATGATGCAGAAATCCTCTACAAAATACTAGTAAACTAAATTCAATAGCACATTTTAATAAATCATTCACTATGACAAAGTGGGATTCACCCCACGGACGCAAGGATGGCTCAACATACACAGATCAATAAACATTTGCATGACATTAATGGAATTAAGGATAAAAACCATATGATGATTTTTATAGATGCAGAAAAAGCATTTGACAAAATTCAACAACATTCATGAAAAACCCTCAACAAACTAGGTATAGAAGGAATGTATCTCACCACAATAAAGGCCATATATAACAAATTCACAGCTAACATTATACTGGACAGAGAAAAGCTGAAAGCTTTTTCTATAAGGTCTGGAACTAGAGAAGGATGCCCACTTTCACCGCTTCTACACAATATTGTAGTGGAAGTCTTACCCAGAGCAATTCAGCAAGCAAAAGAAATCAGATTTCTAATTACTCCATGAAAAAACTAATAAATTCAATAAAGCTGCAGGATATGAAATCAACACACACAAATCAGTAGCATTTCTATATGCTAATAGTAAACTATCTGAAAAATAAATCGGGAAAACAATCCCATTAGCAGTAGCTACAACAACAACAAAAAAATAAGATACCTGGGATTACAGCCAAGATGGCCAAATAGTAACAGCTCCGGTCTACAGCTTCCAGCGTGAGCGACGCCGAAGATGGGTGATTTCTGCATTTCCAACTGAGGTACCAGGTTCATCTCACTAGGGAGTGCCAGACAGTGGGCGCAGGACAGTGGGTGCAGCGCACCGTGCTCCAGCCGAAGCAGGGTGAGGCATTGCCTCACTCGGGAAGCGCAAGGGGTCAGGGAGTTCCCTTTCCTAGTCAAAGAAAGGGGTGACAGACGGCACCTGGAAAATCGGGTCACTCCCACCCGAATACCGCGCTTTTCCGACGGGCTTAAAAAGCGGCGCACTAGGAGATTAATATCCCGCACCTGGCTCAGAGGGTCCTACGCCCACAGAGTCTCGCTGATTGCTAGCACAGCAGTCTGAGATCAAACAGCAAGTCGGCAGCGAGGCTGGGGGAGGGGCGCCCGCCATTGCCCAGGCTTGCTTAGGTAAACAAAGCAGCCTGGAAGCTTGAACTGGGTGGAACCCACTACAGCTCAAGGAGGCCTGCCTGCCTCTGTAGGCTCCACCTCTCAGGGCAGGGCACAGACAAACAAAAAGACAGCAGTAACCTCTGCAGACTTAAATGTCCCTGTCTGACAGCTTTGAAGACAGCAGTGGTTCTCCCAGCACGCAGCTGGAGATCTGAGAACAGGCATACTGCCTCCTCAAGTGGGTCCCTGACCCCTGACCCCCGAGCAGCCTAACTGGGAGACATCCCCCAGTAGGGGCAGACTGACACCTCACACGGCTGGGTACTCCTCTGAGACAAAACTTCCAGAGGAACGATCAGACAGCAGCATTCGCGGTTCATGAAAATCCGCGTTCTGCAGCCACCACTGCTCTTACCCAGGCAAACAGGGTCTGGAGTGGACCTCTAGCAAACTCCAACAGACCTCCAACAGACGGAGGGTCCTGTCTGTTAGACGGAAAACTAACAAACAGAAAGGACATCCACACCAAAAACCCATCTGTACATCACCATCATCAAAGACCAAAAGTAGATAAAACCACAAAGATGGGGAAAAAACAGAGCAGAAAAACTGGAACTCTAAAAAGCAGAGCGCCTCTCCTCCTCCAAAGGAACGTAGTTCCTCACCAGCAACGGAACAAAGCTGGACGGAGAATGACTTCGACGAGTTGAAAGAAGAAGGCTTCAGACGATCAAACTACTCCAAGCTACAGGAGGAAATTCAAACCAAAGGTAAAGAAGTTAAAAACTTTGAAAAAAATTTAGACGAATGTATAACTAGAATAACCAATAGAGAGAACTGCTTAAAGGAGCTGATGGAGCTGAAAGCCAAGGCTTGAGAACTACGTGAAGAATGCAGAAGCCTCAGGAGCCGATGCACTCAACTGGAAGAAAGGGTATCAGTGATGGAAGATGCAATGAATGAAATGAAGCGAGAAGGGAAGTTTAGAGAAAAAAGAATAAAAAGAAACGAACAAAGCCTCCAAGAAATATGGGACTATGTGAAAAGACCAAATCTACGTCTGACTGGTGTACCTGAAAGTGACGGGGAGAATGGAACCAAGTTGGAAAACACTCTGCAGGATATTATCCAGGAGAACTTCCCCAATCTAGCAAGGCAGGCCAACATTCAGATTCAGGAAATACAGAGAATGCCACAAACATACTCCTCAAGAAGAGCAACTCCAAGACACATAATTGTCAGATTCACCAAAGTTGAAATGAAGGAAAAAATGTTAAGGGCAGCCAGAGAGAAAGGTCGGGTTACCCACAAAGGCAAGCCCATCAGACTAACAGCGGATCTCTCGGCATAAACTCTACAAGCCAGAAGGGAGTGGGGGTCAATATTCAACATTCTTAAAGAAAATAATTTTCAACCCAGAATTTCATATCCAGCCAAACTAAGCTTCATAAGTGAAGGAGAAATAAAATACTTTACAGACAAGGAAATGCTGAGAGATTTTGTCACCACAAGGCCTGCCCTAAAAGAGCTCCTGAGGGAAGCACTAAACATGGAAAGGAACAACTGGTACTGGCCACTGCAAAATCATGCCAAATTGTAAAGACCGTCAAGGCTAGGAAGAAACTGCATCAACTAACGAGCAAAATAACCAGCTAACATCGTAATGACAGGATCAAATTCACACATAACAATACTAACCTTAAATGTAAATGGGCTAAATGCTCCAATTAAAAGGCACAGACTGGCAAATTGGATAAAGACTCAAGCCCCATCAGTGTGCTGTATCCAGGAAACCCATCTCACGTGCAGAGACACACATAGGCTCAAAATAAAAGGATGGAGGAAGATCTACCAAGCAAATGGAAAACAATAAAAGGCAGGGGTTGCAATCCTAGTCTCTGATAAATCAGATTTTAAACCAACAGAGATCAAAAGGGACAAAGAAGACCATTACATAATGGTAAAGGGATCAATTCAATTCAACAAGAAGAGCTAACTATCCTAAATATATATGCACCCAATACAGGAGCACCCAGATTCATAAAGCAAGTCCTGAGTGACCTACAAAGAGACTTAGACTCCCACACAATAATAATGGGAGACTTTAAAACCCCACTGTCAACATTAGACAGATCAACGAGACAGAAAGTTAACAAGGATACCCAGGAATTGAACTCAGCTCTGCACCAAGCGGACCTAATAGACATCTACAGAACTCTCCACCCCAAATCAAGTGAATATACGTTTTTTTCAGCACCACACCACACCTATTCCAAAACTGACCACACAGTTGGAAGTAAAGCTCTCCTCAGCAAATGTAAAAGAACAGAAATTATAACAAACTGTCTCGCAGACCACAGTGCAGTCAGACTAGAACTCAGGATTAAAAAACTCACTCAAAACCGCTCAAATACATGGAAACTGAACAACCTGCTCCGGAATGACTACTGGGTACATAACGAAATGAAGGCAGAAATAAAGATGTTCTTTGAAACTAACGAGAACAAAGACACAACATACCAGAATCTCTGGGACACATTCAAAGCACTGTGTAGAGGGAAATTTACAGCACTAAATGCCCACAAGAGAAAGCAGGAAAGATCTAAAATTGACACCCTAACATCACAATTAAAAGAACTAGAAAAGCAAGAGCAAACACATTCAAAAGCTAGCGGAAGGCAAGAAATAACTAAAATCAGAGCAGAACTGAAGGAAATAGAGACACAAAAAACCCTTCAAAAAATTAATGAATCCAGGAGCTGGTTTTTTGAAAGGATCAACAAAATTGATGGACCGCTAGCAAGACTAATAAAGAAGAAAAGAGAGAAGAATCAAATAGACGCAATACAAAATGATAAAGGGGATATCACCACCGATCCCACAGAAATACAAACTACCATCAGAGAATACTACAAACACCTCTACTCAAATAAACTAGAAAATCTAGAAGAAATGGATAAATTCCTCGACACATACACCCTCCTAGGACTAAACTAGGAAGAAGTTGAATCTCTGAATAGACCAATAATAGGCTCTGAAATTGTGGCAATAATCAATAGCTTACCAACCAAAAAGAGTCCAGGACCAGATGGATTCACAGCTGAATTCTACCAGAGGTATAAGGAGGAACTGGTACCATTCCTTCTGAAACTATTCCAATCAATAGAAAAAGAGGGAATCCTCCCTAACTCATTTGATGAGGCCAGCATCATCCTGATACCAAAGCCGGGCAGAGACACAACTAAAAAAGAGAATTTTAGACCAATATCCTTGATGAACATTGATGCAAAAATCCTCAATAAAATACTGGCAAACAGAATCCAGCAGTACATCAAAAAGCTTATCCACAATGATCAAGTGGGCTTCATCCCTGGGATGCAAGGCTGGTTCAATATATGCAAGTCAATAAATGTAATCCAGCATATAAACAGAACCAAAGACAAAAACCACATGATTATCTCAATAGATGCAGAAAAGGCCTTTGACAAAATTCAACAACCCTTCATGCTAAAAACTCTCAATAAATTAGGTATTGATGGGACGTATCTCAAAATAATAAGAGCTCTATGACAAACCCACAGCGAATATCATACTGAATGGGCAAAAACTGGAAGCATTCCCTTTGAAAACTGGCACAAGACAGGGATGCCCTCTCTCACCACTCCTATTCAACATAGTGTTGGAAGTTCTGGCCAAGGCAATTAGGCAGGAGAAGGAAATAAAGGGTATTCAATTAGGAAAAGAGGAAGTCAAATTGTCCCTGTTTGCAGATGACATGATTGTATATTTAGAAAACCCCATTGTCTCAGCCCAAAATCTCCTTAAGCTGATAAGCAACTTCAGCAGTCTCAGGATACAAAATCAATGTACAAAAATCACAAGCATTCTTATACACCAATAACAGACAAACAGAGAGCCAAATCATGAGTGAACTCCCATTCACAATTGCTTCAAAGAGAATCAAATACCTAGGAATCCAACTTACAAGGGATGTGAAGGACCTCTTCAAGGAGAAGTACAAACCACTGCTCAATGAAATAAAAGAGGATACAAAGAAATGGAAGAACATTCCATGCTTATGCGTAGGGAGAATCAATATCATGAAAATGGCCATACTGCCCAAGGTAATTTATAGATTCAATGCCATCCCCATCAAGCTACCAATGACTTTCTTCACAGAATTGGAAAAAACTACTTTAAAGTTCAAATGGAACCAAAAAAGAGCCTGAATCGCCAAGTCAATCCTAAGCCAAAAGAACAAAGCTGGAGGCATCACACTACCTGACTTCAAACTATACTACAAGGCTACAGTAACCAAAACAGCATGGTACTGGTATCAAAACAGAGATATAGATCAATGAAACAGAACAGAGCCCTCAGAAATAACGCCGCATATCTACAACTATCTGATCTTTGACAAACCTGAGAAAAACAAGCAATGGGGAAAGCATTCCCTATTTAATAAATGGTGCTGGGAAAACTGGCTAGCCATATGTAGAAAGCTGAAACTGGATCCCTTCCTTACACCTTATACAAAAATTAATTCAAGATGTATTAAAGAGTTAAACGTTAGACCTAAAACAATAAAAACCCTAGAAGAAAACCTAGGCATGACCATTCAGGACATAGGCATGGGCAAGGACTTCATGTCTAAAACATCAAAAGCAATGGCAACAAAATTGACAAATGGGATCTAATTAAACTCAAGAGTTTCTGCACAGCAAAAAAAACTACCATCAGAGTGAACAGGCAACCTACAAAGTGGGAGAAAATTTTTGCAACCTACTCATCTGACAAAGGGCTAATATCCAGAATCTACAATGAACTCAAACAAATTTACAAGAAAAAAACGAACAACCCCATCAAAAAGTGGGCGAAGGATATGAACAGACACTTCTCAAAAGAAGACATTTATGTAGCCAAAAAACACATGAAAATATGCTCAACATCATCAGCCATCAGAAAAATGCAAATCAAAACCACAATGAGATACCATCTCACACCAGTTAGAATGGCAATCATTAAAAAGTCAGGAAACAACAGGTGCTGGAGAGGATGTGGAGAAACAGGAACACTTTTACACTGTTGGTGAGACTGTAAACTAGTTCAACCATTGTGGAAGTCAGTGTGGAGATTCCTCAGGGATCTAGAACTAGAAATACCATTTGACCCAGCCATCCCATTACTGGGTATATACCCAAAGGACTATAAATTATGCTGCTATAAAGACACATGCACACATATGTTTATTGTGGCACTATTCACAGTAGCAAAGACTTGGAACCAACCCAAATGTCCAACAATGATAGACTGGATTAAGAAAATGTGGCACATATACACCATGGAATACTATGCAGCCATAAAAAATGATGAGTTCATGTCCTTTGTAGGGACATGGATGAAATTGGAAATCATCATTCTCAGTAAACTATCACAAGAACAAAAAACCAAACACCGCATGTTCTCACTCATAGGTGGGAATTGAACAATGAGAACACATGGACACAGGAAGGGGAACATCACACTCTGGGGATGGTTGTGGGGTGGAGTGGGGGGGAGGGATAGCATTAGGAGATATACCTAATGCTAAATGACGAGTTAATGGGTGCAGCACACCAGCATGGCACATGTACACCTATGTAACTAACCTTCACATTGTGCACATGTACCCTAAAACTTAAAGTGTAATAATAATAAAATTAAAAAAAAAAGATACCTAAAAATAAATGTGACCAAGAAGGTGAAAAATCTCTCCCCTGAAAACAATAAAACACTGATAAAGTAAATTGAAGAGAACACAAGTGCATTGAAAGATATCCCATGTTCATGGGTTGGTAGAGTTAGTATTGTTAAAATGTACATACTACCCATACTACCCAAAGTGATCTACAGATTCAATGTATCCTATCACAATACCAACAACGTTCTTCACAGAAATACAAAATACTGAAGGTACCAAATGCTGGTGAGGAACACACAGTTATTTCTGGTAAGAATTCAAAATGGTATCACTACTTTGAAAGACAATTTTTTTTTAACCAAACTAAACATACTCTTACGTTATGATCCAGCAATCGTGCTCTTTGGTGTTTACTCAAATGAGTTGAAAACTCATGCTCACACAAAAACCGGCACACAGCTTTATCTATAGTTGCCAAAACTTGGAAGAAACAAGATGTTCTTTAGTAGGTGAATGGATAAAATGTGGTACATCTGACAGTAGATTGAGCTCTAAAAAGAAATTGGCTATCAAGCCATGAAAAGATATAAAGGAATCTTAAATGTGTATCACTAAGTGAAATAATCCAATACTGTATGATTCCAACTACTCTATGACTTTCTAGAAAAGGCAAAATGACAGGGACAGTAATATGATTGTCAGTTCTCATGGATTGGTCAAAAGGAGAAAACAGGTGGAAACTGGAGGAGGTTTAGGGCAGTAAAATTATTCTGTATGATATCGCAATGGATATATGTCATTATAAGGTTGTCCAAACCCACAGAATGTACAACATCCAGAGTAAACCCTAATGTATACTATGGGCTCTGAGTGGTAGTGATATGTCAATGTAAGTTCATCAATTGTAATAAATGTACCACTGTGGTAAGGGATGTCAATAGTGAAGAGGGTTGTCATGTGTAGGGACAAGGGGCATATGGAAACTTTATACTTTCTGCTCAATTTTTCTGTGAACACAAACTTTCTTTTAAAAAATCAAGTTAATAATCGAAAAGAGAAAATGCATTGCTACTTCTTTATATATTTATCATGAATATAATTTTACTTTAAGAAATGCAAATAATAAAAAAGGGTAAATAGAGAGAAAGAAACTTTAAGCACAGATTCTTACATCTTGCTTCTGAGCTAAGATTCTAATAGGAATGGCACTTAAATGAGAAATCGACACCTAGTCATTTTCAAACTCTCCAAATTAGCACCTTTATCCAATTATAGGCCTGCAAGGCAATCTGTTCCAAAAAGAAACACAGTATAAATAGTCAACATGAGTTCAACAGACTAAAACATGTGTGTCCCAAATTGCTGGATTTAGGTCATTATATTTTTCCAGGCAGCTAATTTTCCCCTTTGAAGTGCTCACAGAAGGTCAGAAACAGTTTAAGCATCAAAGCTTTATGAATTAAACAGTTTCCTCGCGAACAGAGGAAGGCGGCTTTGCCTGCAGAAACACTATTGTGAAGATCTCTGGCTAACCTTCAACTAGGATGCATTCCACAATGGGGAGATCAATAGCCCACAGTCACCCAGAACAGATTTCAAGATTTTTAATACAACTGACCCTTTACACATAAAATGCTCACATCTTTAACTCGGAATGCTGCTGATTCCAACTATTTCATTTCTGCTTACTGATTACTTGTAGGAAAGCATGGTGGTAGAAGAGATGAAGATAAGTGTGAATGAAAACAAGCCCCAGGCAATTTTCTCAAATAACTACACATATACACTGCAAAATCCTATGAAATCTATTACGTATATTCTTTTCCACACAATTGGTTGACCACAATACATTCCTTTTCTCCTTCATGATAAATATGTTTTATCATAGCACAGAATGCCTCCAATGTGAACCTTGCTTCTGCTCCTTGCTAGATCTAGAGTATCCTGCAGTGTTCAATAAACACACCTGGTTGTGTCCATCTTATGAAAGAATAGATTGAAAGCCAATGTTTTAGTGTTTTACTTGGTTAAATATCTGTATCTCCTGTCAACTGGTGATATTTCATAGTGGAGGATAAAATAAAACAATTTAAAGGGGATTAAGTATCTTCACATGAATTTTATTTTATTTTATTTTTTGTTTCACATATAACCTGGAGTCCACAATTAATAACTCTCCCGGCTTCTGTTCTGGTTCTAAGCATTTTTCCTAGCTCTTCAGTTTGCCACTTTGCCATTTTTTTCCTTCAATGAAATTCTTTCTTTTTGAATCAACCTTTTTTCTTAGACACATCTTGAAGACCTACCTTAGAAGGCAGTCATCTGAGTGGAAAGGCCAAGGGCTTTGGCTTGGGACAGAGATGGTTTCTGTATGGGCTGTGTGCTTTCTGGGCACTCATGGGTCTCAGTTTCCTGTCTCTAAAGTGGTGTGTGGTGAGGATCGTATCGTGCGAAGAACATTATATTGTTCAATGGGTGTTATCTGTATTATTGTACAGTTTAAACCTTATCAGATGCTTTAGCCTACTTCTCCAAATCTCTAGCAAATGTTTCCCCAACTATAATTTGATTACCTCCACCATTGCATTACCCCTGCACACAGCTCAGATTATTAAAAAATATTATTTTTATAGAACTAAAATGTGCCTCCTACAAGCTTATGCCAATTGTTTCCCCGTTTTCTCTTTGAAAGACAGAAAAAACGTCTATTTTTTTCATTTAGTGATTTTTGTAAGTATCAAATATATATCTAATATATGAAAGATGTGACAGATACTACAGAGAGCTTCCATATACCCGACACAAGTTCCTCCTGTTGAACTAATAGACTAATATTAATATGTTAACTAAAGTTCATATTTTATTCAGATTATAAATATTTTTTTCCTAATGACCTTTTTCTACCCCAGGAACCTATCCTGGAAAAAGATCATTAGGAAACCGCATTAGGTACCACATCACATGTTGGCATCATGCCCCTTCTCAGTTTTCCCTGGGTTGTGATCATTTCCCAGACATTCCTTGTTCTGGATGACATTAACCACTTTGAGAAGTACTGGTCATGCATTTTATAGAACGCCCATCAGTGTGGGCTTCTCTGATAACTTTTTCATGGTTAGAGTGGAGTTATATGCTTTTGGGGAGGAAGACTAAAGAGGTAAGGTGACATTTTTATCATACCATATTAAAGATCCATGCTATCAACATGACTTATAATAATAGTTGATGTTGACCTTGGTCACGTGGCTGAGGTTTTCCAAGTTTCTCTAGGGTAAATTACTTCTTTCTCTCTTTTGATGTGTATTCTTTGGAAAAACTGTTGGATGTAGAGCCCAAAATTAAGGGATAGGAAGATACCTACCACATACCTGAGGGGCCAATAGCTACAGAATTTATTTGGAATTTACTGCACTAGAGATTTGTCTCTTTATCCCCATTTATTTATTTATTTATTTAATCATGTAAAAATGGCTGTGTCTTCCTTTGTTTTGATTCTGACCTCACTATATTTGGCAGCTATTTCTTTTACTCCACGGCTTATGGGAACTCCTTTCTAATTTCATTTACCATGAGTAATTCCACTATGCTTTTATTTTTTCCAGTTGGCTTCAGAGAAGAGTGCGGGATTAAAAACACCTTTAATTCATCATTCTTAACCATACATTCCTGCAATTTATTTTATTTTTAGTCATAGGCCCATCCCAGGAAGAACAATTATTAATGCTTTACAGACAAACATTTGAAATGTTTTCCAGAACTGTATACACACCTTATTTCGAAAACAATTAACTTACAATTTCATAATATTCTATAGATCTTTTATCTATAAGCAATATATCTGGGACAATTTTTGATACCATGAATATATACATTAATCTCATGTCTAAATCATTTGCCTAACATTTCATTATATTGATTTGACATATTCTTTTATTGTTAAGCCCTTCAGATAGCCTCCAAGATTTTTTGATTATAAACATGTAAACAAATCTTTTGATTTTTTTTAAATCAAGTAATTTCTAGGTGGAGAAGGGTATACATATTTTAAAATTTGGTTGCTTGAAATGTACTAACTGACACACCCATTGTTACTAAGAGTAAATATCAATTACCTAACACTTCACCCATTACAGTGTGAAATTATTATAGGAATCGTTATAGAAAATATTACATGCTGCTATTTTTTTAGCATTTGCATTATTACTAATTATGTTGTACATTCTTCTTACATGTTTTTGGCTATTTGTATTTTTTTCTGTTGTGAAATATCTATTTAGACTCTTGGTCATTTTTCTTTTGGGTTATTTGCCCTTTCATATATCTTGACAGGAAACATTTATAGACTATTCTTCCTTCTCTTGTAGTATATATTCATACATTTTGGTCTATGTAATTGAACTTTATTTGTGATTTTTTAACATTAAAATCTTTTTATTTTTTAGGATTCATAATTGACCTATAATATATGCATATTTGACAATCTTCCCTGTTAAGAGTTTCTGGGTTTCACATCATAATTAGAAAGTCTTTCTTCATTTTAGAATTATATAATGTTTTCTAAATTACTTATTAAGATTTATTCATCTCTCCTAGAATTTATTTTGTTACAAGGAGCATACATTATGATTATTCTATTTATTCTGTTTTTACCTAATACTGTTACAAATCTTATTTTATCAGTAATTTCTACTATAAATTCCTGACTGAGGAGAATGACCTAAAATTTCTTGTCATTGGTCACTGAGCAGCTTTGCCCTTCACAGAATAGAACCACATTCATAAATCGTGACATGCAAGAGAACTTTATAACACAAAATATACAATTCACACTGAAGTTAGGACATGTATGCATCCATTTTTTTCTGCATTAAAAAAATCACCAAATATTTATAATCCAAAGGCATAGAACAATAAATAATACAAATCTTAGTAGAAAAAGAACTAATCTGCCTCTGTCCATGTTGGACTTAGGGCAAGCACACAAAAGATTACAGCCATAGGGAATTAAAGAATCACTTATGAGACAAATAAAATGGATACCATTCATAACCTAAAACTACAATACACCTTCTTCTAAAATGTCCACGGAATAAAATATCATCTGATTTTACTAATATATTACACTGAAGATAACTTCAATAAATTATAAAAGGTAAATATAGTATAAGTCAATATTCAGATCACAATAAAACAAAAATGAAAACAAAAACAAAATTGGAAAGGGAAGTAAACCAATTGCAGAATGGGAGAAAATATTTGCAAACTATGATCTGACAGGGGACTGATACTACGAACTTACAAGGAACTCAAACAACTCAACAAAAAAAAACCCACTCAAATAGCCTCACTAATATGTAAGCAAAAAACATGAATAGATATTTTTCAAAAGAAAACATGCGAATGGCCAAAAAGCATATGAAAAAGTGCTCAACATAATCATCAGAGAAGTGCAAATTAAAACCACAGTAAGATACCATCCTACACCAGTCAGAAAGGCTGTTATTAAAAAGTAAAAATCAACAGGTGTTGGCAAGGATGCAGAGAAAAGGAAACACTTACATATTGTTGGTGGGAATCTGAGTTAGCACAACCTCTATCAAAGACAGTATGGAGATTACTCAAATAACTATAATAGAGCTACCATTCCATCCAGCAATAAAATACCACTACTGGGTATCTTCCCAAAGGAAAAAGAAATAATTATATCACAAAAACATTTGTATTCTCATGTTCTTCACAGTACTATTCACAATAGTAAAGATCTGGAATCAATCAAAGTGTCCACCAACAGTTGAATGGATAAGGAAACTATGGTATATATACACAATGGAATACTATTCAGGCATAAAAAAGAATGCAATCATATATTTTGCCACAACATGGATGGAATTGGGGGGCATAAACTTAAGTGAAACAACTCAGAAACAGCAAGTCAAATGCTGCGTGTTATCATTTATAATTAGAAAGTAAATAAAGTGTACACATGGACATAGAGTGAGAAATAATAGACACTGAAGACTTGAAAGGGTGTCAGGACATCGGGGCAAAAGGGAGAAGTTACTTAATGGGTAGGGCCTACATTCAGGTGATGATTACACTTAAAGCCCAGACTTCACTGCCATGCAATATATCCATGTTACAAAACTGGACTTCTACCTATTAAGTTTACACACATAAAAAATATTAAATTCTCAAGTTTTTTGATAAATTGGAAATAAAATTCAAAATTAAAGAATATTCAGACAGAAATCATAATATAAGCAATAAAATATACAAGTATATGGCAAATCCAAAAGTACTCAGAAGAAATTTCACAATCATTAAAGTGTGCAATTCTAGACAAGCAAAACAAACAGAGTGTTAATAAGCATTTGCTTCAGAGGGTGAGAAAATATAATAAAGTAAACAAAGGGAAAGTACCAGGAAAATTTGGTATTCATACATGTAGAAATTAATTAGAAGAGATGGGTAATTCCAAGGACTAATCTTTAAACTAATCAATAAAAGACAAATCATTGTCTACTTCTACAAAATGTGGGTCTTTATAAATAAGCAACCGAAACTAATGCTGATTATTTTAAGCAGATAGAGAAATGAAACATTTTTAAAGGGCACTGACTAGTTACAAAATTAAAGGTAAGCAAATATGACTTAGGGAGAATAGGAGAGAAGCCAACAAGAGTAATCTCAATACAGAAATTGAAGAGAGCTGCCAGGGCTCTGGCTTGGTGTTAGCCACCTCCTGAACACTGCACAAGGTTCACGTTTCTGCAAGAGTCTAATTGGCCTAGCTTGGGTAAGATGTTCACCCACACATGTGTCTCTGCCAGGTAAGATAATTTTCTATGATTGACCTAGTCCAGTTTAAATGCCTACTACTCTGATTAGGATGCATGCATGAGCACTTTTATCTTCATTATCAGCAGGCCCACAATGCAAAGAAAGAGCATATGTTTTGAAGAGAGAATGAGATTCTGTCACCAGGAGTAAAAATACTACACAAGGAAAAGTGATATATGCTTTTAAAATTCTATTCCCTTAGGTGCCTAGTATTAATATTAGCCCTCATGGAGTTAATTTTTGAGCACTTTTATGTCACAGAAACCCTGAGAACATATGCTCACATGCACAAACTCTTTGTATCACTCAGAATTGGTTAAAATTATATCGTAGTAATCCATAAATTAAAAACCACAGTGGCCTCAAACAACAAGGGTTATTTCTTATACACAGCACAAGTACATCACATGTTTATGTGTAGGTTAAGGTGTTTGTTCATGCCATCCTTATCAGGAAACAGGTTGATATAGCATCTACTACTCAGAACCCAGCCAATAGCCAGGGCAGAAAGAGAGAGCAGGAAACCACCAGCTGTTTAAGTTTTGCCCACAAATGACACATTTCACTTTTGCTTACATTTCTTTGGCCAAATCAAGTCACAATGGCCACACCCAATCTCAAGAGGTTCGAGGATTGAAAATATGATTCTATGATATTTCTAGCACAAACACAGAGGTTTTAGGGCACTGGAACTATTCTACATGATACTATAATGGTGGATACAAGTCAATATACATTTGTCAAAAAAAGAAAAAAAACATAGAATATACACGTCCAAGAGTGAACCCGAATATAAACTATAGACCTTGGGTGATAATAACATGTAAAAATAGGTTCATAGATTATAATGAATGTACCACTTAAGTGCAGGATGTTGATAGTGGGAGAGATTGTGCATGTGTGAGAGAAGATATATGGAAACCCTCTGTACTTTCTCCTCAGTTTGTAAACCTGAAATGGGTCTAAAAATAAAAACTATAAAGACTAAAGTCAATAAAATTGTACTGTATTTGAGATTTTTCTTAAATAAGTAGATTTTAGCTGCTCTTGTTGCAAAATGTATGTGAGATAATAGATATGTTCATCTATTTCACTATAGTAACCATTTTATTATCTGTTTGTATTTCATAACATCATGTTGTAGACCTCAAATAGACATGATAAAATTTATTTTTAAAAACTAAAAAACAAAGTCTATTTAAAAACATCAGAAAATATACAGAAAATTAACAAAGACACAGCCTCAGTGAGGAACTAACAAAGATCTAACATTTATGTCAACAGAATCCAAGAAAGAGAGGGAAGCATACAGATGAAGAATATTAGAGGCAATAATAACTTCCAAAATGTGATGAAAAACAAAAACTTACAGATTCAAGTAGCCAAGTGAATCCTAAACAGTATAAGCCTAAGAAAGTATATGGCTAGACACATTATAACCAAATTTCATAAACTTAAAATAAGGAAAATACTTAAAAACAGCGAGAGAAAAATAACACCTTACCTGTAGGAAACAACAATTCAAACAAGGCAGATTACTCATCAGGACTCAGACCAGAAAAAAGTGGCACAAAATATTTTCAAGTTTAATAAAAACAGGACAGTTGATACAAAATTTTAAACCTCTAAAACTATCCTTTAGAAATATGAGTAAAATAAATATGTTCACAGATTTAAAAAATATGAGGTAAATTAAAAGTATTTATCAGCAGCAGACTTTCTCTGAAAGAATAAATTAAACCAAATTTTTCTGGCAGAAAAAAATTATAAAGGAAAATTTGGAACATCAGTAATCAAGAAAAAGCAGTGGAAAAAAGATCAATGTATATATTAAGAACGATTAAGGATACACTTTCCACTGATCTTTCCTAATATATACAAAGGAGTATATATAATAAATATGACTAACTAAAAAACACAGATTATTCATCTCTTCTTTAGTGTTCTAAATTTTGTTTAAAGGTTGAAAGCAAAAAGCCATAATATTGGTGGTTTTATAAAATGTATATAAAAGTAACATTTAAGATGTTTATATTGTAAAGGGATGTGGGGAATAGAAACTAAAGCTTTCTATATTACACATGAAGGGGTGAAATGTTTCTAAAAACAGACAGACATTTTAGGTATGGATTTTGTAATCCTAGAGCATATAGACATAAAGCAAAGTACAGAAAAATCAAAACAGAATACTAAAATATGTTCAAGCAACCCAGAGGTAGTCAGGAAAGAAAAAAGAGAAAAGAAAAACAGAGGTAAACAAATAAAAAATAAATAACATCACAATAGATTTAAATTCTAGCATATCTATAATTACATTAAATGTAAATGATCATGTCACAACAATTAAAAGATAAAGATTGTCAAACTTGTTACCCAAAAAATGATCCAACTATATGCAATCTATAAGAAACTTACTTCCAATGTAAACAAAATTTTAAATGTAAAAGGATGGAGAAAGATATATCATACAGACTCTAATTATACTGAATGGGCAAAAACTGGAAACATTCCCTTTGAAAACCTGCACAAGACAAGGGTGCCATCTCTCACCACACCTATTCAATACAGTATTGGAAGTTCTGGCCACGGCAATCAAGCAAGGGAAAGAAATAAAGGGTATTCAAATAAGAAAAGAGGAAGTCAAATTGTCTCTGTTTGCAGATGACATGATTGTATATTTAGAAAACCCCATTGTCTCAGTCCAAAACTCCTTAAGCTGATAAGCAATTTCAGCAAAGTCTCAGGATACAAAATCAATGTGCAAAAATCACATGCATTTCTATACACCAATAATAGACAAACAGAGGGCCAAATCATGAGTGGACTCCCATTCGCAATTGCTACAAAGAGAATAAAATACCTAGGAATACAGCTTACAAGAGACATGCAGCACCTCTTCAAGGAGAACTACAAACCACTGCTCAAGGAAATAAGAGAGGACACAAACAAATGGGAAAACATTCCATGCTTATGGATAGGAAGAATCAATATCATGAAAATGGCCATACTGCCCAAAGTAATTTATAGATGCAATGCTATCCCCATCAAGCTATCATTGACTTTCTTCACAGAATTAGAACAAACTACTTTAAATTCCATATGGAACCAAAAAAGAGCCCACATAGCCAAGACGATCCTAAGCAAAAAGAACAAAGTGGAAGACATCACGGTACCTGTCTTCAAAAAATACTACAGTAACCAAAGCAGCATGGTACTGGTACCAAAATAAATATATAGACAAATTGAACAGAACAGAGACCTCAGAAATAACACCACACATCTACAACCACCTGATCTTTGACAAACCTGACAAAAAGAAGCAATGGGGAAAGGATTCCCTAATAACAAATAGTGTTGGGAAAACTGGCTAGCCATATGCAGAAAACTGAAACTGGACCTCTTCCTTACATCTTATGCAAAAATTAACTCATAATGGATTAAAGACTTAAACATAAGACCTAAAGCCATAAAAACCCTGGAAGAAAACCTTGGCAATACTAATCAGGACACAGGCATGGGCAAAGACTTCATGACTAAAACACAAAAAGCAATAGCAACAAAAGCGAAAATTGACAAATGGGATCTAATTAAACTAAAGAGTTTCTGCACAGCAAAAGAAGCTATCATCAGAGTGAAGAGGCAACCTACAGAATGGGACAAAATTTTTGCAATCTACCCATCTGGCAAGGAGCTCATATCCAGAATCTACAAAGAACTTAAACAAATTTCAAGAAAAAAACACACAACCCCATCAAAAAGTGGGCAAAGGATATGAACAGACACTTCTCAAAAGAAGATACTTACGCTGCCAACAAACATATGAAGAAAAGCTCATTATCACTAGTCATTAGAGAAATGCAAATCAAAACCACAGTGATATACCATCTCATGCCAGTTAGAATGTGATCATCAAAAAGTCAGGAAACAACAGATGCTGGAGAGGATATGGAGAAATAGGAAAGCTTTTACACTGTTGGTGGGAGTATAAATTAGTTCAACCATTGTGGAAGACAGTGTGGAGTTTCCTCAAGGATCTAGAACCAGAAATACCATTTGCCCCGCAATCCTATTACCGGGTATATACCCAAAGCATCATAAATCATTCTATTATAAGGACACAGGCACACATATGTTTACTGTGGCACTATTCACAATAGCAAAGACTTGGAACCAACCCAAATGCCCATCACTGATAGACTGGATAAACAAAATGTGGCACATATACACCATGAAATACTATGCAGTCATTTAAAAGGATGAGTTCATGTCCTTTGCAGGGACATGGATGAAGCTGGAAACCATCATTCTCAGCAAACTAACGCAAGAACAGAAAACCAAACACCGCATGTTCTCACTCATAAGTGGGAGTTGAACAATGAGAACACATGGACACAGAGAGGGGGAACATCACACACTGGGGCCTATCAGGGGGTAGGGGGCAGGTAGGGGAGGGATAGCATTTGGAGAAATACCTAATGTAGATGACGGGTTCATGGGTGCAGCAAACCATCATGGCACATGTATACCTATGTAACAAACCTGCACATTCTGCACCTGTACCCCAGAACTTAAAGTATAATGATAATAAAAAAACCCTGGAATTACAATATTAATATCAGGAAGAATACACTTTATATCTAAGAAAACTAGGAACAAAGAACATTATTACTTAAAGATAAAATGGCCAACTCATCATGCAGACATAATAGTCCTTAATATATAATCAGGAGTGTTTCCGTGCACATGAAGCAAGAAGTAACATAACTGAAGAAAATAATAGACAAGTCCACTAGACAGAAAATTAGTAAGGATATAGAGAAACTGAATAACACTATCGTTCAGTAAAATCTACCTGTATTTTTAGAACACTGCACCTAACAACAGATAAATACAAGGTATTTTTAATTTTATATGAAATACTTATCAAGATAACCCATACGAGGCCCATCAAAAGTAATACTAAAAAGAACTAAACTTATACCAAGTAGCAAAGTATTTTCTCTGACCATAATAGAATCAAATTAGAAAACAATTGTAACAAAGTAAATGAGACAATCTCCACTCATTTTGTAACTGAACAACACCTGTAACAATAACTCATAGGCAAAAGAGGAACTGCAGTAAAATCAGAAAATATATAATACTAAATATTTAAATGGAATCAAATTACATAGAACTACACACATACCGACACCCAAGTGAATGCAGTAAATATTTATGAAATTAGAATAAAGTCTGTAATATAACTGACAATGTCGTACTGCTATAATTTTCTGTATTGATATTGTACAAGAAAAATATTTTGTAAATTTCAGCAGTAGGTGAAAATGGAGAAAGGATTCAGTGATCTCTAAGTATTATTTTTGCAATTAACACTAAGCCATATTATATACATATATACATATATTATATAGATGTGTGACAAAAATTAAAAGATTTACATATTAAAATCCATGGGCTGCAGTGAAAGCAGGGCTGTGAGGGAAATTTATAGAATAAACTGTTTACGTTAGAATCGAAGAAAAGTCTAAAACCAATAATAGGAGCTTCCACTTCAAGAAACTAAAAAAAGGTAGAAATACATGACAAGCAAATAGAATTAAAAAATTAGATTGTATTAGAAATCAATAAAATTCAAAACAGAAAAATAATAGAGAAAATAAATTAAACAAAAAGCTGATAACTCTGAAAATATCAGTAAAATAATTAACTTCTGGCAAGTATGACTAAGAAAAAGAGAAGGAATACACATATGACAAATATCTGGAAGGAAACATCCGATATCATCACAGAACCGAAGACATTAACAGGGTAAGAGAATACAGTAACAATTCTATGCATATGAATGAAAAAACTTATATGAAATGGATAGATTCCTGAAAAACCATAAATTATTATAATTCAACCAACATGAAATATTCCTATGACTAATAAAGTAATTGAATTTATCAACAACCTTCCAAATAAGAAATCTTCTGGCCCAGATGATTTCACTTGTAAATGTCACCAAATATTTAAAGGAGATAAAACATTAATTCTACACAATATTGTCAAAGAATAATAGAATATAAATCTCAACTCATTTTATAGGGCCAGCATTACCTTGATACTTAAGCCAGAAAAAGACAGTACAAGAAAGAAAGAAAGAAAAGTAAAAAATATGTGTCTTTATATAGAATGATTTATATTCCTTTGTATATATACCCAGTAATGGGATTGCTGGGTTGGATGATATTTCTGTCCTTAGGTCTTTGAGGAATTGCCACACTGTCTTCCACAATGGCTGAATTAATTTATAGTCCTACCAACAGTGTAAAAGCATTCCTTTTTCTCCACAATCCACCAACATCTGTTGCTTTTTGACTTTTTAATAGTAGCCATTCTGACTGGTAGACGGTATTTCATTGTGGTTTTGATTTGCGTTTCTCTAATGATCAGTTATGCTGAGCATTTTTCATATGATTATTGGTACTATGCAGCCATAAAAAAAGAATGAGTTCATGTCCTTTGCAGGGACATGGATGGAGCTGGAGGCCATTATCCTTAACAAACTAATAAAGGAACAGAAAAACAAATACTGCATGTTCTCACTTATAGATAAGAGCTAAATTATGAGAACACATAAATACATAGAAGAGAACAATACACACTTGGGCCTTTTGGAGGGTGGAGGGTGAGAGAAGGGAAAGGATCAGGAAAAATAACTAATCTGTACTAGGCTTAATACCTGAGTGATGAAATAATCTGTACAACACACCTCCAGGACACAAGTTTACCTATGTAACAAACCTGCACTTGTACCCCTGAATTTAAAATGAAGGTTTTTAAAAGAAGAAAAAAAATCAAAAAGGAAATCATAATCAATATCCCATGTGAATGTAGATACAAAATTTTCAACAAAATCTAAGCAAATTAAATCCAACAACACATAAAAAGAATAATGCATGACAACCAAGAGTTTTTTTTGTATTGTGCACAGTGTCAAGAGTTGTTTATTTCAGGAATGCAAGGCTGGTTTATTATTTGAAAAATCAATCAAGTATACAACCCTATGAAGAGTTTAAAGAAGAAAAATCATAATCATCTCAATTGATGCAGACAAAAGACTGAACTAACAACCATACATGACAAAAAGTCTCACATAATATGAATAGAGAACTTCTTCAACTTCTTAAAGAGGATCTTGAAAACAAATAGTTAATATTTCACTTGACAGTGAAAAGTTGAGTGCATTCCCCCAGACATCAGAGACAGAGAAAAGATGTTCATCCTCACCACTCCAATTCAACATTGTACTGAGAACCCAAGCAAGGGCAATAAGGCAAGGAAAGACAGGCAGACCCATGCAGATTAAACTGGAAGAAATCAAACTGTCTTTACTTGAAGAAGACATTATTTTTTTCTGTATAGAAAGTCATAAGGAATCTAACAAAAAAAAAACTCCTAGAACTAGTAAGTTCAGCAACGTCACAGGATATGACATCAACATACAAAAATCAGTTTTATTTCTGTATATTACCAATGAACAGAAAAACACAAAAATAAAAAACATACATTTTACAATAGCTCCAAAAATAATAAAATCCATCTATGTATATCTGTCAAATTATTTACTGCCACTGTATGCTGAAAACTACAAATGCTAATGAAATGAAACAAAGGATAACTAAATAAATTGACATACTGTAGTCATGATTTTGAAGACTCCATATAGTAAAATGTCAATTCACCCTAAATTTATCTGTTGATTTAACACAATTCATATCTGCATTTCAGCATGAGTTTTTGTCTATACTGTGAAGCTGAATCTAAAACATACACATAAGACAAAGGAAGTAAAATAGATACAAAAAAATTGAAAAAAGACTACCTATATTTAATACATTCTATATATCTACAGCAATCAAGACAGAGAGTGGCATTAGAAAGGAGAGACACATAGATCAAGGGAAAAGAATAGAGAGCTATAAATAGACCCCATATAATTACAGCCTTCTGATTTTATACAAAGTTGAAAAAACAATTTAATGTAAAAAGAATAGTTTTTCAACATATGTTGTTAGAGAACATGGATATCTATTGGTGAAAATGTTAGCCTCAACCTAAACTTCATATTCTCTACAACGATTCATTCAAAATGTACCATAGATCTAAGTGTAAAATATAAAACTCTAAGACTTTTAGAAGAAAACATTACAGAAAATCTACCACAAAGGGGCTAGTGACAGATTCTTGGGCATGACACCAAAACCAGAATCCTTAAACATAAAAAATCATTAAATGGGACTGCATCAAAATTAAGCACTTTTGTTATGTAAAAGTCATTCTTAAGAGAACAAGATAAGCCACATATTGGGAGATAATATTTGCAATAACCAGCAAATGACTTATTTCCAGAATAAGCAACTCTCTGAACTCAGTAGTAAGAAAACAATCAGAAATTAGAAATCAGGCAAAAGACTTAAAAAGATATTTTGTGGAAGATAAAAGGATGGCAATTAATTACATGACTAGATCTCAATATTATTAGTCATTAGGGAAGTGCAAAGTAAAGCCATGAGGAGATACTACTGCTCACATATTAGACTGGCTAGAATAACACACTGGTAACATTGTGCCACATGCTGGAGAGAAGGCGGAGAAAATGCATCTGTCATACATTGCCAAGTGGGAAGGTTAAACGGCATAGCCACTGTGGAAAACTGCTTAGTAGTTTTCTTATAAAATTATATGTACACCTCCCATATGACCCAGCAATTGCCGGGGTATTCACTGGAGAAATGAAAACTTATGTTCACACAAGAATCCGCACATCAATATTCTTAGCAGCTTTATTTTGTAATACACCCAAACTGGAAACAACCAAAATATCTTCCCCAAGGCAGAGTCGGCTGAATAATGACCCCAGAGATATTAGATACTAAACTCTGAAATCTGTAAAGTCACCTTATGTGGAAAAAAATGGGTTTGTGTGTACATGTGATTAAATTAATAATCTTGAGCTGGGAGATTATCCTGGATTACCCAGGCAGATCTTAAATGAGATCACACTTCATGATAATGAGGAGCTAGAGGTAGATTGGACAGATAGACATAAGAGGAGAGGGTGATGTGAAGTCAAAGGCAGAAATTGGATTGACGTATCCACAAGTTAATAAATGCCAGCAGCTTCCAGAAGTGGGAAGAAGCAAGGGATAGATTCTCTGCCAGAATATCCAGAGGGATCACAGCACCATTTTTGGGCCAACACCTTGATTTCTGCCCACTGGTACTGATTTTGGACGGCTGGCAGCTAGAACTGTGAGAGAATGCATTTCTGCAGTTTTAAAGCATAAAATTTGTGCTAATTTCTTATAGCAGCCACAGGTAACTAATACACTGGATGAATAAATAAACTGTGGCACATCTATTCAATGGAATATTATTCAGCAATCAAAAGGAACAAACAATCGAAATGCACAATACATTGGATAAATCTCAATGACATTATGCCTAGTGAAACAAGCCATTCTCAAAAGATCATATACTGTATTACTCCATTTTTAAAACTTTCTGTAAATGGCCAAACTGTGATGATGGAAAACACAACCATTGTTGTCAATAGTTAGAGTTGTGTGAAATGTGTGATATAAAGTTGTAGTGTGAGGGAAGTTTTGGGGGATGATATTATAACAGTTCCATACCCTAATTTTAGTGGTGGTTACACAAATCTATACATTTGAGAAAATTTCATGGAAGTGTTCACCAAGAAAATGGCAGGACAACCGACAAAATTTAAGTAAGTTATTCAGTCAATTTTTGGTTTTGATAGTTATTCTCTTTTGTGAGATGTTATCACTGAAGGAAGCTGAGTGAAGGGTACTTGGAATTTCTGTATACTATTTTTGAAGCTTCAATGTGAGTCTAAAATTATTTCAAAATAAAAAATTAAAATACAAACTAGCAATTATAGCTAATGTTTATGAAGGTTTTTGATATGCAGGTATTATTAAGTCTACAAGTTTATTTAATCTTTATAACATAAAGAGATAAGATAGTGTGTGCCTCTATTCCTAGCTACATGGGAAGCTGAAGTGGGAGGATCAGTTGAAATCAGGAGTTTAAAGCTGCAATGAGCTATGATCATGTCACTGCACTTCAGCCTGGGCAACAGAGTGAGATACTGTCTTTAAAAAAAATTAAAATTTAAAAATAACTATTGTTTCACCCATTTTCAGAAATGGGATCACAGAGAATTTACATAACTTTCTCACAGTTAAAATGCTGGGAAGTGTTAGAAGCAGATATGAAACAAAGACAGTCTGACTTCAGATCTCATCCTCATAACCCCTATTCTCACTATGCTAGGATAGTCATTGTGGCCAAATTGGTAACAGCAAAATCAACAACAGCAAATGGAAGCAATCTGCGTATCCATCAATGAGGGACCCATGAATTATCAAACATATGATACATAATATACTGGTTAAAAAACAAAGAAGGTGGTAAGATATGAAAATAATTCTAAGACTTATATAGTGAAAAAAGTGAGATACATAATAGTCTGTATAACAGGCAATAATTCGTATGGAAGAAAAGACAGCAAAGAGAAGGAAACAACAAAAAACATTTGTATATATTGATGAGTGTGTGCATGCATGTGTGTACATGTGCAGACACATGCTGTGCTGCAACCGTGTTGTATATAAGAAATTGCTGAAGTTGGTTAATAATGGGAACTTCTTGGGAAATAGAACAGAGCATGTGTAGTGACAAGGGCTTATAGCAGATGTTGCTAACTGAAACATGATATTCATTTTCCCTTTGAATTAGAGAACCCTGGGCTTTAGCTGAACACATAGCTACCCAACTAAAGTGTCTTTTGCAGCTAGAAATGGCCATGTGATCAAGTTTGGAGGAACTAGAGGGGTTGGCAAGTGATGAGTGTGACTTTGGACCACCTCCTTGAAGATGCACCTGCTTCCCAGGATTTCTTTCCCACTTCCCACAGGCGGGAGAGTGGGCACCCAGGCTTTAGTCACAACCACCAAGATGACCCTATGGGGGAGGTGCCAAGGAGAGAAGATGGACCTCTTGGAGAGGAGTAGCCACATCTCCAGCTATGGACTGCTGACATAAGTACTATTTAGAGAGAGAAAAATAAACTATCCTGTGTAAGTCAGCCCATATTTGAGTGTCTCTGTATAACAGTTTAGCCTGTATTATAATTAGTGCAAATAATTATTATTGTATCCTCTTTGTTTATTCATTCAACACATATATAAATATTAACAGAGCTTAGATTTCAGCAATATGTCGACATGAAATAAAATAAATAAAAAATTGCAACTTGGTTATGAACTCTGAGGGGGATGACTATGGTACAGTGGAAGCCCATAACAGTTTTGAGCAGTCTTGGTGTCGGAGAATGTTGCATTGAGAAAGAAGTGGTTGGCCGGGTGCGGTAGCTCACGCCTGTAATCCCAGCACTTTTGGAGGCTGAAGTGGGTGGATCACGAGGTCAGGAGTTCGAGACCAGCCTGGCCAACATGGTGAAACCCCAACTCTACAAAAATTAGCTAGGCTTGGTGGTGTGTGTCTGTAATCCCAGCTACTCAGGAGGCCGAGGCAGGAGAATTGCTTAAACTCAAGAGGCGGAGATTGCAGTGAGGTGAGATTGCACCATTGCACTCCAGCCTAGGAGACAGAGTGAGGCTCTGTCTCCAAAAAAAAAAAAAAAAAAAAAGAGGTGGGTGACCTGAGACTTGAGGAGTGGCAAGAAACTTCTCAGACTAAAGGAGGAGCAAGGAGTACTTCAGGCTGTACAATATATGAAAAGGTCCCAAGAAAAGGAAAGCAGGCTTAGTAGAAGGATGGAAAGAATGGGAGTCTCAATGGGGGAATAGTTGATATTGAAAAAGAATAGTACATAGAAAAATCCATACAGAATCTTAGAAATCATGTTATGAAATTTTTACCCAAGAGAAGCTCTTGAAGTGTTTTTAAGTAATCAAATTTACATATTTAAAATATCCTGTTTGCATTGTGGAAAGTGGATTGGAACAGTGAATGCAGGTAGACACATAAGGAGGTATTTTCATGGACTGGACAAGCATAGGTGGACTAGAGCCTCTGTGGTGGATATGTAGAACACAATATAGATTCAGAGAGGGGTCTCAACAATGAATCAGTGGGAAGTTAGGGAAGCAATAGCATTACTGGTGACTCCTAGGTATATGGCCTGGGCAAACACTTGGGAAACACAGAAGAAAAGAAGTCCCAGTGAGGGATGATGGGAAATAAGACCAGGCATTCAGCTTTGAATATGTTAATGTTAAGGTTCCTTTGAGCCTACTTTAGTATCAACTGGACTTTTTAATACATAGCTTATGTTATATTCGTATAATTCAAACGAGAATCACAGAAACTATCTTGTCCTCTAAATGTTGCACTGTGAAAATCTTTTGTCTCATTTTACATTTAAATACATTGAAGGCAAAAAAATTTCAAACATCTTTAGTATCCCCAGATTATTTGATAGAGTGATATTTTAATTTGAAAAGTTGCTCTCGACATATTTGGTATTTGATTAAACATGTAAGTGTAAAACACTAATAGTTGTTCTTGGATAGAGGGATGAGAATGTACCACAAAATGGAGTCTGTGATTTGTTTTTCAGCTGTCAAAGGAGCTTACACTTAGGAAGGGGAGGATGCGGTAAGAAAAAATACTTACATAAATTAAGACAATCAACAAAGAGCAGGCAGGTGGGGCAGAGTGGAGCAGCCTGAAGGTGTGGAATAGTAGTTAGGTTCAGAATTATAAATTGGAGCACTAGTGCTGGTTGGAAACCGTGTCCAAGATGGACCAATTAAAGTTGGAAACATTCACAACACTCAGATCCAAGTTCTTAAGAGAAGACCTGTGTCTGCTTTACTGTTTTACCCACCAAGCACAGAGTACTGGGAGTCCTTTGCACAGAACTGATGATCAGAAATGGTTTATTATTAATTATTTAATTTATTTATTAATATTCCCTACTTAAGCATATATCAACACATATAGATATATAATGGGCATGTTGATGTTGTCAGGAGAAAAATCTTCATAGTAAATTAAGTATATTTCAAATAGTCACCAAAATGTATTTTAAATTATCGATTTACAAATCTATTGGATCTGTTATGGGCTGAATTATGTTCTCCCAAGAAGAAATTTTCAAATCCTAACCTTCAGAATCCTCAGAATTTGATCTTATTTGAAAGTAAGTTTACAAAGGTAATGAAGTTAAAATGAGATCCTTAGGATAGGCTCTAATCCAATGGCTATTTTCTTTATAAAAAGAGAAAATGTGGACACAGAAACAGACATGCATAGAAAGAAGACGATATGAAGACATACAGGGAGAAGATGGCCATGAGAGACTGGAATGATGTATCTACAAGCCAAAGAATGCCAATAATTGCTGGCAAACATTAGAATCTAGTACAATTGAGAGAAAGATTATATCCTAGAAATGCCAAAGAAAGCATAGCCCTGCTGACACTTTGGTTTTTGACTTTTAGCTTCCAGAACCAAGATAATAAACTCCTATTATTTTAAACCATCCCGTTTGTGGTGTAGTATTTTGCAATGGCAGCCCCAAGAAACTACTATCTTTCTTTCTCTCTCTTTCTTTCCTTCTCTTTCTTTTTCTTTTCTTCTTTTTTCTTTCCGTCTTCCCTTCCTCTCTCCCTCCCTCCCTTCCTTCCTTCCTCCCTTTCTTCTCCTTCTTTCTTTTTCTCATCTGTTTATCTATATTTCTGTCGCATTTCTTGTTCTTTATTTGAGGATATACATTAAATATCAGTTATGTTGTTTTATTTTCCAGTTTTGTCACATAGGAATTAATGCAGGGAAACCACATATATCCTTTAAAATATATAGGAAGAAACTCACAGGCACACACATACTACTGCACCTAATTTTTTAAATGATGTGAATAATGCCTTTGGAGAGTTGTAGCTCTCTGTTTGCCTCCATGAATTTGCAGCCATAGTGGCTAAAACACTGCTTTAAACTCCATCTTTACTGACCTCCTGGATGAAGATCCCCTCTGGAATGTGAAGATCAGAAATCCCACTGTGATAATGTCACTCTTCAGCTTGTTGAAAATCACTGTAAAATGCACTTGTAGTAAGGCATTGTGACAGCAAGACACATGCCCTGGAGTGGCCCACAGCCTAAATGATAGATCCTGGAAAGCAGCCCAAGTGGAGCGTGTGAGGAGCAGAATATTTGCACTTAGATGAAGCAACTTACTGCTTGCTACAATATTCACAGTTTTTATTATTGCAAATATAGATCCACTGCATTATCTTCCAAGTACTCACACGTTTCTATTCACAGAAAATGGTAGAAAGGTTAAAAAACAGAAACAGAGAAAGTCACACATTATTGATAACATCTTTAAAAACTACAGTGAAACAAGAGTATTTTTTCTTTAGGCAAATCCAATATACAAAAGTAAGAATTTATGAAGTAGAATTACTGAGGGTTCAAGGGAAAGGGAGATAAGTATGATGAATGTTTTTATGAACACAAAGCCACAACGGACCCAAAATAGGTTAATAAGAGTCAACTCAGTCACATGAAAAAGATAATTTAGTTCATCTCATTTTGGTGTTTGTTTTGTAAAAGAGAAAGATGCAAACATTGTATCATTTCATCACCTTTTTTTGCATTGATATAGAGAACTCAATTCATTATTACAATAGACTAAAACAGTGTGAGTATGTGTTTACATCTCTGACTTACGCTATTTCATTGTTTTTTCCTTATCAATATCAACCCATATTTAAATTAATTGTCTGTGTGTGTGTGTGTGTGTCACTCAAACAAAAATGCTGCATGAATGCCATGATGGCATGAATGCCATGATGACCAGACCAAGGATTTGGTACTAAAATTGCTCAAGACACAGCCATATATATATATATATATGGCTGTGTCTTGAGCAATTTTAGTACCAAATCCTTGGTCTGGTCATCATATATATATACACACACACATATATATACACATATATGTATATATATGTGTATATACACACATATATGTATATATATGTGTATATACACACATATATGTATATATATGTGTATATACACACATATATGTATATATATGTGTATATACACACATATATGTATATATATGTGTATATACACACATATATGTATATATATGTGTATATACACACATATATGTATATATATGTGTATATACACACACACACATATGTGTATATGTGTATATATGTGTGTGTGTGTCACTAAAAGAATCTCCCTAAAGTCGTAAGTGCCGTAAGGGATACCTACCCATGCGAATTCAGAGGAGGTATAAATTATTGTTGACAGGGAAGGAGTCAGGGAAGGCATTTGACCTGTGCCTTGAAAGACAGGTGGGGTTTGCTCACATGAAGATGAAGGAAAGGGCACGGGAGGCATAAGCATAAGAGATAAAGCCCAGGACATTTACGAGAAACAGAAGGAATTCAATTTGGCTGGAGCACAGGGCATAGAAGAGCCAGGGGGCTGGGGTTGGATATTCAAATCATGATTACTACATTCAGTACCAAGAAGATTTTGAAATTTCAGAAGCCTCAGAATGGCCTGGTCAGAACATTTTTCCAGGACGATGACTCTAATAGTCTATCAGAAAGATTATAGGGGGCAGAAGGCACAGAAAAATCATGAGACTACTACTACAATGGTCATGGTGAATGGTAAAGGGATTTTGACTTTAGTAGTGTCAGTGTGATAATGGTTCCTTAACCTTTATAATCTGTGTAGGAGGAATTTACAGTAGCATTTAACTAAAAGTCCTACAAATTCTGGGAAGTTGGTCATGTCGAAACATGGGTAAGCTTTACAGGGTCTTACTGGCAGATATTTTCACTGCTTTCTTGATTTTCATATCCATAGGCATAAATTACATTGCAATTGCAGGAGGGATTCATAAAGGAGGTGTTTTGTTGGTTTTGTTCATCTCTGTGTTTCCAGTCTGGTGAATAGCACTAAGTGAATTGTAGATTCAATATATCTTTTGCTTGACGGGATTGCCATATTCTCAAACTTGAATAGTTAAAAACTGAAATTGTTAAGTGGTCCTTAACAATGTCAAAACAATGGCCCATGAGGAGTTACTAAAATAATCTATGTAGTCTGGAGCCAATGAGGATTTAATTACTCATGCATCCCTTACTCCCACTTCTTATGGCTGTGAATGATTTCAATATATGTTTAAAGAATTAATAAACCACAATGAAATAAGATTACGATAAGTACTCAGGTCAAAATCTCTGTTATTTAAATGACTCTGTTCCTTGTCAATTCAATATTAATTTCTAATGTCCTTCTCAGGTGTGATATGCTGTAAATATATGAAACAACAACACTAATACTACTGTGTATTAAGCACTACAAATTCAATAATAATAACTACTATTAACTAAGTGCTTGAAAAGGGACAGACCCTCCTCTGAGTATGTGATAAATATCATGTCATTTAATCCACACAATAACCGCATTGCTTCTATATGTATGTATGGTTTTGTGCATATATGTTTGTGTATGCATTCACACACATATAACCATATATGTGTAAGACCATTTATGTCTGTATTAGTCCATTTTCACTCTGCTGATAAAGACATACCCAAAGCCGCGTAATTTATAAAGAAAAAGAGGTTTAATGGGCTCACAGTTCCACGTGGCTGGGGTGGCCTCAGAATCATGGTGAAAGGTGAAAGTCACATCTTACATGGCAGCAGGCAAGAGATAATGAGAGCCAAGCAAAAGGAGGAACCCCTTATAAAATTATCAGATCTGGTGAGACTTATTAACCACCACGAGAACAGTATGGGGGAAATCATCCCCATGATTCAGTCATCTCCCACTGGGTCCCTCTCACAACACTTGGGAAGTATGGGAGCTACAATTCAAGATGAGATTTGGTTGGGGACATAGCAAAACCATATCAATGTCTTACACATATGTGGTTATCTAAATTTATATCTATACCTATATCTACATCTATGTCTATCCACCTATCCATCTATCTATCTATCTATACACATATGGTTATACATAGGGTTCTATTTTAAGGTGAGAAAACTGACCTTTAATGGTGACAATTAACTTTCTCAAATAAGAGGTCTGTATTAGAACTGGAACTCTTTCTCAAAATCCATCCAAGAGAAGAATCTACCATCAACTCAATTGAGCCAGTCAGAAAAGGATGCAATACATTTTGTCTGTTATCTTTGAAGAGACTTGAAGTTGTGTTATTTGGAGAGCAGATCCCTCACCACCTAGCAATGCCAAAATTCTGAGGCATGTGATTCATCCTGGGAGAAGATTTCCAGGCAGTGCCAAACAAATTTAATGCTCTTTTTCAAGTTAATGCGGAGACTACTATAAGGAACCGCAGTGATTCTGAGGAAGGCTGGTGATTGCACAAGCAGATTATTCAGCTGCACCTGCTCCTGATCTTCCTCTGTGAGCTGTGGAGCCTGCCCACCTCCAGGCTCTCAGTTAACCCCATCTTGCTACCTGGCTTCTGGGAGACCCCAACTCTCTCTCCATGAGGTCTCTCTCTTTTTTTTTTTTTTTTTTTGACTTTTCAGTTCTCTCCTTACCTTGCTGTAAATCCACTCCAGCTAGGTGTTTGACCAGCGTTCTCATGGAAGTCAGTAAATGTATGGAGGTACCAGAAAAAGTCAATTTAAAATGTAATCCCTTTGTTAATGGATACAAAGGGCTTTGAGTCAAATAAAATTGGGAAGTGTATAATTCAATTCTCCCTTAGAGATTTATGAGTCAGTAAGACACAAACTGAGAAATTCTCTGGTGAAGGAATCTGTTTAATTTTGTTTAAAGAGTTCTCCAAAGTCATGCAACCCTTTGTTCACGAACACTTCGTTGCTAATTTGCCGCCAAGGACACACCTTAGAAATGCTGTTGAAGTGATGTCCAATGTGCCTCCCAGGTCCTGAGGACCATGCACCTGCTGACAAAAACCACAGTGAGCTTTTGCATTTACTCATGGAGGGCTGACAATTGTTTGTTCAGAGGAGCTGATGAGATTTTTTTTATCTATTTCTAGGACTAGAAGGAAAGCTACATTAGAAAATACCAGATGAATGATTTAGATTTATGTTCAATGAAAGTTTTAGAAGAGACAGAGAGCATCTTAAAGGCAGCAAAAATGGTAGGTTAAAGGTATCAGTAAAGCTCTGCCCAATTCCTAGATTCTGTGGTAGGTCCCAGCTTACTGAACTAACTTTAGTTTTATCAGGTGTAAGTATTTATGTCTCCTAAATCCCTATTTATCAACACCTTTCAAAGGATAGGAAGAGAAGATCTACTCCTCTGATCTCTTTTACACCACGTCTCCTCCTCTTTCCCCTCTTCATTTTTTAAAAAATGTGTAGTAAATTCATTTCGGGTTTTCCAATATGAAACTAGATTAGGTGTACTATCTATTATATGCAAAACTTTTATTGAAGACATAAAAGAACCAATCATAAATCTACACTCAGCAATGAATTCCCTTAAGATTTTGATGTATTTCCTGTTAATGTTCTTCAGTTATCTGTAATTGAACAATAACTTATGTCCAAATGTATATTTTTAACTAATGATAGAAATATATATTTTATGTTATTAAAAATTCCACATAAAACTCCTAACAATGACATATTATTTAATTTTATGTCTGTGCTATGGTATGCATTATTAAGTCTTTAAAGTAGGAATATAGTTGTTGCAATGTTTTGTCATTGTAAGTAATGTGTGAATGAACATCTTTATGTCAGAAAATGTTGCTCTCATTTTGTTTATTTATTTATTATTTATTTATTTTGCTCAAGCGCCTAGACTTTGTAGGACTGTGCATAAAGAAGAGATTAAATCAAACTATATTAATTATCTCAGTGAACTGTAGCATATTTACTCATTAAAAGTCACAGGTCAAGGTTGATGGGCACATAAAATGTAGAATTTTTCTTAATAATTAAAATGTCTTTCCTAATAAACTTCGATCCAATGAGAAGAGTAAAAAAATAACAGATGTTAGTTCAGTCTGAGCAAATGTAGTCCCATGTAAAAATTTAAACAGAACTTTAGCCCCATAGAACCTCAGTTATTTAGGTACAATGTCCAGTTTCTTAGATTTTCTATCCTTTCCCTTGCTCTCTACAAAATTGTTGGAATCTGGCATATATGGCCTTATGGTGTGCAGAATTAGGGAAAAGTGAGGTCAAATTAAGCCCTGGGGAGCCTCACTGCCCCTGCATGACTGGTCTGGCCCCCTGCTTAGCCTGGACACCATGAGGACTACTGGCTCACTTAACTTTTCAGAACCACAAGCCTCCACCCACTAGTGGTTCTGCAGCTTCAGTCATTTGGCTCTGGACACAAAATCTCTGTGACTTCCTCACTAGGATCCTCAGCCTCTGAAGGGCCACCTGTGAGCTTGGTGGCCTTTTCTCATGACCTTGCTGGAATACACAGACACTCCTGGATACTGCTCTGTGAGCACCAAAGATAGGCTTCAAGGAAACCAGGACCATTCTCCTAAGCTCAGCTACCACTCTGTTCTTTTCTACTACCTCCTGCCAACATTTCTATATTATGTAGGAAGTGGCTATGTATGGAGTATCCCCTTTAAAAAGTGCCATTTTTCTCTGTAGTGCTCCTATAAAAATGTGTCCTATACATATTAATACATGTTGAATTCAAAGTGCTATCCTTTCTCCTTGCACACAGTGAAGTTTTGGAGAGAAATAAGATCTTTCCATTTTTTCCCTTCTTTGACCCACGGTCTCCTAGCTCAGATATGATGAATGGAAGATTTTCATTTCCTTTGCTATGTCTTTTATTCCTCTACTCACAGAGCACAGGAAAACTCTATGACCAAGTCTGTCAGGTTGCCCTTTGTTCAGGGTGAAGAGAATAGAACATCTTCCCCCCTCCACCCTTTGACTAAGTCAGGTTTTGGAGCACACTGCTTTGTTATGGAGACAAAAATCCCAAGTACCCGTGTTGGATGATGGCAAAGAATGAACATGAATGCTTTCTTTCTCTTCTCATTCCTGTTGTAACAATTCTAATCCTCTTTCACTACCAGGCTGACAGATAGCTTGAACTGATTAGGGAAAAGGGGAAGTACACAAAACTGCATGAAAGAAAATCTCAGTAAAATATTGGAAAATATTACCATCATTACAGTCAACCCCTCAAGTGCTCTCTAGGAATGCTCATGGCTCCCTGAGCTCCTGGTTTATTTTGCCAGTCCATGTTTCAGATGTTTTATGCTTCATGTGCAGACGAGAGATGCTTCCCGCCTCTGAGTTTTTGCTGAAACCTATTCTCCTGCTTAAAATCCCCTTCCCTCCTATGTTCAGCACTGCTTTCTCCTGTCCACTTAGTATTTCATCCATGAGTTCTTTTCAGGTGGCTCTGGTTGCACTATCCATTTATTCTACTTCTTTAACTGTACTTAATACTCTGATGTAATACTTAATTGCACTTATTTTTAATGAGTTGTTCTTCCCCTAGAAACCTCTTGACATCAGAGACCATCTCTTATTCCTCTATGTACCTCCAATGCATTAACAAGGGTTCACTAAATATTTGCTAAATGAATTAATAGAACAAGCACAGACTGTGACAGAAGAGGAATCCTAAATGGTAGAAATCTGTAACATCTTTCTGCGTTTTGACATTTTGGGGCAATGTCCTGAGCAGCCCCCAAATGACACCAATGACAGGGAAAAAAAGGGCAACAAAGAGTGTGCATGCTGCCAAGTACCTACATGCAAACAATCCCTCAGGCTAAGCATGCTCATGGCTGGGGTACATGAACTTGCCTGAACCATTTCAGCCCATCTCTAATGGAAATCTAATGGAAATCATAAATTACCAAAACAGGTCCACAGGTGCTGAAATTTACTACTGTGTTGACTGCTGCAAGGTCTGAAACTGAAGAACAATGCACGATGTGCTACAAAAATGAAATATTTATTACATTCATATTCTCCCTCAAGCTTTTTTTTTAAGCCTTTTTCTTGATGGCAAAAATAACAAAGCACCAGAATTTCAAGACAAACCAATTTGCAAAGGCATTTTTAGAAATTTTGTTAAATAATTCCCTTTAATGGTTCAAAGCTTTTTAACACAGACACAACTTCATGAATTCTAAATAAACCTTAAAGCCAAAGGGAAAAGAGTAGAAATGTTCTATCTCACAAATTAATCTGCACTTATCTCATCACCAGATACTATATACCATTGCCTTAGCCTCACCAGTTCTTAACCTTTCAGAACCAAATTAGTCATTGAGGAATTAAATGTACTTGGTTATAAGGCCGGCTTAATGAACATAAGAGGAGCCAATATCCTGAACTAGTGCATAAAGAAAGAAAGATCATGTGGCTTGGAACAAGGTCATGGAGAAAGCCCTAAATAAAAACACTGAAAGAAAAGATGTTGGAACACATGATTGCAGAGCATAGGGTGGGAGGGAGTTCACAGAAGCATCGAAGCTTCATTTCAGGATGCCTTTCTCCACTGCAGGAGTCCAGCCATCACCCATCACCAGTGGAAGCTGGGGTTGTCTTCTTGGCTGAAAATGGATTAAGAAAGAGTTTCCCAAAACGTAGGATGTAGACATCGCAGCTATCAAAATGATTTAAAATGATATACCAATAAGAAATTCAATAAATGATAAATCACCAAGTAAATAGCAATTATCCCTTGAAAGGTCTGTGCGTCTTTATGGCTATCTCAAGAAGGAAAGTTAAGTTCGAGGCTCCTCCTCTAAACACTCTATTCTTACCCTTTTTAAACAAACGGAGACCACAGGCTCAGAGCCTCAGGCATGTCGTAACAAGTAGTTCACATTGAGAAACTTTGCTTTGATTTCACAGCATTTTTATAGCTATCTAGTTTTTATTTCAAATGGTAGTAGTTGTTTTCCATTTCACTTACCATGCAAACTTTTAAAAATACATTTAAATACTGTAAAAAATGACTCTATATCTTACATTCATGCAAACTGTTAAGTAAATAAGAATGTAGGTGGTACTGATAGAGCAAAATCATGATTGAACATTGGGGAAAACTCGCTTAGTGGATACATCTGTGTCTACTCTCTGTCTGAGACAGAGCCAGGTAACTGCCTACAACCTACAAACTGTGAAACACAGCTGGCCAGGTTCTAATTTCCTGAAGTGGGCCCGGATGGAAGACGTAATCAGATCCACAACTTACACCTTAGACCCAAACTCTCAGCTGAGGGTCAGGCTCTTCTAAAGGGCTCAGTTAGCCCTACTGTGAACTGGACCTCAGTGAAATTATTCACAAGTAACAGATGGAAACCACATGGGAAGAGAAAGAATAATAACACTGAGTGTTGGGATGCTGATGGCCCTTTTACCCCATTAGTTTATATACAACCCTTTCTTAGGATTTTTATAAGTATTCTTCTAAATTATTATTAATCTCATTTACTTTCTTGCCAACACTAATGTACATATATTGGTAAGACAAAGCAGTAAAACTAAAGAAAAATGACTAAGTAGCAAAGTTTTCCCCTGATAGGACATAGAAGATAAGAATGACTAATGAACATGTCATCTAACCTTAGAAAATCAACATTACTTATTTATTCATTTATTTTTTTGAGATGGAGTCTTGCTCTGTCACCCAGGCTGGAGTGCAGTGGTACAATCTGCAACCTCTACCTCCTGGCTTCAAGAGATTCTCCTGCCTCAGCCTCCTAAGTAGCTGGGACCACAGGTGTGCACCACCACACTGGCTAATTTTTGTATTTTTAGTAGAGATGGGGTTTTACCATGTTGGCCAGGTTGGTCTCTAACTCCTGGCCTCAAGTGATCCACCAGGCTCGGCCTCCTAAAGTGCAGGGATTACAGGCATGAGCCACTGCGCCCAGCCTAACATTACTCTTATACCTTCAAGGACCCACAGATTGTGGAGGAGGAAGTTCTGTAAAGTTAGATACTTGCCCATTGAAACTAATACTGGGGTAAAAAAAAGGAAAGGTACAGATGGAATTTTTTATATTCTGTCCACATGATATCCCACAAGTAAATGTGGTTATGGAATTCCTTTTGCAAAGCAATGGTCAATATCAAAAATGACTTTGAGCTCTGAAAAAATTCAAGATTAAAATGAAGATAATGCCAACATTTTTAAAAACGATACATTGCCTAAACACTAGACATCACTAATACATTATTTAACGCTAGAAAAAGAAAAATCTCCATGGAAAATTAAGCTTGACCATTTGAAATAAATAAAAGAATCTAAAATGGACATATAAGCCCTTGAAAAGATAATCTTCAATGGGAAAATAAACCCTTCTATATACAGAAGGCCACCTAAATGACTTGAGGCAGCAAAAATGAGTGGAAGAATATTCCCACAATATATTCATTCTGCAAACTTCAGTTTGACTACAGGATTGACTTGTAAATACCAGTGAAAGAAATTTGAGAACTGCAGAAAAATTTTCCAGTATTCAAGGATGAGTTTATGGCCATAGATTAGAGAAGTCAACTGACAGACTCCAGGGCCCTTTGCTATGTCAAAATAATGACAGCCATCTGATGCTGTGTCTTTTTTATTGACACAAAGGGGGTGTCTCTGAAAGCCTTTACATTAAATGCAGTCTTCTCAACAATGCGTTTCTGTATCACATTCTTTTGTCATACCCTCCCACACTAATTCTGTCCTTGGTTATGTGTCTTGTGCCAACAGAACAGAAGCAAATTTCATATAAACAGAGTCTTCAAAAGTAATTCTGCAACTCTACTCCTCTTGGTCTTCTGCAAGACAAATCTCGTCATTTTTTTTTTTTTTTTTTTTTTTTTTTTTTTTTTTTTTAGATAGAGTTTTGCTCTTGTTGCCCAGGCTGGAGTGTAATGGCACAATCTCAGCTCAACACAACCTCCGCCTCTCAGGTTCAAGCGACTCTGCCTCAGCCTCCCAAGCAGCTGGGACCATAGGCATGCACCACCACACACAGCTAATCTTGTATTTTTTTTTTTCAGTAGAGACAGGGTTTCTCCATGTTGGTCAGGCTGGTCTCGAACTCCTGTCCTCAGGTGATCTGCCTGCCTCAGCCTCCCAAAGTTCTGGGATTACAGGCATAAGCCACCGCGCCTGGCCCAAATCTAGTCTATTTTGATGAAAGGATATGTTAGACAAGTGGAGAATTCTGAATCATTGCAGTTGAGGCCAACATAAGATAGCTGTCTCTGACATCTCGCTGACCATGGACAAACTGAGCTCAAATGAGTACCTTCCAGATTACTAGAACTACCCAGCTCACCTGCAGACTCATGAGAAGTAATAAATGGTTGTTATTTTAAGCCAACAAGGTTTTGTGTGGTTTGTTACAGCATTACTGTGCCAATAGATAGGAAATACAAATGCCAACAGCATTATTTTGTTCACAATGATCTAAAATATTATTTTGTAAATTCTAGATTCTAGAACAATGAAAGTTTACAGTGAAGAGGTGTTTACAACACATAATCTCATCATTAAACAGATTCATTTACAATACCCAACCCCACAAACAATGACTTCCATTTTTAGGGATAATATTGTTGCTCCTCTAATTTGTTCTAAGCTGTCCTTAAGAACTTCAAAGTCTCAAGTCCTATTGACTCTCATTTCAGTATCCTTGGTTGTTCAGTTACTTTTCTTTAAACTAACTGCTTTCAGATCCTAAACATCTCATTTCTGATCTCCGTAAATAACCTCCAAATTGTAATCACTGAAACATCAGACATTACTAATACATTATTTAATGGTAGAAGAAAAATCTTAAGGATTATACACATTAACCCTTGTAAAGATAATCTTTAATGAGAAAAAAAACTTGTATATACAGAAGAACTCCTAAATTTCCACCTCAATGTTACATTGAAATTTATCCTACATTATAGAATAGTTTTTCTACTATAATGGTATTGTCATGATAATTCTATATGCAAAAACCATTGATAAGTCCCCATTTTTCTACAGGATTTAGACACATTTTGAAACAACTTGCATTTCTAGAATTCTCTTCTCAAGACTTATACCCAAATCCAGAACTGTGATACAATCAAATAAAGCAAAACTGCATAGGAGCCAATGATGGTTTAGACTCATCTGTCTCTATATATTCCCTATCCAAACCATTTTTTACCCGTGTATTACCACCCAATCTGCCATATCTCCCGTTATTAGTCCATTTTCATGCTGCTGATAAAGACATACCCAAGACTGGGTAATTTATACAGAAAAAAGGGTTTAATGGACTTACAGTTCCACATGGCTGGGGAGGCCTCACAATCATGGCGGAAGGCAAGGAGGAACAAGTCACATCTTACATGGATGGTGACAGGCAAAAAGAGAGCTTGTGCAGGGAAACTCCCATTTTTAAAACCATCAGATCTCATGAGACCCATTCACTATCAGGATAACAGCACAGGAAGGACCCACCCCCATGATTCAATCATCTCCCCCTGGGTCACTCCCACAACATATGGGAATTATGAGAGCTACAGGATGAGATTTGGATTGGGACACAGAGCCAAACCATATCACCTCCTCTGCCCGGGTGTTCTCATTAGCATTTGTCTCAACCCCCAGGACACCTAGGTGATCCTGCTGCTTCTAATCTTACTCTAAATTCTATCTGTTTATAGGACTATGCTTGAGCCATCATGTCGCACAGACACAAAGGGCTACACTTACACTATATTGCACAGAACTAGTGTCCCCTGAAATTGTTTCATGATGGTGGTACTGAAATTCCCACTCTACCATGAAGTTTGTTTACATTCTTAACATTTTCCTGGAATTGTCATCTACACACTATGGCATATGCTTGACTTCATGTTTATGATGTCCCTTAACAAATATCCTTTCTGATAGTAATTTTTTTGGCATCTCCCTGGTTCCTGCTTCCTCATTAGTTCTTTTAGGCCACTGCTCTCCCATCACCCTTGTCCAAAGTGTTTTCAAATCAATGAAAATATGTAATGCTTGAATTCGTTATTGAAAATGCAATTACTTATTGTATTGTGCTTATTTTCTAGAAGAGAAAGAGGTTTTAGGGTATCAAAAATTACTTCTCATTATGAGAGCTTTGGTGTGTAATAACTAGGTAGAAAACATACTATAGGGGATGCCTAATGGTAGTTATGAAGGGACACTTGACTCTTTGCACACTTGGATCAGAGAAGCATGCTCTTGACCACCTGGAAGATATGGAAACATCCCCACCCCCCACTGAGATATGAGACTCCCATGGGTGATGGTCTAATTACAAAATGGGCTGATTAGCTTTGGGTTGCCTTGCTATGAAATGCACAGTCGGTAAAAGCACTACATTGTCTTTTCCCGTAATATTTCCCTCCTTTTGGGGATCCAGGATCCAGTATAAAAATGGCACACTTAACTCTGGGGGTCTGTCTTTGCCTTCAGCTCTTTATTTGCTGCTTATTTGGCCCCAGAAATGCGTGCTTTCCTGGCCCTTTTCCTCCAAGGGCTCCACCCTGAAGCCAGTGATTCAATTAAGAAACCGGCAAATGAAAAATCTTGCAAATCTTCTGTCTGTATTTATATGTGTTGTGTGTGTGTGTGTGGCATTTATATATAAAAGAGCTCTGATTAATTGGCTTAGAAAAATAAGCACTTAAATATTTTGTCACAAAAATAGAAACTTTAATGCCTTTTGTTCACGTGACTTTAGTAATCTTTTGGAAATAAAGACACTTTTAAAGATTATTGGTAAATAAAAAGTCTTGAAAGTGTAGACATTTGGTCTAAATTAAGGTCAGGTATCAGATTTGCTAAATGCTTTAAGGTCAAATTATTTCTTTGACTTTTGAAAATTGTTCGATTTACCTACTTTGGAGCATTAGATTATAGAGAAGCCTGGGGACATATGGAGAGCCATCCCTGCTAGATATGCTAAAAAGAGTCAGACCTTATCTTCATCTGTCTGATTTCCTAGGCTCCACCCCTAGTACATAATTAAAACCACTTACTTATCAGGTTTTTCACTAAAAATAAAAGTTGCTAAGAGTTAACATTGTAACATGCCATTGAGACCACTAGAGAGACAGTTCTACAAACAAGGTGTGTAGGGAATGTGTTTTTGGTAGAAGATTACAAGAAGGCATAGGAATATGGCTTTTGTTAAAGGGAATGTAATTTTGTCTAGTTCAGAGGGTTTTAAAGATTGTCTTAACCTAAAAGAGTAACGGAAGAAAACTGAAGGTTTAAGCAAAGTAAAAAGGATTTGTAAAGGATTGATCTTATAAAAAAAATTCTGTGGGTATAAACAAATTGGCTAAAATTTAAAAGAAACTATTTAGCTTTTTTCTGTAGGTTAAAACATTAAAATGATAATGTTGTAAGGCCAGAATCTGGGCCCATGCGTCCAAAAAGCAGGGTTTTCTTAGAAAATTGACCTGCTGTTTGATGGAAAATTGTAAAGGGATCTAAAAAGTGTATGAAAATCTTATGGTCAAACTAATTAAAACTGGACAGAGATACAAAATTTTATTTAAAAAACTAGCTTTAACGTCAAAGATGCACTAATGCAAACACGAAATTTGGTTTTTTCTTTTGAAGATGATTTTTGTGTAACATTGAAAGATAATGAAAGGGTTTTGCTTTCTCTCCCCTGGGTAAATGGCAGGGGGAAAAAGGAGAAGACAGAAAAGACAAATTCAGCCTCATACTATCTTTATTGGATGTTGTTTGGAAAGCTAAGTATCCTCTACTAGAGTAAAGGTTTTCTTTTTTAAAACTTGTTTAGAGTTATCATTTTGGCCAAATGAATGACTTATGGTAACACAGGATTCTATTTTGTGATATCAAGTGTTTTAAACCTTTGATATTTGACAAACTTTCCAAAATCAAATTATAAAGTATGTCTCTTTCTGGACTAATCTTTTAGATATTGGGTCCTCTAAAGTCCAAAAATGACATTTGGCTTATTTTGTATAGAAATCATACAGGAAGCACTGTCAAATATGAAATGGTGTCTGGCTTTCTTTGGGTTATATTTGTGTAAATGTGTTATAGGCATATGTTCTGAAATTAAGTAAAACTCCTATAATTCTGATATGACAGTATATGTTATCTGTAATAATTATAATTATTATGTTAAATGACTGTGTGCCACAGAGGTAATAAATTTACTTGTCAACCATGTCTTTAACTGTGACTGGCCTAAAAGTGTTTTTGTCATTCACAGACAATTGTTGTCTCATTTTCATCCTCTTTAAAAGATGGTTTTATAATCAGCTATAAAATTTAACAGGTGCTCTTAAATGCAGGATTCTGACGAATAACTCTGGAGATTGTGACGTTAGAAGAGAGGAAAATATTTCAAATAGAAGAGTGAATGGTGTTTGGTTTTCTTTGGACTGTATTTGTATAAATATTATATTATTAGTATGTGTTCCAAAATTTATGGGAAACTTCTATAATTCTGATATGATTTAATGTACATTATTAATAATAATTGTTATATAAAATTGTTGTATGCCACAGAAGTAACCAAAATTCCTAGTCAATTGTAGCTTTAATAGGGGCTACTGACTTGTCATCCACAGACATTTTGTCTTGTTTTGATCCTTTTCAAAAGGTAGTTTATAATCAGATATAGGACTCTGAGGGCAGGTCTCAGATAACTTTAAAAATTGTGCTATTTGAATAGAGGAAAAAATGAAACTTCTTGGAGTCTCATGGAGATCTGATGTGTTAAACGTTGCTAATCCTTTTGTTTTCAGAGTCAAGATAACTTAATTTCTTTAAAGCTATTTGCAACTTTAACAAGTGAGTAAAATATACTCCTGTGAACAAAATTTGGAGCATATTTGTTCCTCTCTACCTGATTTCTCCAGAATTTGGAAACTATTTGTGAGTATTCTCAATTTACGGCAGTACAGTTAATTGCATAAGTGCAATAAGAATTTGTTCTCTTTTGTAACAGGATACAATTGGAGAAATTGGTTATTTTACCAAGGCTTTGACTGGAATGGCATGCTTCCTTTAAAGAATCAAAGTTGACTTACAGAGCCAATTAAAGCCCATTGGGGCATCTGGCCTCATACTTTGTCCACATAGAGTACCTGTACAAGATACCTGTACAGGAACCTGTACAAAGTTCCTGACCTGTGGTAAGTAAAGAATGTCACTTTCTAACAGGCCCAGGAACCCCAAGTTACCTTGGGACCTCAAGAGGAGAGGAATTTGCCCAACTCATAGGTATTTGAGGGTACAGACCCATGGCTGGGTTTGGCTTTTAATAAGTCTTATCTGAGATTCTTCATGGAACAGAGTTCTATCAAAGCCAATTTAAAAAACCTAAGTAAAAAATAATTATTCTTGCTGCACTTTATGCAAGTAATCAGGCCAAATACAGTAAGACTAAAGTTTATTTTGTAAACAAATCAGTTCTATCATGATTTGTTTTTAATAAAAATGGGGACTGGAGAGAGACAAAAATATGCTTCAAAAGAAAAACTAAAGTACACTGTTGTTAACTGTTCTTAAGGTTTTTTCTGCAGTTTAGACTAAATTCTAAATTCATTGTGGGTTAGAAGTCTCCAAACTAATGTTTTCAAATCTTTGCTTTTAAAATTGGGAATTGTACTCCTCATCCTAGGACTCGTTATTTATCTTATAAACATGCTGTTTACTTAAATATCATCCTGAAACATAAATGAAAGTACTATTTTTACCACACAAGCCTTGCAAGCCCAGCCAAGCCTGCATAAATACACTCAGACAGTTGCAAAGCGGGTCCACTCTTCTCTCCTTGGGGTTCACTCCCATTCCCACTATGTCCCCTGCAAGCAGGAAAAATCCAGAGTGATCAACAGCCTTTTCCCATCTTCATAGCCTACACCTAAAGATTAAGGTATTATAAAACCCAAAGGGAGGGACTGAAAGTGCAATTGCAAAATGATGACAGACAGTGAGAGATCTAACTTAATTGACTCCATCTTGCTTCTAACCTCCAAACTGTCCTTGTTCATTCCTGGGCATAGGCTGTACTAAGTTTGGGAGAAACATAGTTTATAGTTTAAACAAAGACGGTAAGAGCCCTTTCCCAAAACAGAACTCCTTCTTGCCTGGGGACTAGATTGCCTTTGTAGGACTAACATTAGCCACAGGATTAGAAATTATAGTTCAGGAGTCATGCAGCTGGAGGCTACAAGATTCTGACCCTCCCTAAACTGCTTCTAAGATCAGTGCTTGAGATATTTGGCAGAGCCTGCACTTGATGGATCAGCTGGCACCTCCCAGATCAATAAACTGGCTCATCTGATCTTGTGGCTCCCATCCAGGAACTGACTCAGCACAAGAAGACAGCTTTGACTCCTTATGATTTCATCCCTGACGAGTCAGCACGCCTGGCTCACCGGCTTCCCATCTACCACATTATCCTTAAAAACTCTGCTCCCCTAATGCTTGGGGAGACTGATTTGAGTATTTAAAAAATTCTGGTCTCTCACACACACACACAAAGAAAAAAAGAAAATTGAGGTTGCAAAGAATAAGTGACCTCTGGATATTTTTGTTCACTTCTAGTTCCTTATCATGTTTATTAAGATGTTATTTTAAATATAACTATAGCATTATTAAAGTGGATATTTCCTCAGAAAAATATTTAGTGTGAACTTAAGTGATACTTCTGAAGCAGTGGAATTTTGATTTCTTTCACTATATTTGATACACTAAGATGAATATTTTCTCCATATTTACAGAAATAATCTGGTTTGTACTCAAACTACATTCTCAAAACAAAGCAGAATATAAAATGAATTTTTTTAAGAAATAAATGTGTAGTATTTTTTCAAGTTTCTATTTCAGGAATCTATTTCCAAATCCATTAATGAAGTGAATATATTTCTCTAAAAATATTTAAAATATTCCTATATAAATTGTAACTTGAAGCAACTAATCATCTTCTAATTTAGCTTAAAGAAAAAAAAGACAGGAGTAGAAAACAGGGGTGTGTGTGTGTGTGCATGTGTGTGTGTGTGTGTGTGTGTGTGTGTGTGTGTGTGTGTGTGTGATTTTTGGAAGGTTGCCCAAGAGACTGGCATTTTTTTCACCTGACTCAGAGTACTGATATAGAACCAATATACTTTGGATAACTGGTAGCCACTTAGCACAAAAGAGAGTTCAGTGGCTTCTTGCAGTGCCAGAAGTGCCAGTACTTGTCACATTGTAGACAAAGGCCAAAACAGCTCACCACAATAGGGAAAAAGTATCCTGCTCATGACTTCTACGATGAAATGGAAAGAGAAGAATGGAATATATGTCCAATTTTTTAGCCTTTTAAGAGGCTACCTAAGGGACTGATTTTTGTCTCACGTGACTTAGAGCACTGATGAGGAGCTGTCATAGTTTGAATGCCTGGGGACTGCAAAGAACGAAAGAGAGCTTGGCATATAGTTCTGGAGAACCTGTAGTACCATAGACAGACACAAGAGAGAGCAAGAGCCCACAAGCTCCTAAAAAAGAAACCAGCAAATCTCCCTAATGTGGAAATTACATGCACAAGCTCAGAGAAAATGCATTTCCATAACACATTTGAGAGGCCCTAAGAATCTCTAGTCATGCTGACTGATGAAGGTATTCCCCTGTATGAAATCAGTCTGTAAAAACTGGAAGTGTTAGTTGTTTTTTCAAATAAAAAAATTACAACAAAAAATAAGAAGACACATGAAGAAACAGGAGAACATGACCCAATTAAAGGAACAAACTAAATCTCTAGAAACTGACTCTAAAGAAACTGATATTTCCAAACTATCTAAAAAAGAATTCAAAATCATTGCTTTACAGAAGCTCAGTGTGCTGCAAGAGAATGCCAGATAGACAACTAAATGAAATCAAAAAAACCACAAGTGAGTAAAATGAGAATATGTACAGAAACAGAAACTACATGAGAAAAAGAGAAGTAATTTTAGAGCTGGAAAATAAAATAGGTGAATTGAAAAATTCACGACAGCAGATCTCACAAAGCAAAAAAAAAAAAAAAAAGTCAGTAAACTCTAACACAGGTCATTTGAAATTATCAAGTCAGAATAATAAAAAGAAAAAAGAATAAAGAAAAGTAAAGAAAGTCTAATTGATGTACCAGCACCCACGAGCAGACCAATATACACATTATGTGAATGTCTCAAAGAGGAGAGAGAAAGATTAGAGAACAGAGTTTATTTGAAGAAATAATGGCCAAAATTATCTGAAATGTGAGGAAGAAAACAGACCACATTAAATTCAAGAAGCTCAAATAACTTTAAGAAAAACCCAGATAGGTACAAAACAAGACACATTATATTCAGACTGACAAAAGTGAAAGGAGAGACTTGAAACTAGTAAGAGAAAAGCAACTTATCACATGAAAGGAGCTGCCATAATATTATCAGTAGATTTTTAGCAGAAACTTTAGAGGCCGAAGTGACTGGGACGATACATTCAAAAGGCAAAAATAAATAAAAATTGCTGCCAAACAGAAAAACTGGATTTGCCAAAACTATCTTTCATAAACCAAAAAGAAATAAAGAACTTCCCAGATGAACAAAAGCAGAGGGAGTTCATCACTACCAGACCTACATAAGAACTACCAAAGACTGTCCTTGGCGTTGAACAAAAAGGACACTATGTAGCAACATAAAAGCATATAAAAACATAAAGTTATCTGGTAAAGGTAAATATAGAGATAAATACAGAATTCTATAATATTGTAATGGTGTTGCATAGAGCATTTTTAATTCAAGTAAAAAATGTAAGCAATATAAGCATAAGAATAACTACAACTGTAAAACAATGTTAATGAATACAAAATATTTTTTAAAATGTAATTTGTAACATCAGTAACAACAAGTATGTGGGGAGGAGATCTGAAAGAGTAGTTTTGTATATAATTGTAGTTAAGTGGTTCTCATTTTAAAATAGATTGCTACAATTCTGGATGTTGTATGTGATCCCCATGATAACTACAAAGAAGATACTTACAGAAGATGAACAAAATCAATTAAAGAAATAAAAGCATGACACTGCAAAGGATCAATGAACGCAAGGGAAGACAGCAAGAGAGAACAAGAGGGACCAAACTAATACCATACATATGGAAGACAATTAACAAAATGGAAATAATAATTCAGTAATTACGTATAAATGGGTTAAACTCATCTATCAAAAGACACAGTGTAGCTAAATAAATTTAAAAAAAATCAAGATCCAACCATATGTTGTTAATAAAAGACTAACTTTAAATAAAAAAGACATGCATAGGTTGAAAACAAGAAGATGGAAGATTTTTCCATGCACATTTTAATCAAAAGAGAGGAGGGTTGGCAATACTTACATCAGACAGAATAGGCCTTAAGTCAAAAACTATCACAAGAGACAAAGAAGTACAATATATTGTTATAAAGGTTTAATTCACCAGGAAGATATAACAATTGTAACTATATATGCACCTAATAGCAGAGCACTCATATATAAGAAGCAAACATTGACAGAAATGGAGAGATATATAGACAGCAACATAATAATTGTAGGAAATTTTAATACCCTGTTTTCAATAAGAGATAGGCCAACCAGAGAGATCAACAAGAAAATAGAGGACTTGAACAACACTATGGACAAACTGGACCAACAGATATATATAGAACACTAAACCCGAAGTTTGCAGAGGAAGGAAATAATCAAAAATAGAGCAGAAATAAACTCAACAAAGAATAGAAAAACAATGTAAAAATCCCTAAAATGAAGTATGTTCTTTGAAAAGATTAACAAAACTGGCAGATTTTTAGCTGGACTACAAGTAGACACCCAATTAACAAAAGTTATAAATAAAAGAGGAAACATTACAACCAATGCAAAAGAAAGAAAAGGCATCATAAAAGACTATTATATGAACAATAGTAAGCCAACAAATTAAATAACATAGAATAAATGGATACATTTACAGAAACATAGAACCAACCAAGACTGAATCATGAAAGATAAAAATAAAAGATCTATAACTAATGAGATCAAATGAGTAATTGATCAGTAATAATAAAAAAAAAAAATTCCCCCGCAAACAAAAGCACAGGACCAAATGGCATCACTATATTAAGCAAAGTTGAGGATACAAGTCAACATTCAAAAATCAATTACATTTCCATACATTAACAATGAATAATCTGAAAAGAAAATAATATCATTTATAATAGTATCAAAAGGAAAAAAAAAACTTAGAAAAAACTATACCCTAGAAGATGAAACACCTGTACACTAAAACTACAAAATATTGCCTAAAGAAAGTAAAGATGATATAAGTAAATAGAAAGACATCCTGTTTTCATGGATTGGAAGACTTCATATTCTTAAAATGCACATAGTACCCAAAGTCATCTACAGATTCAATGCAATCTCTGTGAAAATCCCAATGACATTTCTGCAGAAATTAAAAAAATGACTCCAAATAGCAAAAATAATCTTGAGAAAAATTAAAAAAACCTGGAGCCCTCGTATTTCCTAATTTCAAAACATATTACATAGCTACTATAATCAATATCGTACGGTAATGGCATAAAGATAGACCAATAGGTCTATGAAACAAAACAGAAAAAAATGCTTTAAAAAAACTGTTACATTTATAATGAAATGATCTTTGACAAACTGCTAAGGCTTTGCAATGGAGAAGAATAGTCTCTTCAACAAATAGCTATAGGAAAGTTAATGTATATTTGTAATGCTTGAATTTGTTATTGAAAATGCAATTGCTTATTGTATTGTGCCTGTTTTCAAGAAGAAAACTGAGTTTATAAAGGATAAGTCAACTCTAGATATTTTTGTTCATGTCTAGTTTCTTAATGTGTTTATTAATTTATAAGTTATTTTAAATATAACTATAGTACTATTAAAGTAGATATTTACTCGGGGAATATTTAGCGTGAACTAAAGTGATACTTCTCAAGCAGTAGAACTCACTTGCAGAAGAATGAAGTTGAACCCTACCTTACACCATATACAAAATTTATCTCAAAATGGATTAAAGGCCTCAAAATAAAACCTGAAACCATAAAACTCCTAGGGAAAAACAAAGTTGAAAAAAAAGTTTTGTAACATTGGATTTCTCAATGATTTCTTGGTTACCACATCAAAAGCACTAGCAAGAAGGCACAAATAGATAAATGATAGCACCAAACTTGAAAACTTCTGTGCAGCAAGCAAAACAATCAACAGAGTTAAAAGGCAACCTACAGAATGAGAGAAAATTTGCAAACCATATATCTGATAAGGGATAAATCTCACAAGTATGTAAAAACTCCTATAACTCAACATCAAAAAACACCAATTAGTCAAATTTAAAAATTAGCACTAGACTTAATAGACAGTTTCCAAAGTAGATATACAAATGCCCAATGAGAATATAAAAAGATGTTCAATATCACTAGTCCTTAGGGAAATAAAAATCAAAACTACAAGAAAATTTTACCTTATACCTGTTAGCATGACCATTATGAAAACAAAACAAAATGAAAAACAACACAAATATTGCTGAGGATGTGGAGAACTTAGAATTGGTTATTGTAATGTAAAATGCACTGTTGATTGTAATGTAAAATGATACAGTTGCTATGAAATACAGTATGGAGGTTCCTCAAAAAATTCAAAATAGAACTACCATATGATCCAACTACCCCATTATTGAGTATATATCCAAAGGAAATGAAATCTGTACATTAAAGAGATATCCACCTTCCCGTGTTTATTGCAGTACTATTCACAATAGCCTAGATATAGAGACAACACAAGTGCCCATTGATGAATAAATGGATAAAGAAAATGTGGTACATACACACAAAGGAATACAATTCAACAACAACAAAAAATAATGAAATTCTGCCATTGGCAACAACATGGATGAACCTGAAGGACATTATGCTAAGTGTAATATGCCAGGCACAGAAAAACAAATACTGCATGATCTTACTCATATGTGGACTCTAAAATAGTTGATCTCATAGAAACAGAGTGTAATTATAGTTATCAGAGACTGGGGATTTAGAGCACACGGGAGGATGGGAAGATGTATGTATTTGTTACTTGGATAGATTTAACCATTCCATAATGTATAAATACTTCAACACATCATGTGGCTCACAACAAAAAATACAATGTTATCTGTCAATTTTTCAAATTAAAATATTTATAAACCTTTAGAAGATAAATTTAAAAGAAATTTAAAACTAAAAAGAAAAATCTACTGGTATTCAAAGCTTCCCAAACATACTTGAAAATGAAAAGTTTGTTGATGATAAAAATATTAATATTTTGCTTAATGATAGTGCTTCATAGGGAAATATTGACATATGGTAATACACTTATTACAGACAGGAAAATCAGAATCTGAAAGCCCCATACCAACATTTTCAATGATTTGGAGAAAATGTTGTCAAGAACATAAAGAAAACGAGAAAACTCACTGTAAATGGTTTAAAATTTTAATTCAAGAGATAGATTACGTATAGCATTTACTTATTAGCAATTCCTTTTGTGGCAAATAGTTCATAAAGAAATATTTAACTTATTTCTTCAAAGAAAAACGACAATGTAAGAAATCATTTGAGAGTACAAATCTTCCATTTTGATTGTGGTATTTCTAACTCTCAATTTTTGGAGTATTCAACTGGTATATTATTATATATAACCTGCCATTCTTGCATATCTATTTTCTTTCAATTGTCTTGATCAATACAGGGAAAAATGCTATAAATAGGGCAATTGAGCTTCATTAGTGTTTGACTTTGAGGAAAAAAAATTCATCCATGTATAATTTTTGTTTATTTAGAACATTTTTTAAAAGAAGTGAATGAAAGGAGCTATTTTTAAAGGTCATAATGAATTTTGTAGATGAATCATAGGTATACCTATTTAGCTCACAAAAGCACAGGGATTCAGGAATAATATCTTTCCACAGTCTTCCTTGGCAAAGGAAGAAAATGAAAAGCATGAAATACAAGATCTGATCTGGGATTTTCATCTGTAATTTATTTAACAAATTTCCAAAGGCTATGATTACATACAATAAGTAGTTGTGACAACTGTTTTTGGAGTCAGATCTAGATTCATATTCCAGAATTAACTCTTACTAGCTGCATGAGTTTGAATATGGACTTCAATCTTATATATCTCAGTTTTCTCATATATATCACGGGGTTAATAAGTTGGCATGTTTTATATTAAATCTGTTAGCTACTCTTAATGTTATATTACCAAAACAGAAGGGAGAGGGAAGTCTTCGTAACCACATCCTTAACCAGCATGTGGCTGAAAGTAGTTAAGGGCAATGGATCTGGGTCAGACTGCTTGAGTTTGACACTTACTAACCCTATCCAGCCCCAACTAAGCCTAACTCTAATTAACTCCATCTTACTCTAACTTACCTAGTTGTAAGATCTTGGCATACTATTAGTATTTAACCCATGACTCAGTTTTCTTATTAGGAAAACAAGCATAATCGATAGCACTTGTTCTGAGATTGTCATGAGAATGACATGTGCAGATAGGTTGAAGGTGCTTGGAACAGTCCCTGACACATGTGACTACTCTATACACATTCATCTTTTATCATTCCTTGAGCATCTACAGGTTTCACTACAGCTCAGTATCTGATAACATCATTGGAAAAACAACCATTGCTGTACTTCTATACTGTTGGAAGCTCTTAAAAATCTACATGGACAAGTGCAATATTTAGAAAAATTATTTTCTGGGGAAAAGTCTGGAACCTTCAGAATCCAGAGCTGCAAATATTAATTAAGAGCAACAAATGTCTGAGCTCCCCAAGGCAGCCTTAGTTTTTATTTGGGCTCACAACTCCTGTTTTCTTCTCGTGAGGTGCCATATGTGCTCAAAAACCTTTGAGAGATTTTGCTTAGTGATCTACACCAGCTTCTTTTCTTTGTTCTCTTTAATACTCAGCAAGATTAAAATATCAGCCCAGTACTCCATAAAACCTGTAGAGTGCAGGTTACTTCCAACCACAGTGTTTGGACTAATTCCAGTATAACATCATTGCAAAGCACATGCTTGCTGACGATGTAAACCAAGAAGGGAGTGTATAGTGTTTGTTTTGACAAGTTTGGCCCCACAGTGTTTGAGAATATGCTACTCTTGCTGTCTCAACCTTGGAGATTGGAACTATCATTAAAATAATAGTAAAAAATCATCTCCCCTTGCAAAGAGCTTTGGTGGCTTTTCCTTGCCTACAGGATCAAGTCTGTCTTACCTAGCCTTTAAGGGCTCCCGTCCATTAGCTCTAATTGCCTATCCTCTCGGCCACAGTGTTTGTTACAACGTGTCTATAAGCTTTTTCTCACAGAGTTCTATAACAAAATTAAAATTGAGGTCCAATTAGATCGAGAAACATATTCTAAGCTTCTCGAAGTATTCATACTGTACTTAACATAATAAAGGCTCGGAGAAGTCCTGCATTAAAGAAACCGGCCTGATTTCAGTTAATTCGAACTTATCCAACCAAATGAAGTGAACAACCAACCCAACCCCAAAGCAACTTTTGCCATTTGAGGCACAACCAACTGGAGAGACACTGTCGTAAAAGAAAAAATTATTCAATGAGATTATTTTCTCTTTCCAAATAACGTATGCCCCCACCCCTATTTCCTGAGTGTGTGCCTGTGTGTGTCTGTGTGTATGAGTGTGCATGAGTTTTCTCAAGTTGACCACATCCCTGGTCCACCTTCCCCTAGGAATACTTTTCTCCCACATTTTGACACACCCACATTGTGCCATTTGAGCCTCTCCTGTCATGTCTACCAGACGATGACTTTCTCCCTGATCAAGATGGCTTCAGCCCTTACTATCTTATATGTCCTGCCGTTTACACCTGGTATCACATCAGTTATCATTTTTACATATGCAAATTGCCAGTCTAAGTTCTTGAAATCATCAATCACTGTTCAGTTCTTTAAAAAATGGATCAACTTTGTAGTTAGGCTGTTGGATGCGGTCTCACAGCCCAACCTGTTCTCACTGGTGGCCTTGCTTTGGACAAGTCTTTCCCCTCAGGGCCTCAACATCACAGTCTGAACATTCCTTATGGATTTGCTATCAGTATAAAGACACTTTTTTTTTTTTTTTTAATGAGACAGTTTCGCTCTTGTTGCCCAGGCTGGAATGCAATGGCGTGATCTTGGCTCACTGCAATCTCTGCCTCCCAAGTTCAAACAACTCCCCTGCCTCTGCCTCCCAAATAGCTGGGATTACAGGCACCCACCACCACACCCAGCTAATTTTTTGTATTTTTAGTATAAATGGGGTTTTCACCATGTTGGCCAGGCTCGTCTCCAGCTCCTGACCTCAGGTGATCCGCCCGCCTTGGCCTCCCAAAGTGCTGGAAAGTAAGATACTTTATGTGAAGGATCTGGCATACAGAGGACACTCAATAAATATCATTAATATTGTTGTCATGTCGCTCCCATGATGCCTAGCCTTTTATAGTTACTGAACGATTTTAGTCATTGGTTTAATTAATGGAATGATACTGTTTGCTCTCTGTAAAGTTCCTCAGCTTCTGTTATCCCATCTGTAACACACCAAGTAATAGGCATAGACAACGCAGTGGTGATGGGAATGTGCAAAGCATGTTGCAGGGATGAAAAGGGTGAGGGCTCTGGGACAGAAGCTGCAGGTGAGAGGGTCGAGAGGAGGCGGGGTTATAGCCAGCAAAGGGCTTTGAGGGTTAGCGCTGCCCCACTACACAGGCCACTCGGTCGTTTCTCTAACCAAGCACCATGAGAATGGCACATAAACACCCTCTCGTCATTTATAATGTTTCTCTTTCTTGATCTAACAGGCCTGAACAATATGCTGATTTGATATTACACCATTCTGACAAAGAAAACGATATCGATTCTAAAAGGAATAGCGTGTTTTGTAATGTTAATGGCTTGAAACCTCTTTTTTCCCAATGCAGAATCTCTGTGAGAAAACAGTGGTCCTCATTAATGCCTTGCGTACAGACTCCTCATTGTTTTTACTTGTGCTGTTTCTTTGCACTTGGATGCAGAAGCAATAAATTTCCAGGGAAATGAAACTCACTTATCAGATTTCCCAGCATCAAGTTTCATATTAGGAATGAAAAAATCAGTCTAACTGGACTCCATATAGCTGTAAACCAATATATGTAAGCAGTATCAGAGATTAAGCCGTCATCGTTGCATTTGTGAGCTTCCCATTTCAATCTGGAAGGAATAACCATTTTCCTAGCTGTTATTTAATGATGTAAAATATTCCTTAAAACAATAAATCAAATCAATTCAGGCAACATTCAAAAGACCAAATATTGTTCGCTTTGAAAGAAAAGCATGAATCACATGAGCACATTTTCCCTCTAAAATGTTAATTTCTTAAATTTTAAAGGGAGTAATATTTTTACTCTTTTAGTGATGCTATCAAAGGTACTAAAAATCAGTTTATGAGGCAATCTGAAAATTCTAATTTAGCAAAAAAGTCCTTATTCCAAAGTCTTTGCTTTTTTAATTCAAGATCAAGTTCTAACCAATATAATTTGCTTAACATTATTTTAGTTTACTATAAGGCACTTCCCTTTTTACCAAGAAAATATTCAGTCTCATATAAAAATATAAAGAGTTATTATTAAAATACGCAGCAATAACCGGGAATGAATTTATGTTTATCATTGCCCTGCTCGTTTGGTGAATGGGGAATGACTGAGATGCACTATAATTATTGGTTTCTCTATTTTATGTTTGGATTTTTACAAACATGCAAATACAAACACAAATGCACACAATAAATGTATGTACAAGTTATTGCATATACTATGTATACTTAAAATTCTAATTAAAGCAGTTAGCTATGACTCTCATTTAGCAGCACGTAAAATGAGTAATATGCTTGTTGAAAGAGGCTAGGAAACAGCCTTAGCAACTGTGAAAGAGCATCTCATAGATCTGCAACCTTTAAACCAAGAAGTTGGAAGAGAGAAAAATCAGAAAGTAAAAACCAAATGTGACATCTTACCAGTGCTCTCTCTGCAAGTGTGCTGCGATGTATTGTTTATAAGCGATGTTTTTAATTTATAGTGCAAGAGTCCAACGTCCTTCCTGCAAAAGCACATGCCTGCAGATTTAACCAAAATCTTCAAAGATTCAAAATGTGATAGCCATTTTATGAATACCTTCAATCCAGAGCATCTGCACAGTGTCTAAATTGAACATTTAGACAAATAATTTTAATTTTAAACTCCTCTTTAAGGAAAAACTTTGTTTTAAAAAAAAAACACTTAAGGACCTAATTGTACAAAAAAGATACTGTTCACAGACATTTATGCATTTGTAGTTTAGAAGAATGTTTTAAGATCATATATAAAATTATTTTGTACAATGGAATAAAAGAGAAAATAAGAAAGAAAAACAAAAACGAAAACAAGAAGACCCGTGCTGTGGCGAAAGAGGAAATAGAAACGGTTGAAGTTCTAACTCACTGGGCACTTGCAGCTCACCTCTGTTGAACAATTGGCCTTGAGAACTTTGTCAGTTACGTTTTATTCCACAAGTTTGTTGTTTCTGAATCCTCATTTTCACTTTTTTAGATGGTCAGACAAGGCTTAAATAGTGCATCGATTTATTGCTATATATCAATTTCTAAAACAACTTACCAAATCGCACTTATTGCCTTTTAATTAATAGGTGCTCTTTAAACTTTATTTTTTTCTTTAGTCATTGCAGTTACAAATCTGCCCAGATCTCCAAATTCACCTACAGAGTGCCCAGAAAGTCCACCGTTCCCTTTCTGATCTCTGCCACTAGGAGGCACTGCAGCCTGCTTTATGAAGGGGATGAAATCTGGAGAAGTGAATATTCCACACAACTATGGCTCCGGTGTCATTCCCTATTTAATGGCTGTCAGTGAGGGGGAAAGACAACGTGGCGGGTAATTAAAACCAAATTGCAGGCAGGAGATGACTGCACAAGAATGATATTGTCATTAATACTGATTTAACATGCACCTGGGTAAGGTGAGGGAGTGCGGCAAGGGAATTCACACTGAAGCCAGGGTTGCCTGATTTAAAGATGTAGTGTTTCCAGCTGAAGCATGTTTAAAAACTGAATAAAACCATCATATTATGACAGCAGAAATAAAATGGAAACAAATGTTCTACATATGTCTGTAAAGAAAAAAAAAACTTCTATTTCTTCTAGCTCCGTGGACGGAGCATGTGTCTCCTCCTCTGAAGTTCAAAAGTATTTTTGCAGAAGGCTTTCTTCCCCTGTTGTTGGCTTCTCCTGAATAGGTTTGTAATCTGCTCATGTAGTTTTCTGTTTTCACAAGACTGTGGAGCTAGAACATTTTGGGAGAGATATTTACCCCATGGGACTCAGGATTTTCCAATCATGAACACCTTGCTGAGGCCATTGAAATCTAGGACTGAAAGCTTGTCAAAGGTGTGGGCAATATTGTTAATAGTATGAGGCAGGTGGCTCACTGAAGTGAATCCCAACCCCCCCCCCCCAAAAAGAAGAGGATTTCTCATCTTAGCATCCCTGAAATCTCTTTAAAAATTTTAATGATAAATGGCAAAACCCAGGAAACAACCACTAATCTAAGTTCAAATTAAGTAGTCTATTTTACTTAACATATGTAAAATAATCTAGCTAATATTTTTCCATATTCACTAAATATTTCCACATTATGGCTTAGGCTAAATTTTACATTTGTTGTCAGAGGAAAAATACCGTGGTCTAGATCATGTACAAATTAAAAGCAACCTCCTATTTAAAGGGTTATTGGATGTTTCAGGCAGAAAATGTGCCAGAGATTCGTTTACAATGGTTGCAGTTCACCCTACCATGTCCAGAGTTTGCTCCTTCCAGTGGATTTGTGGTCTCGCTGACTTCAAGAATGGAGCCGCCGACCTTGGCTGTAAGTGTCACAGCTCTTAAAGATGGCATGGACCCAAAGAGTGAGCAGCAGCAAGATTTATTGTCAAGAGTGAAAGAACAAAGCTTCCACAGACGGAAAGCGGACCTGAGCTGGTTGCCTTTGCTGGCTGGGGTAGCCAGCTCTTATTCCCTTATTTGTTCCTGCCCATGTCCCGCTGATTGGTCCATTTTACAGTGTGCTGATTGGTGCATTTTACAAACCTCTAGCTAGCTACAGAGGGCTGATTGGTGTGTTTTACAATCCCAGCTACAGAGTGCTGATTGACGCATTTTACAATCCTCTTGTAAGACAGAAAAGTTTTCCAAGTCCCTCCACCCAGAAGTCCAGCTGGCTTCACCTCTCACGACATCGAAAACGCTGTTCTGATTGATAAATCTCCTTCTGGTTTCACCTTAAATGAAATGTGTGCATTATAGAAATTGTTATCCTTCTGCCCAGCTCCAAAAGAGAAGAATCATTAGGGATGTCATGAAGGTTTTTAATCACATCATAAAGAAAGTAAATTCAAAGAGCATTCGTTTGGCAATAAAGAACATATTATTGAGAAACAGCTCACTAAACAAGGTCAGGTAGGAAAAAATGATCAAATGTCATGGTTGCTGGATCTAGACAATGAGAGTTTTTTTCATGCCCAAATCATGATTTACAGAACAGTGATCAAATCTTCTGAATTTATTCCACAATACTTGGCTATTTACATTTTTAACGAGTTTTACATTTACAGATCTTTTATTTATTTATTTGTTGGTTTGTTTCATTTCTTCATTTTTGGAGATGGTCGCTGGACTCAGGAGCAGGTAGACAAATAAAAAGCACAAATAAGCCTAATAACATTGAAAAATGGATAAAAGTTGGGACTTTTTGCCTTTATGAAGCAGTACACATACTCTGTTGTATCACGGGATCCACTACTGGCTACTGAGATTTTAGAGGATTAAGTGAGAGATGAAAGAGAAAGTTTATTTCGCTTGCCCTTTATAAAATGTCAAAGACAATTTTCTCCAAGAAGGAAATTTCTGGAAACTGTGACACTTCCTGGATGATCCAACCTGCCCATTCAGGCCAGGGGCTCTTTGATACCCGAATCCCAAGGCAGGAGAAGCTGCCCTTTGGATGCCAGACAGTATTTTGTTTTCCAATTCAGGTCTCACATTTGCACTGAAGACATCAGTGAAGCTCATCTCCACTCAAGTATGTGAATTACCTAGGATTAGTGGCTCCTGTTGGGGAGTGGTGGAAGAAGATCCCAGTGGTCTCAACGGAGAAATAATTTTGGAAATGATGAGTATCCTCACATTTCAAGCTGTACAATAACTGCACAGTGTCTGAAAGCCCAATTGTTAAGGAAACTTGCTGATGACAATTATTTGGACAGAAAAGGATGCTTTGCTATAATTAATATTGACTTAAGAACAGCTACACGTGGCAGGTCCCCTTGTTCTGACTGGTCTGTACCAGGGCACATGTGTTGGAGACATGCACAGTTACAAAAGGATCAGCATTTAAGCTCTCTTTCCGATTTTCACCCCATTTACTTTTGGATGAAACCTGGCACTCACAATCTCTTGAACTGTTCTCCCACGTTGACGGTGTAACAAATATAATTTTTCAGCAAGATGGCTGCTGCCAGAAGCAGGCTCAGAAATGTCCATTTTAATTAAACATTTTACTTTCAATTACATTTCACAGTTTGCACATGGTGACACACGCTTTCATCACAAGGACTTTCAGATTGCTATATTAGTACTGTCTTCCTATGCAGGGAAATGTGTGTCAGTGAAAATTACTCACATATGAAAAACACAGTTTTTCCTTTGACTTGATCTATGGAAATTTATTTACAAAAAGAGAATAGTAGTAGCTATTTCTAGACTTCTGGCCAGATTTCGAGGTGTTCAGTAGCAGGGAGCCCCCAAACTGATAAAGGGGCAATGGTGTGATAACTTACAGCAGAAGAAACCTGTGTTTTGTTTTGTATACTCTTTTCTTGATATGAGAAAAATATATGGCTATGCAACTTTACTGATGTTTCTGTGCCAAGATAAGTTATTTTAAAAAACAATTTTCACTTAAAAGTATCCAAAATTTATAAAGTACCCCTAAAAGCAAATTAACCAGATTTAATTCCTATCCTCCAGAGGCTTATAATACAAAGCATACACTCACAGAGACATGTATTTTGTTTCAAAATGATACATAAACACATATTTCAAGAACCTTTTTAGATGTCTCCAGATTAGGAAAATATCTCTACTGCAACAAGATAGTAAACTCATTGGTGGCTCTTTCCGGAGCACACCACTTGAATAATTTATCATTCCAAGAAGGCAGGGAAGAACTTTTTTCAGTGTGCAGGTTATACATTTCTTTTTAAGCAGGTACAATTGGGGAATAGTGCAGCCCAGGCATCGTTTTTTAAGTATTCATCTGAGATGGGAGTCCTGGAGAGAAAACAGTTTGCGAGAGACCTCTTCACATTGTTTTCAGTAAAATATCTTGGGCGATCGTCCCCCCATCTTAGACATTTAACTAGAAGTTAAGCAAGAGCTGAAATTCTCCTGGACCAAATGCTCTCTGCCGATTCCCCTACAAATAAGCCTCCATGGCAATTTCTTGGTTAGAGTCAGCCTAGGACGGAACTATGTAGAGGAAAAGAAAGGTTTAATTTGGTTCTTTCAGTTTCACTTTTGAACACTGTTTTTTCTTTTTTTATAAATTTATTATTATTAAATGATATTAAATGTGTCAGTCTGCCTTTCTTTCCTTCTTTCCTCCCTCCCTCTCTCTCTCCCTCCCTCCCTTCCTTTCCTCCTTCCTTCCTCCCTTTCTTCTTTCCTTCCTTTATTTCTTCATAAAAAAATAGGCTCAGAAAAATATATTTGTATATGATTTAGTTATTTGTTTCACATGATTTCCACATTAGTAGAATTACCTCAGAGAGAACTGAGAGGTCAGCTTTCACAGGATATTAGATTATAAAATTCATATTTTTGTCATGGAGGGGTACTCATGCTTGCATTTAATTCTGAAAGGAACACATTAAGAAAATATCTACACGGAATGTAGATATAATAATTCTAAAGTTAGAAAAGTATTCAAAAAACTTACCAGTATAACTGTGAATGATGCTAGGACTAAATTCAAGATTAGCCCACTGCATAGAACAGATAGTTTTTCAAAGTTTACCTTCACAAGACTGTTTTTTTTTAAATAATTGCTTGCATGAGCTAAAACTCATGACAGCCACATGAGACAGGAGATTATTACTTCTCAAATGTAGAAACTGAAGTACTTAGGCAAAGACACACATTTGGATCGCCCGTGTTGAGATAATGTTTTGCCTGACAAGCTGATGCAGTGAATCCCCGTGCTCCCACACAGTTATATGTGGAATGAAGAGCCAAGCATACATCCCATTTAAAGAAATGAGGTGTGCTCCTCCTGCACTCATCTCCAGAAAGACAATGCCTTAAAAGATCAGCTGGACAAAAAGACTCCCCAAAAAAGGCTGTGGGCCACCCACAGAAAGCAGGCAGGACTAGCTGTGGGATGCAGCCCATATTCAGAAAAGTGATCCCCCATAGAACCCATGTAAAGTATATAGCTACACCCTTTGAACATTTGTACATATATATGTGCCCATGTGTGTAACACATACATGCCACTTGTGTGTTTTATAATCTGGATGATGATAAAAGATGTATTTGCAAATAGTTACTAAATTTTGAAACTAACCCACCCATCAACACTGAAAATATTAGTAATCTACTAGTTAGATTTTCTTATTATTGTTAATGTTATATTATTGTTGTTGTTATTTTATCATTCTAATGACTAACACAGGGCTAGCATCTGAGCCCTTCTCCTATCATTTACCCCAGAATGACCTCAACCAAGTAACTAACTTGCCTCTTTAGGCATTATTTTTTTTTCTTTGCAACATTATAATAAAAATAGTAATTGGCTTATCTAGGCATACAACAATTAAATAAGTGAATGTATGTAAAGTACTGAGCCTAGGATATAAAAAAGAATTTATACTCAATAAATGTTAACTGATTATTATTATGCATAAACAGATATAGCATTTCAACTTCTAAGGAAATGCAGATATTGTAGACCAAGTTATTTATGAGTTTACATTATTAAGCCTGTCCTAAGTACTGACTACAGAGTTTAGTACCCAAGAAGTGCCCAAGAAGTGATTTTCAATTAATTAAATATTTATCTTGACCCTGTTTTAAAATACGCTAATCTTAGTACGCAGGATAAGGTTTACACTTAATACGGGTTCCCTGAAGAGAGTTACACTGCCCTCTCATCTCTCCTTATCTTTAAAAAATTCTTATAGAATGTCTTTCTCCTAAATTGTTTCCAGGTTGTTGGCTATTATGGTTAATGCTGCCATAAATATTTGCATGTATGCCATTGAAATGAATATATATCTTTTGATTTCTTTTGGGCAGCTATCTAGAAGTTGAATTTCCAGATTATATGTTTAGTTTATGTTTAACTTTTTAAGAAGCTGCCAAAGAGTTTTCAAAATAGCTGTACTATTTTACATACCCTTGGGCAATGTATGAAGGTTCCTGTTACTCCATGATCTCACTGATGCTTGTTATTGTCTGACTTTTGCATTATGATGATTCCAGTGGATATTTAGTGTTGTCTCATTATGGTTTAAATTTGTATTCCCTAATGACTAATGATGTTGAGCATTTTTTCATGGGTTTATTTGGTCTTTGGTGAAATTTTATTGAAGTTGTTGCCCATGTTTTAAATTGGGTTTTACTTTCTTATTATTAAATTGTAAGTGATATTTATGTATTGTAGATCTACGATTTTTTAAAATAAGATATATGATTTGAAAATATTTATTCTCATGCTTTCACTTCTTTTTATTCTCTTAACACTGTCCTTTTAAGCAGAACTTTTGAATGTGGATGAAGTGAAATTTATCCAACTGTTCTTCTATATATCAAGACCTCGGTGTCTTATCTATCAACTCTTTGTGTATTGATAGTTAGGAAGGATTTTCTCACAAATCTTTAATTTTGAACTTATATTTTTTATCCCTTACGTTTAGGCTTATTATCCTTTTTGAATTAGCTTTTGCGAATGGTGAGAGGTAGAGATCAGGTTCATTTTGTGCATGCAGTATCTACTTGTCTTAACTTCACTTGTTGAAAAGACTCTTCTTTTCCTGATTGAAATACCTTGGCACCTTTGTTAAAGATACCAATTGCCCATAGATGTACAAATTTACCTATGGAATTTGAAATCTGTTCCATTAATCTAAATGCTTATATTTGCATAATCACAGCACTTTTTGATTAATCTGGCTTTACAGTAATCTTTTCTATAAGGTAGTTTGGTAGGCAGCACCTTAAAATTATCTTCTAGATTTCCCACCATAATCCCTGGGACTATGAATAGGATAAAATATTATGCCTAGATTATGAGACACTACTTGGTAATAGTGACTTTGCATGTGTGATTAAGGTTACTAATCAGTTGGCTTTGAGTTAATCAAAAGAGAGCTCTTGGGTGTGGTGGCATGTGCCTGTAATTCCAGCTACTCAGGAGGCTGAGGCAGGAGAATTGCTTGAGCCAGGGAGTCAGAGGCTGCGGTGAGCCGAGATCGTGCCATTGCACTCCAGCCTTGAGACAGAGTGTGAGACTCTGTCTCAAAAAAAAAAAAAAAAAAAAAAAAAAAAAAAGGCTTCTCTGCATGGACCTAATCTAATGACACCAGTGCTTTGAGAGCAGACTTTCTCTGACAGCAGCAGAGAATATCTACGAGAGATTTTGTGTGTGAGAAAGATGTGGTACACTGTTGCTTCCTTAAGGATGGAGGAAGCATTATGAAAACAAATGCAGGAGGGCTCTAGAATCAAACAGCAGCTTCTAAGCAGCTTCTAAGCAGCTTCTAAGCAGCATGGTAGTAGGTGCTTCAGTTCCGCAGCAGGAAGAAGGCAACTTTTTCCAAGAACAGGAATGAGCTTTGAGATCAGTTGAGAACAAAGCTAGCTGACATTTTAATTTCATTCCTGTGATACACTGAGCATAAAAATCAGCCCTGCCATGCTGCACTTCTGATACACGGAACTGTGATGGACTAAATGGTTTTTGTTTAAATGGCTCCATTTTGTGATCATTTGTTTTATGACAAAAGTAAACTAACGAAGACATTGTAAATTCTTCAACTTTATCTTTTTCAAAATTGATACGGATGTCCTAAACTAGGTGTTTTTTCTTTCTATGATATTATCAATGGAATTATTTTCTTAATTTTAGTGTTGAATTGTTCCTTGCTAGTAAACAAAAATGCAATTGATTTCTGGAGAGTGAATTTGTATCTTCACCACACCCAAGAGCTCTCTTTTGATTAACTCAAAGCCAACTGATTAGTAACCTTAATCACACATGCAAAGTCACTATTACCAAGTAGAGTCTCATAATCTAGGCATAATATTTTATCCTATTCATAGTCCCAGGGATTATGGTGGGAAATCTAGAAGATAATTTTAAGGTGCTGCCTACCAAACTACCTTATAGAAAAGATTACTGTAAAGCCAGATTAATCAAAAAGTGCTGTGATTATGCAAATATAAGCATTTAGATTAATGGAACAGATTTCAAATTCCATAGGTAAATTTGTACATCTATGGGCAATTGGTATCTTTAACAAATTTGTAACCTTGCTGAAAATGTTTGTTTTAGTAGTTTTTGAGGTGATTCCTCAGGATATTTTACACAAAGTATCAAGTTAGGTGCAAAAAATGACTTGCAATTTTCCTTTCCAAACCCATTGCTTTTTCTCCCCCACTATGAAATATACTTAGATATCAAGGAAAATGTTGAACAGAAAGTGGTGAGACTGGACAAACTTGTCATGTCCCCCATCTTAGCTAGAAACACTACTGCTTCGGTCTTTAACCATTAAGCTTGATGTCAGCTGTGAAGCATTTTTAATAGATATTTTTATTAAATTGAGAAGTTCCATTTTATAACCAATTTGCAGAATGATTGTTAAATTGGTAAATTGTTGAATGTGTGTTAAACTTTGTAATATGCTTCCTTAATCTATTAAAAGGATACTATTTTTGTTTTTTATTCTATCAATATGGTACATTACATTAATTTTTTTGGATGCTAAACTAAGCTTTGATTCCTAGAGTAAACCTCACTTGTCATGATATATGATGCTTTTTTAATATGTTGCTCGATTTCATTCACTAATTTTTTTTTAAAGATACCTGTGTTTCTGTTTATAAGGGTTCCTGGTCTGCAGTTTTATTTTATTGTGGTGTCTTCGTCAGGCCTCAGTTTCAGAGTAATTGTGAATCCTTAGAATGAGTTGGGACAGGTTTTCTCTACCTCTATCATCTGAAAGAGCTTGTAAAAGATTGGTTTGGTTTAAATATTTTATTGTATTCACCAAAGAAATCTTCTGAGCCTGAAATTTTTGGGAGAGAGGGATGTTTGTTATTACATACTTTCTATGCTTGTTGTCAATATATTCAAATGTTCTATTTCTTTATGAGTCAATTTTGGTAATTCGCGTCTTTTAAGGCATGTGCCATTTTATCTCTCCTAATTTTCTGATATATCAAAATATAAAATATGAAGAAATGTTCATCATATTCCCTTATAATCATATTCATTTGTTAGAGTTAAGGATGATATCCATTTTTTCATTCCTAGTTTTGATAAGTTATGTCTTCTTTCTTTTTTTCTGTTAGTTTAGCTAAAGGATGATCAATTTTCTTGAAATTTTAAGAAACCGATTTCTGAGTTAATTGATTTTCTTCATTTTTTTCTTTTCTTTTATTATTCTTTTTACTCTACTTGTCTTCAGTTTAGTTTTCTACTTTTTTTCTAATTATTTAAGGTGGAAGCTTAGATGATTACTTTGAGACTTTTCTTGGCTAATATAAGCATTTGAAACAGAAAAGTCCCATCTAAGTTCTACTTAGCTGTGTCCCATAATTTTTCATACAATGTACTTTTATTTTTATTCAGTTCAAAATATTTTTTAATTTTCTATAGGCTTTCTTCTTTGACCCATAAGTTACTTAGAAGTAGATTATTTAAATGTGCAAGTATTTGGATACGTTCCAGATTTCCTTCTTCTTTGCGGGGCGTGGGGGTGCAGGAGGCAGAGACAGAGTCTCTGTCTCCCAGGCTGGAGTACACTGACACCATCTTGTCTCACTGCAGCTTCTGCCTTCCGGATTCAAGCGATTCTCGTGCCTCAGCCTCCCCGAATAGCTGGGACTACAGATGCGCGCGCCGCCACTGTGCCCAGCTAATTTTTGTATTTTTAGTAGAGACGGGGTTTTGCCATGTTGCCCAGGCTTGTCTCTAACTCCTGACCTCAAGCGATCTGCCCGCCTCAGCTTCCCAAAGTGCTGGGATTACAGGCATGAGCCACAGTGCCCAGCCCAGATTTCCTTCTGTTTTTGATTTTTAACTTAATTACATTATAATCAGATATTACACTTTGTGTAATTTTAATGTTTTGAAAATCATTGAGACTTACTCTGTGGCCTAGTATATGATACATCCTGAATAATATATTCTGTGTGCATAAAATATTATATATCTATATGGTCCCTCTATAGAGAGTTTTATATATGCCTGTTAGGTCAGATTTGTTGAAACTGTTGATAAGGTGTTTTATATTTTTGCTCATTTTATCCATAGGTATGCTATCAATTATTTTCAATGGGATGCTGAAGTCTCCCAGCATTAAAATTGAAATGACTATTTTTTAATTTGATTTTGTCATAATTTATTTCATATATTTTGAGGCTCTGTTATAATTGTTTTCCTCATACATTAAACTATTAGCAAAATAAAATATATCTTTTGTCTCTAATATTTTGGTGTCTAGTATTTACTATCTCACTATAATTCATTCTGATATTACTATAATCACTCTCTCTTATGTGTACTGAAGTTTGTTACTGCTTTTGTTGATGTATTTGTTTCTTTAACTTTCCTAGGCTAAATCTGAAATTTCTCTTCCCTACATTATGTGGTTTCTGATACCTCTGCTCATTTTCATTCTTGTTCTACCCTAGAGCTTCCCCATGTTGATAGCGCTTAGTGATCAGCCACCGCAGGGGATCTACATGTGGCTAGCGGAATGTGTTCAAAGCTTCAGTCACGGTGATGTCTGTCTCACCTCATCTTCTCAGCTCAGCCCTTTCACTTCTCTATGCATGTACACACCCCAAGGTTGGACAAGACTATGTGGATAGTTTGGGTACCCTCTCATCTCCATGGCATATGTATCAACCGGGGATGTGCTTACCACAACCACAACCCCAAACTGGTAGAGCCGCTGTCCCGCTGTGTCCGGAATTGGTGGGTTCTTGGTCTCGCTGACTTCAAGAAAGAAACCGCAGACTCTCGCAGTGAGTTCTACAGTTCTTAAAGATGGTGTGTCCAGAGTTTGTGCCTTCAGATGTTCAGATGTGTCTGGAGTTTCTTCCTTCTGGTGGGTTCGTGGTCTCGCTGATTGGTGCGTTTACAATCCCTGAGCTAAACAGAGTGCTGATTGGTGCATTTACCTCCTTTAGCTAGGCACAAAAGTTCTCCAAGTCCCCATTATATTAGCTAGACACAGAGCACTGATTGGTGCTTATACAATCTTCCAGCTGGGCATGAAAGTTCTCCAAGTCCTCAGTCTCAAAAAAAAAAAAAAAAAAAAAAAAGTTCTCCAAGTCCTCGCCTGACTCAGGAGCCCAGCTGGCTTCGCCTAGTGGATCCCGCGCGGGGGCCGCGGGCGGACCTGCTTGCCACTCCCGCGCCATGCGCGCACACTCCTCAGCCCTCGGGTGGTAGATGGGACCCGGGGCCGCGGAGCAGGGGGTGGCGCCCGTTGGGGAGGCTCGGGCCACGCGGGAGCCCATGCGGGGTCGGGGGTCTTGGGCATGGCGGGCTGCAGGTCCCAAGCCCTGCCCCGTGGGGAGGCGGCTAAGGCCCGGCAAGAATTCAAGCGCGGTGCGGGCGGGCAGGCAGTGCTGGGAGACCCGGGGCACCCTCCGCAGCTGCTGGTCCGGGTGCTAAGCCCCTCACTGCCTGGGGCCAGCGTCACCGGCCAGCGGCTCCAAGTGCGGGGCCCACCCAGCCCGTGCCCACCCGGAACTTGCGCTGGCCCGCCAGCGCCGGGCGCAGTCCCCAGTTGCCACCCGCGCCTCTTCCTCCACACCTCCCCGCAAGCAGAGGGAGCCGGCTCCGGCCTCGGCCAGCCCAGAGAGGAGCTCCCACAGTGCAGCTGGGGGCTGAAAGGCTCCTCAAGCGCAGCCAGAGTGGGCGCAGAGAGAGAGCGAGGGCTGCCAACACGCTGTCTGTCACCTCTCACCGCCTGCTTACCTACCACTGAGATTGTTCCTGCCACTGACAGTGGTACTGAATGAGTGCTTCAGCAACTGTTGGGAAAGGAGAAAACCCATTTAGCTATGTCAGAAGATCTGCCAGTCCTCACAGTCTGTTCCACTGTGGTAGAATCTTCACAGCAGAAGAACTAGGATGGGAACATCTCCAGGTAAGAAACTCACAGATTCACACTACTTTTACTTCTTTTACTTGAAATTCAGCAATTTGTCAAGCATAAATGCTTCTTGGGTTGTTGTATGGTATCAGCTGATTTCCAGGGTGCTGAAGTTGTTGTGGGTTTTTTTGGTCAACTTTGTCCACCATTATATTTGATTTGTTGTGGAGAGGATTGAATGACCTTCTCATTTGTCATTGGTCAGAAGTCTTTTCAGCAAATAAGAATTTATAGCAGCTGTTATAATTACAGTTACTGAGGTCATAATATTCATGTAATAAATTTTTAAAATATGAAATATTAGGAGAGTAGAAATAGGAAAAGAAACGAAATGAAAATTATAGAACTAAGAAGAACAGTAACTGAAGCACAATCTTCCAAGGATGTGTTTTAACAGCACAATAGAGCTAATAGAAGAGTCAATGAATTTGAAAATAAATCAATAGAAATAAACCTACCTTACACTCAGAGAGGTTTCTCTACAGCAATCACTTAAAAAATGATGTAGATTAAGCCAATAGAATAAATAAAATGAAATAACTAAAATATTCAATACAAAAAAAAGAAGAAGAGGGGGAAAGTAACAATGACCCAATGGGATGGATAATAGCAAGATTGGAGGCTTAAACTCACATAACTTGAAAATTACGTCAAAAGTAAATTGTCTAAACACTTTAATTAAAATCCAGAGAATTTCAGGCTCTAAAGAAACAAGGCCATTTATGTGCTGCCTATATGAAACACAACATAACTAAAAATAGGTATTTAAAAGCAAAAAATGAAAAAAAAAGAGACATAAGCATTCTATGACAATATCATAAAAGTGAGATAATGGAAATTAATGTAAGAAAAGATAAAGGATTTAAAAGTATATACCATACCAAAAGATATCGTTTGCTATGTCTAAAGAACAATACCAAGGTATTGGTTATGCTGTCTATTCACACCTTTTTGTACTCTAAAACACGCCCTTGGGTTCAATGAGGGCGAGAGAGTTCAGTGAACTGTAAGGTTGGGGATATGCTCTGATAGTGTGTCACAAGCCTGTATTTACAATATTATGAAGAGCAGTCCTTCTCATTTCCTTTTAGGTATTTATTTGGAAGATAATATGAAAGGTTTTCATGGAAGGCTATTAAATATTTTGGAGATTGAGAATTTAGGGGAAGTTTCTTTGTTTTCTGTGTTTAAATAGCAATTATTTTTACTTGTTTTCTGAGCAATTGGTTTATTTTTATCATAGAGTCATTCTAAGTACAATGAATAGCCTATCAGGTATTGATGTATCTGAATGAATTGGAACTAACTTTAGGAATGCTGAAATAGATTGAAAATATAAGGCTGCTGGCATAACAACACTTCGCTTAGTGAAGAAGAGCAAATCTATCAGTCTGAGAGTGGACAAGAAGTCACTGTCATTCAGTCCCTGCTAACATTTAACAACTGGACCTGAAACTTACTCTCACCCAAACAGAAAATTGGCCACAATCTGCTTTTCTTTTTTATTTTTTTACATACTGTATGATTTAATTGTTATGAAATTTAGAAATAGGTAAAACAAGCCTTTACTTATAGAAATTAGAACTCTAGTTGCTTCTGGAACAGGTAAGGGGACTGTCTGTAAAGGAGCACAAGGGAATTTCAGGAGTGATGAAAATGTTCTACATGTTTATTTGTGTAATGACCACATTAGTGTATATACATTTGTCAACATTCATTGATTGGTATATTTAAGATATATTAATTTTATTACATATAAATTATATCATAATTTTTTTAAGTTCTCATTTTAATTACTATACTTTAAGTTCTAGGGTACATGTGCACAATGTGCAGGTTAGTTACATATGTATACATGTGCCATGCTGGTGTGCTGCACCCATTAACTCGTCATTTACATTAGGTATATCTCCTAATGCAACCCCTCCTCCCCCCACCCCACAACAGGCCCCAATGTGTGATGTTCCCCACTCTGTGTCCAAGTGTTCTCATTGTTCAGTTCCCACCTATGAGTGAGAACATGTGGTGTTTGGTTTTCTGTCCTTGCCATAGTTTGCTGAGAATGGTGGTTTCCAGGTTCATCCATGTACCTACAAAGGACATGAACTCATCCTTTCTAATGGCCACATAGTATTCCATGGTGTATATGTGCCACATTTTCTTAATCCAGCCTATCATTGATGGACATCTGGGTTGGTTCCAAGTCTTTACTATTGTGAATAGTATTGCAATAAACATACGTGTGCATGTGCCTTTATAGCAGCATGATTTATAATCCTTTGGGTATATACCCAGTGACGGGATGGCTGGGTCAAATGGTATTTCTAGTTCTAGATCCTTGAGGAATCGCCACTCTGTCTTCCACAATAGTGGAACTAGTTTACAGTCCCACCAGCAGTGTAAAAGTGTTCCTATTTCTCCACATCTTCTCCAGCACCTGTTGTTTCCTGACTTTTTAATGATCGCCATTCTAACTGGTGTGAGATGGTATCTCATTGTGGTTTTGATTTGCATTTCTCTGATGGCCAATGATGATGAGCATTTTTTCCTGTGTCTGTTGCTGCATAAATGTCTTCTTTTGAGAACCGTCTGTTCATATCCTTCGCCCACTTTTTGATGGGGTTGTTTGATTTTTTCTTGTAAATTTGTTTAAGTTCTTTGTAGATTCTGGATGTTAGCCCACGATCTGCTTTTCAAGAGCCAAAGTGTGGCTTACTTCTCCTGTCACTACCTTTCTTTAAACATGTTGTCAGATGGTAACCTTCAAAACAACTAAACACAAAGAGATAGATGTGAATGAAGAAATGAACAATGGAAAACTATTTAAGAATTTTAGGCATCCCTCAGAAAAGTGAAACAGAAGCAGCAAATGAAAACACGGTATAGTGAGGAAAACTGTCTTCAGATACTGCTTTGCCACTCAAAAGAGAAATAAGATCTAAGTGACATATCCTTTTTCCAAATGCAATGAAAAGACAATTACATGTTATGTATAAAGGAAAAATTACAGTCACATGGTTAAGAAAAATATTCTCTGATTTACAGCTCCACTAATAACCACAAAATAGGTTAGACTCAGACATTTTTTGCAGCACTGAATGATGAAACACATTTGGAAATGCCCATACATTTATGAAGAGGAACGGTTTTGATATAGTATATTTCTAAATAGCCCACTTTTCTACTGTAAATTTCAAGTATGTAATAGCCAAGAAAATATACAACTCGTGCTATGTTTGCAATATTACCTGAAGAATACAGTCCAGTCAAAGAAGAGATAAATACAAATATTGAACATAAAATTCACTATAAAAAGGACTGAATTTATATAAATATAACAAATTTTGATAGCAATTCTAGATAGTTAAATTTGATTGTAGTATTAGATTCTAACATCAAAGATTATGCTCTTAAAATGTTTGTAAAGAATAAAATGACTGAGCAACAGTAAATAAAACTAAGAACATATTTCCAGGAAAAATTACAAGCACATAGAATGCTGGTGGGGAGAATAAGGATATGTTTGATTCCTCATTTTCATTAGGAGAATGTATTTTAAACTTCTATATTTAGAAAAATAAAAATTAAGTAATATCTTTGTAAAGTTCAAAAGTAATGATAAACAAGTTTAGAATAAGATGATTATTTTAAAAATACTGACGCAGAGGGGAGCAGGGGAAGAAGGAGATCAAAGAAAAGTGGAATAAAATTGTCCAAACAAAATCAATCAAAAAATAAACTCACTCTCAGAGACTAGAAAGCTAAGCTAAAAGTGCAATAATAAAACATTTAAAGAACTTAAAATGATATTGCAACGAGTAAAAATTAAATATTAGTACTACCAAGAAAATTTCTGATAAATCATCCAAAACAAATAAGTAAACAAGCAAACAAAAAAACCAAATCATGACTAAATGCTATTTACAGGACATGCACAGTATAGAAGAAAAAAAGAAAAATGGGGTAAAAAAGATCAAAGATTTTATAGGAAAATTCAAACAAAAAATAAGGCCATGCCATTATTGCAAATATGATTTCACCAGAAGCCATTAAGCAGGAAAAAGTCATTGTCTACTTATATAGAAGGTACAGTTCATCATGGTGATATAAAAGCAGTATATGTTCATATGAGACATAACACAGAGCAAAAATATTAGTGATCCATTATCAGAAATACAAGGAAAGGCCAGGCGCGGTGGCTCATGCCTGTAATCTCAGCACTTTGGGAGGCCGATGCGGGTGGATCACCTGAGGTCAGGAGTTCGAGGCCAGCCTGACCAATATGGCACAGCCTTGTCTCTACTAAAAATACAAAAATTAGCCAGGCATGGTGGCATGCACCTGTAATCCCAACTACTTGGTAGGCTGAGACAAGAGAATCGCTTGAACCTGGGAGGCAGATGTTGCAGTAAGCCAAGGTGTCACCACTGTACTCCAGCCAGGGCAACAGAGTGAGACTCTATAGGGTGAAAAAAAAAAAAAAGGAAAGAAAAGCAGTACAAGAAAAATGAACAGAAATGCACTTATTGTGGGAGATGTGGAAATTTTTTTTTCAGTATTTCAAAAGTAGACCATAGAAAACATAGATATATTCAAAATATAAGAAATATATGGCTCACACCTGTAATCCCAGCACTTTGGGAGGTCGAGGTGGGCAGATCACAAAGACAGGAGATCGAGACCATCCTGACTAACACAGTGAAACCCCGTCTCTACTAAAAATACAAAAAAATTAGCCAGGTGTGGTGGCGGGTGCCTGTAGTCCCAGCTACTCGGGAGGCTGAGGCAGGAGAATGGTGTGAACCCGGCAGGTGGAGCTTGCAGTGAGCAGAGATCGTGCCACTGCCCTCCAACCTGGGTGACAGAGCAAGACTCCATCTCAAAAAAAAAAAAAAAAAAAAAGAAAAAAGAAATATAATAAGGTTGACTTGTATATTTATTGTTCTTACTACCTATAACAATAATGGTTAAGATTGCCTAACAGTTAACTCAATGTGTGTTTAAATGGGTTATCCAAGATGATGCATATAACATTTTAGAGTGTTACTTCTGTCATATATTTTACAGATGAAAATAAAACATACTGAGACTGGAGAAATCAGTTATTTTCCTGGGTCTTGTAACTAATAAGTTCTATAGTGATATCAAACTTAGATCTGTCTATTCCAAAACTCACATTCTTAACCAAATGGTCACAAAGCACAATTTATACAGCGAATTTATATGAACTCATTAAAAATAAAACCCTAGAAACTATTAACTTTTTTCTAAAGTAAAAACTATAACTTTTCAAATGTTTAAATACAGAAAATTTTCTAAATATTTAACAAATCAAAAGGATATGAAGCCTACATTTGCAAATGTAAGAAAAAGCAGGCTAAAATAATCGAAAAATGTAGAAACAAAACTATACACAAAATAAGTTTATTATATTTAATATATTATTATGAAATATTTTATGTGAATTAATTATTTAGCTTTGAAATTAATTATTTAGCTTTTCGAAGAACTTTGAAAATATCTTCACAAGAAACATAAGGCAAACAGGAAGATTTCAATTAAGAGAATAAAGAAAATAACTTCACTCATTAAAATTCAATAGTAAATACAAGAACTTGTTCAAAAAAATAAAAAGGTGACATTTACAAGTTTTATCATTACAATTCTAATTTTTTTTAAAAGACAGGTTCTTGCTATGTTGCCCAGGTTGGATTTGAACTCCTGGGCTCAAGAGATCCTTCTGCCTCAACCTGGCAGAATCTGGATACCCTGACAAAACATTCTTTCAGATGAATAAACAATGGAAAGATCCAACAATATATTGAAAAGGGATAATAATGATAATAAACTTCCACTAACATACTCTAAAGCACACAGCCCTGAAATAAGCCAATCATTTATGGGAATCTCATGCACAATGAAAACAGTTTATAAAACATCTGAAAGAAATATGGATTAGTTGATAAATGCAATTTTTCTTCTTTAGAGAATTTGTTTGCATTTTATGTATTCAAGTAATCAGTACTAAAATTTAAGAAAAACAAACCTGGAAAATAAATTTGCACCACAAATGACAGCATTAAAACAATTCATTCTAATTTAGAAATATGTTTTACTAATCAGTCAATAAATAATAAGCTTCCCCCACAAGAAAAATGAACAGAAACATGTATGCAATATGAGAAATAAAATGCACAAATGATTAATAGATTTAAAATAGAATTTTAGTATGACTAGTAATTTTTAAATGCATGTTAAAATACTAAAACATCATGGTTCAATTATAGACTAGTCAACTATTACCATCCAATCGAAAATGTGCATTCTAATGAAAAGTTTCAGATAGTAGCTTTTTACAATAGCTATGGAGATCTGATAGTATTTATCACAATTTAAAGTATGTGCTGTTTTGATGCAATAATTCCACTTATACAAAATCATTCAAAGAAAGAAATAATGCCAGTAATTTTCCAGAGAATAAAATGAGCAAATATTATCTAACTTATTTAATAAGACTACCTTAACTTTGATTCTAAACTTGACAGAGACATTTCAAAAGGGGAAAATTCCAACTCAGCTATCATATAACTGGATTCACAACAGCAAAATGAAATATTAGTAAATTGAAACCAGCAATACATAGAAGATAAATAAGGAAGATCAACTTTAGTTTATTCTGGGAATCCAATGCAAGATTGATTTAACATTTAAAAACTGTCCAATATAATTGATGCAGACAAGACAAAAAAAGAAATAAATCATATTATATAGTCACCCTGATAAAAGCTCTTGATAAAATTTAGGATTCTTTTAACATAAAAGCCATGGGCAATTTAGAAATAGAAAGGCAATCTAGGGCCAGGTGCATTGGCTCATATCTGTAATCCCAATGCTTTGGGAGTCCAAGGCAGGAGGATCACTTGAGCCCAGGAGTTAAAGGTTACAGTGACCTATGATCGTGCCACTGCACTCCAGCTGGGTGACAGAGCAAGACTCTATCTCTTAAAGAAAATAAAAAGGCAATCTAGGCATCTATGCTCTTTCTAAATCTGATCAATCGTATCTACAAAACCTATAGCAAATATACTTCATGATAAAATGTTAAAAGTTTCCCTCTGGAATCTGGGGAAAACAAGTATGTCTGTGATCAGAGCATCTATTCAACATCATACTGGAAGCTCTACCCAAGGTTAAGTTAAAGTATAGAAAAGGAAAACAAAAGTCATTGTTTGCAGGTTTATGTTGAAAACACAAAAGACAAAAGTAGACATGACAGTAATAAAGAATAATAAGTATTTTACCAGATAGCAAGACATTATGAAATTGTAGTGATTAATATACTGCAACATTAGAAATAGATAAATATTGAGCAAAATAAGTCAGATGAAAAAGAATACTTACCATATGAACCTATTTATATAAATTTCAGAAAACAGATACAACTTAATGATAGTTGTATATAGGAAAATACACATTTGCTATTAAAACAAAATATCATAGTAAGGTGAAAACACAGTGTTTCATTCTTTGTATTTCCCAAACATTGGTTATTAAAATAATGTGCAGAGTGATCACCCCCTCCTGCTAAAGATAGGCTTAAGGCAACAGTAGAAACTCTACAACTCATGTGTAATGCTGGGTATAAAGACGAGACAAGTGGTTCCAACATACCCAGTCTCACCTTCCTTGAAAGGTGTACTTAAAGATGAGGGTAACAGAACTTATTAAACTTGACAAATCAGGAGTAGGAAAAGTAGATTTTGCTTTCTCGTCCATATCAGTTACTTTACTAAACACTTCTCAAGATGTGAAGGCTAAAGGAAGGGGTAATCATCAAAATAATTGTCACTGTTTTTAAATGAATAATTAATTTTAGGTACCAATAACTGTTCTGGGGGCTTAAAATAAATGGTTGCTTTGTGACTCACAGCAACAAATAGAACAGTTACTATTACATCTCCAGTCAAAAGATCATGGAAAGAAATGCCAACACTCTAGTTTCTCTCAACCTGAGGAGCAGCCAGGAGCTGAAGGCCATTGCATTGGTTGATGTAGATGAGTGAGCACTCCTCCAAGCTGAAATGGACTGACTCACCTCCTTTTGAGTAGCTGACAGATTTACTACATGGAGTGGGGGACCTTTCCCAGTATATTATTCCTATTCTGATTATTAGTTTCAGTCATGAATTAGATTACTCACTCAAAACAAACTTTAAATTCCTTCTTATGTATGAAAAACATCCAATGTTTGAAATAAGAATGACTCAAATTGATGTGATGTTTTCTGCTTAATTATTGTTTCTTAAAAAGTTCTCTTTGAGCACTAAGAAATGCGAATTTCAGTACCAAAGAGGAAAGTGCATATATTTTTGGAGCTCTCTGATGATCAGGAGATATAAAATTGTTTTAGCATTTGCTATGGTGTGGGTTGCAGCATGGATCATGCTGCTTATTTATAGGCCTGACTGTGACACAGTATCACCCATTTAATTATAATTTAATTATAATGAGGAGGTTGTTCATATCTAAGGGAGTAATACATCAGGAGCATTCATAAAAATAAAAAATAGTTTAACTTCATAACAGTATTTCAATCTCTTGATGAATCTTATCTTTCCAAGTTTTTTTTTTACCTTTTTTAATGTAAACTCAAACTTAGCCATAATCTATTATTTATATCTTAGTCTCTAATTTTGGTGATCAGCTGCTCAATCATTATAAAAGTGAACAGCTTGAGATTAGCATGCAAGGTTTTAGTCAGAAAAGCTTAACTCTCAAATACCATATTATAGTTTAGCTATTTATCCATAATCAAATTTATAGTAATTAAATAAAATGCTCAAGGATTTTAAATCCATCTTACAAAGTAATCTAATTTATATTTATAACTTCATAATTATATTATGTTCCAATGATTACTAGAATCTTACACATTGAGAGTGAACGATATAGATAGACTTATTTTTTCCTTGGTTATTTGATCTCACTAATTATACATTTAATAATGATCGATTATAAGTTAATGTACATAATTGTTTTATTAAATCTAAATCATAGTTAAACACTTATTTAATAATCTAAGTTAGTATTGCCCTTTAACGTCTCTCAGTAAATTAGAGTTACATTTTCTCACCTAAAATTTTAAGAGTTTTAAATTATTTTTTGTTCTACCGACTACTTTCTTTTCTTGAATTATGGTTGAAGCAAAAGTAACTGTGATTTTTGGCACTGAAAGTAAGGGAAAAGATCACAATTACACTTGCACCAACCTAACAGAATAAACCAACATACTTATTCTAACACAATGAGATCATGAAGAGTAAAATCTTAGACTTTGAATGATTGAGCCTATTTTGTTTGCTGGTTTGTCTGAATGCTGGTATTGAAGAGATAGGATTAATTTTATTTTACATGGAGTGGTATAGTAATAACTTAGAGAACTGGTAACTTTCCCTTAGCCAACCCCTATTCTAAGCTCTTTACATCAACGTATCATTTAATCTTCAAACAACCTTGAATGGTAGTGCTATTATTATTCTCTTTAAAGGAAGAAGAAACTGAGACATAGAGAAGTTACCTAAACTTTCTCAAAGTCAAACAGGTCGTGAGTGAGAGAGCCAGGCATCCGGACTCTAAAGCTTAGGCTCTTAACCACTATTCTTTCCCCGGCATCGATATCCTTGGCTTCAACTTATAGGAGCTTAAAGACTGAGAGTTGCAAATATAACTAATAAGTTATTTATCACCTCCATGTAATATTTTCCTATTGGGAAAGCTATGAATGTCTTCTTGTTATATAACAAGTGTTTCTAATTAAGGCATGTGAGAGGGGAATTTTCCATTTATTAAACTACATATGTTCCTTGAATTCTATTTATGTTACTGACTATAAGCTCATCAGAGTTGTGTTTTTCTTTTGTTTCAAATACAATTAGGAAACCCAAACAAATTTATTTTAAATGTTTGAAGTAGATATCTGAAGTAAGAATGAATCAACATAAGAAAGCGAATCACTAGGAACAGGGAGGAGTTCTGAAGGTCTGCATATGTGTGTCTGCATACCTGCAGGTTGGAAGCAAAACCAGGTCTCCTCCTTTAAGATTTGAAAGTAACAAATGTACATGTAATATTCATAGTGACTGAGTAAAATACATTAAAGCAGTCCTTCTTAAGAAACCCATGTTACAAAGCTATGGAGATGGAAGCCAAAATTGGTGAGAACTCTTTATTGCCAAATGCTGTGCATGCCACTTTGTGTACATTCTCATCTAATTTTCCTAACGACCTAGTGAAGGATGTATTATTCCATATTAAAGTTGAGGGTTTCAGAGCCATTCAAATAACGTCCTTAGTGAGGAAGTAGCATGGTTCCATTGGAAGCCACATCTTATCTAGTGCCTGAAACGGTCATTTTCCATGTTCTCTTTTAAGAATCTTACAGCCTTAGGCTGGGCACGGTGGCTCACACCTGTAATCCCAGCACTTTGGGAGGCCAAGGTGGGCAAATCACCGGAGATCGGAATTTTGAGACCAGCCTCGCCAACATGGTGAAACCCCGTCTCTACAAAAAATACAAAAAAAAAAAAAAAGAAAGAAAAATTAGCCAGGCCTGGTGGCAGGCACCTGTAATCCTGGCTACTTGGGAGGCTGAGGCAGGAGAATCGCTTGAACCTGGGGGTTGGAGGCTGCAGTGAGCAGAGATCTTGCCACTGCACTCCAGCCTGGGCGACAGAGCAAGACTGTCTAAAAAAAAAAATCTTACAGCCTTAGAGAACTGTTACTATTAAAATGGACACACAGGGTCACATTTCTATCTTTGATTGTCTTTCATATCCTAAACATGCTATATATTTATACAGAATAATATGTAAGTAGGTATGCTTTTATAATATAGCATCGGTGCATGCAAAGACAATAGTCACTAATCTGCTAATACAAAATAAGACATGCAATCAATTAATATTTGAACATTACTGATTACTAAAACAAAACTTCCACATGTGAGCTACAAAATTGATCTCCCAAATTGGTCTCATTTTAATTAAGTTTTGCAAAGGGGTCCTAGTTTATATGTAGATATTCAATATTCTGTAATATGGGCATATAAATTCTGAAGGTTATTAAGAGTTTTCCTAAGTTTTTAAGTTTATAGGTTGGCTTCAGAGTTAAATTGGTTGATTACAGTTAAACCCACAAAATAAGCTTCCGTCCTCAAATATCGTAAATTTTAAAATGTTTAAGATAGTAATTATACTTTTAAAAAGCACCAAAAAATTATAAGCATAATTTGAGACATTTGATAGATACGATCACATTTGACAGAATCATTCACATTCCCTACAGGGGACAGCATTTTTACATTAAACAAGCCTGGATTTATGATATCGGCTCTCTTCAAAGCAATGCCTTCCAGGTCTCCAGACTCCACAGAAGATGAATTCAGTTCACCGCCTCAGGCCTGGAGATTTGGCCCCCAATGAGACGCATTGATGCAGTTTGCTTCCTTGCTTAATATCTTCTCTAGGTGGCAGACTGGAGAGATGGTGTCTGGAAGGTGATTTGGTGAAAATGGTGGTAATTTAGCAGCAATTTTTGTAGCTAGTATACCCCAGTGGGAGTCATTCTGTTCCCTAGAAAGTAAGAGCTTTGATCAAACATCCATGTAGGGAGGCTTATGGGCTCAACATGGAGTTAAGTTGAAGAAATGGGTAAAACACACAGAGCTGACTCCAACCTAACAGGCAAGGCTCTGCACAAGATGTGATGTGGGTATCCACTGAAATGCAGGACTGTGGTGAGAGTTTAGATTAAATCACATCTGCTGCCACCATCAGTGTTCTTTCTCTTTGCTGTTTTCCTATTTGGAAGAGAGCTCATAAACGGACATGAGTACAGAATGATGAGTGAGACAAGTGATAAATAAAGACAAAGAAAATGAAACTCAGTTCTCTTTCTCGCCTTTTCTTATTGTTCTGAGCAAAATGGGGAAACATGTTGATATCCAGAGCCTTATGGTGAGATATTCACATTTTCATGTGTGATTCTAATAACTTTTAAAAAATTATTTTGAAGAGCAATGGGAAAAACATTTTTATTAACCTCTTTAAGAGCACATAGAGGAACAGTATCAACCTTGCTGAATGTGATCCCAATAATTAAACCTTGATTTCATGAAAACTACGAAATGCTTGATTTATTAGCTAATTAACTGTATTATTTATTAAACCTAATTTAATGGGCATATACTGGGTGCCACCTTGGTTTCCCTAAAGAGACTGGAAACTCATTGGCACAAAAAGACATAAAGCAAGCAGAGGTGGATTTACTATGGAAAGAAAGGAACAGACTTCAGAGTCATTCATATACAAGGCTCTCCCAAGCCTTCAAAGATATCAGCACAGTGTCAACGTGGCCATAATTTTCATAATATTTACTAAAGATATTAAATCACTTTTCAGTACATACATTTTTCCCTCCATTATATTTCTCCATAGCTGTTGAAACACTGAGGTGGCCTTGGTCATTTTGAGCATCTGATTAAAGGAAAGTTGAATTACAGTTTCATTTAGATTGTGTCTAAATGAATAGAGAGGTAGTTTACAGCTACTTCCTCGTCTAGGTGTAGTTGTTCTGGTATAGGGAAGACTTCCAAGAGTACTTCCACTCCCTATTTTGTCAATTTGTCCAGCTTTGTGACACCAAGATCAGTCCAGAGGCCTGTGTTGGTATAAACATGCCCTATGCCATCTAAAATACGTGGCTACAGCAAGGGCACACAGTCGGAAGCATACAAAGCTAGAAGTTACTCTATGAAAAATTCTTCTCATCAGTAAACACAACTATAAGTAGAAGATTTTTTCTTATCAATGCGTACTCAGAACAATATTTCTATCTTGTCAGTTATATAATTGATAATACTGTGTATAGGATTATCAATGCAGGAATGATTATTTTTCTTTTTTTGAAGATTTCCACAAATGAAATGTACCAGAATCCTTGTGTTGGTAGAACATTGACCCATAGCAGGGCTCTTATGGGAATATCTGTGACAAAACATATGCAACATAAACTTGGTATAATTTTTCCCATTTTGACAACATTCCTGAAAATTACATGACATGACCAAAGATATTCTTTCTGTAAATCTGAAAGAATATCTCTAAGCCATGCAAAACAATTATTGAGCAAACATGCTAAAGGAAAGTACAAATTATTTCTCTATTTTATCTGCAGAAATATAATATTATAAAATGGTTACCATATAAAATTTTTTTAAATTCTGCCAAAAATGAAGAAAAAGCATACTACAGAAATTTTTCAAAGATAAAATTTTTTTATTTTATAACATATGTGCTATTTCTCAGGTTTTTAATTTTCATAGTTTGGTGTTTTTTTTGAAATAAATTTTCATTTTATTCACCTATTTTTGCATTCATAACTTTATTTTATTTATTTATTTATTTATTTATTTATTTATTTTGCTTGCTTGCTTGCTTGCTTGCTTATGGTCTTCCAAATCTTACAAGCCAAAGATTCTGGAAGCAAGAATTACTTAGAGCTCTGGAATCAAGGATTATATTATTCCCTGTCTTGCATCAGTAAGATACAAAGGAATATCTTCAATCTCACCACTTCTAGAAAGCATGTGCTTTTGAAAGATTCATTCTTTTATATGGTTCTTTTATATGGCAAATTCTATTATCATGCTCACCAATAAACAACAGTGCTCATATCCTGATTGTCCTCAGATATCTCTAAGGGCTATTTTGGTCAGATTTTGTCTTCTACCTGTAAAGATTAAGGCATAGTCTTCATTCAGCCCAGAAGACAGAAAGCTTGACTAAAATAAATGTTGATGTGTTTCAAATAATATATATTTCTGGGGAAAAAAGAAATTATTAAGTGTCTGATGATTATGCCACTTTTACTCATAATTTCCTGAGTGTTATTTAATAATTATATAAATATGTGTTTAGAAAATCCTGACACTGGGTCCTGTGCAAGGCCTAGGTGATTAAAAACAAATAAACAGGCCAGGAGCGGTGACTCATGCCTGTAATCCCAGCACTTTGGGAGGCCGAGGTAGGGGGATCACCTGAGGTCAGCAGATCGAGACCAGCTTGACCAATATGGTGAAACCCTGTCTCTACTAAAGATACAAAGATTAGCTGGGCACGGTGGTGCATGCTTGTAGTCCCAGCTACTCAGGAGGCTGAGACAGAATTGTTTGAACTCGGGAGGTGGAGGCTGCAGTGAGCTCTGAGATTGTGCCATTGCACTCAAGGCTGGGTGACAACATGAAACATACAAACAAATAATAATTACATTTCTGTTTCACAGTGAGGAAGGGAATTAGGTAGAAGATTTCTTACTGCAACACATTGAGTACTTTAATTCCTCCGAAGAAAGTGCATGTATAAAGAAGGTGTGTTTGAGCTCAGGAATGTGATAGGATCCTCTGGAGAAGTACGCTGGGGGAGCACTATGGGGGACATTGCATACGCCTGTAATTCATTCTGATTTTGTTGTTTAACTAGCAGACCATGATCACAGGCATTCAAGAAGGGGCAAAAATATTATATGGCTTTGTTTTAGAACAATTACCATGGTGACTATGAGGAAGACTGAAGTAGGACAAGGAGTAAAAAATGTGTTCTAAATATTCAAGAGATCACTTGGGATCAATGGCCCCAGACTCTATGCTGGAAGCATCAGCAACAAAGAGACAGTGAGGGACCCTGTGACATATGAGATATTGAAATATTGTTTACAAGAAGACTCAGCTATCTTGGAACATGACTAGCTGGCATGATGATGCTTTGTCTGGAGGCCCAGACTATAATATGGCTTTCTGATATCTGAGAATTTGGAAGTCTGCAACACTTCCAAAATTTTAAAAAATACAAAATTTGGGGATTTATTTTATAACTATGGGATTATACACTGCACAATTTTTATTGGTTTTAAAAGGTTGATCTGACTAGCTCTATTTTGTGAACTGTAAACTATTTTGTGTAACTGAATTCAAACTTTCCCTTGACTTGTGGAAATTACTTAGCCTGTGAGATGAAGAGGGGTTTGTAAACTGTAGAAAATGTCATGGATGTGGAAGGACTTGCCCTGCTCCTCATTTCAGTTACCGTTTTTCTTCCTTCAGCTTCTGCATCAGACACATAATTTCCTCTTCTCTGTAGACTAGCTCAACAGAGGTATGCAGTTAGAGCTGAGAAAAACAGCATAGTAAAGGTGAACTATAATGAGATACACTATTGCAAGATGTTCGGGTGGTCCGTGGGTACAAATTAGTCTCCATTCATTCATTTATTTTTATTTATTATTTTATTCATTCCTCATTAAATATTCCTCAATTCATTAAACATATATTGCCTGTATCTGTACTGTGTTTAGGACCAATAATACAAACTTTGAGAAGATACAGAGATTTTTGCCTCCAATATGGTTGAGTAGCAACAACAGCAAACAATAAATTCTGGAGAAAACAGAGAAACTTCCACATGCAGGCACTGAAGAATGAACAGAAGGCAGAAATTTGAGGAGAGTTGCCACTAAAAGAAAAGGGAAAAAAGCTGGGTAATTTTCTTGTTTTTATAAGTTTTCACCCAGTAACAGTCCCTTGTCTGTACCACAAGAGGTAGCTAAAACTCCAGTGGGAAGCCCACAGTCCTACTGGTTTGTGGACTATATGACTATAGTCATATAGTCATATATGTCAACTATATGACAGAGATTGAAGCAATGACTAACGATGGGAATCAATGGGCAATGAGGGGTTGGTGGAAATCCTGGAAAACGAAACGCTATAGAGAATCAGCCCCACATTCTTTGCATAAACTCTGCTCAAGTCTTTGGCTGAACCCTGAAACATACATATGCAAGACAGAATCCAAACAGGCCAGTTAAATCTAAAAAGAACTCAAGAAGAGTTAACCTTCCATTTTCCTGAGGACAAAACAGAGATTATAATTTGAGTTCAGATTATAGTTTGAGTTAACTGGTTACTTTTAAAAAAAGTTTTTCTCTTCAAAAGAATGCAAGATAATAAAAAAGCTTCTGTACAATATTCTTCAAAGTGTCCAGGATACAATTGAAAATTATGGAATACATGGAAAACAGAATAAAATGACATTTAACAAGAAAAAATGAATAGAGATAAGCCCTGACATGGCTCAGATATTTGAATTAGCAGAAAGGATTTTAAAGCAATTGTTTTGATGATACTCAATGATGTAAAACAAAGTATGAGGGAAAAGATAACATTTCAATAGACAAATATAATGGGTGAAAGAAAACCAAATGGAAATGTTAGGACTGTTAAGTGCAGCATCTATACACTCATGTATTATATCTATCTATTTATGTATACCCACATCTATGTATATGTCTAATCTATCAATCTATCCACCTACCTTGGATGAGCTTACCAGAAAAGTGAAGATCACAAGGCAAAACAAAACAAAAAAATCACTGATCTTGATATTAAAATGATAGAAATTATGTAAATGAAGGAAAATTGATTTTTTTAAAGGCAGAAAAAAGTAATAAAGTGGTAGAGACCTATGGGAAAATGTTGAAAGGTCTAATATATTGAAGTGCCAGATCAGAAAGAGAATGGGGATTCCAAAAAATCAAAGAACCATTGACCAAAAATATCCAAATTTTAGTTAAAGACATAATATTACAAATTCAAACAACTTAGTGAAACTCAACCAGGCTAAATGCAAAGAAAAACATACTAAGTCCATTATAGTCAAAATGTTTTCAAAGAAAATCTAGAAAGTGGCAAGAGAGTATATTAAATACAGGACAGTGATTTCAATCACCACTGACTTTTCATCAGAAACACTGGAGAGAAGGCCAAAGGGAAGCACTGAAAAGTAAATAAACTTTCAACCTAGAATTCTACATCTGGCAAATATAACCCTCAAGAATGAATACAAAATAAAGGCATACTGAGTTAAACAAAAATTAAGAGAAATCATTGCCAATAGATTTGCACTACTTAGAAATGCCCCAGGAAGGTCTTCAGGATGAAGGAAAAAAAAATAAGACAAGATGGATATGCAGATCTTCTGTATATGAAGAAACTCAAAATAGTACGTAATTTTTTTTTTAAAACTGCCTATCCTCTAAATTTCTTTCATATAGCTGCTCAAAGTTCACATTCTTATATAGTATTCTGGAACTTTTAATGTACGTAAATAAAAACTATAGTATAAAGGATAGAAAGAGGTTGCAGATGGAACTGTATCATCTCAGGGATTCTATATTTTTCATAATGTGGCATAATAACAAATCTTAAAGTTGAGGATGTATACTTTAATCCATAGAAGATTCACTAAAAATTAATGCCAATATGTAGACATAGGAATCCAGTGCATACATTAAAATGAAATTTTTAAAGACTTGCAATTAATTTTTTAAAAAATCAGGAAAGGAAAACCTGATAAATTAAAAAAAACAGAGGAAACACAGCAAAGCAAATGGTAAAATGACAACAAATATTGCATTAAAAGATAATGAACTAAATAATCCAATTGAAAGTTAGAGATTTTCAGAATGGATATAGAATGAAGAACTAACTAGATAGATGTTGTCCACTATAAAAGTATTATACATATAAAGACACAGATAGATTGAAAGTAAATAGAAAAAGAAATACAGTGTAAAGCATATTCATAAGGATGTTGGAGTGGCTGTACCTCATGTTGAATAAAGTAGATTTCACAGCTCTGGAGGTTGGAAAGTCCAAGATCAAGGTGCTGACAGGTTTGGTGTCTGGTGAGGAGATTCTTCACAGAGAATTCTGAGTTGTAAGAGTTCTTATATTCTGGGTGAAAGTCCTTGTAAGATATATGATTTCCAAATATTTTCTCCCATTATTTGGATTGTTTTTTCACTTTATTATGATGTCTTTTAAAGCAGAAAAGTTTTTAGTTTTGATGAGATCTAACATAGTCTTTTTCATTTGTGCTGTTGGTGTGATATCTAGGAAACCATTGCCTAATGTAAGGTCACAAAGATTTAGTCCTTTGATTTCTACCATAAATTTCATAGAAACTTGCTGTTACATTTAGGCATTTAAAATATTTTGGGTTATTGAATATGATGTAATGAAGATGTTTAACTTCATTCTTTTGTATGTGGATATTCAGTTGTCCTAGAATCATTTATTGCAAATATTACTTCTTCCCTTTTCAATTATTCTGGAACCCACTGAAAAATCAATGTAAGGGTTTACTTATGACCCTCAATTACACGCCACTGATCTCTGTGTGTATCCTTAAACCAATACCACACTGTCTTGATTACCACAGCTGTTTGGTAAGTTCTGAAAACAAGAAATGTGAGTACTCCAACTTGTTTGTTTTCGAAAATTATTTTGGCTCTTCTTGATGCTTTTAATTTCCATGTGAATTTTAGGAAGAGCTTGTAAATTTATGCAAAAGCTGTAACTTGCATTTTGAAAGAAATGTTGTCTTCCAATTCATGAACATGTATGTCTCTGTTTAGGTTTCTAATTTCTTTCAATAATGTTTGTAGTGCCCAGTGAACAAAGATTTCACTTCTTTTGTCATATTTATGTCTAAGATTTTATTCTTTTTTGATGATATTTTAAAGTTTTTTTTTAAATTTTGTTTCTGGATTGTTCATTGCTAGCATATAAAAATACAATTGATTTTGTTATGATGATGTCATGATGTTTTTCCTGTGACCTTAGTGAACTTGTTTAAGAGATCTAATGTTTTTTGGGGGAAGGGAGGGGTCCTTTATAATTTTTTACATAAAATAATATCTTCTGTGAATAAAGATAGTTTACTTCTTTCCTTTTTATTTTTTTCTTGTAGATTTGTTCTGGCTTGAATCGCCAGAAAATACTGAATAGAGGAAATGAGAGTAGACATTCTTGTCTTTTTTCTTATTTTAGGGGAAAGCATTCAGTTTTTCACCATTAGCATTATGATAGCTATGGGTTTTTGGTAAATGGCCTTTATCAGAGTGATGTAGTGTTCCCTTCTATTCCTAGTTTTGAGTGTTTTATAATGAAAGCATTGTGCATTTTGTTACATTATTTCTCTATGTCTATTGAAGTAATTATGTGTTTCTTGTTCATTATTAAATTATGAATTACACTGATTAATTTCATATATTAAACCAACCTTGAATTCCTGAGACAAATTTCACTCAATCATTGTATATAATTCATTATATATGTTGCTGGATTCAGTTTGTTAGCATAGTTGACCCTTGAACAACACAGAAGTTAGGAACTTCAGTGCCATTTAACATCCAAAATCCATGTATAACTTTTGACTCCTCCAAAACTTAACTACTAATAGATTACTGTCCACCAGAAACCTTACCAGTAACATAAATGGTTAAGTAACACATATTTTGTATATGTATCATATACTGTATTCTTTCAATAAAGTAAGCTAGATAAAAGAAAATGTTAATAAAATCATACAGGACAGAAAATATATTTACTATTTATTAAATAGAAGTGGATCATTATAAAGGTCTTCATCCTCATCACCTTCACATTGAGTAGGCCGAGAAGGAGAAAGTGTTGATCTTGCTATCTCAGGGGTAGCAGAGTTGGAAAACATGGAGGAGATGAAAAGTGAAGCAGGAGAGGCAGGTACCTTTGGTGTATCTTTTATTGAATAAAATCTGCATATAAGTGGACCTGCATGGTTCAAACCCTGCATTGTTCAAAGGTTAACTATTTTATTGAAATATTGTGTCTATATTCATAAACAGTATTAATTCATAGTTTTCTTTTCTTGTTAATATCCTTGTCTAGTTTTGGTATTTGGATAATACTGACCTCATTAAATGAATTGAAAAGTGCTTCCTCAAATTCTAATTTTTGAAAGAGTTTGTGAAAGAGGATTTGCACTAATTCTTCTTTAAACATTTGGCAGAATTCATGTGTGAAGCTATGTGTGCCAAGGCTTTTCCTTATGGCAAGATTTGATTACTAACTTTATATTTTTAAAAATCGATTCATATTTTATGTTTTTACATTAGGTAGTTTTGGTAGTTTTGTTTTTCTGGAAACTTGTTTATTACATCTAGCTTGTCTATTTTGTTGACACACAATCATTCCCAATATTTCTTTATAATTTGTTTTATTTCTATAATGTTGGCAGTAATATCCCTTATTTTACTCCTGATCTTATTAATTTAAGACTTTTATTTTTTTCCTTGGTAAGCATAGGTAAAGGCTTGCCAATTATATACTGATCTTTTCTCCAAGAACAAGTTTCAATTTTGTTGTGTTCCTATACTGATTTTCTACTCTCTGTTTTGTTAATTTACACTTGATATTTCTTTTCTTCCTTCTGCTTGCTTTGCATTTCATTTGCTGTTCATTTTCTAGTTCCTTATAGTGGAAGTTGAAGTTAATAATTATAATTTGGGCTTTTTTCTTCTTTTTTAATATAAGCATTTTGAGGTATAAATTCACTTCTAACTACTCTCTTTAGCTGCATCCAATAGCTTTGCCATGTTGTGTTTTTCTTTTCATTTGTCTCAAAATACTTTATAGATTTTCTTGTAAGTTCTTTTTTGAACCATTTGTTATTCAGTAGTGTGTTGTTAAATTTCTATATATTTGTGTATTTCCCAAATTTCCTTCTGTTATTGATTTCTAATTTTTTATGCTATAATCAGATAACAACTTTGTATGATTGTAATCCTTTTACATTTATCGAGGCTTATTTTGTGGCCTAATGTATGGTCTATCCTGGAGCATATTTTCTGTGTACATGGAAATAGTTTGTTGTTAGTGTATAGAATGTATTAAAAATGTCTACTAGTTCTGTGGATTTATAGTTTTGTTCAAGTCTTCTATTTTCTGTTTCATCATCTTCCACATTGATCTATCCATTATTAAAAATGGGTGTTTTAGTCTCCAACTATTATTGTTAAATTGTCTATTTCTCTGTTCAATTTTGTCAGTTTCCCCTCATGTATTTGAGTTGCTGTTTTTAGGTAGAAGTATGTTTATAATTGTTATGTTTTCCTGATGGAATGTCTTATCTAACATTATAAAATGCCATTTTTTCTATTAATTTTTCTCTTAAGGTTTATTTTGTCATTAGTATAGACACTCCAGGCTATCTGTGACTTGAGGACAAGCAAAATTTTCTTAGGACACAAACGGTAAGAGTCATGAATAGAATAATAATTTAAATTTCATCAAGGTAAAAAGTTCTGTTCATCTGAAGGCACCATTAACAAAATAAATCATGAGAACAGACTTGAAGAAAAAATTTGCAAAACATGTATCTGACAAAAACCTAGTATTCAGGATATGTAGCTTATCATTATAATTCAATAATAAGAAAACAAACATTCAAACACAAATAGGCAACAAATGTTAATAGACATCTCACAAAAACAGATACATTAATTAGCTAGTAAGCAACCAAAAATGTGCTCGGCATCATTAGTTATAAGGGAATTTCAAATTAAAACTAAAAAGATATTTGAGTACACACCAACTATAATTCTCAAAATTTGAAAAAGACAGATGACACCAAATGATCAAAAATGTGTGGAACAACAGAACTCTCATAAGTTATTGTTAAGAGTGAAACCATAGAACCACTTTGGAAATAATTCTGGCAGTTTATCCTAAAACTATACATCCACCTACACTATGCCATTCTGATTCCTAGTTATTTATCTGAGAAAAAATACACATATAGCCACAAAAAGCTTTTTCAAGAAAATTCCTATCAGTTTTATTCATATCGTGAAACAGCTGATAAATCCATCAATATAAGAATGAGTAAACAAACTGTGATATATACACGCAATTTTTTACTACTTCGCCCCCAAAACAAATGAACTTATACATGCAACTTGAAACAACATGGGTAAATCTTAAAATTGGGAATGAAAAAAAAAGAGATATAAAGAGTTGATTCTGTATAAAGTTCTGAAATTGAAAACAAATATATTTTGGGGAAAAAAGCAGAACAGAGGTTAATTCTGAAGGTGTTGGAAAGGGGCATGGGGGAAGATTTTCTGTTGATAATATTTCATATCATAGGTATTTGATTTGCACAGATGAATGCATTTGTCAGAACTCACCAAATGGTATACGTAAGTTTTGTGGTTTTAATGTGTTATGTTTACTCTAAAGAAAAAGAATTCTAAACAAATATTCAACTCTATTTTGTGTGTATAAAGTGAAGTTTACTGATCAAAAACTTACTTTGATATTCATAAAAATAATAAAATGGACTGATGGCTGGAAGGATGGATGGACAGATGAATAGACGTTACTAAGCAAGTACATTAAAATGTCAAATGTAGAATCACTTTGGGATAAGGGGTATTCACTACAAAATTCTTTCAACTTTTATGTATGTTTGAAAATTTTCATAATATTTTTGGAGATAAAACAAAATACAGGTCAGGAATCAATATGCTCACAGCCTAGAAAGATGGACTTTCAAGCAAATAACTATAACACAGTAATGAGTGCAGAAATAGAAGTGTGTTCCTTAAACAGTGGTGGCACAAAGAGGAAATTTACTACGGTAATAAGTCAAATACTATGGTCCAAAATTCTGATTAGAGATGGCTCGAGGTCAGAGATGGGCTAAGGAGTTTGGACTCTATCCGCTGGTGATGCGGAGGTATTGAAGGGATTGTAACGACAGTTCTTCCACGTACCAGCTGTCTGGAGGGACTGGGATGTGACTATGATGGCAGTATCACTTCTGCAGCCATTGGTGTGCCTATCTTGAAATGAGCATTGCTCACTGTATTCTTTGGGGTTTTTAGAAAGGACCAGCCAAATGCCCCAGGGCACATTCTGGGCTATACTTTGCTAGGGAGGAGCTTGACGAGCACTGCAAGAGCATGTTGCAGCCTCTCAGCAGGACTCTGAGCAAGCCTCCACCCTCCCAGGGGAAGGAGGCCAGTGGGTACTGCTTCAGCATTATGATTGTATTTGATTTTAAAAGAATGTTCACATTCACTTTTTCCTCCCAAGGTTTCCGTGATGGCTTACTATGTACTTTTGGAAAAGTCCAATACAAATGACTTGGAAGCAATGCTAATGTTTTTAAATAGAGCACTCAAATTCTTACCTTAAAGCCAAGTTCCGTGATGAATTATCTAAGATTCACCTGAGTGTAGGACTGAATTAAGAACCCGTATCATTGATGATGCATCTTTAAACTAAATGAGCCAATTTAGGAGCGAAACAGTTTTTTTAACCATATTACTTATATTATAATAAGTACAAATAAATTCCAGAATGACAACGTGGGGCTATCGAGTACCAGTAGTTGAATGTGGGTTATTCAGATACTAATCGTGTATAAACACTCAAATGTGAATTAAAGCTAGATTAAGCACTATTTTCAATTTTTCAAAAGTTAAGGAAAACTCAGAGACACTGGTGTTTGGCCTAATTACTCCTTAAGGAAGAATAGAAAAATACCTGTGACAGTAACCTTGATGACTAATCTTGAGGTTACAAAATAAAGTGACCGCAGAACATATTCCAGGAAGCATCTTGCCATATAACACTGCACTGTCTTAAACAATTCCAGAAAGCATGTCCAAGTTACACAGGGAACTACTTAAACTATCTTATGATCCCAAGCCATCAGTAATTTTGAAGACTCCATCATGTACATATTGTATTCACTATAAATCCTACCTGAGTTTTCAATGTTCTTTCTCATTCCCTAATAAATTCATTAAAATAACAACTATAAAATAACAATTATCATTCATTATTTAGGAAATCCATCTAAACTTTTAAAAGAAACACATTTGTTTCAGAGATGGAACAAATGTGTTTCTTTTAAAAGTATGGAACTCAGCGGCTCTTTTGATAATAGTGTAGATGGGACTGAAGTGTCTGTAGCCCCTAGATTTCTGAGGATGCACTTGACTGATGGGGAGGCTGCAAACCATATGAGCCATCTCCTTGGAAATGCATCTTCCCTTGGGGGCTGATTCCTACATCCATACTGAAAAGTTAATCATTTGCCATTGGCAAGAAACAAATGCAGCCATTTTTGCACTGACATATAGTGTCTACTGCTCTATAAATTTTTCAAAGGAAATAGATTCAAGCTCTATCAGACTGAAGGATTAGGAAATAATAATCACAGATTCTTCTCTTTAGAGCCATTTGTCCTCTTGCTCCTGATTTTCATCAATTCTCTATAATTTTCACCCACTCTGTCTCAAGATCATGAGTTATCATTGGTTGCCACCAGAACACTCCACAGCAATTTGTCTTATTGAAACATGGGCTGGCCTCATGGCTGTGAATAATCCTTCACTCCCTAATATATCATATATTCTCTAAAATTCTCTCCCCTCCTAAGGACTGCATAATGCTGTCCTACGGCTGATGAGGCCAGAAATTGATTTCTTGCGTTTTGAAAACTGCTATAGTTATAACATGTTCATTTTTAAAATATGCATCAGGTTGAAGGCATTTCCAGAAAATCAGGTAATTAAACTATCCTCTTGTGCATGAATAAGGATCACTTTGGCTTAGCAAGTATATGTCACTGGAATAAACAAAGCTCCTGAATTGGGCACTTTCAGCTTTTTCCTTTTTTTTTTTTTTTTTTGACTGGGTCTAGTTTTGCTGAGAATTAGTTGATTTGAAAGACTTTAGATTTGTCAGTTCTATAAAGGTATAATGTGTTTTCTATTATGCTAGAAATTTCATATTTAAACAATGATCTATCCAAAATTTTAATATGCCTTAAAATTACATCCCTTTATTTCAATATGTGGCAGTAATTCCAATTTCAATAGTAACAAAACTTATTAGTAATGCAGGGAGATGAGTGCCAGGTTGAAGTCCTTCGTAGCGTTTTGGTGGTGCACATATAGTGTTTTCTTTTGATTCGTTTTCTTGGATGGTAGCATTATAAAAGGAAAGACACTTCTAAAATAATGTTTAAAGGACTTTTGGACATCAATATAATTCCCATAAGGCAACAGTTTGGTGAGTTAAATGTAAACACACCAGGAACATATGGATTGACTATTTCTTAAAAGTACACATGGGCTCAGGAATTAAGGGAGCTAGTGTTTGGCAAAACCCATCTTTGGTTTTGCCAAACAAAATATTTGAAAAGTAGTTTGATATATTTTCAGCAACATTAATTACTAGGCAACAATGACAATGGCCATTTTGATTATAAAAAGCACTACCAAATTGACAATAGGCAAATTCAATTTCAACACTTAGTCGCAATGGATATGATATTTATCAGAATCCACTGCTGTCACCATGTAGGTAAGTCCCCTGGCAACTACTAAGAGCCACCAATAGAACTATAAGTCCACAATATCCATCATAATCTGCATTGAGTGGAGGCAGCTAACAGTTCTTTAATGTTCAGATCTTCATAGGAAGTCTTCTGTCTTCACATTGAGGAATTCAGAGGAGCTGGAAGCAGTGCACAACTACAGTGGCTGTCCCCTAATGAGTAACTAAACGTGAAGACAGACACAAAGCGCTGCTCTAGAGAATATTACATTTAATGTTATATAGGATTAAGTCGTACTAAAACCTCGATCAACAAATTCTTATTGTCACTGTGAAATGCATAGACCCAGATTTGCTATTAGGTTGGTACAAAAGTCATTGTGGTTTTTGCTGTTGAAAGTAATGGCAAAAACTGCAATTACTTTTGCAACAACATATATATATATAATATGGTAACAAAATTCACGGCTAGATCTTCTGCTTTCTAGCTCTGTGCCCTTAGCTAGTTACGTAAACTCTAGGAGTTTCGGTTGCTTACCACCAAATAAGGGTAATAATCCATGTAAAACATGGTTTTGTGAGGTTTAGTGATGACATGTGGGCTGTGGCTAGCATGATGCCAGGTCATATAGAGTGCTCAGCCATGTCATTAGAAGAATTAAGATTATATAGGTTTAAAATAAATAAGCCAATTTTAAATTTCCTAAATTGAATAAAGTATTCTAATGATCAATAATAATTACCTATAATTTAATAATTATTACCAATAAAATATCAGTAATGATTATATTGTGCAGATTATTAAAATAAGTTATTTAAATTAACTTATTAAAATTATATAACAAAATTATTGTGATGATTCTCTGATAAGAACTTTTTTCAGATTGTCACTTTAGTCATGATCTGTTTTTCAGCCCCATCAATGAAAATGAGTAAATATTCCAAATTAAGTATTTACCACAGGGGCTGAAAAGGGAGGCAAATTTGTAATTGCTGCAAATGTTAACATTGATGTCATCATAGATTATTCCTAGATCCCAAAGATGTTTCATATTTACATAAATTTATATGTTACATCTCTACATATACTTGTTAGGCATTTAGGCATTCCTCAATTGAGATAAACCTTTGGTTTCTACAGTACAATATAAGCAAAACACATACACTCACATACACACAGACACACACACACACACACACACACACAACTTCATTTCCTGTTTAGAGCCCTCATTGATACACCAAGTAAACAGCTGTTACAGTGATTTACAATATACATGAACTGAGCTAAAGAAAATGCTTATTCTTCCAACCAGTGTTTACATGACTCCTATATTACTGCAATCTTTAGTTGTAAGAAATAGCTAAAGAAATTATCTGCAGAGAATGTTTAACACTCAGAGGGTTTTACGTGTGAATTATGCTGGAATCGGCGTATACTTATTGTAGTACTCTTTTCCCTTCTGAAATTCTCTGATCTACAACACAGTTTTGATCCAAGATGGCTTAATTTATAGTTTTTAAAAGAGAAGAAAATAAGAGAATGAAAATGACATCTTAGATTTTTTCGTATTCACTCATTTGGGAACCAATTGATTCAGATGCAACTGAACTGAATACACAAATGAACGGGGCCTAACATGGCTTATAGGAGCACATGTTTAAAAAAATGTGTCTCAGTGTATTGAAAACCTTTTAGTGTAAGGTAGGGGGTTCTCAGCCTTTTTCAAACCATGACCCTACATTCAGGCACACTCAACCAGCCCTCTTCAGATGTGCCGAAGAATCTTTTGTTCTCCTTGCTCTTGGAAAGACCTGCTCACAGAATCCTACAGTGAGACACAGAGGATGTCATGGGAATTAGCACAAAGGTTATGGGGTGCACCTGACACATGAAGAGGTCTTCGCTGCACGTGACAGAACAAATCCATTTCAACAGAGGGGAGGTCAGCGCCTGGGAATGGGCTTCAGCCCCGTGACACCCGCACCCTGGCAAGTTGCAGCCCGAGGACCCTGAGATTGAGAATCCTCACGTCAGTGGCAGCAGCTCTCTGGCTCTGGCCCTTGTGATGGTCCCCCAGCATGTGTTTAATTGCTGTTCAAGAAACACTTTGCAGCTGGCAACTCAAAGTGTATGGGATGATTCTCCATTCTCCCATGTTAACACTCTTGACGTTTTGAAGAGAAGTAAGCTTGGGCTGTCTGTGAGGAAGGCCCCTATGTGTAATTTTCATCAGATAGAGGCAGCCGGGGGCATGTGTTTTGGCTTCCTGCCTTCTTTCCATTCATATATTTATTTATTCATTTTCTTTTCTAAATAGGATTTCTCCCGAGAATTAAGTCTAACACCTGCTGTGTCTCAGTATTTCATCACGTCGCGTGGGAGTGATCTGGGCTTGGGCAGTGGGAGTGGGAGGTCAGCTCTGAATACTTTTTCTGGTGACTGACTGTATAAGATCATCCCAGGTTGCATCTCAACAGTGCTTATCTCTAACCCAATCATGTCCCCCCTGATATTAGCAGTATTTATAGAGGTGTTAAAAGCATGTCTTTATGTAAACCCAGACTGGTAGAGCAGAAAGCCAATCTTAGATTCATTCTGTGTATAATCAAAGCAAGCCCTTATTTGGTTGCTAAAATAAACAATTTCATTTCCCATATAGTTTATTACTATACTCAAGGTTTCCCATCTCACTTTTTCTATAACAATAGAGAATCTTTTATCTCCTCTAAGAATTAGGGCAAAAAACAAAACAAAAACAAAAATAAACTCCATACAGTGGAGAAGTGCCTAGAGAGAAATTTTTTTTAATTATAAATTTTTGCATTAGGATTATGGCTCCATACAGCATTCTGGGAAAGGAGGCAAATTCTTCTGCCTTGTTCAGGAGGTATGAAAACTACTCAAAAATACCATGCTGTGCCCTTTTGCATACTAACATCCAGAATGTTTTTTCTTCTGAGTGGTGGCTGTTTCCTAGCAATTTTGTATTGTTTATTCATCTCTATACTCAGAAATCTCCTTTCTAGATCTTTCCCTACGTTTTATGGGTAATCCAGATTTCAAATTTAGTATGTTATTAGCAACCATATTAAGCAAGAAAGACTTCACCAAAACTGGCAGTGGAATTATACGATGATGTATTTATAGATTTGTTGTTAGGTCTAAAAATTGGGGTCTAAAGTGACTGCATAAATCACCAATTCTTATGATAGCTGCTATTCTCTGCTTCACTACATGGTTGTACAAATATATTTACTCAGAGGAAGGATTTTCCTACCAGTTATCTCAAAAAGTAAGTCGTAAAATATAAAAATTCACAGAAATGTGGCCATTAGTAATTGAGCAATTTGCTTCATGCTGACATTGAAGATTACTCATTATATCTACCTGGCTTTTCTGGAAACCATGACAGATAACATGATTTTTGCCCAGAAGCTCCCATGTTTTGAAAATTTCAAAGTAATGGCAAAAACCACCATTACTTTTACACCAACCTAGTACTACTTTCTGAAATTTAGAAACATATATTTCCTCCTTATCGTAATAAATATATTAAGAATGGAAATGTTTCATCTGTTCATCGCAACACAGACATTATGACCAAAGTTTCTTTACTTGGAGAGAAATTCCTAGCACTTGGTTTGTATGTGAATATTTGCATTATCAGTAAAAGTGAAATGTTCACCATTATAGTGGACTACATGAAGACTGACTGACTTAGATAAGGTAAAGGAATGCACAAAAGAAGATAAAGTGTTATTAAGAGATTACTGTTGTGCAAGCAATATTCTGAATCTAGAAGCAAACAAAAAAATTGCTTAACAACACATTTTATGGCCAGGCACTGTGGCTCACACCTGTAATCCCAGCACTTTGGGAGGCCGAGGTGGGCGGATCAGGAAGTCAAGAGATGGAGACTGTCCTGGCCAACATGGTGAAACCCTGTCTCTACTAAAAATACAAAAAATTAGCTGGGCTTGATGGCATGTGCCTGTAGTCTCAGCTACTTGGGAGGCTGAGGCAGGAGAATTGCTTGAACCCAGGAGGCAGAGGTTGCAGTAAGCTGAGATCGCACCACTGCTCTCCAGCCTGGCAACAGAGCGAGACTCCATCTCAAAAAAAAAAAAAAACAAACAACAACAACAACAAAAACCATTTTATTTGCAGCTGGTCATTTGTGTTTACATTGTAAAACTACATTCATATCTTTAAAAACTTGATTGTCTTCTTAGCAAATAATATACGTATAAAACAAATGTATGTATATGCCAAGTTATTCGGTCACTAAATTATTTAAAAAGTGGACCTACTTTGTGAAAATGTAAAATGGATCATTGCAAGCATATTGTGAAAAGATATACGAATATAATCACCCTCATCATAATTCTTATTCATTATTTCTCATGTGTTACAAAGCCCTTTTCTGGTAACGTTTTCTTCCTTAGTAATTATTTACTTGATAAAGAATGTCTTGGGGTTTTTGTTTCCAATCAGGAGAGAGTAACTGGAATAAAATTGATCCTCCCACCATGAACAAGCAAAAATAAGTAAATAGAAAGAAAAATGGCTTGAATCAGTGGTTTTTCAAGACACTGGACATTAGAAAAGAAAGAACAGTCATCCCTGAGAAATGGTAAATAACGAAGGTGAGCCCTATGACTGCCCCAGATTCCTGCCTTGAATGAGTTTCTGGGCCATGGCACAGGGAAGAGGGCTCCCGGAGTTAAGGAAATTGGCCTGAGATACCAACGTGGTGAGAATTTTCAGGACAAAATCATCCCCTAGTGTATTCAGCTGACTGCTAATCCGTATATGACATTATGAAAAGAACCATCCAAAGAGAGTAGAAAGAACAGTGCTTGGTGCCCAGATGGAAATAGGAACAATTCCTGTTTTCATCAGCCAGAATGGGCATTGGGTGGATTATTCAGAAAGATCTTTACTCAATCATGGGAAAGAATTAGCTGTAGACAAAACCCTAATCCCATGTAACAAATATTAAAATAAAGAGCTGAAAGGGTCAAATTGTTTTCAAATGACTGCATCCCAGGAAAAAGCTCAAAAAATGTTTATAAGAATACAAAAAATAACAAGAAACAATGAAGGTAAAGTTTACAGTGCCTGGCATCCAAACAAGGTTTACCAGTCATAGAAAGAAGCTAGAAAATTTAACCATAAATCAACTGAACCTGACCAAGCACTGATCGAGATGTTAGAATTAGCATACAAGAACATAAAACCATGATTACAGCTACAGTACACATGCTAATAAGGTTAAATAGAAGCATAACAAATATTAAAAATATTTAGATTGAATGTCTACAGGTAAAAAGTACAGTTACTGAGGTTAAAATTATATTGGATGGTAATAACAACAGATTAGTCATTGCAGAAGAAAAGATTAATGAACTTGAAGACATACTAATAGCAACAATTCAAAAGAGAATACAAGGAGAAATATAATACAAATTTAGAAAGAGTATCAGTAAGCTGTGGGTCAATTTCTAGCAGGCTAATACATATATAATTGAAAATCTGTAAAAGAGAGAAGGAGGTGGATACCAAAGAGATATCTGAAGAAACAATGAAATTACATTTTTTGTATCTGATAAAAATTATAAACCCAAAGATCCAAAAAACTCAATTAATGCCAAGAACAGAGAAAATTACACCAAATCATATTATATTTAAGCATGGAAAATCAGTGATAAGAATGAAAGCATTCTGAAAAAAAGTCACATCAACTTCAATAGATGAGACAAAAATAAAAAGCATAGTGATATGTTAGATTTGATCTAAACATGTCAACAATTAGATTAAACATAACTGGTCTAAGCACCTGTTTAAAAGGGAGAGAGTGTTCAGTTGGGTCAAAAAGCAAATCCAACTATAGGAAATGTAACTCACTATAGGAAACAGAATTTAAATATAAATCCATAAATAGTTTATAATTAAAAGGATGGAAGAAGACATACTATGCTAGCACTAGTAAAAAGAAACCTAGAGTGATTGTATTAATATCTGACAAAATATATTTCTGATCAAAGAATATTACCAGGGAAAAAGAAAGCCAGTCCATAATGATAAAGATGTCATTTCATCAGTGAACATTATAATACAAAATTTCCATGTACCTAATAACAACACTTTAAAATACACAATGTAAAGCCTTATAGAGTTGAAAGGAGAAATAGACAAATCCAAAATAATAGCTGGGGACTTCAGTGTTCCTCTCTCAATAATTAATAGAAGAATTATAGAGAAACCAGTAAGAGTAAAAACAGAAGAAAACTATCAACTTAGGCCGGGCGCGGTGGCTCACGCCTGTAATCCCAGCACTTTGGGAGGCTGAGGTGGGCAGATCACGAGGTCAGGAGATCGAGACCATCTTGGCTAACACAGTGAAACCCCATCTCTACTAAAAATATAAAAAATACGCCAGGTGTAGTGGCAGGCACCTGTAGTCCCAGCTATTCAGGAGGCTGAGGCAAGCAAAGGGCATGAAGCTGGGAGGCAGAGGTTGCAGTGAGCCGATATTGTGCCCTGCACTCCAGCCTGGGCAACAGACTATCAACTTACTTGTCCTAATTGACATTTCAAGTATGGTGGAATACACATTATGTTCATGCACAAATGGAACATTTATCAAGGCAGACTATACTTTGAACCTTAAAACAGTAACAATAAATTTAAAATAAGTCAGGGCTTATAAAATACGCTCTCTAGTCACCATAGAATTAAATAAAAAATAACAAAGAGATCTTGGAGAATTCCCAAGTATCTGAAAACTAAACAACACATTTCTAAATAGCCCCTTGATAAAAATAAAGCAATAGAGAAACTATAAGTTATTTTCAATTAAATGAGAATGAAAACATATCAAATTTTGTGGATTTTGAAAGTCAGTACTTATGGAAAAATTTGTAATGTGAGAGGCTTCAAAGCAATGACTACAGCTTCTTTCTTAAGATATTAGAGAAATAGGAAATAAAACCCAACAGAAGCAGAAGAGAGAAAACAATAATAATAATAGAAGAAGAAACAATAAAATAAAAATTAGAGGCCGGGCATGTGGTGGCTCACATCTGCAATCCCAGCACTTTGGGAGGCCCAGGCAGGAGGATTGCCTAAGCTTAGGAGTTCAAGACCTAGCTCGGGCAACATGGTGAAACCCCGTCTCTATTAAAACACAAAAAAATCAGCCGGGCATGGTGATGCGCAACTGTAGTCCCAGATACTCAAGAGGCTGAGGCACGAGAACTGATTGAACCCGTTGCACCACTGCAATCCAGCCTGGGCAACAGAGCAAGACTGTCTCAAAAAAAAAACAAGGAAAAAAAAACAAGAAAAGAAATTAGAAAAACAATAGAGAAAAGGAATAAAACGAAAAATCTTTTTTTCAGAAGTAATAAATAAAACTGTTAAGCCTCTAACCATACTGATCAGGAAAAAAACTGACAAGACACCAATTATCACTATGAGGAATGAGAAAAATTATAGCACTACATATTGTATATATATTACAAAGATATTAAGGGAGTAATATTAGCCATTATTATGTCAATAAATTTTACAGCAAATGAAACAGACAAACTCCTTGAAATATACAAACTTTGTCAAAACTCACTCAAGATGAAATAGAAGACTTAAGTAGCCCCACATCTATAAAGAAATTATAGTAGATCGAATCTAACAACAAATATAAAGTATAATATATCCTGACCAAGGAGGTTTGTTTCAGAAATGCATAGTTGGTTTAGCATTGCAAAACAATCAATGAATTCACCACATTAACAAACTAAAAAATAAAATCTGTAAATCTGTATGATTTTCTCAATAGACCAAAAAAATAATAAATTGACAGAATCCAACATTTATTCCTGATTAGAAAAAAAAAATACTATCAGCAAACAAGGAATAGATGGGAACTTTGTAAACCTGATAAAGCACATCTATGAAAACCCTAAAACAAACATTTAATTAATGGTAAAAGACTAAATGCTTCTTTATTAGATCTGGAACAAAGCCAAAATTTTCATTCTCACCATGTCTTTTCAATATTGTATTGGAAGCACTAGCCAGTGTAGTAATGAAAGAAAAATAAATGAAAGGCATCCAAATGGGAAAGGAAAAAATAAATAAGTCAGTAATCTAACTCTATTATCTGATTACATGATTGACTATGTAGAAAATTCAATGGAATACACACAAAACTCCTAAATGTAATAAATGAGTTTATCAAAGTTGCAAGATACAAGATTGTTAAGTAAAAAACAATATTTCTGTATACTAGCAATAAATTTCCAAAATTGGATTTTTAAAAAATACTACTTACAATAGCTTCACTCAATTTGAAATATTGAGGAATAAAATCTGACAAAAATATTCAAGACCCTCACAACGAAAACTACAAAACTTTGCTAAGGAAAATTAAAGAATAAATGGAGAGGCATACCCCTTGTTCCTGTGTAAGAAGATTCAATATTTCAAGTTGTCAATTTTCCCCAAATCAGTATTTAAATTGAACAATCCCAATTAAAATGGTAGCAGGCTTTTATGGTAGAAATTAGCGAACTAATTCTAAAATGTATGTGGAAATGTAAAAAGCCTCTGAGAACAAAGTTGTTATTTTTTTTTAAAAAAAGGACAAAGTTGGATAATTAACACCAACTGGTTTTAAGACTTCTTGTATTGTGAGATTAATAAAGACAGTGAGGTCTTGATGTAAAGCTAAACAAATACACTGAGGGGACGGAAGAGAATCCAGAAACAGAACACACATATATATGGACGACTGACTTTTACAAAGATGCAAAGACAATTCAGTGAAGAAAACATGCCTTTTCAACAAATGATTCCGGGACAAATGAATATCCAAATGAAAAAGATAATAGCTTTGATCTAGTCCTTCTATCATATACAAAAATACGTTTATAGATCACATGAGTCTAAATCTAAATGTAAAAACTAAAACTACAAAACTTCTTGACAAAAATATAGGATGGAGGAAGTAAGGGGAGTGATGGTTTCACAGTGTATGTGATGTCGAAATAACAAATTGCAACATTTAATTATGGGCAGTTGGTTGTATGCCAATTATACTCCAATAAAGCTGTGAAAACATGTTTCTTTCCAATGTAAGATAGAAGAAGTCACAGAGAACAGAGGCGCTAACAATTATTAAACACGTAGAGATGCAGTAAATGCATCCAGCCCTTGCATCATCCCACATCAACCTTATAGATGACAACCTTAAATATATCATTATTATCATTCTTTCATGCATAAGTAGGGTTCTAAGAGAGAATATTTTTCTCAAAACTCATCCGCTTATGAGTCAGACAGTTGGAATTGAAATCTGCAGTTCTTTAATAAATTCAGCCTTTACTCTACTAAGCTGGGATAAACAAGGTTCATGGTAATCAGAGTAATAAGACCTGGGTTCATTTCAGAGTTCTCCACCTGCCAGCTTTGTAAACTCGGTCAATTAATTAGAAACTAAGCTTCCTTTTGTCACCTAAAAATGGAAGCAATAATATGTGTCTCATACAATTTCTCTGAGAATCGTATAAATAATAGTAAATACATACCAAAGTACAATAATACATGTACGCTAGTCTGCTTGTGCCGCCATAATAAAATGCCAAAGACTGGGTGAGTTCAAGTGATTGAACTGGATGGGCTTCAACATATACATTTTGGAGGAACACAACTCAGTTCATAATAATATGCAAGAAAATTAGAAAATAAGTACAGAATACCTCTTGCTTTTTAACTTTCTTTTGCCCCAGAAGATTATTATTTATTCCTGGTTCTATTCTCACATCCCCTACAGGCTACTCCTAATTGTTATTAAAACAGTTACAATCTACAGCCAATTTGCAGAGAGTACATTTTGACTTCTTCTGGACTAAAGTCAATTCTAGGCTACCAAACCAGGGGCAGAACATGTGAGACAATGTGGATTTGCAACTACCCTATTTATTGGCACTGGTTCTACAAAACAGAAGGGAAAGAACTAATGTAATATGCACAGAGGCTCTGGAATACATAGGTTTGGGTAATGTTTTACATATAACTCCAGTGTTCCCCTTATGACCCTGGCTTTGGTCAATACACAGGTACCTGCCATACTTCTCCTCAGATTCTCCTTCAAGTTTAACTATCTGGAATCTGTGTTACGTTATTCGAGTTACTATTTCTTCTTTTGCAGGTATTATTTTTCTTTATCATTTTATTAACTGACATTGAGCAAGGAAAAGTCTCACAGCTCAAATCTTCTTGGTCAAACTCAATCTCTGGGCCGGGTGCAGTGGCTCACACCTGTAATTCCAGCACTTTGGGAGGCCGAGGTGGGCGGATCACCAGGCCGAGAGATCGAGACCATCCTGGCCAACATGGTGAAATCCTATCTCTACTAAAAATACAAAAATTAGCTGGGCATGGTGGCACATGCCTGTAGTCCCAGCTACTCCGGAGGCTGAGGCAGGAGAATTGCTTGAACCCGGAAGGCAGTGGTTGTAGTGAGCCGAGATCGTGCCACTGCACTCCAGCCTGGAGACAGAGTGAGACTCTGTATAAGAAAAGAAAGAAAGAAAGAAGGAAGGAAGGAAGGAAGGAAGGAAGGAAGGAAGGAGAGAAAGGAAGGAAGGAAGGAGAGAAAGGAAGGAAGGAAGGAAGGAAAGAAAGAAAGAAAGAAAAGAAAAGAGAGAGAGGGAGGGAGGGAGGGAGGTGGGAAGGAAGGAAAAGAGAGAGAGAAAGAAAGAAAGGAAGGAAGGAAAGGAAGGAAAGGAAAGAAGCTCAATCTCTGTGTTTGATTCACCTTGTTTTGTGCTCATAGGAAAGAAAACATTTTATAATTCTGCACTGTACGTTTCTGACAGAGCCATTTTTCCAAGTTCTTGTCAACCAGGGCATTTTCACTTTTTTTTTTTTTTAACTTAACTCATTTTACTTCTAAATAGCTGTGATACCAGTCTCTCCTCTATGATAATAGATTTCCATTCTCATCAATGTAGCTCTTTCAAAGTCCCTTCATGGGTATTGGCAAAAAGAAACTTGCAGCTGTAAGGACTGAGAGCAGACACACCTCGTTTTTCTGTGTTTTGCTTTATTGTGCTTCACAGATAGTTGTGTTTTTTACTAAATGAAAGTTTGTGGTAACCCAGTGTCAAGCAAGACTGTCGGCCTCATTTTTCTAACAAGATGTACTCTATATGTGTCTCTGCACCACAAAAATGTGATTTGGTAATTGTTGCAATATTTCAAACATTTTCATTATTTTTATATCTGTTATAGTGATCTGTGATTAGTGATCTTTGATGTTACTATCGTACTTGCTTTGGGGCACCATGAATTGCACCTATGCAGGACTGCAAACTTCATCGATAAGTGCTGTGTGTATTCTGACTGCTCCACCAAACAGCCATTCTCCCATCTCTCTTCATCTCCTCAGGCCTCCCTATTCCCTGAGGCACAACAATAGTGAAATTAGGCCAATTAATAACCCTAAATGGGCTGGGCGTGGTGGCTCACACCTGTAATCACAGCACATTGGGAGGCCGAGGTGGGCAGATCACCTGAGGTCAGGAGTTCGAGACCAGCCTGGCCAACATGGTGAAACCCTGTCTCTACTGAAAAATACAAAAATTAGCCAGGCGTCGTGGTGGGCGCCTGTAATCTCAGCTACTCTGGAGGCCGAGGCAGGAGAATCTCTTGAACCTGGGAGGCGGAGGTTGCAATGAGCTGAGATCGCGCCATTGCACTCCAGCCTGGGCAACAAGAGTAAAACTCCCTCTCAAAAAACAAAACAAAACAAACAAGCAAACAAAACAAAATAACTCTAAATGATCTCTAAGTTTTCAAATGAAAGGAAGAGTTGCACATCTCTCACTTCAAATCAAAAGGCAGAAACCTTTAAGCTTAGTCAGAAAGGCATGATGAAGGTTGAGACTAACCAATAGCTAGGCTTCATGCACCAGTTAGTTAAGTTATGAATACAAAGGAAAAAATCCTGAAGAAAATTAAAAGTGCTACCCCAGTAAATATACAAATGATAAGAAAGTGAAACAGCCTTATTACTGATGTGGAGCAAGTTTTATGGGTATTGATAGAAAATCAAACCAGCCACAACATTCCATAAGCCGAAGCCTAACCCAGAGTGAGGCCCTAACTCTCTTTAATTCTATGAAGACTGAGAGAGCTGAAGAAGCTGCAAAAGAAAAGGTGGAAGCTAGCAGAGGTTGGTTAATGAAGTTTAAGGAAAGAAACCGTCACCATAATATGAAAATGCAAGGTGAAGCAGCAAGTGCTGATGGAGATGCTGCAGCAAGTTATCCAGAAGATCCAGCTAAGATCATTGATGAAGGTGGCTACATTAAACAGTAGATTTTCAATATAGACAAAGCAGCCTTCTATTGGAAGAAGGTACAGTCTAGAACTTTGCTATCGAGAGAGGAGAAGTCGATGCTGGGCTTCAAAGCTTCAAAGGACAGGCTGACTCTCTTGTTAGGGAGAGTCAGTCACTAATGCAGCTAGTGACTTTAGGTTGAAGCCAATGCTCATTTACCATTCTGAAAATCCCAGGGCCCGTAAGAATTATGCTAAATGGAACAACAAAGCCTGGATGACAGCATATCTATTTATAGCAAGGTTTACTAAATATTTTAAGCCCACTGTTGAGATCTACTGCTGAGAGGAAAAAAGATTCCCTTCAAAATGTTACTGCTGATTGGCAATGCACCTGTTCACCCAAGAGCTCCGAAGGTGATATACAAGGAGATTAATGTTGTTTATATGACTGCTAACATAATCCATTTTGAAGCTGATAGATCAATGAGGAATTTAAACTTTCAAATGTTATTATTTAAGAAATATATTTTTTAGGGCTATAGTGCCATACATAGTGATTCTTCTGTTGGATCTGGGCAAAGTCAATGGAAAATCTTCTGAAAAAGATTCACCATTCTAGGTGCCATTAAGAACATTTGTGATTCATGAGAGGAGGTCAAAATATCCACATTAACAGGAATTTGGAAGAAGTTGATTCCAGCCCTCATAAATTACTTTGAGCGTCAAGTCTTCATTGGAGGAAGTAATTGCAGATGTGGTGAAAAGAGTAAGAGACCTAGAGTAAGAAGTGGAACCTGAAGATGAGACTGAATTGCTGCAATCTCATGGTAAAACTTGAATGGACAAGGAGTTGTTTCTTATAGATGAGCAATAAAAGCAGTCCCTTGAAGTGGAATCTACCCCTGGTGAAGATGCTGTTAACATTGTTGAAATGACAACAAAGGATTGAAAATATTACCTAAACTTAGTTGATATAATAGCAGCAAGATTTGAGAGCATTGTTTCCAATTTTGAAAGATATTCTACTGTGGTTTAAATACTATCAACCAGCATCACATGCTATAGAGAAATCTTTTGTGAAGGGAAGATTCAATTGATACAGCAAATTTCATTATTGTCTTATTTTAAGAAATTGCCACAGCCACTCCAGCCTTCAACAACCACCACCAGTCAGTAGCGATCCACATAGAGGCAAGACCCTCAACCAGCTAAAAGATTACAATTTTTTGAAGGCTTAGATCATCACTAGCATTTTTTAGCAGTCAAGTATTTTTAATTAAGGTGTGCATACTTTTCTTAGACATAATACTATGGCATACTTTATGGACTACAGTGTAGCATAAACATAACTTTCATACGTACTGGAAAAAAATTGTGACTCGCTTCATTGCAAGATTTTCTTTATTGCCACGATCTGGAACTCAACCCATGATATATCTGAGGTTTGTTTGTATTCTGATCTCCTCTCCCCATCCCTGGATTTTTAAACTGTTAAATAAGAACAATAGAGCATTGTGCAAAGTACTTGTTAGAGATACACTTTGGATATGAGTTCTTGAGCTTTATAGAATATGTGTCATAAACCTCAGGGACTGTTAAGCCTCCTGTGGAATTACATTCTTACTAGCATTTCCATGAAGTCTCTAATATGAGAACAGATTTGTTCAACTTTTGGAAACCAACTGATGAGCTGAGTAAAGTTTTCAATAAGCAACACTATTGTTTATTATTTATAGTTTTAAACCTCTGAATATAAAACAAATTGGTGGCTCCTTCACTGGCTTACACATATGTGTCTATTATTCAAAGTTTGTGTAGATTCAGAAGGTCACACTTTCCTTTACATTTACAGTATCCAGATTTGAAAATCAATGTGAATATGACATGTTTTTTAGTTTTAAAAGGTATTTCTTTATAGTTTTCTAATCATATTTAGCATCAGTCCATATAAATATATGGAATTAGAAGAGAGGGGTTATATTATAGGCCTCTTTAAATAAAACTTTGATTTCTATTCATAGAAATTTAATTTAAGGTAATTTTTGGTGGTAAAAATTCTAGGAGTACAAAGTGTGTTCAAATCTTCATGGCCTTCTTTGGATTGCAATAGGGTTTGTTTTTATTTAAATTTGTGCTTTTTTTTTTCTTTCTTGCAATTTGTTACTTGAATATGTGTTTGCAAAAGTGGTTCTTCATGTTAGAGGTAGACAGTTTCATGAAAGATTGGAAAACCTATGAGTTTAATGTTCTCTCTTCTGCAGAAATAACATGAAATTTAAGAAACGAGAAATCTTACATAAGACATACTTCAGTCTATCGATGTGTGTATGAAACCACAAATTTCAGTTTGGGATTTGAGGAGTTCTGGACCAATCCTAAAGCTCTTCATGCTGCCTACTCCAGGGAGGCCTGAAATGTCAAAGTCTTATGTCATCTCAATTGTCATATCCCATCTTGCTGCGAACCACATAATCTATGAGGACTGCTGCCATGAAAACTCATAAATGCTCCTCTCCATGAACAACATCTCCTTAAAGTCATCTTTACCAAGTCTGAACATTTTCAGATGGAAATATCTATTCATTCACCTGCAGTCAGTGCATAGAAACATCACTTAATGAGAATTATAACAATCTCTGAGCTCTCTGCTCTTTAACCTTGTAATGTACTCTTGCAATTTTTGGTTAAGTGGTCCAGTGGTATAGCACCAGGGACAGAAAGACACTCTAATTCTTCATTGTTGACATGAGACTGCACAAAGACAAGCTCAAGTTTTATTTTAACAGTGATGGAAATGGGAGGGGTGAGTAAAAAGGCCACCCCTATAGAGTGTTTTCTGCTTGTTTGACAGAGTTCTGCTAATCAGCCAAACATTATTAGGGGGCACTTGTCCTTCAAATAGTATAGTTACTCAGGATAAATACTATTAAGAAACCACAGGCTGAACTTTCAGGCTAACAGTTATTTAAGCTACATATTCTGTATGACAATGAATATCATATTTACAGTATTTGCCAAAATAACTTCCATTTTACAGATACACCCCTAGATTACTGTTCAGAGGCTTGATGCCATGCCATTAAATTAACCCTGAATTCACATACTAGACATTTAAATTAGTACATCACCCCCACTGTCTCCCACTCTCCTTTCACCTATCTCAAATTTGATCACCATTTGATACATAAGGTACTGTTGACACAGGTTGCTATGATGCCAGTTTACCAAAGAGATTTAAAAAAATTTGTTTAGAGAGTGTACACACTTCTTCAAAGATAAATGCACACCAGAGAAAATCCTAACAGCTTTTAATTTCCATGCTTTTCAGTTTTATTGTTGTAAATGCAACTGTTTATAGGACTAATGACACAGGCTGGCTCTGTTGAGTCAATTACACCAGTAGGCAGTTGGATCAGATTCTTTACTCACGTTCCATTTACTCTATGTGGATGTTTGATATTTGACTAAATTGAATTGCACCAGAGAGCCTTGGTGCTTTCCGTCCTCTGCCTCTCTGCACACTTTATGGAACAATGAAATAAATGATAATATGCTAGATGCAGGGTGGTGACTGTGCACAAGCACATGTGGCCATAGCTACACAGTGAGCAATAGTCAACCAGCAGCTCGGTGTGTTATATGAGATGCCTCAGCAATGGCAGGATTCCATGGGAGGAAACTTATCAGACTGATGTATGGTGTATATATGCTTCAGTTTTTAGTTTATTGTTGTTCTGTTTCTTAATTTCATAGGAGAGAGAAAGTGGGATAGATGAAGACAGAAAAAGGGGTAATTTGTGACGTTGCGTGCTCATGTTAGTGACAGTAACACAGTACCATCTGGACTTGGGTAACATGCAGGCAGATGCTGAGCAGACTCCCCACACACTCCTAAATGCCAGAGTGCTTCTCTGCTGACCCACAACTAAGCATGCAATTCTGGTAATGAGCCGCCCAGTGTGCAGAGAGCTTGATGGTTCCGATTTATGCCATGCTGTGGGAAGATGCATAATGCAGCATGGCTTGCTCACTCATTTCCCTCATGACATATACCATGATATTGTTACCATCTATTGTGTTTCTAATGATGAACCAGACATAGTATGTAAATAGTCTCATCCAATGCCAATAGCAAAACTCAAGGAAGCAGTAATAGCTACCATAATGCATAAGAAACTGGAGACTCCAGATGCTTATTTATTTGCCCTAGAGCACCTGGCATTGGTATTTGAACCCAGATCTGTCTAAATCAAATCATATTTTTTTACTATTATGTTACAGAGCTTCTCCAACAAACCCATCATTTTTTTTAAACTTCATTGGTCTTTGAAGGCCAGAGTCCTCATAAAACTTGCAACATTGGAATTAAGGAAATATTTGTTACATTCATAATTTTATTTTTTTAAGTTTATAGCACCTCTATCCTAAAGCATAGTGACAGAAAACAGCTAGTTAAAACATGGTAATGTATATCCTAACTCTTCACATATCTTACAAAGAATTAGATAACCTAGCCTCAGTGGGAAAGATTCCATTTGGGAACTAAATTTCAATGACCAATTTAGAATTGCTACTACTAATTGTAAAAAAAATCACTTACTCATTTTGCAGTTTTATAATCAGAAATAAGTAACTAGATCATGAGGGCAAATGAACAAGCCATAGGATGCCAATTCTGTATGTGTTTTATGGGTTAATCTTGGGGTATGATTTATCTATTAGTTTGAACTAAAGCAAGAACAACACCATTATCTTAACAATACTAAACAGAAGAAATCCAAAGCTATTGTTTTCACTCTGTCTCATAAGGAAACAACTAGTGTGAACTTACTTGTTTCCCATTTCTATTTGAGGTCTTGCTAATGTGCTTTCTCTAGTGCATTTTCACCATCTTCCATGCACCCATATTTTGGGACAATGGAAGCACTTTGGCCCAGACTTGCAAAGGCTGTCTCATCACCTGAAATGTAAGAGCTGTATCAGGGTTTTAGGGTCTCAAATCAGGGGGAACTCCTTTTCTTTTTGCTGATCTTCCAGCGTTAATGTTTTCCATGAAGAAAATTTTAGAAAGTTATGGCAATAGCTTCAGGTATCTCCTGGATCCACACAATAACTATAAGTTGGTAACCATTTCAGTACAACTAATGAAGAAACATAGTTAAAGATCTACAGCTTCTGCACCAGTCAAGAGTGGGGTAGTGAAATGCATTGTTGTAATACAGGGACTTTTCATCATTGAACTTCCAAAGGTGTGTAATGATGCAGTTTGACATCAGTTGGTGTATTTTAATAATTACCTTTTCCAATTTTTGAAATAAAGTGATGGACAAAATATCTAAAATCTTATCTGAATTTTAATCTTCTGCAGCATCCAACCAAGTGAATTTGGGTTTGCTTTAGTTTTTCTGTCCCCCAGACTTCACACAGTTCTTTGAAGCTTCATGGTGGGTAAAAAATTTCTAGCCATTAGGGCTGCTTCGCAAACCAGAGCATGTGCTATTTCTAGTGAAATGATGACCCTGCTTCAGAACGCAGGTACATTAAGGACACTTAATTACAGAGGATGATCCTGTTTAGTTGTTAAGGGAGTGAGACAAGATAGAAACTTGTGAATTTAGATTACTAGATAACAGAGACTTTTTTTTGTACAGGAGACTTCGTGCTCCTTAATGATTACCTTAGAAATTAAAATAAACTGGAAAGCATTCAAGAATAGGTTTTAAAGACATTTGTGACCATTATGAACATTGATAATTTCAAATATATATATATTTTATATATTTATAAAATATAAATTTTAGCTTACAAAACAAAGACATGAAGAATAACAAGAGGTCTCAATAAAGCTGAGAAAATTGTTTAGAGTTTGTGGAAGCCAAGGTATTTGATAGCAGTAACATCGGTAACTGATGGTTATCATACATATATCTAGCACTTGCTTGGAGCTGAGCATCGGGTCGCAACCCTGAAAGCTGAGCATTTCATCTGTATTTTACAAATGGAAAAACTTGGTTTAGAGAGGCAAGGTGCCTCCCCAAGGTCATTTGATGAGTACGTTCAAGAGAAAGAATTTGTCTTTTTCATTCATGAGCCTCTATTATCTTTTAATTAATCCTATCCTCTCACACACAAAAACTTCTCTATCTAAAAGCTAGTCAAGTAATTTGTTTCTTTTAAAAAGCAAATAAATAAAACATATAATCCAGGCATTGCTTCCTGTTAACTTAACGATGTCCCCCCCAGTTCCTGAGAGTAACAGCACAGTGTAACATTGCTCTGTCCAATATATTGAGGATGCTATACTGAATAATGTTTAGGTGTGTAGGCACTGGGTTCAGATTGCCTGAAATCATGTATGGTTCTACCAATTATTAACTGTGTGTGATTAACCTCTCTGTGCTTGGGCTACCATATTTGTAAAATGGGGGTCATGACAGTTCTTGCCCTATAGTATTATTGTGTAGACTAGATGAATTGAACTCATATACACACAGGAAGTACTCAACAAATGTCAGTTAAAATTATTATGGATATCAGTTGTTGAACAAATGGGTAGAAATGTCAGCAAGGAAGATTTCCATCTCAATGTTTTTACCTTATTCTCTACCAAGCATTCATGCTTTCTTGGATTTTTTTTTCTTGTTGCATCCATTTCTCCAAAGCAGTAGAAGCAATTTTTCAGAACAGTTTTGCCTATTGTCAGCTAGCTATATGAGACACGGACTTCCAGTTGCCCTTGGAAGGCACCAAAGTATTATCTGAGATAAGATCTTACCCAAGACACTGGACAGCATCCTAGTGCCCCAATCCAGTCACTTCTATCACCAGGTGAGCCAATTATTTCCGGGAATTTTATTCACCTGATCTTCCATTAGGGCTGCTTCGCAAACCAGAGCATGTGCTATTTCTAGTGAAATGATGACCTTGCTTCAGAACGCAGGCACATTAAGGACACTTAATTACAGAGGATGATCCTGTTTAGTTGTTAGGGGAGTGAGACAAGATAGAAAATTGTGAATTTAGATTACTAGATAACAGAGACTTTTTTTTGTACAGGTAACTCATAATTTAAGTATGTGACAATGAAAATTGAACCATACCATCATTTAAGAAATTGTCCTATGATAGAACTAGAATTTCATATATATTTGGCACATTCTCAGCTAAATTGACCTAGTGTATTTCCAGGAATATGTCAGTTAAAAATGTGCCCTTTGGAGGAAAAAGAGGGAGTACAGATTCCGGGATAATAAATACTGGAGGAGTGGCATGGCATGGCAGAGGTGGTTATAATTGAGAAAAATAAAAACTTGGATTAGCAGCCATTCAGTATACTCAAGCTGCTACTCTGCTACTACTAGATCAGTATGCCTCAAAATCTAACTTTTACCATTTTGTAACAACTGTGGTCCCTGCACTGCTATAATAAAAATTGCATCCCATTCCTGTATTTTCGTTATGGAGAATAGCTGTCTTTTTATATTCAAGTAAACATCACTTTTTAAATTCTTTTTTTCCTATCTTTTTCAGTCCAGAATTTTGAAGGCTATTTTATGTGCCTCTTTAAAAATGTCTGAGTTTATCAGGTTCACAAAATGGAAGAGTTAAGAGGCAAAAACTGTCCTGATTACATTCACGCTCAGCACTTACTAAGATATGCACACTCCTTAATTCTATATTTTAACAATCTATAGATTGTTAATTCTATAAAAATCCAAGCAAAGAAGACAAAAATTGAAGTAAATAATTATAAAGGAAAATCTTTCAAACACATACATCATTTTTCTTTTCAGATGGCTGCTCACCTTCTTGGGCACTGGGACCTCTGTCTGGGGCCTTCACTCTTTAACCTCACCATCTGTCAGTAGGGTTTTAAGGCACAGTCTGGGGTCTTTATTTTTCTGCTTACCCATACCCAGATAATACATTTACATTTATTTTAGAGACAAGAATAAAAGTTAAATTTTATTTTAGCCTGTGCTATTTGGAAATCAAGCATCTGGCTGGCTGAAAAAGGCTACGGTACCATTTTGTTTTATAACTTAGAAGGTGCTGAACTCCATTATGAAGGAATTAAATTCTCAGAGGGTATTTTCTGGTGCTGTCTTTCTGAGAAATCATCATCCTTAGCACTCTGCTTCATTTTCCACCAGAATCGCCCTTCACCAAATGAAGTCAGGGAAACTCAAAAAGTAGCCTTACAGAAACAAAGACTCCAATCTGCAGAAGGGACCATAATCTCATTGTGTCAGTCAGAAACTCTGAATTGGATCTGCTCGCTAAATTCTCACTATAATTTTGTCAGCCACATCTGCAGCTCTGTGTCTCTGTATCACTGTACTTGGACGACTCAAACACGTTGCGGCTTGTTATTTCTCTTCTGTCTGTCTTTCCTTATTTTCTATTTTCTTTTTTTCACCTATGTCTTTTCATCTACTGGCAGCTGTTTCCCCTGACCTCGTACATCTAAATCGAGTGGTGTGTGTAGTTTCGGCATACCTCATGGGGCTCTAGGAGAAACTGTCTTGTTTATCATCTCAAAAGAACACCAGTTTATCAATAGAACACACATAATGATCGTGGTGGTGCTAGAAGCTTCCATATACTGACCATCTTGATTCCAAAGATGGAAGGCCCCCAAGGAGTCACATGTTTTCCCTATAATGTTGAATAATGTAATTTCTATTTACACCTCAACTGCCTGCACTTTACTTACTTCCAGAGGCATCCCACTCCATTTTGAAACTTGGTCTGTGAATGTGCTGGGGATAGAGCTAGCTTTTGTCAAGGAAACTGTGTGTATGGGCTCTGCTGAAAGGGATGATGGTCTTCTTGTTGCTGCCTCCTTTTAAAATTGGAGGCGTCTGAACGCAGTGTAATGCTTCAGAAGTGCATGTCTTTAGGAGAGAGATTTCTCAACTGCCTAGGTGCTGAGCGGAGTGGCCCTCATGCTTCCTGACAGGGCTGAGCTGTGGCTGCTTCTCCAGAGGAGACAGAACACTGTTTTCTCTGTAACAAGATAAGGCAGCCCAGCTGTATCTCCTAAAACACGCTTTATTTTTGTTGCTGTTGCTGTTGCCCTCTCCCCTCCCATCCCCTCCCCCAGGTCGGCTCTCAGTGCCCTCCCGAGAAGTACATGCGCTTTATGGCCACCTCTCCCTTTCTGTGAATTAAGAGTTGCCCTACTGTCTCAGCCATAGGAGAGGGAACAAGGGGAGTCGGAGGCAGGCAGGGCCATTTCCTGCTCTGGTTATGCTGAGAGGGGAACTGATGAGAGAGGTATTTCATTACATTCCAATCCCAGCCACCGTCCAGAAAGGGGGAGATTCTGTTAATTTTACTGAAGGCAAACATTTATTTTCTTAACATAGCCCTGCATTTTTTTTGATACAGTAATTTGGTTTTACCATTGCAATCTGTAACTGAAATCACTCACCTAAGCCAGAATGTTAAGCATCATGCAGCAGATGTATATTTATATTCCTACACTTACATTTTTACTGAATCAAAGTCTTGATTCTTATGTACGGACTTTATCAATTATCATCAGTCTTTATCTGCAATTAGCATAATTTTAGTCATTCAAAAATTGAGAAAGTTTTCTTAATTATTACCTATGTATGGTTAAGCCAGATATGTATGGTAATAATTTTTAAAGTAATATAGGATCTATTAAAATGTAGTATTTCAGTTAAAATAGTTGAGTGTTGTGCATGAGAAATCATGAGAGGCTGTTTTCAGCAATCCACGTTTTTTTATTTTTCTTTAAGAGAGGAAGCAAAGAGCAAAGAATTTACAAATATATTTTTTCCTTTTACAGGTTTTATATTTCTCTTGATTATATTTTTAATGCAGCAGTTTGTCCATTCATCATAAGAACAGATCAGTAGCTATCTAGTTTTAATTTCAGATATCCAAAATTGTATAACAAGCTTAGCTGTGTGTTTCCACTTTGCCGGCAGAGTATGCAATTCTTTAAGGCAGTTGCGGATGAGAACAAACCACCTACAAACAAACATCCAATCCTAAATCTTGGCATCCTTTAGCTGTGTGGTAAAACTCTATTACCACCTCCCCAAAGGGTTAATGGCGCCACTATCCGAGGGACAATTCATTCTCCTGCTAAACACGATGACAAATAACCATTATTCTTTCCAACTGCACTGATAATCGGGACAGCTTAAACATTTTCGCCAGTATAAGTGAAACCATTAATCCTCTTGGATTTCATGATAAGTGGTGACTGTTAAATAATGACTGTGTCATTGTAGGCAAGAAAAAATGTTAACAATTAAAACAAGTTAGCCATTATCTTACCGGGTACTGAATCGCTTTCACATTTCATTTGCAATATTGTAAATGATATGTACCTTATTAAAAAGCTCTTATTATCTAAGAAACCTAATTAGTCAAAAATCTGCAGTCACCACTATAATTTTCTAATGATATAAATGCTACAGTGGGTATTGGACATGGGGAAATGTTTCTGTTTATCCATAAAAGATCCACAATATGTCATTGTTTCCCAGAAATATCATAGAGGATAACTTCCTTTTTTCTGGATATAATTATATTTTATTTTAAGTGATCCACCTGGCTATTATTGAACAGAATGTAAAATCCCTCCTTAGCTAACAGTGTATTTAAGCCAAACATTAAGCTTTCTGCCAAAAGATGATAAAAGTCCAAGAAAATAACAATTACAGTTTTATAGTGCGTTGGAGATTTTTTTTTTTTTTCCTATGCTCAACCTCTAAGCTTCTTACAAATGAAGCTGATAAACTGATCTGGAAGACTTAGTATACCTTCATGCTGAAAGCGGGGGTCCCTGTGTTTCTCAAAGGGAATGTCCAAGATCAACTTCAAATCTGATAGTTTCATTCTCCAGACATATAAAATAATGAAAATAACATCAGAATTCTGGAGAAAGAGTATGAATGCAGATATTATATCTAGATATTACCTACATGTTTGTAACAAAGAAGTAAACATTACCAGAATAATTCTACATACAAACACAACTGTAAGTTTTTTCTTTAGAAGTCCTATAAAAAGAGGGGCTTGTGTTCAGCACATAGATTCAGTGGTGTGTTGTACAATGCACTAGCATATCTAATACTTATGTTTCCATAAGTATTATTGACTCATGCCAAGCACTTAGAATCCTTGTCATTTATAAGTGTTCAATAAATGTTAGCTATTTTAGAATCACCAGTATATCAGATTACTTCAGTAATATCAAGTAGAATGTATATGCGTATATACGGATGTATAATGGACACAAATGGATTTTCCTACATAAAATGTGTCATAATAGAAATGACAAAAATCAACGCCTGTCTTCCTGGAGTCAAATTCTGCGATTGTGAGTACTGGCTGTAACTTTTTAGAACCTTTAAATCATCCTTTACTTCCTCTTTTAGTTTAAATTGCTTAGTAGTGCCTGCTTTGCATGCAGCACTGTGCTTGGTACTGGAGCGAGGGGAGAACGAAGAGAAATCTTATATGTGGCCCTTACCCTAGACTAATACTTTGTCTATATGTTGGGGTTTTTCCTGTGCATCTTTCAAGAGTTTATAAAATTTTGTACAGTTTTTAAGAAAATTATATATATTAAATTATGTATCACATAGCTGGAATCATATAATGAAACAGCAGAAAGACTAGGGAAGTTAATGGAGACAAGAATCAATGTGGGTGGAAGGAAGAGGAAAAAAAGGGAAGAAGAAGGAAGGGAAGGAGGGAAAGAAAAAGAAGGAAAGCATTTGAACAGCAGGCTTTATGTCGGGTGTTTGTGAATATGCCATCTAGTTTGGCTCATAAACTGGGTGAAGTTGGGATTCTTACCCCCATTTTACAGATGAAAGCAAATGCCAATGCTGTTTGGTTTATATTTGACATGTGTTCTACGATTAGTAACTTGGCCTTATTCCATCAGTTCTGATTGAAGCAATGCTAAGGCAATGTCAGAAATCAAGTTAAAATCCAACAGTGAGTCTCTGGATGAACCTACCAAAAGCACCAGAAGTTGAAAATGGTTTTGATCCCCTGGTGCAGTGTTGCATTTAGGTGAACATTTCTGCTGTTCCTTCCTGAATAAAGGGTTCTGGAGCTTCTACTTCAAACAACGTTGACACAAGTGCCCATAAACTTAATTCTCTAGTTTCCACTTTTTTTCTATTAGTACCAGGATTGGCTCACCCACTTCCCTATTCAATGTCACCATCGCACTCAATGCCAAAAGCCAACTTAAAAACACAATCATTTTAAAAACATGTACACCAAAGCATAAAATGTATAAACTGTAAATATCATATAACACAATGGAAAGGAAAATATAATTATATCAAGAATTCTTGGCCAAAGAAAACAGCAGAAGTTAAAGCTGCACTTTTGAGCTTCCTAGCAGTGAAAGCAAACATGGAACCAATACAGTCTAGACTTTATCATCAGATTTCCCTTCCTCGCTGCTGGAAAGTAGAATGCCCCAAGGCAGCTTCTCTCTCCTGTCCCCAAAGGTGCAGGTGACTACTTGGCATGTTCTGAAATGTCCTATTCTGAGCAATAATCATAAATGCAATGGAGAAGTCACTACTTTTATGCCTCCCTTCGTTTCTTTTCTTTTTTTCACTTAGATTGTGGCAGTGATGGATCTTCAAGGAACTGAAAAGATCATTGTAACTAAAGTAAGCACAGTGTTATATTCCTGCAAGCCAACTGGTCACTCTAACCTGGACATTTTACTATAGGAATGGAATGGGAATGGAACCAGTATGGACTTAACTGTGTTCCCCAAAATTCATACATTAAAGCCCAGTTTGACTGCATTTGAGCCTTTAAGAAGTAATTAAGATTAAATGAGGCGATAATGTGTCCGGAGTTTGTTCCTTCCGGTGAGGTCATGGTCTCGCTGACTTCAGGAATGAAGCCGCTGACCTTCATGGTGAGTGTTACGGCTCTTAAAGGTGGTGTGGACCCAAAGAGTGAGTAGCAGCAAGATTTATTGTGGAGAGTGAAAGAACAAAGCTTCCACAATGTAGAAGGGGACCCGAGCAGGTTGCTGCTGCTGGCTGGGATGGCTAGCTTGGCTAGCTTTTATTCCCTTATTTGTCCCTGCCCATGTCCTGCTGATTGGTCCATTTTACAGAGTGCTGAATGGTCCATTTTCCAGAGCACTGATTGGTCCATTTTATAGAGCACTGATTAGTCCATTTTACAGTGTGCTGATTGGTCCATTTTACAAACCTCTAGCTAGCCACAGAGAGCTGATTGGTGCATTTTTACAGAGTGCTGGTTGGCGCATTTTACAAAGCTCTAGCTAGCCACAGGGCGCTGATTTGCGTTTTACAATCCTAGCTGCAGAGTGCTGATTGATGCATTTTACAATCCTCTTGTAAGACAGAAAAGTTCTTCAAGTCCCCACCTGACCCAGAAGTCCAGCTGGCTTTACCTGTCAGTAAGGGTTGGCTCTAAACCAATATGACTGGTGTTCTTATGAGAGGAAGAGACACCAGGGACACACAGCAAGAGACATCAGGGTGGTTGTCTGCAAGCCAAGGAGAGAAGCCTCAGGAGAAACCAATTCTGTTGACACCTAGGTCTTGGACTTCAGCCTTCAGAACTATGAGAAAAAGTGTGTTCCTCAGGCTCTCTCTTCCCAGGATGTTAACAAGTATGTTGCAAAAGTGGACATCAATAGAGCTTGAGAAATAGTGAGTTGCACATAATTTACCAGATTTCTTCATGCATTGGAGTTGCTATTATAGGAATATCATAGAAAGAGTTTCCCAAATGGTAAATGAAAGCCATTTTGGGGGACCATCTTGGGTCACTTGTTTTTCTTGTAAAAATTTTGCATCCATGGTTTGCTGGTTTAGGGACAGTCATTTTGCTTTTGTCCCCCATGCTGGTCTTCACCATCATGGAAACCAGACCTGGGAATGTCTCTTAAAAAAGTGAGACAAAGAAAATGAATATGGCTAAGAAATATGAGTAAAGTTCCAGGCAATTAGGAGGGAGGAAACTGAAGGAAAGGGTTGAGAACTTGGGTTTGAAATCAATCATAGGTTTGACTGAATGCACCATTTTATTCTACGTCATCCCTTAATTCTGTGTAATTGAACTTTGGTTCCTTATATATAAAATGGGGTGATAATGCCCTGGTCAAATTAAATGCTCAACAAGTAGGGGAGGTCATTGAACAGAAGGGGGTGGCCAAGGAGGGAAAAGAGGTATACCAAGGACCACAGAACAGCCCACCTGGACCTGCTATTGCTGTTGATTATTCCCTGTGCACACCTTAGCTGTTTTAAAGTCACAGGCTGCTGGAGTCTGTGCATTCTTAAATCAGGAACTTAAGTCAGTTCTTGTAACATAATGTATGTACTCCCATGGGGTTATGCATTTCTGATGAACTGGCCAGTGGGTACACACTGAAAGTGTTACATACTTTCTCATGCCTCCATAACCTTTCCACCTGCTATTTTTTCCTGCCTGGAATTTCCTTTTCCATGTGTCCTCTCTGCCTGACAACTTTCTACTCTGCCTCCACATCTTGACTCAAGCATCACCTCTTCTCCCAGGCATCCCCCAAATCTTGAGGGTGAAGTCAGGCATGGATTCTCCTGCACTCTTCTTCACCAGGTGCCTTCCATGAGCACAATCTTCTTACCATAGCTTCATCATCTTCATGTCTCCCCAGCACAGGCCCAGACACACATGGCATGGAAAACGGAAGCATGTGCCTTGTGCTGTGGGTCCTTGAGCTTCTGCACAGCACCTCCCAGCATGTGACAGATGCTGTGGTTTTGTTGTTTTGTTTGTGTTTTTGTTTTGATTTGCAGTAGGGTATGTTTGTTTTTGGTTTTCAGGATTTTTTTTCTTTTTGATTTTTTTTTTTAATATGTGAATCACATATGTCGTTTCTAAATCAAAACTATTAACAAGCCTATTGTTGAAAGACAGAATAAAGTAATCATTGTTTTGAAAACCTCAAACTGGAACACATAATTTTTTATTTTAACTCTTTTTTTAAAATTATACTTTAATTTCTGGGATACATGTGTATACATGTGCCATGGTGGTTTGCTGCACCCATCAACCCGTCATCTAGGTTTTAAGCCCTGCATGCACTAGGTATTTGTCCTAATGCTCTCCCTCCCCTTGCCTCCAACCCTCGACAGGCGCCGGTGTGTGATGTTCCCCTCCCTGTGTCCATGTGTTCTCATTGTTCAACTCCCACTTATGAGTGAGAACATGCGGTGTTTGGTTTTCTGGAACACGTAATTTTTTTACATGTCCGTGTATCTGTATAAAATTTCTTCCAAAGCAATGCACATTAAACTAGGCTAGTTACATATTTAATACAAGTTCTTCACTGAAAAAATAATTTGTGCAAAATCAGGCCTGTCTTGGTTTCAGGTGGCCATTCGTTCAATGTGTGCCTACATCCCCCTGTCGTATGTAATACAACCTGGTCCTGACCTTGCCACATTCACATCACATTCTCCTGTTATCTGAAAGGCCATGATGGGGTCCTGCCTCAAATAAAAATAGAGTGCATTACGGCCTCTGAAGGAAACAGGCTGTAACTGTTAATAACAATCAGCTCTTCCCTTGATAGCCACATTCACTATGAAACCATCTTCCTTAGATACATGTTGTAATTTAAGGGGTCTGAGCTCATGCAGAAGTCTAGGCATAAATCCTACTGATGGTTTCATCCCTAGGGAATCCCTGCAATGTTCCCTTGGAAATGCTTCTTCTTTTCTTTGCACCCACAAGAAGCCTGGAAGTGACCACTTTCTAGAACCATAACTTTCAGGCCCAGCTGGCCACTGCAGTTCCTGCCAGCTGCCTCCCCCAGATCCCACAGCCTTGGTTGCCCTAGGAACAAAAAGTTCGTCCAGAAAGGCTACATGGAGACTCCAGTTACCACTAACATTAATCACACGTGCACACTGCCCTGTACCTGCTCTGGTGGGATTTACTTACACATTATTTTCTACCCAACTGAGCAGAACCATTCCTGAGAAGTACCCCATATTTCAAATCATCACAGTTCTCTCTTGATCCTTTTAAATTCATTTACAGAAGAAATATTTGTTTTACCTTTTTACATTCTGATCTCATAACACTTTCAGGAAATTTACAATTTCTTATCAGCATAATGATTTAGAGATAACAAAATGCTTTCAAATACCACGCCTCTGGTAATGCTCATGACTACACAGAAGAAAGAATTCTTCTGAGGAGGAAATACAAGTTTAGAGAGATTAAGATATTTGCCCAAAGTCAAATGGCTGGCAAAGGGTGAAACCTTAATGCAAACTCAGTATCTTTAACTCTATTTCTGGTTTTCTTATTATCCAACCCTTTTGTCTACTTTTCAGATGAAGTTCAAGGGTAAAACTCCAAAAGAGTAAGGAAGGAGGCATTTGTTGGAGAATGTTTTCAGTGAATCATTTATTTTGGAAATATCTACCATGATGCTCTAATATGTCTGTGAAATGAAGATTAGAATTGCACTTACTGCTTGTCTGATAACTTGCTTACCGAAACTATCAATTAGTCTAGGTAGCTAACATTTTCAGACAGGCAGAAAAGTAAGCACTGCCTGCAAGGTCTTCTTCCCAAGTCTGTGTCAGATTCTGAGCCAAACCAAGAAGTTATGTACAATCATAAATGTATGCAGCATTGCTACTTAACTAGAAATATGCATCAGGAGAGTCAACAAAATAGATGTGGACTGATAGACTTGTGTATAGAAGAAAAGGCTTCACTCTGAAGCACTTTAACCTGTAACCATCTGGGAAATGCAATGGAAGGAAAAGTGGAGGGATTTCAATATTTGAAATGTCCAAGGGAAAATGTTGCTGGGCTTTTCTTACCTTACCTGCTGCCGGGTCTCAATTATGTTTAATTCCATTTGTTCTGGCCTTGCTTATTTCTTAAGAGCAAGTGATACATACATGTAAATTTTTCCTTGAGGGTAGGCTGCTCAAAGAACAAGCAGCAATTCATGCAAAAGCAACCCCACTGAAAGCAAATATTTCAGGGAAGGACACTTAACCACAGTCCCAGTGCTGTGATTTGTAAACCAACGTGTTGCTTCAGGATGCGTCCAATGGAGTGAGAGTCAGATCCTGGCTTTGCCTTTGAGTCACAAGTTTATCAGAGCCTGCCTGAGGCCATTACTCCTGAGGTGACTGTCTTGTAACTAAGGAGATGCTACAGGCAAGTGGAGCCTGTCGTGTTCCATCTCCTCTCCGGGCCTCAGCCTGTGTCTGCAGGTGTTTCTCTCTATTGAATCTCCCTGGGGAATCCTTGGCTTCACAGCAAAAGCCGGCTGAAGTGAAAGTGATTTGATTTGGATCCTATTACAGGCACTTTACCTCTTCTATTTCCGTGATAATAGCAGATTGGAGTCGATTATTGTACTGGGAGGGGAGTTAATGTGATGTCGAGAAACATTGGGAAAACTGGCACAAGGAGAGAGGGATAGATAAAAAGTTTAGCCCAGATTGAAATGGGTGGTACAGGCCAGTGCAGCCACCAGTTAAGCATCCACCTAGAGTCGTCGTGGTGTTTTGCAAAGGGTCAGGATCATTTCCCTTACCGGTGCTGGTGAAAGGATAGAGGGTATAGTGGCTACTTGGTTTAATTGAACCAAGCTCTCGTGCCCTCCTAGTCCTTTTGCCCTGTCCTCTGCAGCTTTCCCTAGGCTATGCTGCCTCTCTGTTAGCCCCAGGGCTGCAGGACCCCCATGCACTGGTGGCCTGCAGTCTTTTTCCCAGAAGGGCAAAGGATACTGGCCTTGACAAACTCACCTGTGATGGTCACAGCAATCACAAATAAATCTGGACTTATTTTAAAAGAACTGCTTTATGTTGCTTCACAAAAGAGAGAGGAAACATTGAAAAATTTCCAAGCACTCCTGCTAGGGAACCAGGCACTATCTGCAGGAATGCTTGTCAGGCCTCTTTCCCTGTGGCCCTTACATGTGTCCAGCAACAGAAATCAGCAACCCCGGGTTAGAAAAACATGATGCAGCCGATAAGACACTCCTAATCGGAAGAACAAACAATGTTCGACCACTTGAAACTTGAATTTATCAAAAGTAAGTAAATATCACAGTATGATTAATCTCTTGCATTATAATATTTATGCCTATTTATCCCTTACATTATAATGATATGTCACCATCATAATGATGAACACTATCAAATATATTGTCTTTGACTAGAATTTTCATTTCTGAAAGTGTATTCCTGCTTTCTGAATGTGTCAGCCTAATGAGATGCATTGTGCCTCTGAGACTAGATTTTCGTTTTCTTTACAGTTATGTAAAATAGATATGCAGAATGTTATTTCAAAGGGTGATAGAGCAAGATAGGGAAGGAATCTTTATTCGCTTTTGCTTTTGTCTTGTTTAACTTTGAAATATGATATACATACAGAAGAGCATGTTGCACACATCTATAAACTACACATACCCACATTCAGAAAGAGAGCTGCACAAGTACTCTAGAAATCACCTTTCTGCCCCCTGTCTCTATCACCAAAGTTAGGCCTCTGCCTTGACGTCAGACAGCACAGATTGGTTTTGTCTGCTTTTGAGCTTCAGTGGAATCATACAGTATGTGTTCTTTTGTATCTGACTTCCTGCACACACCATCATGCTTATGAGATTCACACATATTGAATATAATTGTGGATGGTTCATTCTCCTTCTGACAGTGTCTTTTGTGTGAATATTTATCCAGTCTCATGTTTTGGGCATGTGGGTAGTAGCCAAATTCTGGCCACTACAAATAGTGTTGTCCATAGGTAAACATAGGTAAGCATTTCTACTGGGTATATTCTGAGGAGTATAATTGCCTTGTCACAGGGGAGGGACATGCCCAGCTTTAACAGCTGCTGCTAAACAGTTATTCAAAGCAGTTGCGCCAGTTTTCACTTCCACTAGGAGCATATGATAAGAAGCCTTGGTTGCTTTGCATCCCTCCAATATTTAGTATTTTCTGTTTTTATAAGTTTTGCCATCATGCTTGGTGTGTAGGGTGTCTCATGTGGGTTTAATTTTGATTTACCTGAAGATTAAAACATTGAGTACTTTTTTACATATGATAACTACTTAAATAACTATTTGGATATTCCCTTTTGTTAAATGTACATTCAAGTAATTTGCCAATTTGTATATTAGATTGGCTGTGTTACCAATTTGTAGGGGTTCTGTACATCTCCTAGATACGAGATTTTCATGCAACGTATGTATTGCAACCATATTCTTCCACTCTTTGGATTTTGTTCTATTTATTCAACAGTAGCCTCTGATTAATAGGTGTTTGTAATTTTAATATAATCTGATTCATCCTGTTTCTCCTATAAAGTTACCACTTCATGTTCTGTTTAAGAAAGCTGTCACTATTCAAAAACTATTCAAGATAGTTTCTGAACAAACTACCTTGTGGCAAAAATAATGTGAACTTTTCTTGATTCTGTCATGTATTTGGTTGTTGACTCTACCATAAACTGGTTTCATTAGGCCAGTGTGAAATTTCCCAGACTTTCTGAAACAGTGGAATGTACCCATTTTACTCATCTTGAAAGGGAATGTATCAGAACAGCAACACGTTAGCTGACTGAAAAAAGGCAGAAGTGAAAAAGTGGACTTATCTCTAATTCTGCACTGGCTTCACTCTGAATCACATATTTAAGATTAAGATTTTACACAGCACCTCATTTAAGTAAACACAATAATTGTTGAGTATTACTATCAGCACTAATATGGACACATGTAACTAGTGCCTTATAACTTGCAAAGTAAAACCTCATTTAATTGGACACTCCCAACAATCCTGTAAAAGGGGCAGTTGTTTTCTCTTGTTTCTGCTGTCTAGTGTTTCCTATAATATATTATACCAGTATTTGCTGAGCTCCTACAATGTTTCAGACACTGTACTGAACACTGAAAATACAGCAGACAAAAGACAGATGACAGTTCCTGTCCTCAGGGAATTTTTATTTTATTGTGGAGAGACTGAGAATTTAAAATAAATAAGAAAAGGCTTGTATTCTAGAAGATGGTAAGTGCTCTGGAGGAAAATAAAGCAGAGAATGAAGTTACAGAAAGATGAAGAGAGAAAATACAATGTTCACAAAGATTGACAGGGACACCTTACTGAGACTTGACCAGGAGCAAGAACAAGGCAGCATGAAAGAATAGCAAGGTATGAGCAAATGGAAGGAGGGGAGGAAGGGAGGAATGGAGGGAGGAAGGGAAGGAGAAAGGGAGGGAGAAAGGGAGGGAGGGAGAAAGGGAGGGAGGGAGGGAGGGGGGGAAGGAAGGAAAGGAGGAGGGGAGGGAGGAAAGGAGACAGAAAGGCCCGATTCATGGTTAGGACAGTGTTTGAAGAGCTGTGTCAGCACAGCTGGGAGTTGGAATGGAGAGAGGGAGGGAGGGAGGGAGCCTAAGAGGTCAAAGGGGGCAAGATTTGGTGTGACACAGGAGGCCACGGTATGCACATTTGAGTTTTACTCTGAGAGCATCTTTGGAGGGGAGGAATGGTTTGGGAGGCTGACCCTGGCTGCTATGTGAGAAATGACTGTAGCATCGAGGGTTGGCTATGATAGCCTAACTAGGAAGCAAATGTAATAGTCTAGGTGAGAGTTGACGAGGGCAGCACTGGAGATGGTAAGACACTAGATCTATTTTGAAGGTATTAACCACAAGATTTACTGAGATATTGGATGCAGGATGTGACAGAATAAGAATAGTCAGAGATAACTGCAAGAATTTGGGCATAGCAAGTGGAAGGATGGAGTTTTCACACACTGAGATGGGGAAGACTGTGGAAGAATGGGTATAGGAGGAAAGATCAAGAGTCCAGCTGCTTGACTTCGCTCCTACTCGGTTCTCCCTGAAATAGTTTTACTTCCCAAATATCAACCTCTAAAAGTTTTCTTTTGCCCTCTGACTGGTACTCTTGATATCCACATGCCAAACCAGCATTGTATCTATTACACAAAAAAGACATTCCAAATACAAGAAGACTGTTAGTGTTGAATCTGCCAAAAGTGATGCCATTTCTTTGTTTATTCACTTGTAACATTAGAATGTATGAAATGCTGTCTGTTATGTATGCAGATTGTCAGACTAGAGAGATGAGAACTTATGAGAAAATTCCCTAATACTTGTGAAATGGACTATTGGATAAAATCCTCCCCTAAATGATACAATCCAAGTTGATAATAATGTTTCTGTATTGCAACAGGTTTTCTCCATCCAACTATAGACAAAAATACAAATGGCAGGATATTCACTTTATTTTAAATATTAGAAATCAGTGTTTCTAGTTATGTGGCTAAGTCTCCTTCTGAAGATATATGGTCTAGTTGCTCATATATTTCCTCATTTAGTAATTTCTATGAAAGCATGTCAAGGCGAAACAAAGATGGTTTTCTCTGATGTTCTCAGCCTTCAAACCTTTTCCACAACCAAAGTTGAATAAAGAGTCATGTATTATCATGCAGTGTGTGTGCATGTGTGTTTCTCTGTGTGTGTTCTTGGTCTACAGGACATTCTTTGCTAGGTGGGATATACTTGTAGATGGAAAGTGTTGCAGAGCCTATCTAGATGCTCACAACTCCTCATCTATCCCCATCTTCCCAACAGATATGGGAAGACATCATTTTCCAACCTCCCTTTACAGTGAGTTGGGCCACAGTGCTGGGTTCCAACCAGTGGAATAAAAAGACAATGTATATCACTTTTTAGTTCCGGTCAAGTCATTATTATAACATAGATAGAACCATTAATTTTGATCTAGAACCTGTGAATAGACAGTTGGATATACAAGTTTCCATCTCTGAGGACCTCTAACTCATGCTGAGAAACACACCTCGTAACTGTAGACACAGTGCATTGCCGGAGGCCGTATTAGCCATGTGTGTAAAGAACTATGGGACCCTGAAAGAGGAATGATTTGGTTTTCTTCCTCCTCTAGGAATTGAATACCTGAAGAAAATTTCCAGAAATAAATGACATCTGAGAAAGAATTCAGTAAGTGGAAATGGAGAGGAAGGGACAGAGGAATGGAAGTGTGAAAATTTAAAATAATGCAAATAGTTTGAGATGAACCAAACTAAGGGAGCTTCTTTGAATGCTAATTATTAAGCTATTGTCTCTCAGATTCAAATTCACCTTCTGGTGTCCTGCTTTGTTGGAGTGAAAAATTTATTTCTTCCTTGTCAGCTGACTTCCTGTTAGGTTTTGATAAGGGGCACTAGAGGAAAACTAGGAAGCAAGAGAAACAGGGAAGGGATTTCCTTCTTTCTGTTTGCTTCTGGTTCTTGCAAGGGTGACACCAACAATGACTCTTCACCATGACTGTACCATTTGATTCAAGCCCAGCTACTTTCTCCACCCCAGCACCATCCATACCTCAAGTGCACCAGCACCAAAAAAAATAGTGCCCTCTAAGGACTCAATTCCAGATGTGTAGAGCTTCCTCTGTTTGTAGGTTATGACAACCCGTTTCTTTTCCCAGTCTTCCCCAGTTCTGTGGGTGGAAGCTCTTCCTGGTGTTAGCATCTCTGAGTTATTTCATTCTTTTTATTGCTCTTTCAGTCCTCCGACACCTATGTAATTGATATTAAATTATGTCTGTTGAAATACCTGGTGTGGTCTTTGTTTCCCTGAGTGGATCCTGATGACACAGTGCTGCACCTAAAAAGTGTCTGAAGTACCAGCTGCATCACAAAGAAAAGGGAAAGGGTGGGGGTGGAGAAATCTTGAGGTAGAAACAGAAGAGGTGTGGTCAAGCCAAGGGCATGCTGGGAAAGGAAATAGTGAAACTAGAGGGTCCATTTGGGTTTGTGACTTGGAAACAAAATCAGCTGGCTTCAGTTCCATAAATAAGTACAATGACAAACATAGAAAATGAAGTGGGAAAGCTGAGTGAGTTGTGTGATAAAGACTTGATAAAGCTGAAATTTTGTACAGAAGTAATGCATGGCTTAAGGTTGTGCAGGTAATCGTGAAGCACATCTTTGTTTCTACTCTGGGGCTGTGGATTCCAATAAGGTCCCGGGAGGAAGAAACAATGGCCAACAAGAGAAAAGGGAGTCAGTAAAGGGACAGGGATAGAACACAGAATCACTCAAGGCCAATTCATCATTAGGAGACGATTAAAAAGACAAGCTGGCAAATGCCTATAGAGGGCTCTGCCACAGGCCTGAGATAATGAATGGCTGAGGGTGACTCCATGGGACTTCTTAAAATTAATTCAGCTGTCAAGGAAGAGGCAGGGTGATGTAAGCTGTAAGAGTGAGGTAATTTATGAGATTTTGGAGAGTTTTTAGCTTGATTTTTCAGTAATATCTGTAGGAAGGTCAAGGACAAAAACTCTATACATGTAATTTTTAAAATTAAATGGTTTCTTAAAAAGGCAGACGGGTATGGTTGTTATAAATCAGCTGAATAGCATATTGGCATGATGTGGGGTGTTGTTAAGGGCATATAAATAAATTTACTGAAATCCATGCTTAAATTCTGTCTGGATACTGTAGTATATGACTATATTGTAGTTAAAACTGCTCAGCAAGGAGCCTTTTAAAACTCCCATCTCTGATTTTTTTTTCTCATTTTACAGTAGCTGCGTACCTTCAATGTGTAACACATTGTGATCACCATATGGACATTACATTCTAATAAAGAAGGAAACAATTGGCCAAGTTGAGACATTTCTAAGCATTTAGTAAACATTATAAAGAGCAAAGTTAAAAGGCATGTGACAAGTCTAGAAAAATACTTTCAATATGAAAAATTGTTAACAATGTTTACTTCTTTAAATCAGTGAGAGAGGTGAAGGAAGGGAAAGATACCTATTTTAGAATGCATCCCTTTGCATTGTTTCAATTTTCAACCTATAGCTGTCTTACTCTTCTAATTTAAAAAATATTAATAGATAGTTTAAAGGAAAGTTATGTAACAAAAATGTATCATGGGATTTCCAAAAAAAATACTACTTTTGGCTTTGAGAACAAGGAAAATTTTATGTAATAAATAGGCAGCATTTGATCTGTGTTTTGCAGAATGGATAGAATTAGATTGTCAAGTACATGACAAATAAAAAAGATCCTTCAGAAAGCAGTAACATCATGATGAGCAAGGCAGATGTGTGGCATTTAGAAGAAATGGGCTGTGAATAACGGAAGTAACTCCAGTTGGGCTAGAAGAGCCAATTACAGAATCCAGACTGTTCAGGTCGTGATTTCCAGAGGATATCAGTTAGGAGTCAACATCAGTTTTCTAGGTGGGAGATGATGCTGATGTGGACTAGGATGTAGTAGCAGACATGTGTTAAAGGATTCGGGATATATGTTTGCTGATGGACTGGATATGGGCTGTAAAGAAATAAAAGAGTCAAGAATAACTTCAAATTATTTTGTCCAAGGCTACTGAATAATGGTTGGTGCTGTTTATTGAGAACGGAATCACTAAGGGTAAGGCATATTTCCTGAGGGAAATCAAAAGGTCAGTATTGGGTGTGAAGTTTGAAATACCTATTAGCGAATCAAGTGAAAATGATGCGTAGGCATTTGGGTTTAGTCTGGGATTCAAAGATGTTCAGGAATGGAGGAAGAATTTGAAAATCATCAGCTTATACCTGGCATTGGAAGTCGTGGGAATGGGAGAATTTACCTAGGAAGAGAAGATAATTTCTGGTTTGTGAGGCTCTGTGAACATGTGAAAAACTAGAAAGTTCAGATCCACACTGAGGTGCAGGTGGCTTTAGAGAAAAATAAAATTTGAGAAGATTTTTAAAAGGAAAAAATAAAATTTATGAACAAACAGCAATTAAAATAGCTTAGCAATAGATGTAGCACTGATGAGGAAGTTGACTGACTGAGAACTTAAATAACTTGACCAAAGTCTTACAAACAAGCCTCAAATCCAGATCTCTCTGACTTCACATCTTGGATCGTTTTCACCATAGGTAATAGACTATGGAAACCCTACTGCAGAACCAAAAAAGCAGCCAGGCCAGGGAAGATAAGGATTGCATCGAAGAAGAGAAGAATATAAAAAGCAAGACAAGAGTAGAAAATTAACTCATGACTCCAACGGTCTACCACAAAAGTCTTTAAAGAGTCTCTTAGTGAAATAGAGCAGACAATTAAAAGAGAGAGCATCTGAAATACCATAAAGGTCTCTAAGGTAACTTTTAGCAAGCCTCTTTCCAGATTGCTCTAAATTGTAAGGAGTAGTCCCCATTAATTATTTGCTTTTGGAATCCAAGACCTCCTTTGGTACACCATGCTAAACGTAAAATTACTCAACTGGTGAGGGACACAGGCAATTTCAAACTCTTTACTTTTTCTTATAGCATATACAAGAATAAATATGAAAGGAATAGAGTATAAATAAAAATCAGTAGGCTAAAATTAGTTGCATATACAAGAACCGGCCCCAGATGGATTAAACATCTAAATGCCAAAAACAGAGGCTTCTAATCTCAGCTTGGACAAGTAGAGAGCCAAAAAAATAAAAATAAAAAACACACAGAGGCTGTCATCCTTGCAACCAGAAAATCTTGACATGGAGCAAAGAAACAACTTTTCAGGAACCTATCTAAAAATCAAAGTCACAGGACAAAAGCCCATTCCAAAATCTGAAAAGAGAAAGGCAATTGCAAAGAGATATGGATGTCAAACAAAGCAATAACAACTCTTTAAAATGAAGAAGAGAGAAAATAAAGACTTAAAACTCTAAGAGGGGATTTTGATAATAAGAAATATTATAGAATACTATTGAAAATCTGCTCCCGAATTACTTAATAGCAAAGGGGAAAAAAGTGACTATATAATGCGATACTCAGACAACACTTATGACTGGGTGATGGAGATAATCTGAATCCAAATGTGCAGAGAACACAGCATCTCTCATATATTATTTCGAACTGAAATGCATGACCTGAATCCCACCATGAAGAAACATCATACCAATGCCAAACACAAAATATTCCATTCTCAAAAAATGCCCATGGTCTATTAGACTAAAAATTAGAATTAAAACATAAACTTTCTTCTTATTGTATTAAGTATGTACTTCTGTACTCCAGTACGGTTAGGACCAAGTTAAATTTTAATTCAGTCCCTGTTCACATGAGGGGGAATATGTAGATTTATAAAGTCTGAATTCTTAAAGTCTTATTGTACTGAAAATTTTATGATATTAGGCTGTAACAAATGAAAGCAACCTACATATATTAAACGGAAAAAAATTAAATTAGGACTTTCTTATTTAGCAGAATTCTCTTAGTTCCATCATTGTATGTTGGCCTGTTAACAATAGCATTTTTTCTCCATTACCTTGTTTACTTTCTCAAATGTAGGATGGGTGCAGTTGGGAAAGCTGGGGTTAAAAATCTCATGGCAAATTCTCATTTCCACTAGCAGAAGAAAAGAAGATGGATATAGCACAAATCACTATGTACAATTTATGGAAGAGCGTAAAGGTAATTTAATATTATTATGAAAAATACCTGTATAATGGAATCATTTGTGCTATTATAGCAGGTCTAGAAATATAAAATAATGTGAAGAGAAAGTGACCTATTGTTGCAACCTTACATTACAGAGATATTACTATGCCCCAGCCAATCATTTTTCATCTAGCTAAATTTAAATAATAAATTAGAGATAATATATTCATTAATAGCAATAAATAACCATAACAAAAAATGATTTCAAAACTAAACATTTGCAAAGTAAATTTATTGAAAAATAGGATATTTCTATGTATTTATTTGAATTACTATGTAATTCAGTGGCTTCCGCCTTTATTCTAAACATGTTTCTTAAAGGGTGTATAATAGGTGAGTTATGTGAGGTACAGTTACAAAGAAGCTATCTTCTCTAAATTTTGTTGTATTTATTTTTTTCTTAATATTCTTTAGAAAATTTCAATGGATAACCTTTATAGGAAATATACATATATTCAAGAATGCAAGCAAATGTTTTCATGCACATCTATTTATACAATATATTTGAAATTACAGAGAATTTATCAATATCAGTGTTTAAAATGCTCTGAGACACACATAATTTTTCAGAATATTAGATAGTTTACAATAGTTCCTTCTTTTAGTCATTAGTCGATAGATGTAAAACTATTGCTTTGCTATTTGAGATGCTGCATAATTTACGGCAACCTGGGAGGGCAGTGGATTTGCCTGTGGTGTTCAGGGATTGGCTCTCTTCCAGGTACAAGTGTGCATCAACAAGGGAGCCTGAGCGGGATTGCTGGCATTCTCCTCCCTACCTCCGAGGCAAAGAAGATTCCAGAGCTCCTCTGAAGGTCCCCCAGAGGTCTGGCTTCTCAGGTTGTTATGGGAACTATTTCTCACAAAAGAAACCCAGAAGTGACAGTTTCTAAATTCAAAGAAAGAAATGAATCCTGTTTGCCAGACAGGTATAGAAATTTGCTTACTGCCTTTCTTGCAGCTGGGAGATGTTTGCAGAGATGAGAAGGACTCATTTCCCTTGAAACAAAGTGGGAGTGCCAGTAGAAAGTCAAAATGGCGCCATTGCTTTTCTACCCATGCAAAATAGTAAATGAATTATTTATTACAACGGCATGGGGTAATGTACCATGTATTGCTCAGAAGAATATCATGGACTTGGTGAAATTTGATAAAAACACAACTCTCTGCTTCAGATTGACTTCCTTGAGTCCCCTGAGCCCTTTCCAGACTCCCTGCTCTGCTGTTCTGCAGACTTCCCTTCCCCCATAGAATAATCTCTCCCAACACATTCATTATGCTCATTTTATTTCTTCCTTCACTCCTGTCCTCAAATCTCAACTATTTTACTGAGTTTTTGACAGTAAAAAGCAACCAAAAAATTTATTTATATTTTTTACTCTATCCTAGCTCAAATGACAACCTGCTCTCCTGTGTCTTTCTCCTAATCAACTTATTTAACTTATTTGGATGAAGATTTTCCTGACATGACTAATTTTGCTTTCTGCAGCGCATGTAATAATTTTGTTTCTATCCAAATCTATTAAATAATAATGTTTATAGTTTTGAAAAGGATGAATTTGCTCTTCCAGGTCAGACAATAATGTTTAGTTCAGGGAGTGCACGGAGAGAAATTGAATTCATTAATAAGCAAAGATACCTCTGAGACAACAGAAACCTATAGCAGTAATTCTCCACTCAGTATTAGAGAATCAACAGTTTATTTATATTTGTTAGATACCATCCTCTCATACTCTTTCTATAATAAAACTTACAATTTGAATTCACACCACAAAATACCCAAATCTGATATTTTTCAACTAAGTTCAAGTGAACAAATAGTTTTCATCTATAGCACCTTCTGTATCTACATTCTCACCTCTTGTTTGCTACTCAAAACATATGACCTTTCTTTACATTTAGAACAATTGCAGGATCTCATCAGCAGGTCCTCCTCCAGCTTATTCCTTGTATTAATATCAATCCTAGAATTTATTTATTCAAAACTTACTTAATGAGACCCTCCTATGTACCAGACACTGTATAACTTACTGAAAATGCAGCAGTGAAAACATCTGTCTTTCCTGCAGCTTGCATTCTAATGGGGAGAGGCATAAAATAAAGAAGGAAACACATATTTCTATAAGAGATTCGAGAAGAGATCAGTGCTTGTGCTGTGAGGGAAATAAAACAGGCATTGTGAGAGACAGTGGCAAGGAGAATGGGGGTAGCTACTTTAGATGTGAGACTTAAGAAATGATTCTGTAGATTGCCTTTGCTTCCTTGTGGAGAATCGTAAATGAGAATGGCCAGAAGCACTAGAAGTTCTACTGCAATAGCCCAAGCAAGAGATCTTGGTAGTGTGTTCAGGGTACCAGAGGAAGCAGTGAGAAGTAGTCAGTGGGAAATTAGAAGGTCAGGGGTACAAATCAAGATTTCCTATTTGGACATGCAAGGTTTGAGATGCCAATTAGAGAAATGAATAAATCTGAGATATATGTAAGAGTTGGGAATTATTTAAATGGTGATCTGAGAGTGAAGGGGAAGGGATTATGATACCCAGCTTTCTGTCTTGTAAGCTGGTTGAAGAAAGGTGCTATTCACTGAACTGAGGACCACAGCTGGAAAAGGGGGTTTTGCCCAAGGGCAAATGGGACAAGCTCTATTTTGAATATGATGGGGTTGAGATTTGTGTGATTTTCAAGAAGTTCAAAGGTCTGGCAGGTACGGATCTGTAGCACTGGAAGGTGTCAGGGATAGAAAACCAGATTTGGGTACCAGTACCATGTAGATGTTAGCTACAATCATGAGGGTAGATGATGGCCTCCAGGCACTACCTTATATCCCCTCTTGTTCTTATAGCCATATTCCCTGAAAAATATGTGTTCATATTTCCCATTTGCTAACCTTCCAGTTGCCTCTTGACCCACAGTATGAATGAGAGGATGAGTAATGTCCCTTCACTTGGCAAAACAGTTCTTTACCCCACCAGTCACAAAGTTGCTAAATCGAGGAAAGGATTTTTCAGCCCTCATGTTGACTCTTGGAACGTTTGATCCTCAGTCACTCCTTCCTTGTCCTTTGATTTTCATGACACAGCATATTTCCAGTTCTTCTCCTGCTTTCTTGCTGTACCCTCTCAGACTGCTTTGTAGGCCCATCCATCCACCTAGTCTTGCATATTTGGAGTCTTATCATGTGCTTCTTCTCATCTTGCTCTATTCCATTTCCCAAAACATTGGAAGTGCATGGCCTCAATTATTGGGGCTTCAAATGCCAAAGACTCACAGTTTTATATATGCATCCAAAGAATCTCCTCATACCTTTAAATCCAAATATCCAACTCTCCTGTCTTCATTTGAATGATCCAATATCATTCAACCTCGACATAAAAGTTTGATATTTTTTTCAGTGTTGGCTGAATGTTCAATGAATGATACTACCATGCAACCAGTTATACAAGTCTGGAGCTTCTCTCTGATTTTATGCTCTTCACATTCAGAAATATCCAATCCATTGCTCAATCCTTTCCATTTTATGTGCAAAATATTTCTCAAGTCCATTAATTTGCCCACATCTCAAATACCATTTCCAAGCTGCCATACTTTCTTTTTTGCGATGTTTATTTCTCACAGCCCATCATCCCCACAGCAGCACACATATTTTTTTTCAGAGGAAAAACTGGAGTCTGTCACTTCCCTCTTAACACTATTGAAAGGTTTCTCACCACTCATAAGGAAACACCAAAATCAAGGCAGGACCACATACTCTGGCCACTGACTATCTTTCCAGTTGCACACCACACTTTCCTCCCTCTCATTCCCTCTGTTATAGCTCCAGTGGCTTTTTCTGGACTTCTAATAAGCTAATATTCTTTCCACCACTGATCTTTTACACAAGTTGGTCCATCTGTTGGTAACCTTCCCTCCAATCCCATCTAGTTTTCTGCAGCCTTTAAACGTCAAGCAGCATAAGCCACATGTATTTCAGGAAAGCCTAAGAATTCCCTCACCCCTGGTTGAGGTCATATTTCTTCATTACCTCTTTCCACAAAGCCATTTTCCTGTATGCTTTGTTGCTCACTTTTATCCTGTCTCTAGATATCTTTAAATGCTCATTACTGTGTTTATTTGATGAAGTTCTATCTGCTCCACTAGAGTGAAGGCTCCATTAGAACAGCAAAGTCATATGCTCATATGCTCTTGCTTTCTCCTGAATCCCAAGCAGCTACTCCAATGTTTAGCACATAGTATGTACTCATTAAACATTGCTTCTATAAATGAATGAACTCTGGAGTAAATGTTGTTGAAAGAAGTAAAGCAGTAGTATTTTTCTTCAGCATGGATAAGTGTTTTCTGGATTTCTGGAGTAGTTCACATAATAGTCATTATAAAAGGACATTAATTTTTGAGAATTCATTGTTAATGCTGATTGTCAGAAATGTATAGGGTGGCTTGGCTTCAAGCTTCTCTAGTGTAAGGACAGGCACATACCCTATGAGATGTATGCAAGCCAGCTGAAAGAGCAGTGACGCATTCAACAAAATCTGATCTACCTACCTCTTTGCTGACCCTCTAGGTCATACCCATTTCGCCTAATTCCCCGTAATCCTTTACTTTAGATCTGCCCATGATATTTTGACTACTACCTTTTAGGTCTTAGAGGCCACATCCTTGACCTCAGGATCTTATCCACATGACCTATATGGGCATCAAGAGTGGGAAGATAGAAAGATCCTGTTATTTTATCAAATTTAAGGGGGACTTTTACACAGGCCTTTCCCCATAGAGCTACATGAATAAAGGTAACAGAGCACAATGGAATGACAATTATGAAATCTTTTAGTTTAGGTCTTGATCCTCAAGATCTACTCAATGAACATTACTTAACTCAAGATATAATGAATCATAGGAAGCATCATATGGGCACACAAAAAATGAAGCACTATCACATAAAGAAATTGTGTAAACTTCCAAAGGACTGGAATATGCTATTTGTTGAGTGCATACCATATGCTGAGCACTTTTTCTGAATTATTTTGTCCTTAGAAATTTCCCATTAAATAGGTACTCTCATTAATGCCATTTTTACAGGTGAAAACCAAGGTTTATTTTATTTACATGTTTATATTTATTTTTATTTTTTGAGATAGACTCTTCCTCTGTCACCCAGGCTGGAGTGCAGTCATGCTGTCATGGCTCACTGCAGTCTTGACCTCCTGGGTTCTAACCATCCTCATGCCTCGGCCTCCCCAGTAGCTGGGGCTACAAGCATGAGTCACCATGCTCAGCTAATTTTTTATTTTCAGTACAGAAGCAGTCTCACTATGTTGCCCAGGCTGGTCTTAAACTCTTGTACTCAAGCAATCCTTCTACCTAGGCCTCCCAAAGTGCTGGGATTATGGAAAATCTAGGTTTGCAGATGTTAAAAACCTCCCTTTAGTACACAGAGTAGTAAGTGAAATTGAACCCGGTGGTCCTAACTACTACACGTCAGTGCCACTCTAGAGAAAAAAAGTGGAGAGAATGAGCAGGTAGACTCGTTGTACCCATGTCTTTACCTCCAGAAAAGACAGAGTAATGCAATTAAATGCCACTGAATTTAGAGTTAGAAAAAAAAAAAATGAGTTTGAGCCTTCACTCTAATCTTCATTAGCTTTGAATTAATCACTTAGGCTTGGAAGGTCACTTTTATCAAAGGTAAAATGGGGCTAATAGTGTTTTTTTCAAGATTGTATTGTGGATTACCACGTGACCTAATTACATCACATAACACCTGTGACATCACCAAATCTTCACTCATTGTTTTGTAAATGGCAAAAGCTTGATGTAAGGAGAAAACACTATTAAATAGGTGTATATTTATGCATCTACATATGTGTGTACATACATATACGTATATATATATATACATGTATATATATATACATACATATACATATATATATGACACACACACACACACAAATATATATGAGAAAATGCTATTTTAAATTCAATCATTATTAGATAGGGTACACTTCTTCCCTTGCCCAAAAAAAAGAGAGCTGAATTCCCCAGGCACTTGCCCATCTGTGAATTTTAAACCTTCTGCAACACACTTCACAAGGCCTGTCTTTTTTGTCTCCAAAGCCCACTCTCTCTGCCTGAAGTGGGCAGGCAGGCTGCACACACAGTCCTGCAGAATGGAAGGTTCAATGTGGCTATGGGAAAGCAGCCTGCAAAAACACTTAAGGAAAAAGCATTAAGCCCAATCTCAAAAATTAATGTTAACTTCAGATGTTCAGATTTGAGTACAGAAGGCTCTGGTCTACTTCAGACAGGATCCAGTTATCTCACTTAATAACATAGTTGTAAATCAGAATAAAATTAAAAAGAGATCAAACCCTGTAGACAAATGCTTTGGCTAAATGCCCTCTCTTGTGATCTGAATACCAACTACTGTGTTGTATAGTCATTTATAAAGAGGCTTGGAGGTAGGCAATACTGGGGGGAAAGGGTCATTAATTTCAGCCCACCCAGAAAGGTGTTAACTATGCCCCATCCTTCTGGCTAGATGATAATTAAGCTGCCTCTTTTGTGCCTCCCCAGAGGAGACATATATACAGTATTCCTCCACAATACAGCTAGTACAGTGCAATTGCAGTGAATCAAATCTTGTTTATCCTAAGGATGGGGTGGGCTCACCCAGCTAGGGGGGTTATTTTTAATTGGGGTTCATAGCACATTGAACACTCTCTTAGATGAAAATTCTGGATGGCTCTGGGGCACATTTGGTTAACTCTCTCCCTGCCAACCCCTACCACTACTCTCAGGCATTACTGAACACCATCCATAAAAAGATTTCCTCTCACTAAAGGTTTAGCACATTTCTCCTGTGCAGGAATCCTCTAAAGTCTTTCCCAAGAACTTATAATATCTACAGGAGACTGTTGATTAGTCTTCATGTGTTACTTTTACACTTTTGGAGCATAAATCAATGGTTAGAACCTGACGTTATGCTAAGTATTTCCACATTCATTTTGCACTCTCTGGTTTTCAGGCCTGGAGATGCTTAAATGACTCATTCAGTTCAAGAGACCAGTTCATTGGAAAGCAAAGGGTAGGTTCTTCCCATGAGTGTGGGCTGGGCAAATGCGAAATCTGCGCTGACGACCTCCGGGCAGTTGTTTTGGGTGAATGAAGAAGTGTGCCTTGGATTTGATTGAATTTTGCTGAAGCCACAGCCTGGCCATTTGGTAGTTGCCAGGTGGGTATCTTTTTGTGCTGTTTCCATTGATCCTAAGAACAATGAAATGTAGGTGCAAAACACAAGCAGCACCATGGTTAGGAGATCTTGCATTTTGGTAATCTAGGGTACCTTGCCCTACTTAGCACATCGTGGGCCTCAATGCCCTTCTGTAGAGTGGCTCATAGGCGATTTACCAGAGTGGAAAGGACATGTCTTTGAAATCAGATCTGATTCAACCAACACCTCTGAAACTGTTTCATCCTATGTTAAAAATGATAGTAAAATAAAAATTGTATCAGATTGCAGTGATGACTCAAATAAAAAAAAATAAATGCAAAATGTCTGACACCTTGCAGGCCCTCAGCTCATATCATTATTTTTTCATAATCCTATGTTTCATACATGAAAGTCTACATTTTACCCCTTACCTGTTTGCAAGTATCTTGAAGGCAAGGGTATGGCAGGTTCATCTCCACTGGTCCCCAGTGAGGAAAACAGTGAATGTTTATTGAATTAATGTTAGCATTCTAAATGGCATCTAAATAGTGTCTCATTAGGAACAAGAAATTGTCAGAAAGGTTCATATATTAATACTTTAAGTAATACTTCAAGTCAAAAGCAGGCGTTGTCATTTATCTAAACAAGATGTAACGAATCTACTTCAGAACTTAGAGGGTTAAGTGGCTAGCTAGGAGAGGAATGAGGATTGTTTATCATGATGGAAGCGGCAACAACGGGCTGGGAAAAAGGAAGGAGGGAATCCAAGGATTGGAGTGGATCCAAAACAAATGAGTAGGGTAGTTGTTCTCCAGAGGAAAAAAAGTAGAGAAAAATTTTGGAAGGAGGTATAATTTTGGAAGTGAATGCAGATTGAAATGCTGTCCCCCTCTGTCATGCAGAGAAAGTGGTGGTTTAAGCACAATCAATGTTATGTTCTACATCTCAGAGAGAAGACAATTGTGAGGTGCCCAAAGAAAAGTGATTGACAATAAATTCAATCCACCAATATTTCAAACTATGTTCACTGATAGTGTTCATTATAAAGCCCTCAGACATTCTTTAGTGGAGAGATTACCTAGACTGACATAGATGGGCTCTAGAACCCTCACAACTCCCCCACATCCATCCCCCTCTTCAATCGGACCAACGTATATCTCATTTTGCCCTCTTCAACTGGCTTTTATATCAGTTTTCAATAGAAAAATAAAGAATTTACAAAAAAAAATCAAAATGACTAGAAGTGAATAAAGGATTTTTATCTCTGCTCAAAGATGATAAAGTTTAAATTCTCAGCTTGGCATTTTTAAAATTAAATTCTTTAATCTACCTGGCAGATTTCAAAATATACACATTGGAGCAAAACATCAGTAACCACAAAAACTCTTAGGAGACAAGAGTGAAAAAGCTAATTCAAATCTCAGATCCAGTGCCTCTTTTGGTAATGTGTTACCACACACAGGGCATTAATATTTCAGATTCGAGAGAGGAACTTGCGTGTCACCCAGCAAGAGAGCAACGAAGGGTCTGTGAGCCCTGTACTCAGAGAAAGGGCACTCTAGGAAAACGGGAAGGAAAGTGTCTGCCCCAAGGCAAGCTCAACATTTAATTGGCACTCAAAAACCCAGGAATAATATATGTAGATCAAATCAACTCCAGAAATTAACAGAGATAAATGTAAAGGAAGTTGAAGTATTGTTTTTAGGAAACAGCATGCTTCTCTAAGAGAAGATACTATGTCTCAACAATAGTGTTGTGACTTATTTCTTTTTTTGCAAATCTTTTTTTTTTGTTTTGAATTTTTTATCATTATACTTTAAGTTCTAGGGTACATGTGCACATCGTAAAGATTGAACATGGACACAGGGAGGGGAACATCACACTGGGACTTATTTCTTTTAAAAATTGCATGAGAACAACCTCAGGTCTAACAAAGTGAAGAAACAATAAAAACACACAAATAGCAAATATTCAGAGTAAGAATTAGAATAAATTTACCAATATTGACATTTCTCTACTTTATTTAGTGTTACAGTTTCTGCATATCCTGCCCATGTATCTCAATATAATTAAAACTGAGTCAAATACTGTTCCCAGATAAACACAAAGAATGTGTGTTCACTGCCTAACCAAGGCACTGAATATCTGTCATTTTGCTCCACTTGGGCATAGCCTGTGTTTTTAGGCCAAGCCTGGGCTGAATCTGGACCAGAGAGAAAAATCTTTCATTTTATTTAGTTTTTTATTTTGTTTTTCTTAATTATGAAAGTAGACTTTGTATTCAGCCTCATATCCTCTCTCTTGAACTCGTATAGAATACAAACAGTTTTTAAAACTTTTTTTTGTGGTAAAATACATGTAACATAAAATTTGCCATTTTAACCATTTTTATGTGTACCGTTCAATGTATTAAGTATATTCACATTATTGTGCAGCCATCACCTCCATCCATCTCCAGAACTTTTTCATCTTCCCAAACTGAAACTCTGTCCCCATTAAACAGTAACTCCCCATTCACCCTTCCCCTACCAGCACCTGGCAACCACCAGTCTATTTTCTTTGCCTTTGAATTTGCCTACCCCAGCTTCCTCATGTGAGTAGAATCAGATAGTATTTGTCCTTTGTGACTGGTTTATTTCACTTAGCATCATGTCCCCAAGGTTCATCTATATTTCAGTATATGTCAGAATTCCCTTCCCTTTTAAGGCTAAATAATATCCCATTATATGCATATTTTACATTTTGTTTGTCAATTCATCCACCAATGGACATTTGGATTGTCAAAAATATTTATTGAATGAATAGATGGCAAAATAAATTGAGAAATGAAAACAAGTGAATAAGTGAAGTGGAAAGAACCTGCACGTTCGAGGAAAACAGAACCAAGTCAAGGCCTAGACCAGCATTACCAGCTCTGCAAACTTGGGTAAAGAACTGCACCTCCCTAAATCTTATTTCTTTTCGGTAAGGAAGAGAAGGGATTAAATTAGAAAGCTGGCCAGCATAGTCAGTCACCCTCCCTCTGCTGAGGGCCAGAGTTAGCAGCGGTGGACATCTTCCCTCAGCCACTTGAGTTGGAGTGAAGACAAAGAATGAAACTACCATGATTGCCAGGGTACATTCTTTTCCTTTTCTGCCCTATTACCTACCCAAAGAAGAAAAGTAACCTGGATACAATTTTCATGAAAATAAAATTTCACTCATCCAAACCATGCATATCGGCATTCAGTTCTTATTTAACAATGTAGTGTTTGCAGAAGGATGAGCTCAGGTGAATATACCCGAAACTCCTAGACTAATATTTTCATGGCATTCCTTGCATCCGTTCAACCTTCTGTCTTAGTCCAGAAAAGTGAAGGAAACTATTCAAAGTGGACATGGCAAACCTGCCATACCCAGGGAGTTTTCTGATACCACTTTATATGCTTAAGCTGAGTGTTAGTCCAGAAGTTGAGAGTATGGTCTGCCCAGGAAAATGGTCTCTTGGAAGCCTAAATCCATGTCTATTTGTGTAACAGTAGCCGATTGTCTTTCCCTCTCAGGCCCCTGGAGAATGAAGAAGGTAGCAGTCCCTCAACATTTTCCCTGTGAATCAAGATGGCTGCTGTCTCCCAAGTGGGGTGGACAAGTCAAGTGCTTTGGGTTCAGTTTCCAGTCTGCCTGACCACCTCTGGGGGTGGCAAAAGAGCCAGCTACCTCAGTTTCCAAATATGTCAAACAAAGTACTGGCCTTTTGTGCAACAAGTGCCCCACTGTAAGCAGATGAAAGATGCCCTGAGAGCGGCCATATTTCTTTTTATTATTACTTTGTCATCAGTGATCACCAAAGCCCTCGAGTGTTTGATGTGGTTGCCTAGAAGCAGCAGTTCTCAGTGCCTGCTTGAAAGGGGTCGACAGTATGTAAATAGTTAACCCTTGCCCTGCTAAGCAGCCCGATGCGATCACACACACATAAACATTTTCTCCATGTTGGCTAGCAGAGGAGCAGCTATTTTTGTTCTGGGTGCTGTGCACGAGGTCAGCTCCACCTAAAAAATCAAAGTCTAACAGTTGTGATAGGTGAAACCCCATGGAGAAAATAAAAGTGGAGCTACAAGCTGATTTTGGTTCACAGAACCACTCGGCACAGTTTTAAAAACAGTCCCTATCTTTTGAAAGGCTGGTTAATGGTGCTCTTTTGCAAATTACCACTCATTTGGGCAGTGACCAAACCGATCACAACCATTTTGATCCCGTTACACTCGGGAGGTAGAATTCTTGAAATTCAGCATCATTCATTCTTGCTGCTCAACCTGGAGCCCCAACACTTTGATTTTCTTTGGGACATTTGTCCAGCTATCCCTAAAGCCTAACAGCTCATAGGCTTATCTTTTTTCTTTTTCTTTTTTCCAATCTAAATGAAGATCACTAACTACCCCCGCCCTGACCACATCTTACTAGATTCTTGTATTTACCTCACCTGTGATTAACTAGCATTAACTAAATTGATAATAAAATTTTACTTTTTAAATTTATCCCCTAAAAATTACATAAAGAGAAACTAGGAACCATAAAGGGGCTGTGAAAGAAATAATCCAGAGAGTGAATTTGCTGTGCTTAAGCCAGATGACAACTTAAGCTTTATGGATTTCAGGGTGGAAAATGGATATATGGAGATATATATATATATATATATATATATATATATATATATTTCCTTTTAGTCTCTATATATTTATATATAAATAAATATATATATATATATATTTCCTTTTAGATTTTGCAGCCTAATGTTAAAAATGAAATATTCAGCTATTTGGCGGGTGGATGATTTTCAGAAAAAGGATTTATAATTCAGTAATTGGAGAAATAAAAGATGCCTTTCCAACCCGGCATTAAAAATCTCTAATAAAATAGGGAAAATGAAGGTCTAAGATGACAGTCTTTATCAAAGTGTTTATAGAGACATTATATGTTCCCGTAATTGTTTAGGCCAGTGAATTAATGAATCCTCGCTGTAAGTCTCCATTTGAAATGATTTCGATGGTGTCTGCTGCTCGGCTGCTTTGGAAAAGCCTGTTGTCTGCAGCTCCGGAGAAGGGCCTTGAACCCTGCCATTCAATCCCTTTCAGCCCATCAGCTGAGTCTAATTGCCAGAAAGCACAGGAGACCCCTGAGCCTGATTGTTCCTCGACCTCCTTTGAGGTTTGGAGGCATGAAAAGCAAAAGGAAAAAAAAAGCTCCCTTTTGATCTCTGTTTCTTTCTCTCTCCCTCTCCCTCTCCCTCTCTCTTCCTTTTTTTGTCTGCCCACTCCTACTCGAAGAATGACACATTTCTTTATAAGGCTTCTTCTCCTTCTTATAAGGACAATAATTAATAAGGCCTTTATAAAATGAGGCTTGAATTGGTGTCACCTCAGGGGTGGTCCAGGGCTCTGAAGTGAAGCCTCGGTGGGCCCCGGCCTTGTCTGGCCTCTGCACAGGTCAGGTTTAAATACCCTGACCCCAATTTTCAGTCTCTTTCCCTAATGAGGCGATTCGCACAAGGATACAAAATTATACGAGGAGTGAAAAAAGACAAAAGAGCCAAGGTGTAGTTGACATCACACTAGCCACATTTTATTATCTTTGTGCCTGTGACATCACAGCTGTGTATATCCTTACAGCAAAGCGTTCTCCTCAGTTCCTATGGTGAGCTTTATAGAATGACTTCACAGACCCCAGCGAGCTGCCTGCCTCTTGACAAGCTCAGACAGGAGTGGCCCTGGTGGAGCTAGTGACCAGTTGCTGGTCCCCTCTCCAGCTACATGAGTATTACCAGAGGGGCTTTCTGAATTTCTGCACCACCGGTTTCTGTCAATCGCTTGGATAAAACGGCATTATTTGTACCCATATAATTTTACAGGACTTACCATGTTGACATCAAGAGTTTAAAACGTTCTGCTGTGCATATTATTTATCCTGAATCTGATTAAAAGCAAGCTTGGCTTTGAATGGAGCAGGATGAGAATACAGCCTCTTGCCAAAATGTTTAAGAGGCTTTTAAAACAACCGAGTAACTCCAGTACGTCGTATGAGTACTCTTTCCCAGAGTTGCTAATAGTACAGTAGACGACCTGTATGAATTCCATCTTTTTGGCTCATAACTTTGTTTTTTTTCACTGTTAAAATGATGTGATTTGAGCGAAGGGAAGATAGATAGTAAATTGGGAGTCATAGAAGGAAATATAAAGATCGGTCTCTTTCTCATTTATAATATGAATTCTTACTGCATCTGATAAATTTCAATCAATTTTGAGGGTTCTGTACTCTGAAAACAACAATAAATAGAAAAGAGATCCTATATTAGGAGAATCTAATGGAAAATGTACAGCCAGGTTCCAAATGCAGAAAGAGTACTGAGTCCAGAAATAAAAAAAAAGTATTGCAAAATAATTATAAATCCAGTTATACAAAATGAAATAAAATGGGATGTTTTCATTTTAAAATGATGTATTAAATAAGTAGATGTCTTTAATTTTTGCTCATAAAGGGTGGTATCAGATACCAGCAAAATAATCACCATCCCAAAAGAATCACTACACATTGACGTTACACAAATATGGGTAATTAAATAAGACCACTGTCTCTGAATAATAAAGAAACGAAAATGTATCATAATAGTAGATTTTATTATGACATGGCTGGTCCTTAATAGCCTTTATCTAATAGGAAATGCAGGCAATCAGTCTACTCTGGTTAAATTGCTTTTATCTCAGAATTTTGTTCACTGGTGCCATAATGGTCTACGAATTGTATTGAGGTTCAGGTAAAAAGAAATGTCAATGATCTTAATAAAAGGTCCTTATGAAAATAGAATATAGAATGGTAAAAGAGAGAGATTTTTTTAAAAAAAGGGGGCAGAGGTCTCTGAATCCCAGGCACATGGAGGAGGAAAACTCTTGTCCCCTTCATGTGTAGGTGGGGTCATGTGAAACGCTCTGACCAATGAACTCTGACCAGAGTGATGTGTATCACTTCTGGATCAAGGACATCACTGCCAGGGCAAGACCCCCAGGAGCTCTGTGCCCTCTTGTGTAATGACTGACCATGTTTAAAGTGGCAGTGGTCAGTCAACCTAGGTCACTTGACAGCATCTGTGTCACACCACAAGGAGCTTGAGCAAGGAATAGACAGTTGTTTCAAACCATTGAGATTCTAGGACTCTTTGTTATTGCAGCACAACCTGTTCATCCTGACTCATGCAGAACAAATACCCCACACAACTGAGCTGAGACAAAGCTACTACTTCATCTGGAGGGAGGAGGAGGCAACAAAAAGATGTGAATGATGCTTTTTATGGGTTAGCTTTTCTTATAGCTACCATTAAAAGTTGATTACCATTAAAAGCTATAAACATACATGAAGACTAAAAGATGTCAGCCAATCACATACCTCTTAAGTCATATATAGGTTACATGATTACATTGAAATATGGATAAATGTTGAAGAAGACTAAGTGAAAAAATAAAATAATATATTTTGGGGAATCATCTTGTTCTTTTTGTTTTATTTCAGAAAATACTGTATATGAGGTTCTAAGAATGAACATATTTGATAAACAATATGGTCTTTTGGCTAGTAAAATAGAATTCAGCAGTTACAAATTTAAATACCTGGGTGGAACCAATCAGGTGACATGCATTTATGAATCAGGGAAAGTATAAAACAATAAAGAGAAGTAAAGTCCATGGCAGCTGGAAAGACCTGACATTTTTATTACCATTTTAAAAATTAGTAATAATAATAATAATATTCAACAATGGAAAGATTGTACCTATGGTTTAAATTCAGTCTTTCTGACACCGGTTTTCTACCCCAGGACATAATGTCTTTGAACTGAAAGTGTTTTCAATATGTATGAAATACATCATAGAATCCTTCATTCAAACAACTTTTTATTACAAAATTATTTTGTAGTAGAAAGGTTTTCATGATTGGAGATTGGTTCCAGTCAATGTTTGTGACCTGAAATGATCATTTCAAACAAACTTGTAAAATGGAACTGGGCTTAGAGTCCAGCTCTGCCACTTGCAGTTGATGTGACTTTACACAAACTTTCTGAGCCCCCATTTTCTCCTATGTAACTGTTGGGAGTGGCAGGGGCACCAAGGCTCAGCAGAGTAATAACATCTACCCAGTTGGAGAGTGGATGTAATTAGGGTGAGAGTCAGTGATTCAACCATCTGACGAGAGTCTCTGGGTCTCTCAGGCTGTCAGATTGCTCGACTGGATGTTGGAGTAAGAGATGCACACATGTGCAAGTGAAAGAGAAATCCAGAAAGCCAGAGGTAGCTTCTGCAATGCACAGTGAAGACCAGAGCTCTCTGGAGCTGAGGTAGTTGAAGGCAGTACTTTTGCACCTGTGCTGCCTTGGGCCTTACAGATTGGAAAAAAAAAAAAAAAAAAAAAATGTATCTTCTGATTGAAAACTCAAGTCTTTAGGATTACAATGGGTTTAAGCACCCCCCACCCCCAGACTTAGATGGTCTGAAGAAAGAGGAATTTTCAAGGATCAAGCCCCTCATTCTGTGCTTTCATCATGCACATAGCAACTGGAAAGGGGCCTGACCTTTAGCCTTATTAGCCAGGCGCCAACCCAGTGAGCCACCAGCTGCACTCGGAAAGTCCCCATGTATTCACACCATATATTTGCCTCATCTTTATGAACCATCCTCTTCTTATCCAGTCATTTATTAACTCTGCAGCATTAGTTGTTATTTTAGGCTGCGTACTAAGGCTCATTGAAACAATTCGAAGTATTGAAAATAAATCGTGTGTTTAGAATAAATCTTTACCCTATGTGTCTTCATAAGCCTTATTTACTTTTATGATTTTTGTTGAAATTTCAATTTAACAAGTGGTTTCCTAGTTTGAGGAGTGGATTCTTAAGTCTCCACATATATCTCATACCTTTGCTTTTTCAATAACATTTATGGTAGAGAAGACAGATCACTGGAGTTCTTACTTAATAGCTTCTCAAACTATGTTGTGCATATATGACTCATGCAGAATATTATTAAAATGCAGATTCCAATCCAGTAGGTCTGGAGTAAGGTCTGAAATTCTGCATTTCTACCAAGTGCCCGGGTGGTGGGGATGCCAGTGGTATCTAGACCACACTTTGAGCAATAGAGACTTAAATACATTTCTCAGCATTTATGAGTGTCATTTACCAAATCTATAAATGGATTTAGTAACACTCACAAGGTTTTGGAGAATATCAGTATAAATGAAAATGTGGTTCATTTATACATGTATATCAAGCAGATAAAACCTAAAAGCCATGATCAATGGATCTAAGAGTACTTTTGCTATGACAATCTAGGAAAGAATTGTGTAAAAAATGTTTGAACGATATAAAGGGCTTTGGGGGAGTAGTACTTGCAACCAAAAGACAGACATCTACATGTCCCTTCAGTCCTTCTCTTCATGTAAGAATAGCAGGGAGAGGACAAGCCCTCTTCAGAAAAATGAGGCTCTTATCTCTGCAACACCCAAAGTGAAGGCTGAACTTCCTCACCAGCCAATATTCAGAGGCCAATAGAAGTAGAAATGACCACCAAGCTCTGTACAAAGATCTGTGAAGACTGAACTCAAAATGATGACTGAGAGATTAAGAATCCTGCATGTAAGTATCAACATGGGTCATGAAAGTACTCAACCTAGCATTCATCACTGGAGAGAAGACTCAATATGAGACAGAAAAGCATGCCAAGAAATAAACAGGTTAAATCAAAGAATAAAAAGATTGTTGAAATGCACACCCATAATCCTTCACCTGAAACTCCCAGAGCCAGATGTATTTTCGGATTTTAGAAAGGTGCAGCACCTGATAGATCCAGTGTGGTCTGAGGGAGCCCCTTCTTCCCCACCATTATCTAGCACAATATTTCTAACTAAAATACATGAACAGTCACAGTAAGTAGGATAAATACAGACTGTAAGTAGCCTTATGATAGTGCAGGTCAAGGTTTGTCACCAAATAAATTATGGGGAAACAAAACTATTGGTTTTGGAGCTTTCTAGATTTTGAAATTGCATATGGGGAAGAAAATGTAGATCTCTGCTAATTGATATGGGCTTGGTAGTGACTACTAGACCCTAACTATCACAGGGTCTGTTTGTTATTATTTTTCTGTACTCCTCATCCATCCACTAACACTTTAGTAACCTGCTAGTTTATTTCTTAGACCAGTTTTATTTCCACCAATTCCCTTTATTGATGTTTAAACCCTGGTTTCAAAATCCCTACATCTTGCTGAGACATGTGTCAGGAATTTGATAGACAGAGTTACCTCTCCTCTATCATAGGAAGTGATCCCTACAGTGATTCCTAGAGTGAATGAAGGAAGGATTGTAAGAAAGTGATTCCTACGGTGAATGAAGCATACAAGTGATGGAAAGGGCCCCTAAGCATCCCCCGTGGAGCAACTGAGAGCCTTACATTCCCTTTGTAAACTCTCACATGCCTGTGTGTGTGGGAGAGGGTCCCAAAAATGTCGAAGTCCTTCCCTCCCTGCTATGGAGGGTGTATTCCAACCTACCACTAGCACAAAGAGAAAATCATTCATATGCATGGATATGACTTTATTGAGGCATATTATACATCTCATATAACAGGGAAAGATACTTTTTAAAAGATCATTTATCTTCATGATACAAACTCATGTCTTAAACATACCAATTTAATCTCTTGTGCTGGAATGGGATCCACTAATCTTATCTGAAAATTCCAAAAACTCTTCTCATGCATTTGGTAGCTTTCCTTGGTTGGTTAGCTTAAAATAACATTCTTTTATTTAATTTACTGCATGATATATGCTGTTTTCCAATTCTGAGAACATGCAGTGGCATATGGCAGGTAAGATTTGGACCCTCTTCTTTCGGTTCATTGCTGTGTGCAGGCGTGTGTGTGTGTGTGTGTGTATGTGTGTGTGTCTGCGCGCGTGCACACATACGTACATTTAAGAAAAAGTGTTCTTGATGTTAAAAAAAAGCCAGGGAAGGGATTGCAAAGAGAATGTGTGCCAAAGATCAGAGAAATGTGAAGAACTATTAAGATTTTAAACAAACTTCCTTTGGTTCTATGTAAATTAATTCCCTAATGTAAGGTTATAACTTTTGTATTTTTTTTTTGACAAAAAGAAATCTCCCTGGTGTCAAAGTACTAACTTTATAATTCTTTTTCCACTCTCACCAACTCCCAGCAACAGTGTCAAACTTAATTAACTTGTGGTTTAACCACATTTACGGTGTTCCTGAGCCAGTTTCTATTAAGCAAGTGACTCAAAGTGAGGGTCAAGGCTATTTTTTCCCCCAGGTGAATCACAAAAAGTACTTCTTTGTAGATGGACATAAAATCACTGAAAATATGCAAAGTCACTGAGTTTGTAATGAATTCTGTTTTAAAAGAAAGGTTGTTAAATGAGTTTCTTTTTTTAATTTCCCAAATGAATATAGGGGAAATGGCAATATAGTCATAGACTAGAAGAAAGGCCAACATTTTTGTGCTCCTTTTCTCTGTGCTCGTTACCAACACGGCAGAGATAATCCTGAACTCCGGTTCATGATTCTAATCTTGTTTTAAGTGGTTACATAAAGGGTGTACTTTAATGATAAGTGTACCATTGTTTCATTCAGGATGAAATTTCATAAAAGTAATACATATTTAATTGTATAGCATTTTCTTTTTTGTTGGGAAATTGATATAATGGCGCTTAAGGCAAGATTCAAGGGCTATTGCAAAAATGCAAGCATGTGTATATACACATATACACACATACATACACATATACAAATACATATACATATGCAAATACCTATACATACACATATACATAGACATAGACTCCCCATCATCAGGTTATCCTCACACAAATCAAACTGCTTAGAGCAAAGAAAAGTATTTCCACCACTTTATATAGAACATATTTAAAATTTTCACTACAGTCCAGATCAATGCTCTTGGATTTCCCTTCATATGACCTAAATTATGGGAGAAATTATACCTGAAAGAGCCAGAGATAAAAGCAGACAAGCACTTTTTACAAGGAAAATTGCAGTAGTAAAAATTGTCATACCTTTTTTTTCCCCAAAATAAACCAATGAATAAAATTCACAACTTGAAAAGTTCTGTACTCTTGGAACAGTTGTTTTACCCAGCAGTTAACTGAAAGCCAGAAGAAGCTGATGCTCTGGACTGCAGATTAAAATGCCATATATGTGAACACCTTATCATTGTTCTCATGATATGGAAACTGCATGTTGAAGAGAGATGTTTAGGCGAAATGTGCTTCTGATCTGAGTGTGAACAGTGGTTCATTTTGAGAATCTGAATCTGGAATCTCACATGCCTACCCTAGAGTATACACAGGACCTAAGAATCACAGAAATAGCAATACCATGTGCCTCCTTGTGAGGTCACCCACCACTAATGAGCACCATAATGAGCACGGAGATTCTCACAGATTAGGCATCAGCCTGCTAATGCTTACCCGCCAGGGTCCCCTCAAGGGAAGCTACTTAGACTAGAGCCTAATAAAGACATCTGTGCTTGTCTCCACTCAGAGGCAACTCCCAAAGAAACAGTCATTTGTAAGGATTCTTTTTTACACGCCATAATATTCTTGCACATGAAAAACATCCAAATGTTTGTAGGTTAAAAAGTCAGGCATTATATGCTCTGGGATGAATCATTAGTCCTTTGATCATGTGATTCTTCATTTAATTCTCTCATGGACTCTATAAAATGTGATATGCCTGTTTCTCTCTACTATATGGTATTTGAGCAGATAGCAATATTTTTAGCCTCTGATTATGCCCACAAATAGAAAACAAAATAGGACCTTGATCTATTGAAATATCCAGCCTCCAAAATATTGGCTGCAGTGTCAAACTCACCCTTGAACACTCAGGAAACTTTGCCTTAATCATAGTACAGAATCAAAGACCTAATTTCTCCTACTCTGACGTGCAGGAAAAATCAGAGAATGCAATTTCACGTCTATTTAATAGAAGGAATGTCTAGGTGTTTCCTCATAAAACGCATACTTGTAAAAAAATTTGATATGTAGGTATGCAAGGTTATGTGCAAATACACATAGTTTATTCTAATATAATTCCATACTTATTTTATTGAGATTAATGTATTCCATTTGCTTTCTTCTTTCAACCAAGGCCATCAGTATACAAAATGGAAAAGTAGGTACACTTCAGATTAAATTCAATGATCAGCCATCAAGTTGCACCTGAAATTATGCTCAGTGTAAACAGCAGGGGCCAGGGAGGGCAAATGTTATTAAAATTCACCAGCTCCCATCCTTTTCTCTGGGGGAATTAGGCATGTATATAAATAAATAAATACGAAACCTGGGCAAAACAGGGACTTCCACGTTTTTAAGGCTCTTCTCAGCAGAGTGATAAGAACCAAATAAACAATATGTCTGACTTCAAAAACCTTTATAGGTAATGTAAGACATTTACTGAAGGTTTCCTTGAGGGCAGAGTGGCAACAAAAGGACTCAATCAACTGCACACAATAATACTTCCTAAAAATTCTCTTTACCCATATCTCTCCCCAAAGTAATACTCCATGTGACTCTGCCAAAATCTGTCTCTTCAGAAATTCCACCTTCCTCCAGCTCTCAGCCTCCCTGCATCTCATCTCTCCTCTTTCCTACCTCTTTTTTTTTCTCTCTGTCCTTTTCTCTCTCCCATGCTGTGTGCAAAACAGTTTTCCCTGCTCTCTTCTTCAATAATACATCCCTACCAATGACTGTGAGGAACTCCACAAAGGCCTGCCAGCAGAGCATCCAGGAAAAAGTTTGCAAATTCTGCTGAAGTTGGGCTTATTGTGATGTCATTTACATAGAGTACAATTCATCCTTGTGGGATATAAAAGTCTGATGACCTTTTATAACTATGTATAATCATATAACCACCACCACTATCAATCGTCATTATCGAGAAAAGTTTCTCATGCCCCTTTGCAGTAAACCCCTTCCTCTCCATTATCCCTGGAAAACACTCTGATTTCACTTACTATAGTTTTGCTCTATTCACTTACTATAGTTTTGCTCTATTCAGAAGTCAACGGGTATTAGTCTGTTAGGGCTGCCATAACACAATATCACAAGCTGGGTGGCTTAAACAAAAGAAATGCATTGTCTCACAATTCCGGAGGCCAGAAGTCTGAAAACAAGGTGTCAGATAAATTAGTGTCTTCTGAGGTCCTGGAGGGAAGAATCTGTTCTACACCTCTCTCCTTGGCTTGTAGGTGGCTCTTCTCTCAGCATCTCTTGACATTGTGTCTGTCCCCAGATTTCACCTTTCAATAAGGACACCCATCATACTAGATAAGGGCCCATCTTAATAACTTTCTGATTTTAACTTAATTACCTTTGTAAAAGACTATCTCCAAATAAGGTCACATTCTAAGGGACTGGGAGTTAGGACTTCAACTCATAAGTTTTATGGAATACAACTTAACCCATACATCATATAATAAAATGATACGATATGTAGCCATTTATTTCTGGCTTTTGTCATATAGCATATTATGAATACTTTTGAGAATTACCTGTTTTGATGTGTACAGCTGAAGTTTGTTCTTTTATTGCTACATAGTATTCCATTTTATGGATAGACCACCATTGTTATTTTTATTCATTGGATTCCTGTTTGGGAAACGCCATTGTCTCCAGTTTTGGGTTATTATTAATAATCATTTGCATATTGATCTTTGTATGTACAAATGCCTTCACTAGGTAATATCTAAGAGTGGGATATAGGGGTCATGGAAGTGAGTGTATTAGCTTGTTCTTGCATTGCTATAAAGGAATACTTAAGACTGGGTAATTTAGAAAGAAAAGAGATTTAATTGGCTCACGGTTGTATAGGATGTACAAGCATAGTACTGGCATCTGCTCGGCTTCTGGGTAGGCTTCAGGGAGCTTTTACTCATGGTGAAAGGCAAAGCAGATATAGAGATGTCACATGGTGAGAGCAAGAATAAAAGAAAGAGTGGGGAGGTGCCACATACTTTTAAGTAACCAGATCTCACAAGAAGTCACTATAGTGAGGACAGTACCAAGGGGATGGCATTATCCATTCATGAGAAATCTGTCCCTGTGATCCAGTCACCTCCTACAGGGTCCCACCTTCAACATTGGGGACCACAATTCAACATGAGATTGTGTGGGGTCAGAGATCCAAACCATATTGTTCTGCCCCTGGCCCCCAAATCTCATATCCTTCTTACAGGGTGAAATGCAACCATCTTCTGCCACTAGCCCCCAAAAGTCTCAACTTGTTTCAGCATCACTCAAAAGCCCAAAGTCTGTAGTCTCATCTGAGACAAAGCAAGTCTCTTCCACCTACAAGCCTGTAAAATCAAAACAAATTATTTACTTCCAAGATACAGGCATTGGGTAAACATTCTGTATTATCCTGTTTTCACTCTGCTAATAAATATATACCTGAGACTGGGTAATTTATAAAGGTAACAGGTTTAATTGCCTCACCGTTCCACATGACTGAGGAGGCCTCACAATTGTGTATAGAGAAAGGTGAATGAGGAGGAAAGTCACACCTTACATGGCAGCAGGCAAGAGACTTGTGTGGAGAGCTCCCATTTATAAAACCATCAGATCTCCTGAGACTTATTAACTACCATGAGAACAATAAGGGGAAACCACCCCATGATTCAATTATCTTTACCTAGCTTCACCGTTGACACATGGGCATTATTATGATTCAAGATGAGAGTTGGGTGGGGACATAGCCAAACCATATTGCATTCATATTCCCAAAGGGAGAAATGAGCAAAAAGAAAGGGGATATAGCCCCCAGGCGAGTATGAAACCCAGCAGGGCAGTCACTAAATCTTAAAGTCCCAGAATAATCTCCTCTGACTCCACGTCCCATATCTAGGGCACACTAGTGCAAGAGGTGGTCTCCCAAGGCCTTGGGCAATGAGTGCTTAATTTTATAAGAAACCAACCAACAATTTTCTACTATTTTGCATTCTCATCAGCATTGTAAGGGGTTCAGGTTGCTCCACATCTTCATCAGCACTTTGTATTGTCCATATTCTTTAGTTTCATCATTTTAGTAGATTTATTGTGATATCTCATTTGGTTTTAGTTTTCATGAACACCTTCCGATGTGCTTATTCATTTGTTGTATTTTTATTGGATTGTTGGCCCTTTTATTAAGTAGCAAAGGTTCTTTGTACATTTCTTTATGTAGTCTGGATACAAGACCTTTGTAGACAACATGTTGATATGGTTTGAATTTGTGTCCCCGCCCAAATCTCACGTTGAATTGTATTCCTCAATGTTGGAGGAGAGGCCTGGTGGGAGGTGACTGGATCACGGACACAGATTTTCACCCTTGCTGTTCTCATGATAGTGAGTGAGTTCTCATGAGATCTGGTTGTTTAAAAGTGTGCAACATTTCCGCTTTGTGCTCTTCCTCCTGCTCCAGCCATGTATGTCATGTCTGCTTCCCCTTTGTCTTCCGCCATGATTTTGAGTTTCTCGAGGCCTCCCTAGCCATGTTGTACTGTGAGCCAGTTAAACCTTTTTTCTTTATAAATTACCTAGTCTCAGGTAGTTCTTTATAGCAATGCAAGAATGGACTAATACACATGTCTTGCAAATACTTCCCCACAGCCTGTGGTTTGTCTTTTTATTTTCTTAATAATGTCTTCTAAAAAGAAAAACAAGTAGTTCTATCTTATTATCTTAATATTTTATTCTTGTCCCAGAAACAATGAGAAGAACTTAAGATCTGAATGAATAGTTGTAAAACAATTTATTAACTCCAAATGTTGAATGAAAATGTAATGAAAAAAAGGGCATTTTAATTGTAACAACTCCCTGTAACTCCCAGGGTTCCCCATATTTCTTGAAAATTTACCCCTATTAATCCTACTTATGTCATATTTCCTCAATATTCACATCATTGATTGTTTTTAATAGTCAATTTCTTGGTGCCTTGACTTTTTGACAATGGTCTTTTTCTTTTTCATACTTCAACCACTCATTCTTATGGTCATAACTCCAATGACGTCATCCGCAGCCTCCTCCTCCATGTTCTTCTCTGACCACCATCTCCTGTCACCCTCCTCATTTTCTCTAGCACATTGCTTTCAATGATCCTTCAACTCTCTTAGCATGTTTAATGCATCGATCTTGTCACCAGGGCATTGCCAACATTTCTGGGGCCCAATGCATATTGTAAATTTGGGCTCCCTAGTTCAAAAAGCAGGGAAAATGCAAAACAATGCAGTTAAAGATTCAAACATTAAATATTTTCCTTTCTTCTGTGGTCTTTCTCACAACCAGTGATGGTGTTATTTTAATTGTGATTTAATGTGGCATTCCCTCAGACTCAGGTGAATGCAGAGTCTCATAGGCACCTGGACACCATGCTCTGTGACTGTGTGCTGAGGCCCACCAGCTGCCTGAGCAAAATGCTGTGCCCCAGCCTGGGACATGGAGATGAAACTCTCCTCCCCATAGGCCCACTACCCTAAACCACAGACGATGGGTGTTTAGGCATGAGATGGCAATCACTTCAACAAGATACACTCAACACGTGGATTGGGGTAAGCAAGAGGCAAAGTGCTCACCAAATGCACTGTGGCACCGCCAGCACAGAGTTAAAGTGCACTGCCCCAAAATGTGTCAGGGCACATATGCACAACTCTGGAGCCGGGGTCCAGGCCTCTGCCAGGAATGGATGGTGGTTCTGGTAACTGGTAGGGGAGCATGCAGGAACTGTCTGGCTGGCACCTAGAGCACCAGGGAGCTGGGGCAGTAGTGGTGGCTAGGTAGAGTGAGAAGAGGGGGGCCTGGTGGGTCTTGGGAGGCCATGGAGTTGGAAAGTGGGCCACTGAGAACACATCCCTTGAAGGCAGCGAGGTGGCAGGAGGCTGAACAGCACATGAGCCAAGGGATCAAGCCTTCAAGCTCCTACTATATGTTCCATTGACTCTTCTGACATCCCTGCCAAAGCGTAGAGTCAAAGATAAAATGATTAATGATTTCAAGGTGGCAACTGCAGAGTATTAAACCAAACATGGGGTCCTCCTGAATACAGGGCCCTGTGTGACTGCATAGGTTACATACCCATGAAGCTGGCCTTGTTTACCATGATTGTGCACTCCTGACTTCAATTCTGTGGTCCTTCATCCTAGTTATTTTTTGCCTTGCCTCCCACCTACGTATAACCTGACCCAACTTGTATCTTGGCCATAGCCCTCTCTTCTCCTCAGGATCTGGTCTGAAACAAATCTCTGCTGATGGAGAAAAAACTCCATCCTTGTGGCAAATGATAGGATTTCCCCTTTTTTGGCCAACTAACATTCCATTGTCTATCTATATAAGATTTTGCAGAGTGCAAAGATACTTCTTTGACATACTGATTTCCCTTCTTTTGGATAAATACCTAGCAGCAGGATTGCTGGGATCATATGCTGATAACTAATGTCACTTTCTATATGTTCTCTAACACCAACTGACACCTAGAAATTCTATGCATGTGCCTGGTTCTTTTTTTTGTTTGTTTGTTTTTTGAGACAGAGTCTGGCTCTGTTGCCGAGGCCGGAGTGCTGTGGTGCGATCTCGGCTCACTGCAAGCTCTGCCTCCCAGGTTCATGCCATTCTCCTGCCTCAGCCTCCGTAGTAGCTGGGACTACAGGCACCTGCCACCACGCTCGGCTAATGTTTTTGTATTTTTAGTAGAGACAGGGTTTCACCGTGTTAGCCAGGATGGTCTCGATCTCCTGACCTTGTGATCCGCCCACCTCAGCCTCCCAAAGTGCTGGGATTACAGGCGTGAGCCATCACGCCCAGCCGTGCCTGGTTCTTCCACTCTCTGATTGCCTTAGCAGAATTCCCCTCTCCTTGAACTTCCCATATGTGCCCCTCCTCCTCAGCCTCCTGTCATGAGGCTCCAGCTCCATGTTGTTCTTTTCATATCCCCTTGCTTATGTTCTAATCCAGCTTGTCCCCACCATTTCCCAAGACTGTTCTCATCAATGACATCTGTGTTAGTCCATTCTCATGCTGCCAACAAAGACATACTCAAGACTGGGTAATTTATAAGGGAAAGAGGTTTCAGTGATTCACCTCCCCAGCATGGCTGGGGAGGCCTCAGGAAACTTACGATAATGGCGGAAAGGGAAGAAAATACATTGCTCCTCACATGGCGGACGGAGGAGAAGTGACTAGCCAAAGGGGGGAAAACCCTTATAAAACCATCAGATCTCATGAAAACTCACTCACTATCATGAGAACAGCAGCATGGGGGTAACTGCCTCCGTGATTCAAGTATCTCCTATCAGGTCCCTCCCAGGACGTGAGGATTATAGAAACTACAATTCAAAATGAGATTTGGGTGGGGACACAGCCAAACCATATCAACATCCTCTTTGCTAACTGTTTCAGTCCTCCTCTGATGAAGTGCACCAGCCGACTTCACAGAGTGCTCTTCTTACTTCGCTTTTCTCCTAGTTTGCTGGCTTCTCCTACAGAAAACGCTTCTCGGAAACTTCCTCGTCTCCTTGACTTCTAAGCCTAAAGAGCTCCAGGAACTGAGCAGGAGTGGTGGCTCACGCCTGTAATCCTAGTATTTTGAGAAGCTGAGGTGGGAGGGTTGCTTGAGGCCAGAAGTTCAAGACCAATCTGAGCAATAATGCAAGACCATCATCTCTCTAAAAAAAAAACAAAAAAACAAAAAACACAAAACTGTTTTAAAATTAGCAGAGCATGGTGGTGCACGTCTGTAGGCCCAGCTATTCGGGATTCCATGAGCCCAGGAGTTAGAGGTTGCAGTGAGCCATGATTGTATACTGCACTCCAGCCTGTCCATCAGAGGACCCAAACTCAAAAAAAAAAAAAAAAAGAACTCCAGGGCTCAGCAGCTCAGCTTTGTACTTCTTTATGTTGTATCTATACCCCTTTGCCAGAGAAGAGCAGTTTCTCATATGGATTTAATAGTATCAGACTATCTATAAAAATATCACTCCCAAATCTCCTCTTTATGATTCATATAATGTCCAGGTGGTAAATGCTGTTAAGCTTTTCAAGCAGAATTTAGACTTCCCATGTTTTGCCACTGTGTTGTGTGGCTTTCCGTGTGTAAGCCCAGAAGGTAATGTAGACTTATGTAGTAGGCTGAATAATGGTCCTGGAAGATAGCAGGTCCTAATCCCTATAAGGTTATTTTCTATGTCAAAGATTTTGCAGGTATGATTAGATTAAGACCTCCCCCTCTACCCTGATCAGAGGATTGTCCTGAATTATTTGGTGGAGGCTCTAAATGTAATCAAAATTGTCCTCATAAGAGAAAGGCACAGATATATTTGAATACAAGTAGAGGAAAATATGATGTGAAGACAGAGATAGAGATTTGAGTGATGTGGCCACAGGCCAAGGAATGCTAGCAGCCACCTGAAGTTGGTAGATGAAAGGAAAAGATTCCCTCTGCCCTATCAACACCTTGATTTCAGCCCAGTGATACTGATTTCAGACTCCTGGATTCCAGAACTGTGTGATAATGAATTTTGGTGGGTTTAAGCCACGTGGTTTGTGGTAATTTATTTCAGCAATAAATTACTAGAAACTAATAACATTTATCTAGGAACTGTGATGGCACAGGAGGGAAGACTGGGGAAAGCTGCAGATGACCTGGAGGACTGAGGATCGGTTATCCCCTGACTGACGATGAACATTCTAATAAAAATTAGATGTGGCACTAGACCATCAGGGTGAGAAGTTTTCAGTCTGCAGGTTAGTATTTAATTTCACTGGGGGCCGTAATAACTTTCTAGATGTATCTTTCAATAGTATATCCTCTGCCTGAAGATAAGATCAGTGATTATACACATATGACAACATTAATGTCACATCTCATTTCACCACACCAATGTAGTAATTTTCCATGTTGTTTTCATGGAAAACAACATGAGTTAAAATACAATAAGATATGAGAGAGAGAAAGAGAGAGATGGGGGAGGAGAGAGAGAGAGAGACCACACTCACATAACTTTCATGAGAGTACATTGTTATAACTGTTCTATTTTATTATAGTTATTATTGTTCATCTCTTACTAAAATTAAACTCTATTGTGGGTATGTATGTAGGAAAAAAAAAAAAACACTGCATACAGGGTTTAGTACTAACTGTGGCTTCAGGCATCCACTGGGAACCTTGGAACGTATTTCCTGTGGTTAACCAGGGACAACTAGATATGAACTAGACCCACCAAGTAACATAAATCCAGCAGTGCAACCTATAAACAAAACTGCAAAGTACTGTAAAAAATGGCATGTGCAATACATATCTAAATTCCAGCGGAACAAATCTGAAATAATCTACCAGAAGCAAACTATGAAAGGAGGCAATGTGAGTTCATGACAAGTAACCCAGAGAAGCCATCAAGAAACCTGAGCTCTCCTTTGATATACATTTTCTAACTTACTTGCTGTGTCACTTTAGACTGGTCCCTTAACAACTCTGGGACTTACTTTCCTCACCTATGAAACTTAATTCTAACTATAAATTTCCCAAGTCTAACAATCTATAATTCTATCTAAATATTTTGTACCATTGCTGGTACTTATTACTTTTAAAGATTTCTTTTCTATATAAATAATCTTTGTCTTGGCATCACACAATTAGGGGTTCTGTCAGTGCCCTCAAGCTGGCTTTTCCAACTTAGGCCTAAGTGGAGCTGCCCTCCGGAACCCTGCCCTCCAGAGGAAGCGGGATCTCATTGGATTCTCTTGTTCCTGGCCCCAGGGTCTGAATAACATCGCCACCTGATTCTGCTTTTCACAGGAATTTCAGATCCTGGTTTTTAGCTGATATAGAACCCTCACAGTGAATTTCCCCATCGCCTCCTGATAGAATTTGGATAGTTCCCAGAGAGTTAATTATGTATACAAGAGTTAATTGGGGTAGATTAACTACACTCTGTTTCTGTTAAAATCAGCATTGAGATTTAAGCCATTTTTGTGGCATGTTCAAATCTCTCTGTGTGTCTCTCAAACACACACCCACACACCCACACACACACACACATTAGCAGTCCTAGTCAAAACAACTTCCATAATAAAATCTTTAAACATAAATTCTTCCCAAACTGAAATCGGGTATTGACAGCAGAAATGTCCCCAGTCCACCTTCAGTGGTATTTTTATTTCCCAATCTTGTCAGAAGTGCTAGGTATTTTTGTAGTTTCCAATAAAAACCCACTTTTCCTTTGAAGTTTCCATTACATTCTCTTGTAAGTGTACAAGAAGGAAATGGGTTCTCAACAGATACAGACTTACAGACGTACTTTTTCCAGACATATTAGCAGATGGAACAAAATGAAATATGTATAACTGATTAACAGTTCAGAAGGACCACAAGGCACACCACCATATTTGCACAAGGGGAAAAATATCTCTGGATTTTTCTGGTAACAGAAGAGACGTAGTAGAGATACAGGTTAGGTTTATTGAGTTGTGCACTCTTAGATGCCATAGATGGGATAAACAATGAGGAGGAAGTTGATTACACAACAGTGGAGATTATACAGACCAATGACACTTGATTTGATGGAAACACCAGTCCTCAGCCCTCCCATGCTTAACACAAGGCAGACAGATGCATATGAATCCTATCTATGTAATTCTGGACAAGCTCTTTATCTTTTCTAAGAGGAGCTAAAAAGAACCCCTACAGAATAGAGTTATGTGAAACAGAACCAAGACGTGGGAGGTAGTTCTTAGTGCATGTCTGAACACAACAAACACTCCCTGAACAGCAGTGCTTCTGACAGCAGTGGCAGCAATAGCCGTTACCATGCACCAAGCTGGGATCTGAAGGTGTTGTGTGGGAGTGGTAGGGCACGGGGGGAAAACAGACCCACCAGGGTTGGTGCAAAGCCTGAAGATAGGAGAGTAATAGAACTCAGACTTCTTGAAGAAGCCGATTTTGTTTTGAGGTGACTAATTTTTAAAATCTTGACATTATTAAATTTCAAACCTCTGGTTCAAAGGCTTCTCTCTGAGCCAACTAGAGCCAAAAAAAAAAAAAAAAAAACCCAATCCTAAATATATCTAACAGCCATAGCAATTTGGCAATATTGCTCAAGAGCTCTAAAGAGGTATTACATTATGACATGGTAATTCCACCTCTTATACCCTTCATCAAGAAATATTCAAGATATAGATTGAGTTATATGGAAAATGTTTATCTCTAGCACTATTTATAGCAGAGAAAAACTAAAAGCTCTCTAAATGGCTTACAATAAAGGAATAGTTAAATTGGTTGTGAAACAGTCATAAGATAAAATATATCTATTTAAAAATATTTAAGCACAAAAAGAAATATATAAATAGAAATGTACATATTTATACTAAATCAGTCACTGCTCATTTTTGGATTGTGTAATCTTCAGTAATTTATGTTTCCTTTTTTTTTTTTTTTTTTTTTTTTTTTTGAGACAGAGTCTCACTCTGTTGCCCAGGCTGGAGTGCAGTGGCGTGATCTTGGCTCACTGTAAGCTCCACCTCTTGGGTTCATGCCATTCTCCTGCCTCAGCCTCCCGCCACCACACCCGGATAATTTTTTTGTGTTTTTAGTAGAGACGGGGTTTCACTGTGTTAGCCGGGATGCTCTCGATCTCCTGACCTCGTGATCCGCCCGCCTCGGCCTCCCAAAGTGCTGGGATTACAGGCGTGAGCCACCGTGCCAGGCCTATGTTTCCTTTTATATATGCATTTTGTACTTCCAAAGATTATTTTATTAATATTGCATTTGTTTTTATAAGTGATAAAACTAAGTTGTATAAAATAAGTTTTAAAAATAGAACCGTATTATAAAGTGCTTGATTAACATGTGTTTCTACATTTGTTGAGTGCCTGCTACGGAGGGTTCAGGCCCTCAAAATACCAAAATGAGTGAGGTACTCTACACATCCTCAAAGAGCTCAGAAAGAGATATAATTTTATTTAAAAGTGTTTATCCATTTAGTCACATATGTTTACCAATGCACATCTGTTTAGTGCCAGTATTCATGTTAGGTCCTTGACAAAATCCACACTTCTGACGAAAAGAAAAAAACACCCTCAGCATCAATAATTAAGGCACTGATGCTGAAAAAAAGAGAGTATACAAAAATTATTTTAAATTTATCTGCATAAAGACAATGAATAATATTTCAAATGGCAAATAAAATGTTTTTACAAACAATTATAGGAAATATCATTTAAAATGTTTGCCAAGAATGAGACCCAATTACTAAATATATTGGAGAATTCTCTAAGATGCATTAACATGTATGATCTAGAGTTCATTGTTATGAATATCTTCATTTCAGGCACATATTAATTAGATTTTCTTACATTTCTTAGTTATAAAACACATTTAATCAATACACTTTTGAGAACAAATTAGCAAAACATTCAATTTGATTATGAAAGGTTATGTTATGTATTTTAAATTTTAATCATTATATATTTCTTATGTTTCTTATCTGTAAATCTTATGATTGCTTTAATATAGCCAAAGGTCAAAGTGAAAGAGCCATAAAATTATTCATGCAGAATATGTGCATCACGGAGGATTTTTGTAGAATTAGACTTAGGGTCTGAAGACAATGAGTCAGATTTTGTTCATTACCATGGTGCCAATTTTAAAATAGTGGACCAAGTATTTCTGGAAAAGTTTGCTCACATTAATAAATTGTTGAGTGTTTTGTTCTTCTGCACAGTGGAGTTATATAAGGGAAAAGGTGGACAGAGGTCTGGAAACTTGGTGTCAGGAACAGAATTTCCTTTCTTTCCAATCCCAACTTCCCTATAAAAACAGCTATTGAGGACCATACAAAACAGGGCTCAATGGAAACTTTAGGATATGTTGGAGCTTCCGAGAAAAGATTCAGTGTGGGAACTCTCTTTCTGTCCTATGAGGTCTCCAGGACAGTTTGGGAAACCAGGGTCAAAAAGGCCTGACAGATGGACTTCTGGTGGGCAGCCTGAGGAGCAGTGTGGACAGGCTCCATAGTGAAACTGCTGAGAATTAGAAAAATGACAATCTAAAGTTTCTGGAAATGTACCTAAGAACATACAGCAAATGAAAAAATATACATATGTAATTGAAAAACCTACTCAAATTTGCTAAGAACAGTAAGCACCTGTGGTGTTTGAACCATCGTCCACTCCCTCCTTTCCCCACGCCAACTCACTATGATGGAAACTCCTCTCCAAATAGGTATAGCCAAGAATACAGGAATCCTCTCCACACAGCTTCCAATTGCAGGGCTGTGGTATCTCTTCAGGAGGGGCAGTACATCAAAATTGCTCACGGTGCTCCAGCTACCTATTGCAGAGGCTGAGTTCCAAACAGGCACAGCCAAGAGGTAAGAGCACCATTCTTCTGCCCCGCCCCAACTTGTGGGATAGGGGCTCTATCTTGGGTGTAGTGTGTAGAGTATTCTGAGACCCAGATGGCCACCTCTCTGTCCCACTCAGAGAGAAACAAACTGAGAAGACCTGAGGCTTCAGCCACAACTGCCCCATCCCTATATCTAGTTGACTGCTCACTTCCTAAGAAGTGTCAGACAGAAATGCACTGCTGTCCCTCCGCTCAGCTCTTAGAGCCCTGACTCAGAGATTCTGCCCCAGGGTAGAGGCAGGCCATAAAACAGAGCGGTCCACGTTCTTTTCCTGAAGGAACTGCTCGAATTGCAACAGCATGGGAAAGTTAAGCCTAGGAGCACTAAATCAATGGACTGTGTGGCTTAAGGTAATTAAAAGGAAACTGGCAGGTTGTTTAGACATGTAAGCTAAATCCTTATATGAATATTTTACCAGAAGAAATCAGGGAAATATATAGCTAAGGAAAGACATTCTGTGGTGAAAACAATCTCAAACACAGACCTCAGAAACTCCCCCTACAGGAGCCTGAATTTAGTTGGATCACTCTGTGCAGCAGTATACGCCCCAGGTCATTATTGAACATAATGGAGCAATCAGCCAGAAATTCATGGAACTTAACAGTTACATGTGGTCAGAAAAAAAAGACAATCAAAGATGGCTCTGCCAAAACCATAATTAATCCAGATGACAATGCATATGCCCAAGGTTTCATTTCCAAGGGGAAGAATCAGAAGCTGTATACAGTGGGGATGAGTAGGCTTCACTAAAATAATTAAGGTAGTCACTGAGTGAGTAATAATAACAAATCTTAGACAGGTGGGTGTGAGGGGTAGATATCCAGAGTGCTATAACACATTATTTTAAATGTCTGAGATACACACACATACACACACATACACACACACACATACACACACAAATATATATATATATTTAGAGATAGATAGATATAGCAATGCAACAGGACTATTTGACATGTACCAAGGAAAAAAAAATTCTAGGCAATAGAAACTGCCCAGTGAGAGTGAATGGGTGTCAGATTTAAAAAAGACTTCAAAAGAGCCATTATAAATATATACAAAGAACTAACGAAAACCATGCTCAAAGATATAAAATAATACTTTTTGATGACAATGTTACAACACTTAAGGAATCTCAATGAAGAGACTGTATTATTTTTAAAAATAGAAATCTTGGAGCTGAAAAGTACAATAACTGAAAAGAAAAATCCAGTAGAGGGGCTCAACAGTAGATCTGAACTAGCAGAAGAAAGAATTAGTTAACTTGAAGATAGATCAACGTAGATTATGCAATCCGAGAACACAAAGAAAAAATAATAATAAAGAGTAATAAAGCAATTTTTAAATTTTAATAAAGTAGAACATATCAACTTTTTCCTACATGAATTGTGCTCTTAGTGTTGCATCCAGAATCTCGTTACTAAATCCAAAGTCATTAAGATTTTCTCCCGTGTTTTATTCTAGAAGTTTTGTCATTTTTAGCTCTTACATTTAGTTCTTTGTTCCATTTTGAGTTCATTTTTCCACATGCCATTAGGAAACGGTTTAAATTCATCCAGATATATATCATTATCCAATTGTACCAACATTATTTGTTGAAAATATATGCTTCCCCATTGAACTGCCTTGACATCACTGTCAGAAACCATTTTATTATATATGTAAAGGTAAATATTTAGACTCTCAGTTCTGTCACATTGGTATATATTTATATACTTATTCTAGTACCACAGTGTTGGTTATTGTAGCTTTGTAATAAGTTTAGAGGTTAGAAAGTATAAGTCCTCCAAACCCTTCATGCTAAAAACTCTCAATAAATTAGGTATTGATGGGACCTATCTCAAAATAATAAGAGCTATCTATGACAAACCCACAGCCAATATCATACTGAATGGGCAAAAACTGGAAGCATTCCCTTTGAAAACTGGCACAAGACAGGGATGCCCTCTCTCACCACTCCTATTCAACATAGTGTTGGAAATTCTGGCCAGGGCAATTAGGCAGGAGAAGGAAATAATGGGTATTCAATTAGGAAAAGAGGAAGTCAAATTGTCCCTGTTTGCAGACGACATGATTGTATATCTAGAAAACCCCATCGTCTCAGCTCAAAATCTCCTTAAGCTGATAAGCAACTTCAGCAAAGTCTCAGGATACAAAATCAATGTACAAAAATCACAAGCATTCTTATACACCAACAACAGACAAACAGAGAGCCAAATCATGAGTGAACTCCCATTCACAATTGCTTCAGAGAGAATAAAATACCTAGGAATCCAACTTACAAGGGACGTGAAGGAACTCTTCAAGGAGAACTACAAACCACTGCTCAAGGAAATAAAAGAGGATACAAACAAATGGAAGAACATTCCATCCTCATGGGTAGGAAGAATCAATATCGTGAAAATGGCCATACTGCCCAAGGTAATTTACAGATTCAATGCCATCCCCATCAAGCTACCAATGACTTTCTTCACAGAATTGGAAAAAACTACTTTAAAGTTCATATGGAACCAAAAGGAGCCCACATCGCCAAGTCAATCCTAAGCCAAAAGAACAAAGCTGGAAGCATCAAGCTACCTGACTTCAAACTATACTACAAGACTACAGTAACCAAAACAACATGGTACTGGTACCAAAACAGAGATATAGATCAATGGAACAGAACAGAGCCCTCAGAAATAACGCCGCATATCTACAACTATCTGATCTTTGACAAACCTGAGAAAAACAAGAAATGGGGAAAGGATTCCCTATTTAATAAATGGTGCTGGGAAAACTGGCTAGCCATATGTAGAAAGCTGAAACTGGATCCCTTCCTTACACCTTATACAAAAATCAATTCAAGATGGATTAAAGACTTCAACGTTAGACCTAAAACCATAAAAACCCTAGAAGAAAACTTAGGCATTACCATTCAGGACATAGGCATGGGCAAGGACTTCATGTCTAAAACACCAAAAGCAATGGCAACAAAAGCCAAAATTGACAAATGGGATCTAATTAAACTCAAGAGCTTCTGCACAGCAAAAGAAACCACCATCAGAGTGAACAGGCAACCTACAAAATGGGAGAAAATTTTCACAGCCTACTCATCTGACAAAGAGCTAATATCCAGAATCTACAGTGAACTCAAACAAATTTACAAGAAAAAAACGAACAACCCCATCAAAAAGTGGGCGAAGGACATGAACAGACACTTCCCAAAAGAAGACATTTATGCAGCCAAAAAACACATGAAAAAATGCTCACCATCACTGGCCATCAGAGAAATGCAAATCAAAACCACAATGAGATACCATCTCACACCAGTTAGAATGGCAATCATTAAAAAGTCAGGAAACAACAGGTGCTGGAGAGGATGTGGAGAAACAGGAACACTTTTACACTGTTGGTAGGACTGTAAACTAGTTCAACCATTGTGGAAGTCAGTGTGGAGATTCCTCAGGGATCTAGAACTAGAAATACCATTTGACCCAGCCATCCCATTACTGGGTATATACCCAAAGGACTATAAATCATGCTGCTATAAAGACACATGCACACGTATGTTTATTGCGGCATTATTCACAATAGCAAAGACTTGGAACCAACCCATATGTCCAACAATGATAGACTGGATTAAGAAAATGTGGCACATATACACCATGGAATACTATGTAGCCATAAAAAATGATGAGTTCATGTCCTTTGTAGGGACATGGATGAAATTGGAAATCATCATTCTCAGTAAACTATTGCAAGAACAAAAAACCGAACACCGCATCTTCTCACTCATAGGTGGGAATTGAACAATGAGAACACATGGACACAGGAAGGGGAACATCACACTCTGGGGACTGTTGTGGGGTGGGGGGAGGGGGGAGGGATAGCATTAGGAGATATACCTAATGCTAGATGAGGAGTTAGTGGGTGCGGCGCACCAGCATGGCACATGTATACATATGTAACTAACCTGCACATTGCACACATGTACCCTAAAACCTAAAGTATAATAATAATAATAATAATAATAATAAAAAGAAAGTATAAGTCCTCCAATTTTGTTCGTTTTAGCTGAAACATTTTGTTTATTCTAGGACTTTTGCATTTTTATATGTGTTTTAGGAATGCCTTGTCAATTTTTACTAGATACTTTCTGGAATGTTTATACGGATAATATCGAATTTATAGATCAGTTTTGAGAAAATTGTCATTTTAATAAATTTCAGCCCTCCAATCCATGAATATTGAACTCCATTCTATTTGATATGTTGGTGCTACTTTGAATAAATTTTTTAAAAATGCCTCTGTTGCTACTACACAGAAAGACTATTGATTTTTATATATTAATGTTGCATCCTGTGACATTCATGAACTTATTATTTTTGTCAAAATATTACCTTTACCAGTGTTCTTCACTTCTTCTTGTGGTTTCAAATTCTCTCGGTATCATAACCTTTTATTCTAAACAATTCTGTAGAATTTGTTGTAAGGCTATTTTGTTAGAATTTTTTTCTAGCTTTGTTGTTTAGAAATGTTTTTATTTTATTTTATTTTATTTTTTGAGCCAGGGTCTTACCCTGTCACCCAGGCAAGCTGGAGTGCAGTGGCGCAATAGTGACTTACCACAGCCTCTACCTCCTGGACTCAAGTGATCCTTCCACCTCAGCCTCCTGAGCAACTGAGATTACAGGTTTGTGCCACGATGCCCAGCTAATTTTTTGATTTTTTGTATGGCTGAGGTCTCACTTTGTTGCCCAGGCTGTTTTTGAACTCTTGTGCTCAAACAATCCTCCTGCCTTAGCCTCCCAAAGTGTTGGGATTACAGGCATGAGCCACCATGCCCTGCTGGAAATGTTTTTATTTCACCTTAATTTTTGTAAGATATTTTCTCTAATAAAAAATTATTGATTGATGGATTTGAAATTTTTTTCAAGCACTTTGAGCACATGATTCTATTGCCATTTTGCCTACATTTCTCCTGATATAAGCTTAGCTACTAATCTCACACCCCTTTTTTCTCATTAAACACTGTCCTGAGAGATAAAATATTTACTATTGGGTATTTTAGGAAAAAGTTTACTTATTCATTTCCAAATGGTACTAGGCAGCCTGATTCCTGGAGTGAGGAACACATGGAGTAGAACCCCCAATAGCCAAAATGGATATGTAAGGTGAGAAAAAAATTGTTTGATGATTTAAGTCATTAAGATTTTTGAGTTATATATGATAAATACATACAATTTTATCTATAATTTTAAGTTTATTAAAAATATTTTTAAATGTATACTAAAATTTTTAAAAGGAAAAAAGATTTTGGAGTTGTTTTTTTACCATAACGTAACATAGCCTTTGCAGACTAGTGCAGAAATTGATACCTAGAAGGAGGATGCCTCCACTGCAAAAATAGCAAGTGTTATTTTATTGGGGCTTTTATAGACTATACAAAATCTGGTACCTAGAAGGAAGGTTCTTTCATAACAAAAATAATAAAATAAATGTTACTGTATTGGGAACCGACATTAAGGAAGCTTTTCTGAAAGGCTGGGAAAAAATCAATCCCTATAAACAGTGGTAAACAATTGTAAAAAAAAGTTATATGAGATAATTTTGAAAGTAGCCAATACACCTAAAATTTATAGCTTTAAGGTTACACTTTGAAATTAAAAGTTAGTATAGTATTTATTAGTGACCACTGGCTGCATTTGAAAAGGTATTTTAAGAGAGAGATGAACTCATTAAATAGTTCACAAGCTGAAATGAAAGAGAATAGAGTCTAGAAATTTGAAGATTTTCATGGTTAATAAAATGAAAATCTCCTCAACAAATACCCATAAAGAAAAACACTGATAAATCTTTTGAGTAAAAAGATGAATTATCTCAATGTTGCCTGGAGAACTGAAATTACTAGAATGACTGACACACTTATTGTTAAAACTTCCCAATGGTATAATTTATTTCAGAATAAAGATCAAAATAAGGTTGTCAAGAGCAGTAAAGCCTTTCAATTAGACAAAATGTTCAAGAAAAGTGAAAATGTGGCTGAGCCTGATTAGGTCAAGATACCCCAAATTAGAACGTCTTCAGTTTGGCTTCTTTCACTTAGTAATATACATTTCAAGTTTCTCCATGTCTTGCAATGGCTTCATAGCTACTTTTTTTTTTTTAACACTGAATAACATTCCATTGCTTGGATGTAACACAATTTATTAACTCACCTATATCTCAGTTCACTTTCAATTTGGGTGATAATGAGTAAAGGGCTAAAAAGATCCAAGTGAAAGTTTTTGGGTGGACATAAAGACAATTCCTTTGGGTAAATACCAAGAAGCATGATTACTGGATTGTATAGGAAGATGTTCAGTTTTGATAAGAAACTGCCAAACTGTCTTCCAAAATGGCTGTACCATTTTGCCATCCCATCAGTAATAAATGAGAGTTCTTTTACTCCACATCCTTGCTAGAATTTAGTGTTGCCAGTGTTTTGGATTTTCACCATTTTAATAGGCGTGTAGTGGCAATTCATTGTTGACTTAATTTTTATTTTAAGTTGCAATTCTTTAATGGTATATGATATTGAACCCCTTTTTATATGCCTAATGCCATTTGTATATCTTCTTTGGTGAAGTGTCTTTTCAGGTCTTTTGCCGATATTTCAAATCAAGTTTTCTTTTTGCTGTTACTGAGTTTTAAGGTTTTGTTTTTTCTATACTTTGAATAACAGTCTTTTATCAGCATGTCTTTTGTATTTTTTTTTTTTTTTTTTTTTTTTTTGGTCTGTGGCTGGTCTTCTCATTCTCTTGACAAGGTTTTTCACAGAACAGGAATTCCGGATTTTAAAAAAGTCCTTAATTGTTTCTTTTTTGTATCATGCCTAAAATATCACAATATCCAAGGTGATCTAGATTTTCTGCTGTTATCTTCTGAAAGTTTTATAATTTTATATTTTACATTTAGATCTAGGATCCATTTTGAGGTAATTTTGTAAAGTGTGTCAGGTCTGTGTCTAAAATCTTTTTTAATATAGATGTGCAGTTGTTTCAGTACCATTTGTTGATAAGATTATCATTGCACTATTATATTGCCTTTGCTACTTCGTCACAGATCAATTAATAATATATATGTGGGTCTATTTCTGACCTCTCAATTCTGTTCCTTTAATCTATGTGTCTACTATTTCACCAATGCCACACTTTCTTAATTATTCTAGCTTTATAATAAGTCTGGAAGTTACATAGTCACAGTCCACACTGACTTTGTTCTTCACTTTCAATATTGAGTTGGTTATTTTGGGTCTTTTGCTTCTCCATATAAACTTCGGACTCAGTTTAACAATATCCACAAAATAACTCCCTGGAATTTTTGTTGGGACTATATTGAAACTATAGATCAGTTGGAAATAACTGAGATCTTGACAATATTTAGGCTTTCTATCCATGAACACAGATTATCTCCTCATTTTTGCTTTGTAAATTTTTTTCAGGGTTTTATGAGATTTTTAAAATATAGATCTTCTGCATGTATTTTTTAGATTGTTACTTTATTACAAGTAAAATTCATTTTTAAGTACATATTTCATTTTTAGAGCTAATGTAAATGGTATTGTGTTTTTAGTATTTTTAAAATTAAACTTTTATTTTAGATACAGGGCATACTGTGCAGGTGTTACATGTTGTATGGATATATTTCTTTCAGGTAATGAGCATAGTACCCAAAAGGTAGTTTTTCAATCCATTCCTCCCTCGCACCCCCCACCACCCATAGTCCACAGTGTCTGTGGTTCCCACATTTATGCCCTTGTGTGCTCAATGTTTAGCTCCTACTTATAAGTGAGACTATGTGGTACTTGGTTTTCCATTTCTGCATTAATTCTCATTATTGCCTCCAGCTTCATTCACGGTGCTGCAAAGAACGTAATTTTATTCTTTTTATGGTTATGTAGTACTCCATGGCGTATATGTACCATATTTCCTTTATCCAGTGAACGATTGATTGGTTCCTAGGTAGATTCCAAGTCTTTGCTATTGTGAATAGTGCAGTGATGAACATGCAAGTGTATGCATCTTTTTGGTAAAATGATCTATTTTCTTTTTGATATATACCCAGTAATGGGATTGCTGCATCAAATATAGCTCTGTTTTAAGTTCTTTGAGAACTCTCCAAATTGCTTTACACAGTGGCTGATCTAATTTACATTCTCACCAACAGTGTATAAGCATTCCCTTTTCTCTGCACCCTCACTAGCATTTGTTGTTTTTTTACTTTTTAATAATAGCCATTCTGACTGGGTGTGAGATGGAATCTCGTTATGGTTTTCATTTGCAGTTCTCTGATGGTTAGTGATGATGAGCATTTTTTAAATATATTTGTTGGCCACCTGTGTGTCTTAGTTTGAGAAATGTATGTTCATGTCCTTTGCCCCTATTTTTAAAATGGGGTTATTTGTTTTGGGCTTGTTAATTTGTTTAAGTTTCTTATAGATTATGAATGTTAGACCTTTGTTGGATGCATAGTTTGTGAATATTTTTCTCTTACTCTGTGGGTCGTCTGTTTACTCTATGAATAGTTCTCTTTACTATGGAAAGCTCTTCAGTTAGGTCTCACTGTTTAATTTTTGTCGTTGCAATTGTTTTGGGGGACTTGGCCAAAAATTCTTTGCTGAGGTTGATGTCAAGAAGGGTGTTTCCTAGTTTTTCATCTAGGATATTTATAATTTGAGGTCTTACATTTAAATATTTCATCCACTTTGAGTTAATTCTTGTCTGTGGAAATGTAAGGGTTGAGTTTTATTCTTCTGCATATGGCCAGCATCATTTAATAGGGAGTCCTTCCCCCATTACTTGTTTTTGTTGGCCTTGTTGAGAGTCAGATGGTTGTAAGTGTGCAGCTTTATTTCTGAGTTTTCTACTCTGTTCCATTGGTCTATCTGTTGGCTTTTGTAACAGTGCTGTGCTGTTTTGGTCCTAATAGTATAGTTTGAAGTTGGGTAGTGTGATGACTCCAGCTTTGTTCCTTTTGCTTAGGATTGGTGTGGCTATCGAGCTCTTTTTGGGTTCCATATTAATTTCAGAATTTTTTTTTCTAATTATGTGAAGAATGACATAGGTAGTTTGATAGGAGTAGCATTGAATCTGGAAAATTGCTTTGGGCAGGATAGCCATTTTAATGATATTTATTCTTCCAATCTGTGAGCATGGAGTGTTTTTAGTTTTAAATCCACTTGTTCATTGCTGGTATGTAGTATAGCAACTGACTTTTGTATGCTAACCTTATATCCTGAAATCTTCCTATAATCACTTATTAGTTCCAAGTGGGATTTTTTGTGGTCTTAAACTTATTCCTAGGTATTTTATTCTTTTTGATACCATTTTCTGCTGTTGGATGAAATGTTCTGTAAATGTTATTTGGGTCCATGTTGTTGCTTAAGCCTCCTGCTTCCTGATTGATTTTCTGTCTGGGTCATCTATCCATTATTGAAAGTGGGTTATTGAAGCCTCCAATTCTCTATTGTATTGCTGTATAGTTCTTCCTTCAGTTCTGTTAATATTTACTTCATATATTTTGGTACCCTGATGTTGGATGCTTATATATTTACACTTGCTATATCCTCTTGATAAATTGACCACTTTATTGTTATGTAATTAACTCCTTTTTCTCTTTTGATAGTTTTTACTTAAAATCTACTTTGTCTGATATAAGTATAGCCATTCTGCTGCACCTGGTTATCATTTGCATGCGATATCTTTGTCCCTTGACTGTCAGCCTATGTGTGTCCTTAAAGCTAAAGTGAGTCTCTTGTATACACCATATAGTTGGATCTTTATTTTTTCTTATCCATTGAGTCACTGGATTTCTTTTTATTGAAGAATTTAGTCCATTTATATTTATAGTAATTAACGATAGTAAGGACTTATTACTGCTATTTTGTTAATTGTTTTCTGGCTGTTTGTAGCACCTTCATTCCATTGTTCATTTCTTGCTGTCTTTCTCTGTAATTTGATGATTTTTTTTGTATGATGTGCTTTGATTTCTTTCTCTTTCTCTTTTGTGTATCTACTACTGTTCTTTTTTATGTGGTTACCATGAGGTTTACATAAAACATCTTATAGTTATCCTGTTTTATGTCAAAGATGTCACAAATTATATCTTTTATACATTGTATATTCATTAATAAATTATTGTAGCTATAGTTACTTTTACTTATTTGGAAATAACTAATATTTATTATTTCTCATGATTCTATATGCCAGTTGGCAGTTACTTTTCTCTGGTCAAGTTCTGCTGTGGCAACTGAATGGTCCAGGATGCCTTCACTTACTGATAGTGGCCAGGCTGTTGGTCTCAAGTGGCCTCAGCTGGGTAAGTTTGTCTTTGCTCCACTATGCACTATGTAATTAGCTCAAATTGTACTGGCTCTGCCCTTTTATGTACAGCAAATACCTCCAGCATCCCCCCAGACTCTTAAACACACATCCAGTTATTTATTTTTTGAGTCTTGTTTGGAGTCTCACATAAGCTCATCACTTGTCATCTGAAGTTCTTCCTTTTCAGTACTCTTGTGGAAATGTGTTTCCCACAAAACCACTGCAGGTTAGTGTCTACACCCTACCACAGCTGGTGATGTTCCTACTCTGTGAGAATACTGCTGTTTGTGTCAAGGGAATACTCTTCCTAGGTTCCTAATGCTGAAAATCCTCAAGGTATCAATACATCACCTCATTCCCTAGAGTTCTTGATATACCTACCAAAGCCAGGTCTTTTTTGTTTATTTTATTTTAAGTTCTGGGGTACATGTGCAGGATGTGCAGGTTTGTTACACAGGCAAATATGTGCCATGGTGGTTTGCTGCACCTATCAACCCATCACCTAAGTATGAAGCCCAGCATGCATTAGCTATTTTTCCTGATGCTCTCCCCTCCACCACTTTTAATTTTTTTTAACTTTTATACTACAGTTAAAAGTGCCTTACACACTACTATACAGTATTAGAGTATTTTGTAGTTGATATTTTTACACTTCAGTGACTTTTATACTTTCTTTTTTTTTTTTTTTTTTTTTTGAGATGGAGTCTTGCTGTGTCGCTCAGGCTGGAGTGCAGTGGCGCGATCTCGGCTCACTGCAAGCTCTGCCTCCCGGGTTCACACCATTCTCCTGCCTCAGGCTCCTGAGTAGCTGGGACAATGGGCGCCCGCCACCACACCAGGCTAATTTTTTGTATTTTTAGTACAGACGGGGTTTCACCGTGTTAGCCAGGATGGTCTCGATCTCCTGACCTCGTGATCCGCCCGCCTCAGCCTCCCAAAGTGCTGGGATTACAGGCGTGAGCCACCGCGCCCGGCATTTGCTATTGTTTTTATTTCAACTTGAAGAACTTCCTTTAGCATTTCTTGTAGGGCAAGTCTAGTGATAATGAACTCACATAGTTCTTGTCTGTCTGGGAAAGATTCTGGGTGAGCAGCTTTGCTGCTGGAGTCCTCAAAAGGTCCAGCCTGATGCCTGGGTCAGTGGGTGGCACAGCTGGAGCCTGGACTTCAGTGGCAGGCCTGGATCCTGGGTCTGTTGAGGCCATCCTAGACCTTGGTCTTCAGGGACTAGCCTGGCACTAGATGGGCCTGGACCCTGTGTCTGCTATTATAGATCTCGTACCAGGTTTCACTGGGATGACCTGGAGCTGGGATTTGTAGCAAAGTCAGGTGCTCACTTCATTCTCCTTACCCCACATGGAGGATATCTCTCTCCATGCTCTACTGTGTAGGCTTGGGGCTGGGGTGATGAAGGCAATACAAAACTATCTTTTCTATCCTCTTTAATGTATCTTTTCTTATTTCTGTGCTATCCCCAGGTGCTATAATCTCTTACCTAGATTTTTTAGCCCTTGTGAAAATATTGTCATGTGTGGATAGTTGTTCAAATTGATGTTTTGGAAGGGGACAAGTATCACCTCTCCCTGTATTACTTCATAGAGGTAAGTGCACACTTTATTTTGCCCCAAGATGTGGGAATGACTGACTCTATCTTGTAGTGGAGAAAGGGGAGGCAAGAGTCAGATGAAATTTGCGTGAGTAATATTCAAGCCAGGCATTGAAAGATACATGGGAATTTAACAATAAGTAATGTGTGACAGAGGTAATTGTTTGGGGTTAGGGGAGGCAGAAGCTATGGAAATGGACAAATCACAGAGGACTGTGTATGCCACAAAAAGGAGTTTGGACATTTAGTCATAAAGCATGAAAGAGCCATCGAAAGATGTCAAGACCCATACTCAGATTTGGAAAATGAGCTAGAACGAAAATTCAATGTGCAGAGTGAAGAATGAATCAGTGGCAGAAAGGGGGAGAAAGCAAAAGGATAGAAAAGAGGTGCTGAAGAATATTCTATCAAATAAATAAAGTTTCCTCACATGGCTCACTTCTTTGGAACTTACGGTGAGTCCATAATTATATGATCATTGCTTCTCATATAATAATTACTTCCAGAATTTTTCTGACCAGTGACATCATACTAACTTCTAAAATTTGCAGATCCTCCCTCTTTATATTTTTATTTTCACACATTGGGATGTCTGTTTATACCTAGTCTTTTAGCTCATTCCCCACTAGGGCCAGCATCTATCCAGCTTTCTTATTTCCATCAACCAGTTCTTTTAGCAGCCTTTTTCGTTATTTATCTCACAAGATATTTGAAATATAAATTTTAGAAAGTTTGTTTTGTTTTACCAATGTTTGTTCCACCTGTTATGATTTAACATTTTTTTCTCCCGATAAAAACAAACCAAAGAAAGAAGACAGTAAACAGGATATTAAAGTGGGCCTTAATTTAAGTAAAGCTAAAGTAATACAGTTGTGATACTAAGTATGTTTGAATAATATGTTTGAATAATTGTGTAATTTTTTTTGAGAAAAATAGTTGATTGGGGAAAAAAATCTCATGACAACTTCTTTGCAATCTTGTACTTTCATGGACCATTCAAATGACATTTCCCAAATTATATCTATTGAACATAGTAACTATTTGAACAAGTTTGCATATGAACAATTGTCAAAATAAATCTACCTAAACTGAAATGATTTTACTGTCTTCATATTCTCAAATTGTCTTTTTGACTCAGGTTTAGGTATCAAGGAGGACTGTATGGCATGTCTAATACCTTGGAAGAAAATTGCCCTGTGGACTAAAAGAAAACAAAGATTCAATTCCTGCTGTATCATAAAAGTCTAAAGATGCATCTTCTACAACCCTAGCATGTTTGCCTTTCTTCTCCTTAGTTGGAGTGGTCAAGTAGCTTTCTCAGTATAGGCTAGAAATAACTCCTGTTGGAATATCTTCAGAGAGGGGTTAACATATTGATAAATGCACTTGAGTACAGCTGAAGGTATTTGTGATTGAGGTAGTCTCAAAGGGAAATAAGGGACCTGGAGAAAGGTTCAAGCATATCAATATGTCAATCACAGCCAATGATGCAAAGGATGGTAAATGGGGGTTACTCGCACAGCAGTGGGATGTCTCAAGTTACGTAAGTGCCATAACTGGATACAGTAATCACACACTTGTCTCAATGTGACACAATCTTAACAGGAGCGTCCACTGTCCACTTAAAAAGGAGACAGTCTGGCAAACCTGATCAGATTATTGCTGTCATTATATCCAGCAAATTAACAGGTTACCACATTGTTCACCTTGTGTGACAACATTGTGGGGTTTGACAGCCTGGGCTCCAAGTGAGAAAATACACCAGGCTGATTTGCAAAGCACCTACCTGATATGACTCATCCAGTCTAAGAGGTTTCTACATTGGTGCATTGTAAGCAATGAGAAGTTTCCCTAGAACAGTTTAGTAGTGAAGCCCTCTGTTGCCACTTCTTCCAGAGGTCTACGGAATAGTTAAATTCTAGAGGTTGGGCTTTTGAAAATGGCAGCCTGATCATTCAAACTCATTACAGGTATGCTTTGAGTATAGAGGCTGTCTCCCCAAAAGCCCCAGACTTACAGATAAATCATAGATATATTTAACAGGAAGAAAGTTTTGAGTGCCATTTGTTAGCATTGCCACAGCTTTAGCAAAGGGGAAAGTTCAGTCACTGAAGGTTGGGAGGGCAAGAACCCTCTTCAATATGTCAGAGCACAGTTAGCAAAGCTGAACACTATTTTGGTTCCTCATCAACTTTTTACGGTGCTTCTGCTATATATTTAAGGATTTGGGGCATGGGTCTGTGTATACACATGCGCCTCTGTGTGTGCAAGGAGCACTCGTGCTGTGCTATCTGAAGCCTCCAGTTATTCATAGCATTTGTTTCTGTCCATCCTTATCTCATAACCTGTTATGTCCCAGCTTAAATGCCATGTCATTCACGGTGCACAAAGAAGGAGTATATGAGCCTAACTCCCCAGCCCCTGCTAAGTCTGGCATATTCCACTTTTTCTCCCACATTGTCCATAAGTGCTAAAAAGTTCTGCCTCCTCTTTAATTCCTTCTTTGTCAAACTCCTGAATTTTTTTAAACCCCTAACACAAACTTTCTTCACCATGTGCTGAGTACTACATGTCAAAGCTGCTGAGTATGACGTTTCTAATTCAGAAGTAAAAATAAAAAAATGTTATGCAGAAATTCCAAGGAATCACTCAAAATATTCATCACTTTGGCCTGGGAAACCTTAAATGAAAAACTTATTATTATTAAACTATTTTGGAGTTTCTCCATGGCCTGAACATTTGTTTGATTGCCTACATTAAATATTTCCATTTTTTGGACATTTGGAAATGGGGCAATGTGTTTAAGGGATCACAGGCCTTTGGAGGCCTGTTCTCATGTGTATGGAACCTGTGTAGGCTATTTAATTGCTGTGTGACCATATGTCATCACATTAGCTGAACTGACGCCTGTATTGATACCTGTATCAATCAGGCTTCTAGAGGAAACATATGGTACATTTAGATGAGGTAATTAGAAAACAGTTTAATGAAAGGACTATTTATGAAGATTTTTTGTGTGATTATTTTATAACTCACCACTTTACTAAATTCTCATTTTTTCTTATTAGGTTTTCCTTTAATTTCTTTAAATTAAAAAATGACTATATGCTAGTTTTAATAGCATAACTAGAATAATGTATTAACCAAAATAAAGCTAATATGTAAATGTTAAATAGACTTTAAGGCAAAATTCATCACTATTTATACATAACATCATTAAATAGTGACAAAAGAACCAATTTTCTAGAATGTCATAAATAACTTGAGTCTTTGTGCATCCATAAAATTGGCATCAAAAATTATCAAAAATATTGACAAAATTTCAAGAAAAAATGGACAAATATACAACCATGTTGCAATATTTTTAATACCTTCTTTTCAGAGCTAAAAATTGGGTGGACAAAAATAGTTAAGAAAGTGAAAGAATTGAGAAATAAAATAAGCAAGAGTGGATCTGAAGCCGGACTTAACAAATACAAAAAAAGAAAACCCTGTTAAAAGAAGACTACATTCTCACACTACAATTATGGGGTCAGTCAAGAAATAATGATTAACATTGAAATCTATACAGGATTAAATGCACAATGAAAATTCCACTTTATTAAAGTTTGTGTCATGATGCTAAAACTGGTATTGAGGAGAATATATAGTCTGAAATGTATATGTTAGAAACTAAGAAAGAATGTGAATTAAGCTAAATGCTTAATTCTTAGGAACAACATAAAAATGAATAGTAAATAAAGAAACACTAAAAGGAAGGAAATAGAAGACAAAGACAAAATTAATAACATTTTAATAATAATATGCCTTCTAATTTGCTTTTATCAATTGTTATTACTGATATTAATATATCTTGATTTTTAAGTTTTATCTAATATTTTCTCTATATTTTAATGAATTATTTTCTTATTTTCCTTTTCTCCCTTCCTCCATCAGATTAATTATTATTTATTACCATTTTTGTCCTTTATTGTTTTGGAAATTTTTCTCTACTTTTGGCTTGGACACTAAGAATCAATTCATCTATGATTTGATTATTTGAAAAGAATAAACTCAGCTGGAGTTTTTAATAAATAAGAAAGTATACAAAAATAAAGGCTATTAAAGTGAAGAAGGGGACACCTAGCCAAAGCTGCAGGAAAATGACCAGCAAAGCTGTGCCAGGAGTTGACTTAGTCTTTCAAAATGACCTTTGTACATTTGAAAATATGTTACTTCCATAGTTTGAAATTGAAAACTGGAGGGTCTTTGTAAATTACAAGAGACTTTGTATATTTCTGTATTGTCGCTTACCATTGCTACTCCTGTAGCTACTACACTTCTGCTGCTATCAGACATTTATGAGGAACTCAACTGTATCAGGCCTGAGCTTTTTATTCTACATGAGTGTTTTTCAAATAAAAGAAAATTGCCTTAGTTTTACAAATGCTGGCAAAAGACATAAGACTTTATGACTTACAACCAAGCAGTCACTATGAAATTATTGTTTATGTCAGTTTCAGTAGTCTCCCAAAATTCCCAGGTGATAATGGGAACACAGGGCCAGAAGGATGCTATACACACAGTATTGTGCATCATGGCTGAGGAATTCTGAGTGAGCTTAGGAAATCCTAATAATTTATAAGAGGGTGCTAAGTAAACCTGCCCAAAGTTTGATCCAGAAGGAGACTTTTTTTTTTTTGAGACGGAGTCTTGCTCTTCTGTCGCCCAGGCTAGAGTGCAGGGGCATGATCTCAGCTCACTGCAACCTCCGCCTCTGGGGTTCAAGCGATTCTCCTGCCTCAGCCTTCCAAGTATCTGGGATTACAGGTGCCTGCCACTGCACCTGGCTAATTTTTGTATTTTTAGTAGAGACAGGGTTTCACCATCTTGGCCAGGCTGGTCTTAAAACTCCTGACCTCATGATCCAACTGCCTCGGCCTCCCAATGTGCTGGGATTACAGGCATGAGCCACAGAGCCCGGCCAGAAGACCTCTTTAAAAAAAAAATAATAATATTTTGAGTTCCAGGATACATGTGCAGAACATGCAGGTTTGTTACATAGGTATGCGTGTGCCATGGTGGTTTGCTGCAGCTATTGACCTGTACTCTAAGTTCCCTCCCCTCACCCCCAACCTCCCAACAGGTCCTGGTATGTGTTGTTCCCCTCCCTGTGTCCATGTGTTCTCATTGTTCAACTCCCACCTATGAGTGAGAACATGTGGAGTTTGGTTTTCTGTTAGTTTGCTGAGGATGATGGCTTCCAGCTTCATCCATGCCCCTGCAAAGGACATGATCTCATCTTTTTTATGGCAGCATAGTATTCCATAGTGTATATTTGCCACATTTTCTTTATCCAGTCTACCATTGATTAGCATTTGGGTTGGTTCTATGTCTTTGCTATTGTATGTAGTGCTGCAATAAACATATGTGTGCATGTGTCTTTATAGTAGAATAATTTATGTTTCTTTGGGTACATACCCAGTAATGGGATTGCTGGTTTAAATGGTTTTTCTGGTTCTAGATCCTTGAGGAATCTCCATACTGTCTTCCACAATGGTTACACTAATTTACATTCCCACCAACAGTGAAGTGGTCCCATTTCTCCAAGCGTCACCAACAAGTACAGTTTCTCGACTTTTTCATAATTGCCATTCTGACTGGCATGAGATGGTATCTCCTTGTGGTTTTGATTTGCATTTCTCTAATGATCAGTGATGTTGAGCTTTTTTTCATGTCTGTTGGCTGCATAAATGTCTTCTTTTGAGAAGTGTCTTTTCATATCCTTTGCCTACTTTTTGGTGTGGTTGTTTATTTTTTTCTTATAAATTTGTTTAAGTTCTTGTAAATTCTGGATATTAGACCTTTGTCAGATGGGTAGATTGCAAAAATTTTCTCCTGTTCTGTAGGTTACCTGTTCACTTTCATGACAGTTTCTTTTCCTATGCAGAGTCTCTTTAGTTTAATTAGATCTCATTTGTCTATTTTGGCTTTTCTTGCAATTGCTTTTGATGCTTTCATCATGCAGTCTTTGCCCATGTCTATGTCCTGAATGTTATAATTTTGGATTTTACATTTAAGTCTTTAATCCATCTTGAGTTGATTATTGTATAAGGTATAAGGAAAGGGTCCAGTTTCAGTTTTCTGCATATGGCTAGCCAGTTCTCCCAGCACCATTTATTGAATAAAAGATCCTTTCCCCATTGCTTGTTTTGTCAGGTTTGTTGAAGATCAGATGGTTGTGGATGTGTGGTGATATTTCTGAGGCCTCTGTTCTGTTCCATTGGTTTATATATCTGTTTTAGTATCAGTACCATGTTGTTTTGGTTACTGTAGCCTTGAAGTATAGTTTGAAGTCAGGTAGTATGATGTCTCCAGCTATGTTTTTTTTTTTTTGCTTAGGATTGTCTTGGCTATACAGGGTCTTCTTTGATTCCATATGAAATTTAAAGTAGTTTTTTCTAAATTTGTGAAGAATGTCAGTGGTAGTTTGATGAGAATAGCATTGAATCTATAAATTACTTTGGGCAGTATGACCATTTTCACAATATTGATTCTTCCTGTCCATGAGGATGAAATGTTTTCCCATTTGTTTGTGTCCTCTCTTATTTCCTTGAGCAGTGGTTTGTAGTTCTCCTTGAAAAGGTCCTTCACATCTCTTGTTTGCTGTATTCCTAGATATTTGATTCTCTTTGTAGCGAATGTGAATGGGAGTTCATTCATGATTTGGATCTCTGCTTGTCTATTGTTGGTGTAAAAGAATCTTGTGATTTTTACACATTATGTATGCTGAGACTTTGCTGAAGTTGCTTATCAGCTTGAGGAATTTTGGGGCTGAGAGGATAGCATTTTCTAAGTATACAATAATGTCATTTTCAAAAGAGATAATTTGACTTCCTCTCTTCTTATTTGAATACGATTTATTTCTTTCCCTTGCCTGATTGACCTGGCCAGAACTTCCAATACTATGTTGAATAAGAGTAGTAAGAGAGGGCATCCTTGTCTTGTACTGGTTTTCAGAAGGAATGTTCCCAGCTTTTGCCCATTCAATATGATATTGGCTGTGGGTTTGTCATAAATAGCTCTTATTATTTTGCGATGTGTTCCATCAATGACTAGTTAATTGAGAGTTTTTAACATGAAGGGATGTTGAATTATATCAAAGGCCTTTTCTGCATCTATTGAGATAATCATGTAGTTTTTGTCTTTGGTCCTGTTTATGTGATGGATTATGTTTACTGATTTGCATATGTTGAACCAGCCTTGCATCCCAGGGATGAAGCCAGCTTGATTGTGGTGGATAAGTTTTTTGATGTGCTGCTGGATTTGGTTTGCCAGTATTTTGTAGAGGATTTTCGCATTGATGTTCATTAGGGATATTGGTCTGAAGTTTTCTCTTTTTGCTGTGTCTCTGCCAGGTTTTGGTATCAGGATGATGCTGCCTTCATAAAATGATTTAGGGAGGACTCCATCCTTTTTACTTGTTTGAAATAGTTTCAGAAGGATTGGTACCAGCTCCTCTTTGTACCTCCAGTAGAATTCAGCTGTGAATCTATCATCCTGGGCTTTTCTTGGTTGGTAGGCTGTTAATTACTACCTCAATTTCAGAGCTTGTTACTGGTCTATTCAGGGACTCCACTTCCTCCTGCTTTAGTCTTGGGAGAGTGTATGTGTTCAGGAATTTATCCATTTCTTCTAGATTTTCTAGTTTATTTGCATAGAGGTGTTCCTAGTATTCTCTGATGGTAGTCTGTATTTCTGTAGGGTCAATGGTTATATCCCCTTTATCATATTGGTCTATTTAATTCTTCTCTCTTTTCATCTTTATTAGTCTAGCTAGTAGTCTATCTATTCTGTTAATTTTTTCAAAAAAAAACAGCTCCTGGATTCATTGATTTTTTGAAGGGTTTTTTGTGTCTCTGTCTCCTTCAATTCTGCTCTGGTCTTAGTTATTTCTTGTCTTCTGCTAGCTCTTGGATTATTTGGCTCTTGCTTCTCTAGCTCTTTTAATTGTGATGTTAGGATGTTTATTTGAGATTTTTCTAGCTGTCTGATGTGAGCATTTAGGGTTATAAATTTCCCTCTTACCACTGCTTTACCTGTGTCCCAGAGATTCTGGTACATGTTCTCTTGATTTCTCCCTTAGTTTCATTATTTACCCAGGAGTCATTTGGGAGTATACTGTTCAATTTCCAAATAATCATGTGGTTTTGAGTGAGTTTCTTAATGATGAGTTCTAATTTGATTACACTGAGGTCTAGGAGACTGATTATTATGAATTCAGTTCTTTTGCATTTGCTGAGGAGTATTTTACTTCCAATTATGTGGTTGCTCTTAGAATAAGTGCCATGTAGCACTGAGAAGAATATATAATCTGTTGATTTGGGGTGGAGAGTTCTGTAGATGTCTATTAGGTCCACTTGATCCAGAGCAGAGTTCAAGTCCTGAATATCCTTGTTAATTTCCTGTCTTATTGATCTGTCTAATATTTAAAGTGGGGTGTTAAAACCTCCCACTATTATTGTGTGGAAGTCTAAGTCTCTGTAGGTTTCTAAGAACTTGTTTTATGAATCTGGGTGCTCCTGTATTAGGTGCATATATATTTAGGATACTTAGCTGTTCTTGTTGGATTGATCCCTTTACCATTATGTAATGACCTTCTTTGTCTTTTTTAATCTTTGTTGGTTTAAAGCCTGTTTTGTTAGAGACTAGGATTGCAACCCCTGCTGTTTTTTTGCTTTCTATTTGCTTGGTACATTTTCCTTCATCCCTTTATTTTAAGCCTATGTGTGTCTTTGCATGTAAGATGGGTCTCCTGAATACAGCACACTGATGGGTCTTGACTCTTTATCCAATTTGCCAGTCTGTGTCTTTTAATTGGGGCATTTAGCCCATTTACATTTAAGGTTAGTATTTTTATGTGTGGGTTTGATCTTGTCATCATGATGCCATCTGGTTATTTTGCACATTAGTTGATGCAGTTCCTTCATAATGTCGTTAGTCTTTATACTTTGGTGTGTTTTTGCAGTGGCTGGTACTGTTTTTCCTTTCCAAATTTAGTGATTCCTTCAAGAGCTGTTGCAAGGCAGGCCTGGTGGTGACAAAATCCCTCAGCATTTCCTTGTTGGGAAAGGATTTTATTCCTACTTTGCTTATGAAGCTTAGTTTGGCTGGATATGGAATTCTGGGTTGAAAATTCTTTTATTTAAGAATGTTGAATATTGGCCCCACTCTCTTCTGGTTTGTGGGGTTTCTGCTGAGAGATTCACTGTTAGTCTAATGGGCTTCCCTTTGTAGGTGAACTAGCCTTTCTCTCTATTTGCCCTCAACATTTTTTCCTTCATTTGGGCTTTGGAGAATCTGATCATTATTGTCCTGGGGTTGATCTTCTCATGGAGTATCTTAGTGGTGTTCTCTGTATTTCCTCAATTTGCATGCTGGTCTGTCTTGCTAAATTGGGGAATTTCTCCTGGATAATATACTGAAGTGTGTTTTCCAGCTTGTTTCCATTCTCCCATCTCCTTCAGGGACTCCAGTCAATTGTAGGTTTGGTCTTTTTATGTAGTCCCATATTTTCAGAAGCTTTGTTCATTCCTTTTCATTCTTTTTTCTCTAATCTTGTCTGCATGCCTTATTGAAGCAATGTTGTCTTCAAACTCTGATATCCTTCCTTCTTCTTGGTAAATTGGCTATTGATACTTGTGTATGCTTCACGAAGTTTATGTGCTGTGCTTTTCAGCTCCATCAGGTCATTTATGTTGAAGGAGACATTTTTACTATACTGGATAGCAAAAAGTTCTTCCCTTTGCTCTCTGGAAGGAGAAACTGTTTCTATCTTCCAAGGCTATTCTCTATACAAATATCTTTGAAAAGATAGTTTAGAACAAAAACTGTCAGTGACTCTACTTGTAAGATATGAAGAAACATGAGAAATACAACAGAAAGTTGTCCTCTGAAACCTATTTCTGCCACTAAAGCTGATATTGATGCCACTGTATTGAAGTTAAAATATAATTTCTTTTTAAACTTTCTCTACATTCCTTGTGATGTACTGAATATAAGGAATAGCATTTAAAAAACTCATGATTACTCTTCAAATCATATCTCTTATTTTGAAAAAAAAAAGAAAAAGAAAAACAATCTAACAAAAGCTTACTGATCCAAAGAGTTAATCGCATGCAATATGAAAATACAAATTTTCAGTATGTATTTTATCTGAAATCCCCATAATAGTTGAAATCTATACCTTTATTCACAGACACGTTAAATATGTCAGCTTTACCTACATGGCTAACATTTCTGGAGTAGGAAGACAGTCTGGGTATAGTCTCATTTTCACCTTTGCAAATCACCTTATAGCTCAGGAGCTGTGTAATAAAAGACATCAGTATAAACATATGAAGAATGCAAAATATTTGCATTCTTGATCTAAATGAGCTAATTATTGATCAATTAAATCAATAATCATCTACTATTCATCTAAGCGTACTCATATTTAATGGAAGAATTTCTGAAATGTTCCATACCTTTTACAAATGCTAATGTTGAACTTAGTTCTTTCTAGCCTTTATAGCTATTCTCTTGAACAAACATTTTTTGCTGTAAACTATTCATTTCACAACTCTGTATTTTCTATATATTTCCTGACACATAAAAGTCAAAGTTGGAAATTAAGCATGGGGAAAGATAATAATTGCTGTGACCTTTGCTTCAAGGGAGTATTAGACTCACCCATGTTTCTGAAAGTTTTATACAAAAGAATAAATTTGAGGAGTTAATCGTTTCTTGTCTATGAAATCGCTAACCTGATTACATTATGAACTGAATGACCTTATGCTTTTTAAAATTTTCTTTTTACTAAAATTAGCAGCCATTTCCTATATCTTAAATATATTGTCCATAGAAATTTTGCTCATATGCCTCACAGCCCTGAAGTGTTATCAATTTAAAAGCACTTATCTTTTCAAAAATTTTCTTTGTGATTATTTCAATTTCTGATTATTACGTTGAGCTTTAGTAAACCAAGATCTAATAATTTGCAGTTTTATTCAAGGTACATTTCATGCTAAAACTATTAACAGCCATGGCCATGATTGATATGGTTGATGAGACTACCAGGTTAACCGACATTTAAACTGTTTAATTCTACTTCAAATCTGAATGCCAATATGCAGTAACTGTTTTATTCATGATATAGATTATCTTCTGTACTTACCAGTGATATATTTTTCCCAATACTAATTATAGAGTTTGTAATTTATAGGGAACATTCCAGCAAACCTGTCCAAAATTTGCACCAGAAGGAGACATTGTCTTAATTACACTTGATCATTTTAATATCAAAATTCAACCAAATAAAATACAGCAGTATGACAGGTAAGATGCAGTGATATGGCAAAGCCTTGTAAACTAGGCAAGATAGAACCAACAAGTGGGGAATGAGACACAAAATTTTGTGGAGCACCCGATTCTGTCACTGTTCATGGTGCCACTATGTAACACGCACGGACCTAGGGGGACTGAATAAAGGTGGGCAAATGCGGGAATAAAAGACAAGAGACAAAAAGAATATATATGGAATAAGGGGTCAGCAGACATCTTGCCTCTAGTGGAAAAGGGCCCTGAGCTTTACACAGCCCTCCGTATTCATTAGGCAAAAGAGATAGCAAGAAGGAGGGTAGAAGAAGAGGTCAGCTGCTCCGTCCAGAGTAGGGTTGCAAGACTGCATTCTCTAGATGTCCCAGTAGATAACCTTAAGGAGCTCGGCGCCAGGAAGTGATGGCCCTCAGCAAATCTCCTGGCAGTGGGAGCAGCCATGAGGTTGCCCACATCCTGCATTCATGGTAAACAGTTTGTTGTTTGATCATAGAGCCTCCAGTGGAATGCTGAGAGGGTCATGTCCCACGGGCCTTCAGCTCCCCACAGAATTTTAAATGAGATCTTGAAGTCCAAACCCCTGAAATCCTTTCTGGGACCAAAAAATAAAGACTTAACATAAAATAAAGCAAAAATCCAGGAACAGGGAAAGTATTGAATCAGTAGAGGAGTTGGGGGTGGCAATCAGAGGGTCTTGGGCAGTTACAACAGGTGATGTTGCCATGTGCTTAGTCCACCTAATTGGTTACCAGGTATATTGGTCAGGATCCTCTAGAGAAACTGAGTCAATCGGAGATAGATGATAGATAGATAGATAGATAGATAGATAGATAGATAGTCAGATAGATAGATAGATTAGATTAGATAGATAGATTAGATAAATAGACATAAATAAGAGGGAATTTATTAGGGAATTGATTTACACAATTAGGGAGGCTGAGAAGTCCCTTGATAGACCATCTGCAAACTCAGAAACCAAGGAAGCCAATAGCATGGCTCCATCTAAATCCAAAGGTCTGAGAACCATGGGAGCCACTGGTGTGATTCTCAGTAGGAAGCCAGAGCCCAAGGAGGGGCCACTAGTGCAAGTTCCAGTGTACCAAGGCCAGAGAACCTAGAGTTCTGATGTCCAAGAGCAGGAAAGGAGTGTCACAGATCCAGAGAGAAAGAGAAAGAGAGAGAGAGAGAGAGAGAAAATTCAGCTTTTCTTGACCTTGTTGTTCTATCCAGGCCTTCAGCCAACTAGATGGTGCCCAGTCCCACTGGGTAAGGGTAGATCTTCCTTACTCAGTCCACTGATTCAAATGCCAATCTCTTCCAGAAACACCCTCACAGACATGCCCAGATATAATGCATTACTAGATATCTGGGTATCCTCTAATCCATTCAAGCTGACACTTAAAATTAACCCTTACAGCAGGTGTGTCAGATTGGCATAAAAGTATAGGTTGAGACAAATAGTCTTTACCTGTCAGCTACCCTTTTTAAAGGCCTCATCTGTACTTTTGGGCTGTAATGGCGAAAAGCTATCATTGAAAGACTTGAAAGATAATCAAAATTTTAAAATGTTAACACAAAGGTATATTAGTGTGCTAAGGCTGCCATAACAGAATACCACAGACTGGGTGACTTAAACAACACAGCTTTATTTTCTCACAGTTCTGGAGGCTGCAAGTCTGAGATCAAGGTGCTGGCAGGGTTGGTTTCTGGTGAGGCCTCTCTTCCTGGCTTGCAGATGGCTACCTTCTCCCTGTGTCCTCACTTAGTCTTTTCTCTGTACTTTCACCTTCTTGTTCTCTCTCTCTTCTTACAAGGACACAAATCATATTGGATTGGGGCCCCACTCTTACAATCTCATTTAACCTTAATTACCTCCTCAAAAGTCCTATCTGCAAGTGTAGTCACATGGTGGGATGGCAGGTAGGGCTTCCACATACGAAGATGAGGGGTGTTCAATTCAATCCAAAACACAGAACTAACTTCTGGATTCCCAGATGAATTTCCAGTAAATATACATGGGGTCTAAGACAAAGGATGATTTCCACCCATCTTCCCTCTACATATAACTCCCACGCAGAGTTGTGGCCCTTCCAACACTTCCATTATCTGAAGGGAAAGACATTGGCCTACTATTTCACATCATGTTCCACATAGGTGGATTTCAGTTGTTTATTTGAAGAATATTACTGTAGACCAGAATTTTTGTTCCTTCAAACCACCTTTGAAGCAACATACGTATTTACAATCACCCCGCTCTTCAGCGATCAACGTCCTCACTAGGACAGGGACCGGTGCCTCCCAAGGTCTATGGACACATCCACAACCATCATGCCCTTCACAACCAGGTGCCAGCTCAGTGCTCTGTTGCTGCTTGACTAGGAATACTTACTGCTCTAGTCATTATATTTTATATCCTCAAAAAATGAAGTTTTTTTCCTGACCCCCTATATGCACAACTTTTCTTAGGTGACATGTCAGCCTCCCACTAACAGTAAGTATCCCCCTTACACAGCATCCCCCTTACACAGCATTAAAAAACTCAGCTAAATGTTGGGAAAACCTCATCATGGTGCAAGGTTGTCTCAGAGCTGGCCGTCTCCTGAGAGCTTGAGGACATTAAAGTCCCTTTGTAATACACCCTAGACACCATTTCTGGCATGACAACATGGCCAGAAGCAAAAAATTTATGATTTAAAAGAAAATTTTCTCAGGTAAGAAGTGGGAAGAGACGAGCCTGGAAAAACCACTTGAGGGGTAATCTCTGAAGTGTATAATAGTTCGTCTGTTATTGCTGGTAAAAAGCAGGCGGGTAGGAAGAAATAAACTACTGGTTGCTTTAGGTTATCACAAAATAAATATCAAATTTCAGAGCTGGACAACCATGCAGTTCCCTCCACTAACCAGTATATTCACATAAAATAAATGAAAGCTAAACAACAAATCACAGGACAGGGGATGTGTGCATTAGGCAAGTTGGAACTTCTGAATGAAGGAGAAAATTCTCAAAGGACTTAGGGGGTCAGTGAAGGACTGAGAAGCAATTCAGTCATTCTGTCAATAGGCACACTCTATCTCTGTGTAGCCTTTGCATATTCAACAGAATGAACCTGCCCAGGGTCTACAAAAATATTTGACATCAATAATAACAACCAAGGGAAGAAGGTACTAGTGAATATGTGGAGAAAGATCTTAATCTGGGGAAGGACTAACTAGATTACATACAAACACACATACATATGTGTGAAAATTCAGTCTATGTTTGCAATAAAATGTAAGAAAAATAAAAAGATGAACTCTTTGAGATTAGAGGTAATAATATCAAGAAATATCTGTTCTCATTTGAATGCATGTGTCTCTGCAAAATTCATATGTTGGAACTTAAAGCCCAGGGTGATGGTATTAAGACATGGTAGAAACGCTTTTGGGAATTGATTATGTCATGAAGGCTCTACCCTGATTAATAGGATTATGGAACAGTCTTCAAAGAGCTACCTAGAACTTCCATCACTTCTACCATGTGAAGATAAAACATGAATCTCTTTTTTCCCTTATATTTCTTCTGCCATGTGAGGACACGGTATTTGTCCTTTCCACCTTTCCATGATGTGAGGACACCCCAAGAAGAATGTCCTCTAAAGACAGGAAACCAGACATGGAATCTTCTGGCACCATGATCTTGGATTGTATAGCCCCCAAAACGGTGAGAAATAAATTTCTATTGTTTATAAATTACTCAGTCTTAGCTATTTTGTCATAGCATCACATATGGGCTAAGATAACATCTAACTTAGATGAAAAGAGCTGGTTGAAGCAGGGTGAGTGAGATAGGAGGGATGATATGAAATAGAAAATTCTGAAAACCAGAACCAACATAGTAGAACACCATGATGTAACTGAATATTTTGAAAACTATCACATGTAAAAAAATGCAAACACTTTATCCATGAAAATCCTTTCTATGCAATTAACAGAAAAAAAGTACTTGACTGGTTTAACAATAAGAATAATCTGAAGTAGAGCACTTCCAGGGTTATTAAATACCGTTGTTCAACAACATTCTCAAAGACCCAGATTCTTTCCATATATCACAGAAGTGTCATCATTATAATGACCTATTATATAGGCCTATTATATAATGGCCTATATTTGACTTGAAATATTTACTTGTGTATTTTAATATGAAATTTGAATTTAGGGTTATAAGAATAGAGATAATATTAAACACGTTAGTCATGGAGTGCAACATTAAAGATCTCTACTGGAAATTTTCTTAAATAATAAAATTAGTATTTTTTATTTAAATAATAAAATTAGTATTTTATTGTTTTAATAAAATATGAAGAATAATGAGATCATATTACAAAATATATTCTTTGTAAAAGTTACCAATGGCATGGCATTAGACACAGATGCAATTAAGAAACTCATTAAAGCAAATTAATAATACCAAGAATAATCGATTTGCTTATATTATTTAATGGTCTGTTAATCAATAGTTATATGCCTATGAATTTGTTATGTTCACTTTTTAAGAAAAAAATTTATTTTTGAAAATTTTTTGAATAGGACTATTTTATAAATTCATCTGTATATTAAAACAAATTTATGTATTTCTATAAATAAATGTTTCAAAAATTACTTTTCATTATTTTAAGGCCCACTTTCACCCTCAAAAGTGTTTCAGTTTAAACAGTAATTTGCATATTAGACCCATGATTAAAATTTTTAAATTAGAGTGAGAGAATGTATAGTCTATGGTCTCTATAAAGTCTATACTCTATGAAGAATGAGTATAGATAAGAAAAAGTGGAGGTTCAATCAATTAGTCTAAAAAGAATCCAAGTCATAAGAAGTCAGGGAGTTAAGAGACAATCAATGAAGGAGACAGAAGAATTTCCTACTGAAGATTAAAAACCAAACAAGCAAACAAATAGGTAAGTGTGATGATTTGGATGCCAAGTGAAGCAACTATTTTAAGGAAAAGCAGTTGTCTGCCATGTCCAATGTTGCTTTTAGGTCAATTAGGATAAGGACTGAGAATTTTATGTTGGACTTGGCAACATGGAGGTCATTGGTGACCTCAAAAAGAGCATTTCCGTTAGGTGCAGGCTAAGGGGAGGGCAAAGCCATTGGAGTGAATTTCTTAGGAGAGAACAGGATAACTTGGGGTACAGTGAATGTAGACAACTCTTCCAACACAATCTTCTGTAATGGAGAGCAGAACCATGGTTCCTAGCTAGAGGGGAAAATTGATTCCAGAGAGACAGATTATGAGCCTTTATTATCAATATAATAATCACTATTTTTTTCAAAAATGAAAGACATAACAGCATTTTTGAATCTTAATGAGAATGAACCAGCAGAATTGAAAAAGAAAATTGATAGTACAGAAGAAAGAGGAGAAACCTGGAGCTGTGGGCTTGACTGGTGAGAGGAAATGGAACTTAGTGCCCAAGTGTAGGCACCAGACTATCCCCGGGTTCAAGAGATAAAGCAGACTATGTGGGCACAGGTGTAGTAAAGCTAATAGAGATTGTATCTGGAAGCTCTGGGTTGCTTCTAATTTTTCAGTAGAAGAAGGACAAAGCCACATATTAAATGTGAATGAGGGAGGAAATAGAGGTTCCAGGAAAGAGAAGCATGAAAGAGTAACCTGGGATCTTGCTATTTAATGTATGGTCCATGGAACAGCAACAGTAGCAGCACTTTGGGGTCCCTTCATAATGCAGAATTTCAGTCCCCTCTCCTGGATATACTGAACCAGGAACTGCATTTCAAGAAGATCCCCAGGTGATCCAATGTGTGCTAAAATTCAAGAAGCACCAGCCTCAGACTGAGAGAATAAATGAAGAGAGGAAATATAGTAGAATAGTTAGCATAAAGTTATATCACACTGACAGCTTGGTTGAAATATGTTTTCCAACTATTAAAATGAGTTGGATAAATTAAAAGGAATAGTGGCTTAACTAAGGTAGGGGTTTTGCAGGTTAGCAAGCTGAAGCAAGGGAAGAGAAGAGCAGTTTAATAATCAAAGAGCATGAATATAATGATGCCCCCATGAAGCTGAAGGTAAATGGTCTGGGAAGTGAGAGCATGAGGAGATGAAGGAGAGTGAAAAGGAAGTAGGTTAGTTGATTTAATTTTCCAGCGTGGATGGAGGATTGTTGGATTTGGGGCACTAGGGGCAAGCTGGAGAACAAGAAGTGCTGGTCAGAGAGGGGCCTGTTTGAAGTTGAGGTAATGGGTGACATATTGTATTGATAATGGCTTGACCTAACTTCTGGACACGGGGTGGCTGAAGTGGATTGGAGAATAAGACTTTCTGGGGGAGAGGAGGTCAAGGGCATGAATAGCCAAGGTAAGAATCACCTATGTGGATAATGAAATTATCAAGAACTATGACAATGATGCTGGAGAGAAGGACCATGAGCCAGGAGCTAAAGTCTCAATGGAAAAACATGGGACTCAGGTCCCATAGATAACTGCAAAAAGAAAGGTATTGGATGATATAGTGTGATGACATGAGACTCATATGAGGTGTGTTAACAGAAGTGGGAGGGAAGGAGTGAGGCAGAGAGAGAAAGACATCTATTCTACCCCCAAACCAAACAGGTGTGTGTGGAAGAGAAGATACCTGTCCCTTAAAAGGGTGAAGATGGAGTCAGAAAAGAAAATTACCACAAGCCAGAATAGTAAATTATCCCTGAGTGAGTCAAGAAAGATAATGGTGTGAAGGTGTAGGATGCTTTTAGGAAGTTGCAAAAAAAAAAAAAAAAAAAAAAAAACAGGTAGGTGTGTTCAGGAGACACCCCTGTCCATGATGCTATGGAGGCTCAGGGGGAGAAATCTTATGTACACACAAAACTCTAGGGATCTGTCTTAGTTAGCTCAGGCTGCTCTAACAAATTGCCACAGAATGAGTGGCTTGAACAATAAACATTATTTCTCACAGTTCTGGAGGCTAGGAACTTCAAGATCAAAGTGCCCACAGGCTTGGATCTGGCAAGAGACTCCTTCCTGGTTGGCAGATGGCTGTCTTCTCATTGTATCCTCACATAGGGGAAAGCAGAGAGACACAGCAAGTTCTTTCATGTCTCTTCTTATAAGGACATTAATCCCATTCATGAAGGCCCCACCCTCATCATTTTTTTTAATTTTAATTTTTTATTTCAATAGGTTTTGGAGGAACAGGTGGTGTTTGGTTACATGAATAAGTTCTTTAGTGGTGATTTCTGAGATTTGGGTGCACCCATTACCACAGCAGTGTACACTGTACCCACTGTATAGTCTTTTATCCCCCACCACCCCCTACCCTTTTCCCTGAGCCCCCAAAGTCCAATGTCTTGTTCTTATGCCTTTGTGTCCTCATAGCTTAGCTCCCACATATGAGTGAGAACATACAATGTTTTGTTTTCCATTCCTGAGTTACTTCACTTAATAGTCTCCAGTTCCATCCAGGTTGCTGTGAATGCCATGATTTTATTCCTTTTTTGAAGTTGAGTAGTATTCCATGGTGCATATATATATGTGTCACATTTTCTTTACCCACTCGTTGATTGATGGGCATTTGGGCTGGTTCTATATTTTTGCAATTGCAAATTGTGCTGCTAAAGGTGTGCGTATGCAAGTATCTTTTTGGTAAAATGACTTCTTTTCCTCTGGGTAGATACCTAATAGTGGGATTGCCGGACCAAATGGTATATCTACTTTTATTTATTTAAGGAATCTCCACACTGTTTTCCATAGTGGTTGTACTAGTTTACATTCCCACCAAGAGTGTAAAAGTGTTCCCTTTTCACCGCATCCATGCCAACATCTATTATTTTTTGATTTTTTGATTATGGCCATTCTTCCAGGAGTGAGGAGGTATCGTACTGTGGTTTTGATTTGTATTTCCCTGGTAATTAGTGATACCGAGCATTTTTTCATATGCTTGTTGTCCATTTTGTATATCTTCTTTTGAGAATTGTCAATTCATGTCCTTAGCCCACTTTTTGATGGGATTGTTTTTTTCTTGCTGATTTGAGTTGATTTCTTTGTAGATTCTGGGTATTAGTCCTTTGTCGGATGTATAGATTGTGAAGACTTTTTCCCACCCTGTGGGTTGTCTGTTTACTCTGTTGATTATTTCTTTTGCTGTGCAGACTCTTTTTAGCTTAACTAAGTCCCATCTATTTATCTTTGTTATTGTTGCATTTGCTTTTGGGTTTTTTGGACTAATAAACTCTTAAAGACCCCACCTCCTAATATCATGACACTGGGGGTTAATGTCTTAACATGTGATTTTGGAGGGGATGCAAACATTTAGTCCACAATAGAATCTTTTTTCCCTTTTAACTGAAGAATAGAGAACCTACAGACCCACATGTATTGAAGTTTGAAACCACCTGTGTAAACAGCACACAGATTAAGGACCACTTTATCCTGTTTCTCACACCATAGGTGAGTTTTCTGGATTCCCTCTGTACTTCTGTCAATGAAGGCAAGAGGCGAGGTAAATGATGGTCTCACCATGAGTGGGCAGGTCTACGCAGCTCTCTTTTGACACACTGATTATTAGCACAAAGGCCATGGCAGCTGCAGAATTAGCTATAGAGCTTGGATCCATCTGGAAAATTGATCACTACTTCCCCGCATTTGTACAGTGTTTTGTGTCCACTTCAACAACAGTATGTTTACAACAATACTGTAATTATCTGTTGATCACCTTTCTGCCTCCAAACACACACATACACACATATGCACACCATACACACACACACCATATACACTCCTGAATTGGGACAGCAAGTATTATTACTTTTTAAAATAAATTCCTGTGGCTTTGCATGGTGCCTCTTACATTGTATATGTTTTTTGAAAATGTAATTTATTAAAAATGGAAATCAATATCACTGTCATTGATCCTAAAACCAGGTGAAAATCAAACAATTTCCCAGCAAAACCCTTGTTTATGCCAATTCTCGCTTACTCCTTCATAGTAAACATTTTATAAAGCTGTCTTTCAATCACCTCAGAGAAGCAATAACAATGAGCTTGTTCTAAATATGTCTCATCGCAAACTGAATTCAGTAAACTGATTTTGTGAAGCATATAATTGTAGGAATGATATTGTACAATGAATTAGAACTACCTTTATTTGATTCTTCACCTGAAATCCTTCAACAGGTGTCACAGAAGTACTAATTAAGGGCCTGCCTGACACAGAGAGCTATCTTACAAGGTTCTGAGAATAAAATGAGAGCTAGAAGACATGATTTCTACTTCAGTATTTTATTTGGCAACATCCTACTGAAAAGACAAGCAAAACCACTGTGATTCATAATACTTGCAGATGAAGGCAATATGATGCAAGAAGGTTAAACGGCCTCTCATGACAATGTGAGTTAGATTCAAAAGCCTTTAATTCTAGTCCATGCTTTATACTGGTTATAGCTTTTCAATGCCTGAAACTTTACTATCAGTGATTTGTTCCTTTCAGTAAGTTTCTGTAGTCTGTGAAAATGAAACCATCTTACTCTCAGGTTAGCAAATACCCCTTAGTTTAAAGGAGCTAGTTTTCATAAAGGAATGAGGGGGACTCACGTGCTGGGAACAGTAAAGGAAGAACCCAGGAGACTAGAAGCATAGGTGTAAAGGGTCCATTGCTCTTAAGTCAAAGAAGAGTCAGGCGTTCACAGACCTCAACTTAAAGCTGTTTATTTAATTCTGAAGCAAATGCTATCCAGTTTATAATATTAAAAAAAATACGTAGGTAAGCACTGTTGAGATGAACAATAATTGAACATATATTTAGTTCATTCAATTGATAATTACTTCAGACCTATCTATATATTGGCAGGCACTTATCTATATATTGGAGACAGAACAATAAAGAAAGAGGCTTTGAGAGTCCCAGCTTTCAAGGAGATGTCATTCTAATAAAAAAATCACTGTGTTCTAGAAAATACCTAATTTTAGCTACCACCTACAAATGAACGGTTTTGCCTCCTTAGTTGTAAACTGTGTGCCAAATATACCTATTGTGATGGTTCATTTTTGTATTGGTCAGGGCTCTCTAAAGGAACAGAAATAATAGGACATACGTATATATGAATGGCAGTTTATTAGGAGTATCGACTCACATGATCACAAGGTAAAGTCCCACAATAGGCCATCTGTAGGTTCAGGAGCAGGGAAGCCAATCTGAGTCCCAAAACTTCAAAAGTAGGGAAGCTGACAGTGCAGCCTTCAGTCTATGGCCAAGGGCCTGAGAGCCCCTGGCAAAACACTGGTGTAAGCCTAAGGGTCTAAAAGCTGAAGAACTTGGAGTCTGATGTTTGAGGGCAGGAAGCATCCAGCATCAGAGAAAGATGAAGGCTGGGAGACTCAGCAAGTCTGCTCTTTCCAGTTTCTTCTGCCTGCTTTATTCTAGCTGTGCTGGCAGCTGATTAGATGGTGCCCATCCAGATTGAGGGTGTGTCTGCCTCTCCCAGTCCACTGACTGGAATGTTAATCTCCTTTAGCAACACCCTCACAGACACATCCAGGAGCAATATTTTGCATCCTTCAATCCAATCAAATTGACACTCAATATTAACCATCACAATTGTATACACCAACTTTCCTTGGTTAAGGGATGCCCCAGATAGCTAGTACAACACTATTTCTAGATGTGTCTGTGAGAATGTTTCCAGAAAAGATTAGAATTTGATCCCTCATCTATGTGGGTGGGCATCATTCAATTTGTTGAGGGCCCAAATATAATAAGAAAGTGGAGGAAGGGTGAATTCTCTCTCTTTTCTGGAGCCAGGACATCCATCTGCTTCCGCCCTCGGACATCAGAGCCCCTGGTTCACTGGCCTTTGAACTCTGAATCTCTTACCACTGGTCCTCCCCTCCATATATTTCCTATATTTCCACCTGCCTCAATATGTCCAAAAGCAAGCTCATGGCCTCCTTTCGGACAGCCTGTATTCCCAATTATGGCATCATCTTCCATGCTGTCACTCATATTGGAAACCTAAGAAATATTCTTGATTACTTCCACTGTCCCAACACTCTCAGTGATCAGTCTTAGCAACTGCCCCCACCCCCCGTATCTTTATCAGCCATCATTGTCTCCAGCCTGGACCACTGCCATACCCTTCAGAGAGGGGCCTTGGCTTCTTGCCACTCTGCCTCTTCAATCCAGGATGTCCACTCTTCTTAGAATAATTATTCAGAACCCCAAAGTCCAGTTATGGAATGCTTCTGAATAGGAACTTTGTATTAGTCCATTCTCACACTGCTATGAAGTACTGTCCAAGACTTGATAATTTATAAAGGAAAGAGGTTTAATTGACTCACAGTTCTGCATGGTTAATAAGAACTCAGAAAACTTACAATCATGGCAGAAGGCCCCACTTCACAGGGCGGCAGGAGAGAGAATGAGAGCTGAGCAAAAGAGGTAGCCCCTTATAAAATCATCAAATCTTGTGAGAACTTAGTATCATGAGAATAGCATGGGGGAAAATGCCCCCATGATTCAGTTACCTCCCACAGGGTCCCTCCCACCACATGTGGGGATTATGGGAACTACAATTCACGATGAGGTTTGGGTAGGGACACAGCCAAACCATACCAAGCTTTTAAGAAGTTATCTACAAAATACTATGCACGATGACAATAAAGATAACTGAACCATAACGAATATTCCACATACTTCCTTGTATCTCCAAATAACCTTGTGCACCAGGCAAATATGATTACACACATTTTATAGAGGAGGACAATGGATTAACAGATTGAGGCTCTTCCCTGAGCTTTATCTCAGCACATCTGCATTGTCTTCTTGAAATAGTCAGTTTGCACCATTGTGTCTCTCCTTTCTCATTTGTAAAACAAAGACATCAGACAAAAATCTAATGACATTAAACCCAGCCCCCTGCCCTTTTTTTTAGATAGGAATCATGAATTTCTTTAAAAATTAAATGAAATCTATGGACTGTCTCCACAGAAAATTTACCACACGCATATAAAAGTAGACCTTCTAGGGGTCCATGGAAGCCATGTTAAGAATCCTTGTGCAAGTTCTAAGATAATTCTAGTGTTCATGTAGAATCTATGTTAAGTTCCTTAGCCAGTGTCAATAACAAAACTCGAACTTCTGAAAAGTGTCTTAAACTATGTCATAGAATTGCTCACACCACTCATTTCCTCCTTCTCTAATTGCATAGAATTTCTGGCTCATTGGTGGTTTTGTCATTTTACGTAAGGACTAATATTGCAGAAGAACTAAGAACTATGGTTTGCTCTTTGAAGTGTTATTAGCAATTATCTGTTCCAGATTGCAAATATCATCCAAATAGGCCAAAGTAAAGATTTCCACTCCCTGAAAGATACCTGGGCTGGAAATGTACACCTGATTGTGGAGCATGTGCTAGCGTCTTGTCAATAAGAATGAATAGAGTGCTGTAATCCCAGCACTTTGGGAGGCCGAGGCAGGTGGATCATGAGGGCAGGAGGTCAAGACCATCCTGGCCAACAAGGTGAAACCCTGTCTCTACTAAAATACAAAAAAATTAGCCAGGCATAGTGGTGCGCACCTGTAGTCCCAGCTACTTGGGAGGCTGAGGCAGGGGAATCACTTGAACCCGGGAGGTGGAGATTGCAGTGAGCCGAGATCGTGCCGCTGCACTCCAGCCTGGGCAATAGAGTAAGACTCCATCTAAAAAAAAAAAATGAATAGAGCTCCTCTCCAGTAAGAGCTGAGAATCTTCATGGGACCTGAAACATGAGCAGGCAATTACAATTTTAAAAGGCACGTGTTCCTAGCTCCAGACTACCCTGGTTTCATTCTGCATTCTGTAACCAATCACAACACTCATGGACTCTGAAAAAGTGAGGTTCCCCAATGATTACACTCCCTGGGAGTCAGTTTGTCATTTGTGGAAGTAGCATTTTCTCATCTAGTACTGAAAGATGCCCTGAAGCATGGACCTATCTCCAAACATAAGCTTACACTGAGAAAGAATTCAGTTCAGAATCTTAGATATGAATACAGTAAAAAATATACAAAGGCTGAGGAATGTTTTTTGACATAGCCAAGAACAGCAGGAAATGTCTACATAGAATATTAAATTGATGTTAATGAGCAGACTTGTTATGTATCCAGTTGTCTGTTTTCTAAATGACATAAGCAAATAATCCCATTGTGTATAAGTTGTAAACTTAAGTCTTTAGTTACACATTTGCAGGAATTTTGGAGGAATGCTCTATCTGCTATGTAGACATTTGCCCATTTCACAGATATTATTAAGCTTCAGCTATGTACAAATGACTTAGCCTGTGTCAACGAATAAAACCGGCAGAAATACCTGCCTTCTTGGAGCTTACAGCCTGCCTGATGGGGAGAGCTATCTGGGAAGATAGGAAAAGTTGAACATTATAGACAGGTAAATCATATAGTGTATTAGAAGGGGAGGAAAACAATGGACGAAATAGAGCAGGGTATGAAAATCAGGAGTTCCAAACTAGCTATGTGTTCAATTGTAAAGATGCCTGAATAAATATCTTTCTGAATGGCTCACCATGTGCCTGTCCCCTCTGAATACCACTACTGTGGGGTAAGACACTGTCTCTAGAAATCAGGGCTAGGTTAGTGGAGGGACCAGGCTTGGAGGCAGGCTACCTTGTCTTTGGAGACTTAGTTCCCTCACTGCTGCCAATGCATCACTTCTTTCCCAATAGGCACCCAGTACCTTTATGTTTATTTTAGCCTCTTTTGTGAAACTGCTCTGTGAGTGTTCTTTCAGGGTAAGGAAGGATTTATACTTTAATCAATTACACTACCATATCTGCAGAAGATGGAAATGTCCAAGGTGCATGCTGCTAACCTGGGCAGAGGACTCTAGATGAGGTGTCAGGGCAGAAAAGATGATGGTGCAGTTCCAGGTGTTGACAACCATGCAGTGAGCAGTAGACAGGACTTGGTATGTCAGAAGGTGGTGACCAACTCCACATCCAGCACAGAGCCTCCTACACCCTGCTGCTTACCTCATTGCACGTGGTTGGTTCCAGGAGGTCCATGCTCATCCACACCTCTCACTGAGATCACTGCCTACTATGTAGTACAATTCTGAACAAGACTGGTTTGATTTTAAACCAATTGGCCTTGAAGTATGTGCTCAGTTCCTTTTTCAGTAGAGAGTATGTTTTGGAGTACAAACTGAGTTAGTGGCTTTGGGATTATTTAGACAAAAAACTCATTTTCTGGATGGTTACAGTCGCAACTATGGAGGATTTTTGTTAGTAACTTTGCTTCGTTCATTTGTTTGTCTGAAATAAACCTTGTTTATTGTAACATCCATATTTCAATAAGTGGGCTTAGAAAGTTAAGAGCTGAAGGATTCTTATTTCAGCTGATTTAAAAATCACAGCTTTCTTACTTGTGAGAGATAAAAAACAGCATTCCTCAAAGAACATCATCACATGTACAGTTGCTTGTGATTATTTCTGAAAACATAAATTTGTATGTAAAAATATAACATGATGGTAATAACACATTGCACTTAAAGAGTCTATGACACTGAAACTAAATGCTAAACAAACAGCAAATAAAAATGAATGAAGGGAAAGCTCTTTTCTATAGTAGAATACTAAGTATTAGGTTGATGCAAAAGTAATTGTGGTTTTTGCCACTAAAAGTAATTGGCAAAAACCACAATAACTTTTGCACCAACCTAATAATATAGAAGGAATACTAGAATTAGAGCATAACCACTTTGCAAACACCATAGTCATAGTTAATGTAAGCAAGAGTCATCAATGGATACTAAAAATATTGGGTGAAAGTTTGTTAAAGAATAGCATACTGCCAGGCATGGTGGTTCATACCTGTAATTCCAACAGTTTGGGAGGCTGAAGTGGGAGGATCTCTTGAGTCTAGGAGTTTAGAGACCAGCCTGGGCAACACAGGGAGACCTTGTTTCTACAAAAAAAAAAAAAAAAAAAAAAGAGAGAGAGAGAGAATAAAAAAATAGTATATTTATATAGATCTGAATCGAATCATCAGGAAATAATCAAACAACCTCAAACTGGGGGACATTTTTATAAAGCACCTGGTCTATGCTGTCGACGTCATGAGAGAAAGAATAAAACTAGAATAGTTTATTTTTAAAGAAAGTATAATGATATATTAACAACTAAATGAAACGTGTGGTTCTATACTGGAGCCTGAGTTGAAAGGAAAAATAAAGATTGAGACATCTAGAGAAGATTGAATTTGACCTATGTATCACATACTATTATCATAGGTGTATGAAATTTGCTTAATTTGATAACTGTATTGTAAATGCTGTGTTCTGCCATTAGAATATACTTATTCTTTTAAGAGATACATATGGAAATACTCAGGAGTCTGCAACTTATATGGTTTCACAAAACAATGACAGAGTCTATATAATAAAGAATTTGTCTGGCCTATGACCTCAGTTTCTGGGAGGTAGATTCTGAGCCGTTGGAATTTCCTGAGTGATAGGACTGTCTCTCTTTTATATTCATGATGGGCCCCATGGACCACATTTAATAGTTGATGCTAATGAAATTATTTAAGATGATATGCGGCCATGCCAAAAGGAAAAAGTATGTGATCAGAGAGAGGGGCCTTTGGGCCTCTTGATATTTGCCCAAACTTTGAGAAGGGAAGGTGGCTGGATAGTGAGTCATATGGCCAATAATTCAATCAATTGTGCCTACTCACTGAAGCCCCAGTAAAATCTATAGACACCAAAGCATGGGTGAGTTTCCCCAGTTGACAACAGTCTGTGTCCTTTCCCACAACAATGGTGCCGAGAAGATATGTCCTCAGCAACTATGGAACTGCAGCATTTTCCCAACATGTCTCTCCCTTTGGGTGGTTCTGGTGTGTATCCTTTTTACCTAATAAAACTCTATTCATAAGTATAGCACCCCCTGAGTTCTGTGAGTCACGGTAGCAGATTATTGAGCCTCAGCATTTAGTGGGAACCCCCAGATTTGAGGCCAGATGGTCAGAAATGCGGTTGGTCTGGGGACCCCGTCAACTTGCCACTGGTGCCAGGAGTGAGGGCTGTCTTGTGAATGACTGTCCCCTTAACCTCTAAAGTCTGGCCTCACTCTAGGTAATTGGTTAGAAGTCATTGCACATGCACTGTACTATTGTTACAAATTTCTGTAAGCCTATTTCTTTTTCAAGAAAAAATGGTAAAAAGCTTACGGCTCTTTTGTAACTTCAGGAAGGGAAACAACAGTCTGAAGACGATGTGGGGTGGACTGCTCGGTGTCTCTACGGGCACGTCATACCAAACACCGAGATCTGTCCGATTGGTGAATCCTCAGACTGGTAGCATTATTTTTCTCCAGAAGTTAGTTTGTTTGAATTGAAACTGTTTTAAGCCAGCTCGATTTTATAAGCTTAAAAATGTCAAAAGCTCAACATTAAGTGCTAAATCTGTGCCATTAGTAGCATGATAATGAATAAATTTTACTTGATCGGTTTGGAAAAAAATTAAAATGAGAATTTTTAAACCACTCTAAAACAGAAATCTTCTTAACACTGAAGGGCAGTCAAGCAATAGAGAGAGGTAGCTATCCAAATGCATTTAAAAACAACAATAAAAATCCACAGCCAGGCATGCAGGCCTGGTGGCACCCCCCTGTAGTCCCAACTACTCTGGAGGCTGAAGCAGGAGGATCCCTTGAGCCAAAGAATTGGAGTTCAGTCTGGGAAACATAGTGAGACCCTATTTCAAAAAAACAAAAACAAAAACAAAAACCTGTGCTAGCCACCTAGTGGGTGCTCAATAATTAGTAAAATTGATAAACAGCAGGCAAGAAATGTGAGGTACTTGAAGAAATGCTGGCATCAATAATTCCTTTCTTTGCTATAGCACTGTTCATTTTTAAAACTAAGTCTCTGCAGCATATTCTCAGCAAGCTGATATGAGATCCTGGCTAAACAGGTTTAATTACCATTGTGATCATAAAGCGAAAATATAAATGTAAACAGATTCTCATGGTCATGAACTGTAAAGTACGGATCAGTTCAGTCTCTTTCCACCACGTCACACATAAGCGCCCAAACTGAGGAGTCTGATCATTCTTCTAGTCTTCTAGATTGAGGGAGGGAGGGAAGCAGTGAGAGGGAGGGAGAGAGAGAGAGAGAGAGAAGAAACAAAGAAACAAAAAAGGAAGGAGGAGGAGGAGGGAGAAGAAGAAGGAGGAGGAGGAGGGAGGAGGAGGAGGAAGGAGGAGGAGGAGGAAGGAGGAGGAGGAGGAAGGAGGAGGAGGAGGAAGGAGGAGGAGGGAGGAGGAGGAGGAAGGAGGAGGAGGAAGAGGAGGAGGAGGAAGGAGGAGGAGGAGGAGGAAGGAGGAGGAGGGAGGAGGAGGAGGAAGGAGGAGGAGGAGGAAGGAGGAGGAAGGAGGAGGAGGAAGGAGGAGGAGGGAGGAGGAGGAAGGAGGACGAAGGAGGAGGAGGAAGGAGGAGGACGAAGGAGGAGGAGGAGGAGGAAGAAGGAGGAGGAGGAAGGAGGAGGAAGGAGGAGGAGGAGGAAGGAGGAGGAGGAGGAAGGAGGAAGGAGGAGGAGGAGGAAGGAGGAGGAGGAGGAAGGAGGAGGAGGAGGAAGGAGGAGGAGGAGGAGGAAGGAGGAGGAGGAGGAAGGAGGAGGAGGAGGAAGGAGAAGGAGGAGGAAGGAGGAGGAGGAGGAAGGAGGAGGAGGAGGAAGGAGGAGGAGGAGGAAGGAGGAGGAGGAGGAAGGAGGAGGAAGGAGGAGGAGGAGGAAGGAGGAGGAGGAGGAAGGAGGAGGAGGAGGAAGGAGGAGGAGGAGGAAGGAGGAGGAGGAGGAGGAAGGAGGAGGAGGAGGAAGGAGGAGGAAGGAGGAGGAAGAAGGAGGAGGAAGGAGGAGGAGGAGGAAGAGGAAAGAAGAGGAAGAAAAACAAGAGGGAGGCAGGCAGGCAGGCTTTTGCTTGTTCAGAATGTATTACATTAACAATTAAAAATGGTACTTCAGTTTTGATTTCTTTCCACCTGCTACTCAGTTGTAGTGCCACTGTTTAGCAGCACCATGTTTTCTCCTGTATAATGAGTGTTGTCTTCCCCTATGCCTTCATTGTCTACATCTGTATCTCAGACAAATGGCTTTTAAATAAATTTCATAAAATCTTGTCCATGTTACTTGTAACTTCTATTGCAGTAGTACAATGTGCTTGAAAATACATATTAATTTATTTGCAATCAACTTACATAAATGCAAGAGGGATAATTTACTCTATCTTGCTCTCTTCCTCTCATCTCTATACATTATCAATGTTACATGTATTTTGCAACCTCACATTGCTATGGGGCTGTCATTCTGAGCTGTTCCAGTGAGTAAAACCAATTCTTTCCCCTCTCCCCTGAAGACAGTCAACTAACTGACAAGCTGGTTTCTTTCCTTACCTATATATAACAGCTTAAAGCATCAGAATATTTCAGCTCGACTTTTTAATTATATAGCTTAGCAAGCCAACATAATCAGGAGCTGTACTTAGATATTCAACCTGAAATGGACTGAGTATTAAATTAAAGTAAGCTACTAACTAAAGTAACTTTACTTGATATATCTGCCATAAGAAGTGACAATTCATCTAATTAGTTTGCAACACACGAGTTGTTCTGAATTATTTCCCTCTGCTGTGGATTTTTTCATAGTAATGGTGCATGTAGCATCCACTGATACACACGGTTTCTATGAAAGGATAACTTCTACCAGCCCACATTTTAACAAGTATTTTTTTCTGTTCCTAATGATATGCATAAAGTATTCTATTGAGTCTGTGGATGACCCAGTACATCAAAATGATATATTTGGGGACACGATGACATACCTCGAATACCTAACACCACGCAGCAGTTAGTCATCAGTGACCTCTGAGTTCCATAAGACAGGCTTCAAGAAAGGTGCAATTAAGGTTGTACAGCCCCACCCTTTCCTATCGTTCTAAAAAATATATCAGCGTGCCAGTGAGAGAATAAGATGATTAAGGATAACCTTGAGTCCACCCCAATTATCATTTTAGAAAAGCAAATCATTGGCAAATTTTGGAAGTTCAGCTGTTTTTGGCAGCAAATGTTTATATGATCACACTGATTATAATCCAAGCAATTGTACTGCAGTGCTTTGTTGTGACTCATTGGGTTGGACCAGTTTCCAGAGGTTTCCAAAGGGGCTGAGATTGACACCAGACCTTGAAGGGTGAGAGGATTTAGAGGAACAAAGAAAGACTGAGAGTTCTGTGTGTCTGGGGTTAGGACAAGCGAACAATATGGGGAGAGTCTCAAGGCTACAGCAGAGCATAGTGGAATTTAGGACCAAGTGCAGCACATATAGATTATAAGATGAAGTCCTAGGAGGAGTCTTTTTTTTTTTTTTTTTTGAGATGGAGTCTCACTCTGTCGCCCAGGCTGGAGTGCAGCGGCACGATCTAGGCTCACTGCAGCCTCCTCCCACCTCCCGGGTTCCCGCCATTCTCCTGCCTCAGCCTCCTGAATAGCTGGGATTACAGGCATCCACCACCATGCCCGGCTAATTTTTGTATTTTTAGTAGAGACAGGGTTTCACCATGTTGGCCAGGCTGGTCTCGAACTCCTGACCTCAGGTGATCTGCATGCCTCTGCCTCCCAAAGTGCTGGGATGACAGGCATGAGCCGCCTAAACAGATGTGTTTAAAGCAAACTGAATGCAGACTAAACTACTTGGCTTTCCTTCTCTAGGCAAAGTAGTGGGTTTTCATCTAAACTTTTCTATTGTTAATGCTGTCATGTAATGACATCTTTTAAAATGCATTTCAGTTGGCTTTATTTGGAAGAACTGCAGAAAGTAGGAGGAAAAAGGAGGAAAGTCATGTATGGTAAGGATTCAGACTGCATCAACGAGTTTGCTTAGCAGGCAACAACAACAACAACAAAATAAAAATTGGAAAAATGAGATTGCTGAGCCTTGGTGTTATTTACTGCTTAATGGAATGTTGGCTGAAAACAGTAAAATAAATACTTCATTTTAGCCAGCATCACTTAAAAAGTAAATAAGGCGCAGAGCCCTTCTAAGACAATTGCTGTGGCAGTATGGGGTAGATATAATGGTCTTCAAGCAGCATAAAGTTTAAGCTAATATGCTTGGGCTTAGGAGTTTATATCTTCCTCTCCCCTGAAACAGTCCCCTATATGATTCCCATAGGTAAAACCATCTCAGTGGGTTTCGCAAACCAGTGTAAATAAGTGCAGGTTCGCCTTAAAGCTCTGGCTACATATTAAAGCCAAATCAACACCCTTTGCTAATAAAGATGTTCAAAAAAGATAAAACACCTCAAAGCCGCGCGCTGAGTTGGTGCTGCTATTTCATGTGAAGGCAATTACAGTGATGGTATTAGGAAGATCAGGGCGGGAGTGGTGTTGTCATACCGGGGAAAGGAAAGCACGCCTTTAAGCAATCATGTAGAGCATGCAGGACATCTTAAAGCTGGGGAAGGAACAAAGCTTCGCGCTGTCGGAATATTGATCTGCTCCAGAAGGTGCAGGGAGCTGCACTATGGTGATTGCCTTCCCTGCTGGGTTTAGAGAGGTCTGAAAGAATACAGTATTGATCTGGCCCCGTTCCCAAGAAGTAACTTAAAGATAAGCCCTAACTGGAGGCCACCAACCTTGAGAACAAACTGTTGCAAAGAAGCCCCGTTTCCCACAGTCCACATCAGAGCTAATGCTGTGTGGGTGATGATTAGAATATACTTAAGCTGGGCCCAGGACAAGCTGACCGTGTGCTTTCTCCCCCACCTAAATCACAGGTGTCTCCCAATTCTGAAACAGGTAAAACAATGGCCTGGGTGGAAAGGAGGGCAAGGCACAGTGGGAGTTCCATGTGTGAAGCTGTTTTATGTCAAGGAAGAAATATGGGAGTTTCTGAAGTTTTGTTTGTTTGTTTGAAACCACTCACAGCCTCGTTTACTTCATCTTTTAAATGGAAATAATAATGCCAACTTCACAGATCACGGTCTGGATTCAAGGCGATAAATAAACCTACTCAGAAAATGGCATCTCTGGCCGGGTGCCGTGGCTCACACTTGTAATCCCAGCACTTTGGGAGGCCAAGGCGAATGGATCACTTGAGGTCAGGCGTTCAAGACCAGTCTGGGCAACATGGCAAAACCATGTCTCTACTAAAATACAAAGAAAAAAAAACAACATACACACACACACACACACACACACACACACACACACACAAATAATAATAATAATAATAAACACCTGGCACATCTTAACAATCAGGGTATTGTTTGGAAGGCAATGAGGAATCTTTTATCATCTACTGTCTGCTTCGTCTCAGAAAGACTCTCTTCCAGCTACTAAAATTCTATGAATAAAAAAGAACATTTTTCAGAGAAAGGCAAACTTTCAACATTTCTGCTTCCAGAGCTGTGTGTAGAACTCATTTGCCAGTGAGTCTGTGTTTATTACCAAACCTCAAGTTCAAACTTGGAAATAAAAATACACTGCCCTGAAAATTCTTCACTGACGTGCCACTCAGCTGCTCATGGTTTCCTGGTGGAAATTACTGTAACCACAGGATTTCACATGGTTTCAACCTCTAGCCACAAGTTAAAATTAGCCAGATGTTACTGAGGAGTTAGGGAACTAGGCTGTTTATATTTGGATCTGGTTATACTGAGTGTGTAACCAGATCCAAATATGAAAATTCATTTGCAATGAGATTTTAGGGTACAGCAACTTGATTTTCATCACGTTAAGAATATTCCATTTGCTAAGAAAGATGGCTCCAAGGTCATTACTCCTTTGGGAAACAAAGCCCAATAATTCTGCCGTGGTCCTATAAATCCTCACCCTGTGAGGGACACTTTCACTCTGACATATGTTGTGTGTAAAATGGGGTACGTCCCTACAACCCCAGTACCAAGGATTTTACAAGTCACATATACAAAAAAGACCTGGTGTCCTGGGTGTTTTGTCTTTCTAAAGCACCAGTTCATCGTAGCTATGATGTAACAGTTTCATCAATTTCTGAATTGAGTGTATTGTGTAAGCAACTACTTCTGCTAGACTGTTTAGACAAAACTGGATTTTGTAATTTTGTTACATTTGGATCAGTTCAAAAATTAAAGGTGGACAAGTTACTAGTTCCACTTGTCTGATAACTTTCTCCAACAGTGAAGGAAACAAGAGCAAAGCCAACTGCATATCTTCGGCAGTTAAAGATCAGAATCATAACAACAATAACATCTCACAATTTTCCAAGTGCTCCTTCGGCTCTGTCTTTTTCCTCCCACCCAAGGCCCCCGGGGTGGGTGTAGACATTCATCTCTGCTTCATTTGATCCACCTCTGCTTGGCCACTGCTGGACTTTTTCCCAGGCAAAAGGAGAACCCCCAGGAGAGAGGATAAACTGGACCAAGGAGCTGCAGAGGTAGTTTGATTTCACCACAATCATTTCATCTGTCTTAGCAAAACTCCCTTGGGCTTGCCGTGTAGTACACAAACTTGGCTTTGTTCACGCAGCTCAAATAGAACATTTCTCCTTCAAACTTTAACTCAACTCTCGGAAACATCGAAAGGAAATGTGGCCTATAATTATCCAACGTGAGATGCAAGGGATTGAATCCTTTGTCCAAGGTAAATACTTAATCTTTTAAAGTTTCTAGGAGGTATCTTTGAAGCTGCAATAGAATTTGTAAAGCCAAATAAAAATATATACTAAGTATGCATCTGCCATGAGGAAAAGGAAGTTTATTAAAAGCATTAGCACTTAGCTCTATTGGAAGCACACCATTAGTCAGTCCTACACCTTTTGTATACTACCATGGAAAAGGCATTAAGACAATCAATTTTCTCAAATTTATCCATATTGAAAAGTCGTTCTCATTGTCTTCTTTTCAGGAGGACACGATTTTCAAAACTCACATGTTTCATGACCAAGTTTCACAATCTACAAAGTAAGAAATGCACAACTACTTACAAACTCCCTACACATAAAAAAAGTGCCAAACACTTGTGCAGCAAGCCCGCTGCCTCCCTGACATTCCATGTATGTAAGCACAATAATTACCCATGTGATAAGAGCATCAAGGTCCTTTGTTATATCTTTCAGCCCTCTTTTTTTTCTTCCTTCCCTAGCTTTGCTGTTCTAAGAGAAGTCAAGGTGAAGGGTTTAATGCCTCTGAAGCTGGGGCAAGAAAACAATCGCCTTCTCCAACGGTCAGTAAAGAATACAAGGGCACAGTTAAAACAGAGCCACTGAAGTGAACAACCTTGATGCAACCAACAGGAGAAACACCCCCTCCAGGTACTCCCCACAGGGTTCCCTTTTGGTTGCAAGGCCAGGAAGGTCAGCCCATCTCTATGGCACTCCCTTTCAAGTGTGCGGGCGGCAGGCCAGCAAGCAGGTTCCGCATGACTGCTGGTGCACAGGGAAACTCCTCAGAGAGAGACCCCTGACCCACCAGAGGGGCGAAAACCAAAGCAGGATCAGGCACTTTATTTCAAGAGTGTGTATGTGTATGTGTATGTGTGCGCATGTGTGTGTGTGTGTGTATGTGTATGCTACAAAGGCAAAGGAGGCCTTTCAAATCTAGGAACACTACACACATACACACATTATGCAGAAGAAAAATAGGAAACAGAAATAGGAGAAACCACATCTTCACTAGTAAATAACTTATAAGACACTGAGAATATCAGTGACACTGCAGAGTTGGAAATTTCTATTTTAATTGTATCCATTGTTTTGAAGGAACAGAGCGAAAATAGCAGGATTTACACTTTTGTATATAATATACAATTTTCCAGATAAGCTCTTCTCTCTAGGCTGATGTCCTTCCATCAGTATTCATATGTGAAAAGTTGAATATAAAAAAATGCTCAAAAATGGCCAGGCGCAGTGGCTCACGCCTGTAATCCCAGCACTTTGCCAGACTGAGGTGGGCGGATCACCTGAGGTCAGGAGTTCGAGACCAGACTGACCAACGTGGTGAAACCCCATCTTTACTAAAAATAAAAAATTAGCCGGGCGTGGTGGCACATGCCTGTAATCCCAGTTACTTGGAAAGCTGAGGCAGGAGAATCGCTTGAACTCAGGAGGCAGAGGTTGCAGTGAGCTGAGATCATGCCATTGCACTCCAGCCTGGGCAACAAGAGCAAAACTTCATCTCAAAAAAAAATTAAAAAGGGTAGAAAATGCCATTCTTGCTATCGGGATCAGGCAAAGGATTCTGTCTGCTATATATGCACAGGGCTGTGGTCTTTTGCTGTGTTATGCCTTCTTGGCTGCTTACAGCTTACTTGACAAGCCGAGTCAGCAAAATCATCACAATGAGTGGGTGTCCCCAGCAAGTTTGTGAAGCTAGAGCCCCTCGGACCTAAACATTTCCTGTTTGCAAAAGAGCAGCAATTATGTTCCCTCACAAGCAGTCTTGCTCATAAGCCAATGATTGATAAGCATGTGACACTATCAAGCAGCTCTTGGAATGCCTTGGAAGATGTTTCAGATGCTAGGTGTGTTGCTGAGCACTGTGGCTACATTCCATTTCTGCATCTACTGAGAGGCTCTGGGTTGGAAGAAATTAGAGTCTTGCTGTGATGAAAGTGTGGGGGGTGACTGAGCTTAGACTGGAGAATCGTTTTGATGGGAATACCGTAAAGCAGGTTCAAGCATCATGCCTTCATTCAGCAAATATTTACTGAGCTCTGACTTTATTTCCATCCCTGGATATACATAAATAGGATGGACACAGCTGAGCCCTCATGGAGCTCACATCCTAGGAAGGATGGTGACATGAGAAAGGTCATTCTCCCTGTGTTGAGCCACATGAAGGAAAAAATGATGGACACCAATGGAGCATATAAGGAAAGCAAACCTAGGTGAGGAATAGGGAATGCTTTCTGGAGAACAGGATGTTTACATGGTAAAGGAAGAAAATTAATGTGCATTTGACTTACAAACCTCATTTGACTGCTTCTCAATTATGACTATCAGATATATCTATATAATAATTTCTACACTCATTTTCTCCTTTCCAACCCTGCACTGACTTCTTTTGTTAGCTATCACAACACATTAGCTAGATTTGAAATCTCTCTTTCAATTAAATTTGGAAATCCCAGCAGGGAAACATTCTCAGTAGTCTGTCTGATTAAGATTAGAAAAAGAATTGTATTTTGACATCTATAATCAAACCTCACAAAATAGCCCCAATTGATGTAAAAATTCACACTTCAACCATATATTATATTTTTATTTTCAATAGCACTAACTCTGTAACACTTTACATCTTATTATCATTTTCTAATTTATTGTCCTCACAAAATTCTGTATGACTATGAAATTGACAAGATGAGTTTTAGGTAGAAATGAGCTTCCTTTTTTCACAAAATTTGGGACATTAAATTCTCACTTTATTGAACTAACAAAAAAAGATATCCAATTTTGTGTAGATGTGGCTTAAGGTGGTTGCAGGTATAGTCTTTTTGGAAGAGGGAAATAAGACTTTTAAAATGTGGAATTTGAAGATAAACTATGAAACGTTGACTTGCCAACTTGCAGCATATCAAAATGTCAGCTCAGCACCTTAAAGAGTCTAAAGGGATTATTCAGCCCAATTTTCTCTGTGCTTAATGCCATATCCTGGCTTAGAGTCAGGTTCCTTTGGAAGAATATTTAACTCTTTCTGCACATCATTATTCCATTTTAAGCAACAAAGTTGTGATTTCCTAAATGACATTCTAATAATCTGAAATATTTCCACCAGCTTTGAAAGGATCTGTGCTTTGAGGATATAGCTTACATACTGCGATAACCTCAATCATTCCGTAGCAAGAATAGTATACCAAAATTACACTTACACTTCCATTAGTAAGTCCTAGCACAAATGATAATAAGAATATTCTTAGCATTATCCCAGGAAGAGATGGTGACTTGAGTCTTATGACAACTGTCTTTAAGCCTGTGGGCAGTGCTCAATGGCTTTAATGAAACAACATACATCTTTAACCATGGCATTCAACCTCTGAAGGAACAGGTACGTTACATAACATTTGGAAGGGGTCTCAGAGGTGGTCCAGTCTACTTTCCGTATGATTAATGAATCCCCTATATTGTTCTCCTGATAGAGGGGCTCAAGGACTCTGGGACCTTTGCTACCAAAGAACTCCCCACCTCAAGAAGCAGCCCATGACCTTGTCTGATAGCTCTAATATGAAATTCTTCCTTGTCGCCTGCCCTAATTACCCTTCCAAAACTTTAGCTACCTGAGCAATTTCTATACTAACGGGTTGCATAGAGTAGATCCAATTATTTTCTCACAGGACAGCCCTACTACTATTATGATTAAATCATTCCTTTATTAATTCAGCCATCTATTGGGCATCCACTATGAGTTAGACACCCATCTAGTCACTGGGGATATAACAGCAAACAAAGTTACTTCCCTCCTAGAACTCACATTCTGGAGAGAGTAGAGAGGAAGAAAATAAGCCAACAATTATAAGTAAACATGTAATATGTCAGTGGAGAAAACTCAGGAACGGGGGATTGCTACAGTGTGTGGGATGAGGAGGGGAGCTGTGAGGTTATCTCAAGTGGTCATGGAAGCGCTGCCTGCAAAGTACAGGTATGCAGAGACCTCAAGAATTGAGATGAAGTGGGGAGACAGAAGTGTGAGTGCAAAGCTCCTGATTCCTCCCAGTCTGGAGTGGCAAGCAGATTTAGCCCCTTCCGTTGAACCTGTTTGGTTGGTAGTGCTGTCCAGATCTCCACATTTAAGGCTGAAATATCAGTCCTGTCCTGGCTGGTGTAAAAGAGTGCTTGATTTGATTAGAAATATCTGCCATGGATGCCCAACAGAGAGTGGCAGTTGCTATTCCGCATAAGCATATTGTAGGTCTGCACTGTATTTCATGCAACTCACACACAGTCTTCTCTTCTCCCACTAGCAGTAACTTCATTCTTCTAAGCAAATCTCTCATTTTAAGGTATTTTTTTCCAGTCTTTACCGTATTTGCCTTTCTCAGGGGTAAAGTCTAGTTGGGTAATAATCTCACTTAAAGGGTGAAAGTCAAGACTGTGCATAATAATTTAGGTATCTTCTAAGCATAGAGAAAAACTGAAATCCCAGTAACTTGTTCTGGAGTCCATAATGAGACCTTTTCAGACTAGGGCTATATTAATTTGGGTTGAGAAGGACTCCTCATTGCATCCGTGTGTTCAGTGCTAAGTGGCTACTGATACGACAGGCTCATGACAGGTACTTTTCCGTCTCCTTCCCCTCCTTGGCTCAAAACTTAACATGAAATTTAAAGAAAGCTGTGTATGTGTGAGGAGTACCATTTGTCAAAGCAGACCCCAATCACTTCAGTCTGCAAGTTCTAGCACACGTCGTAAAACCGCAGCTCAACATTGCCCCATTCTTAACGAAAGGTTAATGCTTTAAGCTTTAAAAAAAAATTTGGATCTGTTGTTCAGTAATTGGAATAAACATTCAAATTTGAGTATCAAATTTCTCATTAGTTTCACATCAATACCTGTGCTGCAACTATGGATCAGTGAACTGGGCTCCTCGCTGCTCAAGTGAGTTCATTAATCATTGTCCCCTAAGATGGCTGTGTAAGTAGACAGCTGTTCTAAGCAGCTGTCTTCGGGCACAGCTCCTCTCATACAGACAGTGGGAAACTTTTTGCACGAGTCTGCTGTCGTTTTAGATGGAAGTCCTACTTGTATTTACAGGTCCAGAAGCAACTGGATCTCAGGTCAGTAACGCATTTCAATTTGTAAGTGGTCACTTTATGGTCACAGAGAGAAAGGTTTAAAACCATTCAGGCTAAGTTTCCATGTCTTATCTGACTTATCACCAGGAAAAAGAAATACGAAGCTATGCGTTTCAAGCTCACACTGCATTTGGTGAAAAGCCACAAACCTAAACTGAACTCTTGTAACCCTGCCCCAAATGATATGCCCTGGCTTGTTAGCGCTCCTGATCTTCCAACTATGGATAGTTAACTTTATTTTTATATTTTTGGATACACTTGGCTGCTTAGAGAGATCGGAATCCACACGCAGCTCCGATTCTCCATTATATTGAAGCAAGTACTCCAGTAATTGGAGCTTATCCTGTTTTAATATATGCAATCAGGAAATTTGAAACGGCCTTGATGGCCCCTATAATATTTCCCTTAGATGCTCTCTGATATGTCAGTGTCTACAAGTTCATCCACACAGCAATGACCTCATGTGGCAACCTTTTTCCATCTACTAGAACACTTAGTAGTAACATGAGAACCTGATTATCTTCTCTTAGAAAAAAAAAAAAAGAGGAAAGACAAAGAAAAACAACACACGTACACACAAACTTAAGAGGTATCTCTCTCGGAAGCAAAACCACCAAGACAAGTAGACACACATTGGAGAAAATAAAAATCACAGAATCCAAACAATTGTTTCCTGGGCAGAAGGTGGGTGGAGGGTTGTTGGGAATCAAAGGAGAGCCAGGCATATCTATTTCCTGGAGACGTATTTCGCCTTTCACATTAAGGAAAAGTGAAGATGCCAGAAGTTCAACTCAAGAAGATTTTTATTTCTCTCATTAAATGCAATCAAAAGTAAACACAGGGAGCTGGTAGGGAAAAGAAGGAATGTATTGCCTGGGCACTTCTTAGATAAATCATTTAAAATTGGACTTTCCTAGTGTGTGCTATGAAAAGTTCTGAAGTAGGTAATGCCATCCCCAAGTGAGAGATGAGGCAACAAAAGGTGATTCATTCGCTCACTCATTTAGTATTCCTGTAACAAACAGGTACTGAGAGCCTACTGGGTACTAGGTAGTATTCTGGGCATTGGGACTTGAGGTACACAAGGCAGAAAAGGGTCTTGCTTTCATAATGTTTAGATTTCAGTGGGGAAAAGGCAGAAAATAAACAAATTAAAATAGTAGCTAGTGGCCAGGCTCAGTGGCTCACACCTGCAATCCCAGCACTTTGGGAGGCCAAGGCAGGCAGATCACCAGAGGTAAGGAGTTGGAGACCAGCCTGACCAACATGGCAAAACCCCATCCCTACTAAAAATACAAAAAGTATCTGGGCGTGGTGGCACGTGCCTGTAATCCCAGCTACTCCAGAGACTGAGGCAGGAGAATTGCTTGAACCCTGAAGGCGGAGGTTGCAGTGAGCCGAGATGGCGCCACTGCCCTCCATCCTGGACACAGTGAGCACCCTGGCATGAAAAAAAAAAAAAAAAAAAAAAAGCAGCTAGTAATAATTGTCAAAGATAAAAATAAAATAGAATGATATCATGAAGAGAGATTAGTTTTTTAAGGTTGAGTGATATTGGAGGTTTCAAGGAGGTTGGAGAATTTAAATTGAGACCTGTAAAACAAGAAGAACCAGGGCTGGAGGATTTGGCAGAAGTCACTCTCCTAATCCTATAGCTGCTACAAAATGGGATTACTTAAGTCCACATCTGTATGACTGCAAAGCCTCAGTCTTTCTCCCAATCTCCACTTTACTGGAGCATCATGAAATATACAGCCAGTTCTGTCAAATATTAAATCGAGAGGATAACTGGCAATTATATGTAAAATGGGAGTTGTGTAAATAGCATAATAGGATGAAGTATAAATTGTCTGCTTCTGCTTGGGCCTGTCCAAACTGGTTATCAACTCAGCCTCATTTCTGTAGATAGTTGTCCACATTAAACTTCTTTTGGACATAGCTTTATCTTGAGAGCATTATTTCTAGATGTGTCCTCATCCTTAAAATTAATGTATTTTGCCATTATAGAAGTGTTGTGTATTTGTCTTCATTGATTTTGGATTCCTACTCTCTTCAGATCCAATTTACTCTAATGTAGCTTAAAAGTGCATGGACTATAGCATGGAGTATGTTGTGACTGGAGCTTTGATTGCATTCCAGTCAATGTTGGGATGCAGTGAGAAATAGAATGTAAAAAGACTTATAAAACATTTAAAAATAGTACATGAAAAGACAGACCCAGAAAGCTTTGCAGAGTTGAGCCATCTATGCTCAGTGGAGAATATTAATGGAAATTGTTTAATGAGTGTATTTCACAGTAATTATGTATTAAAACGCTAAACACTTGAATGGAAACTTTGGTCTCTGAGACTCTTGGAACGTTTTCTAGATTCCACTCCAGGGATGATTTCACCCCCTACTGCATCGCTCCCCTTCTGAGGCTGATTGTTTCATCTCCCTCAATGTACTCGGCAGTGGTTTGTTCTTTTATAAATCTAGTTGACTAAAGAAGAAACAAAAAGTCAAACTAAAGTTGATAACCTTTAACTTTTGAGATTTTTCAAAGCCTGTTGAAGTAAAATCTGCTATTTATACTTTTTTCTTTTCTTTTACTTTTATGTCCTTATCAACTTGTTTATATAATTGGTACTTGGCTCTCATCAGACAAAACCATCAGTGTTTTATGGTGTATATGGAGGAAATTACTAGGTAATAAATATTATATAAAGAGTATTGATAAAACTCAGATTTTGAAATATGTTTTATAATATTACATCCATAAATATGAGTTACATTATATCCCTGGAATGTTCCTCCTTATTCCTGTTTTTGCTGAAATTACAAATATAGATTCAATTTCTCCTTTAAATTTCAGTTATATTTCATTCCTTGGGCTTCTAACCTCAAGGGTCAAACTAAAGAAAATTGTATATATTTTATTCTATTGAAAGCTAACAACAATCCAGAATGATTTGTATAAATGAACCTGGTGAGAAAATAAGAACACATGCATAAATTATTTTGTATGCAATTTTTGTAACTATAAATTTTGTAAAATATGTTATTTATAACATTATCATTTCCGACAGTTGTATCATGGGTTTGAGAACATTCAACTACAAAAAATAGTCACAGATGCATGAAAATTAGAGCTTAAAGAAATGTAAGAACACATCTGGTTTAATCCCCTCTCTTGATGGAGAAATCAAGATATAGAAAGGCAATGGGCCTTGTTTCTGGTGGCTCAGCCATTTAAGGGTAAAGCCCTGGCATACTGATGGTATGTGGAAGCAACAGAAGAACTTTCTTCAGGCTATTGCTGTAAAGTTTCTATGGCCTAACTATGCAATCTTATGTGATACTCAGTGAAATGTCTTTGAAATTTTTATGTAAAGAATATTTTATGAATACAAACTTCCACTAACTAGAAAACTCTATATTATGGATTGAATGTTTGTGTCTCCCCAAGATTTACATATTGAAACCCTAACCCCCAATGTATCAACATTTGGAGATTGGGCCTCTAAGGAAGTAAGGTTAAATGAGGTCGTAAGAGTGGGGCCCTGATCCAATAGAATTAGTGCCCTTATTAGAAGACACACCAGAGAGTTCCAGAGAGCACACTCCCTTTCTCTCTTTGTCCCTCTCCCCCAATCCAGCATGCATAAAAACATCATCTTAGCATACAGAAAGATGGCGGCCATCTACAAGTCCAGAGAAGAGACATCAGAATGAAACCTACCTTGCCAGCTCAGATTTTGCAATATGTTTTGTAATATTACACCCATAAATATGCGTTACATTATATCCATGGAATGTTATATCATGGGCTTTCCATCCTCCAGAACCATGAGAAATACATTTGTTATTAAACCACCCAATTTGTAGTATTTTGTTACGGCAGACTGAGCAGTCTAATACACTATAATAATTCATGTGAGATTTACCTAAATTTCCCACTTTTTAATTTTATACAAAGAACTGGTTTTGTTTTAGCAAACACATAGTATTAAGTAAAAGAAAAAGAAACTTTTTAGGACAATGATTTCCTAATATGGGTATGGATATAATAATTAGTTTGGAAGTACATATTCTCACATTATTACTATTGCAATGAATATTCCTGTAGGTGAAGCTCTGCATGTATCCTTGATTATTTTCTCAGAAACATTATTGGAATGGTACTTGCTGGACCAAAGTATGCACTTTTTAAGGCTTTGAAGTAGTAAGGTTTCGCAGAAATATTGACTGCATATTATACTACTCCCCAGAAATTAGCTTTGCAACATAGGTGGGTATGTCAATGGATAAGAGGCAGGAAAGAGGGCTGCTGTATGTACTCATAGGTAACTGCCTCTCACATTTGGAGAACTCAGCTTAGGTTGTGATTCCAAAATTGCACTTGGGAATCTAAGAGAGAATGAGGTAAAGGGAAGAGAAAGAACCTGTTCTCACATTTGTTTACTGAAGACAAATTGCCAAAGTACTACAATTAGAAGATACCCTGCTCCCTAAAAATTATCACCCCCCAAAATCTCTACAATCTAATTAAAATGTAAGATTTGTTTTTTGTGTTTTGTGTTTTTTGTTTTTTGAGATGGAGTTCCACTCTATTGCCCAGGCTGGAGTGCAATGGTGCAATCTTTGCTCACTGCAACCTCTGCTTCCTGGGTTCAAGTAATTCTCCTGCCTCAGCCTCCCAAGTAACTAGGATTATAGGCATGCACCACCGTGCCTGGCTAATTTTAGTATTTTTAGTAGAGATAGGGTTTCACCATATTGGTCAAGCTGGTCTTGAACTCCTGACCTCAGGTGATCCACCTGCCTCAGCCTCCCAAAGTGCCGGGATTACAGGCTTAAGCCGTTGCGCCTGGCCTCAAATGAAAGTTATTATTGGTCAATTAAAAATAAAATAAACTTTAAAAAAAGATAAGCAGAAATCATGTGTGAATCTGACCTGAAATTGGGCTTCCTGAACTGGGGCTTCCTGAACTGGCGCATTGATTCAAACTATTTTCTCTTTCCTTTCTTTTTCTTTTTTCCTTTCTTTTTTTTTTTTCTTCTTTCTTTTTAAATTTAGGAACCTAAGACCAATTTTCTACAAGAATACAATTGGTATTCCCCTCAGTCACCCTCACAAGGGACACTTACAAAGCACACTCCAATCTCAGCCATTACTGACTGACAAGATAAGAATTTTATATTTTACATCGCTTCATATCAAGAAATTTTTCAAAATGATAACTGATGCAGTTAAGCCTCCCAGAAAATGAACAGTTTGGAGGATTAGGCTAGAAAACCTGGTTACCTTTTGAACATCTCCAGCTAGTAGCCACAAGGGGAATTTTTGAACTGCAAAGGTGAGCTTTGCAGGCCTGCACCTTGACCCCTGTCTCAGTCTGGGGCTCAGGAATTGAAGGTTGTATGATTTCATTTGAAATGTCTACCTGGCGTGGAGCAACGACAACAAAAAAAAATTGAAAGTGTAAAAAAAAGAAAAGCTATTATATCTTACAGCAGTATCTCCTGTAGTAATGAACTTTAAAACCAGTATGTTTAAACGCTTCTACACATAGGCACGCCCTCCCATCCACTTTGCACTACTCATACCTTCACATACTAAGAAAAGTTACCTTTTAAAAGGAGAGAAAGTATATCATAGAGATATACTAATCCTCTAATTCCTTAGAGGAGCGAATAACCTTTTCTCTTGATATAGGAACCAAGCATTGATCTGTCACACTGTTTGTTCTAGCAGAGCTCCCAGAGGCACATTCAGTTTGAAACGTTAAGGCTAGTTCATTAGGCGTCCCTGGCTCCTTTCTCCGAGAGACTCAAGATAACACTGTGGTTAGTTAATGGCTTTCTCTTGTTTCCCCCAGAGCCTGCCTGTCTGAAGCCTGCAGGCCCGAGAAGCTTCTTTCTCCCTTCTCTTGGCTATTAGTCACAGCTGGTAAGGCTCACAGGAGCCGAGACTGTTTGAAAACAGTCGGATCACGAAAACGTCTGAGTCTTTCTGCTGCAAGCAACAAACTTGGCCCAGGCTGCCACAAGGAGATGGAGTGGGAGTGGGGGTGGCGATGGGATGCACCAGGAACGAAGGAAGAAAGGGAAATTGCTAACCACCTCACTTCAAAATCTTCTCTGAGGGAGCCAGTGGTAGGCACCCTTGCTGGGAAGGTGGACAGACTAACTTTTAAAATGAAGTGATGTTGCCTCTTGGGGCTAATGTCTCCTGCCCAGCACCCAATGTCCTCACCTGGAACCCCGTATTCTGGAAATGGGGCGGTGGGGGCAGAAGCTAAATGATGAGACCCTAGAATGTAGTGAGCTACCTTCGGCTGCTGCAGTTCTCCAAGACCTGCCCACCCCTTTTTCTTCTACACTTACTTTGTACAGAACCAGTGGGGGAGGAAAGAAAAAAAAGAAGTTAGGTATTAGGTATTAGAGATAAATTCAAAATCCAAAACCCAACCCATAGACCTCTCTAATGTCCAGGGGTAGAACTGCTGAATGAGAAACATGATGCCCCACAAGTATGACCTAACTTTTAATAGCCCTATTATCTGGTTGTTCAAGGCACTACCTCACAAAAGCAGCTCCGGGAAAACCAAATCATTTTAGTTTCTGCCTCTCATAGGACCTTGGCAAACTATTAACAAGGCCCATGTGTCTACCTGTTCCCCGGAGTGGCTGGTGTGCTCCCCTGTAAAGGAGACGCTAAGACAGTCCATGATGCTGTTGGTGATGGCAATGATGTCATCACCAGTAACAAATCACCCTTTGTCACTGCCCTGATCTTGAGTCATGAATACTATGATTGCATTGAGTTTATGAGACCAATAAACAGATATGCTTTGGCGTCAAATTTAAATACGAGGTGGAAGAGTTTCATTTCCCTTTCAGGGTGCCTACAGGATTCATATTGTACTGAGAAATCACAGAGGAAAGTTTTATGAGGGATCAGGTCAAGCCCATGAAAGTAATGGGGCTCTTCACATCACCTCTTTCAGGGCAGTCTGAAGCTGGTTCCATATCTGGCTTGTATTTTTCAGATAATAACCCTGCCTCTTCTTAAATGGTTTGAGAAAACGTAGGTTCTTCCTCTGAATTTAGAACATGCCAATGACTTACCAGACATGACAAATACAGGAGGGTATACAGATTTCTAGATTCTAACTTGATGAAAGATAAAACAAAAAGCCACTCAAACACACTGTCGTTCTTTTTCCAAAAATGGAAATATGTGTATCACATTTCTAATTTACAAGGTCTACTGCAATTATGTTTTAGGCTATTATCCTGGTTCAAAGGTCACAGATAGAAGATAATAAAAACAAGAAGAAATAAAATTCAAGATCCATTAGAAGACTTCTGGATTGTCCATTACAGCTTGTATTACACAATAGAAAAATGATCACTAATAGATGACAAGCTATTTAATTTTATGTTTACTTTTGGAAGGATGTGGGTACTATGCAGGGTTTCTACAACACACCAGCATTGCTTACACCAATACTTCAAATATGAGTTATTTAATCACCCAAGTTAAATGAAAATAACCAAATAATTAAATAAAATCAAGTCATACTTCATGTGAAGACTTTACTTCAGCTTACAATTTGGGAGACTTTGCCTAACGTTGAATGTTCCACATTAATGTACTGCATAATATTGGCCAGGTGTGGTGGCTCACGCCTGTAATCCCAGCACTTTGGGAGGCTGAGGCGGGTGGATCACAAGGTCAGGAGTTCGAGACCATCCTGCCTAACACGGTGAAACCCCGTCTCTACTAAAAATACAAAAAAATTAGTCAGGCGTGGTGGCCGGCGCCTGTAGTCCCAGCTACTCAGGAGGCTGAGGCAGGAGAATGGCGTGAACCCGGGAGGCGGGGCTTGCAGTGAGCCGAGATCGCATCACTGCACTCCAGCCTAAGCGAGAGAGCAAGACTCCATCTAAATATATATATATACATATATATACACACATATATACATATATACATATATATACACATATATACATATATACACATATAAATGTATATATATACACACACACATATATATACATATATATTGCATATATATATTGCATAATCTGCATATATATATATTGCATATGTATATTGCATAATCTGCCAGTTATCTGGCAACTTATTCTGTGGGGGAATGTTTCTATGGGTATGCATGAAGTTACATTAGTGTTGCTCATTTATTCATCAGGCACCAATTACAACTGCATTATTTAATGCAACTCATTCTCAGCACTTTTGGTCCTAATAACTTTATCCTTATTCTCTTCTTTCTGCATGACTCCTTCAGTGTGTATTCTTCCTCACATTCTCTGCACAGTAATTGTCTATGGTCTCAGTCTTTGGTTCTATTGATCTGTATTTTCCTCCTCAGAGACAAAAAGGACTATGTCCATTCTAAAAGGCTGCATCAGATTCTGTTCCACTTTGCCTTCATTGAACACTTACTATATTCATAGCATGTCTTTTTCTGGTCACTGCAGGAAATACAAAGATAAATAAGTCTCAATGCCTGCTGTCTTGGCAGATGAAATGATAATAATGATATAATAACTAAAAACACTTATTTAGCACTAATGACATGCCATTCTAAGTGCTCCATACACATGAACTCATTTAATCTTTAAGGACTCCTTTGACAGAGTCACTATCATTATCCTCATTGTACAGAGAAGGAAACAAAGACATAGAGAGGTTGGGTTATTGCTCAGTGTTGTACAAGGATACAAATAACCATGGTGCAAAGGGAAATTGAAAAGTTGTATGCAGAAGACACAAACAAAAAATCATGGAGAATCAACTGATGGGGCAGGGTGGGCAAGGGGACCACAGGCCATATTTCCTAAAAAGAGAACCTATGAACAAAAATTTTAAAGTAAAATTTAAAGACTTGTTATGTTCTTAGAATTTACAATGAATATTTTGTTTCACATAATTCCAACCAAATCCCCATTTCACCAATGAGAAATTAGAAACTTAGAAAATAGGTTTGCTAGCCAGGCGCGGTGGCTCATGCCTGTAATCCCAGCACTTTGGGACGCTGAGGCAGGCAGATCACCTAAAGTCAGGAGTTTGAGACCAGCCTGGCCAACATGGCAAAACCCCGTTTCTACCAAAAATACAAAAAAAATAGCTAGGCGTGGTGGTGGTCGCCTGTAATCCTAGCTACTTGGGAGGCTGAGGCAAGAGTATCGCTTGAACCTGGGAGTTGGAGGTTGCAGTGAGCCGAGATTGCAGCATTGCACTCCAGCCTGGGTGACAGAACAGGACACTGTCTCAAAAAAAAAAAAAGAAAATAAAATAGGTTTGCTAATGTTATTAAATATTAAAATGCAATACCAGAGTTTAAACCTAGGGCAGTCTTAACCCAACATCCATATTCTTAGCCACTCTACTAAACTGCTTGTATCTCCAAGGTAGATGGTGAAGGATGAATTAAATTTTGAAAGCCAGAATTAGGAGGAGAGGATAATATAAGTGAAGAAGTATCAGTATAAAATCAACGAGGAGGTTTGCCAGAAATAGAGAAAGGGTGAGTTTACCTATTCATGCTGCAGCAAGAATGCATGACACATACATGACAGATAGGAGGCACACAGATGGACTTTTACAGTCTCTAGGGAGGTACGATAGTCCATGAGACACTGACACCTGGTGTAATGTGGCAAGAGTGAGCCTGAGATGCTTGTGTAGAGAAATAGGGAAACAGATAAGAAAAGAAAGATGGGCTGGGCATGGTGGTTCACTCCTGTAATCCCAGAACTTTGGAAGGCCAAGGTGGGCAAATCACCTGAGGTCAGGGGTTCGAGACCAGCCTGGACAACATGGTGAAACCCTGTCTCTACTAAAAATACAAAAATTAGTCAGGCATGGTAGCATGCAGCTATAATCCCAGTTACTTGAGAAGCTGAGGCATGAGAATCACTTGAACCTGGGAGGCGGAGGTTGCAGTGAGCTGAGATCTCGCCATTGTACTCCAACCTGGGCAACAGAGCGAGACAAAAGAAAAGAAAAGAAAAGGGAAGGGAAGGGAAAAAGAAAAGAAAAGAGAGGAAGGAAGGAAGAAAGAAAGAAAAGAGAGAGAAAGAAGAAAGAAAAAGAAAGAGAGAAAGAAAAGAAGAGAGAGAAAGAAAGAAAGAGAAAAAGAAAGAAAGAAAGAAAAGGAAAAGAGAGAGAAGGATATATCACAACAGGCCTTAAATGCCAAGCTGAGATGTTTTAACTGACTATGTCATGCAGGGAGCAGCTACTTTCTAATATTTAGAAGAATGCATGGTAGGAATTATGGTTTAGTAGCACTAATTAGACAATGAGATATATTGGGGGAAGTAACAGAAGGAGCATTTTTGAAGTCCTTAAAAATAACTTAAAAAAATCTATGGGTATTTGAATACCAATGGGGACTGTGATACTCAAAAAGAGGGGATAAATCCAAAAGTGACTATTGAAATAGAATACATATTTCTCATGTTGATGGGCTTAAAGGAAGGAATGAACGATGATTGCCAAGTTTCCACACTGATTGACTCGTAAAACAATGGTGTGGTGCCTACAACAAAGGTCAAGAAAGCATGACATCGCCAGGTGTGGTAGCTCACGCCTGTAATCCCAGCACTTTGGGAGGCTGAGGTGGGCAGATCACCTGAGGTCAGGAGTTTGAGACCATCCTAGCTAACAACCCCATCTCTACTAAAAATACGAAAAATTAGCTGGGCGTTGTGGCACGCCTGTAGTCCCAGCTACTCGGGAGGCTGAGGCAGGAGAATCGCTTGAACCCGGGAGGTGGAGGTTACAGTGAGCTGAGATCGCTCCACTGCACTCCAGTCTGGGCGACAGAGCGAGACTCCATCAAAGAAAAAAAAAAGAAAGAAGGAAGGGAGGGAGGGAGGGAGGGAGGGAGGGAGGAGGGAGGGCGGGCGGGCGGGCGGGAGGGAGGGAGGGAGGGAGGGAGGGAGGGAGGGAGGGAGGGAGGGAAGGAAGGAAGGAAGGAAGGAAGGAAGGAAGGAAGGAAGGAAGGAAGGAAGGAAGGAAGGAAGGAAGGAAGGAAGGAAGGAAGGAAGGAAGGAAGGAAGGAAGGAAGGAATCGTGATGCCTACCTGATGTTATGCTAAAAAAGATGAGTTTGAATTTTGAAGTACTTGATTTGAAACACCCACCCAGCATTCCACTGGAGCAGTCCAGCAGGCACTTAAAATGTGGGTCTGTGCTCATGGAAGAAGTTGGAATGGGAAACTTAAATTTTAAAATAAACTTAAAAAAATTGTTTTAGATTTACAGAAAATTGTGAAGATACGATGAAATGTTTCCATATACCCTGCACCCAGTTCTACTATTAACATCTTGCATAACTATGGTACATTTTTTTTAAATTGATGAGCCAATAATTATATGTTCTTATTCACTAAAGTCCATAGTTTATTCAGATTTCCTTAGTTCTTACTTAATGTCCTTTTTCTGTTCCAGGATCTCATGCAGGATACTGCATTATGATCAGTTGTCATGTCCCCTTAGGCTCATTTTGACTGTTAGAGATTCTTAGACTTTCACTGTTTTTTTATGACAATGACTAATTAAGGAAGACTGGTTAGGAATTCTGTAGAAAGTCAGTCTTTTGGGATTTGTCTGAAGTTTTTCTCATGGTTAGACTGGGATTATATGTCTTTGGAAGGAAGACCACAGAGGTAAAATGCCATTCTCATCACATCATATCAAGGGTATATATTATCAATATGACTGATCATATTGATGTTAACGTTGCCCTGGCTGAGGTTGTGTTTGTAAGGTTTCTCCGCTGTAAAGTAATGCTCTCCCAACCCACTTCTATACTGTATTCTTTGGAAGGAAGTCACTATGTGCAGCCTACACCAATGAAGGGAGGAGCTGTGATTCCCCTTCTTCAGAATAAAGCATCTACATAAATTGTTTGGAATCTTTTTGCACAGAATATTTGTCTCTTTTCCTCAAATATTTACTTATTAACTTATTTATTTGTATCAGCATTAACATATAGATTTATTATACTTTGAATTATAACCATTATAAACAATGCTACTTTACTGTTTTGCTCAAATTATTCCAGCTTGGGCTATGGGAACTCTTTCCATTGGTTTCTATGTCCTTTTGGCATACCTTCATCATTGTGTGTAGAGCTGGTTTGTTTCTTTAGTTGCTTAGTTTTGTTTCTTAGCATTTTCTTACCTTCTGCCACTGCAAGATGCTTCAGGATCATCTTGCATATTTCTTGCCCTGGGCTTAGAATCAGTCATTTCTCTGAGGATCCCTGGTTCCTTTTTATCTGAGCACTAGATGTGGCCATTGCCACTGGAATGGCCTTGCTTCTAAGTCCTCCTAGATAACAGAGCAAGGAAATATGTGTGTGTATACTAGCCCAAGTACACATATAGATCTATAAATATTTTATATGTAACCATCTGTGTCTATATAAAGTAAACATGACTTTATACTGATGTGTCCAATTCTAATTCATGATCACATGGGTCATCCTAGCTTCCTCTCCTTGCTTATCTATAAAGTCCCACTCTAACAGGAGAAATCTGGCTCTCACCATTGCTATTCATTTACTTAATTGCCCAATTCCAGCAGACATTTTTTGTGGTATTAGAATTGTTAGTCCACACCTCAGTAAAACAACCTTCTCACTGAAGCACAGGGCTTATGCACACTTTCTTTTCACTTTAGTTTCATGGACTCTGCTCATTTCTAAAGTACATAGGTCAGCCTCTCCTCCTCATCCCCAACCAGAATATGTTTTGAGAAGCATAATTTGCACAAAAATGATGGCAAATAACAAGAGTTTAGATGAGTTTGATGAAGGAGTACAGGACCAAAGGCACATTTTGAGGAAATGCTGTAGTTTTTTGAAAGGGTAGGAGAAGATGGAACAAGTGACAAATGATAGTTAAAAAAATAAAGAAATAAATAGGAGGAGAATGAAGAGGGGACAGTGCTACAGCAGAAACTGGTAGGAAGTTTTACAGAAGAAAGGCTGGTTAGTTGGATCATCAGGAGCATAAAGTTGGACACAGGTTCTCACATCTACGACCAGACATGAGCTTCCTACGTGGGACCATTTCCTTTTTACAAATGTCCACCAAAGACACTCCCTATTTTGGGTTCCTGTTGTACATTCTCAAGTAACATCTTCATTTCACCCCCAAATAAACTTCTCCCCCCATTCTCTTCCTCCTCCTCGTCCATCTCCACTTATTTTCTTCTTCCTCTCCTCTTTCTTCGAGTCATCACGTTCTTCTAGCATCACCCAGTCTAGTTTACCTAAATTTTCAAGACTTGATCTTCCATTCATTATTCTTCAAATAAAATGATCAAATAGAATTTCCTTCCAAGATCCTCTTGATCCTGTATTCTCCAGAAGTAGTGAGATGTTCCCTGTGGAAACTCCCATCATATTTTACTTCCCCTGCTACACCAGTGCTGTTTGTTAACTTCTCTATCTTTTGCGAGCCTGTCAACTGCATAAGAAGAAGACCATGTTTACTTCAGTCACCACTGAATGTGCCAGTAGAGTATGTGACATATGGTAAGCACTTGATAAATGGTTGGTACATAAACACACCCACAGTAAGAATCCTTTGCCTTTGCCATGTCAGTCTGACCCACAAATGATATATCTGTTGTCATCTTTGAGACCTATTTATTTAATTATCCTTTTTTCTCATCATCATCAACCAGAAGCTACCCATCCTTCAGCTTTTCAATGATCCCTTTCACTTCCCAATTTGTAAAATATTCATGGTTACTCAGTTGCTCATTTTGCTTTCCCACGATTTAATTTTTTCATGAGTCCTTGTTTATGACATCAGCAAAGGATAAAATCTACATTTAACAGTAGAAAGCATTTATTGAACACCAACACTATATATGTAGGAAGACTTGGCCTTTATCGTTTAGAGACTTGTTATGTGGCTATGTTAACAGGGACATGGAATGATGAGGGAGTACTTGAAAAGTAACATAGGGGAAAGCATGTGGCACGGTACAGACTTGCTTAGTAATTGCAAATGGAAAATAAAGCCCAACTTTGGGTAAAAATTGTCAGGAAAGGTAAGAGAAAGTTAGTGAGTCATGGGAACTTTTTGGTGGTGGAACAAATACAGCATCCCTTGGAGATGTTGCAGGTTTGGTTCTCTAATAAAGCTAATATCACGATAAAGCAAGTCACATAACTGTTGGTTTCCCAGTGCATATAAAAGTTACATTTAAACTTTTTTTTAACACTGTAGGTCTATTAAGTATGTGATAGCATTATGTCTATAAAAAAGTACATACCTTAATTAAAAATACTTTATTGCTAAAACATACTAATGATCATCTGAGCCTTTGGTAAATTATAATCTTTTTGCTAGAAGGGGGTTTCCTTTGATGTTGATGGCTATCGATTATCAGGGTAGTGGTTGCTGAAGGTAATATGGCTGTGGTAATTCCTTAAGACAACAATTAAAATTGCCCCACTGATCGCGTCTTCTGTTCATGAGAGATTTCTCTGCAGTATGTGATGCTGTTTAATAGCATTTTACCCACACTAGAACTTCTTTCAAAACCAGAGCCAATCTCTTAAAGCCTGCCACTGCCATATCAACTAAATTTATATAATATTCTAAATCACTGGTTGTCGTTTCAACAACGTTCACAACATCTTCACCAGGAGAACATTCCATCTCCAGAAACCACTTTCTTTGCTCACCCATAAGAAGCAACTCCTCATCCATTCAAGTTCTAGAATGAGAATGCAGCAAATCTGTCACATCTTCAGGCTTCACATCTAATTCCCACTCTCTTGCTATTTCCACCACATCTTCAGTTACTTCCTCCACTAAAGTCTTTAACCCTTCAAAGTCATCCAAGAGTGTTGAAATCAACTTCTTCCAAACTCCTGTTGACATTTTGACTTCCTCTCATGAATCACAAATGTTCTTTTTTTTTTGATTTGCCAGATTCTTTTTTTTTTAATTATTATTATGATACTTTAAGTTTTAGGGTACATGTGCACAATGTGCAGGTTAGTTACATATGTATACATGTGCCACGCTGGTGTGCTGCACCCATTAACTCGTCATTTAGCATTAGGTATATCTCCTAATGCTATCCCTCCCCTCTCCCCCCACCCCACAACAGTCCCCAGAGTGTGATGTTCCCCTTCCTGTGTCCATGTGTTCTCATTGTTCAGTTCCCACCTATGAGTGAGAATATGCAGTGTTTGGTTTTTTGTTCTTGCGATAGTTTACTGAGAATGATGATTTCCAATTTCATCCATGTCCCTACAAAGGACATGAACTCATCATTTTTTATGGCTGCATAGTATTCCATGGTGTATATGTGCCACATTTTCTTAATCCAGTCTATCATTGTTGGACATTTGGGTTGGTTCCAAGTCTTTGCTATTGTGAATAGTGCCACAATAAACATATGTGTGCATGTGCCTTTATAGCAGCATGATTTATAGTCCTTTCAGTATATACCCAGTAATGGGATGGCTGTGTCAAATGGTATTTCTAGTTCTAGATTCCTGAGGAATTGCCACACTGACTTCCACAATGGTTGAACTAGTTTACAGTCCCACTGTAAAAGTGTTCCTATAGATCAATGGAACAGAACAGAGCCCTCAGAAATAATGCCACATATCTACAACTATCTGATCTTTGACAAACCTGACAAAAACAAGCAATGGGGAAAGGATTCCCTATTTAATAAATGGTGCTGGGAAAACTGGATAGCCATATGTAGAAAGCTGAAACTGGATCCCTTCCTTACACCTTATACAAAAATTAATTCAAGATGGATTAAAGACTTCAATGTTAGACCTAAAACCATAAAAACCCTAGAAGAAAACCTAGGCATTACCATTCAGGACATAGGCATGGGCAAGGACTTCATGTCTAAAACACCAAAAGCAATGGCAACAAAAGCCAAAATTGACAAATGGGATCTAATTAAACTCAAGAACTTCTGCACAGCAAAAGAAACTACCATCAGAGTGAATAGGCAACCTACAAAATGGGAGAAAGAATCACAAATGTTCTTATTGGCATCTACAATGATGAATCCTTTTCCAGAAGATTTTCCATTTACTTTGCCCAGATCCATCAAAGGAATCACTATCTATGGCAGCTATAGGCTTACAGAATGTATTTTTTAAATAATATGAATTGAAAGTTGAAATTACTGCTCGATCCATGGGATGTAGAATGAATGTTATACTAGCAGGCATGACAACAACATTAATCTCCAAGTATATCTTCATCAAAGCTCTTAGGTGACCAGGTACATTGTCAATGAGCAGGAAAATTTTGAAAGGAATTTTTTTTTTTTTCTGAAGACTAGGTCTTAACAGTGGACTTAAAATATTCAATAAACCATGCTATAAACAGATTTACTGTCACCCAGTCCTTGTTTTTTCATTTAGAGGGCACAGGCAGAGTAGTCTTAGCATAATTATTTGTGGCTCTAGCATTTTCTGCATGGTAAATAAGCATTGGTTTCAACTTGAAGTCACTAGCTGCATTCGCTCCTCACATGAGAGTCAGCCTGTCCTTTGAAGCTTTGAAGCCAGGCATTGACTTCTCTTCTGTGGCTATGAAAGTCCCAGATCAGTAGTCTTAGCTAGATCTTCTAGATAACTTACTGAAGTGTCTACATCAGCATTTGCTGCTTCACCTTACACTTTTATGTTACGGAGATGGCTTGTTTCCTTAAATCTCATGAACCAAGCTCTGCTATCTGCAAACTTTTCTTCTACAGCCTTCTTACCTCTCTCCAGCCTTCATAAAATTAAAGAGTTAGAGTCTTGCTCTGAATTATACTTTGGCATAAGGGAATGTTCTGACTAGTTTAATCTTCTATCTATGCCACTGAAACTTTCTCCGTATCAGCAATAAGTCTTTTTCACTTGTTTTCATTTCTGTGTTCACCAGAGTAGCACTTTTAATTTTCTTCAGGACCGTTTTATTCGCATTCACAATGTGGCTAACTGGCACAAAAGACCTAGCTTTCAGCCTATTTTGGCTTTCAACATGACTTCTTCACTAATCTTATTCATTTCTAGTGTTTTATTTAAAAGGTCTGTGACTCTTCTTTTCACTTGAACACTTAGAGCCATTGTAGGGTTATTAATTGTCTTCATTTCTATCTTGTTGTGTCTGAGAGAATAGAGAGACCCAAGGAGAGGGAGACAGACAGGAAAACAGTCTATTGCTGGAACAGTCAGAACACACACATTTATTAAGTTTGCTGCCTTCTATGGGTGCAGTTGGTGGTGCTGCAAAACAGCTGCAACAGTACCAGTAAAACTCACTAATTGCAGATCATCATAACATATATAATAATAAAGAAAAAATTTAAATATTATAATTACCAAAATCTGACACATAGACATTAAGCGAGCACATGATATTGGAAACATGGTGGTCAATAGACTTGTTCTATGCACATTTGCCATAAACTTTCAATATGTAAAGCATGCAATATCTATGAAGTACAATGAAACAAAGTGCAATAAAACAAAATATGCCCATACAGGAAACTGACTGCTCTTCTCATCTGCTTTGCTGGTCTCCTTCAGAGTCAGAGTGGTTAAAAAATAAAACAAAACAAAACAAACAAACAAAAAAAGGTTGTCAGAAGGTCTGACTTCAAGTGAGCCTTGGGTCATGGTTGGCTAGTTGTATAACCCTGGGCAAGTCACATAACTCCACCGAGCATCAGTTACTCCTCACTCAGATGGTGTCTTAATGTTAGCCTACTTCTCAGGGACTGTATTAAAGTGCAGATGCCAGTGAATGGTTTTCAAGGGGAGTGGGTAATGGTGAAAGAAAAATCAACATAGATTCCTAGATTTCTAGGCCTCAACCTGCATGCAAAGAGTACTGTCATTGACTGAGATGAGAAAACTAGAAGAGGAGGAGGTTTAGGTGTGGAGGGAGGAGAAAGCTGGGGAGCCAGTGAATCACGAGTGCCCTTCTCAACATGCTCCATTTGTGAACCCCATTAGATAGCGGGCTTCCCCCTGCTTAATTCAGATCTCTGCTTCCTGACACATTAACCCAAATGCCATGCTCAGTCACTTTCTCTTTCTAGTTTCACTTCAATTTTTTCTTAGAATATATTCCTTTTTGAAATTACATTAGATTTCTATTTGTTTGTTTGTTTGTTGTTTATGTCCCCCATTAGAATGTGCGTGCTACAAGGACAAGTATTTTGTGTTGTTCACTATAAAGCCTCTAATGCCCGGTACAGTGGATGGCATATTGTGGATATTTAACAATGAATGAAAAAAATAAATGAATGAATGAGTCTAAGGAGAGATGTGGATAGAACTTTTGGTTATAGGAGTTTGGGGATCATGGGTCAGATCAAAACTTAAGAAAAAAAACTTAGTGCTTTCCTGCAATCAAATATGATATAAAGTCATGAGAATATGGATGGATAAGAAAAAGAGGAGAAAATGCCAGTTAAGGAAGGTTGAGAGACTTGCCGACACCAAAGAACATATGTGGAGGAGACAGGTTTGAGTTTAGTTGCTTGTTGCCTTCTGAGCTGAGGCTTTGAAGCACTGCTCCGTCCTGCCTCCTCCAATGGGGGAGTGATCCTTGCTCAGACCCCACCTCTCTACCCTCCAAAAAAATCACCCTCACCCATGCCCTCCACCTTCAACAAGATCTGAGGCAGCTTCATGTTGACACACTATGAGTGAGAGTAGCTTGTTGAATTTAAAAGATGTTTGTATTTGTGTAGGGAAAGAAATTTGTAGTTCAAAAGAACCTATTTTTAACAGCAGAATTTAAGTTTCAGCCTCAGAGCACTCTCAGAGATTGTTAAAGCAGAAAGCCTTAGGTGTCTGTCTAGTCACTGCGGATAGTTGCTTGTCAACAGTTGAATATGAAAACTCTTATTCCCAGAAGATCGGTGACAAGGGAACTCTGTGATCTCATCCTAGTTTTTCTACTCAGGAATTCCCCAGGGTCTTTCTACAAGTAGAGTGATAGCCCAAAATAAAGCCAAAATAGTGTCTTTTGCTATTCCTTTGGCGACTCAACTAAAGAAACAGAAAGAGAGGGATAGGCTCCACGTTCCCTGCCAGGTACTTAAGTGGAAAACCATCTGCACTATTTCAATGTAAGTGTAATGTCCCTGGTTAAGATCTTGCAGCCCACTCCACTTGAAAGGCCCAGAAATTCATGAATACAGACTGATTTTTGTTAAGCTGGGTACACTGAGTTAGTTCTTGAGTTTGGAATGCTTGCAAAAAAGAAACAAACACACTGTCAGGAAATCAGGGCTCCTTTAAGGGTGAAAAAAAAAATAGAACATCTTTCTCATTTGCTTCAGGGGACAAGAAATCTAACATGCCATTTTCCCTAGAGTCTGTGATCAAGAGTTTTAGGAGATCTGAATTCATGACAAAATTAAGAAAGCAAAAAGTTCAGAACATTCAATCTGCTCAGCAATTCACTTTGTGATGTTCTTCTGTGGTTTAATCAATGCTGAAACTTGACTCACAATACCAAGAAGGGCATGGGTTATGTCTTCATTACAGGAACGAGGCCTTTTTGTCGAATTCTCATTTATAACTTGTTCTCCTATTATAATATTTTATTAAAGAAATTAGCATTCACAGAAAACATCACTTTCATAAGATCTTTACAGTAATAATAACAAAGTAACAGCTTTGCAAACCAAAATGTATGAGTCTCCCTACCCTTTAGCAAGACAATTTTTTATTTTGCTCGTAAAGTGCAAATTCATGTCAGCATTAATTCATGTAAGCATTTGTATTTCAAAAGCTGTGGTTGGATCACATCATTGTGTCATAATTTGGAGAATAGGAAAAATGAATATTTTTTAAAGTAGTTTGATTAAATATAGTGAAACCAAGCTTGAGCCACACGAGAGTAATTTCAACAGAGTGGTTCTACAACAGGGAACTGAAGAGGATTAAGCTTGACAAATCCTTTCATTTGAAGGCTTTATATGCATGTGTTCTTCTTAGACATTGGGTAAAGCAAGATGGCAACAGCCAATTTGAAACAACAATGAACAATTGTCACCTTAGACACCCATGAAGGCTTAATTTTGCTTCCTGAAGAATCTCCCACAAAGCATTGAAATCCATCTTTACTCCTTCCAGTTAATGCTGTAGTCTATTAAACACACAGTTTAGCACCAAGGTTACTCGAAGACACCATTAAAGTCAGTCTTGAATAATGTATTTATATTTGCTTTTGGGGATGAGGATGGTAGTGGGCTGTATGCAAACTTGTAAAATAAAACTTAGAGTGTCTGAAATAACTTCATTTCACATATGACCTTTTACAGTAATTGGATCTGAATTATAATCAGTCACCTGAATCCTGAAATAGATAAAATAGTTTTTTAATGTTAAAAAGTTTTAGCCCTTCGTTGATTATCTATCAGTGCTTACAGTCCTGTGAAAATAAGATAAATGAGAAATTTGGTCTCTAATTAGACTTCACTAGATTTACAGCTTTTAATTTATACGCCAATGCAGCTCAGGCCGGCACTAACGCAGATAGAGACGGAGCCACAGTTTTCAATTGATTTAACAATTTAATTGCAGCATTAACATCCATTAACATTTAACTAACCTTTTAAACTAACCTCAGGCACAACCTTAAAGACTAAATGAAGTAAAACTGCATATAAAAAGGTACTAACATACAGCTGTAAGAAGCCAAAGTGAATCTTGAGGGAGATTTAGCACTGCTTCCTCACATCAGCAGGAGGGAGTCTGTTTTCCTTCTTGCAAAATTCAGTAGGAAAGCATGCTCTAATTTATAGGAAAAGGAAATAGGCACATTTGACGATTATTAACTCTCATTTATATCTTCTTGTCTATAGTGATATCTAAAAGATGTAATGTCTCTTCAACGGTGAAGCACTGATGGTCGAACACTAAAGAATATAAAGGATGGGGTCTGGAAAAGGGGACCACAAAATAACTGAATGCAAACTGGATAGGAAGCTGAACTATATTTCAAGTTTGCTATTGCACTCATGAAACATGGAGAATATATACATTACACCCAGTTAGCAGAACCAGCCCTGTACTTTTGCTTGTTTTAATTTGAGGTTGGGTTACTTGGATCAGTACTTCCTTTACATTTTTTTAATCTTTTTTATGCCTTTTGTCAATTGAATGGAAAGATTATTAATTGCATAATTAATTATAGTTTAAATTTGCACGGAAACTCTGGTTGTAATTGTAAGATCAGTTTTAAGGTAAGAAAAGTGAAGTAAACTTTTTTTTTTTTTTTTTTTTGAGACAGAGTCTAGCTCTGTCGCCCAGGCTGGCATGCAGTGGCGCGATCTCGGCTCACTGCAAGCTCTGCCTCCTGGGTTCATGCCATTCTCCTGCCTCAACCTCCCGAGTAGCTGGGACCATAGGTGCCAAGTGAAGTAAACTTTAAGATATCCTCTGGCTTTAAAAACGCATATTAGGCTGGGCACAGTGGCTCACGCCTGTAATCCCAAAACTTTGGGAGGCCGAGGCAGGTGGATCACCTGAGGTCAGGAGTTCAAGCCCAGCCTGACCAACATGGAGAAACCCCATCTCCACTAAAAATACAAAATTAGCCAGGTGTGGTGGCGCATGCTTGTAATCCCAGCTACTCAGTAGGCTGACGCAGGAGAATCACTTGAACCCAGGAGGCGGAGGTTGCGGTTAGCTGAGATCACACCATTGCACTCCAGCCTGGGCAACCAGAGTGAAACTCTGTCTCAAAAAAATGTCTATAATATATGACCCATAATATATATCATATATTATATATAGTTATATTACATATAATATAATTATATGTTATATTATATATAATATAATTATATAATATATGTTACATTATATATATGTTATATTATATATAATATATGTTATATTATATAATATATCATATATGTTATATTATATAATATATCATATATGTTATATTATATATAATATATGTTATATTCTATAATATACCATATATGTTATATTATATATAATATATAATATGTTATCTTGCATATAATATATATGTTATCTTGTATATAATATATAATATGTTATCTTGTATATAATTATATAATCTATAATAGGTTATATTATATATAATTATATAATCTATAATTGTATATTATATATACAATTATATTATATATAATACAATTATATAATATACATATGTATACATAATATACATAATAAGTATATTATGTATATGATATAATTGTATTTATATATATATATATATATATATATATATATAATTGGAAATGTCTAGTTTTATAACATCTGGGCACCTCTCTAAACAGAGTCACTCCAGATGGCTCTGTTTTTAAGGTAAATGTAGAATTTCCTAAAAATTGGTTTGATAATGTTACTATAATGTAATACTTGGACTAACTCAACAGAGTGGCACAGAAGCCCTGCCTCATGATGATCAGCACTCTGTCCCGTGAGATCGGCGGGCTCCAATTGCCGTGGGCTGTCTCCCTGGGATTATTCCCGTCAACGGCATGGACTGAGGTATCTGGGGAAGCAGTAAGGCCTTCCAGCCCGCAGAGCCACACCACTCGCAGGCTTGATACATCATCCATGTAGCAGTTCAATGATCCAGATATTAAAAGCCCATAACTGTAAGCACTGACACAGTATATTGTCACTCTTTGCTATTTTTCATGCTTCCTGGCACTTTAGTTTCCATTTATGTTGCAGAGCTCTGAGAATATATTATATCAACACTGTGTTCATGTAGGAAAGGTGGGAGTATTTTAGACATGCCTGCCTTAGAAATTTTCCTGTAGCTCCCCCTCAATAAAGGGCTATAATTAACCTTAGTAAACAACAAGAAAAAGTTATCTGAAAAACCACTAGAGTGATAACATTATAATCTGCCTTTTCTGTTTACCTTTGTTTTTGTAATGTTTTGTTTACAAATATCACTGAATTGTATAATTTATCTTATCATAGATAGGTATTATAATGCCTATTATACAATTCAGTGATATTTGTAAATAAAACATTACAAATACCAGTGATATTTGTAAATAAAACATTACAAATACCTATTATAATAGGTATTATAATAATACCTATCTATAATGTATATTATAATAATATAGCTCATAATAAGGTATATTACAATGTAGATAGGTGTTATTAATGATAGATATTAATAATATGTATTAATAAGTATTAATTAACAATGTTATTAGTAATACCCAATAATACCTATCTATAATAAGGTATATTATAATAAGATATGATAATAAGGTAGATTATAATATAGATAGGTATTAACAATAGATATTAATATCTATAATAATAATAGGTATTATTATAATATATCTATCTATAATATACCTATAATATGTTATTATATATTCCAGTTCAGGACAGGAGAGGGGAGCTCTGAAATCAGACTGAGTCTGTATCCTGCCTTCCTACTTGCTAGTTTTATGTTCAAAGCAAGTTCTTAAAACTCTCTTGTCTCCATTTCTCTTCCTTAAAAAAATTGGAAGTAATTAAAATAGCTTATTTTCCACAGGCTGGTTGTGGATATTAAATGACAAATACCTAACACGGCATGCATTCACTACAGTGACTAGCAGAGAGTTTTCATTAAATACGTGTTGGAAAAAGAGAAAGACAGAGTAAGAGACAGAGAGAGGGATAGAAATGAGGTTCCAAGAAACCTGCAAATGTGGGAATTATATGTCAAACATTATCCATATAACTACTGGTGTGTGGTACTAAATGGAATCAAAAAGTTAAGAAAACTAAAGTTTTGAGTGAGTTACACTAAGAACAAATGATCTACCATTTTGAATTAAAAGATGCTTTAATAAAATATAAAACCATAATGTTTTCAAGATAATACACAGGAGAAAAATAAATCTTCGGGTTAAGTTCTTAGATTTGATGCTAAAACATGAACCATAAGCAGGAAAAATTGATAAAACAGACCTCATCAAAATTTAAAACTTTAACTCCATGAAAGACTCTATGGTAAAAGGATAAAAAGACAAGCTAGAGACTGGGAGAAAATATTTATAAATCACATATTCAACAAAAGATTAGTAGTTAGAATATATAAAGGAATCTCAGAAGTGAATAATCTGAAACTAAACAATCAAATTAGAAAATGGGCAAAAGACAAAGATATTTCACTGAAGAGGATATGCAGATGGCAAATAAGCATAAAAAGGTATTTAATATCATTACTCAGTAGGAAAAGGCAAATTAAAACCACAATAAGATATCACTACACATCTTACAGAGTGGCTAAAATAAAAAGCAGTGAAAGACCAAATGCTGGTGAGGATGCAGAGAAACTGGATTATTCATACACTGCTGGTGGCAATGCAAAGTACTATAACCAAAGATCGTTAGTTTCTTTTTCTTTTCTTTTTTTTTTGTTGTTGTTGTTGTCGTTGTTTGTTTTTTGAGATGGAGTCTCACTGTTGCCAGGGCTGGAGTGCAATGACGTGATCTCAACTCACTACAACCTCTGCCTCCCAAGTTCAAGTGATTCTCCTCCCTCAGCCTCCTGAGTAGCTGGGATTACAGGTGCCCATCATCACAGCTGGCTAATTTTTTGTATTTTTAGTAGAGATGGGGTTTTATTATGTTGGCCAGGCTGGTCTCGAACGCCTGACCTCATGATCTGCCCGCCTTGGTCTCCCAAAGTGCTGGGATTACAGTCATGAGCCACAGCACCCAGCTGGTAGTTTCTTTCAAAACTAAATATTTAATTAGTGTATGGCCCAGCAATTGCACTCTTGGGTATTTATCCTAGGTAATTAATATGTAGCTTCATATAAAAAATGTGAGTGTTCACAACTGCTGTATAATAACCCCTAACTGAAAACATAGGTAAATGGTTAAAAACTATAGCTCATCCAGACTATGGAATACAACTTAGCAATAAAAAAGAACACATAACTGATGCATGAAGCAACTTGGATGAATCCCAAGACAATTATGGTAAGTGAAAAATGTCAATCCCAAAGGGTTGCATACTGTATAACTTACTTTACATAATATTCTCAAAATGATAAAATTATACAAATGGAACACAGATTAGTCATTCTCAGAGGTTAGGGACTGGGGTTGCAGTTACGAAACAACAGCATGAAGGATCCGGGAAATGTTGGAACCTGTCCTAATCTTGACTGTAGTGGTGTTATACAGAAATACTCCCATGATAAAATCAACAGAACTGAATATAAAACACACACACAAACACACAGGCACCTACAAAGGAGTACATGTAAAACTGGTGAAATCTAAATTAGATTAATGATTATACAAATGTCCAATTCTTCATTATTGTATTGTATTATAGCATAGTATTCTATTAGAACTGCAATGTGTTACCATCAGAGAAAACTGGGTGGAGAAGTGTACACAGGATCTCTCCATATTGTTTCTTGCCATTGTGTGTGAATCTACAAGTATTTCAAAATAAAATGTTTAATTTTTAAAAAGAGATCAGATTGTAAATATTTGATACCTAAAAAGAAGCTTGAACCTTGGGCATTTATGGGTCAGAAGTGGGCTAAGAAGGCTGCGCAGCCTCCAGGGAGAGCAAGAACCTCAACATCCATTTCAAATGTGGTCAACGAGCATAAAGAAAAGAAAAGGAATCCCAGAGGGGGAGGCCAAGGTCCATAGAGCACCACAGAAAAGAGAAACAGCATCAACGAGTGATATTAGCACCCAACGAAGGCACTCAAAGATACCTTCCCAGAAGAATTTCTATCTTGGTTGTGTCACCATTCTTCCCCTCTTCTAACCTAGTGATTTACAGTGGTTGTACTGTACTTTCACGACACTGGATGTTGGTGCCAGGGAAAGATATGTCTTTTTAGTTCATGTCTGGATGAAGAAAAAACACATTTCAGCTTACAAGACTACCATGGGTCCCCCTCCTCCCCCATGAAAAGGCTGTGACAAGCCAACAAGAGATCCTGGACCATGGATAGGGTTTTGGATTGTCTTCCTTGAGAGTGGAAGGAATAGATGGGCTACCATGTAGCTAAATCTTGGTGACCAGAAAGACAGACAGGGTAGTCCCTAGAGCCCCATCCTTTCTACAACAGGGTTGCATTTGTCTTTTTGAAGTTGGTAACAACCATTTGCACTGTTTCATTTCCTGACATAAAATGGGAGAAAAAGTGACACTTGTGGAAGCCTTTAAAGGGCAGCAACCAACTCACCACACTTCCTTTTGTTTTGCTATTTCAACCTACACTGTTCCAAATGCTGCAGGCTACACCAAGCCTCCATTCAGGAGTGAGAATGTTACGACATATGCACATGGCCAACCTTCAGTGGATTTGTATAATAAGTGATAAACATTTCTTGTTTAAAATGCTAAGATTTGGGAGTGCTTGTTACTATGGCACTAACTAGCCCATTCTGACTGATGTCGTTTTCTTGAATTACACACAGTACCTCAGTTTAAAAAAAAATATTCTAATGGATAGCTATTGTGATTGTTCATATTGAGTGTCAACTTGATTGGACTGAAGAATGCAAAGTATTGTATCTGGGTGTGTCTGTGAGGATGTTGCCAAAGGACATTAACATTTGAGTCAGTGGACTGGGAGAGGCAGATCCACCCTCAATCTGGGTGGGCGCCATCTAATCAGCTGCCGGCATAGCTAGAATAAAGCAGGGAGAAGAAAGTGGAAGGACTCGACTTGCTGAATCTTCTGAGCTTCATCTTTCTCCTGTGCTGAATGCTTCATGCCCTCAAATATCAGACTTCAAATTCTTCAGCTTTTTGACTCTTGGACTTACACCAGTGGTTTGCCAGGGGATCTTGGGCCTTTGGCCACAGACTGAAGACTGCACTGTCAGCTTCCCTACTTTCGAGGTTTGGGGACTGGACTCATCTACTGCTGGCTTCCTTGCTCCTCAACTTGCAGACAGCCTGTCATGGGGACTTTACCTTGTGATCATGTGAGTCAATCCTCCTTAATAAACTCCCTTTCATATATACATATATCCTATTAATTCTGTTGCTTTAGAGAATCTTGACTAATACAGTTATCTTTTTTTTTCTGCCAAGAGTATTTCTATCATTTCTTTATTTAGGAAATCCCCATTGCAAAATCTGCATAAAAGAGAGCACACCTCTCTCTAAAAGAACCTGAAAAGGCTAAATGCTTACTTTACCAACTTTTCTCTCAGAGCCTAGACTTGACAAATGAAATGGATCTGCCCAATACTCTGGATCCAGAGCTAGTAATCCAGGGACTGGGGAGAAACTACTGTGGTGGTAGTGATTATGGTGATGGCAAAATCCAGTTTTCTGGGTGGGACCAACATTTTTAATGAGGCTGGTAACTGACTGCAGTGCAGGGTTGCCATGTCCTCCTCCACTCAGCGGAAACAGCGTTAGCGTCCTTACCACCCTAATGTCAGGGCTTGACAGAAGCTGTGCTCCTCACTGCTGTCCAGCCTCTCTTCTTCTCAGTTTCTTAAGGTGGATCCTACAGGCTTCTCAGAAATTCTGTGACTTACTCAACATTCTGTCAAGGAATCCCTCCAATGTTTAAAACAGCCACTGATGGTATCTATTGCTGGCAATTAAGAGCTCTGACTGATACAGACTAATGCAGGCCTCATTTCCTGACATTAATAACACTGAGACGGTATGAATGATGCAAAACCCTCTTTAAATTCTGCATATTTCATTCCAAGCTGAACTACTCAAATGTAATTGTTTGACAAGAGAAAAGTAAAAATCATCTCAAGAGAACACTGAATGGCCATATGTCACAAACGTTCAAAACTCTCTTTTTTTTAAATTGGAGAAATTGCTTAAGGATAACTTTTCATGTGGCTTTAGGTAGGCTTGCTCAGTCTTGTAAACATATCCTAGGGGTCAGCTGAAAGGTAGCGTTTATGTTTTCAAAGCCATTACTATCTAACACTTGCAGAAAACATTCTTCCTATCTTTTTTTTTTTTTTTTTTTTGATACCAGGAATACCTGAGAGGGAAGGGTTTGGACCACCCTAATCAATGTCTCTATGTTTTAGTATGAGGTGGCCAGCTTCAGTTGCTGATTCCAGTAGTATAAAAGCCAAGAATGTTTTTTTCCATAAGCCCTTCTAGGCGTAAATCATGATAGCTACTGTGACACATACTATGTTCCCTAGATGGTCACAGCAGTATCTCCTATCCCACAAGTACTTCTAGAAGTTTGTCACTCCCCAGTTGAGAAGTAGAATCTGTGGCCTCTTTTCTTGTTGTTTTTGTCATTGTTTGTTTGAGACAGGATTTTGCTCTGTCTCCCAGGCTGGAGTACGATGATGCTATCATGGCTCACTGCAGCCTTCATTTTCCAAGCTTAAGTGATCCTTCCATCTCAGTCTTTCAAGAAGCTGTGACCACAGGCTCTTGCTACCTTTGGCCTCCCAAACTGCTGGGATTACAGGCCTGAGCCACTGTCCTGGCTGATGTCCCCTTCTCTTAAACCTCTTACTGCATTCACTAGTTGAGCGACACTATGTGACTTCTGGGTTTGGGTCATAAAGGCCAAGCACTCTGACTTGCTTTTTTAGGGCTTGCTCTTTTAGGCCACAGCTTCCATGTTGTGAGGAATCCCAAGCACCCCATGGAGAAGCCCACTTGGAAAAGAATCACAGCACTGAGTTGACAGGACACAATTCTGTGAGCTGAAAAGCATCTTGAGTGTGTGAGGACTGACCTGCCAGCCAGATAAGGGGCTGTGCTCAAGAGCCAAGCCATTGAAAGTGAAGCTCTGAGCAACTCTGAGATGCTCTCAAATTGTCTGCAAAGACCCAGCTCTTCTCAACTGTCAGCCTGACCATCTATTGTGTTCCTCAGGCATGAACCCTATTTTATCTGACCCTTTATTCACAAAGAAGCAAACTTACCTAAACATACCCAGCATGGCCATAGGGAGCATGTCATGCTTACTGTCGCATGATCAGAACCTTGAGTTGCTGGGTCCCTCTCTCCTACTGTCCCCCAAGTTACATGGCTTTGAGTAAAAACACATAGGGTTATCCTCTTAGACAACTCAAGAGGAAAAATGAAAGAATTCTATTTACTTAAAACCACAGATATATACACATATATATGTGTATATACTATATATGTATAAAACTTTTGAAATTCAAAATAAAATCTTTTATCTTCAATTTCAAAAGAAAATGCATTTGTAAAGATAGCAAGAGGAAGAAAATACAATTAAGTAGCACACTTTCCTTTAGAAACTTTACATTTTCTCTGATAGGGGTTTCTCTGAGGGAGAGGGGTTGTATAGTATTGAAGTTTAACAGGAGAAGCCATAAAACCACTCACTAATGAAAAGATAAAGATGATGACCAAGAGAAGAACTTGGAATAATAGTAATACTGAATTGTACCATCTTTTCATCTCTTGCTGTCATTTATATATTAATTCCACCAATATTAATAGGTATTTGCTATGTGCCAGGCACCTTACTGGGTAAAATCTCTGTTTTGGTGATAGGAGACCTTAGATACAATAGATATCTGTTAACTCATACTGCTTTGTGTTGAATTTGCAGTGAATGTAGATATTAAACCTAGGTCTTTTGTCTCACAGCTTTAGAGTTTATTTAGCCACAATGTCTTTACTTTAAAAGCCTACTGTTAAAATCAGTAGTTCCGATGCAACTTATCCATTGAGCAAATAATGTATATTCTTTCTTAAAACTTGGAAACAAAAATCTGGTGATCTATCCACCTAGTTACCTTCTTATGAAACATAAAACTATAAGACTCATGAAGAAGGCTCTTGCTAAGAAGAAAGTCAAAATTGAAGTAATATCAATTAATTTCTGCTCAGAATGTAGGTTACGCCCAAGCAGCAGAAGGGCAAAGTATTCCAGGCTGCATCTGGGAATGGGGCCAGTTGGCTGAGATTGGAGTTCCAGTGGGCTTGGGGTCCAAAATAAATCAGAGGTCTGGATCCAGGAGGCAAGCGAGATGAGAAGAGGTTCTGTGGCCTTATACCAGAGGGAGAGATCAGTGTTAAAGTCAAGGAGTTTGAGGCCAAGAAATGTCCACCTCTTCCCTAGAACATTTATTCTCTCTGTTGATTGTGGAAGACCCTGGATCTTCAAAAGCAGATACAGTCTGTTACAGCTAAGAGACAACCAGAAATCCACAAATGGCCCAGTCCCGCTTAAAGCTAAGGTCAATCACTACTTAATATACTTAAAATAATTACAGAAAATAAGCAAAGGATTGTTGAATCTGGCATTTTCATTAAGTATTTTTAAAATAAAATATTTATTAATCTTCAATGTAATCCTATGAAGTAGGCATTAATATTCCTGTTTTCCTTGAGAGAACTGAAGGTTTGGGGAGGCCAACCAGCTTACTGAAGATTACAAAACTAGTTCCCAGTGAGTGCCACAATTCAAGCCAATCCCTGCCCTGTTCTAAAATCCTTTCTCTTAACCACTGAGCTGTACTAATATTCAGGAATTAATAGATTTGTAATAAAACCAGCATTGTGCTAAACTAGGTATCCAAATAATCAATGCTCAAAGACTTTCTTCTTTTTCTCCCATATGGCTAATCTGGAATTCCTTTTCTTTTTCAAACTCTCAACCAAGAGTTCAGTCTATTTATACTATTGTTACTTAATAGAAAATAAAGAAGGCCTGATGGAAATCTTATTGACAAAATAGTGCTGTCAGGAAGCACTCAGAAAGCCAGCGTCAATCAGGCTAGAAGTCCAGAACGTGTTGAATATGAATCTACAGTATGCTATCCGGTGTCCTATCTTTTCAGGCTAGGTCAGAACATTTTAGCCATCCATGCACACTTCAGCAGTTTAGACCTAGGGATACAGAGACCCAGGAAGTAGATGATCTACCAAGAAGGCGAGTGGCTTTGGTGGGCACTGGTCATATTAATGAAAATTTGGTACATATTAAACATTTATTTTAAAGTACACATGCTGAAAATCCACTGTAATAGTCTGTTTTCACGCTACTGATAAAGACATACACAACTGGGAAGGAAAAAAAGGTTTAATGGACTCAGCTCCACGTGGCTGGGGAGTCCTCATAATCATGGTGGAAGGTGAAAGGCACTTCTTACACGGCAGCAGCAAGAGAGAATGAGAGAGAATCAGATCTCATGAGACTTATATACTACTATGAGAACAGTATGGGGGAAACCCCCTCCATGATTCAATTATCTCCTACCTGGTCCCTCCCACAACACATGGGAATTATGGGAGCTGCAATTCAAGATGAGATTTGGGTGGGGACACAGAGCCAAACCATATCATTCACTTTTATGAGATGCTCCCAAAGGGTTTTCATTAACTTCAGATTATTTTTCTACTAAATAATTACATCTAATACAAAAAGAAGAATCTTGGGTATTAAGAAGAGAGAACATTCAAAAAAAGATTAGTTTTTAAAATGATTTTGGGCCGGTCACGGTGGCTCACACCTGTAATCCCAGCACTTTGGGAGGCCGAGGCAGGCAGATCACGAGGTCAGGAGTTTCAAGACCAGCCTGACCAATACGGTGAAACTCCATCTCTACTAAAAATACAAAAATTAGCCAGGCATGGTGGTGTGTGTCTGTAGTCCCAGCTACTCAGGAGGCTGAGGCAGGAGAATCGCTTGAACCCAGGAGGTGGAGGTTGCAGTGAGCCAAGGTTGCACCACTGCACTCCAGCCTAGCAGACACAGCAAGACTCCGTCTCAAACAAACAAATAAAAAACGATTTTAATCATCCTATGACTGTTATGACTGCTAATGAACAATGAAAAGTCAAGACCAAAGGTTTCTTTATCCTTATATCCTTAGAGCCAAGCACAGTGTATATGGTATATAGTAGGAGTTTGACTGATGGCTATTAAATGAACCAGTAATTCTATGGGGCCCAAATGGTTCCAGTTCTTCCCTTTAATTCTGGACACCTTTATGAAAGTACCTCATCTAAGCAACTTGGTTAGCTGTTTCTATTTTAACTGTCTAAACTGGACATATGCTTTTACAGAAGTGAATGAAAAAATAGTTAATTCTGACACAGCCCTGATGTTCTTGGGAGACTGTTCTTTTGAACACTAGTTATTGTTTCTGCTACCGTCAGGTTCCCAGACAGGGTAAATGTGCTGGAATTTGAATGACCACAGTGTGGAAAGGCATTCCCACTTAGCATGGTTCACCATGTCCCTGCCTTTTCCTGCCAGCTGAGCTGGTGATGAGATGCCTCCTGACAAGCTCAGGTGAAGAGAAGAAACTCACTGTGGGAGGCAGCAAGATAGTTCTTCCCCTCTGGAGAGTTTACCTCGCTCCCTTTTCCCTCACTCTTAATCAGTGCCACATGGGCAAAATACAACTTTTATTTCCTTTCCCCACCAAGGACACCAAGGGAAAGTAGTACAATTACATGACAGCATAAAAATTTTAGCTTTATTTGCTCTTGACAGTTTGATAAACTTAAGACCTGCAACCCAAGGGCATACTGCAGGATCTGAAGCTTATAGTTTGGGTTTGAAAGTGCTGTTTTGCTGTGTTTTGCCTCTTTGTCTCAACAGAGAGGACACTTATTTGTCTGCCTCTACCATTTATTTGGCTATTGTTTAACTCTTTTTGCTTCCCATTTGTTGAAGACAAGGACTCAACACATTTTCAAAATATACTACTAAGACTTACCCTTCTGCTTGATCTTAATAAAGATGCAAATAAACAATGCCTTTGAAAAATAATAAAAACCTAAAGGCAAAAGGAATCTGGCAAATAAATATTTGAGTACACTGTGGCAGTACCTCTGATATATAAAATTTGTCAGAAAAAAGAAACACTAAGATTTCATTAAGACTTAGGAGGCAAACTATTTTATAAATAGCTAATAAAATGGGTTTGTTCAGCCTTACCAGTTATTTTTTCTTTTTTTTTTTTTTTTTTTTTTTTGAGACGGAGTCTCACTCTGTCACCCAGGCTGGAGTGCAGTGGTGCAATCTCGGCTCACTGCAAGCTCCACCTCCTGGGCTCACGCCATTCTCTTGCCTCAGCCTCCCGAGTAGCTGGGACTACAGGCGCCCGCCACCACGCCCAGCTAATTTGTTGTATTTTTAGTAGAGACGGGGTTTCACCGTGTTAGCCAGGATGGTCTCGATCTCCTGACCTTGTGATCCGCCCACCTCTGCCTCCCAAAGTGCTGGGGTTACAGGCATGAGCCATGGGGCCCAGTCCTTACTAGTTAATTTTAAACATTAAAAAATAACTAGCAAAATATTTTTAAAAGCTGAAGGTATCCTCTGCTGGTGAGCATCTGGAAAAGGGACTCTTGCAGGAATATAAATTGATACAAGTTTTTTTTTTTCTTTTTTTTCTTTTTTTTGAGACAGAGTCTCGCTCTGTCTCCCAGGCTGGAGTGCAGTGAAGCGATCTTGGCTCACTGCAAACTCAGCCTCCTGGGTTCAAGTGATTCTCCTGCCTCAGCCTCCCGAGAAGCTAGGACTACAGGGGCATGCCACCACACCCAGCTGATTTTTGTGTTTTTAGTAGAGACGAGGTTTCACCATGTTAGCCAGATGGTCTCTATCTCTTGACCTCGTGATCCGCCCACCTTGGCCCCCCAAAGTGCTGGGATTACAGGCATGAGCCACTGCACCCAGCCAATACGAGATTTGTGAAAAGCCATTTGTCAATATCAGTAATATTTCCTGAAAATGTTCATACCAACTTAGTTCACTTATTAGGATCTTGACTAAGGGAACAATACTAAATGCAGAAAAAAGGTGTTATGGGAAAAATGCTGATTTCTGTGCTATAAAAAAATTGTGAACATTGAAAACATAGGCAATCTGAAATCAGAGGGCTAAGTACATGATGGCACAGGAACGACGTGATTTATAATAACATGATAAAAGCTTTTGATGTGTTTTGAGTTAAATAAACTGTAATGGATTGTACAAACCACACATGAGACTGAGAGAATAAGAGACACAGAGGGAGGGAGGGGCATCCTGTGATATGTTTGTGTTCATAGTGGTTTGTGTCTAGTTCCTTACTTTTACTTTTTTGCTTTCACCAAGAAACATTTTATATATATATACATCAGCACAGATAAGAAGAATTTCTCTAGAGCTATTGAAGCTATCCGGGTAGAAGGAGGAAAGTAATGGTCTTCAGAACGTAATTCATCATCCAGAATATTGTCTTTCTACAGAACACAAAACACAGGACAAGATGTATATCAGAGTTCTTTCTGTGAATGTTTAAGTTGAAATAAGAAAACAAACAAACAACAGAAAACAAAACAACAACAACAAAACCAAACCCACTCCCTACCTTCTCTTCTGCCCTAGCTTTGAATTTCATCAAGGGTCTACTTCATTTTTCAAGGAGGGTGCTCTAATCAGGGCCAAGGGGTGGAGTGTATGAAATTGTTGGTTATTTACCAGAAGTGAACACTGAAAACACATCTGTGCCCTGAGACATTATGGGGCCTTTCAGACAGCCTCTGAGGCAGCTATCTATAAATCTCTGCTTCTGTCATGTTTAACTAAAGCCCAATACCCACTCAACAAGAAATCCATCAATGTTATAAAGGAAACAATGACAAAGCACTCTCCTTTGTGTCAGGAAAAACCAATACTTCCACACATACACAAAATCATTCTTGAATTCTTTCTACTTCTCTCTTTCTTTTATCTTCTTTCTTTGTTCTTCCTGTTCTTTCTCTCTCTCTCTCTCTGGCAAGCTTCCAGGAGGGCCCAAAGAAGCAGTAATAAAAATGTGAGAAAGCAAATTATCTTACCAACTTACAACTCCAGCCCATGATAATGCATGAGGCACCCCAAGACCCCAAGTTTGTATTCATTCCAACATTTTATGTGGAGAACGGAGTCCCATGGCTAAAGTCCTTTGCCTTCCAGCTGCACATTGCTATTATAGCTGGAGTGGCATTTCACTCAAAGTCATAACCATCTGTTACTCCTCTATGATCTTGCTCAGTCTTCCTTTTAATTATCTTGCTTACATCTTTGGAAAAAAATAGCTAGCAACTGGGGAGAGCTGTGGTGATGATACAAGCCCCTGTTACTTTGTCCTCTTTTGTGTCTTACAATTGCTTCAGTGGATATGCATCAGAAAACGATGTAATATTTAGAAAATAATGTTACCCTGCTGATAACGTTGGAATTAAGCTTTTAACATGCACCTTGGCACATGGGTTGATCACATCTCAGATATTTTTGGAAGGAAATCTAGGATATGTGAGACATAGTGTTACAAAATACCTTATCTCAACTGACATCCTCAATCCATTGGCTCTGAGGTTGTTCTGTGCCCTGACAGGAGGAACCTCTATTGGACCCAGCCCCAAATCTCCCTTATCAATGGCCTCTTCTGCCCTAAGAAGACCCCATACAGAAGGGAGGTCCTGGACCAGCATAAGCCCTCATTGCATTCTACCACTGAGGCCATACATTAAGGGGGCAGCATACTCCACTCCTTATCAAACATAATGCTAGATTTCATCAATTTATAGCCTTATATTCATTCCTAAAAAGTGGACATTTAGACAAGTATTTTTTAATAGTTCTTGAATAATTTTTTTGCTTTTAATTAAAGTGACATAAATTCATGTCCTGATTCCATACTATTGATCATATCTTCAAAATAGTATCAAAAACTAAATTACGTGAGATAAATAAGCCTAACTAATAGTGTATTCAGATTTTTTTGTTTGTTTTTGAGATGGGACCTCACTCTGTCACCCAGGCTGGAGTGCAGTGACACAATCTTAGCTTACTGCAGCCTCTGCCTCCTGGGCTAAAAGGACCCTCCTACCTCAGCTTCCCATATAGCTGGGACTAGAGGCATGTGCCGCCATGCCTGGCTAATTTTGTATTTTTTTTTAATAGCGATGGAGTTTTGCCAGGTTACCCAGGCTGGTCTCAAACTCCTGGGCTCAAGTGATCCCAACCTCCTCAGCCTCCCTAAATGCTGGGATTACAGGCATGGACCACTGTGTCAAGCCTTAAAAGATTTTAATTGTAATTCCTCTCTCCATTATTATTAATGTTTTTGTTATTTTTATTATTTTATAAATATTATACAGGGTTAAAACTTTAGAGATTATAAACTTTAGAGATATATATATTTCACAGATATATTCCCATTTTAGTGTTTCAAGAATTTTATTTAAAAATAAATATTACATCATTCCCATTATATTGATTAAAACATTTGGGAGGCTGAGGCAGGAGGATTCCATGCACCCAGGAGTTCAAGGCTACAGTCATCTACGATCATGTCAGGTACACTCCTTCCTGAGTGACAGAATAAGGCCTTATCTCTAAAAAGAAGTAAAAATTAAAAATTAAAAAAGAAAAAATAACAAAAATTAAACTCCTAAATATGCATTTCAAAAAGCTTTACAACTAGTAACTGGCTATGTTAGAATTGCCATAAAATGCTTGTTGCTTGTTTTATCTAGAAATCAAGTAAGCGTGTAATCCTCATAATGTCTAATTCTTACATTACTCTTACTTGGGTTCAGGGGCTGTATTATCTTTCTCATTACATTTACTATTCACTGACAGATCATCCACTTGCTCTACTCTCCTTGGTCAGCAAGTAGGGTTCCAAATCAATCAATACAACAGTGAATTTATAAATTGTGGGAACCCACATATGCATGGAAGTGTTAACTATTGATAAATATAATTCAAACTCATTTTAATGATAAGAGATACAATTAGAAATTTCCCTTGTTATAGAAGTGGTGTTTTAACTCCTCTAATGAGTCAGTAATGATGCTAAGACAATGGCATTGTGGACTTGACTTCCAGTTGTACCCATTTTCATCAACAGTTTCCTCCATGTTCTCAGCTGTAACATCCATGCTGACCTGCATTGGGTTGACATATACACAGACCAGGCACATATGCTGCATATTTACTGTATAATAGTTTTCTGCCATTTCTTTAAAGCATCAGCACTAATATGCGTGAAACCCAACAGCTCTCGATTTTCATTATAATTTAAATTTACAACATATTTTGGTTTACATCAAGTTTCCACTGCTGCCCAGGCTAACTGGGTATCAGGTTCTCTCAACAGAAAACAAACATTCTGCCAAATTCTTTTCATTTAGGCAAGAGGAAAGCCAGAGATGACAAGAGAAGGCCTTACCCATTATGCCTAGCTGGCAAGGACAGGGACACATGGGACCTTCCACCAAGGAGTAAATTACAGCTAAGCAAGTCCATTTGAGGAGGTAGTGTCTTTAGACAAATAGCCTGATACTCCACAGATGAAAATAAACCTGGGAACCTTGGCTGGGTTTTCTGATGGGCATCTGAAGCTTCACTGAAGGGCAGGATCTGAGAGCCGGAGGGGCAGGTATGTAATATATAATTTGTTTTTATGCTTCTGTAGTGTTTGCTTTGAGGTCATTAGCATATGTCTTTTATTTAATCACCTAGCAAAAAGGTATTTTTGGATACACCTAGGCTACAATGTTGAGGCCTAGTTAAGTAATCTTAGGGAATGTTGAATCCCTCAGTAAGTCAGGGTAGATATTTTTCATTGACATGTGTGCACTATGTAAATCTCACAAAGCCCTTTCTATATAGTGACTGCCCAGAAAGGCAAAGATAAATTTCCCTCCCCATCTTAGCAACAACTGTCACAACAACAACAAAAACTATTTTGAACATAAAAGTAAAGATTACTCAATAATGGTTGTTTCTTAGTTGAATGAATAAATCTCCCCTTAAATTCTGAGGAAATATGAAACTTTTTAATTATAATTATTTTAAGAAAAAACAAAAGAAAATATATCAAGATACATTCCAAATTATTTAAGAAAGGAAACTAAAGGAAAAGGAAAGAATGAAGGGAGGGAGCAAAGATAGAAGCAGGAAGAAAAAAGTGGGAGAAAGTGAGAGAGGAATGAAGGGATGGAGGTAGTAAGAGGTAGGAAAAGAGAAAGCCCTCCAACTATTTAAAGAGAATACTAATAAAAAGTAAGTATTCTGCCCCAAACAAGCTTTGATCTTCTGGAAAAAGTTTCATTATCTGACTATTAATATTGTGGTCAAAATTCTCAATATATGGTCAACATTCTTAAGCTACAAATATACCCTTTCAGGTTTAGTTATTTATTTTAATTGAGAAAATTTTGCTTAGCTGAGCAGTACTATGAAATTGATTAATAAATTACCATCAACTATCATTGTTCTAAAATTCCCTACTAGTAATATTTGACGCAGGGTTGACGGTAATTAAATAACAATTTCACCACTAATAGCAATTGAATATATCCAACTGAGTGGATCACTATGCGACACATTAAAAATCCTATTCTTATAGTATTACATTGATTGATGGGTAGATGAAAGAGACAATTTTCTTTTAAAGAATCTGTAGATTAAGATGGTCTTTCCTATTGTAAAAAATATTAAAACATAACTTTTATTTTACAAATGGAAAACTGCTGTCAGTTGACTCAAATTTGACTCATTTGAAGCTAATAGTAACAATCACTCCCAATCCTAAATGGTGTTCATTTGGAAAACTGGCAATATTTGGAAGAGATGCAGCAAAATAAATAGAAACTTCATCAAAAGGTAGACTTGCATTTTTTCACATTTGAATGCATCCTACAACTGAGGGTATGTCTTAACTTAATTGAGAACATTGTTCTTTTTTCATTTGTATGGAAAGTAGCTATACATCTTACAACTATAGATGTCTTCTTAGATTTCATAACATATGTTGGGTATTATTTCATTTCTAATTTCAAAAAGTCACTTTAAATGTTTGCCCTGGATTGGCTATCATAATATTTGGATAAATTCTAATAACTTAGAATTTTAATAATTTATGAGAATAAAAATAGTCTTTTAACACATTTTCTAACTTCAACATTGTAACATACTCAGAATTGGAAAACTAATAAAGCAGAAGGGCAATTTCTCAACTACATGAAGTAGCCATGTTACTTGGAAATATGTAGCTGATGATGTAATGAATGAACATAATTCTTAGAAAGTGGTTAAAGAAGCCATCCCATAGGTACCTAGATTTTTTCTATGTAAGTATATCCATATTGGGACCTTCAGTGAGATATATACATTCTTTCCCTTAAACTATATATAATAGTTATATATGCAGTTTATTTCCTTTAAACTATAAATGATTTAAAATATATTATAAAAACATAATAAAATTATATATAATATAATATAATACAATATTATATTATATTTAGTTTAAAGGAAAGATAATAGTGTCTCTGATTTGCATGGCTGTTAACAATTTAGAATCATTTACATAGAGATCCAAGACTTTTAGTTTTTATGTCTTGACCCAGGAACTACCAAGAGTCTGGACAGACCGAAGTTTCTAAAAAAAAATCTAAGTTTTTTCAGAAATATGATAATAAATTTTATTTTTTCATGTAAGATATTTTAAATTGTTATACAATTTATGTACTATAAAGATCGTTGATTTTAAGTGTAAAATTCACTGAATTTTAGTACATTTATACCACTGGGTAACCACTATTACAAATGAGTTTTAGAACCTTCATATCACCCTGAAAAGTTCCTTGGATCCTGTTTGCAGTCAAACCCTGCTCCACTTCCAGCCACAAATGACCACTGATTTTCCTTCTGTCTCCACACATTTTCCTTTTCTGGAAATTTCATATAACTGGAATGATACAACTTGCCTTTCACATCTGGTTTCTTTTACCTAGCATCAGGTATTTGAGGTTTGCTATTTTTGGAGGGGATATCGGTATTCCATTCCATTTTATTACTGAACTCAATGTAGCATATTTTGTTTACTTATTATTCACAAGTTGATGGACATTTAGATTATTTTCTGGTTAGGGCTAGTATAAATAATCCTGCTATGAACATTCATATACTAATCTTTGGGTGGATACATGGTTTTATATTTTTCTTAAGAAGAAATCTGAGTGGAATTGTTGGTTTGTTAAGTTTACGTTTTTTATGGTTTTTTGTAATAAACTGCCAAACTATTTTCAACATATTGGCACCAATTTACATTCCCAGCAGTGATGTTTTAGAGTTCCAGTTTCTCCATATTCTCACCAACACCTAGTACTGTCAGTCTACTTAATTATAGCCATTCTAATAGAGGTATAGTAGTATGACATTGTAGTTTTAACTTTTATTTATCCAATGACATGACATTGGGTAGCTTTTCAGATAAATGATTTGCAAATACTTTTTTTTTCTACTTTGTAGCTTGCTTTTGTCTATTTGTTTACTTTCATTTTCCTAATGGTGATTTTGAAGACCAAAAGTTTTTTATTCCCTGATGTTTATTGTATTGTTCTTATACAGATTATGCTTTTGCTGTCATCTGTAGAAAATCTTTGCCTAATCTAAGGTCAAAATCCTTCATTCTAAAAGTAGTATAGCTTGAAACTTTATATTTGAATCTGTAATCTATTTTGAGTTAAGTGTTGCATGTTATATGAGGCATCAACCAAAGTTTAGTTTTTGTTTGGGATTTGGTTGTTGTTGTTTTGGTATATGTATAGTCAGCTATCCCAGAACCAATAGTTGAAAAGACTATCCTTTTTCCCAAAGAATAGCCTTAGCAATGATGTCAAAAATAAGTTGAATATTCCAGAATTTATGTCTGTGATCTCATTTTGTTCCTTTGATCTGCATGTCTAACTCTTACCAGTATCATGCCATTTTGATTACCATGGCTTAAGTTTGAAATAGGTTAGTGGAAACCTACAGTTTTATTCTTCTCTTGGAAAATGACTTTGCTTATTCTAGGTTCTTTGAGTTTCCATAAAGTTTTAGGTTCATCATGTTGATTTCTCCAAAAAAAAAAAAAAAAAAAAAGCCTGCTAGATTTTGCTAGGATTGCATTGAATCTGTAGACGATTTGGGGGAAAATCACCATATTTAAAATATTTTTGAAGAAGATTTGAGATATCATTCACATACCAGATGACACGCCAATGTAAAGTGTACAATTAAATTATTTTTAATACGTGTCTTAAACACCACCAGGTTGAACTGTGCAGGTCTACTTATAAGTGGATTTTTTTCAATAAATACCGTCAGCCCTTCATACCCAGGGGTTCCATATCTGCAACCAAATGTGCAGATGGAAAATGTAGTATTTTAGAAATAAAAAACCAGTGGTTATGGAGGGCTGAATTTTTCTATACTTGGGTTCCAGAGGGCCAACTGCAGGACTTGAGTATGAACAGATGTTGCTATTTGAGGTGGTTGCTGGAACCAATACCCCATGGATACCAAGGGACCACTGTATATTCACAGAGGTGTGCAATCCTCACCCCGATCTAATTGTAGAACTGTTTCACCACCCCAAAGGCAACTCTTTGACTAACAGCAGTGTATTCGTTCGTTTTCACACTGCTGATAAAGACATACCTGAGACTGGGCAATTTACAAAAGAAAGAGGTTCAATAGGACGCACAGTTCCATGTGGCTGGAGAAGCCTCACAATCATGGCGAAAGGCAAGGGTGAGCAAGTCACATCTTACATGGATGGCAAGAGGCAAAGAGAAGAGAGCTTGTGCAGGGACACTCCCATTTTATAAAGCCATCAGATGTCATGAGACTCATTCACTATCATGAGAACAGCACAGGAAAGACCTGTCCTCATAATTCAATCAGCTCCCACCAGGTTCCTGACATAACACATGGGAATTGTGGGAGTTACAGTTCAAGATGAGATTGGATGGGGACACAGTCAAACCATATCAAGCAGTCACTCCCATTTTTCTCACCTTCCCCAACCCCAGCTGTACATAATCACTAATTGTCTTTCCAGCACTATGAATTTGCCTATTCAGGCCATTTTATATATATGAAATCACAAGATACAATCTCTCTCATAGAATAATGTTTTCAAGGTTCATCAATATTATAAAATTTATCAGTACTTCATTTTATTGCCAAATAACATTTCATTGTACAAATCACCACCTTTTATCCATATTTCACCAGTTGATAGAAACATGGGCTGCTTAAAGTTTTCAGCCATTGTGAATAATATTTCTGTAAGCATTCATGTACAATTTTGTGTGTGTACGTATCATTTCTTTTCTTGAGCACATACCTAAAAGTGAAATTTCCGAGGCATAATGTAATATTATATTTAATGTTTTGAGGAACTGCAACACTGTTTTAAAAGGGAATATATCAATTTCTGTCCCCACCATCAATGTATGATATGTCCACTATCTCCAGAACTTTGCCAACACTTGTTATAGTCTGTCTTTTTGTTTACAGTCATCCTATTGGGTATGAAGTAGCATCACAGTGTGGTTTTCATTTACATTTCCCAAATGAATAATGATTTTGAGCATCTTTTTGTGTACTTATTAGCTTTTTGTGTAAATTCCTTGTAGAAATATTTATTCAGATCCTTTGTCTGTTTTTAATGGAGTTATCTTTTTATTATTAGTTATATGAGTTCTTCATATACCCAAGAAACAAGTCCCTCATCAGATACATGATTTGCAGATATTTTATAGCCTCTGTAGGTTGCCTTTTTACTTTTTTGATTGCATCACTTTCAGCCGAAAAGTATTTAATTTGATGATGCACATTGGTAACCTAAATAATGGCCTTTCAAAGATGAGCAAGTTCTCATCCATGAAATTTCTGACTATGTTAACTTACAAAGTACTTGGCAGATTTGATTAAGCTAAGGATCTTTAGATAGGAAACTTTTCCAGCATTATCTTAGGGGGTCCAGTGTAATCATAAGTTCATTTAAGAGGGAGGCAGGAGAATCAGAGATAGAAAAGAAAATGTGACCAACAGAGGCAGACACATGAAAGGAGAAAATATGCTGTGTGCTTACTTTTGAAGATCGAGGAAAGGGCCAAGCGCTAAGAAATGTAAGGTCTTGAGAAGCTGGGAAAGTGAGGAATTATTTTTCCTCTGCAGCATAGAGAAGCCATACAGCCCTGACAATGCTGATTTTAAACCAGTGAGACTTCTGACCTACGACATGGTAAAATAATAAAGTTGCATTGTCTTATGCCATGAAGTTTTTGAAAGCTTGTTATTGGAGCAATAGGAAGCATATTTTTGTACCACAGGTGGGGTGCTGCTTTGGAATTGGCAATGGGAATATGCTAGAAAAATATTTAGGATCATAGTACCATACATTGCTTTGAACAGACTCGTAGAAAGATGATAATTCTGCTAGTAAGGAATCAAATGAAACAGGGATATAGTAGAGAAAGCTTAGTATCATCTTGTAAATGCCTAAATTGTTATAAACAGACCATTGGTAGAAATGCAGACATTAAATACACTGCTGGTGAGGAATCAGAAGAAAATGAAGAACATGTCATTTGAAACTGAAAGGAAAGTGGTCCTTGTCATATGGTAGCAGACAACTTAGGTGAATTCAGTCCTAACTTATGTGGAAAAGGGAATTTATAAGTGATGAACTTGGATACTTAGTTGAGAAGATTTCCAAAGTGTTGAAGGAAACTTAGTTCAATTGCTTTTTCTTTTTTCCCTTGTGATTTCAGTTTTGCAGCAAAGAAACCATTGTTTAACCTATTCACAGAGATTTACTCCCATATTTTCTTTTAAGAGTTTTACAGTTTTAACAATTATATTTATGTCTATGAACAATTTTGAATTAGTTTTTGTGTATGATGTGAAGAAAGTATCCAGCTTTTTTCCTTTGCAAGGGGATATACAGTAATCCTATCCTCATTTTTTGAAATAACACTTCTTTATTTTGTTGTCTCAGCACTTTTGTCAAAAAGCAATTAGCTACAAAAGTAGGAGTGTATTTCTGGAGTGTTAACTTTGTTTTATTTACCAATATAACTGTCCTTATTTGCTAGAACCATTCTTTATTGATTGCTCTAGATTTGTGATGTTTTAAAATTAGAAATTGTGATTCCTCCAACTTGTTTTTATTTCTTCAAGATTGTTTTGGCTACATTGTGTCCCCTGAACTTGCACTGAATTTTAATATCCACCTGTTAGTTTCTGGAGGAAAATGTATCTAAGATTTTGATAAGTATTGTATTAAATTTATAGATCAATCTGAGGAGTATTGCCGTCTCATCAAAGTATCTAATCCATGAACATGTAAGCCTTCTATTTAATTATTCTTAATTACTTTTAATAAAATTTTATTGTTTAAATTGTATATAAGTTTTGCACATCTTCTGGTGCCTATTTTAGTCTTCTTGATGCTATTTTAAATGGAATTGTTCCATTACAATTTTGAATTTTCATTGCTAGTGTATAGAAATAAAATTGAATTTTGAATATTGATCTTGCATCCTACAACCTTGCTGAACTAATTTATTAATTCTACTCATTTTTTTTGTTAATTCTTAGTATTCTCCACATACATGATTATGTCATCTGCAAGTGAAGATAATTTACTTCTTACTTTCATATTTGGATACCTTAAATTTATTTTTTCTTGCCTCATTGCCATAGCTAGATCCTCCTGTATAAATCTGAAAATAAGTGGCTCAAGTGGGCATATTTGTCTTTTTCATGATATTAAGTGTAAAGTTCTTAATCTGTCAACAAAATGTGGTATTGACTGTGGGTTTTTCACAGATGCCTGCCTCAAATTGAGGAATATTTCTTTAATTCTTTCTTTCTTTGGTGTTTTGTCATTAAGTTTTGGCTTTTGTTAAATGTTTTTTTCTGCATCTATTTAAATGATCATGCTGCTTTTGTCTTGTATTAATGTAGTGATTACATAATGATTATATTATATATTATATAATGATTAATTTTAGATATTAAACCTTCCTTGCATTACTGTGATAAATCCTTCTTTCTCATGGCTAACATCTCTTTTTAGATGCTGCTATATTTTGTTCACTAGTATTTTGTTGAGGATTTTGGTGTTTATATTCATAAGAAATATTGGTCTATAATTTTCTTTTTGTGTGTGATAAAGTCATCTGGTTTGGGTACCAAAGTAAAACTGTTCTCAGAGAATGAGATGGGAAGTAGTTCCTCCTCTCTTATTTTTTAGAAGAGTTTGTGAAGAATTGGTATTAATTCCTCAATGTTTTGTAGAATTCATCAGTAAAGCCATCTGTGTATGACCCTCTTTTTGTGAGAAACTTAAATAATTCATTCTATCTTTTAATTTGCAGTTAAATATCTATTTATGTTATGTGTTGAGTAATTAAAGGTACTTTGTGCCTTAATAGAAATTTATCTATTAATCTAGTTTATCTTATTTGTTGACATTCAATTTTCATAGTATTATATTTCTAGTCATTTCTTTAAGACTAGTGAATATGTCACCTCTTTCATTACTGATTTTTCTATTTTGAATCTTCTTTCCATTTTTTTATAAGTCTAGCTGAGGTTAATGTTGTTAATTTTTTTTAAAAAAGGATGTTTTGATTTTATTTATTTCCCTTTTAAATTAAGTTTTATTCTAATTCTTATTACTCCCTTCCTCTGCCTGCTTTGGGCATATTTTTCTAGTCTTAAAATGTTAAGTTTACTGATTAGTGTTTTCATTTTCTATTGCTGTTGTAACAAATTAATACAAATTTATGAACTTAATACAAATTTTTTTATCTTACAGTTCTGTTGTTTCGAGTCAAGCATATGTCTAAGCTCAAATCAAGATGTCAGTGGGGCTGGGTTCTTTTCTGGAGACGCTGAAGGATCATCTATTTCCTTGTCTTTTCAAGTTGCTAGAGGCTTCCTGCATTCCCTGGTGCATAAGCCCTTCCCTTGACCTTTAAAACCAAGAATGTAGCATCTTCAATTCTCACTTTGACTCTCCAGTTCTCTCTTCTAATTCTCTCTTCCACGTTTAGAGATCCGTGTGATTCCATTGGGTCTATCTGAATAATCCACAATAATCCTCCCACTTTAAGGTCAGCTCATTAGTAAATCTAATTCCATATGCACACCTAATTCCCTTTTGTCATGTAAGAGGTAATACACAGGTTCCAGAGATTAGAGATCTTTGGGGAGAAGCCATATTTGCCCACTATTCTTCGAAATATTTCTTCTTTTAAAATAAAGGTGTTTACAGCTATATATTTTTCTATAAGCACTGCTTCAGCTACATCCTGTAAGTTTTGGTATGCTGTGTTCTTCTTTTCCTTCATCTTCAAATAGTTTCTGATTTCTCTTCTTTGAACCCACTGGTATTTTAAGGGCTTGAATTTCCACATATCTGTAAATTTCTCAAACTTCCTTTGTAATTGATTTCTAATATTATTCCATTGTGGTTAAAAACATGCTTAATATGAATTTAATCCTTTCACATTCTTTTAGGCTAATCTTATGACCCAGGTTCTGGTGATAGTGAATGTTTCATGTACACTAGCTATGTACTCTGCTATTGCGGGATGCAATGTCTTAGAGGTGTATGTTATTTCTATGCATTTCTAGTGTTGTTAAACTTCTTTATTGCCACGTTAGTCTCCTTTTTGTTTATACCTTCCATGGTTAATAGTGGAGTATTGAAGTCTACAACCATTATTTCTGAGTTCCCTATCTTCTCGTCAATTTTGAGAGTTTTACATTACATATTTGGGAATTCAGTTGTTAATTTATAATTTTTATATATTTCTGATACCTAAAACTTTTCTTCTTTATCTCTAATGATATTTTCTGTATTCTTCTTCATATCAAGTTCATTTTTGTCCAATATCAGCATAGCCATTCCAGCTTGTTTATAGTTACTGTTTTCATAATAATATATTTCTGCATCCTTTACATCCAACATATTTGTATCTTTCAATAGAATTTGGAACTCTTGAAGAAAGTACATACTTGGGTATTTTTATTTGTTTTAAATAAATTTTAGCAATCGCTACCTTTTGATTTGTTTGTATAAATCATTCATTTTAATGCCATTCTTAATATGGTGTGATTTGTCTGTTATTTTGCTTTTCTAGGTCTATATGCCTCATTTTTTGTTCTTGTTCATTTATCTCTGCTTTTTGCCTTGTTTTTTCTTAAATGAGTACTTTCTAATGTGTCATTTTAATTCATATAAAGCTTTTCTTTTCAAAATTTTTAAGATTTCCTTAGTGATTTCTCTAGAACTTACAATATACATACCAGAATCTATTGCAAATACTAATTTTCAGTGAGATACAGAAACTTTATTGCTATATATCTATATTCTCACTTACCCTTTTGTCATCATTTTGTATATTTTGTTTCTATATATGTAATTAATCCAACAATTACCTTGTTCTAATTATTACTTTTGATAAGTTATATCTTTTAAAGATGCTGAGAGAAGAAAGGAGAATGTATATTTAGGTTTGTCATATGATGATCTCATTTTTTTCTTTCAGGTTCTTGTCCTTTCTTCCTGTGAATTTGACTTATTATCTGATGTCATTGTGTTTCTCCAATACAGGTTTATTCCCACTCAACTTCCTTGTGACATTATTGTAAAATATATTTCTGTATGTTATAAGAGCAAAAATACTATATATATAGTATATGTATTGGTCAGAGTTCTCTAGAGAGACAGAAGTAGTAGGATATATGTATATATGAAGGGAGTTCATTAAGGAGAATTGACTCACACAATCACAAGGTAAAATCCTATGATAGGTTGTCTGCAAGCTGAGGAGCAAAGAAGCCAGTGTTGGCTCAGTCTGAGTCCCAAAAGCTCAAAAATATGGAAGCTGACAGTGCAGTCTGTGGCCAAAGGCCTGAGAGCACATGGTAAACCACCAGTATAAGTCCAAGAGTTCAAAAGCTGAAGAACTTGGAGTCTGATGTTCAAGGGCAGGAAGCATCCAGCACGGGAGAAAGATAAAGGCCAGAAGACTCAGAAATCTGCTCTTTCCAAGTTTTCTGCTTGCTTTATTCTAGCCCCACTGGCAGCTGATTAGATGGTGCTCACCCAGATTGAGGGTGGGCCAGCTTCTCCCAGCCCACTGACTCAAATGTTAATCTCCTTTTGCAACACCCTCACAGACACACCCAGGAACAATACTTGGCATTCTTCAATCCAATCAAGTTGGCACTCAATATTAACAATCACAGTGTTCTCTCTCTCTCTCTCTCTCTCTCTGTGTGTATAGTTTGATGGCTTTTAAATCAGCTAATCAGTTATGAGGATAAAATAGAATAAATATGTAGTTAACATGTCTTTATAAAATACCCACATATCTTTGCTGGTTCTCTTTTGTCTAAAATATGTATTCAGATTGCTGTCTAGTGTCACTTGCTTTCAGTGTGATTGACTTAGTATATCTTGTTAGTTGGGTCTGCTATCAATTCTCTCAGTTTTTGCCTATCTGTGGCTATTGTTTTTCCATAGTATTTGTGAAAGATGACTTGCTAGGTAGAAGATTTTTCTATTGAGTTTCGTTTTTCTTTCTGCTCTTTGAACATGTCATCCCACTACTTTCTAACCTTTGTTATTCTTGATGGGAAGTCATTCTTTAACCTTCTGGGACCTCTTTGTATGTGATGAGTCATGTCTCTTGCTCTTTTTCCTCTTGTCTTTTTCATTTTACTTCCTGACTGCGATGTGTCTAGGATCTCTTACATTTATTCTACTTGGAGTTTGTGGAGCTTGGATATGTAGATTTATATTTTAGATACTTACTCAAGAAAAGAAAATGGTACCATGTATCCACAAAAAGATTTGTACAGTAATATTGGTGGCAGCTTCATTTACAATAGCTCCAAAATAGAAACTGTTTAAATGTTTATCAGCAGAATTGATTAAATCATTATATTCTTATGATAAAATACTATTAAGCTATAAACTAAATAACTAATGGATGAATCTTGAAAGCATGATGCTGATCAAAAAATCCAGACAAAAAAGAATACAAACTGTATGGTTTTATTACATATAGGCATAGCTACTTATCTCTATAACACCAGTACTTGTATCTGACAAATATAATAGCTTATATCCATATGATATATAGAACTTCTACAACTTGATAACTAAAACACAGCTAACCTGATTTTTACAAATAACATTTTATACACTCCATAAAGGAAATAGTGTCATAGTGAAAGAAATAAGAGATAAATGACTGTGTTTTGAGGAACGCATGAGGAAGCTATCTGGAGTGATGTAAGTGTGTGCTACAGGGCTGTGGGTTGTATGGGAGTGAACATTTGTCAAAAATGATCCTCTACACACTTCAGAGCTGTTCATTCTGCTCTATTTAACTGATACCTCAATTTAAAATTAAACACATCGATACCATTATTATGCCCTGTTGCCAAAAAAAAAAATCTAGCCACAGCCTAGACTTAGAAAAACCAAGATAGTAAAATATTATTATTTTATATGCCTATTCAATTCATATAAAATGATGATGGACAGATCCTGATGCACTATTGGAGCTTCCCACTTTTGCTTTATAAAGCCACAAGTACCTCTCGATGACCAAAAAAACCTTATAATGTGTAACATTATCCTATAAATTCAAAATCTTTTTACTATTTTCCATCTCCATTAATGTCAAATTGGACTGAAACTCTTCAGGAAATATATACTATGAGTGTAGGAACACTGAAGGAATTAATTATGATTGATTTCATTAATTATCTGTGTCTAATGCCTTTACAGTAATGGGATGCTTAAAACACTGACTCAGGAGTAAATGGCACACCTAGTGATTACATGAATTCATTCCACAATGCATTGTTTCTCCTTCAAGTACAAAAATGAGTTTTTAATGCCATTCATGTTTTAATTAAACATTTGTTTTGAGATTATGATAGGTTCACATATAGTTGTGAAAAATATTAACAGGGACATCCTGTGTGCCCTTTAACCAGTTTCCCCCAGTGGTAACATCTTGCAAAAACATATCATATGGTTTGGCTGTGTCCCCACTGTAGTTCCCATAATCCCCAAATGTCATGGGAGGGACCTGGTGGGAGGTAATGGAATCCTGGGGGCAGCTGCCCCATGTTGCTGTGCTTATGATAGTGAGTGAGTTCTCACAAGATCTGATGGTTTCATAAGGGGCTTTCCCCTCCGTTCGCTTTGCTCTTCTCCTTGCTGCCACCACGGGAAAAGGAACATGTTTGCTTCCCCTTCCATCATAATTGTAAGTTTCCTGAGGCCTCCCAAGCCCTGCAGAACTGTGAGTCAATTAAACCTCTTTCCTTTATAAATTACCTAGTCTCAGATATGTCTTTATTAGCAGTGTGAGAATGGACTAATACGCTGTATTATAATATCACAACCAGACACTGATACAGTAAAGGTACAGAACATTTAATCACCACAAAGGTCCCTAAGGTTCCCTTTTATAGCCATACCCCTTTTCGTCCTGCTCTCACCCTCTCCTTAACCTCAAATAAAAGCTACTCTGCTATATTTTTGTATAATTTTGTCATTCCAAGAATGTTATATAAATGGAATGATATAGTGTGTAATGTTTGGTACTGGCTTTTTTTCACTTAGCCTGAGGATTCATTCAGATTATTATTATTATTCATACTTCATTTCTTTTTATTTCTGACTGATATTCCCTTGTATGAATGTATCACTTTTTTTTAATCATTCACCCTTTAAATAAATCTGAACTATTTCCAGTTTGGGGCTATTATAAATAAAGCTGCACTATACATACAGGTACAGTTAGAGTAAACATGTTTCATTTCTCTGGTATAAATACCCAAAAGTGAAATTACTGCGGTTGTATGGCAGTTGCATCTTGATAAGCAACTGCCAAACAATTTTACAGAGTTGCTCTACAATTTTACTTTTCCACAAGCAATGTATGAATGATCCAGTTTCAACACATCCTTGCTAACTTTTGATGCTGTCACTATTTTTTATTTTAGTTATTTTGATAAATTTGTAGTGATATTTCACTGAGATTTTAATTTACATTTCCCTAATGGCAAGTGGTGTTAAACATCTTTTGTGTGCTTATCTGCTATCTGAATATACTCTTCAGTGAAATATCTCTTTGTTTCTATTGCCCATTTTCTAGTTAAATTGGGTAATTTTGTTTTGTTTTGCTTTGTTTTGTTTTCTACCGTAGAATTTAGACAGTTCTTTATATTTTCTAAATACTAGCTCTTTATCAGACATATGGTTTGCACACATTGTTTTCCAGTCTTTAAATTTTCTTTTCATATTCACAACAGGGTTTTTCACAGAGCAAAGTGTTTTTAATTTTGATGTTGTGCAATTTATTAATTTTTCCTGTTATGGATTGTACTTTTGGTATGATGTATACAACCTCTTAGCACTAGAACTCAAAAATTTCTCCTATTTTTTCCTAATACTTTTATAGTTTTTCATTTTACGTTAAAATCTATGATTCATTTTGAGTTTAATTTTTGTATAAGATTTAAGTCTTTGGTTGAGGCTCACCTTTTGGCCTATGTATGTCCTATTTGTCTGGCACTATTTGTTGGAATGGCTGCCTTTTTTTCATTGAATTTCTTTTTTGTACATTTGTCAGAATCAATCAGGCTTATTTTTGTGGGTCTATTTCTGGGTTGTCTATTGTGTTCTATTTATCCATGTCTAGCCTATCATCACAGTCTTGATTACCATAGCTGTATAATGTTTTGATATCATGTAAACTGATTTCTCCCAATTTTTCTACTTTTTCAGAACAGTTTTAACTATTCTAGTTCTGTTGACTTACCTTAAAATTGCTTAATGGTCTTTATCTATAGCCATAAAAAATCTTTCTGAGATTTTGGTAGAAATTTCATAAAACTTGTATATCAATTTGTGAATAACTGATATGTATACTATGATGTTTTTCAAAAGAGGGAACATAGTATGCCTCTCCATTCATTTTCATCTTTGATTTTTCTCATCGGTGTTGTGTTGTTTTCAGCAGTTAAATTCTGTACACAGAACATACAAAATAAATGTTGATCGACTGTTTATCAGTAAGATCTCTGGTCAACAACCGTCTATTAGTAGTTAAGTTTTGGGGAGTCAAAAGTTATACATGCATTTTTGACCGTGTCGGGGGTCAGCACCTCTGCCTCCTGCATTGTTTAAGGGCTAACTGTAAATACTATTTACAATTTTAAAATTCACAGTTGTAAACATATCAATTACTCTGGCATAAATATGTTAAACTGTGTACAGAACTTAACTGGTGAAAACTACACAACAAAGTGAAATGTATACAGCTTGTTATATGCTGTATTATTACAATAAAGTAAGCTAGAGAAAATTAAATGTTACTGAGAAGTTGTATTTAATATTCATTAAGTGGAAGTGAATCATTCTAAAGGTTTTCATCCTTGTCACCATCATGCTGAGTAGGCTGAGGAGGAGGAGGAGGAAGGGGAAGAGTTGGTCTTGCTGTCTAAGGGGTAGCAGAGGTAGAAGAAAAACCATATATAAGTTGACACGTGTAGCTCAAACCAGTGTTGTTCAAGGGTCCACTGTATTTTTTTCATTTTGATGTTCATGTATTCATTGCTAACATGTAGAAATAAAATTGCTTTTTATGTTTTTTTCTTTTATTTTTCAACTTTACTGAACTTATTAGTTTTAGGACTTTATGTGGGAGATTACTTGAGATTTTCTATGTAGACAGTTGTGTGCAAGCTGTATACATTTCACTTTGTTTCCTTTCTTTATTGTACTACCAGAACTACCAGCAATGTACTGAATAAGAGTGGTAAGAGTAGATATTTTCCCTTTCTTTCTGATATTAGTGGGAAAGCATTCAGTTCTTTACCATTAAGTATTATGTAGCCTATAGATTTATTGTAGATCCTTTTTATTGAGTTGATGAAGGTCTTATGTCTTCCTATTTTTCTTTTTTTAACTTTTAAGTTCAGAGGTACATGTGCAGGTTTGTTACATAGGTAAATTTGCGTCCTGGGGGTTTGTTGCAAAGGCTATTTCATCACCCAGGTATTAAGCCTAGTACCCATTAGTTATTCTTCCTGATCCTCTCCTTCCTCCTACCATCCACCCTCCAGAAGGCCCCAGTGTGTTGTTCCCATCTATGTGTCCATGTTCTTAACAGAACTAGAGAAAACTATTTTAAAACTGAAATGGAACAACAACGAAAAAAAGCTGAAATAGCCAAGGCAGTCCTAAGCAAAAAGAACAAAGCTGGAGGCATCACACTACCAGACTTCAAACTATACAACAGGGCTACTGTAACCAAAGCATCATCGTACTGGTCTTCCTATTTTTCTGAGTTTTATCATGAATGAGTATTGAATGTTGTCAAATACCTTTTCTGCATTAATTACTATGGTCATGTGATTTTTTTTCTTTAGTGAGTTAATATGGTTAATTACATCTATTGATTTTCAAATATTATACCAGCTTGCATCCCAAGAATAAACTCCACTTGGTCATGGTATACAATTCTTTTGATATATTGCTAAGTTCTATTTGCAATATCTTCTTAAGAATTTTTGTCTATATTTATGAAGTCTGTAGTTTTCTTCTTTTGTACTGTTTTGTCTGATTTTGGTATTAGTGTAATACAAACTTCATAAAATGAACTGGACAGGGTACCCTCCTCTTTTGTTTCTTGGAAGAGATTGTGTAGAATTCATTTTAATTCATTTAAAGTTTGTTAGATTTCTCCAGTGAACACATGTGGACCTAAAATCATTCTTGGAAGGGAGATTTTAAATTATGAGTTTAATTTTCTTAATAGCTATATGACTATTCAAATAATCTGCATCATATTACATTCTGTGGTATTTTTTGCTTTTTGAATAATTGGTTCATTTCACCTAAATTGTCAAATTATGCATAGAATTGTTTGTGGTATTCCTGTATTGTCCTTTTGATGTCTGTGGGATCTGTATTGATAGCCCTTGCTTCATTCCTGATATTGATAACTTGTGTCTTTTTTTCTTTTTTTTTTCTGTCAGTCTCGCTAGAGTTTGGTCAATTTTATCCATGCTTTAGAGGAACATATTTTTGATTTATTGATATTTTCTATTGTTTTAAATTCTGTTTATTTCTGCTTTCATCTTTACTATTGTTTTCTGTTTGTTTTGAGTTTATTTTTTCTTCTTTTACTAAGTTCTTAAGATGGGAGGTCAGGTTAGTGATTGAGACTTTTTTCTTTCTTAATTTATAAATTTAGTGCTATAAATTTTCCTCTCAGCACTGCTTTACCTGTACCTGCCAAATTGTAATATGTTGTATTTTTATTTTAATAAAATTTAATGCATTTTTCACTTCCCTTAAGAAATCTTCTTTGACTCATGGAATATTTATAGGTATGTTTGTTTAGTCTCAATGTATTTGGAGAATTTCCTGTTATTTTTCTATTATTAAATTCTATTTCATTGTGTGTGGCTGAAGATCACAATCTGTGTAATGGCAATTCTTGAGATTTGTTTTTTGTCCAGGATGTGATCTATCTTAGTATACGACTTTAAAGGAGATTATCCTTGATAATCTGAGTGAGCCTGATCCATTCATTTAAAAGGATTTAAGAGCAGAACTGAGGTTTGCTTAAAAAGAATAAATTCCATCTGTAGACGGCAGCATCAGCCCTGATTTGGAAGTTTCCAGCCTGCTTTTCTTGATGGCTGGCCCTACAGACTTTGAATTTCAGTCTCTGTACCTGTCTATGGTTATTTCCCCAGTTCCAGAATGCATAACTGTAATAGGCATATTCCACTGACAGAATCATTACATTCTCACATTGGTTCCCTGACCTGTGGAGTGAGAGCTATTATTCTGGGAATGACCAAGTGGAAGACACTAAAACTGCCCCCACCAAGAAAGATAGTAAACTAATATCAATACCTTATTCCGGAGGGATTGCAGAGATTAGTGTCACCTTTAAGGTCTTAAAAATACAGGGAGGTAATTCTCACCACATTCTCATTCAACTCATCTATTTGGCGTGTGCAGGAAACAGATGGATTTTGGAGAATAACCGTGGATTATTGTAAATTTAAACCAGGTAGTGACTCCAATTATAGCTGCCATTTCAGATGTGGTTTTGTTGCTTGAGAAAATTGGTTTGTCTCCTGGTATATAGCTATTAAGGTATTAAACCCGACATTCATGTATTAATCTGGCAAATGCTTTTTTTTTCTCAATATCTGTTACAAAACTCCAATAGAAGCAGTTTGCTTTCAGCTGGCAAGGCCGGCAATACATCTTTCTGTCTTATTCCAGGATGTAGCAAGTCTTCAGGTTTATAATTTAGTCTGTAGGGGCCATGGTCACCTTTCCCTGCCACAAAATATCACACTAATCCATTATACTGATGACATTATGCAGATTGGCCATTGTCAGAAAGAAGCTGCAGCTACTCTAAAGATATTGGTAAGATAAGTATGTGTAAGAGGATAGGAAATAAACATAAAAAAATCAGGGGCCTTTTACCTCATTGGAATCTCTAGAGGTCCAGTCGCCGGGACTCTGTCAAAATATCCTTTCCAAGGTAAAAGATACATTGTTGCAAGTGGTCCCTCCTGCAACCAGAATAGAAGCACAGTACCTAATGGGCCTCTTGGGAGTTTGGAGATAATATTTTTCTCATTCAGGTGTGCTACTCCAGCCCATTTACCAACTGATCCCTAAAGCTACTAATCTTGTGTGGGACCCAGAACAAGGGAAGGCTCTGCAACAGGTCCTGGCTGCTATGCGTGTTGCTCTGACACTTGGGCCATATGACCCAGCAGGTCCAAAGTGTCAGTGACAGATAGGGATGCTGTTTGGGACCTTTGATCAGCCCACACAGGTGAATCACAGTGCAGATCCTTAAATCTGGAGGAAAACCCTGCCATCCTCACAGATAATTATTCTGCCTTTGAGGAATAGCTTTTGGTTGTGGCTGGTCATTAGCAGTGATTTCACATTTAACCACAGGCCACAAAGTTATCATAAAATTTGAGCTGGTCATCATGAACAGGCTGTTGTCTGACCCTCCATGTCATAAAATTGGGCTTGCACAGCAGCACTCTGTTATGAAATGAAAGTAGTATATACAAGATCAGGTTCAAGCAGGCCCTAAAGGCAGAAGAAAGTTACACAGAAAGTGGCCCAAATGCTTGTAGAAACTACTTCTACTATATTACCGAGACGTGAAGCCAGCTGGACTTCTGGGTCGGGTGGTGACTTGAAGAACTTTTCTGTCTTACAAAAGGATTGTAAAATGCACCAATCAACACTCGGATTGTAAAATGCTAGGATTGTAAAATGTACCAATCAGTGCTCTGTGGCTAGCTGGAGGTTTGTAAAATGCACCAATCAGCCCTCTGTAAAAATGCACCAATCAGCTCGATGTGGCTAGCTAGAGGTTTGTAAAACGGATCAATCAGTGCTCTGGAAAATGGACCAATCAGCACTATGGAAAATGGACCAATCAGCAGGACATGGGCAGGGACAAATAAGCGAATAAAAGCTAGCCACCCCAGCCAGCAGCGGCAACCTGCTTGGGTCCCCTTCAGTGCTGTGGAAGCTTTGTTCTTTCACTCTTCACGATAAATCTTGCTGCTGCTCATGGGTTCATGCCACCTTTGAGAGCTGTAACACTCACCACGAAGGTCTGCAGCTTCATTATTGAAGTCAGCAAGACCACGAACCCACCAGAAGGAACAAACTCTGGACACATTACCTTCTCTCTTCTAGACCACACTTATGGCTTCATGGGAAAGCCTTTTTGAGCAGTTGACTGAGGAAGAAAAATCTTGACCTGGTTTATAGATGGCTCTGCACAGTATGCAGTCAACACCTCAAAGTGGACAACTGTAGCACTAGAGCCCTTCCTGAGACATCTCTGACAGTAGGGAAGGTGAACCTCCTGGTAGGCAAAACTTTGGTAAGTGTGCCTGGTTGTTCATTTTGCCTGGAAAAATAGTCAGAGGTATGATTCTATATTCATGGACTGTGGACAACTGTTTGGCTGGATGGTCAGAAACTTGAAAGGAACATGATAGAAAAATGTTGATGAGGTGCATGGATGTCTCTGAGGGGTCAAAGATCATTAAGATATTTGGATACCTTGCAAATGTTAGCCAAAAAGTGACATCAGCATCAGTGTGAGCTGGAAATATCCATTGATTTTGACATCCCCTTACTGAAGAGGATATGTACTTTGTATCTTACCCAATTCTGATTATATATTCCCATTTTTAAGCCTATCCCAGGAGGAAGATTTTAACTGTCAAATAAATAGATTGAACCACTTTGTGTATACCAGTAAGCCTCTTTTCGTAGCCACACCTGTAACTGTGAACCAAATGGCTATGATGGCAAGAATGGGAATTATGCATGAGTCTACCAAAATGGGCTCCATCGAGTTTCAATAACTCTACCAGACAAAGAACTGGGGCTATAATTCCCACCTGTTCAACCTAGCTACAGTTAGTGCTGAGAGCCCAATCTGCCAGCAGCAGAGACCAATACTGCATTCCTGATATGGCTTCATTCCTTTAATCATCCAACTACCTAGTGGCAGGTTGATTACATTGTAAAGAGTAACACTTTGTTCCCGTCTGATAAACAGTTACTCTGGGTATGAATTTGATTTCCCTGAAGCAATGCTCTTCCCATAACTACCATGTGCAGACCTATAAGATCCCTTATCCATTGTCATGGTATTCCACACAGCATCCTTGATTTAAATACTGTGCAGCAATAGACCCGATGCCACTGAATTCACTGGCTTTGCCATATTCCCCCATCGGCCTGAAGCAGCTGGCTTGATAAAATTCTGGAATGTCGTTTTGACAACTACATTACCATCTGGGTAGCAACAATTTGCAGGTCTGGGGCAATGTCTTCCAGGAGACTATATACACTTTACATCATCATCCAATATATAGGATGCTGCTTCTCTCAGAGCAAGGGTTTATGGGTCCAGGAACTAAGAGGTAGAAATGGGAATGACATCACTCACTGTTACCCCTAGCTGATCCACTAGCAGAATGTTTGTTTTCTGTTCATGCGGCCTTATATCCTGCTGGCCTAGAGGCCTTCGTTCCACAGGGAGAATTATTCTTATCAGGAGACACAACAATGATTTCACTGAATTGGAATTTATGACTGTCACCTAGCCACTTTGGGCTCCTCTGAATCAACAGGCTTCAAGGGGAGTTACTGTACTGGCTAGAATGATGGATCCCAATTACCAAGAGAAATTGAGCTGCTACTGTGCAATGGAGGTAAAGAAGGGTCTGTATGGAATATAGGAGATTCCTTAGGGTATCTCTTAGTATTACTATGTCCAGTGACTAAAACTAATGAAAAGTTATATCACTTCAATTCAAGCAGAAATTCTAATTACCTAAACTCTTCAGGAATGAAGGTTTCAGTAAGTCCATTAGGCAAAGAACCATAGCCCAGAGGTGATTGCGGAGGGCAACGGAAATATAGAACGGTTAGTGGAAGAAGGTAGCTATAAATACCAACTACAATCACGTGACCAGTTGCAGAAATGAGGACTGTAATCATTGTGTGTGTTTTTTTGCTTATTTTGTTATGAATATATTTGTATATGTATGAGTATACCAAATATTTTTTCTTTCCTCTTTTATCTCATTGCCATCTAACATACAATGTTTTAATAATAGTTAACCTTATATCTCAGCATTTAAGTTGTAGGATATCAAGGAGGAGCATGCACATCACCCAAGGACTTTGCATCTTCTGCTGAGAAAGGGGTTAGTACATTTCCAGCTGTACACAACATAGTTTTGTCATGTTAGATGGAAATATGACTTTGTTGTTGCCTTTATTTAAAGATTAAGTATAATTTTAAGAGATACGTATTGGTGTCAAGGTGACAAATTATGGTCTGTGGTGGTCAGTTTTATGTGTCACCTTGACTAAGCTATTGTCCCCGGTTATTCAAACACTAGGTGTTATTGCGAAGGTAAATTTGTAGATAGGATTAATACCTACAATCAGTTGATGAATAAAATATTGATAGACTTAAAATGTGAGTGAATCTTGAAAACTTTATAGTAGGTAAAAAGCCAGTCACAAAAGGCCACATATTATATGAAATGGCCAGAATATGCAAATCCATTTAAAAAATAATAGATTAGTGGTCGCCAGGGGGAAGGGGTATGCTGAAATGAGGAGTGACTACTCAAAAGCTCAGGACTTCTCTTTGTGGTGATTAAAAATGTTCTGAAATTAGGTAGTGGTGATAATTGCACAAATCTGTGAATATTCCAAAAACCACTTTTAAAGGATGAATGTTATGCTGTGTGAATATCTCAACAAAGCTATTATAAAAAGAGAAGTTGAATGAATCCCTAACAAGATAAATTCAAATAAATCCATAAAAACATATATTAAAATTAAACTTCTGAAAACTGAAGAAAAGGAGGAAAACTCAAATAAAGAATAGGGAAACAAACCCTTATATATACTGGAAAAATAGTCCAGATACTACTAAATTTTTCATCAGAAACCATAGACACCAGTAGAAAATGGCGTAATATTTTTTAGGGGCTTCAAAAAAATAACTGTTAACTCATAATCTTACTCCTAGAAAAGATACCTTCAGTAATGAAAGGGAACTCAAGACATTCTCAGATGTAAGAAAACTGAGAGAACTTGTTGCCAGCAGACCTACTCTAAAAGAATAGCTAAAGGGAGTTCTCTAATCAGAAAGGAGATAAAAAATAAAACAAGGAATCTTGTAACATCAGTGTATCATTCAGCATACCACCAGAGAAATAGATATTAATAGGACATATATTACGAGATTTATTGAAACGAATTGGCTTACACTATTGTGAGGGTTGGCTATGCTAGTCCAAAATCCACAGGGCAGGCCTTTAGGAAAAGCAACCTGGAAACTCTCAGGCAGAAGTTGATGCTTTTGTCCACAGGCACGATCTTGCTTTTCTTTTTGTCAGCTTTTATTAAGATATAATTCACATATCATGCAATTTACCCATTTAAATTGTACAACCCAACGGTTTTCAGTATATTCTCAGGATTGTGAAACTACCACCACAATCAATTTTAGGGCATTTTTATCACCCAAGAAAGAAACATCATAAACATTAGCAGTCATTCCCAACTTCTCCATCTCCCTCAATTTTTTTCTTCTTCAGAAATACTCAATTCTACTCTTAAGACCTTGCAACTAATTAAATAAGGCCCCCACAAAATATTAGGGGTAATCTCCTTTATTTTAAGTTAATTCATTATAGCTCTTTCCTTAACATGCTTGAATAATATTTCATGTATGAATATAGCACATATTGTTTATCCATTCATCCGCTTATGAACATTTGAGTTGTTTCCACTTTTTGGCTGTTATGCATAATGCAACTATAAACATTCATTTAAAAGTTTTTGCACAAGCATATGTTTCTAATTCTCTTTTATATACCCTAAGAGTAGATGGTTGGGTCATATGGTAACTTAATGTTTAATACTTTGAAGAACTATCAAACTGTTTCCAAGAGTGGCTACAAAATTTTACTATCTTACCAGCAATGTATGACAGTTCCAACTTCTCCACATCCATACCAACACTTGCTGTTTTCTCTCCTTTTATTATAGCCATCCTATTCAGTATGAAGTAGTATCTCATTGTGGTTTTGATTTATATTTCCCTAATAACTATTGATGTTGAAAGATGCACTCATGCACTTAACAATTTGTATAACTCCTTTGGAGAAATTCCTACTCAATCTTTTGCCCATCTTCAAATTTTCTTTTTTTTTTAATTGTTGAATTGTAAAAGTGATTTATATTTTTTGTATTTTGATTAATATAGCCTTGTAGTAAGCTTATAAATTGGGAATTATGAGCGGCCCAATTTTGTCTTGCTCTTTTAAGATTGTTTTGGCAAAAATGGGTCTTTTCAGTTTTAATATCAACGTGTCAATTTCTGCAAAAAGTGCAGCTGGGATTATAATAGGGATTAATAGGGATTACAGTGAATTTGTAGATAAGTTTGTAGAGTATAGCTATTTTCACAAAATGAAATATTCTGATTGACAAATATGGAATTTTTTATTGATTTTGGTTTTATTTTTCTTCTTTCAACAGTGTTTTGTAGTATTCAGTATATACATGTTACTTTTTTATTAAATTGATTTCTAATTATTATTTTTGATGCTAATATAAATGGATTGTTTTCACAAATTCATATTTGCATTGCTCATTGCTAAAGTATAGGTAAATAACTGATTTTTGTATACTGACCTGTACTATACAGATTTTCTGAATTCATATATTAGTTCCAATTGAATTTTTGTGGATGACTTAGAATTTTCTGTGTACCAGGCCACTTCATCTCTAAATAGAGATAGTTGCACTTCCTCCTTTGCAATCTGGATGTCATGTGTTTTTTTCCCTTGCCTTATTCCCCTGGCTAGAACCTCCAGGACGATCTTCAATAGAAGCAGTAACAACAGACATTCTTGACCTCTGCATGAACTTGGGTGAAAGTTTTCAGTGTTTCATCCTTTAGAATGTTAGCTAGATTGTACTTGAGTTCTTTGAACTTCTTGCATGTGTGTGTAAATATTTTGTATTAGATTTTGAAAGTTGTTAGCCACAACTTCTTCAAATATTTTCTCTGATTATTTTTCACTCTCTTTCTTTCTGGGATTTCCATTGTGCTTATGCTGGTATATGAATGGTTTCTTACATTTCTCTGAGGTACTGTTCATTCTTTGTCCATTCTTTTGTTTCTCTGTCATTTGGATTGCTCAATCTCTGTTGAGCTACACTTAAGTTTGCCAATTTCTCCTTCTTCCTGTTCAGATGTACTCTTGAGTCCTTCTAGAATTTTTTATTTCAATTATTATTCTTTTCCATCACAGAATTTCTATTTGGTCATCTTTATAGCTTCTCTCTATAGATATGCTGTACTTGGTGAGACATTGTTCTCATACTTTAATTATTTACATAAGGTTTCCTTTAGTTTTTAAAGTACATTTATAACTGTTGATTTAATTTCTACGTCTAATATAAGTCTAACATCTGGGCTTCCTCAGAGACAGTTTACATTGACTGCTTATTTCCTGTTTATGGGTCATACTTTCTTGATATTTTTGTGTGGCTCTTCATTAGTTAAAAACCATACTTTTTTTGTGAGACAGAGTCTCTGTCGCCCAGGCTGGAGTGCAGTGGCACGATCTTGGCTCACTTGCAACCCCCGCCTCCGGGGTTCAAGCAATTCTCCTGCCTCAGCCTCCTGAGTAGCTGGAATTACAGGCCTTTGCCACAATGCCCCGCTAATTTTTGTATTTTTTTTAGTAGAGACCAACATGGGGTTTCACCATATTGTCCAGGGTGGTCTTGAAATCCTGACCTCAAGTGATCCTCCCATCTCGACCTCCCAAAGTGGTGGTATTACAGATGTGAGCCACTGTGCCCCGCCAAAAACCACACATTTTAAGTAATTTTGTATTGCATTCTGGAAATAAACCTCCCATTGCATGATTTGTTGTTGTTTTGGTTCCTTTGTTCCTGTTTAGTGACTTGTCTGAATCAGATTGCCTGCTTCTCTAGAACCCAGTTTGACAAACATGAAGCAAAAAGAAAATCCAGGCAATTCACTACCATACTGTTGTGTGTGTCCTAGGACTCCCAATTACTCTCTCTTTTCTCTCTGCTTTTCAGAGTTGTCTTATGTTTGTTTTATAAGTAATGTGTAGAGATTCTTTTGTTTTACTTAGGAGGAAAAATAGAAAAATGTTTATCTACTCCATGTTCCCAGAAGTGGAAATCATAATGTCATTCACTTTTAAAATCTATTTTAAATATGGAGAATTTACTGATAATTCAGTGATGGTTTTAAAGGAGAAGGCAAGGTTACAACAATCATTTGCTTGAACAGAAGAAAGGACTTCTCTTCTCTTTAGAGATCTTTGAAATACCTATTCATAAATCCCTTTCCTGAGCAAACCTTACCTCTAATACACTGGTGATTCTAGCACTTTATCAATTCCTGAATAATTGAACTTTCTGCTGTGTCTCAAAAGTTAGAAAAAAGTAAAAGTATTTTTATTACATTTTAAGTAAATTCACCATTTTCTTCGTAGTACTTTGCCCAGGCTGCTGCAATAAAATACCAGAGAAATTTATTTTCTCATAGTGCTGGAGTCTAGGAAGTCCAGGATCAAGGTGCTGGGTAGCTGAGTGTCAGGTAAAGGCTCTCTTCCTGGCTTGCAGACAGCACCTTCTCCCTAGGTCCTCGCAAGGCCTTCCCTCTGTGCAAGTTCGGTGAAGGAGAGAGACAGAGGGAGAGATTTCCAAATTTCTCTTCCTATAAGACCACCATTCCTATGAGTTTAGGGCCTCACCCTTATGATCACATTTAACTTTAATTACCTCCTAAAGATCCTATATCAAAATACAGTCACTTTGAGGGTTAGGGCTTAACATGTGAATCTGGGGAGACAAAATTCAATTCCTAGCATTCTTTTGTTTTATTTCTTCCCAGTACCAAACAGGTCCGGCACACAATATTCACAATAAAATGATAAAATGGGCTTGTTTGGTGAGTGTGTGAATATATGGACGAATGCACGAGAGAATAAATGGAGGCAATCATGAATGCATCAACGACTAAAAGTGCCATATCTAATCTTTTCCTAAGTACCTTCCCAGGGTTTCAAAGCAATAATCCTTTATGCTTGGAACTGTGCTAATTGGTTTTACACTGGGTCTTACTAATCCTCACAACACCTCCACCAGGAAGGCACGTGGGACTCTCATTTTACTGGTCAGAGAACTAAGGCTTAAAGAGCTTATGAGAGCTACTCAAGATCACACAGCTGTTAAGTGTAGAATTATTACCATGGATTAAATACAAATTTAACTGAGTCCAAGCCCACATAACGATTACTACGTGTCGCTGTGCTATGTCAAATCCCATGAGCATTATAGTCGTGTACCTTGTAACACATAAACTAAATCATGCATATAGAGTACAGACAACTGTAATTCTAGCATTATTAAGTCAACTCAGAATTTGGTTCCTTTTATGTAAATCTGCAGAGCATTCAGTAATTTCAAACTGACATTTGTTTAGTTTGATTGAGAAGCTAACATTAAACTCCAGCAAACCAGGATTTGAAGCTCTAGTGGATGATAATGCTTGCTTTCTGGAGAAGCCTCAGAGGAATCCTGGGAGCACGAAGGAAGGAAAGCAGAAAGTTAGGTCAAGAGTGAAGGCACTGGGGGAGATGCCTAAGGGAATAGGTAGGATATTCACTGCTTCTTCTCCGAATTTTTTAAAAGCACTCAGGGACAGAAACAGAAGCACTGACTTGGGCTTTATGCACAATTTCCTAGCCTCTAAAATATAACATTTCTGGCCGATCAACTTTACTCAATCTACGAGTGTCAGAGACAAGACTCATGGTAAACAAGTGATAATCTGGGATTTAACCACATGCTAGTCCATGGTAATGAGTTTCCTGTGGCTACTATATGATGTTTCAGATGCACGATGGCTACTTCTTATCCTGCAGATTGAATTTTCTAACTAAGAATTTTATAAAGTAAACTCAGATCAGCATATGTTTCAATGAAGGGTAAGGTGAGATGACACTCACTCAAGAGTAAGGTGAGATGCTAGTGGAAGAAGTGATAAGAACTCAGGTGTTCTTTACATACAAGTGGAATAGTCCCACCTAGGTATGCATGCTGTCTGGTGGTAAAATAATTTCTAGGAGATACAGGTCTGAGGTGGAGTTCCCAACAGTACTTTAGAAGGAATGCATTTCCAGGCCTTACTGGAACTAGGGCTTTTCAACACCCATCCCACGGCAGGCACCCATTACCTATTACGTGATACCCATTACCTGAGAGGTAAGATAACAGTCACTCATTATGTGAAGCACCTGGGGAGGGATGACACAGGCATCCAAAAGTAAAGAATGACTTTTCTGGTCCTGAGCAGACTGCAAACTTAGTCACCCTTGGCCATTTTTTGAAAACTGAGTGATCCTACTTCCATTTATCTCTCCCCCAGAAAGGGGCACAGAAGGCTACAAATTGTACAAGGCAGGTCAAATTATGCCAAATGAAAATAAAATTTTCGATAACAGCAATGGTCTCTACACGTGGAGCAGCAGCACATCCTAGCAATGATGTGTTTGTGATTTCAACACCTCTTCTCTCTAGAATTCCACAGGAATGAACTTGCCTTTCTTTGGCAGAGCTACTAGCTTTATACCCAGGGATAACAAGTTTACTTTTTAAAGTTCATGCCGCTTGTTGCATTTTCTCTACGTCCCACCACCCTATTATCCTATAAGAGAAGAGGCTATGCCTTCTTCCTTCCATACTAAGGGGAAAGGTGAACGAACAGCACATATATGCAAGATTAGACCTCCCCTGTAAAGGAGGTAGCTGGGCATACAGATTGTTTGATGTGAACCTGACCATAAGGAAAGGCAAGAGAGAAATAACAAAGTTCCTTGTTATTTTGTTGACAATATTTTTTCTGAAACCACCTTTTCTAAACCTTAGTCTCAACAGTTACTCTCAATCTTTGCCTTTGTCTTGTTTATCTAAAACCAATCCTGAGCCCTGCTCACATCAATCAATGCTGCTCTCAGAATGATGACAAAGGACTCCCATCTTGTTTAACAGCTTATTCAACACCTATTGCCTTCAGAGACCTTTTAAGAGGTACACTTCCTGACTTCGTGGCTACCAATCTTCTAAAGTGAAAACAGAGACAGTTTAGATGAAAAATAGAGCTAGATTTGCCCACTTCTAGAATGGTAGGAGTAATGGGTATAAAAAAAGGTCATATTCATCAAGGAGATTTGGGAGACATCGAAACAATTCAAGGTTTACAGTCTCCAACTATTGGACTAATGAGAGGAGTTTAACAAAGTCTAAGTAGTTTGTACCTTACTCATTTAGAATTTATAATAAATAAAACTAAGGCTGGACTGAAACAAATCTATACATAAAATAATTTGCTAGACAAATTATCAATGCACGCAAAATGGTCAAGAATATTTACTTAAGGCAAAAAAAGTTCAAACACTGGAGAGGCATGTATTTGCATATAATAATAGAATTATTTGTATATGCAAACTGAAAATCATAAAGGCTGTCCTTCTTTTCAGAATCTCTTTACTGTAAGTCACTACGTTTACCAGAAAATAGCAGACACTGCCTCGGATTTAAACAAAATATTGTAGTTATTAAAGCAGATAGGTGTTTTCCCTAATCTGAATTAGTGTCATTTCATAATACTTTACCTTAATTATTTTATTTTATAAAAGCTAACTAATAGCCTACATTCTCATATAAGAAAAAAGTCATACTACTCTTTTAGAACCAAGTGCTCCTACTATAACTTTTTGTTAATGTCATCAATAAAGTCATCATTTAAATACTGTGCCACATTGAAAAAAGAATCATGTGCCATCAAATAAGGGAAGATAATACCAACATAGGGTCAAATACTGATGTCCTCGAGACTTCCTAGTGGCCCAAAAACTTACTCAATCTCAACATATGTTTATGGATTTTTAAATAAATTACCTAATTACAGAAGCATACTTGTGTTGTGTATGCAGTATAAACAATAGAGGAATAGTAAGCAAAAAAGTATGAGACACAGGATATATTTTGTTTATTAACAGTCTAAGCAACTTTTTGTATTCACTAAAATTATTAATAGAATTTCTTTCTAGAACAGAATTATTCTTCATTTCTCCAAGTCTATAGAAATTTAAAGGTCTGATTCTAAGTTCAGTTTGTTTCAATTACTCTGTTACTATGGTTGTCAACGTTGAAAAAGATTTCACAAAAATTTGGCATGTTCTGTAAATATCCTCCACCAATACAAACAGTTGTTACTGAAATTCAACACATTTTTATCCCATTTTTATTCAATTGGTTTATTGTACAAAATTATCAAAAGGTGTTGCATTTATATATGCTCAATAAATGGGTTCAAAATCTACTAAAATTGTAATTTGAATTTTTTTTAGAGGTTAGAAAATCTATGTTTTGATGGTTTTGTGTCTGTGTGTGTAGATATGTGCATATGTGCATGTGTATGTTGTGTATGTGTGTGTCCATCCATGTGGATATGCCAGGATTTCTATGTACACATATATCATTTGATAATGACTCAGAATATACTAAAAAGCTACTGTAATCAAAACAGCATGGTACTGGCATAAAGACAGATACATAGACCAATGGAACAGAACAGAGGGCCCAGTAATAAATCTACATAACTATAGCCAACTAATTTTTGACAAAGGTGCCAAGGACACACATTGGGGAAAAGATACTCTCTTTAACAAATTCTGCTGGGAGAATCAGATATCACATGCAAAAGAATGAGACTAGACTCCTACTTTTTACCATATATAAAAACCAACTAGAAATGGATTAAAACCTTAAACGTAAATTCAAAACCATGAAGGAACTAGAAGAAATCATGGGAAAATGCTTTAAGACATTGGACTGCCAATGAACTTTTAAATAAGACCTTAAAAACACAGGCAACAAAAGCAAAAATAGACAAGTGGGATTATATCAAACTAAAAAGTTTTCTTTCAAAGCAAACAAAACAATTAACAGTGAAGAGACAACCTACAGAAAAAGAAAAAATATTCACAAACTATACATCTCATAGGGGTTAACATCCAGAACATATAAGGAACTCGAGCAACTCAATAGAAAAATAAAGCAAATAACCTGATTGAAAAAGGGGCAAAATACTTTAACAGACATTTCTCAAAAGAAGACATACAAATGTCCAACAGGTACATGAAAAAATGCTCAACATCACAAATTATTGGGAAAGTGTAAATGCAAGCCACAATGAGATACCACTTCACTCCAGTTAAAATGGCTATTATCAAAAAGACAAAAGAAAAGTGTGGTGAGGATGTGCAGAAAATACTGCACATTCTGTGATACTGTAAATGGATGCAGCTATTATGGAAAACAGTTTGGAGTCTCCTCAAAAAATTAAAAATAGAACTACCATATGATCCAGCAATCCCAGTGCTGGGTACATATCCAGAGGATGTGAAATCAGAATGTCAAGGAGATATGTGCACTCCCATGTTTATTGAAGCACTATTCATAATAGCCAAGACATCAAATCAACCTAGGTGTCCAATGACAGATTAATGCCTAAATAAAATGTGGTGCAGATACACAATGGAATATTATTCAGCCATAAAAAAGAGTAAAATATTGTCTTTTCTGCTAACATGGATGAACCTGGAGGACCTCAAATTAAGTGAAATAAACCAGACAGAGAAAGATAAATAACACATGATCTCATTCATATACAGAATCTTAAAAACAAAAAAGTTGATATAATAGTAACAAGTAGAACTATGGTTACCAGAAACTGTGGAAGGGAGTGGGGAAGAGAGAATGGGAAGAGGTTCATCAATGGATACCAAGTTAAAATTATGAATGCTGAGTCAGTTCTGGCATTCCATTGTTAAGTAGAATAATGATGGTTGACAGAGAGATATTATTGTATATTAAAAAATTACTAGAAGAGAGGCTTTTTAATGTTCTCACCACAGAAATGATTAATATACGAGTAATGGATATGCCAAATATCCTGATTTGATTATTATACTATATATAGTATTGAAACATCAAATTGTATCTTATAAATGTGTACAATTATGTGCCAATTAAAATAAGTTTTAAAATATTTTTTAATGTGCAAAATATGTCATTTTCATTTTACCTCAATGTATTGCTATTGAGTTCTATCTTTTTGTTCACATACATATTTTGAATCAATGTTAGATTTTTCAGGGTTTTTGAATAGTCCATGTGCATTTTATTTAAGTTAATTAATTATATATATATATATATCCCGGGTGTAGTGGCTCACACCTGTAATCCCAATACTTTAGAAGGCTGAAGCAGATGGGTTGCTTGAGCCCAAGAGTTCAAGACCAGCCTGGGCTACATGACGGGACTCCCTCTCTACAAAAAAATACAAAAATTAGCAGGGCATGGTGGCACACGCCTGTAGTCCCACCTACTCAGGAGGCTGAGTTGAGAGGATCACGTGGACCTGGAAGGTAGAGGATGCAGTGAGCTGTGATTGCGCCACTGTACTCCAGGGCTTGGGTGACAGGGTGAGACCCTCTCTCAATAAAATAAAATGAGGCTTATGTATATTACACCTAACCAGGTAGGACCATGTAAACTGCAGTATCTCACACTATGCTTAAAGTGAATGCTAAGTCAGAGTTCCTCCATGAGACTACCTCACCTGATGAGTGACTATCAGACATATTGATAAATGATGAGGCCCCCTAGGGCTAATCCACATAGTATATATGAATCATGCTTAATTTTCTTATTTTATTGGATGGAAATATTCATACCTCTTAATGCATTTTTCCTACACTCTAGGAGATCTCCCTGGTGTTCCTGAGGTACTTGCTCTCCTCTTGGAAGAACATTGATTTAAATAATAAAACCTTATCATGCATAGGAAAATCTGCTTTTCCTGTCCTAACTTCTGGTGGACAATACCTCAACATAGGTAAATACTTAGGTGCAGATTTTTTAATGTAGAAATGTGAAGAGCTAAAAATGATTTATGGCAGTAATTAGCCAAAATATGGTTTCCTTACATCTCAAATTGTATTTGTATGCTGGCATTTTTCTGGACTTTGACAAATATCAAACATAAAAACAATTGAGACATTTGAAACTGAAATAACTGATCACTATAATTTTTCTTTCAATGTTAATCTAGCATCATTTAGCATGGAGAAGCCATCTATCCTGTTTACTTTGACACTGGCCAAAGTTAGAGCCAGGACACAAATAAGATAATTGTGTTTTTTTTCTCTTCAAAAAATATGTATTCCTTCTGTTAGTCTCCAAAAATGAATAGAAAACTAATTCTTAGAGAACTAACAACTTGTTAATTCTAAAACATTAATTTTTCACCTTACTGGTAATATTTTCAAATGTTCATAAAATAAAAATGGAATCAAGAACTTGTACAATGTCTGTGCTCTTCCTTATCATAGATAAATTTTTAAATAATGAACGAAATCATGCAGATTCTCAAAATAGTTTTAGCTGGGTAATACACCATCCATTCTCTCAATCATTGACTGTCACTATCAGAGAAACTGTGTGGCAACATGAATAGCCTAATCCTCTCACTTCCATTTCAGTATGATATTCTACCAACTATCAGAAATAAAAGGATGCAATCCTTCATCATAAATTTGTCAGTTGTATGATTATTATAATACTAGAAAAGATCAGAGCTTTGGTTAAACGCTAACAAAAATGTATTTGCAAGTGAAAGTATGGGTAGTGGGTAAATTCTCACTGTGATAGAATTTTGAAGCAGTGTAATTTCATCTCCACTGGAGTTCCCAGCATGTGTAACAAAAGTGAAACAGAAAAAATCTGTTCTCCATCAACATAAGGTTAATTTTTTTTCTAATTGGTAAGGAAAAACAAATCTCATTTGACTGCCCTGTATTTCTTTCCAAATTTAAGCATAGCAATCCAGCTCCAGCTCCGCCACTTTTGGCAAGCTATCTTTAATGGACATGAAATAAATGGTATCTCTCTTCATAGTTATGCTTTCTTTACCTTCTCAAATCAACCATAAATACAATTATACAGTTGAAGAAATAATATTACAGGATTGGTTTCATTAATGAACTGGATTTTAAAAGCTATTGTGTGATCCATTGTGTAACCTCACTTGTTGAACATATGTATTGATGTAAGTCTCCAGGATAGCAGGGAAATATGTATTTAATATATAACATACTCAAAGTGTGAATCATGTGAAATATACACCACGTGGGTCCATGTTTACATTTAGAGTGATTGGTGACCAAGTGCATATAAAGGAACATATGTGCAGGAGTCTGATATCATAGAAAGTGTGTGCTTATTTGGAATCAAATAGTATGTGCTTGATTTCTTGTACCTGTTTGTAAATACCTGAAAGAGCACAGTAATGATTACATTTCTTTCATTGGATTGTTGTATGGATTCTGCATGCAAAAGGCTACACTTCACCCATTCATTTAATGAACCTTTACGGAGCACCTCTGCTATAGTCTGAATGATATATATCCCCAAATCCATATATTGAAACTAATCACAATGTGATGGTAGTAGGAGTGGGGCCTTTGAGAGGTCATTAGGCCATGAGGATGCAGACCTCATGAATTAGATTAGTGCCTTATAAAAGAATCCACAGAGAGCTGCTTTGGCCCTTTGCCATGCTAGGACACAGAGAGACAGTATCACTTATGAATCAGAAAGCCCTTGCCAAACACCAGATATGCTGGTGCCTTAATCTTAGATGTCTCAGCATCCAGAACTGTGAGCAATAAATTTGTGTTGTTTATAAGTCACTCACTGTAGTACTTTGTTATAGCAGGCCAAACAGACAAGACAACCTCCTATGCCTAAATTTTCTGCTAGGTGCAAGGAAACATATATGATATGATCCCCTCCATTAAGAGACTGGTACTTTGTTTTTATCCCTGGAAGTTGTAAATGCAGTTGTAGTAGCAGTAGCTACAGTAAAACAAGTAACAGATGATACTGATTGACTTCAGCAAAGGCAGTATGAGAAGTATGTATTTATTCATTCGTCAGCAAACACTGATGACCAAATGATAAATATGGTGTAATCGCTGACGTCAAAGAAGGGAAGACTATCCGATAAGATAGTTATAATATTCTTAAATAATGGCAGAAGAGGTAGCAGGAATGTTTTATGGAGCATCAAAGAACAACACCAAGTCTTGCCTGAGGAGATGATACTAGAACAGTCTTCTTAGGAGATGCCTTGCAGGCAGCTTGAGAAGCCTGGGCATACATGGTATGCTGCAGTTTCTTCAGGGAGCATGAAGTAAATACAGCACCAGTGGTGGATGGAGGTGCAGACAGAGGTGAGAATTCAAAGGCCAGGAGAGTCAAGATTGTGAAAGGCCTTCAGTACCAAATTTGGAGGTAACTGACACATATTAAACAAAGGATTTTAAAGAGAAACACCACCATTGCTTTCTGTACCAGATAATCAAGGAGATGGGAATTAACTCTGTCTTATGTGGGACATGGGTGATCATTCCTGGGGCCATTCTCCAACAGCCTAGACATAAAGGAAAGAAAGAAATGAGACTGACAAGCACTAACAGTAGTAGCAAGGGCCCTGTGGGGTCTGGAGTAGCAGCCTTGAGAACCTGACCTTTTGGGAAAGTGGGGGATGAAGAAGACCCTGGGGACACAGCTCTATTCTCTAAAAAGCTCTGTGTTTTCCATTTCTTTTTACTTTCCCATCATGTAAAATGGCCACAAAGACTCCATCTGAGTGCTCTAAAATGCAGAAAGGGGAAGGGGAAGGTTTTCACAGTGATTTTACAAGGGCAGGCTATAGACCTCGGGTTCATGAGCATTTAAATTAAGTCATCCAATGAGCACTTACTGAACACTTCCCACAAGCCAGGATCTATAAATAAAGCTAGAGCAGTGTTTCTCCACCTTGGGCATGCGTGGGAATCTCCTGGGATCTTGTGAAAATAGAGACTCTAATTGAGTTGGTTTGAGGTAGGGAACCAAGATTCTGCATTTCTAACAAGGAACGACACTGATGCTTCTGTTCCAGGGACCACACTTGGAAACACAAGGAGTTACAAAACAGAAAGGGCCCTGGTCTCTGCTGCAGTAGAGATGATAATCTAAATGGTGATACAATGTATAAATCTCTGCAATGTAGTGTGGTAGGCACTATCATGCAGAGGCATAAGCGCTGTGCAAACAAATATCAGTAATTGTAAACATGCAGTTGTCATGAGACATTCCTGTTTAGAGAGCTTTTTTTAAAAGCTTGCGTGCTTCAAGGATTGAAAGTAGAAAGTGTATGCTCCTTCAGTTGAATGCGTTTAAGAATCTAAAAACAATTTGCAATATCAAATTTGATTAGGAGAAACAAGTTATGGTGTTAGAGTAAAGATGGAACAAAGAGAAGTGACTGTGTCTACTCTGAGAGTCAGAGCTTGAAAATGACACTACATCGTTATTTCCTCCTGTGTGCATTTTTCCTCCCCACTATTCACATTGATTTCTTCTGTAGGCAGATGTGGCTAACAACCTTTGAACCAAGATCTATGGTTACTACTCATAAGTCTTACTAGCAAAAAGAAAATTTGAATGCTCCAGTCTCTTTCTCGCAGACTAACCTATTTGGGAAATTGGTAGGGTCCGTGATAAGAAAAACTTCCACAGCATTATGAAAGAGAGGATTTCTAATTGGTAGCTACATTTTCCGTTTAGAATATGTTTGAGGCAGCTGTTCTATATTCCTTCAGGGTGGAATCACAAAGATAACTTTCCACTTTTCACATTTTACATGAACTGAGATGAGAAAGACCAGGCAATATTATGAAGTGAGTAAAGTATGAAATGAAGAGTTCTGTGTTCCATGGGAAGCACTACAGCGTGCATGCTTATTTATACGTTAAAATCCTAACCCCCAAGGTGATGGGTATTGGGAGGCAGGGCCTTTGGGGAGGTGATTAGGTCAAGAGTATAGAGCCCTATACTCTTGAATGGGATTAGGGCCCTTATAAAAAAGGCTCAACAGAGCCAATTCCTCCCTTCCACCATGAGGACACAATGGGAATAAAGCCATCTATGAACCAGGAAGTGAGCCCTCACCAGAGAGTGAACCTGCCTGCACTTTTATCTTGGACTTCCCAGCCTCCAGAACCGTGAGAAATAAATTCTTGTTGTTTATAAGCCACCCAGGTTATGGTATTTTGCTCTGGCAGCCCAAATGGACTGAGTGAGTTTGGAAAGAATAATTTGATAGAATGGTGAAGGAAGCTGAATTGAAATAGATGGAGGATAGAAAGCAACATGAGAATGATTCTTTAAGATCACATAAACAAGAAATGTGCCTTTGTCATAAAGCTAGTGTAGTGTATGCAGAACATGAATGTTAAGATATTTACAAATTTAGATAAATATGTATTCAGTTATACATCATATTTCTGTGAAACAAACACTAATGGTATTAACACTTATGTACTATTTAGCAAATATTTATTTAATTCCTAATATGATGGAACTGAGATATTTTGAGTTAAAAGATTCATTCTCTATCTGCTCAAAGGCTGAGTTGCTGAACGTTTTCATAATGTACTTCCTTAGTCTTTGGTCTCTACTCCAGACTATGGTAAGTAACTAGGTAACTTTAGGCACCAATCAAAGGATTCTGATAAGCAGTATGTTAGAATAAATAATTATGTATGAAGAACTTGGACAAAATCAAAGTGAATTTACACTCACTAATTCAACAAAAATTTAGCGAACACATTTCCCCATACAGGAAGCTTCAAGTGGCAAGGGTGGTACAAAGAACAATTTCTTGGGCACTCTGCAGTCTGAAAGCTTGTAGAAAACTTGTAGGTAGATAAGAGACAAACAACAACAACAGTGCAAGACAATATTTAATAAATGACATGGGGTGAGAACATGCAAAAATATGATAAGAATTTAGGAGAAGAAAAAAATTACATCAAATGCTGATTAAATTTGGGATTAGCACAAACTGGGGACAGAGCTAATGGACTGATGACAATCAGTATTTTAAAAGATAGCAATGAGCTAAGGTTATGTGAATGTATCAAGATAAAACAATGTCGTTTGGATAACAAAATGAAACAAAACTAAAAATATTATAACTTGAAGCAATATTAATAGCTAATATTTATTGAACAATTTCCATGTAACTCGCGGTATTCAAATGCTTATGCATATTAACTTATTTGACTCTAAAGCATCCTAATAAATGAATATCATAATTATTTTCATCTCAACCATCGAGGAAATCTCCATGTGTGACAATAAATGGCAAAGCCAAGATTAGAACCCAGATATTCTGGCCTGAAAGTTTACATGTGTCAGCCACTACAGTATACTACCATTATTTATATATTATTTATTTAAAAACTGGAGCATTCAAAACCAAAACTGCAATAGTCCTACTATACTTAACATTAATGCAACCACTTCTAGAGAGCTGTGCTCAAATTAATTCATGCATTAATTTAATATAGCACGTCTCATCTCAAAAAAAGTTGAGAGGGGATTTTGTTTTAATATTTGAAATTCAAGATTTAAAAAAGGGATAGTTGAATTTAAACATCCTGGGTTCTATACAGAGAAATGAGACCCAGATAGCTTTGATTATAATACATCATTATGTACACCTGCAAGCAAAGATAATACTTGGCTTGGAGAGAAGACTTCAGTCATGCAGTACCAAATAACTTTAGAAAAATGAAGAGAGCAAGTACTATTTCAGTAAACTCCTGGACCCCAGATGAGAGAGTCTTGTTTGATTTAGTATTTAAGTGATCACCAGTGTTCTTAACTCTTAACAGAGTAGAGAGAACAAATGATGGAATTTTTATTTTTATTTTTTCAGAGAGAGGGGATTGAGGAGTGAATGGAGGCTTGGATGCAGGCACTCATGGAGAGAATTCCCAGAGTGAAAAGAAAGCAAGCAGGTAAAGGGATCATGGAAAGGAGGAAGAACACTTCCTGGAAGTTTCATGAATATGCGCCTGATGCTTTCACTCCATAAACCTTCATGTCCGGCTCTCAATGAGCCATGCCTCATCTCACCAGCTGGACTCATTATGTGTGTTTTAAGTGGCTGAATCATTGCCTTTTCTCCCTCTCACATTACTTCACAAACACTAAAAGGCAGAACTGTCTTCTTTCCCATGCTCTAGTCTCATGTGTCACAGCAAAGTAATACCCATTGAACTAAAATAGCTGTCAACTTGCTAATAAATAAGAAGTATTAAACTAAACTCACACTAATGGAGCTGTGTAGGGGTGACAAGGTATTCAGAGCCAGTCAGGCGTCCCAGCAGCTCACTCCTGCGGGCGCCACTTCATAAACAGAGGCATTGATGGGCATCCCTGAGCGCCGGGGGCTTCCCAATTCCCACATGTCATGAACAAGTGAGGATAGATATTAATGGGAATGGCACTTGATATCACCATCAGAGTTAAACAAACTTGCCATTATGCGAAAGCCTTCACAACATTTGGGTCTGAAAAACCTCTGTTTTCACTGTGTGTGTGTGTGTGTGTGTGTGTGTGTGTGTGTGTGTGTTGTGTAATGCTACATGGACTGTTTATTTTGCTTATTTTAAAAAACCAGCTAACATGCACAAGCAGAATGTTTCTGACAAAATAATGAGAAAAAGTGTTTGCAATATATAAAATTGTTCACTTACAGTCCTCCCACCCCCACCCAAACTCTACAAATATTTCCTTCTTATGTATCTGAAGTATGGAAACCCAGAATGTCCATAGCCCCTAGAGCTATTGATAAACAGCTGTTGATAAACAGAGCATAGTTCTGAACAACGTGACTCAAACCACTCCAGAAGACAGGTGGTGTGGCTGTGGACCATTGAACTTTCTACTGCTGTTCCAGGAAGAGCAGGGAAATAGGAAGGCAGGAGGGACTTTATAATTTTCAGTACCCAGGGCTAAATAAAACGGTAGAGCTTCTTGTTCAACAAAGGGTTAAATATTTCCAGACTGTGAGTCAGAATATTAGAGCAACCTTGGTGCCTTCCATGAGACTGCACAGACCCTGTGGAAAGGATTCAGGGACTGCACGCCTCTAGAACAGCCACATACATTTTTTACTATTTTGTTCAACTTAGAACAGCTGCACTCATTATTTTGCATTTCCACAGTGCCCCTGTTTTTAAAAAATTATCTGTTCTTTTCAAAATCATGTCTTTGTTTAAATCATGGGTGGCTTAGAATTATTTCCCTTAAAGGCTGTATGAGTCAACTCCCCCACGGCCCACTCCTGTCCCTCTATTTCCTATCCTTCTACAAGTCCCTTGTCATCTGAGAAGAGCATAATTCTGGAAAGTCCCTCATGCTTCCATTCTTTACTAAATCGATGTATTCTCCTGTTTCGGTTATCTTCCCAGTGAAAGAGGAAAAGTGAATCCTGGCCAGGCGCAGTGGCTCACGCCTGTAATCCCAGCACTTTGGGAGGCCAAGGCAGGCAGATCACTAGGTCAGGAGTTTGATACCAGCCTGGCCAACATGGTGAAACCCTGTCTGTACTAAAAATACAAAAATTAGCCGTGTGTGGTGGTGGGTGCCTTTAATCCCAGCTACTCGGGAGGCTAAGGCAGGAGAATCACTTGAACCCGGGAGGCAGAGGTTGTGGTGAGCCAAGACCCGTGCCATTGCACTCCAGCCTGGGTGACAGAGCGAGACTCCGTCTCAAAAAAAAGAGAGAGAGAAAAAAAATGAATCCTGTTTCTGCTCTTTTTATCACCCTCTGCCTTGGGGAATGATAAACGCTTAGAAAAATTCTCAATCCATGACTGAAACTACCTGGTTGCTCACTGTGATGTGGGGAAGTTTTACTGCCTGGATTTCCTAAGCTGACCCTCATTAATATCCAGGGGTCATCCCCTAGATTTCCAAAAAGTTCACTGTAGATGCTGCTGCTCTTGCTGTTGTAACAAATCTTCTATACATACATTGGGAAAAATACCCGCCCCTCCCCCAAAATATGAGGAACTGCTCAAACGTAGTCACACAGAAAAAGGGGAGGAAAAATGTGTTTCTGACATTTCTATCTAAAGATGAAGTATAGCTCTTCTTTTCTTCTTCTTTTCTTTTTTTTCTTTTGCAACCTCCGCCTCCCAAGTTCAGCGATTCTCCTGCCTCAGCCTCGAAAGTAGCTGGGACTACAGGCACACACCACCATGCCCAGCTAATTTTTGTATTTTTAGTAGAGATGGGGTTTCACCAGGTTGGCCAGGATGGTCTCAATCTCTTGACCTCGTGATCCACTCGCCTTGGCCTCCCAAAGTGCTGGGATTACAGGCGTGAGTCACTGCGCCCGGCCAGTATGTCCCTTCTGAAGCAAGATCATAAGTGTTTCAAAGAAAACACAAGCTTTGTATTCATCTCTGTTAGACAAAAAACAGAGATAACAAGAAACCCTGGTGATAAGACATGTAGACAAATGAGTCTATTTGGCTTTAAATGTTTGAGATGAACAAGGCTTCTCTACAGCCACCTCTCACGTCACAAACTGAGTTGAGCTACAAGTTGTAATTAAATCTTCATTTTCTCACTAACTTATTTTCCCCGTTTACAGTAAGTAGAGAGAGACAAATGTGAAAGTATCTATAAGGAAAAATATATATATGTAATATATAATAGAAAGGCATGGGAGTTGTGGCTCGTGCCTGTAATCCCAGCACTTTGGGAGGCTGAGGTGGGCGGATCATGAGGTCAAGAGATTGAGACCATCCTGGCCAACATGGTGAAACGCCATCTCTACTAAAAATACAAAAATTAGCTGGGCGTGGTGGCACACGCCTATAGGCCCAGCTACTCAGGAGGCTGAGGCAGGAGAATTGCTTGAACCCAGGAGGCAGAGGTTGCAGTGAGCCAAGATCGTGCCCCTGCAGTCCAGCCTGGCAATAGAGCAAGACTCCATTAAAAAAAAAAAAAAAAAAAAAGGAAAGAAAAAGGAAGAAAGAAAGGCATATTTATAATTATGGCCCAATTCACTTTTTCTCCTAACCCAAGTAGAAAGACCATCATCTACGTAGGGCTTTTTCTTGCTTTGATGGTACAGTTGGATGGTTTTTCAGTCATTTATTTTAAAAACTGATTATTGCCCAGCACAGAAATTTAGTTAGGTGGGCATGTCTGGCAAGAGCTGAATGATTAATCATATCATTCAGATATCTGTAATTAAAAAACAAACAAAAAAAACCCATTACTTAAAACTGTCTATTTAAAAATAGACTTGGTTTCTGACCAAGAAATCAGGGGGAAAGTGTTTCTCTCTCCAAGCAGCAAGGAACACAGATGCATCTAGAGGGTTAAGGCAGTTATATAGAAAGATATATGTTTTAACGGAGTTGTGCTTTAAAATTACTTCTAATTTATCCACTTACCAGACATGTATTGAGGTAAAATGATCAGCAGTAATGTGCAGCAGAAAGATATATACTTTTTTAATTGTAGCCAAGAGGAAAAAAGCAGCATGGAATAACTTAATCGTTGCTAATTATAATATCACTGAGGTAATTACGATAGATTTTGATTGTCTCATTTTCACACCAGAGGAGGGCACAATGCTGGCGTTTCTCTTAATACATATTTGTTTTTAGAGAAGAGCTGACAATTATACTAATTGTAGTCACAGCATGAAACTTTGTTTTTAAAGAAAAATTCGTCTACATGTCACATGGAATAAATGCACCCTTTCTGTTTGGTTAGGTGCAAATTAAAGACACATTAATTGCTTTGTTTATTGTGGTAAGAGATCTCTGCATTGTTGCAAGCATTATCAATTTTCCAAGAGCCTAATCCACTGCAGAATCCTCAACATCCAAGAAACTGTCCCACTGCTTAAATGGGTCACTTTTTGAAAGCTTTCGAAGGCTCTTCCTTCACATTGCCTGAAAACCACTTGTTCAGATTCGCAACTTCCATTCAGGAAGATGAGAGAAAATGCTGATAGGAAAATGCCAATGAAAGCTGAGTTGTGAGATGCATCTTATGCTCCTTCTGCAAGAACCCACTGGGGTCTCCAGCATATCAATGTGTATAGAATGTACCTGCGAGGAACAAAGTCTCATAGCCATGGGCTGTGGAAAGCTTGACCCAAGCAGAGTGGAGGAGAGAAAATTGCGGATTTCGGATTTGTAAGTGTAATCAGAATTGGTGTTGGGTTGATTGGTTCCTCTTCTTGCCCATAGGTGGCCTGCAGTCCAGCAGAAGTGGCAGCCTTTGTCCTTGGTAGTAAGAAAGCAGCCTCAGATCTGTGCATCTCCCTCTATTTTATAAGATGTCTAAGCCTGCTCTTCTGTTATGACCTCTCTAATGAGATATATTAGAAAGACAGCCATGTCTCCTCTCATTCACAATCATCATGCCAGAACTTATGCAGGAGGAAGGCCTCCTAGCCAGCTGGAATGCAAGTGGAGAAAAAGAAGGGCCAGCCTTTAGGATTCCTAGAATTCAGTTGGTATCATCAAGTTTGATGACATTTATTGTATCAAAAGCTATTTATAGTAATCCACATCCAACTTCTTTTGAGTAACCTACACAGAGAGGCAAATTAACTACTCAAGATCAAACCATCTTCTCCTGCACTGGAGCATACTAAGCAGTTCCCCTAGCACTGGTCACCTAAAGCACCACAGCAGCACAGACACTATGCAATTCGAGTAAAACCACCCATCAGAGAAAGAAACATTTACTAATTTATGGTACAGTGAATAAAGGAGGTAAAATGCTGTTTTAATGTTTGGGGTTTTAAATTTGTTTCACTTGCTAAAGAATCATTACATGTGAATGTTAGAGAAAACTGGACATTAAATATGTCTACTGAGCCAGGCAAGGTGGACATTTAGACCCTGGTAGACAGTCAACATAATAGAGCTCAGGCCAGGGACCTTTCTGCACACATTTCAATGTGGGTATTGGAACTTTCAAGAACGCTCAAGCATTTCCCCAGGCCACTAGGCCACTTTTACTGCTTTATGACACCCCAGAGTGAGGCCTTCTACTTCCTTTACTGACCTCTTATACCCAATTTTCCTCTCCCCATTCCTGTGATCATTATTGTGATCTCAAGCCTCTGGATCTCTCCATCAACTCTGCAATGAACCCTAACTGGCCTCTTTGCTTTCCATTACACCAAAACCAATCCACTATAATATCATAGGCAGATAATCCACATTCATGACAGTTCCCTGCTCAGGAACTTTTAATGCATGCCCATTGCCTACCAAATAAAACTTCCACTACTGAGCCTGGCTGATAAAGCCCTTTGTTACTCTGCCCCCAACATAGATTCTCAATGAGACCCTTTCCAGACATCCTGTGCTTGCTCCAGCTGAGCCAGATGACTTCAGCAAGCATTATGTAGCACTCAAGAGCAAGAAACTTTGGCATTAGGAAGGTTTAGGTTTGTATCCCAGATTTCTTATTTACTGCAATGTTCGCTTTCTAATATTTGGCTTTATTATAAATAAATAACAAATACATGATGGAAAAAAATAATACCTACCAAGAACACATGAGGCCAGAATGAGAAACAGGTATCTACTCATCCGCATTTCCTAGGCACATGGCAGTGTGTTAGGTAAATAAGAGCATCTTCCATCAGCACCGTCATTATTTTTAAACAGTTCTCTTATTTTTCCATCTCTAACTGTTTGCACCCTCAACCTAGAATGCCATTTCCTTAGCTCAGTAAGACGCCTACCCAGTTAAAACACCACCACTTTCATGAAGTTGGTGCCCCTTCTCTGTGCTTCACCATTACCTGCGTTTTTCTGACATGTTCACCAAATGTTGCCTTTTACTGCATTGCTCAGAGCAGCAGGCCCTGAGTCCCACACTGGGGAATCCAAGACTAGTGAGCCCAAGCCCTTTATGCATGCAGAAAACCAGAGCTCTAGCTGAACTTAAGCCAGAAGCTCTCTCTCTTACATCCCAGATCCAGCTCTTACTGGGTCTTTCTCTCTATGCTCTTCACTCCACTCTCACTCCTCTTCTACCCTGAGGCCATCATCTCAGCTCAGGCCCTTCATCAACAGAACAAGAAGATGTGGCTGAAGTCAAAGAATAACAAGAAATCTTGAAAATGTAAAATATGTTCCCCTCAAAATTCGCTGAACAGGTTGTATTAAAAAAACAGACTTCATTAAGATTAACTTGGGGATCTGGAAGATAATAATACATAAATAAATTTTCTATTACCAGGAGCAAAATGAAAGGGTGTGCCACACTCACAACAATGAATGCTGGTTGTGAATATGTTTTTAAAATGAGTAGCCAATGAATCATAATTACTGAATTCATCCAATTCTAAAGGTCCGAAGCTAGGATGTAATGACCTTCCATAGGAAACAAATGAGATAATACCTACTCCTTGACCAATGATCTACTTGAGGATGTGGGTAAAATACGTGGACAGTGTAACAAACTAAGGAAGCTTTTCATGAGTGCCAAAAGCAAACAAAAGAAAACAGCATTTTTGAAAATATGAAATAAAGGTTCTACCCATCTGCTCCCCTCACTATGTTATAGGAGTTCCAGAACAAAAGATAGACAATGAAATAACAATAGAATAAAAATGGCTCAGAGCTATTTTATACCATAAGACACATTCCAGTCTTTAGATTTGCAGGAGTCACCATTATCTCCACTCCAGGGAGAGCTAGCTGAAATAAAATAACAGAGACACACTTGTAGACACATTCTGATGAAATTTCTGATCTCCGGAAATTGAGAGATATAGAAGACCTGAGAGATGGTGAAAATACTCCAGCTCCCTAAGATTTCACAACAAACCAAAATGTACCAGTGGACCTGCATTATTTAAAATATAGAGATATTCACCAAATCTATTACAGAAACGGAACAGTGGCTATTTCTGGGGAGTGAATTGGAAAGAAAGAGCTGGAAGATAACTTTTACTTCACATGTGATTCTCCTCTATATGTTTGCAATTTTTTTTTGCTTTTACTATGGGAACATAGTACTTTTATGATGAAATAATTTTCTATTTGTTTTGTAGGTTTTTTGTTGTTGAGACAGAGTTAGCAGCCTTGACCTCCTGGGCTCAAGTGATTCTCCCTCCCCAGCCTCCTGAGTACCTGGGACTATAGGCATGCACCACCATGCCTGGCTAATTTAAAAAATTTAATTTTTATAGAGATAGGATCTTGCTATGTTGCCCAGGCTGCTTTCAAACTCCCGGGCTCAAACAATCCTACTGCCTTGGCCTCCCAAAGTGTTGGGATCATAGGCATGAGCCACAACACCTGGCCTCTGAGTATTTTTAAAATTTTAACATGGCATCATATTATAAGCATTTACACATAATTAAATTGTCTTCAAACACATTAATTTAATTATTTTACAAAATTATAATTTATAAATATGTCATATATTATACAATGACCTATATCCTCTGGGATATTTCTTGATTTTTGCTACTAAAACTTCATGAGGAAAATCTTCATATATTCATTTTTCTGAGAATCTCTGGTACCCTATAGCATTAATTTTGAGAAGTAAAATTATATCTTGAAGGCTTTGGTGTTTATTACGAGTTGTTCTACCAGGAGATTGTAAGAATTTAAAGCTCAACCAAAGAAAGATAAAATGCCCGTATTGCCACACTCACAATAGTGAATGCTGGTTGTGAATATGTTTTCAAAATGAGTAGCTAATGAATCATAATTATTGAATTCATCCAATTCTCAAGGTCCAAAGCTAGGATGTAATGACCTCCCATAGGAAACAAATGAGATAATACCTACTCCTTGACCAATGATCTACTTGAGGATATCAGTAAAATACGTGGACAGTGTAGCAAACTAAGGAAGCTTTTCATGAGTGCCAAAAGCAAACATGCAAGTTTTTTAATGCAGATGACAAAGACCTTTCTAAGTATGTTATAAATATCAGAAAGCACAAAAGAGCTGACCTATTTCAGCTACATCAATTTAAAATAAAACAAAGCAAACTTCTCCACGGAGCTGCGGGGCAGGGGAGGACAGTAAAACAAGCAACAGAATTTCAACTATATGTGTAATAAATAACAATAAAGGGCTTCAATGAAGAGGTTTATAAGGAAGAAGAGAAAGAAAGTAGAAGAGATTCAAGAGGAAGATGGGTAAAGATCATGAACAGACAATTCATGAATGAAGAAATACAAATGGCAAGTACGTGTGCACTAGTGTTCAATTTCACAGATAATCAAATAGTGCAGTATTATTTCTGTTAATAAGACAAAATTTAAAACTTTATTTAAAAAAACAGTGTTTAATGAGTGTGTGCAGAAACATGTGCTTTCACTTGGGGTGTAAATCATATGAACAGGATGATCTTTCTAGAGGACAGTTTGATCACATGTATCAACTATTATGTGTATATAACCCTTGACCTCGCTAACCCACCTTGAAGATTTCAAACAAGAGATAATCAGACACACTGGAAATGATGATGTACAAGTCATTCATTACAACATTATTCATAAAAGTAAAAAGATGCTCTTCCATAGAGTACTTAGTCAAAATGATGCATGTACACTATGAAGTACCTACAGACAATGAAATTCAGCCATAGTTGTTTACCTGGAAAATGGTCCATTAAATGTTGTGAAAAAGATAAATTACATAAATTCAGAGAAGCATAGTGTAATCCCACTTATGTAATGCACATGTGTATATAGGCTTAGATAAATGTTTGGAAGAATTTTCATCAAAGGCTAATGATGATTACTTTTGATTGTTTAAATTTTATGAGTATCACTTTTGCCAAAAACGGTAGTCATTAAAAAAACCCTCACATTCATTTTTTTATTTTTATTTTTTTATTGAGATAGAGTCTCTCTGTCACCTAAGCTGGAGTGCAGTGGCGAGATCTTGGTTCACTGCAACCTCCACCTCCCAGGTTCAGGCGATTCTCCTGCCTCTGTGTCCCAAGTAGCTGGAATTACAGGGGTGCACCACCACACCAGGCTATTTTTTTTTTCTTGTATTTTTAGTAGAGACAGGGTTTCACCAGGTTGTCCAGTCTCCTCTTGAACTCCTGAGCTCAAGTGATCTGCCCACCTTGGCCTCCCAAAGCGCTGGGATTACAAGTGTGAGCCACTGCACGAAGCCAAAAACTCATATTCTTTTCTTTTCTTTTTTTTTTTTTTTTTTTTGAGACAGAGTCTCGCTGTGTCGCCCAGGCTGGAGTGCAGTGGTGCCATCTTGGCTCACTGCAACCTCTGCCTCCCAGGTTCAAGCAATTCTCCTGCCTCAGCCTCCCGAGTAGCTGGGACTACAGGCGCGCACCACCATGCCTGGCTAATTTCTGTATTTTTAGTAGAGACGGTGATTCACCATGTTAGCCAGGCTGGTGTCAAACTCCTGACCTCGTGATACACCCACCTCGGCCTCCCAAAGTGCTGGAATTACAGGCGTGAGTCACCGTACCCAGCCTCATATTTCTGATATTGGTTCAGAGATGAGACAGGTTTCCTAGAGGAACTGGGGTTTGTTCTCGGCCTTGAGAAACTATAAGTTCCTGTCTCTTAAGTTTTATTGGCTGAAGCAAACACTGAAGAAAGTGTTGGTCATAAAATGATATAATCACCACCATCATCGCCACTGTGTATTTAGTCCTCCAAATTGAATGTCAGCGTCAAAACAATTGGAAAACCAGGAGTGAAGAAATGGTCACTTACTAGAGAGAGATCAGAGGGAGCCTGTGTGCACTGTGGAGGTCAAGCTGGAAGCAACTAGTGCAGAAGGAGTTTGACTTCTTCCTGACAAGTGTTCGTGGTCTGACTGTGAAGGAGAGACAGGTTCTAGGAAGAAGAGTAATAGCCATATCCTCCCAGTTGAAGGAAAACAGGAGCAGAGAGGACAGCCTTAAATAAACGACGTTTGTCTCCCAGATTAGGTAGAAACTAATTTACCTGAGAAACAAAGGGGACCGATTAACAAATAGAGGTTCTGGACCCCTCAGGGGTTTTAGAGTTAGCAGGAGGAGGTTAAGGACCTTCATGGGTTTAATATGGAACTTGCAGAATCCAGAAACACAGCCAAAGCCATACTCAGCACTAAGAATCAGTTCTGATCCTTCACCTGCAAAACCTGATAATGTTAAGTTCTTTAGTATTCATAAATGAAAATCAGAGATCAGTTTAATTACCAATGTAGAACAAGCTTCTATATGGGTATGGGTTCTATTATTTAGAGACACTATGTTGAAAACAATTCCACAATTGCTTTGAATAATAATGCAAGAAAAACTAAGCATTTTAAATTTTCAGTATTGTGTCTAAAGAAAAATGTGTTTTAAATCCTTAAATATACCAATTCACCACATTAAATACATTTATTGTCCATTTGCTCTTCACCTCCTGTTGAGTGCCTTGAAGTGGAAGACCGCTGAGTCACAGTGAGGTTTTAGGATTCAAACATTTGAATACATTGAAGCTATTATATTGATTATGTTCTTTCCCACGTCACTTCATTCGTTTCCTGAATGGGTACTGGTTACAAAGGTATATTCAGTTGGTAAAATTTTGGCCATTTGTATAATTAGAATATGAAAATTTTTCATATTTATACTTTGTTTCCATTTTAAATGGCAATCTGAGTTACTTGGGAACATAAAAAAGAAATAATATATGATTTTCTGAAATCATAATTCTCAAATTTCACAAAATGTCAAGTCAGTATAAATATCCCCACATTTTCAAAACCAGAAAATGCTCAAAACATGGATTGTTCTAAACCTCTAAAAAAGGTTTGCAAAAGCTGTGCTTTCCAACAAGTCAATAGCCTTCTTTATATGCCTTGGAGATCCTAGATCACATCTTAGACAATGTAACAAAAAATTAACAACAAAAAATGTTGTCAAATTATTTTCATATTTTAGGGAAAAGTTGTTTGTTATTTTTTGCTATTTTTATCACAAGAAAAAAAAGCTTCTTTTACTTATCCAGTGTGTTTAATTTCATTCTTAAAATAATTGTGTTAGATCAAACATATGAAAAAATAAGGCTTTTCAATCTTGCATAATCCTTAAGTACCTTATTAATTATATTTCTACTTCTTAAAGTTATTAGTTCACAGATATGAGGGCAGGGAAAAGCAAACATTTTTCAAACCATTAAGATATTTCCACTGAAAATCAGGTGTATATTTATTTTTGTTTGGTGATTATCCTCTGAGCTGGTTTAGCTTCTCACATTTGTTACTTTTTCATTTTTCAATCCAACATATTGATTTTTCTCTTCATCCAGGTCTGTGCAGTTTGGAAATTATACCTCTTTATGAAGATCTGTGAAATCTTTTATGGGAAAAAATAATCGAGTTCTGTCAACTGAATCACTCCTGTCAGTTACTGAAAGACACACAGAATAAATTATGGCTGGCCAAATGTGACCTTTTAAAAACCACAGTGGCTCTTTAAGGTATAAGCTTTATCCCACCTCCTGCCAAAAGGAATGATTATGAGAAAAGCTCAGACCCTATTGTCAGTGTTGTATGTAATATTTATGCAGGGTAATCCCCTTGGCATGTAAATAATTCAGGATTTAAAAGTACTAAGTGAACAAACAAATACTAAAAATTCAAAATATTGCCACACTCCCTAAGTGGTGAATTAGCCAATCTTGGTTATATTCCATGACTGAGGGAAAGCAAATCAATCAAAAATGAAAAATAACCTGTGTATAGTAATATACGTCCTGGGGAGAACTGGCTGTGTGCAAACGAAGTATTACTTGACACAGTGCAATACGTTACTAAAAGTGGATCGGAAATACTATATTTGTTTAACTGGTGTAATACACACACACACACACACACACACACACACACACGGGACTTGAGTAGGGTCCAAAAGAGGTTTAAGAAGAAAAGGAAAGGGAAATTCATCTGGACTGGGGAGATTGGTATGAAGGCAGAGACAGAAAAGGGAAGGCAAATGTGAAATTAGCTTGATTGGAGTAAATTCTTGGGAACGGAATGGGGTTGCAACTAGACTGAAAGAGGCTCTCAATGATATGTAAGGCAGAGGCATATTTTTGTGTTCCAGAGGCAACAGAGATACATTAAAGGGGACAGAAAGAAAATTGGTAAAGGTCGTTTTATGAAAATATTGTGAAAGTATGAGCTTTTCTAAATCTTCATGAATTTCCATGTTGTCTCTTAGTTTGGGAGCATATAATTGGTAAGAATCTCAGGAGGCTGCCTAGTCTCTCCTCCACTCCAAGCAAGACCGAGCAATTCCTGACAGACATTCGTTGTATTTTTAAATGATGAGCAGAGGTGGCACTGTGACCTTGAAAGGTGATCAGTTTCATGTTATATAGCACCTGCACAGTTATGGAATTCAACCCGGGTTTAGCTCAAGTCCATTCTTCAATCGATGCCATATCTTTTCATTGAAATCGGGATAAGTGATGGGAAGAGTCTTTGCCATAACACTGGACTCCTACAATTCCAGCTCCCTAAAACTAGGTCGGTGTTGTACATCAAGGCACTTCTTCATCTAAATGACTAACATAATGAAGAATACTTTAATTTTCTATGTGATTTTAGAGCACATGAGACCCTATAATATTTTTGCATATCCAGGCTTCCATTTGCTTTTTCATCTTCCTGGAAACATTTCCGTTCTTATTTTTCTAACAAAATCCAATTCAACATTCAAGAGGCAATTCTGATGTTAACTATATTTTAATAAAGCCTTTTCTTACCTCCTGCAGTCTCTTAAACCAACTTCTGTCGTAACAGTTATTACACTGCTGTAATAGCCTGGTTGCCCATCCGACTTTCTCCCTGATCTTTGAGCCCCCACACATTCAATGACTGATACGCAGTAGTCTTTAACAGAAGAGCTCTGTGGTGGTTAACACTGAGTGTCAACTTGATTGGATTGAGGGACACAAAGTATTAATACCAGGTGTGTCTGTGTGGGTGTTGCCAAAAGAGATTAACATTTGGGTCAGGGGGCTGAGGAAGGCAGATCCACCCTTAATCTGGTGGGCACAATCTAATCAGCTTCCACTAAATATAAAGCAGGGAGAAAAACATGAAAGAGAGAGGTGGGCCAAGCCTCCAAGCCTAAGTCTCTCTCCCCTGCTGGATGCTTCCTGCCCTGGAACATTGGACTCCAAGTTCTTCAGTTTTGGAACTCAGACTGGTCCTCCTTGCTCCTCAGCTTGCAGACAGCCTATCATGGGACTCTGTGATCATGTACGTTAATACTTAATAAACACTCCTTTAGATAGATAGATAGATAGACAGATAGATAGATAGATAGATAGATAGATAGATAGATAGATAGATAGATACATTATATTTTTAAATGATGAGCAGAGGTTGCACTGTGACCTTGAAAGGTGATCAGTTTCATGTTATATAGCACCTGCACAGGTATGAAATTCAGCCGGGGTTTAGCTCAAGTCCATTCTTCAATTGATGCCATATCTTTTCATTGAAAACAGGATAAGTGATGGGAAGAGTCTTTGCCATAACATTGGACTCCTACAATTCCAGCTCCCTAAAAATAGGTCGGTGTTGTACATCAAGGCACTTCTTCATCTAAATGACTAACATAATGAAGAATACTTTAATTTTCTATGTGATTTGAGAGCACACAAGACCCTATAATATTTTTGCATATCCAGGCATCCATTTGCTTTTTCATCTTCCTGGAAACACCTTCCCTTCTTATTTTTCTGACAAAATCCAATTCAACTTTCAAGAGGCAATTTGGATGTTAACTATATATATATATATTTTCTTATTATTATACTTTAAGTTTTAGGGTACATGTGCACAATGTGCAGGTTTGTTACATATGTATACATGTGCCATGTTGGTGTGCTGCACCCATTAACTCGTCATTTAGCATTAGGTATATCTCCTAATGCTTTCCCCTCCCCACTACCTCCACCCCACAACAGTCCGTGGAGTGTGATGTTCCCCTTCCTGCATCCATGTGTTCTCATTGCTCAATTCCCACCTATTAGTGAGAACATGCGGTGTTTGGTTTTTTGTCCTTGCAATAGTTTGCTGAGAATGATGGTTTCCAGTTTCATCAATATCCCTACAAAGGACATGAACTCTTCATTTTTTATGGCTGCATAGTATTCCATGGTGTATATGTGCCACATTTTCTTAATCAAAAGAAGACATTTATGCAGCCAAAAAACACATGAAAAAATGCTCATCATCACTGGCCATCAGAGAAATGCAAATCAAAACCACAATGAGATAACATCTCACACCAGTTAGAATGGCAATCATTAAAAAGTCAGGAAACAACAGGTGCTGGAGAGGATGTGGGAACACTTTTACACTGTTGGTGGGACTGTAAACTAGTTCAACCATTGTGGAAGTCAGTGTGGCGATTCCTCAGGGATCTAGAACTAGAAATACCATTTGACCCAGCCATCCCATTACTGGGTATATACCCAAAGGACTATAAATCATGCTGCTATAAAGACACATGCACACATATGTTTATTGTGGCACTATTCACAATAGCAAAGACTTGGAACCAACCCAAATGTCCAACAACGATAGACTGGATTAAGTTAACTATATTTTAATAAAGCCTTTTCTAAAGGCTTTATTATATATGTGTATATATGTATACACACACACCCATATATATGTATACATATATATATGTGTATATATATATACCCACACACAATCACTATGTGGATGAGTGAGTTTAATTAATTCTCATTTTACAAATGAGAAAACTGAGACTTTGTTAAAGATTACAAAAGTTTCTTGAGTTCTTGGTCCTTTCAGCTGGTTCACACCACCTCCCTAAATAGGGTTTGCCAAAACAAATAAACAAACAAAAACTTAAATATAAAGAAAACAACTATAATCTGCAAATATAGTGGGTTTATGCATGAAACTAGTTAATTTGCATTAAGGTAGACAGTACAGAGTAGGACATCTATGTCTCATTGAATCAGAGTGCCTTAGTTTGTCATCAAAGAAACTAGTGTAAGTGGGTTTGTTTGCTGTAGATTATTAGGGAGTCCACTCCATTTTTTATGATACAGAATAGGGATGTATCCAATTGAATGTAAGAACTATAATAAAAATTCTTTTCCAAAATCATAATATTCCAAAGTACAATTATGGAATTCCAAAATTAAATTATCTATACCATTTTGGCTCTCAACATTTATTTGACTTAGTTTTGCCCTTGATTTTATAGAATAAAGGTCAATGATTTTCTGCTTGCTAACTTTGCTACTAATAAAGCTTTTGGTGGTGTATTTGTTGAGTATTTTGATTAGCATTTTTCAACTGATTAGAACAAAATGTAACCAAAGCTTCTCCAAAAATGTAACTATCTTTGTCAGTCACTTATGGTTATTTATAAATACATTTCTCTAAATTTCTAACATTTTAAAATTCAAGTGAGGGGGCAGCAAAGAGAAAACACATACTGCTAGCTCAAATTTTTTAAAATTATTTTTACTTCCACATCAGCTTTGTCACACACACAAAAATTGTTGTTAAGTTATTTTGGGTATATATGTATATGTATATATAAATTTCATCAATTCTAACAATAACTAATTCTATTTTTTGATACATTATAGTAGTGTGTAGGAATGACTTAGGAACTATGTATGCACCACAACCAATTTGATAAGAATATTTCTATACCATTTATTTATTAAATTGATAAAACATTATTTTAGCACAATATAGTATTGCCCAAAATTCATGTTGGATTAGCCCAAAAGCAAACAAATGAAGTTTATGTCCTATGTTGAAACTCTTGACTGAACTGACTATAGCAGGCGTCCCCAATCCCCAGTACTGGTCCCTGGTCTCTTAGGAACACTGGTGCGTAGCAAAAAGTGAGTAAGTCAACTTTCATCTGTATTTATGGCCACTCCCCATCACTCGCATTACTGCCTGAGCTCTGCCTCCTGTCAGATCAGTGGCGGCATTAGATTCTCATAGGAGTGTGAACTCTATTGTGAACTGCACATGTGAGGGATCCAGGTTGCACACTTCTTCTGAGAATCTAATGCCTGATGATCTGTCACTGTCTCCCATCATCCCCAGATGGGACCACCTAGCCCAGGACTCTCACTGATTCTACATTATGGTGAGTTGTACAATAGTTTAATTATATACTACAAGGTAATAATAATAGAAATAAAGTGCACAATAAATGTAATGAGCTTGAATCATTCCAAAACCATCACCCCCACCCCAGTCCATAGAAAAATTGTCTTCCATGAAATAGGTCCCTGGTGCCAAAAAGGCAGGGGACCACTAAACTATAGCATTTACAATAATATCAGATACAATAATGTCAGATGTTTCATCTTTGACAGAATATACCTCAAAAAGTTTATTTTGACTCTATAAATTGGATGAAAAATTAAGCCACTATTGGTATTAACTGATTTTCTACCAATACATTTGATGACACTCACATAAAACTGGTGTCTTTTCACCATTTGCAACATCCTTCTTTTGCTAATGAATCCAACATATTAGCAGCTGTCTCTTCAGTTTTTATATGTGCATGAGAAATTTTGGTAACACTACTTGGAGCAAAAATGAGCAAATTCAATTGAGAGCAGTTATTTGATTCAAAGAAAATCATGTGCCACAGAACTATCTATAATAAACCTATCTTTTGTAGCTACATGTATTAAATTGTTATCTTTAGGCACAGTCTTTTAACATAACTATGAACTGTTGAGGTTAGATGTTGATACTTCATTGGCAGATTTTTATCTTCTGGTTTACATGTCGTCAGTAATATCCTCATGGTCCCCCTGGTGAGTGACATATGTTGACATTTTGTCAAATTAATCATTTATCAATTTCTCATCAGGTTTCCAACAGAAATTCACAACTTGAACCTGAGTTCTTTTACCCAAATGAACTTTCTGCTTTTTATGTCATTGGTGCTGAAACGTATATTGCCCAAAATGGGAGTAATATCAATAATATATAATAAATGCATAGTTGTAAATCTACACAAGGTAATAAATAATGAAACCGCACTTGCGAGAGTATTCAAACTACTTTCTATATACTCTTTACCGCAGGATTGTTTACCCTCTCCTTCTCACACATATTTCATGTGTAATTGACCTGTAATTTCGCAAATTTCCATAGAGCCCATCGGCTAGTAGTCTTGAGGCTTTGTACATTGGCAAGGGCCAGCAGTGCCAGTGGGACCAGTGATGTCAGATGCCTCTCCTTCCATAGCCCCATACTGTAATGCTTACTCAGCTGCTTATATCCTGTGTACTTCCTTTTGTTAGGGAGTTTCCTGCATGCTGTCCCTGAAATGGATGTCTTAGTTATGTTGTGTCAGGAGAGGGTTATCACTGGTTGCTAAAAGCAAGATTTGACCAAGCATTAGAGCAAGAACTTCCTTCACTGCACATGCATCTCACGTAGCCCTGGACACAATAGTAGAAATGGTGGGTCTTACCAATCCATCTCACCTTCTTTCACACACAACTAATGATAATACTAAGAAAAAGAAAAGTTTGGTAGGAGACTTCCAGTTTTGGATCTGTATTTAGAGAGTTGAGAAGTTGCCACTTCATCCTAACAACAAGTAAAGTGCTTAAAAGACTGAAAAATCAACAATCCAATCTTCTTGGATCTAGTAGAGAGAAAAAGACACAGGGTAAACTGCTGCCCTTAAGATGAGGGAGACAGGCAGGCAAATACAGACAGTCACAGCTTTCCAGAGTAAAGAGTAGAGACCCAAGAGTAGAACCCACCAAGGGAATCAGTGCTGGGGTAGGAAAAAGTGGGTTCTAATTAATAAATTGCTAAAAGCTCAGTGTGGACAACTGTGAAAGTTAGAGACTCCTGGGGAAGTCAGTCACAGGGTACTCCAACCTGCTTTTGTGAGTTTTAGTTCAGGGAGCTTGATGAGTTTTTTATAGTAAATATTTGAGAAAAATTATCTTGTGCTTTCAGCAAGGGGAGGGAAAGAGGAACCATTTTGAAAAACACCAGAGCACCCTGTTCTTTTTAACAAGGCCTGCCCTCAGGGGAAACTAATTAAATAGCACCTAACCTGCTGGGGTATTATCAGAAACTGACTTGGGGGAAGAAATATACCAAATTCTAGCCCAGTATAATCATCCTATTCCACCTAAGAGGGGAGGGAAAAAAACTCTGAAAACACTTATGAACCCACGGGTCAGAAGGATAGGCTTACTGAAAGACTAAGCCTTAATCATACAACCACAGAACACTTCCTCTGCCACCACAACTTAACAGAAGATTATTAAATGCCTATTTACAGCAGTTCATTTTATCCAGCACATCATGTCCAGCTATCAAGAAAAAATTACAAGGCATACCAGAAGGCCCCCCGCCAAAAAAAAGACCAACAATTTGAATAGATAGAGCAAGCATCAGAACCATATAGGGCAGGGATGTTGGGGTTATCAGACCAAGAAGTCAGAATCACTATGATTAATATGCTAAGGATTTTTATGAATAAAGTGAATAACATGCAGGAATAGGAGGTCAATGAATGTAAGCAAAGAGATGGACATCCTGAGGAAGACCAAAAAAAATGCTAGAGATAAAAAACACTGTAATAAAAATGAAGAATGCCTTTGATGGGAGTATTAGTTAACTGGACACAGATGAGGAAATAATCACTGAACTTAAGGATGTATCAAAAGATCCTCTAAAACTGGAAATCAAAGAGAACAAAGCCCTCCCCCCCAAAAAAAAGTTCAGAATATTCAAGGACTGTGGGACTACTGCAAAGGTGTAGCATGTGCATAATAAAATACCTGATGGAGAAGAGAGAAAGAAACAGAAGAAATAGTTGCAACAATAACAACCGAAGATTATCTGCAAAAAAAAAAAAATGTCAGACACCAAACCACAGATCCAGAAGTTCAGAGAACACCAAGCAGGATTAATGCAAAAAGCCCCAATATCTAGGCATATTATTTCAAGATGCAAAAATAAAAAATAAAAATAAAAGAAAAAACAATGAAAGAAGCAAGAAGAAAAGAAAAACACCTTTTATGTAGAAGAGTAAAGATAGGTCTTACATCCAACTTCTCATAAATCATGGAAGCAAGAAGAAAGTGAAGTAAAATATTTGAAGTATTGAGAGGAAAAACTGCCAACCTAGAATTCTGTATCCAGTGAAATTATCTTTGAAAGTAAAGGAGAAATATTTTCTCAAAAAAAGGCATTTTTAGTCAGTATATTGCCTTGCAATAGATATTACAAAGAAGTTCTTTAGAAAGAAAAATATAATGTAGGTCAGAAACTCAGATCTACATAAAAAGAAAGAACACTGAAAATAAGTATTGAAGTTAAACAGAAACATTTATTTTTCTTATTTCTAAGTGATTTAGAAGGTAACAGTTTGTCCAATATAATAATAGCAAAAATATATTTTATTATATATGTTTATGTGTGTGTGTGTGTGTGTGTGTGTGTGTGTGTGTGTGTACTCAGGTATGCTTATATGTAATTGAAATGAATGACAACAATGATACAAGGGACAGGAGGGAGAAATTAGAATTATTTTATTATAAAGTACTCACTATGCAAGAGTGGTACAGTGTTATTTGAAAGGTGACTTGGATTCATTATAAATGCATATTGCAAACTCTAGGGCAACCAATAAAGAAAGTTGTAAAAAAGTATAACTGATATGTTAACAAAAGAATCATAGAAAATGTTCAATTAAAACCACAAAAGGAAGAAAAAGAGAAGACAAAAATAGGAAAAAAAAAAGAACGAAGGTAAGAAATAGAAAACAATAACAAATATGGTAGACATTGATCCAACTATATCAATAATCGCTGTGAAAATAAATGGCCTGAATGTACCAATTAAAAGACAAAGGTTGTCAGAGTGGAAAAAAAAAAAAAAAACAAGATTCAACTATATGTTGTTTTAAAAACCCACTTTACATGTAAAGACACCTATAGATTAAAAGTAAATAAAGAAAGAAAATATATCATGCTAACACTAACCAAAAGAAAACATGGTAGCTATATTAATTTCTGATGGAACAGACTTTAAAGCAAGAAAAGTTATTAGTGCTAAAGAAGGGCATTACATAATGATACAGGGGTCTATTCTCCAAGAAGACATAATAATCCTTAACATATGTGCACCTAACAACCACAGAACACCAAACTACATGAGGCAGAAATTGATAGAACTGCAAAGAGAAATAGATGAATCTACTATTATCATGGCAGACTTAAACATCCCTCTATCAGAAATGGACAGATCCAGCAGGCAGTTAATCAGTAGGACACAGTTGAACTCAACAGCAACATCAATCAACTGGATATAATTGACATGTATAGATTACTTCATCCAACCACAGCAGAATACACATTCTTCTCAAGCTCACATGCAACATTCACCAAGATGGGCCATATTCTGAGACATTACAACAGCTTAACAACTTTTTAGAAAATATAGATCATTCAATGCCTATTCTCAAAACATATTGTAAATAAACTAGAAATCAATAACAGAAAGATTACTAGAAAATTCTAAAATACATGGAGGTTAAATGGCACTCTCTAAATAACACAAGTCAAAGAAAAAAATCTTAATAAACACTTAAAATGTTTTGAACTAAATGAAAATGAAAATACAACTTATCAAAATTTGTTGGATGCAGTGAAATCAGTGCTTAAAGGGAAATTTATAGCATTGAATGCATATATTAGAAAAAAGAAAGATCTAAAATCAGTAATCAAAGTTTCCACCTTGGGAAATTACAAAAAGAAGAGATGAAAAGAATTAGAGTAGAAATCATAGAAACTGAAAATAGGAAATCAATAATCAACAGAACTAAAAACAGGTTCTTTGAAGATTAATAAAATTGATAGGCCTTTAGCCAGGATATCTAAAACAATATAAAGGATGCACATTCTAATATCAGAAATGAAATAGAGGATATCATTATCGATCCCACAGACATTAAAAGGATAAGAAAGGAATACTATGAACAACCCTGTGTCCACAAATTTGATAACCTAGACACAATGGACCAATTCTTTGAAACACAAAATCTTCCAAGACACATACAAGAAGAAATAGACAATATGAATTGGTCTATATCTATTAAAGAAATTGAATCAAAAATTAGTTACCTTTCAGAACAGAGAGCGCAAGGCCCAAATGAGTGTACTGGTGAATTCTAGCTACCATTTAAGAAAGAATTTTTATCAATAGTCCAATTATACAAAGAAATTGTACAATGTCTTTCAAAGATAGAAGCAGAGGGAATACTTCTTAACTTATTCTATGAGCCCACCATTACTCTAATACTCAAACTGAAGACATTATAATGAAAAAAAGTACAGTCCAATATCTCTAATGAACACAGATGCAGAAATTCTCAACAAATATTATCAAATTGAATTCAACAATGTATAAAATTAATTATACAACATGGCCAAGTGGGATTTTTCCCCAGTATGTGAGGCTGGTTCAACATTCAAAAATTAATTAATGTAGATCACCTCTTCAAGAGGCTAAAAGAGAAAAATCACAAAATCATATAATTAGATGCCAAAAAAAAGCATTTGACAAAATCCAACACTTATTAATTACAAAAACACCCAGTAAACTAATAGAGAGAAACTTTCTCAACTTGGTGAAGAATATATACAAAAACCCCACAGCAAACATCATACTTAGTAATAAGAAACTTGAAGTTTTCCCAGTAATATCACGAACAAGGCAAAGATATTTCCTCTCACCACTGCTTTTCAACATCCTACTGGAGGTTATAGCTAATGCAATAAAACAAGAAAAGACAAATGCTATGAAGATTGGAAATAAATAAAGAAAATTACCTTTATTCTCAGATGACATGATCTTCCATGTAGAAAATTTGAAAGAATTAAGTATAAAAACTTCCAGAATCACTTATTAAAGCAATTATGGTGAGGTTGCAGGATACAAGTTTCATATTCAAAAGTCAATCGCTTTCTATATACCAGCAATGTACAAGAATAATTTGAAATTAAAATCATAATATCATTTACATTGGCATTTCCCCTAAAACTCAAATACTAAGTTACAAAGCTAACATAATATGTACAAGAGCTGTATGAGGAGAACTATGGAACTCTAATGAAAGAAATCAAACACTAAATGAATAGTGACATATTCCAAGTTCACTGATAGGAAGACTCAAATTGAGAAGATGCCACTTCTCAACTTGATCTACTGATTCAGTGTAATACCACCCAAAATCCCAGCAAGTTTGTGGATATCAACAAACTGATTCTAGTGAGGTGCAGTAGCTTGGGCTTGAAATTCCAGATATTCAGGAGGCTGAGGAAGAAGGATGGCTTTTAGCCCAGGAATTCACGACCAGCCTGAGTAATACAGTGTGGTCTTGTCTCTACAAAAATTTTTTTAAAATTAGCCCAGTATGGTGGTACACCCCTGTATCCCCAGACACTCAAAAGGCTGAGGTGGCAAGATCACTTGAGCCCAGGGGTTTCAGGTTGCAGTGAGCTATGATTGTGCCATTGCACTGCAGCTGGACAACAGAGTGAGATTCCATCTCTTACAACAAACGAAAAAAAAACAAAGCCTGAATTTAAAGTTTATATACAGAGACAAAAGTCTCAGAATAGCCAACACCTTATGGAAGGACAAGGAAAAGAGCAAAGTTGGATGACCAACACTGCTCAACTTCAAGATCTATTAGAACACTATAGTAATCAAAACGGTGTGGTATTGGTGAAAGAGTAGATCAATGCATCCATGAAATAGAATAGAGAGCTTAGAAACAGACCCACATAAATATAGTCAACTGATCTTTGGCAAAGGAGCAAAAGAAATACAATGGAGTAAAGACAGTCTTTTCAGAAAATGGCACTGAAACAACTAACATCTACATGCAAAAAAAAAAATCTAGACACAAAACTGACACTTTTCACAAAAACTAACTTAAAAGGAATCATAGACCAAAATGTGAGATGCAAAAGTATAAAACAAGAAGACAACATAGGACGACGCATAGGTGATATTGGATATGGCAATGACTTTTTAGATACAAGATAAAAGGCACAATTCACCAAAAATATTGACATGCTGGAATTTATCAAATGAAAAATTTCTGTTTTGTGGAAGAGAATGTAAAGAGAATGAGAAGACAAGCAGTAGCCTGGGAGAAAATATTTGCAAAGACACATCTGATAAAGGGTTATTACCCAAAATATACAAAGAACACTTAACACCCAACAATAAGAAAACAAACAACCCATTTAAAAAATGATCCAAAGACTTTAGCAGACACTTTATCAAATAAGATATGCAGATGGCATATAAACATATTAAAATATCCTCCACATCATATGTCATCAGGGAAATGCAAATTAAAACAATGAGGTACCACTTACACACCCATCAGAATGGTCCAGATCTAGAACACTGACAACAACAAATGCTGACAAGGATGGGAGCAATGGGAACTCTCATTTATTGTTGGTGAAAATGCAAAATGGTAACCCCTTTGGAAGGCACTTTGGCAGTTTCTTACAGAAGTAAACCTATTCTTGCCATATGATCTAGCAATTATGCTCTTTGGTATTTACCCAAAGGAGTTGAAAACTTATGTCCACAAAAACACTTGCACAAGGATTTTTATAGCAGCTTTTTAAAGAATAAATTATTCACATATATTTAACGTAAACAACATGATGTTATGGGATACATATACATAGTAAAATTGTTACTATGGTAAGGCAAAATAATATATCTATCATCTTACATAGTTACCCTTTATTGTGTGTGGCCAGAGCAGGTAAAATCTGCTTCAAGACCTATTAGAAAACTACAGTCATCAAGAAAGTGACAGTAATCACTGTCCTGATTACTGTAGTGTTCTAATAGGTCTTGAAGTGACAAAGTCAAATAAACAGAGTTAAAGAATAAAACACCGATTACCAGGAAGAAAGAGAAAAGAAATGGAGAGATGTAGGTAAAAGGATATGAAATAGTAGATATGGATGATGAACAAGTCTAGAGATCTAATGTAGACCATGAGAATTATAGTTAATAATATTTTATAACAGCTTTACTAATAATTAGCCAAAACATGGAATCAATATGTCCTTTAGTGGGTGAATGGGTAAGCTAATTGAGGTACATTCAGACAATGGAATATTATTCAGTGCTAAAAAGAAATGAGCCATCAAGCCACCAAAAGCCTTGGGGAAAACTTAAATGCGTATTAGTCAATCAAAGAAGCCAGTCTGAAAAAACTACATACTGTATGATTCCAACTCTATGACATTCTGAAAAAGGGAAAACTATGGAGACATTAAAAAGGTTAGAGGGGTTGGGCTCACACCCGTAATCCCAGCACTTCAGGAGGCCGAGGCAGGCGGATCACGAGGTCAAGAGATCGAGACCATCCTGGCCAACATGTTGAAACCCCGTCTCTTCTAAAAATACAAAAATTAGCCAGGCGTGGTGGCACATAACTGTAGTCCCAGGTTCTCAAGAAGCTGAGTCAGGAGAATCACTTGAATCCGAGAGGCAGAGGTTGCAGTGAGCCAAGCCAAGATTGCACCACTGCACTCCAGCCTGGTGACAAAGCAAGACTCTATCTCAAAAAAAAAAAAAAAAAAAAATTAGAGGGCTGAGTGTGGCATCTCACACCTGTAATCTCTGTAATCCCAACACTTTGGGAGGCTGAGGCAGGTGGATTGCTTGAGCCCAGGAGTTCAAGACCAGCCTGGGCAACATAGCAAAACCCCATCTCTACCAAAAAACTAAAAAAATTAGCAAGGCATGGTGGTGCGTGCCTGTAGTCCCAGCTACTTGGGAAGCTGAGGTGGGAGAACTGCTTGAGCCAGGGAGGCAGAGGTTGCAGGGAGCCGAGATCGTTCCATTGCAATTGAGACCCTGGGCAACAAACGGTGACTCTGTCTCAAAAAATAAGTAAATAAAAAAATAAGATTAGGGGTTGCCATGTTTGGGGTGGAAAGAATAGGGAAAACACTGCACAGGAAAAAGAAAAAAATGTAGCTTTTTGCCAAAGACCAAAATGACTAAAACATATTTTTTTCTGGAAGCTTTTTGAAATGTAATTGCTATCTTTGCAACTGCAGGCAATGAGTGTGAGTTTTACTCCTCTGCTTTTTTATGACCTTCCATAGCACATGAAGTATCAGCTGCTGGGGCCCATCTATGGAAGGTGTTTCTGTTTCCCTGGCAGGATGAGTCCATCCACATCCTATCTGAGCTCAGAGAAGTGGACAGGGGAGATTAAGGACATATTAGGGTCATAAATGACCTGCTTTTATTTTAAACTGTGTCTGGTCAAATGGGACACTGTACTCTTGAGAGGATAATTAACTCTATTTTTGTTTGTTTGTTTTTATTCAAGAGATGGGAAATGCGTAGAGAACGAAAGGAAGAAAGCATTCTGGGAAAATAGCTAACCTGCTTCTGGAGTTAGACAGCACTGAGCTTAAATCCCAGCTCTGCCTCTGAGTAAATTAGAGTCCTAGGAAAATTAAGTGAACGTCTTTATACCTCAATTTCTATGTTTACAACTGGTGAGAAAAACACCTTCTTTATAGAGCTGAAATGAGGAGTAAACAGCCATCTATTTTAAAGCTCTTACTGAGAGGTGACAGCGTGCTGGCAGTCCTCGTGGCCCTCGCTTGCTCTTGGCGCCTCCACGGCCTTGGCGCCCACTCTGGCCGCGCTTGAGGAGCCCTTCAGCCCGCCGCTGCACTGTGGGAGCCCCTTTCTGGACTGGCCAAGGCCGGAGCCGGCTCCCTCAGCTTGCGGGGAGCTGTGGAGGGTGAGGCGCAGGCGGGAACCGGGGCTGCGCGCGGTGCTTGCCGGCCAGCGCGAGTTCCGGGTGGGCGTCGGCTCGGCCGGCCCCGCCCACCCGCCCGGCCCGGGACAGTGAGGGGCTTAGCACCTGGGCCAGTAGCTGCTGTGCTCGACTTCTCGCCGGGCCTTAGCTGCCTCCCCGCGGGGGCAGGGCTCAGGACCTGCAGCCCGCCATGCCTGAGCCTCCCCCGCCACCGTGGACTCTTGCGCGGCCCAAGCCTCCCCGACGAGCGCCACCCCCTGCTCCACGGCGCCCGGTTCCATCGACGACCCAAGGGCTGAGGAGTGCCGGCGCACGGCGCGGGACTGGCAGGCAGCTGCACCTGCGCCCCGGTGGGGGATCCACTGGGTGACGCCAGCTGGGCTTGTGACTCTGGTGGGGGACTTGGAGAACCTCTATGTCTAGCTAAGGGATTGTAAATATACTAATGGGCACTCTGTATCTAGCTCAAGGTTTGTAAACACACCAATCAGCACCCTGTGTCTAGCTCAGGGTTTGTGAATGCACCAATGGACACTCTGTATCTAGTTACTCTGGTGGGGAATTGGAGAACATTTATGTCTAGCTAAGGGATTGTAAATACACCAATCGGCACTCTGTATCTAACTCAAGGGTTGTGAACACACCAATCAGCACCCTGTGTCTAGCTCAGGGTTTGTGAATGCACCAATTGTCACTGCATCTAGCTAATCTAGTGGGGACGTGGAGAACTTTCGTGTGGACACTCTGTATCTAGCTAATCTAGTGGGGTCGTGGAGAACTTTTGTGTCTAGCTCAGGGATTGTAAATGCACTAATCAGCAGCCTGTCATAACGGACCAATCAGCTCTCTGTAAAATGGACCAATCAGCAGGATGTGGGTGGGGCCAGCCCGAGCCAGCAGTGGCAACCCGTTGGGGTCCCGTTCCACACTGTGGAAGCTTTGTTCTTTCACTCTTTGCAATAAATCTTGTTACTGCTCACTCTTTGGGTCCACACTGCCTTTCTGAGCTGTAACACTCACCAGGAAGGTCTGCAGCTTCAGTCCTGAGCCAGCGAGACCACGAACCCACAGGAAGGAAGGAACTCTGAACACATCCGAACATCAGAAGGAACAAACTCCAGACACGCCACCTTTAAGAGCTATAACACTCACCGCCAGGGTTGGGGGCTTCATTCTTGAAGTCAGTGAGACCAAGAACCCACCAATTCCGGACACATTACTACTGGACCTAGCACAAGCAGCTAGCCGTTACAAGGCATCTATCAATTTTATTTTTTCATTTAATTCATACAAACTATGTAAAAGATGTTACTATATTTATGCTCTGAATATTGAGGCTTAGAAAAATAAAATAACTCCGTACACAGGACAGAGCTAGTATCCAGACTTGGGTTTTCCTGAAATAAAAGCCTATGATGAAGCGGTGCATGCAGATAGCATACTTGAGGATATAATTCCAGGGACAATGAACTAAGGCCAGGGTGTGCAACAGAAAGAAGAAAAGCCAAAACAAGGATGCACCATCCAGATGGCCACTTCAGAGGGCTTATAGGACCTTCTGGGGAGCTTTAAGAAAGGTCCCAGAATACCAGCATGGGCAGGTGAAGTCACTTCTTCATTTTTCTCATTCCCCAGTGGTCAGCACTAGGTTGCAGGAGAGATGTACGGCCCAGTTGGAGGCAGACCAGGCACTCTGGAGTTGCAGGTGCTGAAGGATCTCCAGGCCTGTGAGGATCTGGCTGCCTCCATGGTGGGCGAAGTAAGAGGCGGGGTATGTAACAGATCTGAACCAGCTAGTCACTGGAGGGCTTGGGTCTGTTTACCTCCAGAGCTTGCACTTTTTCTAACATACCGCATGATTTTCTGGAATACAGACACAATGACTTCCCAGTGCAAATCTTTCTGTGGGATGGTTCAACTCTGTTGACCTCGAAAGAGATCAGATGGCTGTAATATGTGATTTTGTTCTGATAGCTACTTCTTAAACTGCCTCTATCAGGTGGCACAATTGCAAATCGAGGGGGATTATGGTTTAATTATTTCCATATTGCATGCAAAGGAAACCTTGATGGTTCTCAATCTTGAATCCATGTTAGAATCACCTGGAGAGTGATTCTAGAAACCCAGTTTCCATTTCTCGGAGATTCAGATGTATTTGATCTGAGATATATTCTGGTGCTGCAGATGTGCAAATTCCCCAGGTGATTCCAAGGTGAAGGTAGGTTTGAGAATCACTGATTCAGAAACCAGCAGCCAGAGCAGCTGTCCGGTCTTTGTCTCTGCAGATCACATCCTTATATAGTCCTGAAACTTGCCCAAGAGTCTCCTCAACGTTCACTTCATTTTGCTCATATGAGAACAGCTGTAAGTGATGCTGTCATTCCTCTCCCATCCTCCCTCCCACTGCATTCCCAGCTGAGAGAATTCCCTTATCCCAAATTCTCCCTGTTTCATTGGAGGCCAGAGGTTACAGGTTTGGTTATACATACCTATTATAAATAGAGAAGAGAGCCCCAAGGAGATGAGGCTGAAGATAAATAAACATTTTATATAAATGAAAAATCAATAACAGAATATTGTATCATGTTAAGGTAATTTTTCCAGATATAAACTTTTCATGTTAGAATACTTCAAAAATACGAAGAAAACTATAGTCACCTAGAGCTAATCTCTATTAAGATGGTGTGTTTTTTTCAGTAGCCTTTATTTATGTGTATACATGTATTCATTGTAACTTCCTTGTTTAATCAAGTGTCTTTTCTTAACCAATCTTTCAATTATCAAATGAATGCTGTGACTCTTCAAAGCCTCTGATGGTAGATGACCATATCTGTCACTCCAGTTTGGAACTGAGGAAGCGGGGGCTGTGGCTCTCCTAGAAATCCCTTGCTGGGCAGAGCCATTTGCCATAAGGAACCTCTATTGTCCCTGCCTGGTTCTTCTCCTACAGCCAGAATCAATCCGCCAGAGGCAAGGTTAGGCAGGTGATGCTCTTGCCAGAAAAGTCTCGGGGTAGTCGGCTCTCTGAAGGCAGGGGCTGTGTGCTCTCTCCCGGCTCTCCTGCTGCACTTTGCCTGGCCCCAGACTCTGCACAAAGGGGATTGTCAGTAACTGGGAATTGACCGAGAACTATGTCATTAAAAATTCATAAATACCTCCCAGCATTTCAATGAATATCCAAAGAATATGGTGCCCTTAGCTACATTATTGTATAATCTAATCAATAAGAAGATGAAAACAAGGAGCAGAGAAGCTCCTCAATGTCCTAATTGTTTATCAAGAAACAAGAGAAAAGAATAGAAAGTGTTTGGTCCTGAAGCAAAAGGAATAGGTCACCTTTACTCCTGTTCATTTCACTTCAGCTGCCTGATTCAGTCCCTTTTCTCTTTCTAATTGCCTGGGTGTTTTGTTTGTTTTTGCCTGTTTTCAGTTTTTTAAAAATTGTTGTTTAATTTCCCAGGAATTCATCTATTTTTTTTCTCAAAAAGCTAGGTTTTGGACTGTTATATTTTACTTCTTCATATTTTTAACTCATTGTTTTCTGTTTTAATATTTATTGTGTTCTATTTCTTATATTCTTAGGGTATAGTTTAATAATTATTTGAATTAAAGAATAGTTCAGTTTACATCCTTTTGGCAACATGCATTGCAAGTTTACCATTTAACACTGATTTTGTTACATTTGACAAGACTATGCTTTGTTCTCATATTGTTGGCTTATGAAAAATCCGATGCTGAGATTTCATTCTTGTCCTCTTTAAGCAATTTTTCAAAGCAACTGTTTTTCAATTTTTAAGTGATTTCTTGTTAACATATTATTTTCCATTGTTAATTGATTTGTGGTGAAAGGATGTACCTTGGCTATTTTATAATTTGAACAAGGTCTGATATTTTTTTCCAATGCTTCTCAGACTTTAATGTGCATATACATCCTCCTGAGATCTTGTAAAAATGCAGATTCTGATTCTGGAAATCTGGAGTCACTGAGGATGCTGCCTACCTGTCAAGACCCCAGAGGACGTCCAGGCTGCTAGTCATAGAGCCTATATAGCTTGAGTAGTCAGAATGCAGAATATGAACATTTTTAAAATAGTTCAGAGATGTTTGTAAAGAAGATGTAGTGTTTTAATTTTGTTTGTAATAAACAGAATTAAATATATATGTACTTATTGTAGATATATTGTAAATATAATCTTTGAGGGGCATTATATGCATTAAAAGCAAAAACTTTAGAACCAAATGGCTTGTATTCAAAATCCACTGAAGTCACTTTCTCCACGTGACCATATGGAAAAGCAACTTATCTGCTTCACAGAGTGCAATCATTACAAAGAATTAATATCTGTAAAGATAAGTGTTTTTGTTTTTATTATTTATCATACTTTTTGTATTTTTCCAAGCATTATGAAAAGTATTCACTCTATATATTTGGATGTTCTGTAATTTGGTGCAGAAGAATTCACTATTGTTAGGTATTTATTATGCATTTTATATCTTTAATACTAATAAATATCTACTATATTACAAGAACTATTATGATTTATGGTTCATTTCGTTTGAGTTTGTGTACTTTGAATATTTCCATGCCATTTTCTTTTTTATGTCTCTTATAAGCATCAGGCAGTAGGACTTTAATCCCAAAGGCTTTAATTCAAGAGTCATTGCTTTGATCAAGTTTATTTATTAAACTGCCCTAGTTAAAGTAGAACCAGATATAATCATGGCAAAAGCTTAATAATGTTATCAATAATATAAGTGACTGACACATTCATTGCTTGTGTATATATTTCATTACTCTTACAAGCAGCCTTTTGGCTTATTTTGAGAAATAATTTAGAGGTAATTCAGTCTCACTTCCCACTGAATGTATAAGATTCCAAAATGGTGGTCAATTAACTTTCATCACCAATAGCTTGCATCTATATGCCCCTCCTCATCCCATCTCCATGCTTCTTCCCAGAAGTATTCATTATCCTGAAGTTTAGGTTTGTTTTTGTGTTGCCTAGTTTAGAATACATTTATATGTACTGTGCTTGGAAAATATACTGATTAATTGTAATGGTTTTGAATATTAACAATAAAGATATTTATACTGCATCTAGTCTTTGTATTGCTATTTTTGTTCAATATTATTTCTGCCTTTATATTTCTAGACTTCATCCACTTTGTTGCTTATAGCAATAGTTTATTCATTATCACTGCTGAAGATATTTCACTGTGTTTATTACTACAATGTATTTATTCTCCTGTTGATAGACACTTGAATTTTTTTCCCAATCTTTTGCTATTATGAACAGTGGTGCTATGAAGATTCATGCTAAATCTCCTGGGGCACATGCACTTGGGATTGGTGAATGTTTGACTTGACAAGATGCTTCTACATTGTTTTCCAAGGTATGTACACTAGTGAGTATTAATATATAAGTGTTTTACCTCGACTCCTTGATTTTGCCAATGTAATGGTACAAAATGATATCTCTTTGTACTCTTCATCAACATTTACATGATTACTACCAAAGCTAAAATGAATATTTCACATATCAAATAGTAACATATACTTCTTTTGCTCTAAAATTTCTGTTCATGTTTTTTCTATTTATTAATTAGGTATATTTACCTTTCGTTTTTATTTAAAACGGTTTTTACATATTTTTTCATTCCAGCTTTGGTCTGTTATATGGGTTGCAAATATCTTCTTCTACTTTCTGGCTTATCTCTTTAATCTTTAAATGGTGCCTTAATGGAGAAGCATTATTAATTTTTTCAGATTAAACCTCTGAGGACTCATCAGTTCCATCAAGGTGTCCCTTAAACTTGCACCTGGTGCAGGCAGTTCTCCCTTAGCACCTGTTCAAATGCTTGTAGAACAGCCTTTGTCATAAAATAGTTTATTCTGATGTTTCCTCAGTTTGACTGTGAACTCCTTCAGAATGAAAATTTGTAATTTCCTCATTTATTATATTGGAATAAACATAATTCCTTTCTCACAAGTTTGCTTTGAGTATCAAATAAGCAATTGGCTGAACATATTTTGTTGGTTTAGGTTATATTAAGATGTTACATCTTATTTATAATATACTGCTTTAATGACTCCAAATTGGTCTAGCCAGCGTTCAGATACACAGAGACTGTGGAGTTTATGCTTTTGCTATTACATCATGATTGAAACCACTTAAGTGCTTTCATTAAACTACCCTAAGCACAGTCTATGTTAAGTTTCTGCCCAAGTAATCCAAGTCTTCCCTGCAGTACCCCAAAATAGAACACTGCTGTGGTATGCTTTTCTTCTTTAAAAGTGGAGAAGAGTAAGAAATTTGTTGGGAAAAGAAAGTCCCAGGGTGCTGGAGAAAGCTAGAGTGTTTGTCTGCATTGCACGAATTTCTGCATACATGCTCCCCCAACACGAGTGACAGCTTTACCCTGAGAAAGTCACATTCATTCTCCTGTGATCTGCAGCCCATGCTTGAGTGTGGTTTCTCAGGTAGGAGCCTATTGGGTGGGAACACGGGCAGGTTTGTAAACTTAGAGCAAAGCCACACTAACTGGACCTTGTGGTAATTGAAAGCACAACCTTGGCCTTTTTGTACCAGACTGTAATCAACTAAGTTGGGGAAATTGTTTCCTCTGATACCGGGAACAGGGATAACAAGAAGGGGGTGGCCTGAGTACACCAAGCGAGCGCCCTGGGCAGAGCTGGCTTTTTCAGAACACCTTTGCATGAATGGGCACAGTGGCATGACACTCCCAACAGGAAATGTATATTCAGAAACCCTTTTGAGATTTCTCCCTGTTCTCCTTCCCTTGTCATTCATTATTTTATTTCCTTTAGGTTTGATTAAATAGCCTGCTCTGTTACCAGAACAAAATTAATGATTCAAGTGTACAAGGAACCAAATTAATCTCTCTTGACCTTTCTAATATGAAGTGTAATCTTTTGTGGTTGTGAAAAAGAGAACTTTGTACAAACTGAGGTTAAGCATGATTAAAGAATGCCTGTGTAACATGAACATATTCTGCACATTATTTTCCTGGCGAGAGGTTTTACAATGTCAGGAAAATACTGTTACATATATATTTGTTTAAAAAGGATCATTATCTTAAAGGTAATGTTGGAATCCTTAAGGTTTGGGACAGGGAGAATTTTAGAAAAAAGTACAATTCTATACATAAAATGGAAGTTGATATTTTACTTTTAGTTCCTTGTCATGTCTAAATTTTCACTACAGGAGAAATACTGTGAGTCGTAGCAGCTACAGGTTTTACATACTTGGTTAATTAGCAATTCTTACCAAACCGAGTGTATCATTTCTCTTTAGAATCCTACATGGCCTCGATTAGACATATTTACGGGAAAAGTCAATGGATAAGACATTAGAGGCCAACCTCAAAGTCAGAATAGAGCAACCGTAGACCTTAGAGAAGTGCTTTATTAGCCAAGAATTGGTTGGTTATTGATCCTGGTCTGTGTCTCTGGTCACAATAGCACTTACCCTAATTTTTCTAGTGTAAATATAAGTAAATTTGAATGGGTGTTGCTGAAAACAATCTGTAAATCTACATTTTGTGGTTTTGGTTGTAATTGTAGTTACTGGAAGGTTCAATATCTGGGGCATGTGGAGGAGACAAGGCTGTGGCCTGGTACTCTGCTCTCTTCAAATACCTCCTGAAGCACTTTCTCAAGGGCTATTAAAGTGACTCTGGCTCTCTCTGCTCAGAAGCACAGAAACCACATGGGTACTCAGCCGAAAGGAAACTGGGGGCTGGGATGAGTATTGTCAGAAGATATGTTGTGCATTTAACTTAGATTCATTTTCCCCCCCTGAGGTCAACCAAGCAATTAAGAAAGAAAGATATGAACAGTTTCACTGCTTTCTTGAAGGTAAACAATAATAAATTCACATTGGTTGCAACATTGTCATTCCCCGGCCTTTGAATCTTCTTTTCTTTTCCTTTGTTTGTCTCAGCGCCATCTTATATTTGATTTTGGAGAGTTTCTAACAAACGCTGTATTCTCATCACAACCTAAGTTCTAGTTGTACTGGGAAACACCTCCCCTTAACAGAAGATGCTACAGGGTTAATGAGGGTTAATGGGTATTGTATTTCACCTGGATATTGCCAAGAAAATTTTAGCTGAGATGAAATGGTGGTGGGAAATGGCTTCAGTGATGATGAAACAAGCACAAATAAAGCGTTGAATAAATCACACCATTGGAAGACCGTGAAATAGGAATTTTGTGAGTCTGAATTACTAGTGCTGAAGTATTATCATTTTCATTCTTTCCAAAGAACTCTGTACCTTTAACTTCCATTGAAACATTACATAGAAATTGTTTCTGCAAAACGAAAAAGTAATAATTAGACATGTGAAAAAATGATGTGAATTAAACTATCTGAACAATACCTGCACACACACACACACACACACACACACACACACACACCCCAAATCATAACAGAATCTTCAGAAGAGGCGATGAGTGGTGAAGATGGATCTTCTAGATCTTATACGATAGCCAGTTATCTGCTTTCTGGTTGGAGAGTGGTTGTTCACTTGTGTTAAGTAAGTAATTTGTGCTTACTGGGGGGCAATCTATTTAACTCCAAGCAATGCTTTCTTCTACTGGGTACTTCTGTTTTACAGCTGACATCTCTAGCTTCAGGTCCTCACCATCTATTAGTCCCAGCCACAATGAATGAATAACATTCTGCAAAGCTTGTATTTTCAGTTCGTATTTCAGTGGCTTGCCACATGCTGTTTCCTCTGCCTACTATACCATTCAAACCTTTTTCTCTACCTGGCAATTAATTGTACTCTGGAGACTCTCACCAAATGTTGCCTTCTCTGGAAAGCAAGGTACCTCCCAACCCATTCTATATTCATGTAGAAATATGTGCTGAATTCTAACAGCATAATAGCATCTCAATTATTCCTGCAAAACTGTGGAAAGAGGAAGAGTGTGTTGGTTTGTCTGTCTATAGAAAGCAACTGTCATACTGTTTGTGATGTCATTGCTATACTCAGTAAGTATTGACTGATGAGTGAATGCATGAGTGAATAAATAAATGAGTGAGTGTGCCAGAGTCTCTTGGTAAGCCTAAGCAAGCCCATCAAAGTAAGGCAGAATTTACATCCAAAATGCATGTTTAAGGGTTAGGTAAGTGACCTAAATTAAAGTGACGTGGAGTGGCATTTATGTTGCCTAAGCAAATTGGTATATATATCCATCCAATGTTGCTAGGTCTTCTACTTTTCAAGATAAACCAGAAATTTGGCTTTATATTTAGAACCAAACATCTTTTTAATTTTGGAAATTTACTGTGTTTTGTGTGGTCCACACTGTCCCAGATAAAATTCTTCACCAGAAAATTCTGTAGTATGAGACATGCCTAGGTCTGTTTCTCCAGCAAAGTAAGATTTCAGAACCATCAAAAGACAATGAATGATGTGGGCAAGACAGGGTGCCTTCGGGACCTGAGAACTAAATGCACTTACAGGATTGACCAGTTGCTTAGGTAATGGAGCCAGTTACTTGGCCTTGGAATTTATTTTGCCTAAAAGAACTTGTATGGAATCAGGAAAGTGTAATGTTCAATGTTCAAGACAGCCTCCATTGACAGCATCTGGGAATCCATTATCAGTGAGGTCATGATAAGGCAAAGAGAGCTAGAAAGACAGAGAACCCAAGAGCACATATCAGCCAAAGCCACAGGATACACTTATCAAGATGTGTCAAAGAGAGAGGTTTATTTGAAGAACAGATGATTGTCTATTTCTATGGAATCTGCCAGAAAGCTACTAGAACTAATAAGTGAGTGTCTTATTCTGTTTTGTGCTGCAGTAACAGAATATCTGAGACTGGGTAATTTATAAGGAACATAACTTTATTTCTCACAGTTCTGGAGGCCGGGAAGTCCAAGATTAAGTGCCAGCATCTGGGGAAGGCTGTTCTCTGCTTCCAAAATGGAGCCTCTTTCAGAGTGGAGGAATGCTGGGTCCTCAAATGGCAGAAAGCTGAAAGCAAAAGTGATAAGCTACTTCTGGCAAGACCTTTATAATGACATTAGTCTACTCATGAGGGCAGAGCCTTCATGCCCCAAATACCTCCCTAAATGCCTCACCTCCCAATACCATTGCATTGAGGATTAAGTTTCCAACACATGAATTTTGAGAAACACATTCAGACCATGGCAGTAAGTTTAGCAGTCACAAGATATAAAATCATTGCCAAAAATAAATTGTATTTCTACATTCTAGTAACCCAAAACTGAAAATTAAAAATGTCAATTACAATATCATCAAAAATAGGAAACTGGGGATAAATAGGAAAAATAAAATTAAAAAAATAGTTAGTAGGGATAAATCTGGAGGAGAAAGAGATATGTGGCTGGGAATGCTGGCTCATGCCTATAAACACAGCACTTTGGGAGGTCACAGATATAAATGTAAAATATGAAAGTATACAACTTATAGAGGAAATAAAATTCTTTATAATTTTGGATTAGGTAAAAATATCTTAGATACAATGCAAAAAGTCCAGTCTATGACAGAAAAGAAATTGGTAAATAGAAATTCATCAAAAATAAAAACTTCTGCTCTCCGAAGACATTAAGAGAATAAAAATAAATGTCATATACTGAGAGATAATATTTGCAATTCATATATCTAATAAAAAACTTGTACCCACAATATATAAAGAACTCTCAAGATACTATAATATGGAAACAAACAACCCAACATAAATGGGCAAGTGATTTGACAGACACTTCATCAAAGAAGACAAACAGATGACTCATAAGCACATGAAAAAATGCTCAGCATCATTAGTCATTGGGATATCCAAATTAAAACTACAGTGAGATACCACTCTATGCCTATTAGAATGGGTACAATCAATAAGTCCTACATACCAATGGTTGGCAAAGATTGGGAGAAACAGGAATTCTGCTACACTGCTGGTAACAAAATAAATTGGTAAACCACAGTGGAAAACAACTGGGCAGTTTCATAAAAAGTTAGACATATACCTGTCATATGATCCAGCCATTCTATTTCTAGGTACTTGTCCAAAAGAAATAAAAATATATGTTCATGCAAAGATTTGTTCATGAATGTTCATAGAAGCTTTTTTGTAATAACCAAAAACTGGAAACATCCCAAATGTTAATCAACAGATGAGTACATCAACAAGTTGTGGTACACAATACAATGGAATGCCACTGAGCAATAAAAGTTATGAATTATTGACACACAACTGCAGGGTTGAATCTCAAAATAATTATATTAAGAAAAAGAAGCTTGGCCAAAAAAATACATGTGGTATAATTTCATTTATATAAAGTTCTACAAAAGGAAAATGAATGTATATTGACAGAGAACAGGTCAGAAGTTGTACAGAGGCAGAGGGAGAGATTACAGCGAGGTAAGAGGAAACTTGCAGGTAATAGATCAGTTTATTATCTTGATTGCTATAATGGTTCCATAACTGTGTAAATAAGTCAAAACTTATTAAATTGCACATTCTACATATATTCAGTTTATTGTGTGTTAATTATACCTCAACAAACCTATTAAGTGAAATATGGAGAAGACGCCATCTGCTGGGTTGGCCTGCAGTGCTGAAAAATGAGCAGACCAAGGTCATTCCTGGTTCCAGAAAAGATGACTCTCCAAGCTGTTTCTCCATGCAAGGACTTAGGCCTGGGAAAAATGAGTGCATCTAAGTTATTGGGTCTGGGTACAAGGAGAAGGAAGGCAATCACCTCGTTACTAGAACCAAGACGCAAGGTCAGAGTCCCCATTGCTGAACTCTTGAACCAAAGCTTCTAGAGTTTCTCATGAGAACAGGATTGTTCTGATAGCTAAGGATAGATTAAATCCTAACAAGAGATGTCAAGGGTGCTTGTCACGTATGGGGTGAGGCTGAAGAGGCAGAGCGCCAACCTTCTAGCCCAGTTATCTCTCCCCTACACTGGAACACACTTGAGCTTCAAAATGCCTCATTGCAGTTCACCTGTCCTATAAAGTATCTCTGCAAGGTTGTAAGGGTTTCCTTCTCTTCTCCCTTTTTAAGGACTTCACCTAAACTATCCTAGACCCATTTCAATAATTTCAGTTTTTAACATAACCTATCGTCCTCTCACCTATTTTGCATGTTGAAGAAATGTTTCCATCATGCGAAGGTGCTACGCTAGGTTCTAGAGATACTTGTAACCCTCTACTGGCAGAAATGCTCTGAAAGATATTATAGAGGTATCTTCTTGCTTCAAAGGGATGAGGGGGGTTTCTCAGATAAAAAAAGACACAGGGGGATGACCAATGTATGTACCTAAGCCACTCCACCCCCTCTCCTATAATTGCTCACTCTCACTTCCACCCTTACACCTTTTTGCTGATCTACCTCGGTGTCTCAGGTCTTTCACCTCCTTTCCAATAAGTTCACACTTAACCCCATCCACTGGCCTTGCTACGCTTACTGATGAGCTGGATCTTCTGATACACACACATGCACACACACACACGCCTGCAGTCATTATATCCATGTGGTTAAAAATCAGTTTGTAAAATTGCTCACTTATTGCACCTGTATAGTTGAAAAATAAGATTCTTTAATGGCAGGGATCATATCTTCTATGCTTATTTGCCCCTGAAGAGTTCTGTTTCCATAAATGAGGTCATCTGGAGGGAGGCAGACTTAATGACACCATCTTGGTTTAGATAACCATTTGATTAAATACAGCCCAAGCCTTCCAGAATTGACAATTCACCTCTTGTGTAGCACACCTATAGTTTAATTAGAAACCATTAAACTTTTGCAGCTCACTGTAAAAATAGAGATTCTAACAAAAAATAATTGGACAAACTTATAAATGTACAACATAAAGTTGATTGTCATATGGTTCAAAGTGGCAAAATTACTAAAGCAACATAAAGGTCCATCCACAGGAGAATTGTTAAATCAATCATGTCATACTCATCCCCTCGTGTATCATACAGATATTAAAGAGATGAGATCTAGATAATGATCCCTGCAGTACACAGCAAAATGAAAAAAATTATACACGTGGACTAATCTTACTTTTGAACACACATCATATATGTGTACATATATACCCATTTGATTTTGGTATCTCTGGGTGGTAGGATTATAGGCGGTTTTTATTTTGTTTTATATGCATATTTTTATTATTATTTCAGAATTCCTTACAAAGAGCAGGCATTACTTTCATAATTGGAAATTATTTTTTTCCACTTGGGCAAATAGCCACTATTCACATCTCACCACTGGCCTTGGCTGTAGGCCAGGGAGTCCATTCTCAGGATGTGGGGAGAGGGAATGGATCTGTCTTGTGTAGCTGATGGTTCTGACCCCTGACCTCCTCTTTGATTAACACTGAGACCAGCTGACTAATTTAACATGTGCCATTTCATAGGTTAGAGCAGCCTTTTAAACAATGCTTAAAGATGGTCAAGTTTACCAAAAAAAAATTAATCTCCAAAATGCGCCTTTGCTCATACTTATTAAAAACTTCTTCCTCAGAGCGTGCTCTGTCTAATGTAAATCCATATTTTTAAATTCCTAATGAAAGTTAATCATTGAATATAATGTACAATATATTATAATATAATGCATAGTAACAACATAAACTGTGGCTATATTAGTTTCGTAGGGCTGTCATAACAAATTTACACAAGCTAGATGATTTTTTAAAACCAGATTTTGGCCAGGCCATGGGGCTGATTCTTGTAATCACAATTTGGGATGCCAAGGCAAGAGGATCACTTGAGGCCAGGAGTTTGAGACCATCCTGGGCAAAGAAGTGAAACTTCATCTCTACCAAAAAAAAAAAAAAAAAAAAAGTTAAAAAAAAAAAAGTGAGGTTGGGCATGGTGGCTCATGCCTATAATTTCAGAACTTTGGGAGGCTAAGGAGGGGGGATCAACTGAGTTCAGGAGTTCGAGACCAGCTTGGCCAACATGGCGAAACCCCATCTCTACTAAAAATACAAAAATTAGCTGAGGATGGTGGTGTGCGCCTGTAGTCCCAGCTGCTAGGGAGGCTGAGACAGTAGAAATGCTTGAACCCGGGAGGCAGAGGTTGCAGTGAGCCGAGATCATGCAACTGCACCTCCAGCCTGGGTGACAGAGTGAGACTCTGTCTCAAAAAAAAAGGTAGCCAGACATAGTGATGTGTGCCCGTAGTCCCAGCTTCTCAGGAGGCCAAAGCAGCAGGATCTCTTGAGCCCAGGATTTCGAGGCTGCTGTGAGCTACGATTGTGTCACTGCACTCTAGCCTGGACAATAGAACGAGATGCTGTCTCTTAAAAAAGAAAATAATAAACACTTTGGGAGGCCGAGGCGGGCAGATCACGAGGTCAGGATTTCGAGACCAGCCTGAAAAACATGGTGAAACCCTGTCTCTACTAAAAATACAAAAATTAGCTGGGCGTGGTGGCAGGCACCTGTAATCCCAGCTACTCAGAAGGCTGAGGCAGGAGAATCGCTTGAACCCAGGAAGCGGAGGTTGCAGTGAGCCAAGATCATGCCACTGCACTCCAGCCTGGGCGACAGAGCGAGACTCTGTCTCAGAAAAAAAATGATGATAATAATAATAGTAATAGTAATAAAATAGAACGAAAACCAGACATTTAGAGTGTTAGGTGGGTTGGTTCCTCTTGAGAGTTCTGAGGGAGGAGAATCCGTTCCTTTCCTCTCTCCTATCAGTTCTTGGTGTTCCTTCATTTGTAAATGCCTCAGCCGAGCCCCTGCCTCCATCTTTACATGGTATCCTCTGTGTGTGTCCTTACATGGTCCTCTGCTTATAAGGACACGTGTCGTATTGGATTAGAGGCCCACACTATTCCAGTATGATGTCATCTTAACTAATTACATCTGCTGTGACCGTATTTCCAAATAATACCACATTTTGAGGACAACAACATAACTATTTTTAAGGGGGCTGGGTGGCACAATTCAATCCTTAAAATTTGCCTAGAAGAATTTGTAGGATTAAATGCCCAAAGAGGCCCTGCAAATACCTGGCAATGCCAATTCCAGCCCCTCTGTTCATATCCACCCTGCTAGAATTGATGAAGCATGCCAACCATGCACAGTTGGAACTTCACAGATTTTAACATATCCGAGTTCTGTTATTATCTTATCACTTTACCCCAGGAAGCAGCCACATCAAAACAATTTACCACCCTTCCTCTATCTCTTTTATGCTTGAGGGGCCAGGAAGGAGCTCCTGGCTGGTCTTATCTTCCCTGGGAAACAGTCACAGGGGCACTCAGATTCACACTGAGCAACCCCTGGCCTCCATCACTGCTCCCCAGAGTCCTCTGGCCTCCAGTCTCTCCTCCCTTGAATCTATGGTATTGACTTTCTGAGTCAAACCAAGTTACAGAGCTACCAACACCCTAAACCTCCTCGTTCTGTGCGCTAAGAGTTAAGCCAGTGTGCTCAGAGGGGCCTTGGTGCTCTCCTCTTTGATCTTGTCCTCTGACCCACTACATAGATGCTGTCCAGCAGTCAACAAACCCACTCACTGCTTTCCTCACACACACACACACACACACACACACACACACAGGCACCTGCATGCACACACAGACACAGACATGCGCATGCACACACGCATGCACACACACACGCACACGTGCATGCACACACACATGCACGCGTGCACACACACACGGTGTGTTTCCTGCTGCAGTGCCCTTGCTCTTCTCGCTGCCTGGGATGCTGCGCCAGCCCTCACAACAGGATTAATTCCTATCTATTCAAAATTCTGCACACATACGCTCTCCTCCAAGGAGCCCTGTCTGCTGCCGCTAACTGAATGTCATTTCTCTTTTTCCTGTTCTATCCACACCTTTCCTACAGAAATTCCTATCTACTTTGCTGATGTCTTTTTATATTCCTGCTCTTCTACCAGAGTATTTCTCCTCCAAGGCAAATCCATCCATGCTGGCCTAAGTGAGCAAAAGCTCTCAGTGGTTCCCTGAGCCTGCTGAGGCAGAAGAGGGTAATGGTAGGAGCATGGGATCTGGATGCAAACTGCCTCAATGTGAATCCTGGCTCAGGCGTGGTGTAATCAGAGGAGTGTGGCTCCTGGTTAAAATCCTATCTGTGATTTCTCAGGCCTGACCGTAGACTATTATGAAAGCTTTGCCTAGCAGGCCCCTCAGGGGAAACTGCCATCCCTGCACCAGGCTTGGTGCACAGCCAGCACATTGCAATCTCTGAAGGGATTTGCAGTCAAGGCTTCAGAACCCCCTGTCCGGTCAGGCTCTTGCACAAGTTTGCATTCTTAGCTCCTGCTCCTGCATTCCTGGGTCACTTTATCTGAGGTCTTGGTGGGGAGGTCTTCTTCGGGCATCTCTGCGGAGGCCTCTTTATGGTGGAGCGGAGGAAATCTTGAAGATACTTTTCCCTACTCTACTTCAGTACTTTTCCACTCCTAGTCTTTCCTTCTTGTCCTCTCCCTGCCACCACCTCAGGGTGCACAAAACTTCTAGAGCCTTTTGTTGGGGGCTGCCTCCACCCGTGAGATGACCCCACATCTGCATTGATCCACGTGACCCGTGTGCCATTCCATGGGGGAAAATGGAACAAGGGGTGTCGGTGCTTTCTCTGGCCTTACCCTCTTGCTTGCACTATCACAGTAAGTCATTAAAGGCTTAACTCATTTATGGCTTGTTGCTTTAGTTGGCTACTCCAACACCTGGCAACTCAATGCGCTCCTTTTCTCTTTCTCTCAGCTCAGCTGAGCTCCTGACAAAACCAGGGTATAATAGAACCTAACGTCTAGGAATATTGCAATAGCCAACTAAGACAATGCATGTAGCATTTTATTTTTAATTGTGGTTAAAAAAAAATGTAACCTGAGGTCTACAGGCTTTATTTATTTATTTTTATTTATTTATTTATTTGTTTGTTTGTTTATTTATTTATTTATGAGATGGAGTCTCACTCTGTCACAGGCTGGAGTACAGTGGCTCGATCTTGGCTCACTGCAACCTCCACCTCCCGGGGTCAAGTCATTCTCCTGCTGCAGCCTCCAGAGCAGCTGGGATTACAGTCACGTGCCACCACACATGGCTAATTTTAAAAAAAATATTTTTGGTAGAGACAGGGTTTCATCATGTTGGCCAGGCTGGTGTCGAACTCCTGAACTCAAGTGATCCGCCCACCTTGGCCTGCCAAAGTGCTGGGATTACAGGCATAAGCCTCTGCAGCCAGCCTACATGCTTAAATTTTTAAGGACGCAGTGCAGTATTGTTACCTATAAGCACAATGTCGTAGAGCAGATCTGCAGAACTTTTTCATTTTGCACTACTGAAACTCTAGGGCTAGGGGGAGTGGCAGATGGAAAGTTGCTGTATGTATAGCACCTTTTAATAGAAACCTGGTACATGGTCTTTCTCAATAAATGCTTACATTTATTGTTATTATTGCTATTGCCTACGTTATTACCGCGACCTTCTTCAAGCCCTGAAGCACATGAGGGCTTACATGAGCGTGCCGCCTTCCAAATAATGCCTCATTTTGCACTCTGCTGAATGGGAGAATATTAAATGCTATAATTCCACCTCCTGCCTTTTCACTGTCTTCAGCCATAGCAAATTCTTTTTAATTCCCGCCAAATATATCATTCGTCTCCCTCTCTCCTTCTTCATTAAATTGAGGCCTCTCCCATTTGCCTGACATTTTCTCACTTATCCCTCGTGGCCCTGCTCAGAAGCCACCTTCTCAGTGAAGACTTGCTCATTCCTGCAGCTTCTTATCTCTCCCTTCTTTCTGATACTTCCTTTTGTTAAATGTCTTCATTTATACATATATTTCATTCAATTGCATTTATTTAGTTCTATTTCTGTTTTCACTTCCTAGAAGGAACCACATGTTTTTAACATTTGCATTTCTAACATTTCTAACCAATTGTTAACCATTGATTGAACAAACTGACATACAGCGGCTACTGGGATGGTAGGATTCGTGTCTGATTCCAGGTGTTTTTCCAGGTGCCTAGTATAATGCCTGGAATATAACTGCCATTGGGAAAATGTCTAGAAACTACACAAACAAATGAAAGGCGGATTTCCCCAAATGCAAACGTCGGCTTAAACAAGATCAGAGGTTCATAAAGATCCCATCAAATGCAAGAAAAAAAATTTAGTGGTAGAAGAAAATCACATCAAAGTATTTAAACAATATCTAATTTTCACCATATTTTTTCAGGATGTTTAAGTTGAAGGGAATATGTATTCTTGGCTTCTTGGCTTAGTCATTGTGAGCACATTTTATGTTGGTTTGGTCTTCTTTTATAACAAGACAAACAACAAACAACAACAACTGAAATCCTTTCTAAAGATCAGTTATCACCAAATACTTGGGAATACTATTCATGTGGAGTCTTGATTTCAGCCTGTGTGTGTATGCAAGCCTGTGTGTGCAAGTGTGTACATTTGTGTTTTTTAAAAACTGTAACTTTAAAAGATTGGGGTTTAATATCCTTTGAGAGTTCTCTAATTAGTCTCTGCTCCTCTTCTTAGATGAGTTTAGTACCCAAGTAAATGAACTAATTAGTAGTCTGTTGTTGAATGGGGCCACAATGTTGTATAAAATCCCTGGTCATCATTGAGAGTTCCTGCGTAGAACAGCAATTAAATAGTTCAGAAAAAATAAAACCTGTTCTCTATTCCCTCACCTTATTCCATGACAACAAAAGGGTTTGCATGTGCTGTGCTTGGTTCCCAAATGGGCTTGGGCAGGAGGCCTTGGGTGATGGGCAGCAGGCAGCCCAAATCTGGACAATAAAACTGATGCAGTGATGAAAAGACAAAGGCAACCCCCAGTAGACCAGTGATCTCTTGAATGACCCAAGTAGTCTCTGCAAGCCTTTGAATTTTACCTTGATGTTTAAATGAAGGCAAGGAGAGAAAGGAGGGGCTAATTCTATTGATTGGTGTGACTCAGAAATCTAGCATAAAAGTAACACACTGATACGCAGAGCATGTGACATAAAAACAAACCTAGTCCCCCATGACTAAATCATACTCTGACCTTCTATTGTCCCCACGGATTCTTGTAACACAACAAGCTAGAGTTTTGATGGGGATTCATTTATTAATAAGCAAATATATCAAAACTTACATGAATTATATTTAGCCTTTTCTGAAATGAACACATTTAGACAAGAGAAAATGAATAATAATTAGTGTTTGGTACTGGTTTTTAGATGAATCTTGAGAATACTTTTTTTTATTATTATACTTTAAGTTCTGGGACACACGTGCAGAATGAGCAGGTTTGTTACACAGGTATACACACGCCACGGTGATTTGCTGCACCCATCAACCAGTCATCTACATTAGGTATTTCTCCTAATGCTATCCCTCCCCCTACCCCCAACCCCCTGACAGGCCCCGGTGTGTGATGATTTCTTAGACTGTAATTAGATTTCACTCTTTTTTTTTTTTCTTGAGATGGAGTCTCGCTCTGTCACCCGGGCCGGACTGCAGTAGCGCAATCTCGGCTCGCTGCAAGCTCTACCTCCCAGATTCATGCCATTCTCCTGCCTCAGCCTCCCAAGTAGCTGGGACTACAGGCGCCTGCCACCATGCCTGGCTAATTTTTTGTATTTTTAGTAGAGACGGGGTTTCACCGTGTTAGCCAGGATGGTCTCGATCTCTTGACTTCGTGATCCTCCCGCCTCGGCCTCCTGAACTGCTGGGATTACAGGCGTAAGCCACCACACCCGGCCTACATTTCACTCTTATCACAGTTCTCTGCTTCTCAACTCACCCCAACTCCCGCTCAAAGGGCCCAAGTTGCTTTCTATGGGAGTACATTGCTTTAGAATTGGACACAGCTGCCACTAGGAGCTGTGTTTCTGGGGTCCCTCTGTGCCTCAAAGTGAGCATCCAATACCCAGGGCTTCGTAGAGAACGGAGACCATTAAATGCTATAATACATATAAGCATTGACCAAGAGCACATAGCACATAAGGGAAATGCTCAATCTATTTCAGGTTCCTTCTTCTCAGTGTAACTTTTCCAAGTCACCTCCCCTGCTCAATATATTCCGAATCAACCTACAAGCCCAGCCTCACCTACTTGTACTCAGAGCCCTCTTTCACTATAGCATCTTCTCGTCCCAGGCATTAATCTGTATAATTTTGCGGTGATGATTTCATCCCCAGTCTCCTGAGTCCTGGGAATCCACTCTTACCAAAGCCACTGACTACCAGTGTTTTTTCCGTGAATGCTAAGGAAGTGGGGGTCTAGGCCTCGGTGGCTACAGATCCCACAGGGAAGGAATAAGAGATGAGGGACGTGCTGTCCTACTTGCACAGGAGAAGGAAGCACAGCTCAGGTCTTCATCAGGCCACCACTTCCTCTTCCTAACACATCTAGAGTGAAACATACCTATTAATACACAGATTTACATCCCCATCTGTTCTGAGAAAGTCATTCCCATTCAAAGAAGCCTGGTTCTGTTTTGGGAACTAACACCGTGAGTTACTTGACGAAGCATCTTAGAGTGATGGGACACCAGAGAAACCAGGCCAGATCTCACCTCCTCCATCCCAGCTCCCACCTGCTCCTGAGAGCAGGAGGGAGATCCTTTCACCCCACAGTATTTAGATCAGTAGCAAGTTACTGGTTCAAATTTCAATTAAAATAGGAATATCTAGTAGAAGCTTCATGTGTCTTCAAAGATATTTCACTCAGATGCAATACTAAAAGGAAAAGTAATTTGTCTACAGAAAAGTGTCATAACTAGACCAATGTACTAGAAACTGTTAACATGTCTCAAGTTGAGAGAGGCTGGTGGAAGGGCTGTGTATTCTCTGAAGCATTATTTCTGTCAGAAGAAACCTTAAAACAAAGCCAGCAACCTTCCAAAAACATGGGTTAAGGGAGAACATAAAAATGATAACTTAAAAATATAGGATATTCCGCTGAAACCCGGATGTTTTTAATACGCAAAAATATTGCATGATGGATCTTAAAGATTTTGTTACTAAGAGTCAAGATGGTCAGCACAGGTCTTGCAGGGCAGGAGGTCACCACCGGCCCACGAGGACTCTGTTGTCACTGCCCAGGACACTGCCAGGCAGGAGCGGGTCTCAATAATGGTTGTGGAACAAATGGATGAATGAAGTGCTGCTATTGCCTCTCGCCCCAAATGCCGCAGGGTAAAAGCTAGAATCTGTCATGTACTGATGAAGAGCTAGGTGTGATCCAAGTGCTGAATTTCTGTTAACTCTTTCAAGTCTTTTTTTTTTTTTTTTTTTTTTGAGACGGAATCTCGCTCTTTCACCCAGGCTGGAGTGCAGTGGTGTGATCTGGGCTCACTGCAGGCTCCGCCCCCCAGGGTTCATGCCATTCTCCTGCCTCAGCCTCCCGCGTAGCAACTCTTTCAATTCTTACATCAAGTTTATGAGATAGATTCCATATCATTTCTTTTTTACAGAAATTTTAGGGAATTTGAAGGTAGCCAAACAGGCCAAGAGAGGAAGGGCCAAGAGTTGGTGCAGTCAGTTTAGCTGCACATTTCACAACCTCACTTTATGGCCTTACAGAAATCAGGTTAAATTTTGAATGTGACTTAGAATCAAACACAAGTCTAAGAAAACAGCCAACCGTAATGTAATGCTGTGGTCAGTCTGTTTAACAAAATGTGTATTGAATTCCACGTTCTGTTTTCCCTTTGAAGTCTTTATTAATCAATGGTACAGTTTACCATGAATGTCTTAGGTTCAAGGGAATAAAGTGAATAGGCCCTGTCAGCCAAAAATATTTTCTCATAGGAAATACCATGACAACAATTTAGGGACCCTCAATTGTCATTGTTTAAGAAAAAATACAATCTTTTTTGTTGCTGTTGTTGAGTTGGAGTCTCACTCTCTCTTCTGGGGTGGAGTACAGTGATGCAAATAGGGATCACTGCAGTCTCAACTTCCTGGGCTCAAACGGTCTTCTGAATAGCTTGAAGGCTCCGCCTTCTGAATAGCTGGGACCAAAGGCATGCACCACCAGACCTGGCTAATTTTTTTTACTTTTCATAGAGGTGGTGTCTCACTATGTTGGCCAGGCTGGGAAAAGACAATCTTTAATAGTTAGTTTCCTCTGGCCACAAAGTCTTTCTGAGCCTCAATTTCCTCAATTATAAATGGGAATGAGAATGCCTAAACCCCGGGAGTTATCTGGAAGGATTGGCAATGGTATGTATAAATCATCTGGAATTGTGCCTGGCATACAGGAGGGACCTCAGGTACCACTGAGGTTAGCAAGTACCACTGTTAAGTGATATTCGTAGTGCAAACATAGCAAAGATGCACTTCATGCTTCACCAGGCTCTCCAAGATGGTCCATATTATGAGTCTGTGGTCAAAGTAATGCATTTAGAGTTGGTTTTAATGAGCCGCCACCCGTCTATTAACCCTTACAAATTCGTTTAATCATCCTGTTGGGTGAGGGTCTCTAGACTACGGTCCCTGCCCCTTTGGTCTGGCAGCCTGACAGAAAGCGGTCTCTGGCATAATACCTACAATTATACACAGCTTCCCATCAACACGGCCCTTTAATAGCTCTAGTGAACAAAGCACCTTGTAAATAAGGTGGTGTTGGCATTTTCATGTTGGTTTCCTTTAAGTAAGAGTCTATGGTTTAGAAATGGTTTCAAGTTAAGCTCAGCATTCTGATATCCCACTTAAGGAGGATTGCTTTCTGCCTTTCCTCAACATTCACTCATCCTTTGGGGAAATATTTACTCAGTCCCTGGGATGTGTTTGGCATGGGGCTGCTCTTGAGATACAGAGGCAGTGAAAAGGGAATTCCCATCCTCATCTAATCTATAGCCCAGGGGGAACACAACCATTTGACAAGTAATGATGAGGAATTGTCCTGGGCAACATGAAAGAAGTACAGAAAGGTGAAACCAAAGGGTATGAGACCTGGGCTAGTCTGGAGGAAAATAGAGGGAGCTTCTGGGCTGCAGATTCCTTGACTACAAAGTGAAGAATGAGAAGGCCTCAGTTGGGTGAAGCAGCACAGCTGGGAGAGAGTTCAGGCCTGGTAAAACCCCTGAGTGGGCATCCAGAGAAAAGGGTGAGCAGGGCACTTTCTAGGAAATGTAAGCAGGGAGAAAAGCAGTCCACCTGGACCATGTGGAGCAGCGGGCAAGAAGCATGGGAACTAGTGGTCAAGGTGGGCAGCACTCCATTTGGAGGACGTCTAATCCATGTGAAATCTATGAGGACAGCAGCAAACACTAAAGCCAACATGCATTTTCTTCCTTTGATTCACTTGGGCTCTAGCAAATATAACGAGGTTGTAGTTAGAGTGAAATGACCTTACACACTTGGATTTGTGTGTAAAAGAGCTGAAAGATGACCATGCTCCTTTACAAATCCTACCCATCCTTCAGGCCCAGCTTAAAACCTACCTGCACTAATCCATCCATTCTTGATCAGTGTAAAGTGATTTCTCCATATTCAGATCTCCCAGTATTTATTGCTTTCATCACTTAATTTTACTGGCTTGTTAAATTATCTTCTCATACACCAGTGGCTTAACCATCTTATTAGAAGCCTTCTAAAGAACTATGATACTCTTTGAAACTTCTCTGTATCCCCCACCATACCTGATATTCACTTGGCCAAAAAATTATTCTCTTGGCCAAAAAATGTGGTTTTAAGCACAAATAATACATCAAGGAATAAGATAGAAATGGGCTTCTGGTCTTGGGGGTCTTAAGTTTTGTCAGCAATTCAGATCAGATAAAGAAATAATTTTATAATATTATACATATGAACATATACATATATATGCATAAATATAATCTTAAATAATGCTAAGAACAATGATGAAATAAAGAGAAATGCATAAGGAAGTGCCTGGTTTGGGGGCAGCCTACTTAATATTTTATGCTAGAGAAAATTCAAATGGTTGATAAATTAAGATGGGACATGGATAGGCCGGGTATGGTGGCTCACACCTGTAATCCCAGGATTTTGGGAGGATGAGGTGGGTGGATCATGAGGTCAAGAATTCAAGACCAGCCTGGCCAGCATGATGAAACCCTGTCTCTACTGAAAATATAAAAATTAGCCTGGCATGGTGGTCCATGCCTGTAACCCCAGCTACTCGGGAGGCTGAGACAGGAGAATCTTTGAGCCTGGGAGGCGGAGGTTGCAGTGAGCTGAGATTGCGCCATTGCACACCAGCCCAGATGACAACAGTGACACTCCATCTCAAAAAAAAAAAAAAAAAAAAGAAAAGAAAAAAAGAAAAAGAAAAAACAAGAAAAAAGATGAGACACGGACGATAAGAAGGAGCACACCATGCAAACATCTGATGTTAGGAGGTCTAGATAGATAAACACTAAATGCAGATCTCTAGGATGGGAAATCATCTATGACAAAAGCAGACCAAAAAGGCAGGGCAGCGAAAGCAAGAAGAAATGAGAGCAGTAGGAAGTATGAGATCACATAGAGACTTGTAGAACATAGAGTTTGGGTTTTAGTCCAGGTATAATTCGAAGTCTTTGAAAGGTTTTAGGTACCTAGAAGGTACTCGATTTTAAAATGTATTGATTGCTTGAATGGTTATGCACATAAGCCTCAGAAAAAAAGTTTAACAGAATAAAATTTACCAAAAGTTATATTTTAATTTTTAGTTAAACACTCGTAACAAAGGCACTAACAATTGTGGCAAATGATAGCAAAATAATGGAATTGGCATAACAACACTTTTCAGAATCGTCCCTTACAGCAGATGTTGTCTGTCAATATTACCTTCTTTCTACAAATGTGTCTTTCATGTAAACAACATCTGTAAGTTTGCATGATGAAACTGAAATAAGAGCATGCTGGAAAACCATTGGCAATCCTTGTCTCTATCCTGGAGTGGATGTCACAAAAAATAAACTTCACGACTTCAAGTCTTTAAAAAGAAGGTTGGTTAATCAGAAGAACGGCAGCTGAGCTGGGAAGTACTTTTAAAAGGAAATCTTGTGTATGTAAGCACTATTTTGTAAATGAAGCATGGGAAGCCATGCATATAGAAGGCAGATCTCTTAACTGGTGGTCATTAAACATTTCACGGGCAAAAGCAGTAATTAATTACCTCCATCTTAGCTTCAACAATTGCTTTGATTTGCATTTTTAGCATGGAACAATGGAGTAAAAAGCCTAAAATATCAATAATGACATGACTCAACAGGAAAAATAATAATAATAACAGCTGACATTTATGGTACTCCTACTCTGCGCCAAGCACCATAGTGAATACTTGGCAGGTATTTGTTCATTAAATCATCAAAAAACCCCTAGAGCTATTGCCAGCAATAAACCCATTTGAATGGATGAAGAAAATGAGGCTGAGAAAGATGAAGCAACTTACCCAGGGCCCCAAAACTGACGAGCGTGAGAACCAGAGTTCCAGCCTCTCATTCTCAACCATTTCACTGTCGCCATCAGAGTGGCCTGGTTGAAGCACCTTGCTTACAGCTAATAAAGACTCTTGGTCTATTGGTGTGTGTTAAATATGACACACTTCAGGTCGGTGCTTGAGTGGTGCCTCCACCTATTTAACCTTAGCAAAGCACCCCTTAATTCATTCAAAAAATACGTATTGAGTGTATGCTATGTCCCAAGCAATGGGACTACAACCATGAACAAAACCGACCAAGTTCCTGACTCCTAGACTTGCCATTCCAGTTGATTTTAATTCAAGGGAAAGGGGGCACAAACGGGTTAATATATAGTGCAATGTCTTATAGTGGTAAGTATAAGAAAATAAAATGGAGTAAGGATACAGAAAGTGATAAAACGGGATACGGAACTTCTCTTTTTAAATGGTGTGATCCTGGATCACCTCCTCTGACCATATTTCCTCAGAAGAGCATGCACAAATCAAAATGACACACCCACATAGAGAGGGAAGAGAGACATTTGTGCGGGTTAGGGCGTTGTTGTGCACTGTCTTGGGAGAAATCCTTAGAGGCAGGCTCTGAGCTTTCAAGTCTGCTGACTGTAACACTGGAGATATTTAACATTACAAGCAATTGCTTCACATTGCAAGTAGATTCCTCATGGGATTTCTTTGTATAGTAAGTCAGCTTCCTTCTATATTTATGTGGTAAGTCATTTATAAAAATGCATTTCCCCATAAGTCTCTAGGGAATGCATCGCATAATATGGTAAACATATTTATGGTATACATTTGTGACATAATACTGAAATCAGCAAGAAGGAAGAGGTGATTTTCCCAAATGGCTACATATCTAATTCTCTCAAACTTATGAGCAAAAAAACCCCAAAAAACAAATAACAAGAAAGTATGCCAATATCAAATTATACAAGAAAAAAAAAATGTGTCTTACTTGAAAAGCCACTAACTTTCTTTTAAGGTATCAAAGTCCAGTTTGCTATCGTAATTCATTAAAGGTGCCTATTCTGGAATCAATAGTAAAAGACCATGTGCTAATTTTTGATTGATAAATTTCTCATCAAAATTAATGTCAATCTAAGCTTCCAAACTGTACCTGTTAATAAAAATCTTAATTGATATTATCTGTAGCCAGTGCCTTTCTATGGGTATAATCAATTTGGTAGAGATCCTGTACTTTATTGACTTTTGGCTACACATGGGAGTTTTTTCTCCTCCTTCAGGGAGGGCCCATCTCTGTGCAGAAACCCGAAAGCAGACCTAAGGCATGAGGGCACTTGCCATTTAATTTAGACTTCCTGTGACATTCCTAACGTACAGCACCAACGTCAGACAATGCTGTTAGTGCACTGGTCCCAAGGGTCGCCAGCTATGAAAAGCCAATTGCTGCACTTAAAAGCTAGGCTGTCAGAAAGCATGGTGTTCTAGACTCCCTGGCTCCAGCTCCATCTACAAAACTTTAAGTGCCACTTGCTAAAAGTAAGGAAAAGCCATATCCTGTCTTTATCCATACAGGGTACCATTATGTGTCTTACAATGTTGCACAAGCTGAATAACTGGAACCAGGTAAAAAGCCAGTGTTCTACATTCAAATATTCCTGAGTTTTCAAAGAAAAGTGGTATACTTGGATTCCTGAGGAAAATCAGCTCCCATGCAACAGGGAAACACGAGTATTGAACCAAAAGGAAAACTGCACCTACTAAATGATTCTCGAAAAACACCCCTAAGGTTAACTGACATGCTGTTGCTTTACACTTAACATTTCTGAGTGTGTGTATTAACTTGGAGGATCTCACTGCACAGGAAAAAAAAAAAAAAAAGAAAAGAAAAGGTCTATTGGACAGCTAAAAGCCTAAAAGAAAGAAAAAAATTCAATATCTGTTTTTTGCTATATTCAAACAAAATATGAAATGAAATTTACTCTAGCTGTAAAACTCCAAAATCATCATAGCAGCCCAATAGCTAAAGAAAACTCAATGAAGGCCCATGACCCCTCTGCAGGGATGGGTGATGCGAAAGGTTTAGATTAAAACCGGTGCAGATAAATATCTCGAAGATCAGATTTTTATCTGAGCGCTAAGCAGCCCTTGAGTCTTCAGAGGTGCTCTGCAAATGTCAAGAGAAAAGAAGCTCCTTCAAGGCTACAGCACTTCTTTCCACATTGCTATTAGGCTTGGAATGCCAGAGCTGCATGTTCTCTGTGAAATTTCCAGCTAAACTGTAAAACTCAAGCATGTGAAGAACACTTAAGGAGAATTGTTTTACCTCAGTCTCTCTATCAAAGGTAACTTTGTGAATGGGCTTCGAGAGAATGACTTGAGGGTGGAAGGGACTGTGTCCTCCTTTGCTTAATCTGAAAACAATGAAATTATATTTTCTCTTTCTGTCTGTCTGTCTCTCTCCCTTCCTCTCTCTCTCAATGTCTCTCTAGCATTTCTAGAGAATCAGACAGCCTCAGAAGGCTAGCTGACTATTGCTCAATTCTCCATTACATTTTAAATGATTTTGTTGATCCCCAGTGTCAGGGCTTGGATAAAGACTAACGAGAAGTTTCCAGAGAAGCTCAATGAATGTGGGGCCTACTTTCAGTTCTGAGTTTTTCCCAAGGCTACGTGGACTTTCTTACACCCATCTGGGGCAGAAGGACAGCACTGTCCCATTAGGCTGACTCTGCTGTACAGTCCACCGCTGTTTGCTTGTCGATCCCCTAAAATCCAAGCTTGTGAAGCTTAAATTTCTCTGCCGAGGGAAACTTCACTTTGTAGAATGTATTTACTTTTTTTAAAAAAAGTGTATAATTCTTGTTTATTATAAAAACATTAAAGAAAAATTTGGAAAATAAAGAGAAAGGAAAGATCCCTCCCAATTGCATAGTGCTTTATAATGAATAACAAGAAAACATGTTTTTCTCTAGGTTTGGCTATTTTTCTTCATTTTGGTGCATCCATTTGCATTTTTCTGTAAGCACAATGATGGTTATTTTCTGAAATTTTGTATGATTATAAAAAATGATTTGGTGAAAGCTAAAAGAAATTTTACAGGTCTGTAAATTGTTCTTTCTAAAATTGTTCTGTCAGGTCTTCAGAGATTTTATTTACCTTTCTCCTCACAGGTCACTCTCTGGGGAGTTTCCCAACCAACAGCAGGAAGCCTCTGCAACCTGCTCAGCCCAACTCTACCCTCCATGTCCAGCTTGCTTTATTATTTTTTTGGCACTGGCCAGCCTGTGAAACATATAGGTTCAAGTTTTGGTTTGTTATCAGATAGAATCTAAGCACCATCAGCTTTCAGTTTTCTGGTTAAGATTCAGATTCAAATTCAACAATGGTTTATAAATGCTAGAGACACACACTTATCTTGCCCAGTAGCTCCCTAAAGCCAAAACCGAGACACCAGAATCAGATCAGATATGCCCCCCAAGATCACCATGAATTGGCAGGTGTTGTTCATTCTGTCACTTGTTCACGCATTCCACGGGCATTTTCTGCACACCCACTAGGTACCTGAAGATGTCCAAATGGAAACAATCTTCCTGTTCTTAAAGATGAGTGGCCAGTGCCGGTCCAGGGTGAGAGAAAGGCCAGACAGAAAAGTGTGGCATCAGAAGTCAGATTAGACAAAAGATAGTGAGGGGAATTGCATCATTGGCTATATTTAGCCATACCTGGGTCATTCTCTTCTTTCAAAGTATGCCAGGTCCATGGAGTTAAGAGAGAAGGGAGAAAGAGGTGAGTTCCATTTACACTAGGGTCATCCTCTGAAGGATTAAGCAAACAGGACAAGAACATTATCTTAGTCCCTTGCCAGGCCTCCCCTCTAGGAATCCTAACCTAAGCCTCCTTCTGTCATAATCAGTCATTTGTCTCTTCTACACTAGCCCTGAGTGGTCCGCAGTCCCTCGTTGCCCCTCTCCCTTGCCTGCTCATTATCAGTATCATTTTGCCTACTACCCATTGCCCCTCCACATAGCTCATAACTCACAACAGACTGTGAGCTCCTGACAGCCGATATCAGGCACAGCAGCTCCAGTGCCCAACCTGGCACAAGGAGAGAGTTTATGCCATTGTTGGAGGAGGGAACAAATGAACAAAGAATCAGCAAACAGACTCTGGACCTAGAGGTTGGCAATTCATGAGATGAGAATCTCATCGATGCCACATGGCAGTTATCACTGAGATCAAACTTTGCCATGAATTTTTAAAAGTGGAATGCCAAATTGGGTGCATTAAACGAAGCATAGCATCCAAAAACAAGGAGGTTATTATACATTCATCTCTGGTGAATGGTGGTCAGTTCCAAGCAGCTGTTTTAATAAGAATGTTTTAACAGGAATATTAATTAAGTAGGATATAAACAAAGAAGACTGAGGAAGAGGTCTGGCCTGGAAATGCTTGCCGTACAAGAGTCATTGGCCCCCCAAAAGAGGAATTGTTTCATTTAGGAGAACAGGGGCTGAAGGAAAATGTGATACCAAAATTTGGATGTTTAAACACAGACATGTGAAAGATGTCCTACGTGGCTCAAAAGGAGAGCCGTTAAACATTCAGAAGAGACAAATTTCATGCCAACAGAGGGACAATTTTATGGTCATTAGAGCTACCCAGAATTACCTTGGATTATTTGGTGAATGAGTGAGGCTTTTTGCCACTGGAAACATTCAAGTAGAGACAGCAATTTTAAAGTTTTGTTTTATTCTTTTAAGAAAAGTATCAAAAGTGTTGGAATAGATGGGTCACTCTTTCAAGATAATGGTTCTATGACCTCTGACTTGCTGAAGTCAGCCCGAATACTCAGAAAAAAAAGGTTGTTATAGAAGCAGGAGATTTATCTCATTATCCCTGGGTAACTGGGTGACTTTAGTAGGAAGAGACTGCACCCAATAAGTGCTGATGATACTGGTAAGAAATTGAGACTCACAGTAAATGAAGCTAGAAGGATGAGCAAAGAAAAGTAAAAACAGAAATATCATTGGGGAGGATGTGACTACCATCAACAAAACTGGGTGCCAAACACTGTACATAATCTTCATAATACCATGAAGTCCCTAGGATCATCTTCATGTCACAGTTGAGGAAAAATAGGCTCAGAGATGTTAAGTAGCCAGCTTGAAGTCACACTGTCAGTGAATGTCAGTGTCAGCATTCAAACTGAGACTTATTTTATACCAAAGTATATGCTATTTTTATCTCTTGATGGCCTGGAAAAGAATATTGCCCTACTTCTATGGAATACTATTAGAGGGTTGACCAAAACACCAAGTATGTAGAGCTGTTCTGAATGAAAGGAAAATGGTAGGAGTTTCCAGCAGATAATGAGGACCTCAGTATCAAGAGACACACTTTTTGCTACGATCTATTCACCATACCTCTAAGTTCTCTGACCATCCAGACATGGGTAAAAGAACAGGGATCATTCGACAGTGAACACAAAGAAACAACTCTCAAATTGGATGGTGGATCAGTATAAGAGGGCAGGCATTTAGAAGCAGCTTTTTATTAAAACCAAACCAAATGAAAAGCTAAATACTTTCGGAAACTTCTTTTTACTATAAATGGCATCCTAAATGTTCTTGGGTTTGTATTTGTTTTCATCTTGGCTGATTTTTCCCACTGGCTAAACTACTGCTTGGGCACAGCAAACAGATCAGGGAAAAAAAGCCACCATGTTGTATTAACTTCTATGAATCTTTTTTGACCGCAACTTATTCATCTTCCTCTGAGTGCCATATGCCAAGTAACAAATTATAGATCCCCTTACATCTTGATTCATTCACATGGATATCTATGAAAAGCTCCAATTTTGGAGGAAGATACAGAAATTTACAAATAGAAAGTCACATACCAAAATAGTTAAATAACATGAAAAGATGTTTGACATAATTAGCCATTGGGGAGGTCAAATTAAAACCACAATGATATATAACTACACACTTATCAGAATGGCTAAAGTTAAAAATAGTGAAATACCAAATCCTGGGGAGGATGCAAAGAAATCACATTACTCACACACTTCTGGTAGAAATGTAAAATGGTACAGCCACTCTGGAAAACAGATTGGCAGCTTCTTATAAAATTCAACGTGAAGTTATCATATGACGCAGTGATTGTACTCCTGGGCATTTATCCCAGAGAAATAAAAACATATGTTCATATAAAAAACCTATACACAAATGTTGATAGCAGCTTTCTTCATATTAAATAAAAACTGGAAACCCAAATGTCCTTCAGTGGATGAGTGGTTAAACAAACTGTAGTACACCCATGCCATGGAATACTACTCAGCAACGAAAAGGAACAAACTATAGACATATGCAGCAACTGGATGACTCACAAGTGAATGTTGTTGACTTAACACAGCTGATCTCACAAGATTATGTCCTGTATGACTCCATTTATATAGCATTCTTGGAATGGCAAAATTTTAGAAATGGAGAACAGATTAGTGGTTGCTATGAGCTAAGGAGGGAGAAGAAGCAGAGGAGAAATAGATATGGCTGTGAAGGGACAGTTAGGGGGACCCTCATTGAAATGTTCTATATCTTGACTGTGGTATTGGATACATAAATGTGATTAAATTCCAAAGAACTAAATATGCACACACACACATAAAACACAGAAATGAGTACATGTAAGCCTGGAAAATCTGGATAAGATTGATGGATTGTATCAAAATTGATTCATTGGTTGTGATATTATACTCTAATTTTGCAAGATGTTACCATTGGGAGAAACCAGGTAAAGGGTACATCGCATCTAAGTTTTCTTTCTTACAACTACATGTGAATCTACAATTATCTCAAAATTAAAAGTTAAATTAAAAAATTAAAACAATTAAAGAACCTAGTTGAACTCCATTTGCCTGGTTCTTGTAATTTTCCACTCTATTTCACTCTGCTATTCTAACTCTGGATGGACGATAATCATAGGTGATTGTGGTGATGAAATGAGATGCTGCTTATAATGTCCTTAGCTCAGTGACTTGCACATAGTGTATATTCAATAAATGTGATCTACCATTAAGCGAAACAAAAGAATTCACATGCCTATGCTTGATCTCAAAAGTAGATGGGGCCTTTGTTGTTTAGCTCCTTTTCTAATGCAACCATGTGAGTAAGTAAATGAACACAGGGCCATAGTGGGTTGGTTGCAATTTGGAAATCATTCATTATTTTAAATCTCATTGTATTTTTGATATGGAAGGAGATAGAAGCACAAAAAGAGGGGGCTACTAGCTAACTCAAGACAGTGCTGAGAACCTTCGCTTTCAGCCTCCTTTCCTTCTGTACTCCCCTGAAGTTGTGCTACTTGACTTTTTTTTTTTTTTTTTTGTAAGCAGGCAAGGTACGAGGGGTACACATAAGGAAGAGAGAAAAACCTTTTTCTCACCATCTCATGCTTTGTTTACCCTAAATTTCTATCTTCTGTTGTGCCAGTTTTTAAAGCTATATATCCTGCTGAGATGTTTACATGGCCAAAGAGAGCAGCAGAGACTCCTGGGCTTGAAGGGAGTAAGCAGTCTGCTCAGATACCATTCCCTTCAGCGTTTTTGGGTCAGCGCTGCTGACATGATAAGTCCATGCATCCATATGTATCCAAATTTCCTCTGTGTGCTTTTTAAAAGCACAAAATTAGACTCATCTCGCTCTTTTCGAAATGGCCCACTTCCCAAGAAGAATGGGAGAGGGAACAGAATAGAAAAATCTTAATGAAGCAGGAGAGGAGCCAGACCCAAGGTGCGAGCTTGCTATTGTGATTGAGACTGTCCTGCACGTGCCCACGGAAAGGCCTCACTGCCTGCCAAGTCTGCTTTCTCTACAAGCAGATCCAATAGAGAACAATGCAGAAAACACTGGCACCAGGAGAGGTCTTGCCTTTGCCTCCTCCTGCTCCGGAGCCCAGTGTTTTCCCCAAGGTTTGGGAACCAGGGAAATATACCATATTGAAATGAAAAGCACCAGGCAGGGCTGACATTTTTATCCACCCAAATTTCTAAATGAGTTTGTCAGGAAGATAGCCACCGAATAAAGCTGGCAGTCACCTCTGAAATTGCATTCTGCATTCTGCCTCTGTAGAACAGGTTATGGAAAGTGACAGTGAAGGGGTCCCGAATTTACTAAGAGTGGGAAGATTGCTTTTGCATCTGCCCAGGTCAAAAAAAAAAAGGGGGGGGGAATATAACATAGGCAAAGTGCACCCATAATTCAGTAGTCAGTCTTCAACCTTTATTCACTTATGGCACAGACTCTCCTGTGCAGGGCACTGTGCTAGGTGCTGAGGCCACATGGGAAACAGATTTAGCCCCAGTCCTCAATGGGGCTAACAATCCTGGGGGCTTGGGGTGAAAGGTCATAAAGAGCAATGCATGCTAGGTCTGGGAGAACAGGGAAGACACCTAAATCTTTCCAAATCAAGGAGGACCTTCCAGACGGGGCTGCCTACTCAACTAAGACTAGACAGTTTAGAAGGAGGAAACCAGGAATGGCATTAGGAGAGAAGGATGGATGGAGATGAGAAAAAGAGATGGGGAAAATGTCAAGGAGTATTAAAAAAAGAGGTGTCCCAGAGCAGTGGTTCTCATTAGAGGGATATTTTTGTGCTCCCCCTACCCCATGGTTTCATTGCAAAATCTTGCAATTTGGAGGGATATTTTTGGTCATCTTAACAGGAGTGGGTAAAAGCCAGAGATGCAGCTAAATATCCTAAGATGCCCAGGACAGCCCCACCACAAAGAATTGCCCAGAACAGAGGTCGATAGTGCCAAGGCCAAGAAACCCTGGCCTAGAAACAAGATTTGGGGCAGGATCTCTTCTCAGAACCCTAAATAAAATAAATGACTACCCATTCTTGGGTTCTGAAAGAAGTTAAAATGTGAGTTCCTTGTGACATTTCTGGGTATTGGTGTATCATTCTCACTCAATTTTCAGGAAATTTTTTTCAGTGGATGAGGAGGTAGAGCCAGGGGAAATTAGTAATGAGAGAAGGGGGTAAAAAAACACATGCAGGTACTGAGATTTGCAAAATTCTTTCAAATAGCAATGTCTCTACTCTTTGTTTTGTACTTTCTACCGTTGTTTCTCCCAGTACCTCCGGCATCTTAGGCCAAGCTATTTATTGCTTTTAATCTTTTATTTTTTTTTAAAAAAAACACACACATAAGCAAGGAAGACTTCAGACACAATCAAAGTTGATCAATGACAACTTTACAGATTATTAAATAGTTAAAAATAGGATTAGCCAAATAAGGCAAGTCGGGTAAAGATCCTAACATTTCATTTGAATACTGAGATTATTTTGGTCATATTATCTGTGTTAAGACGCTCATAAATAGGCCCTGGCTTATACTTCAGCTCTCATCAGTATTAATATAAGAATAAAAGTGTGTCATAAGGATTCTGAGTCCACTAAGAACATTTCTTGGGAAACACCGACAGTGAAAAGCAGTGACATGTCTGGTTTGGACACTAAGATGTGATATAAAATCCCCCTTTCTCATTTCCTATCTTGACAATCCATACAACCCTTAAACAAAGGGGGCAAAATCACTTTTGGAAAATCTTCTTACAAAGTGTGAATATCTAATATCCCAGGCACATGGTCAGTTAATATATTTGAGCATACACGAAGGAATTTGCTGAATGCTGACAGCACCGGGTAACACTTCATTTTACTATTGCATATTTATGAAATTAATAATATAATGCTTACCATCCCTCCTAACTTTAACTCTGGATGATGGTATTTGATCCTGTGGGAATGCATTGTCATTAAGCCCAGAATTAAATGCAAGAATAATCTCAAATTTTGAGGAGGTGACAAAGAAAGATGAATATGAGAGACTACATTTTATATTAAATATAGGAGCTTAATGAGAACAAAGTAAAACAAATAAGAAAATAAGCCAGGTATTTTTCCCCAATATGCCAGCTAAGGTTTTATTTTTACAGAAGTGACCCATGCTCACTTATATGATTGAGGGATTACCAAATCCCAAATCCTGTCAATCTAAGTATGTTTCATCTCCAGATGAATACATCTACCACAGACTCTGTGCCCCACTGTAAAAATCTGACATACAAAATGTATGTATATTAGAAACAGAAAAGAAAGAAAAACTCCTTAATAGCCTGTCCATGTTCTGTTAGCTAAAAAGGATTTTTATATACTCATAAAAATATTTTAATTGATTATGGATCACAGATTTTCACTGTGGAGATATATAGGTATGATAACATTATCAATTATCATCAGCTAATGAACATGGCAGCTATTTGTAAATATTATATGTTTTTTTCTCATTTTCAAAATTGAACTTCAGTTGATAGTATTCAATGAGTGATCCAAAAGATCTCTATATTTCATGAATGAAGTCCAGTATATTCTCACAATGGAATATCAAAATAAGAGTCAAACATCTGTCCAATATCACTCGGGTTGGAAAAAAAATGTAAAACGAACCTGTCATAGGGGACACTGAATAAAAATTTTACATTCTAAATATTCAAGAACTAGTCATAAGAGGTGACTTTAGTAGTTCACAGCCACAAAATATGCTTGCTACTCTTGATCAGGGATGGTCAATAGTATTTGTACAGTAGATTGGCAGAGGCCCTCTGACGGGTGGGTGGGATGAACTGTTGAGGCTAAGTGTGACCTAGAGTAGGATTTTTCTTCAATGTCTGTTATGGGTATGGAAGTAGGAAACAGTGGAATGAACATATAATAGCCATGTCGACTCTGAATTATTTCTAATTATTGAAATGGTAAAGTTCTAGAAAAGGGCCTCAATAACTTTTCTTTAGCTAAATAGAGTACTTGTGAATTTACTTATGTACATAAACCATGTTATATTTTTGATATTGTGTAATGCATACAATTTATGTATTTGCTACACTCAGTTGGTCACATGAATTGTAAGGATTGAAGACAAAAACTTATTTTAAATTTTAATTCAGGACTCCCACATTCCTTCCCCAAACACATCACAGTGATTAGGAATTTATGTCTTATCATGAGGCAAGGTTTCAAGGGGACACTTCCTTTTTTATAGGCAAATTTTATGCTAGATAACTAATGCCAAAGAAACTTGCCCTGACCTTTCAGGCTGTAACTAACTAAAGCAAATTAATAAAAGTTATGCCTGTAAAAAGGTAAGGCAACATAATATCAATGCTCTGGAAATGCAGCCAGAAGGTCTAAAATAAAGCACAAGAGAAAAAGCAGAGAAGAGAATTCAGACTGTAGGAGCAGGAACAGCTACGGAAATGTCTTTGATCAAAAATGGCTTGGCAGAAGAGTTTTACTCCAATAAAATTTTCACTGAAGCCAGTGCCTCAGGCCTTAGTTGCAGCTTCGGTGGGAATTAAGAAAAGTAGATGAAGCAGGTGGAAACTCAGTGAGGAAGCGGGAAGAGGCAGTCTTCTGATCTGTCCTACATAATTCTGCAAACAGGAGCAATCTTTACCTGGAAACGAGTTGAAATACAAAGCCTATCTCTGGGGCTGATTTTGGAGACTATGTTATACTGTATATACATACATAACCATGCATGCATCCACCTCCATATACACTGCAGAAATCTTCCATTTAAAACGTACTTCCCTATGATGGTAAAGTTGTTGGAATTTCAGTTAAGCGGTAAACTTAAAACAGTTATTCTCTAAAAGGCTTGTGCTCACATATGCGTACAATATGTATTTAAAAAGTGCAGTTTGTAACCTCGTTGTTGAATTAGCAAGCGGGTTCCGTATTTAAATTGTTAATTTCATTTTAGAACAATAATAACGCTAAGTAATAAAAATTCTGTGAAACATTTTAATTCATCTGATGTGTTGCTTTATCTTAGGCTGCGACTGAGTTTCAATTAAGAGTGTATGGAAAAACGAATAAACTATTAGACTGTCTCTTTTTTTTTTGTTTTGTATTTTTAAAAACTGAGATTTTTCGGCTAACTACTAAGCTAGTTATTAAAGAGCCACAGCCATCCTGGGCTCCTTGCGAGAACAATGCGGCAAATGATCGAGGTGGTGCCGGCCAGGCTGATGACTTTATACGCTGCGTCCCGGCTCGGTGACCCACAAATCTCCTTTGATACACCAGGCAGGAGAAAGAGCTTGAAAGGATCAGGAGGAGAAGGGCCCGATGAAGCCGTCATGTGACAAGAATCCTAAGACTGCCGCGGAAAGAAAAAAAAAAAAAATCGAGAGCCGGGCAGGAGCGCGGGGAGGCGGGCGGCGCGGGCGCGGCTGATAGAGACGTCGGAGCCGCCCGAGTGACCCGCTAGCGGCTCAGCCGGGGCGCCCAGACCACCGAGGACGCGGGCCGGCGCGGGCCAGGCGGAGCCCGGGAAGCAATCTTCGCTAAATTAAAGAAATCTCCATGGAAATTAGCATGAAACATTTTCTAATCTCCCGCTTTTCACTGCCGACAAGGGTCACTGGTTTAGCTTCCCTCTTATTTTATTATTCCCCAGCCACTTCCCCGGCGTCTTTATACCCTTCCATCCTGCCACGAGTTTTCAGCCCAACTATGTTGTGTCTTGCTGGGATTCTTAACCCTTTTAGGCTATCTTTTCTGAAAAAAAAAAAAAAAAACAGTACAGTATTATTATTGTTGTTGCTGCTGTTATTGTTATTATCACTACATCCGCCATTAACATGCCAGCTCTTCTAACACAATTATGCGCATGGGAAGCCTTGGAGAGCATTGCTCTTTCTAATCTCTGGGCAGCGCGGTCACTACCTTACACCGAGTCACTCCCAAACCCAGCTGCTAGATGGGCAGGTGAAGCAGCTGTCCCCTTCCTTAACCGTGGCATTACAGTTTTCGGGCTGCTCCTCTCTGTCGCCTTAATTGTCTGACAGAATGAAGTGCCACCAAATTCGGCTTCTCCTAAGGTGGGGTGCACCAGGCAGCTCCCACCTGGACATGGAAGGGGCACAGCTCCAAGCACTGTGTGTGTGTGTGTGTGTGTGTGTGTGTGTGTGTGTGTGTGCGCGCGTACTCATGCTTACCTGGCCTTAGGCATGTCACCTAACCTCTTTGAGCCACTTTAAGTCATTAGGAAAATGGGAATATTATACCCTCATAAGGTGGTGGAAAGCATTATTCGATGTGGTGGAAGTGAAGCTTTCTACCTATTAATAGATACCCAGAAAAAGATTATTAGTATTAAAAGTAAGAACTACACACGCTGCAACAATTTTAAAAATTGATGACAAATCTTAAGATGTGAAAATTACATATTTAGGTCTCTTATTCATTAAACATCTCCAACTGGAGCCTTTGAGAGTCAGGACTCCACGTCCATAAAATCAATCATAAAAGGAAAAAGTATTAATAACGTGTACTGAGTGCTCACATATGCTAGATAGCTTTAGGGACACTGTCTTATTAAATCCCTAGGGCATCTCAACTTTAGTGGGTTCTTTGAAGTCAGAGACTGTGCTGTTTTTTATTCATCTAGGTATTGCCAGTCCGTGAAATAGTTCCTAACACAGAGTAGAAGCCTCTTGTTACTATCAAAGGCCTCTGTGTTCCATATTCTGCACTCAGAACCATACATATCCTATTTAATCATCTCAAGAACTCTGTGAGTTAAGCATTGCCGCATTTTGTAGCAGGGAAAACCGTAGGGAAAGTAAAGGAGCTTGCTGCAAATCACAACTTCAGTAGTCAATGGCGATGAAACTTGAGGACCTGATTCAATTCGCCAAATGATCTCCATTCACTGAAAGAGAAAACGGAAGCAAAGAGAGGTGAAGTAACTTTTCCGGACTCACACAGTGAATACATTGGCAGATCCAAGCTCTAGATCACGTTTACCCAGTCCTGGTGTCTATGCCGCCCGTCTCCACTGCAGCTCAGGAAGGCAACAGGTTCTGACTTTAAAAGTTGTCATCTGACTTCAGGCTGAAATTCCACACTTTGTATGAGCAGATCTAGCCTTAGCAATCTTTATTAGTTCATGAAAAAGTTTATATAATATAGTCTCTGCCATTTTTATGTGTGTGGAAATTTAGAGATCTCTTTGAACCTTTACAAGTGACTCAACATCACATTCCCAGACAGCACAGTGTGTATTGGAAACAATAGTTCAAAAATAAAATCTGTTTTCTTCAACAATTTTCAGACAAGGCCAAATGAGAACCATTTCTAGAATAATTTGTTTGTCTGCTTTTATCCTATTGTGAAAATGTTAATTTTTTTGGTATGGAACATTAATTCCATAAATACTGATTTTACATGTAAATAAAATTCTATTTCAGATTCATAGAGAAATTTATAATTTAAACAATGTTGTGAATTATTTTATAAAAATGGACATTTTGAGACAAAATACATCTGTTTTAAACCTTGGTTTAGTATCTCCAATTTCCTTTGTGTGTGTGTGTATGTGTGCATTTATATGTGCCTATGTATTAGTGTGTGTGTACATATAGCTTTGATTACTGAAAATTGACAGAATGATGACAACAGTCTGTAACAGGAGGAAAGTAAGTAAGTTTGGGTATTTCCTATCTATTGCAAATAAGAAATAAAATCAGTGTACTTTATACTGCTGCTGGTTGTGTAACAAGGTTTTTAACACATATCCATTTCTTTCAGCCAAACGCCCAAATGAGGTTTCCCAAACTGATGACATTAAAGAAACTGTGTCCTACTGATACTTGGTCTATAGTTAGGAAGGTTCCCCAAAGTCCTAAGGCACGCTTTGGAATATGAACCCCTGTTGATGTAAAGTACCAGGATCCTGAGTTCACAAGGTAGGCTCAATCCACATCCTCTTTATCTGCTACTGTCGTCTCTGTTTTCAAGGCACCTTTATCCCGAGTCTCTCCTCTGAGTGTTGCTCTCAACCCCACCAATGAAACACATGGTTTACCCAGGATTGGGTAAACCTGATCTAGAGGAGAGGACTTATGCTAAAGTACTCAATTTTGCAATGAAATGGCATTAAGAAACCAAAGGCCAGCAATGAAAACTATAAACATAATTGAAGCTGGCATACTAGAAAAAAATGAGTGTGTTTCATGTGAAAATTTAAAATGACAATTCCAGTATACTTATGCAGGTATTAAAGCATTTAAAAAGGAATTCTAGACAAATCTAAGTCAAAGATACTTAATTGCAGAGGATATTAAAGGCACAATTCCTAATAGATAAGAAATAAACAAAAATATCCTAGCAAAGAAGCCATAAATATGAGGAGATTGTTAAGATTGCGATTGTTGAGTGGATCTTGCATTCATATTTCTAGAGAGCACCAATGACTACCAAGGAGCACACTGTTCCTTACCCCATCTCACCACTTAACACGTCTTCATTTTTGTTTTTAAATACCCAGCCCACCCTCGTACAGCCTCTTACTTTAGGAAGGCTGAGCCCTTCAGCTGTGGGGCTGTTTGCTCCAAGGACATTTTAATTCCATTTCCAAATCAGCTAAAAATTGAACATTTGATTCAATTCTGGATAATGAGTTGCTGGAAGCTGGAGAGAAGTTCTTCCTCACTCTTAGAGAAGTTAAGGGAGACTAGTTCACCTCTCTCCATCACCAACATATACAAAAAATCATGTGCAAGGCTGATAACTATTATCACAAGCCATCACAGTATATAGGTTTAGGGCAAAATTAAACTCTTTGTAGAGCAAAGCAGTGAAAAGGGAAGATTCTGGGTCCAGACAACATTAAGTCTTCTCACCTTGAACCTCCTCTTAAGTGAGCTTATAGTTTCCATTTTTTACTGTTTCAACCAGTGTGAGCTGTTTTTCTGTAGGCATAATTAAAAGCATCCTAAATGATGCATGCTGAGCTATTCCAGAAAAATTGCCTAATAGCTTTATTAATTAAGACTCTGTGGGATGCTGAGACAGGTGTATCACCAGAGCTCAGAAGTTCAAGACTAGCCTGGGAAACGTGGCAAAATCTCACCTCTACAAATAAAATACAGAAATTAGCATGGCATGGTGGCACACACCTGTGGTCCCAGCTACTAGGCAGGCTCAGGTGGGAGGATCACTTGAGCATAGCAGGTCTAGGCTCCAGTGAGCCATGGTCATACCACTGCACTCCAGCCTGGGTGACAGAGTGAGAACTTTTCTCAAAAAATAAACAAACAAACAAACAAAGTTTTTAAGTTTCTAAAAAAATAAACTGACATGCTCCTCTAACGCTGTTTTCCTATATATTTGGTTGCTTATCATTGACTGGTTTTCATGTGTCAAAACTTGTCATCTAATTTTCCATAGAGCTAGTAGAGTCATTTTTCCTCTACCATGGTTGACTGAAGTTTTCTCTTTCTACTGATAGATGGGAAAAGTATCCTTCAGCTTCATAAATTGGTATATGTAAACTTTAAAATAAATATATTTATTAGGCCGGGCGCGGTGGCTCATGCCTGTAATCCCAGCACTTTGGGAGGCCAAGGAGGGCAGATCATGAGGTCAAGAGATCAAGACCATCCTGGCCAACATGGTGAAACCCCGTCTCTACTAAAAACACAAAAATTAGCCAGGCATGCTGGTGGGCACCTGTAATCCCAGCTACTCGGGAGGCTGAGGCAGGAGAATCGCTTGAGCCCCAGAGGTGGAGGTTGCAGTGGGCTGAGACTGCTGGGCCACTGCACTCCAGCCTGGCAACATAGTGAGACTCTGTCTCAAAAAACTAGTAATAATAATAAAAATAAATATATTTATTGAAGTGCAACCTACATATAGAAAATTGCAGAAAGCATAACAGTGCAGCTGGATGACTTTTCAAAAGGGGAGTGCCTCCAAGAAACCACCACCCAGATAAAAAATTGAAGTTTTATTAATACCCTGAGAGAGCTTCCTCACGTTCTTTCCTTGTCACTAACTCACTCTCCTAGCCAAAAGCACCAGTATCATAATGACTAACACCATAGATTCATGCTGTTGCTGTTGCTGCTGCTGCTGCTGCTGCTGCTGTTGCTGCTGCTGTGTGTGTGTGTGTGTGTGTGTGTGTGTGTGTGTAGAGGTGGGGGATCTTGCTTGGTTGCCCAGTCTGGTCTCAAATTCTTGGATTTAAGTGATTCTGCCACCCTGGCACCCCAAAGAACTGGGATTGCAGGCATGAGCCACTGCACCTGGCCTGTTTATTTTTAAATTTTACATAAATAGACTCATACTTGATGTATCCTTTTGAATAATACAAAACATGTGTTCTAAGTTTTCTGACTGCCTTTAGTTAAATATTATGTTGGTGGTATTCTTCCATTGTAGTTTATTTTAGTTGCCATGTAGTATCTTGCTGCATGACCATAGCATTAATTGTTTTTCAGTTCTACTGTTTTTGCATCAGGGTTAAGTTAGTTTTTTAAAACAAGTAGTTTCCCTTTCATGGTTTTATATTATTTAAAGGAGTTTGCATAAGATATTATTTTTTCCTTGAATGTTTGACAGAAATTAATGGTGAAGCTACCTTGTCCTAGAGTTTTAATTGACGGATAGCTTTCAATAACATATTTGATATATTTAATAAATATTTAAATATAAGTGCTTGTAATTCCTCTTTCAACAGATTTGCAAAGCTGTGTATGTTTTCCTAGGCATTTACTAAGAATTATAACTGATCAATATCATTGGCATAAATATCTCAATATTTACTAACATTAATATCTTTCTCCCATTCCTGATTTTGGTAATTAGCTTTTTCTTACTTTTTATTCCAGCAATCTAAAAAATTGAGATGTTTAACTTTGATATTTTTCTCTATTTTTTCCTATTTTGTTAATATGGTTATGTTCTTAATATTGCTTTCTTCTTTTCACTTTTTTGGAAATTTAGTCTTCTGATTATAACTTCTTCAGAGGACACTTAGATGAACAATTTTCAGCTACTCTTTTTTTTCTAATATATAATTTTAAAACTATCATTTACCTTTATCTACTGTTTAAGTTGAATCCCTCCTTTCTCTTTTTCTGTTTCTTTTTTTTTTTGAGACGGTGTCTTGTTCTGTCGCCCAGGCTGGAGTGCAGTGGTGTGATCTCGGCTCACTGCAACCTCCACCTCTTGGGTTCAAGCAATTCTCCTGCCTCAGCCTCCTGAGTAGCTGGGATTACAGGTGTGTACCACCACGCCTGGCTAATTTTTGTATTTTTAGTAGAGACAGGGTTTCACCACATTTGCCAGGCTAGTCTCAAACTCCTGACATCAAATGATCCATCCACTTCAGCCTCCCAAAGTGCTGGGATTACAGGCATGAGCCACCGCACCTCACCTGAATCCCTCCTTTTGAAAAGTTGCATTTTTATTGTCACTCAGCAGAAAATATTCACTCATATGCATCATAAATTCTTTGACTCACAGATTCTTTAGAGGTATACTGATGAATATGCAAATATTAGAGCTTTTCCTCTTTTCTTTCTCTATTGATTTTTAGCATAATTACACTATGAGTACAGAATATACTTTCTGAAATTTCAATACTTAGAAATTTGTTGAGTTATTTTATGGCTTAGCATATGGTGATTTTGGTAAATGTCTTATGTGTATTTGAAAATATTATATATGCATAAGGTATTGAATGCAGATTTCTATGTAAATAAAGTTAAGTCTGAAAATCATAATCCAAATGATCTATATTCGTATTAATTTTTTGTCTATTTTTTCTAACAGTTGCTCAGTGAGATGTATAAAATCATACACTTTCTTTTTGTTTGCCTTTTGTTTGTTTATGCAATCAGTGTTGTCATCAGTTTAAAATAATGAGTTATAAAATAGTATTTGCAAGCCTCATGGTAACCTCAAATTAAAAAAAGAAAAATCATACAATGGACACCCAAAAAATAAAAATCAAGAAAGTAAATCACACCACCAGAGAAAATCACCTTCACTAAGAAGACAGGAGGGAAGAAAACAAGGAAGTGAAGACCACAAAACAACCAGAAAAAAAATTAACAAAATGAAAGGAGTAAGTCCTTACTTATCAGTAATAATGTTGAATGTAAATGGACTAAATTCTCCAAATGAAAGTCATAGATTGGCTGAATGGATTTACAAAAAAAAATCAATGATCTATGGCCTACAAGAAACATACTTCACCTATAAAGACACACGTAGACAAAATAAAGGGATAGAAAAAGACACTCCGTGCCAGTGGAAACTAAGGAAGAGCAGGATTAGCTATACTTATACCAGACAAAATAGATTTCAAGATAAAAAACTGTAAGAAGAGACCAAGAAAGTCATTATTAATAATAAGGTGGTCAATTCAGCAAAAAGATATGACAATTGTAAATATTTTTGCACCCAACACTGGAACAACCAAATATATAAAGCAAATGTTATTAGAGCTAAAAAGAGAGAAAGACCTGAGTACAATAATAGCTGAAGACTTCAGCATTGGACAGATCTTCCAGACAGAAAATTGGCAAAGAAACATTAAACTTAATCTTCACTATAGAACAGATAGACCTAATAGGTATTTACAGAACATTTCATCCAATTGCTGCAGAATATACATTCTTCTTTGCAGCATATGGATCATTCTCAAGGATAGACCATATGTTAGGTCACAAAACAAGTCTTAAAACATTTAAGAAAACGGAAATAATGTCTAGCATCTTCTCTGACCATAATGGAATAAAACTAGAAATCAATAAGAGAAATTCTGGAAACTATACACATGGAAATTAAACAATATGCTCCTGAATGACAAGCAAGTCAATGAGGAAATAAAGAAGGAAATTGAAAACTTTCTTGCAACAAATCGTGATGGAAACACACACAACATATCAAACCTATGGGATACAGCTAAAGCAGTACTAACAGGAAAATTTATAGCTATTAGCACCTACATCAAAAAAGAAAACCTCAAATAAATAACCTAATGATGCATCTTAAAGAACCAAAAAAGCAAGAACAAACCAAACCCAGAATTAGTAGAAGAAAAGAAATAATAAAGACCAGAGCATAAATAAATGAAATTGAAAAGAAGAAAAAAACCCCAAAAGATCAATGAAGCAAAAAGTTGGTTTTTTGAAAAAATAAACAACATTGACAAACCTTTAGCCAGACTAATGAGGAAAAAGAGAAGGCCCAAACAAATAAAATCAGAGATGAAAGGGCAACATCACAACTGATACTACAGAAATTCAAAGGATCATTAGTGGCTACTATGAGCTACTACATGCCATTAAATTGGAAAATCTAGAGGAAAAGGATACTTTCCTAGACACATACAACCTATCAAGATTGAGCCATAAAGAAATTCAAAACTTGAACAGGCTAATATCAAATAACGAGATTGAAGCCATAATAAAAAGTCTCCCAGTAAAGAAAACCTGAGATTGGATAGCTTCACTGCTGAATTCTATAAAACATTTAAAGAAGAACTAATATCAATACTACTCAAACAATTCTAAAGAATAGAGAAGAAGACTTCCAAAATCATTCCACAAGGCCAGTGTTACCCTGATACCAAAACCAGATGAAAATACATCAAAAAAGAAAACTATTGAACAATGTTCTTGATGAATGTTGATACAAAAATCCCCCCAAAATACTAGCAAATTTAATTCAACAATACATTAACAAGGTTATTCATTGTGACCAAGTGGAATTTATCTCAGGGATGCAAAGATGGTTCAATATATGCAAATCAATCAATGTGATACATCATATCGACAGAATGAAGAACAAAAACCATATGATCATTTCAATTGATGCCAAAAAATATTTGATAAAATTCAACATCCCTCCATAATATTATAAAAACACTCAAAATACTGGGTATAGAAGGAAAGTACCTCAACATAATAAAAGCCACATATGACAGACCCACAGACAGTATCATAATGAATAGGGAAAAAGTGAAAATCTTTCCTCTAAGATCTAGAACAAGAAAAGGATGCTCACTTTCACCACTGTTATTCAATATAGTATTGGAAGTCCTAGCTAGAGCAATCAGACAAGAGAAAGACATAAAGACCATCCAAATTGTAAAAGAAGAATCCAAATTATCCTTGTTTGCAATTAATAATGATCTTATACTTGGAAAAACCTAAAAACTCCACCAAGAAACTATTAGAACTGATAAACAAATTTAGTAAAGTTGCAGGATACAAAATCAACATTCAAAAATCAGTAACATTTCTTTATGCCTACAGTGAACAATCTGAAAAAGAAATAAAAAGTAATCTCATTTACAGTAGCCACAAATGAAATTAAATACCTATGATTTAATCTTAACCAAAGAAGTGAAAGATTTCTACAAAGAAAACTATAAAACTAGAAAACACTGATGAAAGAAATTGAAAAGGACACAAAAAAATTGAAAGATATTCCATGTTTATGGATTTGTAGAGTCAATACTGTTAAATGTCGATACTACCCAAAGCTATCTACAGATTCAATACAATCCTTATCAAAATACCAATGGCATTCTTCAAAAAAAATTAAAAAGAATCCAAAAATTTATATGGAACCACAAAAGACCCAGAATAGCCAAAGGCCAAAGCCATCCTGAGCAAAAAGAACAAAACTCAAGGAATCCCATTTCCTGACTTCAAATTATACTACAGAGCCATAGCCATAGTAAACAAAACAGTATGGTACTGAAATCAAAACAGACATACATACCAATAAAACAAAATAGAGAACCTAGAAACAAATTCATACATATAAAGTGATCTCATTTTCAACAAAGGCTTCAAGAACATATGTTGGGGAACAAAAAAAAACAGTCTCTTCAATAAATGGTGCTGGGAAAAATTGAATATCCATATGCAGAAGAATGAAACTAGACCCTTATCTATCTCCATATACAAAAAACAAATAAAAATGAATTAAAGACTTGATTAAAGACTTAAATCTAAGACCTCAAACTATGAAACTACTAAATGAAAACTTTGGGAAAACTCTCCAAGAAGTGGGCAAAGATATCTTGAGTGACACCCCACAAGAACAGTCAACCAGAGTAAAAATGGACTAATGGGATCGCATTAAGTTAAAAAGCTTCTGCTCAGCAAAGGAATAAATTAGCAAAGTGGCCAACCCATAGAATGGAAGAAAATATTTGCAAACTGCACATCTGACAAGGGATTGAGAATAAGAATATATAAGAAGCTCAAACAACTATATAGCAAAAAATTCTAATAATCTGATTTTAAAAATGGGCAAAAGATCCAAATAGACGTTTCTCAAAAGAAGACATACAAATGGCAAACAGGCATATGAAAAGTAACTGAACATCATCGATCATCAATGAAATGCAAATTGAAACTACAATGAGATATCATCTCACCCCAGTTAAAATGGCTTTTATCCAAAAGATAGGCAATAACAAATGCTAGAGAGGATATGGAGAAAAGACCCTCATACACTATCGGTGGGAATGTAAATTAATACAACCACTATGAAGAACAGTTTGGAGGTTCCTCAAAGAACCAAAAATAAAGCTACCATGCAAAGTACTAGGTACATACCCAAAAGAAAGAAAATCAAGATATCTAAGTGGTATCTGGACTCCCATGTTTATTGCAACACTATTCACAATAGGCAAAGTTTAGAAGCAACCTGAGTGTCCATCAACAGATGAATTGATGAAGAAAATGTGATACATATACACAATGGAGTACTATTCTGCCATAAAAATAATGAGATTCAGTAATTTTCAACAACAGGGATGGAACTGAAGAATAATAAGCCAGTTACAGAAAGATAAACTTGGCATGTTTTCACTTATTTGTGGGAGCTAAATAGTTAAATAATTGAACTCATGGAGATAGAGAGTAGAAAGATGGTTACCAGAGGCTGAGAAGGATAGTGGTGGTGGTGAAGGGGATGAGGGGATGGTTAATAGATACACAAAAATAGAAAGAATAAATAAGACCTAGTATTTGATAGCACAACAGGGTGACTATAGCACAGCAGGGTGACAATTATATTACTTTGAAAATAACTAAAAGCATATATATAATTGGATTGTGTGCAACATGAAGGATAAATATTTGAGGGGATGGATACCCAATTTTCCTTGATGTGATTATTACATCATGATATTGCACGCCTTTATCAAAGCATCTCATGTACTCCAAAAACATATATACCTACTATGTACCCATAAAAATTTAAATTTAAATTTAAATAAAATTATATGCTAATTGTAAATTATCTATTTCTCCTTTTAGTTTTATAAATTTCCATTTCTTTTTCTTGAGGCTACCATTTTAAATGCATAAATATATATAATTTTTGTATCATCCTGGTAGATTGAACCTTTTCTCTTATTATGAATTTTTTTTGCCATAAAATCTACATTGTTTTCTATTATGATAGCTACATTGGCATTCTTTTGTTTAGTCTTTGTGTGGCTAAATTTTCTTTTTTAATTTTTTAAACTGTATTTGTGGGTGTGTGTGTTTATACATATATCTTCTAAATCCTACACATATATGATATAAAGTTCATATATACCATTTATATTTTTCATGTGTAGATATATATGTATAATAGTTCATTTTGCCCAGTTTGATGATCATTGTCAGAAATGTATACAATGTTTTAATTAGAGCCTGTATTTATATTTAATGTAATTTAATGTTACTATTGATATACTTGTAATTAAATTCTCCATCTTACTGTTTTTCCTATTTGTCAATGTATTTTTTTTTCTTCTGTTTCTACCACGGTTTGGGTGAAGCAAGCATTTTTTATCATTCTACTTTTCTCCTCTATTATAATTTTAGTTACATATTATTTCCTTTCTTTCATTTTATTACCCTAGAGATAACCAAATTCATCCTTGATTTAAAAGCTAATATAAATTAATGCTTACCACATCTTAGAGAGTTTAAGTCCTTTATATATTAGTACTTCAAATAATGCAGTGTTACTTTACATATTCAAAATCTATTCGAATACATACACTTATTTTATGCTATTGATATTTAATTTTTTGGCTCTTCAGTTCTTTCTTCACTTCCTTGTCTTAAAGTTACAGTTTCTTCTTCCCAAACACCTCTCTTTAATAGTTCTTTTAATATATGTTCCTTGAAATAAATTATCTCCATCATGTATATGTGTCAAGATGTGTGTAACCTTCTTTTTTTAAAAAGACTGGTTTTGCATCTGAGCTTTGACAAACATGACAAAAACAAGAAATGGGGAAAGGATTCCCCCCTATTTAATAAATGGTGCTGGGAAAACTGGCTAGCCATATGGAGAAAGCTGAAACTGGATCCCTTCCTTACACCTTATACAAAAATTAATTCAACATGGGTTAAAGACTTAAATGTTAGACCTAAAACCATAAAATCCCTAGAAGAAAACCTAGGCAATACCATTCAGGATATAGGCGTGGGCAAGGACTTCATTTCTAGAACACCAAAATCAGTGGCAACAAAAGCCAAAATTGACAAATGGGATCTAATTAAACTAAAGAGCTTCTGCACAGCGAAAGAAACTACCATCAGAGCAAACAGGCAACCTACAGAATGGGAAAAACTTTTTACAATCTACTCATCTGACAAAGGGCTCATATCCAGAATCTACAAAGAACACAAACAAATTTACAAGAAAAAAACAAACAACCCCATCAAAAAGTGGGCAAAGGATATGAACTGACATTTCTCAAAAGAAGACATTTATGCAGCCAAAAGACACATGAAAAAATGCTCATCATCACTGGCCATCAGAGAAATGCAAATCAAAACCACAATGAGATACCATCTCACACCAGTTAGAATGGTGATCATTAAAAAGTCAGGAAACAACAGGTGCTGGAGAGGATGTGGAGAAATAGGAACACTTTTACACTGTCGGTGGGACTGTAAACTAGTTCAACCATTGTGGAAGACCATGTGGCAATTCCTCAGGGATCTAGAACTAGAAATACCATTTGACCCAGCCATCCTATTACTGGGTATATACCCAAATGATTATAAATGATGCTGCTATAAAGACACATGCACACATATGTTTATTGCAGCACTATTCACAATAGCAAAGACTTGGAACCAACCCAAATGTCCATCAATGATAGACTGTATTAAGAAAATGTGGCACATATACACCATGGAATACTATGCAGCCATAAAAAATGATGAGTTCATGTCCTTTGTAGGGACATGGATGAAGCTGGAAACCATCATTCTCAGCAAACTGTCACAAGGACAAAAAAACCAAACACTGCATGTTCTCACTCATAGGTGGGAATTGAACAATGAGAACACTTGGACACAGGAAGGGGAACATCACACACCAGGGCCTGTCATGGGGTGGATGGAGGGGGGAAGGGAAAGCATTAGGAGATATACCTAATGTAAAAGATGAGTTAATGGGTGCAGCACACCAACATAGCACATGTGTACATATGTAACAAACCTGCACATTGTGCACATGTATCCTAGAACTTAAAGTATAATTAAAAAAAAAAAAGACTGGTTTTGGTGGATATAGAATTTGAGGTTAATAGTTATTTTAAGTGCTTTAAAAGTATCATTCAATTTTCTTCTCTTTCCCATCATTTGTAATATAAAGTCAACTGTCAGCTTTACTGTTGATATTTTAAAGTAGTGTTTCATTATAGTTCTTCAGCTGCTTTTAAATTTTTTCTGTATTTTTTATTTTTATTCTTTTTACCTGTGATATGCTTTCATGTAGTTTTCTTTGTATTTATCTTGATATATGTTTATAGCCTCTTGCAAACTACGGCTTGATGCTTTTCACCAGTTTTAGAAAATTCTTGACCAATACGATTTCAAAATGTAGCTTCTGCACCATTCTTTCTCCCCTATCTTTAAGGTGCTTTCAAATTTCAAGCAATTTGAATTTTCATTGCATTACAAATACGCTTGTGCTCTTATATGTAATTTTTCACAGATTTGGTCTCTGTGCTTAATATGGATCTCTTCTAGTGGAGTATCTTTCAGTTAACAGGTCTTATATTCTTCTGTTTAATCAGCTGTGAAACCCATTTATTCAATAATTAATTTTAGTTATTTTATTTTTCAATGCTAGACTTTCCCTTTCATTTATTTTCATACCAGTCTACATGGTAAAATCATCCATTTTGGCACTCAATAGCCTAGAAAATATTTATCTGCTCACCAAACCATTTCTAAACTATTCCTATGATTCATTCCACTTTGATTTGTTCTGCTGAATTGGTGAACCTCATATGTAAGGTCACCTTCTGCTGAATTGGTGAACCTCATATGTAAGGTCACCTTGCACCAGAAGTGAAGGTCTTACAATGAAGCATTCACAGAGGTAGATAGGCTATATTCAAAGAACGTTGACACATATTCAGGAAGAGAGAGAAAAGCAGGCATGTCTAGGGAGAAAAAAGCATGAATCCCTCCAAATTTGCCTGCCTGTTATGCCCCCAAAATGCAATGTCCATTGTCCATCAACAAACTACACAATACACATGTGTTTCATGACAACTCCCTGTCTTGTTATTCAGCCTCATCTCACACTTCTTTGTCCATTGCCCCAACACCATTGAATTCCTTTCTGTTTCTCAAATATATTCAAGGTTTACTCTATTATGCAAACTTACCCATACTCTTCTTTTTTTTAAGCCCTGAATCCCCCACTTAAATGGATAAGTTGTACACATCCATAAAGCCCCAGCTTCAAGTCCGTTTCCCTGGGGATATAATCTCAGACACTCCGGATCACATTGAATGTCCTTGTTATCAGATTTGTAATTATTTGTTTAATGATTCTCTTCCATTGGTCAGTGAGGGCATGGATCACATCTGTGTTGTCCAGTGTTTTATGCCCAGTGCCTGCTGCAGGGTTTATGTCAAAGTCCATAACCTTTAACTTCATAGAAAGGAAAGGAAACCAATGCAAAAACCTTCCCAGGACTCAAGACATTTTGTAAATTACTTCTTACAAGAAACATGTTCTGATTTTAATGTAAATAAAGCTAGACAGAAATTTCGAGCTGGAAGAAATTTTTAGAAACCAACCTATGTAATCATATCACCTCACTCATAAGAAAACTGAGAACCAGAGAGCACCAGTGATTAGCAAAAAGTTGATATTAATGATGATGATAATAATAATGGCAAAATGCAAGCCATCTCAGTCAATGACAGACTAGTCCACAACGCAGAATCCCTCCTATCTACTCCAAATGTTCTCTATGATTCTCAGCAATCGTGCAACAACTCAGTGGTGGTAACTGATCATGCCAACGATCAAGAACTCAAGTTTGTAGAGGATTTGCTTTCCTAGTAGAATCAAATCAATGTATCTTTAAAACAGTGTCATTCTAACATACACTTGAATAGCAATTTCAGGGTTTTTTTTGTAATGAAGACGTTTATTAAATCATTAGAGTGTTTTACCTGCAAGTACACAAAACCTAGCAAAAAGTGTTTTCCATAATAATGAGTTTCATATGTCACGCATAGCCCAGAGGTAAGTCAATTCCAAGGATAATCCACTGACTTAATGATGTCATCCGTGAGCCAGGTTCTTTTGGTCTTCCTGCTTTGCAAATATTTGCACACTGGCCCTTGTCCTCACGACTTATTTTTCTTGGTTGTAATGTGACTGCAGTAGTCCCAAGCACCATATCCTAAAAAAGGAAAAAAAGTTTCCCATTTTAACAGCAGGAGAAACTTTCTCAGAATCTCTACCTAAGCCCCACTGGCCAGAACTGTGTCAGAAGCTCACTTCTGAACCAAATGCTATAAACAGTCATTAAATCACCACGGTTAACCTAGACAAATCAGCATTTTTTTCTTGCTTTGGAGAAGGACAGTTTCTCGTGAAGTGGATAGCTCAAAAAGGGGGCAAAGGTCGACCAGCTGATGCCAGTAGGTAATGAACAATGCTTGTCATATTTATTTTAGACTTTTTTTTAAGAAAAGATGATTGCCTAGCTGAGATTTGATAGGGGAAATGTTAAGTATTTTTGACTTCTGTCAAATTTTATAAAAAGCTTTAATAATATTTTAACTTCCCTGTGATGTCTTAATTGCTAGTACAATACATCAAATTGCTAAACATTTTCTAAGATCGAACATTAATTATTCAGAACTTCAACTCTATCTGCTAAATAAAATGAAAATAAATGCACGGGGTTTTTTATTGTTGTTGTTTGTTTGTTTGGTTTGGTTGGTTTTTTTGTCATTATTAGCCCAGCAGCTACTTCTGGGATTCTGTCTTAAAAGGAACAAAGACCAACTATTTATATGAAACTGATCAATATGAAGACACATCCGGAGGATCTGACTGTATTGTGTTAGGTGAAATTAGCATGCCAGAAGCTCAAATGTCAAAAAGACAGAAGACTCAACTTCATGAGGGATTTGTTAGCAGTCAGACATAGCGCATTGTCCTGTACAGACATATGCTGTCTATGCTAAGCATTCTTGATGCTATCTTAATGAATAGAGGAAGAACTCATTTTTAATCTGTAAAGTTTACCACCAAGTTGAATAATTACACTGACAATTGGAAAAAAAAAAGCTCTTAAATTTTCCATGTTCCTTTTTCATATAAAAACATTATTTTTCAACCAATCTTTCTCCTGACACCCAACCATTGTACTCCATATCAAATAAATAGATAAAAATATTAATTTCCCCCATGTCTGTCCTAGTCTATGAATGTTCATGTTTATTTATAATCATGGTTCTCTTGGGCTGCAAGCTGCCTTTGGGAGAAGGTCTCTGTGTCTGTTTATTCAGTCTCTACATCACACTTAACAGAGTGTCACATGAAAAGGTGCTTTGTGATTGTTATCAGGAATCTAATTGTAAGAGGAAAAATTAAAATGAATTTTATACCTGTTTAAGTTAACTAAGCAGTGGCTCCTCATTCAGGCGAAGAACATCGTTACAGGAAAAATGTAATTTTACCATTACATCTCATGAATACTGACAATGAATGACAAGTTAGAGAATGAAAAGAAAATTTTAAAAATATATGATGACTTAGCAATAACTCGATATATTTATAATGGATGTATTTATAAAATCAAAATAGTTTTGAGAATATTTAAAATTAGAATATAGTGTTATATAACACTATACAAATGTTAACAAAACATATTGTATTAGCTAGAGTTGGAGGCCACAGATTCTCATTCTGTTTCACTTGACCACAGAGAATATCAAAGAGCTCAGAACCTTTAAAGGAAGGCACATGGACAGGCATAAGAAAACAGCAGGAGTCAGGGTGCAGTGGGGGGCTGCTGGTAAGAAACATAGACAAGGACTCCAGACAGGAGGACTCTTGAAGGAAACTACTCCAGAGCCACTACCCTAACACACCTGCTGCTTAGTTTCTGAAACCACAACATCTCCACCACTCATCATTAACACCTCTCAGACCAAATTAAGTTGTTTCTAAAATGCTCCTGTGCCTTTCCATCTCTCCTTCAACATAAAGTCCCAGATAGTTGAGCCTCCTCCAACTGAGAAGAGAGAAGACATGATCCTTTCCATTTCTGAAATGGAATCTTCCCAAAACTGACACAGCGGTGAACTTGCCCAAACCACAGAAAGCATACAGATGCTGAGTAGCCAAGAGAATACGAAAAGGAAACTGTCTGTCATCTGAGTATCAGGCCTACCTTGTTTGTGCTTCGCTTAGTTGCAAATTTTTTCATATTGAAGATTTCTGGCAATCTTGTGATTAGCAACATTCCCTTAAGCCAAAACCTAATCCAGAGCAAGGTCCTAACCCTTCTCAAATTCATGATGTCTGAGAGAGATGAGAAAACTGCAGAATAAAAGTTTGAAACTACTGATTCATGAGGCTTAAGAAAAGAAGCCATCTTGATAACACAAAAGTGCAAGGTGAAGCAGCAACTGCTGTTGTAGAAACTGCAGCAAGTTATCCAGGTCTAATTAAGATCACTGATGAAGGTGGCTACATTAAACAACATATTTTCAATGTAGATGAAACAGCCAGCCTTCTACGGGAAGATGATGCCATCTAGGACTTTCATAGCTAGAGAAGATAAGTCAATGCCTGGCTTCAAAGCTTCAAAAGACAGGCTGACTCTCTTGTTAGGAACTAATGCAGCTGATGACTTTAAGTTGAAATCAGTGCTCATTCACGATTCAGAAAATCATAAGATTTTTAAGAATTAGGCCGAGTCTGCTCAGCCTGTGCTCTGGAAATGAAAAACAAAGCCTGGATGACAGTAGCTCTGTCACAAGATGGTTTACTGAATATTTTAAGCAAACTTACTTCTCAGGAAAAAAAGAAAGGTTCCTTTCAAAATATTACTGCTCATTAACAAAGCAGCTGGTCATCCAAGAGCTCTAATGAAGGTATACAAAGAGATTAATGTTGTTTTCATGCCTGCTAACACAATATCCATTCTGCAGTCCAGGGACCAAGGAGTATTTCAACTTTCAGTCTTAATAGTTAACAAATACATTTTGGAAGTCTGTACCTGTCATAGATAGTGATTTCTCTGATGGATCTGGGTAAAGAAAATTGAAAATCATCTGGAAAAGATTCACCATTGTAGATGCCATTAAGAGCATTTGTGATTGATGGGAGAATGTCAAAATATCCACGTTCACAGGAGTTTGAAAGAAGTTGATTCCAATCCTTGTGAATGACTTTGAGGGGTTCAAGGCTTCAGTGAAGAAATAACTGTAGATGTGGTGGAAATACCAAGGGAACTAGAATTAGAAGTGGAGCCTGAAGATGGGGCTAACACTGCAATCTCATGATAAAACTAACAGATGAGGAGTTGCTTCGTATAGATAAGCAAAGAAACTGGTTTCTTGCGATGGAATCCACTCCTGGGGAAGATGCTATGGACATTGTTGAAACGGCAACAAAGGACTTAAAATATTACACAAATTTAGTTAATAAAATAGCAGCAACTTGGGGAGGATTGACTCTAATTTTGAAAGAAGTTCTACATGGGTAAAATGCTATAAAATTGCACTGCATGCTACAAAGAAATCTTTTATGAAAGGAAGAGTCAATCACATAATCAATGTGACAAACTTCATTGTTGTCTCAATAAAAAAATAATTGCCACAGCCACAGCCAGCCCAACCTTCAGCAGCCACCAGCCTGATCAGTCAGCAGCCCTATGCATCAAGGTAAGACCCTCCTCCAGCAAAAAGACCACTGCTCACTAAAGGCTCAGGTGATTGTTAGTGTGTTTTAGCAATAAATTATTTTTTATTAAGGTGTGTACATTTTTAGACCTAGTGCTATTGCACACTTAACAGACTACAGTATAGTGCAAACATAATTTTTATATGCACTTGGAAAGCAAAAAATTCATGTGACTCATTTTATTGTGATAGTCACTTTATTGTAGTGGTCTAGAACTGAACCCACAATATCATTGAGGTATACTTATAAATGTCTCTTCCTAAATTTATCCTGCCAGAAAGGAAAAAAGAAATGGATACTTGGGACATCATGCACCTATGCAACAATAAACATACTCACTCTTTCCCCCAAATGGAGACACTTCAGCAACTTATCAGTGATTTCACACAACTCCAAGTCCAAACTGGATGATGTTCATTCTTCCTATAAAATCACAATCCCATGTTTAAATTCTGCTTTCATGAACAAGTGTTTAGTAGCATACCCGAAATGCAGTACTAAAAGAAAAAGAAAATGAATTAGGAGCTAAGATATATAAATGTATTCATCACTCTGTAAAAATAGAAAGTCTAGAGGATAGTAATCAAATTTCTATAGCAGCATGTGAAAGCATAACTCATAGTTATGACTTTTATCCTTTCTTGTCCATTCTGCATGCTCTGCCTTCAACCAGCACCCCAGCTGACTGGTTAGGTGTTGACATTTAACCTAATGAGTTACCCCAGCCTTTATTGTTGTTGATTCCAAGTCTTTGAAAGCCTTTCCAGTTTGTGATTCTTTTCTACCCTCTACTTTTACTACTATAAATAGTAGGATAAGAAGGTACCGCGGGAGACTACCTGGGTTCCACCCACAATTCTCCTGCTCCATTGTAAAGTAGTAACGCACTTTGTCCTTCATGGTTAGGATCAATTACACCAGCCAGCACTAAAATCCATATCATTTCCTCTTTTCCTGGAGTCATAAGAAGCTGAGTATGGCCAGATGGCAATATGAGCTTCCAATTCAATGGAAACATTGTTGTCTCTCTTAGTGGAAACATTCTTCCTTGTGGATTAATACCTCTAACCAGCAGACCCCAATTTATTGGAACAAGATGCAAAAAATTTTTAAAGTCATACCAATACTGTAACTGAAACTTCAGTAGGCCATTTCCAATATCCTATAATGATAGATGCTTCTGAGTTATGGCAAATATGCTGAGGATAATGAATCAAAACATGGCAGTCTTTCCCCTGTCCTTTTTTCTCTTAACCGTTTTCATTAGAAATAACCTTATGTGAAAATCTGTACCAAGGGTAGAGCAATAAGGAAGTCCCCTAATAGTACTGCTTGCAGATGCTTGATGGCCAAGGACAACAAATCCAAATTCACGTTAAGTATCTATTCCAGTGTAGAAATATTTGCAACCTCTATCTTAGACGGATTTCAGAGTTATTATCCTGCTACCAGACACCTGACTGCTAATCTCAGGTGTAATATATATGTGGATTTTTGTGTCACTCACTGGATGGCAAATTGGACATCCATTAGTAGAAGTGGCCTGAATAGTCTTGGTGAAGGGGAAGTCCATGTTTATAAGCCCATCTTGAACATCTCACCTTGTTTCATAACACATGAAGCATTTATGTAACTAACATAAGGGAGAGACACTTCCAGAAAACCACCACTGATTACTAAGAGCCTCCTCTGCTGTGGGTATGATCTTAGGTAAACATTCCAAAATAATCTCAAACTGCAATTTTTCTGAAAAGTATATACCCTATCCCTAAACCCTCTTGTTATAATTTTTCAAACTTGTCCCTTCAACCCCCTGGTCACATGGACAAGCCATTGGCCATTCCCCATGGACTGCTATACATACAATACATCCTGATTTTAAGACATCTCTTCATCTAGACACACTTTGCCATGAAGTGGAGGAACAACATACAGGACTTAAAATTATTCTCTACCTTTTTTTTAGGGACCAACTCTCCTGATGCCATATATGAAAAGTCATAGAAAACTTGCTCATAGCTAGTTAATACATATAGTTTTTAAGGAGTAAGAAAGTCAGATGCTACTTATTTGTCTTGTGTCCTTAGGACCTGCTTGGTCCTAATCCTATTTGAACGACTTCTATTTTATGATGGAGGGAAGTTGGTGTGTTCACTTTATAAATGGGTAGATCATGTAAAACTCCATCATAATGGGAAATTTGACTCAAGTGTCATGATTATATGGCTCTTATGATCAGAAACTTAGTCACCATGAGAAATGAATAGCAAACCAAGAACTTGTTCTTAGAAGTGGCATGTTTATTTGTTTAAAGAAGGTGGTTTTGTCCCCGAAACTAGGACTTCATCCTCAATGACCACAAATATGTCCAGCATTATTGAACCTGGAACTTTGTAAAGACCAAGAACCATAGCTATTTGTCTTGAAGCCCAGATCACTGGGGAAAAGTAATTTGTTCTGGGTTCCATTTATATTTGGAAGCTCACATAAATGGGAGGGAGTAGAACTCTCACTTAGGATATAATTTGCTTCTAAAAACAAAAAGCCCCACTAAGCATTTTTCTCCTTAGTGTTAGGTGACAAATGTTCATCAACCTTCACTTTGAGGTTCCAGATCAATGGATCACCAGAAAATTCACTGAGGTGGTATGCCTGCACATTTTTGTGGAACTCATCTCCAAATCTATACCCTGCATGTGTCTTGCCAAGGCATTTAAAATACAAGTTCATTCTTTCTCTCTAGGTGCTATCAATATGATAATATTCATGTAGCAGACTAGCAAGATATCCTTTGGAATTAAGCGATAGTCAAGGGCCCTAGAAAAGAATTTGGACACTGTTAAAGCCATAAGGCAAGACAGAGAAGATATATTGCTACCCCTCTTCTTCAGTCAAATTTCTGCTGATATTTTTATTTATTGAGAGAGAGAAGAAAAGCATTTTCAAATCCACAGATGCATTCCAGGTGCCAATGAATGCACTGAGTTTCTCCAGCAGAGAAACCACATCTGGAACAGCAGTTACAGTGTAAGTCAAATCTATTTCTTTTGAAGATAACTCATTCTCATTCTACAAGGTCCTTCATTTTCTTCACTTCCGCAGCTACAGAGATAAGTAGAGTTATATTAGGAATCACCACGCCTGCTTTTCTCAAGTCTTTGATGGTAGCACTAATCTCTCTCTGGAGGAAGATTCCCCTAGGGATCGGATATTGCTTTTAATTTACTATTTCATTAAAGACAAGAAGTTCTAGGGGACATAATAGGACCATAATAACTTTTACTTTATGGGTCACAAAATCTAGTAGGGGTTTTTCTAGTACCTAAGTGTGTGAGAGAGAGTGTGTGTGTGTGTGTGTGTGTGTGTATTTTAAATATAGAATCTTAAATTTTAAATACATACTATATAATTAGGAAAGGGAAATAGAATAACTTTGGGGTCTATTGAGCCAAAAATTTATTTATTATCTGACACCTGTGAACTATAACCTATGGACTATAGTGGTATTCCAGATTTTGGATCAATAGTGTAGCATTGAGTTGTATACACCAACCCACAAAAGATGTGAATATTTTCCTTTTCCTAGTGATAAGTTGTGCCATATATCTTTGAAATAGACTTGGAGAAAATATCATAATATACACTTTGATATTACTACAGCATCCAATCGCAATATTATCTCCCTTCATTTCATTCTAGGAGCACTAGGTCTAGGAACTGACTCAGGCATTAGGATAGCAATATAGGTTTAGGATAGCAAATATACATTATGATTTTTCAGGTCTGGTCTAAGTTCACCAAATATAAAGCTCTTTCCTACCCCAAAGTACCCAACCAATCGTACATAACATTTAGGAAACTTGTAGCAATTTTAAATCTGCTTTGTCCCAAGGAATGACATGATATTAACTAAGGTCAAATATTCCTGAAGTTCTGTTTGCCAGGTTGGCCTTTTGATTCTGGAGTTTAAATGGAACTACAGTCAACTCTCTTTATCTGTGGGTTCTGCATTCTCATTGTCAAACAACCACTGATTGAAAATATTGAGGGGAGATAACAATAAAATTAAAAATAATACGGATTTTTTTAAAAACAACACGGCATAACAACTATTTTCACAGTATTTACATTGTATTAGGTATTATAAGTAATCTAGAGATCCTTTCAAGTATATGGGAGGATGTGCATATGTTAGACAAAAATACTATACTATTTTATGTCAGAAACTTGAACAACCCCAGATTTTGATATCTGCAGGGAGCCTTTGTCCCAATCCTCTGTAGAGGGTCAACTGTTACTTTGCTTCTGCTCCTCTGCAATCCTCCTACTCACTGAAACCAGGAACCTACTTCAAGCGCAATCTCTCATAAGCATCTTGAACCCTAAGCAAATTATCACTAAGCATCTGCTCTCATTACACAATGTTTTTCTCGAAGTCTTGGTAAAGAGTGTCTTCTGGTGTTTCTCAGGGGATAAAGTTAGGAAATTATCTGAAGTAACACATGGTGAATGGACTCCCACCTTCTAACCTCTAAGTCTTTGCAGTGTTCTCTCTGTACTATACCAAGAGTTTTCTGTCATTTCAACTTTTTCCTTTCTTTTAACTGTAGGCCACCCTTAGTTCCAGGTTGCAGATTTAGGCATCCATCCAAACAAACAATTAAACTCACTCCCAGGGAATCCAGCAAGCATACTGAAACCATATCAATTAAATTGGCCAAATCAAAAATGATGACTGTTCCTCATTTTATAAATAAGCTCAGATTCATTCCTACACACATTTCCCAGATTTTGATCAACATGAATTAGTAAAGCCATATAACTATTTTTTAGGTGAAAGCATTCTTCTTAAGGCTGGACTTTGTAATTTTCTCCAGGAGCATTCTGAATTATAATGCTAATTACATTTGGGGAGGCAAGAAGGGTCTAGAAAAGAGCAGAGAGGATGGCTAAGAAGAATGATCTGCTTTTAAGGTAAATAGCTTAGGTAAGAGATTTATTCAAAATTCTTTCATGCAAGTATGAAAGAGTTTCATCAACAAAGAGAAAAGGACTGTTCTGGCTGCCATGGGAGTTGCAAGGCTCTGATTGTCCCCCTATACATCCTCATTTAATTGTATTCTTTTCCATCATTATGCTATTGATCTAAGATCTGGTGAAGCTTTGAATTTATTTAATATTATCATTTAGTGTCCTGCAACTCAAATGCTAAGTTTAGGTTATAACTACCCCATCTTCCTGTAAGCATAAAACCAAACAAGAGACAAGAGGTTCTTCTGGCCTCCAGAAGAAGTTTAAGACCTTTGATTTCTTATGTAATCTCATTTTAATATGTGGAGTTCTAGTCTTTCCCAATCATTTTCCTAACTTAGACATAAAAGATGGGGAGAAGCTTTGAATTCAGTAGATATTATAATTTAGCTCAAACGTTAAGCATAGACTTTGGCTGTTTCCACTCTAGGGAAGCATGAAATGAGATCAAGATAGTCTCTAGATTTCAACTGGTATCTTTAACAACGTCTTCAGCGTTTTAGCCTGCCATGGTCTTTCAGCAGCTGTCTTGACTCCCTTTTGTCTTTAATTCATGGAAGTGGCAAAATGGCCACTCAAAAATTTTTCTTCAGAAAAATATTTCATTCAAAGTAATCTTAGGCAATCAGAGTGATATTTCATTACACATCCTGAGCTACCAGGCTTCCAACCTAAAATACTATTTTAGCTCAAAATAGGTAAGATAGGTCTTTCCAAATACCTATATTAATCATGGGTTCTATTGCTTATAAACCATTCTCTATATCTCCCTCACCTTGTCTCTCCACCTTTTTTCCACCTCAGCTCCATTGATTGATGGTTCTGCCTTCCTTTTCTGTTTTTAATGATTCCTTTGATTTCATTTAGCCCATCCAGATAACACAAGATGATCTCCCTACTTTAAAGTTAGCTGATGAATAGTCTTAGTTCCATGTGCAAAGTTCCTTACATTAGTTCCTAAATTAATGTTTGTTCCAATAACCAAAAGATGGAAATCTTGGAGTGCACCTTTAGAATTCTGCTTACCACACTTCCACATGTTAAAACCCTAATTAGAGCATACAACTGAGCAAGACAAAACATCACATGCCATAACCTTCACTAGCTAATAGTGAGCAGATACAGGATCTAGAAGTTTGGACCTCTATAGTCTGAGGCGAGGCTTTTTTTTTTTTTTTTGGTCGGAGTTTTGCTCTTGTTGCTACGACTGGAGTGCAATGGTGCGATCATGGCTCACCACAACCTACACTTCCCAGGTTCAAGCAATTTTCCTGCCTCAGCCTCCCAAGTAGCTGGGATTATGAGCATGCACCACGATGCCCAGCTAATTTTTTGTATTTTTAGTAGAGACGGGGTTTCACCATGTTGTCCAGGCTGGTCTCGAACTCCTGACCTCAGGTGATCCACCCACTTCGGCCTCCCAAAGTGCTGGGATTACAGGCATGAGCCACCACACCTGGCCGAGGCTTTATCTTGTACCTATTCAAACACAATGGGTTTATCAATCAAAGAAACATGTAGGATAAGATACTGAGTGACCCTCCACAAATGAAACAATGTCCACTATTGGAAGCAAAATTTCCTTTGTTCTTTGACTTGGTACATTTATTATTTTTACCATCTTAGTAAAATTAAACCATTAAATTTACATCATTCAAACATACTTCTATTCACGCTAATCAACTAACTGAGGAACAATTTGTGAAGTCTCCTAATTAGCACTTGGTTCCCCAAATAACCATTTTCAATGAATAATTTATCACTTAAATGTTTCTTAAAGAAAAATGAAAGCCTGAATCATAAAAATTTGGTGGGTTTTCCATACTTGCTATTGATTTAATGATACATAAACACATGATACAATTGTAAGGCCCTCTAGGACAATAATTATTAGAACATATTGCAATTTATTTGATAGAAAATTCTTATCAAGTGCACTCACTTAAACAGGTAAACTCAACAAAGTATGACAAATACACAATCACTTTTTTCTTTATTAGGATAGTTACATTAGATACTTGGTTGCCAAATAAAAGTTATGTAATTGATGTTTATTTCTCAAGTTGAAGAGAGAGGCAGTATGAATTGAGTGCTTCTAAATAGGAACAAGTCCTATAAATGTCTTCTGTCTAGTGGTTGCTCTCAAACTATTTCAAAAAAAGGCAGAAGAGGAAAGAATACTTTATAACTCATTCTATGAGATCTGTATTACTCTGAAAAAACAGATAAAAGTATCACAAGAAAAGAAGCTACATGGCAATATCCCTTATAAATCAGCAAAATAAATCTAACAGCTCACTTAAAGGATTCTACCCCACAACCAAGTATGATTGATACCAGGAATGTAAAAATGGTTTAATATACAAAAAATCAATGTAATAAACTTTCTTAATAGAATGAAGAAAATAGATAATATGATCATTGCAATTCCTGTAGAAAAAGCATTTAAAACCCTTTTACTTAAAAAATTCAAAATTAGAAATAAGAAGGAACTTCATCAATTTGATACAAAAGGTATCTGTGAAAAATTGACAGCTAACATGTTTAATGGTAAAGCAATGAAACATTTCCACCTAAGATAAAGAACAGGACAAGAATGTCTGCTTTCACCATTTATTCAACATTGCACTGGAAGTTGTAACTTGAAAATTAAATTAGGTGAGGCCGGGCACGGTGGCTCATGCCTGTAATCCCAGCATTTTTGGAGGCCACTATTTGGGAGGTGGGTGGATCACTTGATGTCAGGAGTTTGAGATCACCCTGGCCAACATGGTGAAACCCCATCTCTACTAAAAATACAAAAATGAGCTGGGCATGGTGGCACACACCTGTAATCCCAGCTACTTGGGAGGCTGAGGCAGGAAAATCGCTTGAATCTGGGAGGCAGAGGTTGCAGTGAGCCAAGATTGCATCACTGCACTCCAGCCTGGGTGACAGAGCGAGACTCCATCTCAAAAAAATTTTTTTTAAAAATTAAATGAGGTGATAAAAAAGAAATAAAAGGTATCTAAATTGGAAAAGAAGTAAAACTATCTCTATTTGCAGATGAAATGATCTTCCACATAGAAAATTCCAAAGAATACACAGAAAAGTTACAAGAGCTAACAAATGTATTAATCAAAGGTTCAGGATGTTAGATCAACCCGTAAAAATCAACTGTGTTTCTATATGACAGCAACGAACAATCTGAAAACAAAATTAAGAAACCAATGCCATTTACAGAAGCATCTAAGAGAATCAAATAGCTAGGAAAAAATTTAACCAAGGATGTGAAAGACTTATATACTGAAAATCCACAAAACATTTCTGAAAGAAATTAAAGAAGACAAAAGAAAATCCATCCCATGTTTATGCATTGGAAGACATACTACTACTAAGATGGCAATATTTTCTAAAGTGATCTACAGATTTAATGCAATCTCTATCAAAATTTCAATCAACTGTGCTGTGGTAGAGATGAACAAGCTAATTCTAAATTTCATTTGGAATTTCAAAGAATATTAAAATGGCTAAAACAATCTGAAAAAGAGAACAAAATTGGAGGAGTCACACTTCAATTTCAGAAATTACTACAAGGCTACAGTAATCAAAACAGTGTGCTTCTAGCATAAGAGTAGACATGTTGATCCATGGCATAGAATTGAGAGTTCAGGAATCAACATCTATGGTCAGTTTATTTTCAACAAGGGTATCAAACCTATCTAATGGGGAAAAATAGAATTTTCAACAAATGATGCTTAGAAAACTAGATATCCACATGCAAAATAATAAACTTTGCCTCTTACTTCACACCGTACGCAAAAATTAACTCAAAATGGATCAAGGTCTCAAGTGTAGGAGCTAAAGCTATAAAACTCTAAGAAGAAAATATAAATATATTCTTCAAAACCTTGAATTAGGCAATTTTTGTTGCTGTTGCTGTTGTTATGACCTCTAAAACACAAGAAATTAAAGGATAAAGATAAATTGAACTTCAACAAAATTAAACTTTTTTTCATTTCAAAAGACACTATCAAAAAAGTGAAAACATAGCCCATACAATGAGAGAAAATATTTGAAAATCATGTATCTGATAATAGTTTATTACACAGAATACATGAAGGACACTTACAAATTCAAAAAAGACAATCATTACAATTAAAAAATGAACAGAGGACTCGAAAAGATGTTTCTCCAAAGAAGATATGGACATGGCCAATAAATACATGAAAAGATGCCCAACAACATTAGACATTAGGAAAATGGAAATCAAAACCACAAAAGTTAACTTCACCCACAAGGATGAGTATACTTTCTTTCTAAGAAAAAAAAAGGAAAATAAAAAGTGACAGTGAGAATATGGAGAAATTGGAACTTTTGTGCATTGTTAATAGGAATGTGTTTTAAAATGGTGCAGTTACTGTGGAAAATAGTTGGACATTTTCTCACAAAGTTAAACACATAATTCCTATATGATCCTGAAATTCCACTCCAAGGTATACACTTAAAATAATTAAAAATAGATGTTTATTCAACAACTTGTACATTGAAGAATTATTCATAGTAGCCAAAAAGTGGGGAAAACCTGGAAGTCCATCATTGAGTTGGACATGGATAAATGGATAAACCATGGACAAACCGTTAAACAAAAGTGGTATATCCATGCAGTGGAACATTATGCAGCTATAAAAAGAAATTAAGTAATGACACATGGTACAACATAAATGAATCTTGAAAACATTATGTTAAGTGAAAGAAACGAGACAAAAGGCCACATTTAACGTGATTCTATTTGTATGAGTTTCTATGAATTGGCAAGGATATACAAAGTCATACAGATAGAAAGTAGATTAGTGATTGCCAAGAAATCAGGAAGGGGAAAATGGGAAATGAAAAGGAAATAATGGCTAATGAGTACAAGGCTTTGTCTTTGGGGTGAATCCAAGGTTCTGGAATTAGATGGTGATGATGGTAACATAAAATTCATGAATGTACTAAAAGTCATTGAATTTACACCTTAAAATAGTGAATTTTATGTTATGTGAATTATACCTTAATTTAAAAGTGTTTGTTGAAGTGGCTTAACTAATAATATGGGGCAAACAAAATATTTAGTTGATAGTGGTTTATTTAAGCAAAAGAAATAAAATATATGAATAACCTAAGATTGACTCTGGTGTTCACCTCCAACTCCTCATAGGCAGAGCACTGGTGAAGTTTTTATGCTAGTAAGAATACTGTAGTAAATACCAATTGTCAGGGGCCTAGTTTGTGCCAGACACGCTACTTGCCACTTCATATAGATGAATTATTTTAAGGTTATGACCAAAACATTACTATCTCCATTATATTGATAAAGACTTTGCATTTTAAAGAGGCTAAATGATTTGACCAGATACATGCAACTATTCAGGAGTGCATCATTCATGTTCAAGTGTGCGTGATACAGAATCCAGTCTTGCCCTTTCTACCACGCTTCTCTCATTCTCTAAACTGGATATGACTTATGCCAGCTCTATCTTTACTTTAATTTCTAAAAGTAAACATTTTCTCTTATCAATCTGCATTATATCCTGCTCTGAGTTTCTAGACAAACTTCAGGGAATCTTCTCTTTTGAGAACAACCACTGAAATTTCAAATTTTCCAGATGGCTTGAGTAATTGCATTTTACTGTGCCATTTAATTCTCATAATTTTAGAAGCTAACAAAATGAGTTCTTCTCTTGATCGAAACTCTTTAAAAACTTTTCTGCCTGGAAAAAAAAAACAGCAAAAAAAAAAAAGAGGAAAGAAAAAAGAAAAAGAATCTAGGTTTGGTATTATCCACATTACAACTGGGGAGAAAAGTCAGGCTTCCATTTTCCGAATGGAGTGGAATCAGAAGAGATACTGATACCAACGCATTTACACTTTTAAAAATCCACTAAATGTTCAACAAAATATTTTAAACAGTTTTTAAAGAATTGGATGTACCTGAGAGAAAGATGGGAGATATGAAGTCACAAGTAAGAAAGGAACAGAGGCTGGTAAGAGAAGCTAGCAATTAGGCAATTTGTTATACTAGGGGCACACAAAGATGCTAGAGTATCAGTGGCAATGGGTGACTAAAGATGATACACTAGGCCGGGTGTGGCAGCTCACGCCTGTAATCCCAGCACTTTGGGAGGCTGAGGTGGGTGGATCATGAGGTCAGGATTTTGAGACCAGTCTGGCCAACATGGTGAAAACTCTGTCTCAACTAAAAATACAAAAATTAGCTGGGTGCAGTGGAGTGCACCTGTAGTCCCAGCTACTAGGGAGGCTGAGGCAGGAGAATTGCTTGAACCTGGAAGGCGGAGGTTGCAGTGAGCCAAGATTGCGCTATTGCACTCCAGCCTGGGTGATAGGGAGAGACTACATCTCAAAAAAAAAAAAAAAAAAACACAACACAACGACAACAAAAAAACAGATGATACACTGAAATTATTGACTGAGAGACCCTGCATAAAGATGGACCCTCAGATAGGTCTCAACTTCAGAGAAAGGTTAAACTTAGGGAAAAACAACCATGTAAGACAGTCAACAAGACAATGATTTTTTGCTTCCAGTTAGAAGATAAAAGAAAATATAAACACAATGACAAATGGCCTGCCTTCATATAAGATTGAGGACTGAATTTACAATATTTTATGGCCTTAAAAACTGCCAACAAAACATCATTATTTAAAATGGATAAGATCTCTAGTGTCCTTGTATGTCTGTCAGAAACAAATATAAATCTTCCCCACAGGAGGAAGGCATCCTCAAAACAGGTGTCAAAAACCTCATATAGTGAGTTCAACAAAACCTGGACTCATGATTAAATCCCAATACACAATAGAAAATAAGCCACCATAAGTAAGAGCCAATGGAAACAACAATAAACAAAGTTAGATCTGTAACAACTTCATTATTGAAATTACTGGATATATAATTTGAAACAAGAACGTTTAATACATTTTTAAAATGCAAAAAGAAATCATGAATTTGGAGCAAATGACTATCAGAGAATAACTAATGAAATAAAAAGGAAGGAAACACAGTTTCCAGAAATGACAAATATAATAATTAAAATGAGAAAATCAATGATTGATTTACATATTAGTTAAGACACAATGAAAGAGAGAATTATTGACCTGGAAGATTGATCTGAAGAAATTACCAGTAATTCTGCTCAAAGAGACAGAAAATACAAAATGATACTAAAGACATATGGAGGATAGAGTCTAATCATACATATGTCTAATCAAAAATATAGGTGTGATCATAGTTCTAGAAAGAAAATACAGAGAATGGGCAAAAGGAAATATTTGAAGAGATCATGTCTGAATAAATATATTTCCTTAAATATATGAATCCTCAGTCTAGAAGCCCAGTGAGTCCCAAGCAAGATAAATAGAAACCGACATGGAGAAACATTGCAATAAACTACAAACCCCACAGGGAAGGGGCAAATTTAATATCATTCTGGAAGAACAATATTTAAATATATTGCTGTCAAAGGAATGCCATTTGTGCTGACGATTTCTCAATGGCAAAAATGAAAGACTGAAGAGTGCAGAATAACATTTTTAGAGAGCTAGAGGTAAATATTGACATCTGTAATCGTTAAATCCAGTGAAATAATATTTTAAGAAGTAAAATTCAAGAAATAGTAATAATAATATAATAATATATTCACCAAGAGAATTTGACATAGGTGCCAGACACTATCACTTAAAGATATGAGGAAAAAATGAGAGACTCATAATGATAATTTAACAATTTTACCATAGTAATTATTACTTGTAATATAACACCCTCAATAACTGATAGTTCAAGTAGATGAAAAATTCAGCAAGGAGATAAAAGATTTTTAAAAACAATAGTCTGATAAACATATCAATTATGCTCCAAAATGTTGGAAATACACAATACTTTTTATCATACACAAAACTTAGAAATTACTACCAAGTCATAAGGCATTAAAATTACTCACAAATATCAAAGGAAAAGTGTCATATACAGTACAGTTTATTTTATATATATATATATATATATATATCTCTCTCCCAAGAGACAAAGGGCAAAGGATATGAATAGTTATTTCATATTCAATCTCATTAACAATCAGAGAAATGCAAATTAAAACCATAATTAAATATCACTTTACTCACTTTATTGGCATATGTTTAAAAATCTGAAAGTGCCAAATGTTGTCAAGGATACCAAGAAATGGTAACTTTTATACTCTGCTTGTGGGATGATAAAAGGTACCATCATTTTGACAGAGTTTGCACTAATCTCTTAAAACTTGGATATTTGCATGGCTTATAGCCCAGATTCTGTGCCTAGGTATATACACGTAGAGGCACTTTAGCACCTCTGAATTCATTTTCTCACCATCTCAATTTATTTTATCCAAATAAATGTCCACCTTCTAAAGAGAAAGGAAAATAAACCTTCTTGATAATATTAATCAGGTATCCCCAAACAAAAGGAGAAGGCTGGCCTAATTATGAATACATTGTTTCTTGGGGAGGGGAATGACAAACAGCATCTTCCTCTGCCAATCGTACGTGAATCTCCAACCAATTGATGGAAACCCTCACAGAGAGGACTTGGTTTTCTAAACTCAACTGCTTATTCTTTAAGGGACTGAAGTGGGATCATTGGTTTCTCCTGGTGATGAGGAGGTTGTGACACTGTGAAAAGGTCATATGTAACCCTTAGTGGTAATGTTGGGATTCGATTTTTTGAAAGTAAGACTATGAGTGTTAGTTTTTTTTGAAGAAAACCAAAGGGATAACTAGCTAGCCCCTAGTTTCTTAAAAATTGAAGGACATTTTTACTTTGTCATACCTGTTGGTCTGCAGATCAGAATTAAACTCTGTATTTATTTTATGATTATTTTATTAATTTATTTTAAATTAAATAGAGACAGGGTCTCGCTTTGTTGCCCAGGCTGATGTCAAACTCCTGGCCTCAAGCAATCCTCCTGCTTTAGTCTCTGAAAGTGCTGGGATTACAACTGTGAGCCACTGCACCCAGCCATTCAACTATATATTTAATACACTTATTCAACACTCATTTCCTTCTATTAAACCCATCTCTGTGCTCCAGCCACTGAATGTCACCATAGTTTTGGTAGGGCCCTATGATGTCCACATAGCTTTACCGATAACTGAATAGTTCATTATTAAGAATTCTTTAACATGAAGGAAGAATGAACATGAACATGAAAACAGAAAATATCACTAATTCCAATAGAACTGAAGAGCTCTGAGTAAGGGCTCTCATTTCTGAATCATGCAACAGACAAGCATTGGGGACCTATTCTCTGAATGGCACTGTCCCAGGTATTGGGAGAACACAAAGCTGAATATGATACTAATTTTTCTCAGTTCATTTACTTTGCAATGAGGAAACCACAAATCAGTACTACAGCAGAAGGTAAAACAAAATCTGTACCAAAAGATGTCAAACATCTTACAGTTGAAGCAGAATAAGGAGGAACTGGTTCTGACCACAGCAGCCAAAAGTCTCCATAAATCAGTGGCGTTTGCACATGGGAATTTCAGAAACATCATGGGGAAAGGCACAGAAGTATGAATGTGCATGCTCCTCAGTGAGGAGAGAGAATGCTAGTGGTGAAATTAATAAAATGGGGTGGAAAGTGAGGCCAGAACGTTTTGGGACTAGATCACAGAGGTCTTAAGTGTCATTTTAATGCATTGTAACTTTATGCAGCAGGCTGTCAGCCCCTGAAGACTGTGATGGAGGGAAGAAATGTCAATTGACCTAGGTTTTAGGAAGATAACTGGGGCAGCCATGTGAATGACAGATTTGAAGATCTGGTTAACGAGGAATAGCTGGTAAGATACTTAAGGAATCCAGGTTTACTCATGTGATCTAGTGGATAAGGAGTTCCTCATAAGAAGCTTTTAAATGTTTTTTTTTTTTTTCTCATTTTGTTTCCCCAAGTTTTACTTTTCCTCAGGCTCTTACTCAAATTCAAGCAACTATAGAGTTTTCTTAAAAACTATGATGACGTTTTCAGATACATAAATACAACATTTCAACGGGAATTCTGAGAAAGATATTAAACAACTGATATAATCTGGCTCCTTAAAATTGGATTCTGATGGATGTAAAAGTCTGCTTTGCTGTAATAAAAATTCACATTGCAAAACTATTTGATTTTTGAATCAGGGAAAACTGGTTAGGAATAGCATGAACTACAAGTAAGTGGAGAAAAATACCAAAAAAAAAAAAAAAAAGGTGAAGGGACAGTTAAGGGGCTAAAGTAATATGCATATTTTAGATAGCAGGCCTTGTCATTTTTACAATATATTTAATAGATTGGAAAGATCTGGAAAAAAAACCTGCTTTGAGTATAAGAAGTCATAACAAAGCCTTTTTATATACAGAGCCAGTGTTAATTAGATGTGACTTTGAGAAGTCTTTTAAAGTGCAGGTGAGATCAAGAGCACTGCTGGTGCAGAAACCAGTCAGTCAAGAACAACCTATTGGGTACATCAGGAGGAAAAGTCTTTTCCCCAGAGACTCGTTATTTGATGATTGAAAAAGAATGTCTGGACATCAAATGGGTTTTAGAATGTTTAAGATACTAAAGTATATTTCTGGGGAAAAAAATGATATTACAGACAGATCATAGAGCTATACAATGGTAGAGCAGATTGAAAGATGAGTAATCCTCAGCTTCTAAGATATTAAATGTCCCTGTGGCAACGTATATGTGCATTTTCCCCAATAATCTCATGAAAAAAATCTCACGAATTGTGGTATGTTTGTTGAAGATGTTTCCTGAGAAGCAAAATTACGATACTGAATTATCCTATTAGTTCATGCAAGGTAAGATTCTCTGCAATCAAATCTCAATAAAAAATTAAGGAAAATTAGCATGTGATTCTTTCCTGCCACACTTTTCTCTACTGCTCTCCTCATCCTCTAAAGGAAGGTGCCATTTTAGTTTCTGCAGGCTGTGAATGCAAGAATGAGATGTGCCAGCAGAGGTTCTGGTGGCTATTGCTTGGGCAACTAAAGAGAAAATTGGTTGATGGGTTGACCCTAATCAAGGGTCTGTGTGATGTGATGTGATATGACAACCATGTGGTCCTCTCTGTTGACAATGCACCCTCCATTGAGGAACGTTGTACTTTCTCTTGTTTGTTTTCTCCCACATTTGCTGTGGTTTTGGTATATAATTTCTGCCTCGTTGATGAGACTGCAATGCTAAGGAAATTGAGACCTAGGGCAAAAGTCAGGAAACCCTACCATTAATCTGGCTTTACCAGTAACAGTCTCACTTTGGGAATAGTAAATACTATATGTGTATCAGGGCACCTGGTTTGGCTAAAACTATAGCTTGACTACTTTAGTAAAATATAACCTCCTCCTTCAAGAGTCTAAGGGGCCTTCTGTTATTTATTGAAAGGAAAATTACACTTTGTGGCATATATATATTTGCAGGTCAAGGCAGATGAGTGAAGAAAAACATGACTATGGAGTTATGGCATGTTGTTTTCCACTCTGCACCCTAGCCTAACAGACTGCTTCTTTGCCCGTATGAGGGGATAGCTTGGAATAGAAGTGAGAATTTGAGAAGTTATTTACATTGGGTGGGTTTTGAATACAAATTGTCCTTCTTCCAAGTTTCAGTGATGTTGTGTGACAAACTACTTTCCAAGAAGCCCAGTGAATGTTGATAACTGAAGCCATCAGCTGGCCATATCTGCTGAGTAAAGCCTTAAGGAGGAACACTGAGACCAGAGCCTATGCAAGTAATCAGTAAGCTAGCCCTCCATCTCTAGGATCTGTTGGTTGGGGAAGATCTAAAAGTGGTTTTTAGATACTCTACTTGCAATAGTTAAAATTTATGTAAATATTTTAAAATTTTGAGATCATGAACCCAAGCCCACTCAGCAGAAAAATGTTATGGCTTTCATGTATGTTTTACTCTGTTTTCTGTTGCTTATAACAGAATACCTGAAACTGGATGCTTTATAAGGTAACAAGATTTATTTCTTACAGTTCTGGAGGCTGGGAATTCCAAGGTAGAGGATGAGGACCTTTGTGCTGCTGGGGATCCTCTGCAGAGTCCCAAGGTGGCACAGTGTACAGTCACATGGTGAGGGGACAGAGTGTGCTTGCCCAGGTCTCTCTCTTCTTTTTTTTTTTTTTTTTTTTTTTTTTGAGATGGAGTCTTACTCTGTTGCCCAGGCTGAAGTGCAGTGGTGCAATCTCGGCTCACTGCAAGCTCTGCCTCCCAGGTTCATGCCATTCTCCTGCCTCAGCTTCCCGAGTAGCTGGGACTACAGGCGCCTGCCACCACGCCTGGCTAATTTTTGTATTTTTAGTAGAGACGGAGTTTCACCTTGTTAGCCAGGATGGTCTCGATCTCCTGACCTTCTGATCCACCCGCCTCAGCCTCCCAAAGTGCTGGAATTACAGGCGTGAGCCACCGTGCCCGGCTCTCTTTCTCTTCTTATAAAGTCACCAGTCCCACTCCTGTGATAACCCATTAGTCCATTAACCCATTATGCCATTAATCCATGAATAGATTAATCCATTAATGGGTTTACTTCTTAAAAGTTCTCCATGCTGCCAAATTGGGATTAAATTTCAACATTAATTTTGGAAAGGACAAATATTCAGATCATCACTATATATTAGGAAGTCTGGTGAAACTTTTATTTTCCCAAAGAATTTTCATAAATTTACACTGGTTCCTCCACATATTCTCTTCTAAGACCATTTTGTTTTATGTCAGCTTTTATTCTAACTCCTTGAAATAGAGATGTGGAAGTTCTCCTTGCCTTCAGTCTTGGTCATTCACTAGTCCATAAAAGTGGTTAAAGGCCCTGAGGGAGGTAAGAAATTCAAGGTCAATTTAATACTATGGGTTGGCCCTTGACAGGGTTGCTACATAAAATACAAGGTGCCCAGCCTAGTCTGAATTGTCAACCATAACAAATAATTTTTAGTGTAAATAGGTCCCAAATATTCCATGGGACATACTTATATTTTGAAAAATTAATTGAATATCTGAAATTCAAATTTAGCTAATAATACTATAATTTTATTTGTTATATTTCCATGCGTGTATATTTAAAAAGCTGAAAATAAATATATCATCAATAGGTTAAGAGAACCACATGTTTTACAAAATAGTATTCATCATACTTGTATAATTACCAAGTTAAGACGGTCAACCAACGAGGGATGCAGCAAACATTTATGGAGTTGGTTTTGTGCTCTAAGCTTGATTCTACCACATTCTAACTCATGGATGGATATTTTGGATACTGAAGTAAATAAGAAGAAGCCTTAACATGAATATTTGAGCAAAATGACAAACACCCAATCAAGAAAAAAGTTATGAAATCAACAACAGGCTGAAACAGTTAGTATCCAAAAAGAATGTCAGATTAAAAAATATAGACATATGGCATAACTTTTGGGAGAAACTATATGTGCACTGTTTCAAAGAAATGTGGATGCTAGTTTTTTAGTTTGATTTTGTTAATATTATTTTTCCTTTTTCCAGAAATAAACAGTTTATATTTAATTTAAAATTAGATGAAAATGTGGAGGGGTTGGGGTGGAAACAAATGCATATTTTAACAAAGATATAAAGAAAAGCTTTATATATTTTTATTAGAAAATACTTTATACAGAATGTTATAAAGACTAATATAATGAAAGTCTGTGTGCCTACCTCATAGCTTTTTTAATTTATAAAGTATTAACATTTCACTACATTTGCTTCTGATGTTAAGTTATAAAACATTGCCGATAAAGTTGGAACTTCCTATGTTTTCCTTCTAATCACATCCTCCCATCTTCCCTTACTTGGGATGCTAACTGCTCTCCTGAATTCCGTGCTTGTAATTCTCAGGCAAGTCCTTATGCCACATGTATACACATATTTATAAAATGTAAATACTATTTTATTGTATGTTTATTAACATTTTTATCAAAGGTACAACAATATTGACATTATTGTGTAATTTGCTTTTTTGGCTTAATATTATAGTTTATTTTTCCAAAGTCCATGTTTATAAATTTAGTTCTAAATCATTTATTATAACTGCTGTGTAGCATTCCTAGTTAGAAATTTGTTTACCCAATCACTTTTGATGGACATCTAGGTACTTTCCAAAATTTATTTGTAATGTTCTTGTACCCATCTCCTTTCATATAAATGCAACAGTTTCTAGTAGAATTGGAAATATTGAACCAAAGTGTATAGACATCTTCAATTTCAATAGATATTGTCCTATTACTTTGAAAGTAGTAGGACCAATTTACACATTCACTGAAAATCTGAGTTTATTTCCCCACAGCTCTTGTTATTTTTATTATCAGACTTTAAGATTTTCCCAATCACTGGAATATCATCTCATAATTTTATTTTGCATTTTCTATTTGTTAGTAAGCTTAAATATTTATTCTGATAGCTATTGGGCATGTATGTGTTATTTTATGTGAATTATATGTTTATGTCTTTTGCTCAACTGTTTATTTGGCTGCTTGTTTTTTCTTATTGAACTGTAGGTGTTCTTTATAAATTACTGGCACTAATGATTATATGTGCTTTCCTGAACTGTGGACTGTGTTACTTAACTTTGTATAAAGCATTTTCATCGAAGATAAGTAGGGTTTTTTTATATTTTATTATACTCCAATGTACCCATTTTAATCTTTATATTTGTATCTTTTTTTCAAACTCATTTTATTTATTTTATTTTTTTATTTTTTATTATTTTATTATCATACTTTAAGTTCTAGGGTACATGTGCACAACGTGCAGGTTTGTTACATATGTATACATGTGCCATGTTGGTGTGCTGCACCCATAACTCGTCATTTACATTAGATATATCTCCTAATGCTATCCCTCCCTCCTCCCCCCACCCCACGACAATATCTTTTTATCTTATAAAACTATTTTTGGACTACATTATTATAAAGTCAGACCCCTAAAATTAGACAGAAAAAAAGTTAGAAGATAGATAGATAGATAGATAGATAAATAGATAGATATGTCTGTGTAAATACATACACAGTTGGATTCCAGTCTTGCTAGTCTGTTCTTAGGATTTTTACTTTTATGTTCAGTATATGAGATCGGCTTTTAATTTTTTCTTATCCTCTGCTTAAGATATTTATTTTGTACTAGCTTCATAAAATAATTGTTGTAGCTTTTCCTTTTTATTGTCTGAAGAAGATTGTGTAGGCTAGAAATTATCTATAGCCTGATTTTATAAAAGTTACCTATAAAATAATCTGAATCTAAAGGTTTTGGTTACTAACTTAGTTTCTTTAATAGTTAATGACTTATTCAAGTGTTTTTTAAAAAATCATTTCAATGACTTATTCAAGCGGTTTTTAAAAAATCATTTTAATATAATTGAAAAAGTGATAAATCATATCAAGAAACCAAAACAGAGTAATAGGGTGCTCATTTTCATAGGATATTCCAGAAACAAGTCTCTTGGGATGTGATATTTAGAGAGATGACAATGAGCAAGCCTTCTCCAGACAAAGAGTTACAAGACAAAGTTCTGAAGCCAAACAGAGCTTGGCATGTGAGTGAAATCAAAGAGTTCAATATGGCCAGAGAAAAGGCTCAGCGGAGAGGAACTGGAGATAAAGATGAGTAAAAAGAAAGGTAATGCAAAGCTCTCTAGACACAGTAAGAAGTTTAGACCTCATGAAAAGCAACAAGAATTCATCCAAAGGCTTTATATCTGGAAGTCACAAAATGTAATCCCGATTTTAGATAATCACTCTCTTCTGCTTTGGGGAGGGTAAGGCTGCAGAGAGGCATGAGTGAAAATGCAAAACTCAGGCGAAAGGCAATTCTGCCAATCCAGAGGGACACTGCCTATGACGCTGAGGAAAAGTGAGTAGATTCGGGATATATTTTGAAGGAAGTCTTGACAGGAATTGATATGGACGGGAGGCAGGGAAATACTGGGTGGAAGAGGGCGGTTCACGACAAAGGCCCCACCCTCAAGCCTGGAATCCGCGTCCCTAAAGGAGAAGACTTATCCCTGTTTTCCTGCCCAAGTGTTACTTTTCTGGCCTTCCCCCTACCCCGGCCCCCTTCCATCCTGTGCCCATATATAAACCCCAGACATCAGCTGGCAAAGAGACAAGCGGCTGACATAGAAAGAAGCAGCAGCTGAGCATTGGAAACTACAGACAGTCTCAACTTAACTTCAGATGGCACAACTTCAGAATGGAGCCTGGCCCGAGAAGGTCGGGCTTCAGGGAAAGATCACCTTCTTCCCACACCATAGCCTTTCCAGCTCCCCTTCCACTGAGAGCCATTTCCACCGCTTACTAAAATCCTCCGCATTCATCACCTTTCAAACCAATCATTCGACCTAATTCTTCCTGGACGCCGAACAAGAACCCGGGTACCAAGAAGGCACGGTGTAAAACCAAGAGGGCAAGGTGTAAAAGGCTGTCGCCTCGTCTCCCCACCGAGCTGCTTAACACTTAGCCGTCAATGGATGGCAACTGCTAAAAGAGCATTAATTGTTAACACACCCTTAGATGCTGCTGTGAGGCGGGAACCCAAAAGGGCTGGGCCCAGCGCCACACCTGCTCACCTGTGTCCTCCCCCTCCCAGCAGGGGTTCGAGGGCATGGCGGCCAGGTAAACGAGCCACACCCCTTTTGCAATCCCACGAGGGGGTGAAGGGAATTCTTCCACCTCAGAACGACTTGCTAACAGATGTGGGAATGCCAAGCAAAAGAACATGTTCACAGTATTCTAAAAATTCAGACTACCCGAAGGTACAAGAATGTACCACATTAAGAAACAACTTAAAGAGGAGAAAACTCGATTCCACATAGACGAGGTAACATGTTGATAGATTGCTTATTAAATTTTCTTGATGTGTAACTGAGGATTTTAGCTTAGGGGTTATACCGTGGAACTTTCTCATTTTTGCAGATTAGTAATGCCTAAAGTCTCAGTAAGCTACAGAATGCCACGAGCTCTCAGCTGTTAGGTGAGCCCACAGAGGGCACTGCTTCTTTGCTTTTCAAATGATACCTTGCACAGAACCTGGGAATCATCAAAACAGATATGAGACGAGAACTTGTACTTCATGCAGGTGTTCTAGGTTATTCTCCACTTCGTTCTACTGGACAGAAAAAAAAAAAAAAAATCCCAAAATAGTTGACTAAAGAAACAAAGTGATTCCAAACATGTAAACCTTAGGTAAATTAGAAACGTGGGCTACATCCAGGAAGCCATCACAAGAGAAATAGTATGGGGAACACACAACTTGGTAACCGTGGCTGACAGCTGGACATATATTTTTCTCAAAGTCTTTAAATCCCCACGCCAGATTCATGAGGCTGATATAATTATTCTGGCTTTCAGATAAAGAAGTGAAACCAAAAAAAAAAATAAATAAAAGAAAAAAGAAATCAAGTAACATGCCTAAGTTCACACAACTGTGAGAGGCAAAAACGAATCTGGACCCAAGTCATGTGAGGTCAATGCCATTGAAGGCTGTGTCCACAGCATCACAGAGTCCAAGGATTTGCACTGGGCTGAATATCATGCCTTTGGACTGACAAGAGTTGACTCCCAGCTCATCTTAGGGGAAAAGATGAGACAGGAAGAAATCAAGATATCTACAGCAAATTTTAAGAAAAATTGTAAGATAAGACAATTGCTACAGGTGTATGTGGGGGTTGAACTGCGTTCCAACTTGCTAGGACTAGGTTCTAATTTTTACTTTTGTCTTCTTGATTTAAAAAGATTTTTACCTTGGAGTGAAGGTGGATGGAGTTGTAACAGGTTCATCAGGCAAACACAGCTCCACACGACACAGGTCAGGATTTGTCGTTTGAAATTGTCTATATCTTCTTGACTCCAATCCTCTGCCCCACAAACAATCAGAGATGATTTTCTGCCACAACAAACAGTTGCTAAATCTTCCCTTCTGCTTCAGCTCAGAAGAAATCCCAAACTATAGCCAGGCAGCTGCCCTCTATGCTAACTCCATTCACCAATTTCCCCTTGCAATCTAAAACTGGTGGCCCCAGAGCTAGCCCATGTGCAATATTTTTGTGATTCAATATTTTGATTATGTGTCTGTCTCTGACATGTTTTTTCCTGCCCACACGAAACCTGAGTAGATTACAACTGGCTTTGAATAGAACAATCAAAGAATAGTCTACCAATTTCGACCTCCTGCAGTAATATCAGGCAGCCAGGGCTAGAAGACAGCCTGCCACCCTCATTCTACTACTTGCTATTATTAATCATCCAGTCTCCAAAAGACACAGAGTCATGATGAGTAACTCCAGAAATCTTCATTAACTCGAGAGTTTTCCCCAAATAGAGGTAGCATTTAACTCTGACAGGCTTCTGATCATCAGCCCTATTAAAGTTCAAACTGTTAACTCTCCTTTCAAAATCTCAGAATACAGGCTGCCTTTCTCCAGTTTGGTTCTCTCTGCTATGAGATTTTGATATCATTCTCATTTCATTTTTTAGAGTTGAGATCTCACTCTGTCACCTAGGCTGGAGTGCAGCAGCGCAATCATAGCTCACTGCAGCCTTAAACTCATGGGCTCAAGCAATCCTCTCACCTCAACCTCCCTAGTAGCTACAGGCATGTGCCACCACACCCAGCTAAGTTTTTTGTTTGTTTGTTTGTTTTAGTTTTTAGAGAGATAGGCTGGTCTCAAACTCCTGGCCTGGTCTACTTGCTGTTGCCCACACCAGGGTTGGTCTCAGCCAACCCTGTCTTCAAGCAATCCTCCCATCTCGTCCTCTCAAAGTTCTGAGATTATAGGTGTGAGCCACTGCGCTTGGTCTTCATTCTCATTTTTATGATGCCTTTTTTTAAAAAAAAAATTGAATCACTTTGATCCATCTACATTCTAGAGAAATGAAGATGCTGGGCCAGGTGCGGTGCTTCACGCCTGTAATCCCAACACTTTGAGAGACCAAGGCGGGCGGATCACGAGGTCAGGAGTTTGAAACCAGCCTGGCCAACATGGTGAAACCCCATCTCTACTAAAAATACAAAAATTAGCCAGGCATGTGTGGTGGCACATGCCTGTAATCTGAGCCACTCAGGAGGCTGAGGCAGAAGAATCACGTGAACCCACGAGGCAGAGGTTGCCGTAAGCCAAGATTGCGCCACTGTACACCAGCCTGGGTGACAGAGTGAGACTCCATCTCAAAGTAAAACAAAACAAAACAAAAAAGAAATGAAGAAGAAGCATGGAGTCATGAATAAAACCCTCAGCAATAAACATTCCTAAGTGTACACAGATCTTTCAAACATAAACTCTTTTCAACATCACATCTTGGGGAAATGTTTTCTATTTTTTCTGTTGAGTCTTATTTTTTGCCCCTGTTAAAAGGAAATCCATAATAGGAACTGTCAGGAGACAGTTCCTAGGCCCAGCTTTGTGTAACACTTGCTGTTTCGCACTGGCTATGCTGCTTAATCTCTCTGACCCTCCGTTTCCAAAGAAAAATTCAGAGGTTATACAAGGTCAGTCATTTTCAAACGGTTATTCACAGGATCATATAGTTCCATTCCTGTGCCTTCAGGGTTGGCAGAGAGAAGGGCATCCCCTTCTCAAGATGGAGGCTGAGTAGGCATGAGTTGAAAAATCCCTCATAGACCTTTTTTTTTAACTAGAATTTATATTGTGGTTTGGTATTAGATTCCATCTGAGAATTGGATTCTAGTCCTAACAATTTTTTTTTTTTAGCCTGAATTAGATGATGTTTGAGGACTAAAATGCTGTGGTCCTGGCACCTTCAGGTTATAGGCATAGTAGTGGGTACACTCCAGCAGACATGTGGTTAAGAGAGATGAGACTGTCCTGCTTTTCAAGAACAACGCCATTTAATTGGAAAGGTCTGTGAAAACCAGGACCATGTAAGCGGACACAAGGAGTCAGAAGTATCTTTAAATGTTGACAGATTCCAATCTGAATTAGAAAACATTAAGGAAGAAATGATGTAGGGTAGGGAAGTTTCTTGGATACCAAGCTGTGAACTAAGTATTAAATACACTCAGCACATCTTTTATTTTACTTATCTGAAAGGCAATCATTGCAGCATCCCAAATTTTCTTTAAGTTTCTATTGTTCTAGGACTTTCTCCGTAGGGTCCTTGTCACATGACCAAGAAAGATTAGGATCCCAGACACTTTGAAGGGTGAGAAAAAATGGAATTTATTGGGTGGGAAGGAAAAGAAGGGAAACATGGACTCAGCAGAGTGAGAGTCCTGCTAATCGGTTTCCTGCCTCACAGATTGAATCCCAGGTTACCACCCCGAACAGGAGAGGCCAGGCTCCTCCCCGTTGCAAAGGGTGTGAACTTCCCACGGCTCCACCCCATTCTCCCGGTGCCAGGGCGGTCGGAGGTTCTCCAGGGACCACTTTATACTTGGCTGTCTCACTATGAGGCTGTATCCTTCATCCTAACATTACCATTCCTTGCAAATCAAATATGGACTTTCCACACACTTCTGATTATAAACAGTGCTCTTAAAAAAATGCCATAACATCTACTCTGAGCTTCTTAGACTATTGTTGTCTGTATCCGACAGATGTACACAGTCTGCGGTAATAGCTGTGTTACAGAAATATTGTGCACCGATCATCTTGTTTTAGTTTAATCATATTACTCAATTGTTCTCAGTGAAATTTCAGTTATGTATGTGCTTACCGCAATTCTGATTCATCTTCACCAGCTGGTATTGAAAAAACTCTTTCAACCTATCTTCCCAACATACACACCTTCTAATGAAGTATGATCAAAGGTGAGGAGAGTGAAGAACAATAATTTAATCCAGAGAGGAGTGGCACTAGAGATCTGAATGGAAAGAGACCGTTGGAGAACTCAATGGAAATAGGAAGAAATTTTATAGCAATACAAGGAGGAGCAGTAGAAGGAGATTGGTCCTAAAGGAAACTGACAGTGAAGTGAATAGAAGTCCTCCTGCCCCAGGAATGTTAAAATGGGCCCCTGAGATGCTTTTATCACTTGGGTGGGAGGACAGCCTGGGCAGGTGACCATTAGTATGCATATGGCAGTTCTCTGAAGGCCGAGAAGTGAGGACATTGGAACGCAAGCCTTTAGAACTGGCATGCGGGGTGAAGGGGGGAGGTAGCGTTAGGCTGCAAATCACCTAACCGGTTTCTCCTCCTCTCTGAGATTTCATTTTTTTCTGGAGTCCTGTGAAAGCCGAAGAAAAGCACAGCTCTTGTGTTAGGTGCCCCATGGCCAAAAGGGTGATAGTAGCTTCAGGAAAGGAGGAGGAGTGTTGTAGACTGTGCTTGAAATTAGAGTTTTCTTATAAGAATGCATGTTCCATATTCAAGATATTCTCGGCAGGGCGCAGTGGCTCATGCCTCCCAGCACTTTGGGATGCCGAGGCAGGTGGATCACGAGGTCAGGAGATCGAGACCATCCTGGCCAACATGGTAAAACTCTGTCTCTATTAAAATATAAAAAAAAAAAAATTAGCCAGGCATGGTGGCATGTGTAGTCTTAACTACTCAGGAGGCCGAGGCAGGGGAATTGCTTGAACCCAGGAGGTGGAAATTGCAGTGAGCCGAGATCCTGCCACTACACTCCAGCCTGGCAACAGAGCGAGACTCCGTCTCAAAAAAAATTTATATATATATATATATATATAAAATTTATATAATATATATAATATAATTATATACTATATAATTATATTATAATATATTTATATAAATATATATAATATATATATATATTCTCAGGTCTGCTGGGAAAGAAAAATAATCTCCTCAATAATAGTCTATAAATTTAATTACATAGGGGAATTTATGCAAGATTATGTGGATTATGGTGCTACCTATAAATAGACATTTCAATAGCTGATGTGAACTCTTACTTATGGGAGGCCAGGAGTAAGTTGAATCCCTTTGTGAGTTGTTTTAAACAACTGGGAGAAGAAATAGTGATGTGGAGAATACTCAAAATTATGATGTGGGAAAAAACAGGTTATAAGACGGTATCATTGTATAATCCCAAATTGGCCAGAATATAGGTTGCATACACACACACGTGTACACACACACAGACACATATTATATATAGTTGTAGCCATTAATTAGTTATAGATTCATAAAAATATTTATATGTTGGTGGTCATTCTCTTTGTGTGGTGAGATTTGCTACTTTGGATATTTATTATTCTTATGATTAGAAAACATAATGTGATATTTATATTTTATAGATTAACGAGCTAGCTATACTCAGAATTAGTAGTGTAAAAATACAGCCACTTTCACAATTCACTTCTTGGATAATTTTTATGTATATTTGAGATTCATTTATTTAAATATTTCTTCAACCCTATGACTTCCTTAGAAAAAGAATTCACATAAGCATTAAAATCTCTCCCCCAAAAAACATCATAATTTCCCAAGAGCTGTATGAGGAAAAAAATAAAACAAATGGACGCAAAACCTACTTCTGAGTTTTCTAGCGGTGACAACAAAAAGAGAAATGTACTGTGCTATAAGACTCTCATCATATCCAGAAACATACTAACTCAAGAAACATGAACTGTTTTCTGCCCTGACTTTATTATGGACCAAAGGGCGGGATAGGGGGCAGACTGTATGAAAATGTGAGCAAACGCTATGGATGGTTGTAGGATACAGGCAAGAAAGAGGTGTCAGATGAACACTTCTCGGAATATTATATATTTGAATTGAGGTTATGCCAATTAAAAAAGGGGTTTTCGTGGCAATTTACTAAATACATAGTTCTCACTGCTAATCCTCAAAGATAAGAATATATCTCTATTCCTCTGGCAAGAGAGAGTACTATGTAGTGATTAAGCGTTTGTCTCTGGACCAGCCTCTCTGGGTTTAAATCTCACTGCCATCACCTACTTATTTGGTGCCTTTGGACAGCGTATCCAATGCCTCCAATTTCTGTGTCCACATTTATGAAATAGCCATAGTAATAGAACATAGCAAGCACTGCATAAACACTATGGTCTTCCTCATCACCATCCTCATCTTCATCCTCACCATCACTGTCGCCAATCAGAGCTATGGAAAAGCACATTAAATAAAATTAGTGAATAACTTTCACTGCAGTATGATGACATTTTAGTGAAATTCATTTGTTTCTTGAATCAAGGGACCATCCTAGTCCTGCTGATGCAGCTGAAACATACACAGAAGTTTCTGTCTTCCAGTTGCCTTGGGACCACATATGACCTAAAATTAATCTTGATTTCCCAGGATTTTGACTATGATCCCTATCGAAGACCAACCTGTGGTCAATTTACAAAGTATTTTCAAAAGTTGTGTAAAACTATTCTACATCTCCTCTCATTGTGTTTCTTCTTGCTGGCTCCTCCTCTCTCACATGCCCAGTGGCCATCCCAACCACGATTCTCCCCTAACACATGGACACACACACACACACAAATACATATACACATGCACACACATCCACACACAATACATTTACACATGCACACACATCCACACACACATCCACATATTACACATGTACATGTACACACGTCCACACACATACACATGCATGCACATCTGTGTACACATATATACACATACACACATGTACACACACAGCACGTATCCACATACACATGCATACACATGCAGACACATGCAAACATCCACGAACACAACACACATATACACATACATATGCACTCACATACACATCAACACATCAACACAAATGCGCAAATACACGCACATATACACATATCCACATCCACACATAAATACATTATACACGTATACACATACACACACAGACACAAGTATACACATATACACACATGCACATCCATGTAAAAGCACACATATACACACATACACATGCATATACATAAACACATGTACACACTTACACACACACCCATATACACATACACATACACATACTGCTTAACTCTCTAAGCAGATCGAAACATCCTGAGAATACACCAAGGATGGTTTGGGACTTTACTCTTCTTATCAGAGGAGACTGGCTTTTACTCCCCAAACTCTAGTCTTGTTTAACGAAATTCAAAATAATTATATGTCAGAAGCATATCTATGCAAAATAATCTGCATGTTTATGTCTGTGTGTGCTCATAGGTGAGCTGATAGGCCTTCATGACGCCATAACTCTGCAGTGGTATGTTCTACGATAGTCATTGCCATGGCCGCCAGCCTGCGTTCCCCGACACATACGCATACACACATGCACACATATACATATGCATACACAAATATACATTCACACAAACACCTGCATTGTGTTTCATTGTATTCTCTATTGATGGTGAAAGAATCTACATTGATAATAAATAATGCCGTAGCTATTCTTCTCTTGGTTTTTTCTTTTCAATTCAGCATTCAGTTAAAATTCTAAAAGATTGTTTTCAATGCTTGGAAATAGAAGACAGTGCCATAATCTCCTTTTTTTTTGATGGGGTCTTGCTCTGTCGCCCAGGCTGGAGTGCAGTGGTGTGATCTCTGCTCACTGCAAGCTCCGCCTCGTTGGTTCACACCATTCTCCTGCCTCAGCCTCCCGAGTAGCTGGGATTACAGGAGCCTGCCACCACGCCTGGCTAATTTTTTTGTATTATTATTATTATTATTATTTTTTTTTTTTTTTAGTAGAGACAGGGTTTCACTGTGTTAGCCAGGATGGTCTCCATCTCCTGATCTCATGATCCGCCTGCCTCGGCCTCCCAAAGTGCTGGGATTACAGGCATGAGCCTCTGCGTCTGGCCCATCTCCATTTTTAGGATGTAAAAACTGAGGCTCAGTGGCAAGCTGACTTTCTTTGATCTCTGTAGCTACTATCATTGTCCAGTCACGGGAACTGTCCGCAGCGTGCTAATCTAGGAAACAAGCCGGTAGAAGAATCCACAGAACGGGATCCTGGACACTGCTTTGGTATGAACTATCCATGGGAACGCAGAACCTTATTTCAGCCTTCTGGGTCTTAGCTTCCTTCTTTTCAAAGGAGGAGAAGGTGGAACTGGAAAGGCTGGAATACAAGATCACACAGGTTGAGAACTTTAGAAATTATACAGTTTTCTCCTCCAGAATATTCTTTATAACTTCTTTTATAATCTGTTCTCTGATTTACCGTTTTGACTTCAATCCCAGTTTTTCATAAATGCTCATTTATGTTAATATATTAACATTCTACTCTTTTAATTAGCTTAATTCAATAGTTCAAATAATGTGCCTAAGATAAACTTTCATTTAGGCTAAAAATATCATGTGAATAAGCAGTTAACACATTCCGATACACCACTGTCCAAAAATGTCCACACAATTACTTGGATGTATTTTTAAAGAAAGTACATTGTTAAGGGAAAATTTGAGTTAAAAATGACTGGGTATTCAGCCAAGTTTAAAAGATAAACCCTGGTGGGGTGGGGGATGTTGGTTTGGTTTTTTGTTTTTGTTTTTTTACTGAGTGATCCTACACAGGAGGCCTGCAGATGCCATATCTCAAATCAGAGGAAATTACAACTTAGCAAGTGCTCTCTCCCTGTGGGCTCAAATAAAATTTCCTAAAGGAAATCTAGCTCAACCACAGGCCGGGAAGGCACTGTAAGTGCTCTGAAAAGGAAATCCCTCTGTTACACTAGAATGGCATCCATGATCCTTCTCTCCTCCCCAAATGTCCCTGCAATGTTTTAGACTTGAGACTATGACCATTAAAACTGTAGGGCCTGTCCAGGAGCCCTGAGTCCCAGTCGGCTTCAGAACTAAGCAGGGTGCCTCCCTCAAAGTGCCCAAACCGCGTCCTCTTGAGACTTTATCAGTCCGTTTTAGACTTCCCCTTTTTCTAAGTGGTAGAAATAAGCCACATTTTTTCTAAATAACATTAGTTTGAAACATTTTATCACTTACTTAAATTATGCCCCTGTAACTCTAATAGTTTTACAATTGGAATTTAGAGATAGGAGATTAATATTAGCCTGAATTTTGAACACATTTTTCTTCTATTAGACTCTCTGTATAAATGTGATATAAAAGCATACATTTCTCAAAACTGGCTATCAATTATTTTTCTATTTTACATAACTTTTTGTCACTAAGCTTTTAAATAGACGATATATTATGCAAAGTTTAAAGTCGAACTGCACTTAATATTTTTCAACTATCTTGTTCGCTTATTTTTCAGGACTAAAAAGCTATTCAGTATTTTTCCTAACTTATTTTTTAAAAATTTATACCTATTCAGAAATTGCCTTTTAAATATGATACACATACACACACACATGCACAATCTCCCTTTTCAAACTCAAGGACCATGATAATATTTTATATTTCACATAAAGCCAGTTTCATTTCTGTCAAATATAATTTAGACTTGATCAGCACTCAGCATCTATGTTGCCAATTAAGCTACAGTACACTTTACAATACGAAAAAAAAATTCACGAGGAAGGATAGATACAACATGGAAAGAATCTTTGAGATAAAAGAAATATAATTGATGCACCCTTCAGTCTCCAGCATTGATTTCTATTTATTATTACAAACTCTTCAAAACACAAAGATTGGACGTCAACATGTTATCCTGGAAGCATACAATTGAAGAACACATTACCTGCACGACTTACTTCATAAAATTTGTTTACCAGAATTGGAGTTGCATGTTCATTTAAAAGGACTTTGAAGTAAGAGGAAAGAAGATGATTTAAGCTTTTTTTCCACCCTAATACTTTACTTTTGAGATTTACCAGACTTCAGTTAAATAGATGCCTCCTTGACAACCAAGAATCCTAGTAATAGGAGTGAACTGGTAAAGTGTAGTTTGCCTAAACTTCCCTGCAGGCAGAGTGGAGCTCTATGCAGGACCACTTTCATCAAGCACAGCTAGCTGACTTTGAAAATTCCTCCTGAGGAACAGTGATCAGCAGACCCTTCTTACATTCATCTAATTTCCAAGCCTTGATGTGACATATGAAATAAGAAGAAAGTGACAACAAAAATCAATGTGTCTAAATAGTCTTGCTTCGAAATATACCTGTCACTGGCTTAACTCAGAGATTGGGTGGGATATTAGATCTGATATCTTTGTTGTTGTTGTTGTTGTTTGCTGTGGTTGCTGTTGTTATCTTGGCTTCAGAATTTATTTTAGTACCTGAGGAGAAAAAAAGACAGAAAGCCTCTTCTTAATTGTGCATGGGAGAGAAGTCCACTTATTAAAAATAATTCACCATTTTAAACAAATAAAATGATCAGTGACTGCCCATTCTTGCATTGGGCGTTTATTCTCCTCCATGTCAACATGCTTCTGATGAAAATGAGTTCTGCTACATCTTAGTGGAGTCATGAGGTTTTAGAATTATTCATTGAAAACAAATCTCTAGGAAGTCAACATATTTTAAGTTACAAAAGTATAATATATTAGAAATTATACCTCTATGAATCTAACGGTTTTACAATTGGAATTTAGAGACAGGATATAAGTATCAAACTAAATTTTGAGCACATTTTTCTTCTATTAGATTCCCTATATAAATATGTATAAAAGCATACATTTCTATAAGCTGGCTTATCAATTATTTTCCTATTTTGCATAACACTTGTCACTGAGACTTTAAATAGAAAATATATAATGCAAAGTTTAAGTAGTCCTCAGAAAGAAAATGCCTTGCTTCACAGTCTGAGGAAAGAATTTAGGTTTTCAATCTGTAGATTATGAAATTTAAAAACTACTTAAACACTTTACTGAAGAAAAGACTCCCTTTTAATAAAAAAGTCACCACATCAAGAAAAATTAGCAATCTTAAACATGCGATCTTTTATGAGTCTCTTTTGAAAAATATACAACTTGCCAAAAAAAGTTACAAAGATGATTGTCTATGTTTAAACAAAGCAGTAAAGGCCATTCAGCTTTCCATTCACACATAAATGCATTTTCTTTTCAAAGGATATTTACCCTTTAAGGGGACATTTTTAACCTTGTGACACCATAAAATTCCATGCTTGCAAAGTTATCTGTTTTTATTTTTCTGACATTCATTTTTGACCAGACATTTTCCATGGGCTTTCTCATGTTACTCAACTAGAGGCATAATTTTAATAGTTTATTTTAATACTTTGATTAATAGGAGCAATCTGTTTAAAAATAATATTAGTGTTGGCATTTTGTAATGAATTGCAGGAGCTGAGCAGACATGCTCTTTTGTGCCTTTTTCAATTTCCTTTGAAAATGTGTTGAACTCCTCAGTATTTGTTCAAACCTACCAAGTTTTAACATGAGCTAAGCATTAAATGGATTTGGAATCTGAGAAGGGTGTTCTCCTACAATGTAGCGATATGGGGAGAAAAGGTTTGGGTTGAGACCGGAGACTTTCAGAATTATAAGTGCTGGCAAGTAAGAACCACAGCCCGGCAATTTTGGAGGCCCCCAGCACGGCCACTGCTGCTAACCAACCAATTTTAAAAGACCAAAGACTAGGTTTTTTCCCAAAGTGACAGTAGTTGCAAATTTGCCATCTAACTCACAGTGGCACTAGCCCAATCGAGGCAATTTCCTGAGAACTTATGATAATATGTCCTTGTTATACAAGACCTAAAAGATTTTTAATGGCCTGTTTCGGATTTTTTCCTACAAAACTAAAATAAAAATGGCTGGCCCGTACAATAAAATATTTCACTAGAAATGAAACATAAACAAATGTAGTAGTACTTCATTTTGAAAAGAACTTCGTAAACTTATTTTTTAAAATTCTGAAATATGTTCAAATTTACAACAATAAAACTCTAGGAAAAACAGTGATGCAAATGTTTAACATGAGATTCATACAATTTGCTTTACCCTATCTTGTAAATAGCTAGACCAGCTAGCATCTAAATACCAAGGACGAAAAAGAAAAGGTATATGTGTGTTTTTTGTGGGGGTGGCGGGGGGCGATGTACATCCTAGAACAAGGACATATCAGAAGCTTTGGAAATTTGAAAGAATGCATTCACTCATCAACAATCCAATGACAATTAATATTTGTGAAATATAGTCTTGAAAACAATTTTGTTCATTGTTTATTTTTGTGAAACTGACAGAATAACTTATTCTAAATCATGTTCTAAGTGGCACTTATAAAAAACACTGAGACATGGCACTGTTTGTGACATATTGCGGGTCAATTGTGTGAAGAACCAAGGCAACAAACCCATCAAAAAGCAGTAAATGGAGGTCTTTGTCTTTAAGTTATGAAGAATGTGTATGTATTTGATCCTGCCAGCCAGCAGTCCTGCAGCTTTCTGGGCATAAGACAGATGGCAGTGCAACCAAGCTAGAATTCAGACCTTCCTTCTTTCCCTCTGGGTCTAACTCCTATTATCCACTTGTAAATTAACCTGTCAATTTATCAATCAACACCATCTTGATTCTCCCCTGTTCCACAGCCCAGCCTTGCAGTGAATTTGCCTCGTAAATAACTGGGAGCCCCGTGTTTGTTAGTATTGTGAATGAGTTTATTATCACTTTGATGGCTGCTATGAATCACAAATGCTGCTGAGAGGCTGATAAGAAAAAAGTACATGCACACATTAACAGGGTTGAAACTATTTTAGAGATAAAAGATGGAGTAACTGTGATAGCAAATCATTTAAATTGAAAAAAATGACTAAAAATTGTGTGTGTGTGTGTGTGTGTGCGCGCGCGTGTGTTGGACAACCCCCTACTTATGGTAAAAGAGAGAGAGAAATGAATCAACTTTCTTGTGTACTGTTCAAAGAAAGTATCTGCAAGATGACATTAGTAGGCAGTAATAGCTCTTGGGTCTTGCAGGATAACTGTTTTATTTAATAGTTTAGGTTCAAACTTCAGGAAACGCCCCGCTCCGTTCTAACAGACCAACTGGCCAGGTTTACATGTAGGTGTTGCATGGGAACTTGAAAAAGAAGGGAAAAAAATCCAAATTGTATACTTTATTAGAATAATATACGAAAGTATAGCAATATCTATTAAGTTAAATGAGGCAGTTTGATAAGCTTAACACATTAATAAACAATTAACATTAAAGTACTAATTAAATTCTTTCCCCTGTGTCAGTGAAATAGTTATGTATTTGATATGTAAAATTAAATTTAAGTGTTTTTTAAGTTAGAAATTCTTCAACAAATGCTGCATATATTAAAAATTTACCTTTATTTACAAAATTATATGTTGTCTTCAGTTTCCAATGTCAGATTTTTCTCAGCATGATTATTCTTTTACATTTTAAAATATCATACTAATATAAATCAGTGTTTTTAAAGCATACATAGCATTACATTCTGAGGATTAAGACCCATGTTATTAACTCAGAATTACTTTGAAGGATTACATTAAATATACTATATTTAGGACTATTTTAAAACTATATGTTTAATCATGTACGTATTTTTCATTTAAAGCAACGTTCACAGTTTGTAGTGAGTAAATATAAAAATAAGACTTAACTTTTTAGGTTCTGGCACATATGTTTTTCTTTAAAAATTGCATTCTATATTCCATTAACTGGGTATTTCATTGTTAATCACAATTGAAATATTTCTTTCAATATTTTCAACTTAACGTACATATGTCTTTTGTTGGAAAAGTGTCTGTAAATGAATCCTAAATACAAGCAATCACATTATTTATTAAAGAAAATAGAAAGTTGCATGTAATACACTTATGATGTCTTTTCAATATGCAAAATATATATCATTTGTAGGTGATTTTAAAACAAAAAAATTTCCTGATAGTGTTATTTAAGCAGATCATCATGAAAAATATTGCAAGGCATGACATACGGTTAAAGTTCTCAAACTTGTAAGTCAGAAATAAACTATTAGTTGTCACATGGGAAATACTTTGGCACAATTAAGACACTGCATTAAAAGGGAATATTCCCTGAACATTATTATACCCAATATGTCAACGGTAGAAATGTGATAAAAAATGAAACTATTTGTTAGAATGCAATTTAGAAAACCCGATAGGTTGTCCATTTTATTCAGTTTATAATTAAGATAGTGTTTAAATCTGAAATGAATTCTATATATGCATGTTCAATAGACTATAGCACAACAATAAGAATGGAATCACATCTCATTTTATCGTAAATTGTGTAATAAGCGATAAGGTAAAAACTAGGGCTAAAATCCTTCCAGCAAAAATGAAACAGAGCGACCTCAATTGCCCTAATTCATTCTGCTTTTTTCCTTTTTTTTTTTTTTAAGTCTCTTCATTTTCCCTCTGTTCACGTTATTAGCTTACACATGAGTGCATTATTAGAAAATAACAAAGCCAAACAGGGGGACTTCGAAGGAGCGGGAGATAGGTTCCTTCTACAGCTGAAAGGTATTCTCATTTCATTTGTTAGGAGTTGCAAAAATAGTTTTATAGCCAGGGAGGGACAATGACCTTTCTCTTTCAACAAGCTTGGTGGTTGGTCTTTTGATGGAAAAACTAGGGGATACAACATCTGGTAATTTGTGTTACTGAGCTTAGCTGAGGTCTTAACGATGTAAGCAGATTATTCTTGAAGAAGAACAAAAAAAATTCCGGAAGACTCAATGGACTATTTAAAGTTATTAGGCAGTGCATTCTAGCACTTCAGATCTCTTTTCTGATTCATTTTCCCTTTAATGCTATGCCTTCGAAGCAATTTTTTTTTTTTTTTTTTTTTTTTTAGGTCTACCTCCTTCCAATTCCAGTTGACTTTTTTGGTGGTCCACAGCTGTTTTGTCATTCATACCGGCCTCCTTTTTTCCATCACAGCAGAAATGATTACTTTGCTGATTAAATTTTCTCCTTCAGAACTTTAGGAAGCTCTCCTTCACCCCCGGGAGTCATTGCTAGACCAGAAGGGTCAAGCAACACCAAATAGCAACAGCCAAGCCTCGGCAATTTTAAAGAAAGAAAAAAAATGTGAACAGGAGCAATGCGTGAAGAAAATGACCCACCCTGTCCAGGATTCTAGGCAAAAAAAATAAATGAAAGATGGTACTAAGTAGTTGCTGTGGGATCCTTTCCCCACATGCATCATATTAAAATCACATCTAAAGATTGTGTTTCTTACTCTGATATAAATGGTGTGGGGTTCATTTAGTATATTTACTTTGCCCCCGTAAGAAAAAAGAGACCCAAATGAGATGCATCGTGCAAAGCTCGGAAAGAGTCTTAGCACTCTTTTTAAAGAAAAAAAGAAATATTCTATATTGAAGTAAATCAGTAAATAAACATTAACTTGAATATTCAAGTTTATCTGACTTAACTCTGGCAAAAAAAAAAAAAGATATTGCTATAACTTTAAGTTTTATCTGAAAGTCTAAGCAGGTCAAAGTACAGAACACAGAAGGAGCCTCATAGACTGTAGCCCACCTGGAAAGCAGGGGTTCTGGTCTGCATCAGGTCTGCCTCCCAGACAGAGAGCTCGCATGTGCACACAGACTGGCTCTTTGATTAGCACATTGCTTTACAGTTATGAAATGAAGGAAGCAATAACATTACACACCAATTTCAATCTCTCCCGTGCCCGCAATTCTTCTGGATGGCAGGACATTATCTTAGATCACAATTTCTTCAAGTCAAAGGGCTTCGCAGAGAGCAAAGTGTATTACCTTAAAAGAGAAAGAGAAAGTGAAAGAGAAAGAGAGAGAGAGAGAGAGAAGAAAAAAAAAATAAAGCCTGCAAACATTCTGACGAAGGATTCCTTTTGGAAAAGAACACCAAACAATTTTCTATCTTACAATAGCTACACAATAAAAAATATGGTTCACATGATTTCTGTCAACATTTAGACAAACCATTGTATGTTGATTCATTGCATACTTAATATTAAGTATAATTTCCCATGTTACAATATTTTCCCACGTGACTTCTGGACTTTCTGGAATTGCTGGGAACAGGAGAGGTCTGCGCCACATAAAAAGTAATTCCAGCTCAGATTATTTTTGAAGAATGCAATATATAGATATATTTGAATTTTATATCATATTTATATTATATTACCTTCAGTATTGCTTTGCTACATTTTAATTTTATTATGTATGAGTCATTTATAATTAAGATCACTTTAGGTAAGAGAGCAGTCAACTTATTTCCAATATACTTTAAAAGGTTTCTTCTTTTAATAAGATTGGCAGTTAAATAAATATTTTTCAAATTGAACTAAAATCTACACTGATCATTTCAGTTTTTTCAATATTTGCCCGACATGGTGTTTGAATTGACACTACTTAAAGTTAACAGAAACAGTTGGCTACTTTATCCTCTCAATTTACCTCTATATTCTATAGACTTTTTGTAATTAAATATAATTTACTCAAGTTTACAATTTTTTCTTTCATTACTAAGATACAAAATGCTTCAAATGAATCATGTCGGATATACTTGAGCATTTGGTACTTGTCTTTCCATCAGTTCTGCCAGTTTCCGATTCAAGGCAGCATTTGTTGAAGTTCTACTGCAGGAAGAAAAAAAAGTATCCATTTTTGGTTATAAAGGGCAACTGCATAATCAGGGTATTGGCAGATAAACAATGGCAAAAAAGAGACCATTAAAACAGAAAAACTGATGAAATCCAAACACACACACACAAAAATAGTTTATCTTTCCACCTAACCTAGCTAAGTCCTTCACATAAAGTTATGCTCACTTATCAAACCAAAATTTTCACCACAACTGGGTTGGTTAATTTTCTTGGTAAAAACTTTGAATCCTACCCCATCTTAACGGCAGATACATTTCTGAATCAGCAGTGGGACTCTAGTTACGGAGACAGGCAAAGGAAAGCCCCAAAGGCAGTTTGTGATTTGGTGAATTGTGCTCATAAACAAGGATTTCATCAGAGGATTTTAATGTTTTTCCTTGAATCACTCACATGGTTTCAACTACTCTCTGTACATGTCAGTTTCTTCACATAAAACAGGGAGGGTGGCCTAAGAAAGAGCTAACTAGGCCTGGAACTTCTCGTTTGATTAATTCCCTTCCTTGGTTTTATCAATATCCAGTCATGTCTTTTTTCACATTTCATCTTTTTTCGTCTCATTCTGAATCTACTCTGCCACTTCTATCCTTAGAATCCCATTCTTAAATTTACCCTTTTAACCATATTCTTTCATCTTTATATTAACCACCCCATGGAACCACTTTGATTCTAGCAAAATCCTACTCAAAGTCTGTGGTTGGTCACTGAATACAATCCAAATCTCGGGCTGATTTTCAAGGCTGTTCATGATCTAAGCCTACCTATCTATCCAGATTTCTTTTCCAGTTTTTCTAATAAGAAGATCATGTAGTGGAAAAGACACCAGACATAGATTCAGGAAACTTGAATTTGAACATAATTTATTATACGAACACTCTGTACCATTTAAGTCATCTAGTCTCTCTGAACTTTAGTTTCCACATACCAAACATTGACAACTGGTGGTCTACAGGCCAGATGTGGACCCAGGTGTGTTGTTTGCTCCAGAGAATTTATTTCGCCCTTTGGGATTATCTGTGTGGTTCCGTGGTCAGTGGCATGTAGATCCCTGCCTCATCTCCAAAAAAGGGATATTGATGCCTATCACACCATATTGGTGGTAGATTTAATTAGGTAATATAAGGAGAAGTCCCAGGCTAGTGCTTGTTACAGAAGAGATTTTCAATAAAATTCAGTTCAATGTAAAACTGTTTTACTTGACTACATCCATCTTCTGATGTGAGTTGTATGGATAACTACAAATACATTCTGTCATTGTCTATTTCTGAGCTTTTGCTCTGATATTCTCTAAAACCACTCTCCCTTCTCTGCCTAGAGAAATCTCAAGAGCAGGCCTGAATGTACTTTCTCTCCATAAATCATTTCTTGAGTCCCTGATGACTCAGTCTGAATGGCAGTCTGACTGAATGGCATCAGTCTGAATGGCATCAGTCTGAATGGCAGTAATAACGCTACTGGACTTAGAATCTTCAGGCCCCGTAGAAAACTTGAGATCTTGGAAACCAATTTTCACTTTCCAGATGAGGAAATCAAAGGTTAGAAAGTGTATAAGACCAATCCAAGGCCACAGAACCAACAAGAGCCCAGGACTTACATCCAGCTCTCTGATCTCCCACACCAGTTCCTTCTTTCTACTTCGCAGTTTACTATATGATTTTTTAAAAATTTCATTGTTTTATAGACAAATTTTCTCTTCCTTCACTCAATTACAAGACTCCGAAACATATGGATGTTGTCTTAAACACATACTTGTATATCGCACACAAACTAGTCCAATGCCTTGCAATAGTCAATAAATGTTTTGAATAAAAAGAGAAAGAAAAGCAGGCAACTTTTTTTTTTTTTTTGCGACGGAGTCGCAAAACTCTGTCGCCCAGGCCTGAGTGCAGTGGCGCCATCTCGGCTCACTGCAAGCTCTGCCTCCCGGGTTTACGCCATTCTCCTGCCTCAGCCCCCCGAGTAGCTGGGACTACAGGCACCCGCCACGGCGCCCGGCTAATTTTTTGTATTTTTAGTAGAGACGGGGTTTCACCGTGTTACCCAACATGGTCTTGATCTCCTGACCTCGTGATCCGCCCGCCTCGGCCTCCCAAAGTGCTGGGATTACAGGCGTGAGCCACGGCGCCCGGCTAAAAGCAGGCAACTTTTTATGGTTGCGGTTTCCCACGCAAGCACCCAACGGCTCAAGGTATCACTACTTCATCCCTGTTCTTACAGAGTTTTCTGTTTCAGGTGCACAAAAATTAATCATTTTTTAATGTGTAAGTCTCTACTATGACCAGGTATTGGTCTCTACTATGACTAAATGCTTTAAACTTCTTGTATTGCTTAAAGTTGACAACACTTTGCAGTAGTTACCAATATTGTCAACCAAATTTTAAAATAAGAAAAATAAGACTGAAGAGGTTTAAGTACCTTGTCCTAAGCCACACAGCTACAGTGGATCAGGGCTCAAACAAGATCTGTCTCATTTCACAGCCCTACTGCTTTTTGTAATGCCAAACAATTTCCAAAGCCACCTTTGTTGCCCTGGTTGAATTCATGTTGCTCCATGTCACACTTGCACCTGTTGTCATCAGCTAGGATAAGAACATAACATTGAATAGTATAAATCATCTTGTCCTACCAACTGTCTCCTTTCAAAATTTCCAGGTGCCTACAGAAGCTACCTTGGTATTGACTTGGCCATCTTAGCCATTTTTATCTGCCCACCACCACAAGCCCTCAATCAAGCTGCCGTGAGGTCACACAATATACAGCTTGTTCTATAGCATCTTCCGAACTTGCCTTTGGGGCTGTGTTTTCGCTTTTACAGCTTCTTCAGCAAGCCCAGCATATATATTTCTTCTTTGCTGTGCATCTTATGCCAAAGTCCTCTTGTTGTCTTCCTTCATTTAACCATTGCACCTTGTTGAGCATCGCCATGTGACACAATCTTGTTCTAGAGGGTGAGTTAGAGAAAGGGAAGTAGGCGCAGAAACCAAGTGGTGCGGTGAATCATTAAATGAGGTATGAGCGAACTTTCTGCGGGACATAAAGCTGTGAATACAAATGGGGAGTGGTCACTTCAATGGCTTATTGGAGAGAGGGTTAAGTGACCATTGGAGAAAGGGTCACTTGATGTGGGTGAGGAAGCATTGGTAGGTTTTTCCCATCTTGACATAGAAACAATTATATAGACTATCTCCCTCTGAAACATTTTAGGCAAGTTGATCCCCACTGCCATAGTGCTACAGTATCCCTCTAATCACATATTATTTGGATCCTATCAAATTTTAGGCCCGTAGGTAAGAATCTGTGCACAATGAGTACAGAAATTAGAGCACTCACTGGAATAGAACAAAAACACCTAGAATTTAAGTTGTATGTTCAGTCTCTTTGTTTACTTTCTATGCATCTAATTATTATGCTTTTAGTATAAGAAATCTTTATATAACATTTAAATATATAATCCAATGTAAAATTCGTGATCTTTCATTTATACAAATCAAGAAACCATGTCTTTACATTAGAAACCTAGAGATAAGGAGGTCAAGGACAGGTGAGAAAAATGAGTCCTAATGCGGCATGAGTGTCAGGGGAGCTGCTGACTCAGAAACTCAGACCCCACAGTGTTACTAATCAGAAAATCAGGTAGCAAAGTGAGATTTAATAAGAATTATACTTCGGATATCTGTAGTACAGTATGTTTATAAAGTACACACTTTCTCACACATGTTTTCACCCTTGATTGTTATGATAACTTGTTAAGATCAGTATCTTCTACTACTCCGATTGTACAAGTGCAAAAGGTGAAGCTTAGATGGCTTCGGTGATTTGTTGAAGATCACATCACCAATAAGCAGCAAAGACAGAGCTACAGAAATGATTGGCAGACTCTCATTTCTACTTTTCTTCCATGATTGCAAACAGTTACCCATGTTTATGCATCAGACTCAAGGACATATATATAGGATTCAATTCAACAAACTCTTATGGAATCGTATGGAAAATACTGGCTAGACCTCAGAGGATGAAGCAAAGCTAGGAAACAGACTTGCTTCCTGTCTTCGTGAAGCTTACTAACTTTTGGGAAGCTCTGCAGAGCAAGGAGTTTAGTTTCCATGAAAGAGGCTGCAAGGCTACAACGATCCTTCAGTGGTCAGAACAATGATTTCCACATAAAATAAAAGAATATTACAAATATAATCCAATTATTCTAAACACGTAAAGTTGCAAGGCTACAATAGCCCTACAGTGCTAAGACCAATCATTTCTACATAAAACAAGCTATTACAAATTTAAATCAATTAGTCCAAAAATTCCAGACCATTAGCTGCAAAACCTGAAACAATGGTACTCTCAGGAGAACAATTTGTTAGTGAGATACCACCCACCATGAACCAAGATAATTATCCAAGTCCCTGGACTGGGAAAAAGGTGCTAGTGGGTGCCAAACTTATGAAACAACTCTCATCAATGGTATCCCAGCTTTTGCGTGCCTATATTCTACCCCAGGGATAGCAAGGCATGGAAGAAATTCTCACTCACCATGCCAACTAGCGAAACAAGGAGTTGAAGCCATAACTGCACAGGGCTAGAGTCTTTCTTCCTTCTTCCTTTTGTCCTGTCAATTCCATCTCAGTGCAACAGGACAATGCTGAGGCCAAAGATTATCGTAGAACTGAACTTCAAAGGATTTGTCTCTGCAATTATTTTGGACTCCAACTCACTAGCAAATGGAAATCTTACATTTCTAAAATTCAACAGAAACCAGGACTTTGTAAATAGTAAATGATTAAAAAATGGTTATGAAAATTCGTATTCTTATACATCTCATATATGTAGATAATCGAGATTGTGTTAGAAAATTCAACTTTCCCATTCAATATGATATTGGCTGTGGGTTTGTCACAGATAGATCTTATTATTTTGAGATACGTCCCATCAATACCTAATTTATTGAGAGTTTTTAGCATGAAGGTTGTTGAATTTTGTCAAAGGCCGTTTCTGCATCTATTGAGATAATCATATGGTTTTGGTTCTGTTTATATGCTGGATTACATTATTGATTTGTGTATGTTGAACCAGCCTTGCATCCCAGGGATGAAGCCCACTTGATCATGGCGGATAAGCTTTTTGATGTGCTGCTGGATTCGGTTTGCCAGTATTTTATTGAGGATTTTTGCATCGATGTTCCTCAGGGATATTGGTCTAAAATTCTCTTTTTTTGTTGTGTCTCTGCCAGGCTTTGGTATCAGCATGATGCTGGCCTCATCAAATGAGTTAGGGAGGATTCCCTCTTTTTCTGTTGATTGGAATAGTTTCAGAAGGAATGACCATGGAATACTATGTAGCCATAAAAAATGATGAGTTCATGTCCTCTGTAGGAACATGGATGAAGCTGGAAACCATCATTCTCAGCAAACTATCGCCAGGACAAAAAACCAAACACCGCATGTTCTCACTCATTGGTGGGAAGGGGAACATCACACACTGGGGCCTGTTGTGGGGTGGGGGGAGCGGGGAGGGATAGCATTAGGAGATATACCTAATGTTAAATGACGAGTTAATGGGTGCAGCCCACCAGTATGGCACATGTATACATATGGAACAAACCTGCACGTTGTGCATGTGTACCCTAAAACATAAGTATAATAAAAAATAAATAAAAAGAAAATTCAGCTTTCATGGTGTTTATTAGGTGCAGTACAATACTTATACAGGATAACTTAGATACTATCTCACTATCCCTGACTTTGAAGGCAGGGAGAGTGGGCAAGTTGTCAGACTGAAAACTTATTGATTGGTTTTCATTTATTTCTAATCAAATTTGCTTCATTTTTTTCCCTTTAAAGGGCAACTGCCTATTTAGGAGGGGAACTAGATCATCTTCTCAGGGTATGGCAAACATCTCTTAAATAATTCATGGCAAAAATGGAAAATTTACCCTACTTTTGTGATATGAAAATGCCTCATTGCTTTTCTGGGCTTGTAAGTAGATTCATCCAGTTGACTGTTTTGGTTTCTTGGAATTCAGAAGTAGGAAAGCCTTCTGAAATTTGAGTCATACTGCAGATCCCTCCTGAGTAGTTAAGTGCACACCCACACACACAACTTTTCCCATAAACACCACATGCCTAAGCACACGGTTAAATTAGATTTCTTCCCTACTGAGGGAGCGGGGGTGTAGAATATGATCACCAGAGTGAAGCGCTCCTTTCTGCAAGATGTAGTAAGAACATGAGGCTTCTTCAATAGGTGCACATAGCGTGGGCCACCTTAACTGCATAATTCATCTTTCTTCGTTAATAGTTTTTCAGTCTTAATTTCTTGTGAAACCTAAATTCTCCATCTTACTTAGAAATTTTGGATTCTAAATTTTAATCTGATATTCAAATAATCTATCTCACTATCTATGTTTGTCTATATTTCTTTCTTTCTGGCATTGGATGGGTTTATTTTGGCAACTTCATTGATCTTTAATGTCAATAGGTGTGGTCTTCTGTTAGACTGGTTATATGGCTGAAAGAATATGGGAACTGAGTTTAACTCATTCAAACATCTCTCTTCTATATAAATCAAAAAATACAAAATTATCAAACATGCTACATCTATATTCAAATAAACCTTGGCATGTGTTTCTGTAGTCTTATAATGAGTATAGATCCTTTTTTATGGCATTTTCTATATTTGCTTCTAAAGTGACTCAGCTTTTCAGGTCATAGGGCAATGACAGCGTGGGGGTTAAATGAATAACCCTTCAATAGCTTTTCTGTTCTTTCCAACAAGACAAGTAGTTGCTTCTGCCAAGGAGAGAAGGTATGTAAAAAGCTGATGATGAAACTGGGAGGGAGGATTTCAAGGGTTTTCCCCCAGATAAAGATTAGTAGAGAAAATTCATTTAAGGTCGCAGAGTGGAAAGTATAACTTTCTGTGGAATCTTCACTATACCCTAAGGCAGATGTTTTTCATCAGCAAATCCTTTTTCTATTAGATTTGTGGGGCCAGTTAAGAACAGCTTTGGGAGTTTTTCTATAGGGGTGGGAGCTGCCAGTGCTCAAGTTTAAGTCAGTTAAACTGAGTTAGCCAAAGCCATTTTCTCCCCTCACTGCCAAATCTTGCCTCTGAATAAACAACCTTAACTTTGTGCAAAGCAGGGATAATGTGTAACTCTTTCAGCAAACAACAATAACAAACAAAAACAAACAAAAAACCCATTGGCTTTTATTTAGATAATAAAAAAGATATAATTTATTCACTTCCATATCAGACATGTGCCTTGAAATTAACTTTCTCTTAGTGTTTGAGAAGTGCGGCTCAGTGGAGTCTGAGCAATGATAGGAATATTTGTATTAATAGCTTAAGTGCTAACTTGCAAACAATTTTGGAAAATAATAGGCTCTAAAAATATTCCATTTGGATTCTAACACCAAGATTAGCTCGAAGTTTATTTTGCATTATAAACCTTAAATATGAAGTTGTAATCAATTTTGATAGAATCTTTTGACTAAGAACATACTTATGTATTCAGCAACCATTTATTGGGCATCATCTAGGTGTCAGGCACCAGTCCAGGTGCTGAGAATGCCTGGATGCAGCCTTTGCTGTCTTGCTGTCTAGTACAGGAGACAGACAAGAAAACAACTAGCCCAGGGAAGTGGATCCAGATTGTAAAGGACCTTGTGTGTTGGGTTAAAAAGACCTTGGTCAATGGGAGCCATCAAATAACTTTCAAGAGGAGAGAATGTAATCAGAATATCTTTAGACACATCATTCCTATTCCAGTGCAGGCAATGAATTTCCAGATGCCCAGGCTGGAGCAAGGAGACCCATAGAAGGTGATGGCAGTCAGTGATCCAGGGATGAGGTTGATGAGGTTCAATTTAAGGTGTGGACAATGAGATGGAGTAGGAGAGAGAGATGTGAGATGAAGGCTTAACCATGTGGTCAAAGATCTCTCTGAATGTCAACAAAAGTGAGAAGGATGGTCCTGAAATCATTCCCAGGCTTCACACTCTGGTTTGCTCATTTGGTGTTATGTAGACTTACATGGTGATATGTAAGTCTACATATCACCAAATGAGCAAACCAGAGAATTTTGCTGTACACTTGCACCCAGGTTGCTAACACTTGCAATTTCTTTGGGAGAGAGTATCTCATCTAAAATGTTGCTTATGTGGAGATAGAAGCTTGTTGGAGTTGCACACTTGCACCCAGTTTACTCCCACTCACAATTTCTTGGGGATCCTAATGAGAAGAGTTGGCCTCCTTCTACCTCTATAAACATGATTGGCCTCTGTATGCCTCAGTTTCCTCATGTGTAAACTTCCTATAGGGTGGTTTCCTACCAGGGCAATCATGAGCAGTAAATAAATAACACATATGGATGAGTGTTAAATAAGATGACACATATAGAGAGTGGACTCAAAATGAACACTCAAAAATATTAGGACCACTTCTTTCCACTAACTAAAATTCCATGTATTCATCAAACCCTACATTGTGTGAAAGCATGTTGTAATCTAGACATATTTAAGTAAATGTTCTTGGACTGCAGACATAGGTTCAAAGAATTTTGGCTGATTTAAGCTTCCTTGGTTTAAAATTTCCCAGAGGTGTGGATGCCATTCAGCAAGTGGGAGTTCATTCAGCCATCTTCTTTCTGCCAGTGCAGAGTTGTTTTTTCAAAAAGAAAGAAAACTCTTTTATTCTCTCCCTTTGGAAACAGCTGGAGTAGCCCCCCCAAATAATGCATGATTACATATCTGGCACCAGGGAGGTATTGGCAAGACTTTGGTTAAATCTGCCACTATTTGTGTCAACAAATGTTGCCAGGTAAGTGGCAAAGAAGGCTGGCACACCTGTGCCAAGGGGTAGCGGGGAAAGCAGCTGCTGTATTGAATATGTTGACTAAGAGGAAGCAGAGCTTTATCATGGGAAATGGATTGTTTCTAAAATAATGAAAGGTGCTTTGGTTGCTAAAGCAATTATACAAAAACTATTCCTTAAGAAAAATTGTTAACTTCTTTTTTAAAATGCCAGAAAGTTGGAGTTGGTAAAATAAAGAGAAGACAAAAAGATGGAACAAACACATTGAAAAGCAGGCAGTTGTTCACTAAGAAATCAAAATCCCTGTTCAGTGTCCAGAAGTAGAGGGATTTAATGGGTCCACATTGAAAATACTACCGAGTACATATCGCACTGCTTCGTGATCTCCATTTCCAATGAGCTGGACCTAAAGAATGGGAGGTTTATAAAATGATTTTCTCCACAGAGAACACTCATTCAAAGGATGTCTATTTGACAAATTCATGAGTGGAAAGTGTTTGACAGACGTGATCACAGTCAGGTTACAGAGAGTGTGGTGTCCTTGTGTTTCAGGATCACAATTTACCAAGAAATATGGATCATGCAAATGGTCCTTAAATAAAATTAAACATACGTACATACACTTACATGGTTTATCTTGGTGTTTTACTCCACGCACGTAAAGACCAGACTCCCAACAACAGTATATCTAATTTAGTTGTTTCCAAATATTTCATTTACTCCTATGCAAAAAAAAGTATTGTAGGAGGCTTCAATCGTTCTTTTTCTACATTCTAAGGGTTGGCAAAAATTTTCTGTTAAAAAGCCAGATAGTGCATATTTTAGAAGTTTCAGGCCATGTGGTCTCTGTTGCAACTACTCAGTTTTCGGTGAATGCAGTCATAGACAATGCATAAACTTATAGGTCTGGCTGCATTCCTACAGCATTTTATTTACAAAAACAGGTAGAAGGCAGGAAGATTTAATCTGCTAGACATAGTTTGCTGACCTTTGCTGTATAGGTAGGGACTCTCCTGAAATGTTCTCTGCTAAGATGGAACTTTCAACAAAACTGCATCTACTAGCTTTCTATTCCAGTATTCGTTATCCACACTCTCCTATTTCATGGGCATTTGGTAAGGAGGGAAAATGGGCAGTATGTTTGTTTTCTCTCATTCACTACTTCAATGCACAAAAAAATTCATATTGGCATTTAAATTTTCAAAAGGTCTAATGAAAAATGCATCATACATCCTACAACATACGTTGCCCTGCTGAATGGCTAACAGAATACTCCATCTGAGACTTTACTGCAGAGCAGCGTGATCAGTGAGAGAAAGAAAAAAGAAAGGACCCAAGCAAGCAAACATGAAGAAGCCAAGGGGAAGAGAGAAAGACAAGCAGAGAAACAGCTTAGGTGAAAAATCATTCTGACCTCTCATAGGTCAAATGCTTACTGGAGAATAGATCTCATATTGACCCTTGGTAAAATATAATAGTGGAGGGACGTTTCTTGGAATATGAGGTAGAGGAGCTCTGAGATGGCCTCACTGTTTAAAGATTTCTGGAGGTGGACAAGCTCACAAGAATGCATCCCACATCTCACAATGCATCTTTCACTGCTCTAGGTTCTGAATCACTGCAAGCCTGAAGCTTGCTTGTTGCCTACGGTAGAAATAAAGAGATGATGAAAACTTCGTGAATCGTGCAGCTTATTCCCAAACAAAGGGATTCTTCTTCTAGGTTCACAGTGCTTAATGAGGAGGAGAATAACACGAAGAAATCCTACAAGGAATACACTCAGTAAATGAGGAACACCCAAAACATAGTGAGGGAGTTCCAAAATTATTAAAGTCTAGTCGCTCAATTAGGAAGGCCACAGGCCTCTATGGAAAGTGAATTCTAATTAAAGATTGAGGTGTACCTTTATAGGAGTGGCTCTCGGGAGAAGCTGGCTTGACCACCACAGCCGGGATCCCTACAGGCTTCATGCCAGAGATCAATGCCGGTGCTGGCAGGCGAGGCTTCAGGGCCCCTAGGTCTGCCACAGCCTGAGTTCTGGGTGTTCTGAGAAGTGACTGGCCCACAGAGTGTAGCCCTGCCACGAACTAATCTCTCAAAGGGCCTGTCAAACTCTTAAATGTGTATGTATTTTGAAATCCACTAGTTGAGGTCAGTAGCTCACACATGGGGTGTCTGATAAGGTGACATTCCCAAGGGGAAGGGGAATTCACTCCAAGTGCTCACTTATGGGGGTGTGATAAGAAATCACTCTCAAAGGAAGTGGGGAGTACACTTTAAAACATCACACAGCATTTTGTAAACAAATCAAAGCTACATAACAAGGCCACAGTTACTATACATTGCAGGGCAGGGCTGGCATAATTAAAGGCTTATCATGACAGGCAGGATAGAAAGCCTCGTGACATAGCCCCAGAAGTCCACAAAGGCAAAGTTTGTCCCAAATGGTCTGACAAAACAGCAGCCGGTGGGCATCGCAGGGTGATCCCCACAAAGAGGTAGGGCCAATAAAGAAAACAAAATCATCATGATGTCCAGGGCCGGTTCACTCAGTAGCAAAGGACGTTTACACAGATGAGGAAGGCAATCCTCATGTGCCACAGTTGAGTGTTTTGGCTAAAAGTAAAAGCCAGCTTTTACCCATTTCATTAGAATAAAGACACATTTCCTCTTCCTCCTCTCTTACGCCAATGTGCTATTTACAGGAAGGAAAACACTGAATTCTACAAGTGGCCTCAGTTCAAAAGTATCAGAGAAAATGGCAATACTTTCAAAGCCTCAGTTCAAAAGTATCAGAGAAAATGGCAATACTTTCAAAGCAGAGAAACACAGGTGAACCTGAAAACGGGAAGCTATGCACACAGATTATTCAGACTCCTCCTATATCAGGCCCATGGCTTTCAAAGTGCTGGGAGAACAAAAATGGGAGTCTGGTAACCCAGGATGTTTATTAATAAGAACTACCTTGAACTAATATATCCTGACAGATCAACCCCACTCGTGTACCATTGGACTTGATGACTCTTGACCGGATCATATTTTATTAATACGGCTCCCTCACCTGGCCAGCCCCGTTTCCCTAGTAGTTAAGAAGCAGCCTTGCTTACAAGAAACATATTCTCTAAGAATATTTCATTTAATACTCAGATGCCCCGCCAGGTGTGGTTCTTCATCAAATTGATTGTGTTGTTGTTAATTGTAGTAAAGAATGGGGGGAGAGGGCGGGGGCAGGCTTCCAAATAAGCCAAGTCATTTTAAAATCAATTTCCACAGCTGCAACTTTGAAACAATTCTCTAGTGAATAAACATTCAGTTTCATTGTGTTCAGGGCCAGCATTCTTTCCTTGCGGAATATCTTATTGTGAGTTTCTTTGGACTTCAAGGATAGAGCCTCTTAACTTTGGGAATTTGCACACACTTTAATTTTTTCAGCCTAATGAGAAAAGCAGAAGGCGACTCCATTTTGATAGGTGCACTATTGTAGGTTGTGACTCACCCCATCCCCCACCCCAACTCCCAGCACAGCAAACCAGTGTGTGAAGATCACTTTCTTGGATATCTCTGATATCTTTTTATTTGTATCTTATTTTGACAAAGAACACAAGGAAAATTGCATTTTCATTTTCAAATAATACTAGAAGGTTTCCGTGCGTACCTCCAACGGGAGCCAATCACGGCCTGTTAACAACAGGAAAACCAGTGATCTGGGGATATGTAATGCCGCACTGGCCCTGGAAGAAGGAGGACTCTTTCATTTCGCATACTTTGTCTCCGCCATGGAGCTGGCTGACATAATGGACTTTTACAAGGAGCTCTGAAGCAATTGGCAATTAAGTGGTTTGAAGGGGTGCTTCTAGGCTGCTGTGAAAGGCTTCAGGTGTGAAACGCTTGTTTTCAAGAGCACTGAACAAAATGTATGGTTGCTTTCAGCTCCCCCCTTGTCCTTCCCGAGGAAGGGGGAGAGCTGGGGGAAGCAAGGACACTCAAGAGCAATTTGCTATTCAGCATCTGAATGCCGGGCGCTTTCTTCCCCCCCAATCCTTGTGCGGCTGGTGAGGGGGGCAGATTGAGATGGCACAAACAGCTCTCTGCACAATGGCAGATCAAGAGAGAGGCAGGGAAAATGAGGCCCGGGAGAATGGAGTCCTGAATGCAGGGAAGACGGCTTGATTGTTAATTGTGGGTAAATGTGTTGCAAGAGTGAAAAGGGTTCATGGGCTACTTTAAAGCTATACCCAAGCAATAAGTATAGAGAGTGGGGAAATAAGGAGATGGTCCTGACCCTTTTAAGGGCTATAGTAGTACATCTGGCCCACTTGAAAAAGTAAATTGAGAACTGTTCAAAAAGGTAGCCAAATGCATATGTGTGTTCGAATCCCATTGCTTATAAGAAAAAAAAATCTGGCAATTCCAATTCACATGCAATGTGCACTTTAAACTCTGTGCTATTCTTTTTGAGTATTAGTCAATAGGACAAGGATAACATACAATAAGGACGCTGCCGAATAGATAAATATTTAAAATATGACTTTTCCTCAAGAATACAGCCTTCTATTCTAGGATAAAATATATTTGCACTGAAGCTAGCACAAGGGTAAAGGAAACTTCAAACAGTCTTCATGAAGGATATTGTTCCCTTAGTTCTGTTTCATGTCACTTTTCCTCGTCTGACCTTTACTTCCAACATATTGATTTTTTCCTAACCCAGCCTTGCTTTGCAGAAAAAAGGGGTATTGAGTCTTTGAGCTGCTTACATATCACTATTGTACATGCACCCTTAAAGGTGAAGGAGCCCCTTTCAGGAGATGACTATCTGACTGACAATGTGATTAGGATTGTCTGAGGACTTTTCATTTTAAATGTAGGAGGCCACATGTATCAATCTGGGAAAAGAGACAGAAGGGGACTCAAATCGAGTTGTCTTTTAAATGCTTCTCAAAGAGTTCCAGTTTTGCTCTAAGCAAGAGCTTCTCAGATAAAGTGTATACTACATAAAACTTTTGCCAGTCAAGGTGGGAATTTTATAATTTTGTGATTATTTCTTTTCTGAATATATACTTTTTTTCCAAAACATAATTAATACTAGAGTTCTGTGAGATATAGGCTTTTTTTTCAGCATTCTGATTTTCAGTAAGGACACTTGTAAAATATTATTTCATCAAATGCCATGCTATTGAGACTGAATTTCCAACACTATTGTAATCAATAATGCTAAAGTATAGTGAGCAGTTAAAAACCGGATCTCCCCTAAAGCAGGCTATTAAAATAATTTGACATACTACAGAATTCTGGAAATTACTTGATGCCTGTTACTCAGTCCTTTTCATGGCCAAATGAGAACATGAGAGGAGGAAGGAAGTGACTCATCTTTCATTGGTCCCATTCCATTCCAGAATGGTGTTATGACCATGTCAGTACTAGGCTCACCTTATACAGTGGGCAGATTATAGATGATGCCCTTAGGGTTGCACAGTAAACATTTTCATCTGTGCCCTTGTAGGAAACCCAAATCAAGGTTTCAACACAGCGTCCCTTCATCCCACACACCATCCCTAACTTGTTGGATGAATTGTGTGTTTTATCTAAATTATCAAACACACCCTGAAGTTCACTTCTGCTACTGTTGTACAGCCTGGCCCTTTCACACCAATTCCAATCTTCAGCACATGAGACGGATCGTTGAAAATTCTATTAGCTTCTACCCACTCCTTGGGTCCAATCTCTTTTGAGATTGTGAGGGTCTTATTTATCCCAACCTCCATCCCCTCCAGAACCTCATAGTTGAAACTGACACAAACCTGACTTTAATGTTTCTTTCACAAGTAGAGAAGGGACCTTTGTTATTTTCTTTGAAATACTTAAGGCATCAATTTTCTAAAGGTTTTCAATCTATTACCAAGATATTTCCTTCCATTTATTGCTTCACTGATTTAGTGATTCTCTATATACTATGCAAAATCTCTGGGATCAGTATGTTTCCAGCCCCATTCATCCCTGTGACCATTTTTCTTCAAGCATGAGTTGGTCTCATAACAATTGAGCTAGCATCAGCTCTTACTCATGGAGATAAAGTGAAAGCTGTACCAAGGTTCAAGTGGCACCCCACTGTATTGAACGATCTACGAAGTGACTGAGTTAAAATCACAATCACACGCCTCAGAACTCCCTAATTTACCCCAAAGCCAGAGCCGGAAGACCTGGTTCAAATCGTGGCTCTCTCACAAACACGTTGTGTGGTCTTGGGCAAGTATTTCTGTAGGCCTCTGTAAAATGAAGACAATTGAACCTGTCCTACAAAAATAATAAAGATAATACGAGATAATCTACATATAGAACAATACCTCACACAGACTAAGAGCTCAATAAGTATCACCTATTGAAGCAGGATATTTCCTTGACCCCTTCACGGGACTCACAACAGGGGTGCCTGCAGTTCTCAACTCCTCCTGGGAGGGAGTATGCAGGTGAATGAGGCGGGAAATGGAGTGCATGAGTGCTGGAACCAGCCAGCAGCTTTGGCGCTGGCAGGAGTGAACTCCACTCACTCAGACCCACTGTGCTCCACCCCTAGCAGAGGGAGCATGCAGGTGAGCAGGTGCAGGAGCCAGGGTGAGTGCTTTTGGGTGCTGGCAGAAGCAAACTCCATGCAGGCCCTGTGGCAGCATCTAGGGGGGTGCCCGCAAACCCTGAAGCCCCAGAGTGAGTGTTATAGTGCTCTTTTAGCTCTGCTCTCTGTGGACTGCTTAAGTGTTAACAGCTCAGTGGGCCCTCTGCCTTTTCACATAAGATGGTTGCCTCCTGCCAGTGAGGGCAAAGGGCCTTTTGTATCCGCACTCATGGCTCCCAAGCTCTTGTCTGGCATCCAGGAAAAATAAGGTTGCATGAACGAATTGAAGGATGGTAAATGCAGGGGATTTATTGCCTATGAAAATGGCTCTCAGTGGAAGGGGAGCTGAAAAGGGGATGGGACGGGAAGGTCATCTTCCCCTTAAGTCCAGCTGTCTCTGGCCAGATTCCTCTCTGAAGCTAGGCTGTCAAGCTGTCCCTCTTATGTCAAGCCACTTCTCTCCGATGTCCAACCACAGTCGCCGACATCCAGCTGCTTCTCCCCTCTACCAGCTGAGTCTGGGGTCTGTATAAGCACAGGATAGGGGAGCAGGGCAGACCATGGGTGGTTTAGGAAAAGGCAACATTCAAGTGGAAAAACAGGGATGTAAGTTCTCACTTTGGGCCACAGTCTCAGGCTTTTCAGCTTGAGGGTGAGGCTTCACCAGGGACCCACCCTCTTCTGCCTAGAATTTCTCTGTCCCCTATTCATAACACTATCGATATTACTATGATTATATCAAGCTGTTAATATCTGTTTGACAGCCTCTTCCTAATTGTCTGCAGGAATACAGAGCTGAAAGTCATCAACAGACTCCCCTACTTAGGCAGCTCAAGTCTCTTGATGCTTTGAGTGAATAGAACGCCCAACATCAGGAATCCCAGTGTCCTCCCACTGGGACATGGAGCTCCAGGCCAAGTTCTAAAAGTAGTGCTGTTTTCAGTCTCTACCAAACGGATGGATCCGGATCTCCACTATCGATACACTAGAATTTCTCAATCAGTTTCATCAGTGATGCTGATTCAGAGTGAGTAGGACTTTATGCCTCTTCTTGATCTTTTCAGCCACATGAAGTTCTTAAAAGATTGAGAAATCTCGGCCGGGCGCAGTGGCTCACGCCTGTAATCCCAGCACTTTGGGAGGCCGAGGTGGGCGGATCACGAGGTCAGGAGATCAAGACCATCCTGGCTAACACAGTGAAACCCTGTCTCTACTAAAAATGCAAAAAAAAATTAGCCAGGCTTGGTGGTGGGCACTTGTAGTCCCAGCTACTCGGGAGGCTGAGACAGGAGAATGGTGCTAACCCGAGAGGCAGAGCTTGCAGTGAGCCGAGATTGCGCCACTGCACTCCAGCCTGAGTGACAGAATGAGACTCCGTCTAAAAAAAAAAAAAAAAAAAATTGAGAAATCTCTTCACATTCCAAGGTCATCAGCAGGGAAAATACCATTTCAAAACTACTTTGTGATTTTGTCAGCAATACGCCCTGCATCTAAGTGCTAGTGTGCTTTTTGTTTATACCCTTCGTAGAATGTAACTTTATATTACTTCATCTTACCTTCAATTACCTCTACTCTAGCTGGGAAGGGTTGTCCAGTTTCTCACACATACCATATACATTTGTTCAACTTGCTTCCCAGGCAGATGCTCTCTCAATTCATCATTTCTTTTGTTAGAAATTAATTCTTAACTTTTTTTATTCCCCAGGACATCTCATAATGTGTGTTTCTGAAAAGCGTGTTCAGCAAGACTAGCTTTAATAGCTGATACAGTGGATACAAATTTATCCCTTTGTCAAATAAATTTGGAAAATGGAAGTTAAACAGAATGAATAGTTTTTCCTCTCTTATACAACTTCTCAGAGTCTTTAGTATGCTAATCTGAAATGTGTTCTACCAGTATGTATTTGCAATACTTCTCAAATTATTTCACCATGAAACCTTCTTTCCCTCACTGTCTCTAGGGTCTAATATTTCATTGAACACACTTTTGAAAATTCTGTTTTAATATCATCCAATACATGGCATCGGCCTTGTTCAAGCTTTTTCCTTCTTCTTCTGGGAAACACCCATTCCTTCTCCATCCCAAGCACACATCATTGTATTACTCTTTACATCCTTAATGCAGTTGTTCTTTTTGTGGACTGTATGGTGACATGACTTGTTAATACAGATGTATGTACATGTTCAGTCCAATATCTTTCACTCCAATGCTGTCTTTTAAAAAGACCATAAAATTTACATCAGTGATTTTTATCATTGATCAAAACATTGTAGAGATACAGTCCTCTGTTAGAAAGTATTTCTAATTACACTAAATAATTTTTACTATCACCAAGAGAATCAGATTTTCACCATTTGAGACACAATTTCAGATCCAGAGGAAAAAAAAAACATAAAAATAATTTTAAATGCAAAAACGGTGAATATCCCAGGCAGTGCTAAACTTTAAAGACCCTCTAACCAGGTGGCCTATGAATAGCTTTAGAAACTCCATGAATTATTTGCAATTGTGTGCAAAGTTACGTGTGTGTGTGTGTGAATCTTGTTCATTTTCCTAGGCAGTATGGGTCCATACCTTTCACAAGAGTCTTAAAGACATCTGTGACTCCAAAAGTTTAATCATCAAATCAGTTTTTATTTATTTATTTACAAATGAAGAACGTTAAGTCCAAAAATAACTTGCCTGAGGTCATAGCAAGAGAGTTTTAGAAGTGGAATTTGAGAATTTGGATCCATTTGTTTTTCCATTGTTGCTTTGTCTTGCATTGAACTAATAAAACCAGGAAGAGCAAGAGTGCTGATGGCACAATGCACCCACCTGCCTCCAGCTAGGACGGTCCAAACACCTGAACACTTCAACTCCAAATTTGACCAAGAGGTCATGAGACCGACTTTTCCTTTTTCTCCTTTTGATTTTTCTTCTATTTTTGCTCTGCCCAAAACTTTTTGCAGCAAGCTTCTAGTCAAGTCATAGTGGATAATAGGACTTGTAGAAGCTTCTTTAATGGGGCCTAGGTATCAGCAAGCTGTTGAGAGTGTATGTTTTATTGCTGTGATCTAAAGAATGGACTATAACATCTTGGAAAGCATTACAAGTGTTGTGAAAGGGACGGGGAAATTGCATTTACCTCAAGCAAATCCAAACCAAAGAAGAAATAATTAAAACATATATTTATTTATGAGAGAAAAACAAGTCCGTTTTGGTCACTGGTGTGACTCCAGTTCTCAGCCTGCGGTTTTGCCCATAGGTACGTGTTTTCTGAACAGTGGAAGATCAATGAATATACCTGTCTGTTGACAATTTCTGAATTGAACCTCCTCCCCACCCATTCCTGTGAGGTCTCCATCACAATGTCTTTCGCAAGAATAGGAAAGAGCTATCTGGGATAGTAGAATAGAAATCCTAAGTAGCAAATGTTGGCTTTGTGACTTGTGTATGAATACTAAGCACCAGGGAGAAGAATGCAAGCACAAAGACATTGGCCTCAATCAGCTTTCACTAACTCACTCCATTGGTCTGTGCACCCTCATTTTAGATTGTCAATTTACAAGAAAATAAATAAAGTCTGAGAAACTGTCACAGCCAGGAGAAGTCTAAGGAAAGAGGATGGGTAAATGGTATCCTAAGCAGGATCCTGAAACAGAAAAAGGATTTTATAGAAAACGGAGAAAAAAACAGAGCAAAGTAGGGAATTAAGTTAAAGATAAATAAATAATAAATAAATAAGTGAAACTTCAGGCAGAAAAGAAAAAAAGACTTAAGGGAATTTTTAAACATGGTTTGAACACTGATTCGCCAGCCCTTGACATCTGTAGCCAGAAAACTCTGGAGAAAAACCAGGAAGCTTACAGGGAATGCAAATAAAAAATAATTTTATTCAGAGTATTTTAGGAAAAGGCCATAAAGTAGTTTCTGGAAATCTGCATGATCCTGAGAAATGTGGACCTGTTAAAACAAACAAACAAACAACAACAATAAAACAAAACAAAAAGCCTGCCTTCATGAACACCTACATGTCGCCATATCCCCAGGTAGAATGAATGACTCCTTTCTTTACGGTTCCACTTTATTTATTCACGTCTGCCTCCTTGTACTTCCCTCCTCACTGTCATTCAAACTCTAGTACTTTGCACAGGATTGGCATGTGATAAGGTCTTAATAAATGATGGCTGAAAGGATGAACCAGAAATGTTAGGACCCCAATGAAACTTAGGTCCCTGCATTTTGTGGACTTTCCATCAACCCAAAATATAGGCACAAATTATCAGAATATATAGATGAAATCCAGCCAGTTTTTTCATGGCTGTTCCGTGATTCAGTCTTTTTTGAGTCAAACATGGAAGAGAAAAAAATAAAAAGAAGTCTTTTTTTTTTTTTTCTGTTTTCTTTATTTTTATGTGCCTCCTTCCACTCTAGACCCTAATCCTTTCCAGCTCACCCCAGGGGAAACAAAAATTGTAAATCCATTCTAGCAATTCAATTTGTTTAGCAAAATTGTACAAAAACACTAGAGCCAAAATATTGCCCCGAGTAGAGGCAGAGTCTCTGCATAGAGAATTTGTCTAAGGATGTTAAGACACTTTCCAAATAGTTTCCTTATTTCAATGGCACACCTGCTTTTCTATCATAATATAGCTCATGTGTCTTTTGCTTGTCTTTGTTTAGGTAATTACCAGAGTTTACAAATACTCTGTAAAATATAATTACTGTAGATTTTCCAAGGAAGTTTCACAAGCTTTATGCAACAGTTTTTGAATTGTGTTGTATACACAGAACTATGTTGGTTTTAAATCATTATTACTTACTCCCACTGGAGCTGTGTAACAAAAGTGGAGAATTGTTGGAAATTATGTAATTTTTTTTCTAAATTTACAATGATCTTTTTTCCACTTCGACACTCAACCAATCTTCTTTTTAATGCCTTCTTACAGAAGAGCAAAAGCAACCATGGCCCATATTAGATACAGTAATGCAACTCAGATGTTGCTACCCAGTTCATGGGTTTCAGGGTCTGTATCAAGTTACCATTTACCCATCCTGCCTGTGACATTTCACTTCTGTTTTGTTATTATTTTTGGAAGTTTTATGTCTTTGCTTTGCCTTTTTTTTTTTTTTTTTTTTTTGTGAGACGGAGTCTCGCTCTTGTTGCCCAGGCTAGAGTGCAATGGCATGATCTCGGCTCATCACAACCTCCACCTCCTGGGTTCAAGTGATTCTCCTGCCTCAGCCTCCCGAGTAGCTGGGATTATAGGCACCCGCCATTATGCCTGGCTAATTTTGTATTTCTAGTAGAGACAGGGTTTCTCCATATTGGTCAGGCTGGTCTCGAACTCCCAACCTCAGGTGATCTGCCCACCTCGGCCTCCCAAAGTGCTGGGATTACAGGCGTGAGCCACCGGGCCCGGCCATGTCTTTGCTCCTTATCTACACTTACTTATCAAATCACAGTCGACTGTTGTCTACCACTGTGGCTAGCAAACACAGGGTAACACCTGATTTATCCAAGCATCAATGTTCTTGTGCATTCAATAGGTATAAAAAGAGTATCTGCTACATCGGATGCCTTCGTGGGTTGCAGGAGGTAATTCATAGAAAGCGCTTAGTACAAAAGTTGGTGCTTGATACCTGTTAGCTATTTATATTATCACATCCTAGTCCTAGTGGACAATTTCAGCATTTCCTCAGCAGCCTTCAGGATTCAGCAAAAGCAAATTCTCCATTTTAATATTCATGTAAACAGTGTTTTCCAGTTATATTCTGAATATGAGACTATAAAATGGAAAATCCATTCAGAAGAGTGCATTACCAGAACCAACATTTTTAAACACCAACTCAACTATCAAAGCACTTTCACACTTGAGTTTCAGTCAAAAGGAGGAAGATGCCACCACTCCCACAGGCCTTTGAGCTCCAGCATCATGACTTTGAAGCCCAGTACAAAGGCTCCGCAGAGGGCAGCCGCATATACCTTCACACGTGCGGCCACACAGGAACAGAGACTTTACATATCACACTTCCTGCTGCATATTCCTATCCCTCAAGGCAGCTAAATGTATCAGGGAATTCTTTTTTACCATCTTTTTTATTTAAATGCATAATCAGAATAGTTACCAGGGAAGAGCTAGAGAGTGAGAGAGAAAAAAAATAGTTCTAGAGAGTGGAGTCTTCTATTGATCTAAGAGCTGCTTTATAAGCTCTGAAAGTTTTATCCTCAGCGCAAAAGTGCCTGGAGTCTATTATTTGTGAATTAATAAGCTGTATGAAGCAATACAGTGCTGAAAAATGTAGTCATGCAGTTTCAAATCTGGTATCAAATTTCGAGAATTTAATTCAAGCAACTTAAATGGTATAAAAGAACTTCCAAAACTTTCTTGACATTACATCCTTGACCCACAACCTTTCTTCTAGCCTGTGTCGTCACCCTTGGCCACACTCTAGTGTCTCTAACCTGATGCTTCCCCTGACTGTCTATTCTTTCTATCTCAACCTCTCTCCCAATCTCAGATCCATATTTTCAACTGCCTTACCTGTGGAGGACCTTGAAACACATGAATCTCAAAGTGGTACAGCACCTACAGCACCTGTGAGTATATTTCTCCTCTTACATGTTCCTCGTGATCAAAATGTAGCCAATCTCCAATGCTAGAAAACTCATTTTTCTGGAGGTCCCCATTCTACTTCTCCATGTATCATACACTGACCCAACACTGACACTTCCTAGCAACCTTTCAAAGAGGTGTAGTCATATGACATCATTTTTTTTTTTATTCCTAGGAAAAATGCTTGCATTCCGCCTACAGGCACCTCCTCTCTTGATTCCCAACAAAAAGAAATTTTTTTCGGAACGGCTAAGTTTCCTAGCACAGCTCTCCTTCAGTTTCCCACTTCTCTTTCTACAGTGTTTTGTAAAGACCACTTCCTCCATACTTTTAACTTACTGTCCTGTTATCTTCTCTTGCTTTAATAAACCCTTCCGGACAACTCCATAGAAAAATTACCACAGGATATTAACAGAAAATATCTAGAAAATAAGTTACCGGTACATATATATTTTTAAATGCTTAATCTCATTAATAATCAGGAAATGCAACTTGAAACTATGAGCTCCCATTTCTTTTTGTCCACCAGATGGCCCAAAAATATTAAAGGTCCATAATAGTCACTGTTTCTAGGGAGGCAGGGAAACAGACACTTGCACACATTAAAAAGAATGGATCAAGATCCTGTAATCAGGCATTGGCACTTTACAGCCCATTGTTCTTATGACAATATAGCATGTTGGTCCTGGTCGTTGAAAATACCACATGGACTTCTTCCTCTCTCCCTCACCCAACTTGTTTCCAACCACCAGAAGAGAACAGATAATCAGGACCAAATGGATGGGTAGGGATTGGAAGGAAGGAGAATGAGAGCTACAGCAAAAGCTATAGCAGGCATATGAGATGCTGGCCATAGCTTTGGGGAAGTATCTTACAGGGCCCTGCTCTATCAGGCATGCATCCTTTGGTTTTAGATCCTGGGGAGCTCCGGTGGTCTTGGAGGTCCAGGGTGGTAGGGGCAACAGAAATCATTCATGGGGCTCAGTGAGTGGGTATATTGTACCAATAAACAAAATATAATACAAAATTATAACAACCAGTGCAGCTGTACTGGTGGCTAACAATTAACATAAATCCTGGTTTCCTCTCTTCTTGGGGTTCCTTTATTTGCCTGTCCTTCTTCGGAATATATTGACAAATAAGTAAATAAAAGAATCAAGGCAGCTAGTCAAGGGATAATGAAGTCAAATAAGTAGAAAACAAGAAAAACAATAATATTGGTGCCAACTGTTCATCATTGCCACAATCCTCCCTGTCTTGTTAGAGAACATACCCTGCAAACTCTCCCGTTTCCTCACAGAGCCCCTGTGCCCAACTGTCCCAAGAGGAGCCAATCCTGAGAACAAGTTGAGCCAATCATATTTCTCAGTCAAGAATTAGAAGAGACACAGAGACCCCTGAGCTGGATAACAATGGGCACTTGCCACTGATAGGCAACCTTTGTAGGACACTTGCTACATACCAGGTACTTTATAGAGATTATCTAACATAACTCTAGGAAGTAGGTACTGTTGCTATCCCGCTCTGTCACAGGTAAGCAAACTGAGGCTTATAGACGTTAAGTACTTTTGCCCTAGGTCATATAACCATTACGTGAAAGAAACACGATTGGAATCCAGGCAAGTCGTGCTTTTAACCACTAAGCCAGGCTGGGCAGCAGAGGCACTTGTGTTGGGGAAGTAGAAGCTCCATACAAATGACTGTAATGAGGAAAAGAAGAGCCAGTTTCTAAGGCAAGTGTGGGAATGGAGCAGACACTGGGAGATGCTGAACCCTCCTAGGAGAGAAGTCAGGGCCCCAGTGCTCCACTGCAGTCTCAATGAGGCAGAAATGGAATTAGATTCCATCCTTTGGATAGCACAGAGATAACATAAGGAAATGTTGCCATCAAATTCCCTCTGCATGATTGGGTGTATTTTTGAAGATGGTGTTAGCTCCAGGAGTGACCAACTTTTGAAAATCGGTTTGAACCCAGATCTGCAGAACTCTGCATCTAAAGGATTTCAACAGAAGCCCCAACATAGCTCTGTGTCTTCCTAGGAAATCCCAAGACTTCAGATGCTTCCTGAATGCTATCAGAGCGCCATCTTCAGCAGATGGCTTGAAACAACACGAAAGAAAAGAAGGAAGGGGAAGAGAGGGGAGAGGAAGGAAGGGAGGGGAGAAATGGGGAAGGAAGAAAAGAAAGGAAGAAGGAAGGTAGGCAAGCACTAGAAGTACTTTGTTTCTCCTGAATACAGAATATGGAATGAAAACAAAAAGCCACACAACAGAAGCACATTTCCAGTTCTCAGAGCCTTCTGCTGCAAATTCCTAGGGAGGCCACGAGCTGCTGCTTGACAGTGGTGTCCATCTCTTAATTAGCATTTTTGGATCCACCACAAATCTGCTGGATGGCCATTTCCTCACAATTGATAGTCGCCTGGAAATGGCTTTCATAGCTGGGCCACAGATCCCTCACCCAGGGAGCCTGTAATCGAGCTGCTCAGCAGCCTTGTTCAGACATAATTAATATTTCTGGAACCGCTGCTCAGAGGCTTCTGTAACTGTGCTGCACCAGGGACTAGCCAGTTGGAAGTGGATTTACTGTTGGACGATGGGTGACACAGCTGTGCAGGCCCTAGGCCAAGGTGACAAGAGAGCTCGGAGGCAGTCACCTTTCACCGCCTGTAATGTGAGAGTGATGGAGAAGGGAATGAGCAAAAAGAAGTGAGACATGGTCGTGGCTTCACCTCCTGGCTCTGATGATCATGCTCTAAGGCTGCGGAGGGGACAAAGGTAAGATGACCACTGGCATTTTTGGCTGGCCTTCCCCTTTCCTCACTGGCCGTATGTACATGGCAACTACCAGACTTTCTCCTTGCAAGCTGGAGCTTCCAAAGCTGTAGGGAATAGTGTACAACTGGAAGGAATTTGCAACAGATTTTGTTTAACACCCTTGACTTAAAGTGAGACCGAAGGAGGCCCAGAGAGGTTAACTGGCTGGTGCTCAGGTCGGTGAGTGGCTGCTTAGACAGACTGGAAGGAGGAAGATCTCTCAAGTTTCAGTCTGTCCCTTCTTCTGCCACTACAAGCTTGAAGTGGGGGAGGAGATGCATGTAACTCAGCTTTGCAGTGACATGGGCCTTAGTTGATATCTCTTCTGTATCACCTGGGGTTGTGAGACCTTTGGGGCTGTGGGGAAGCTAATTCATGAATCATCAGTTTCCTCAAGGAGAAAGACACACACACACACACACACACACACACACACACACACTCCAACATATCCATGATATGTAAGTGGTAGCTCTCATAATCATTTGCTGTTATTCTTACGTGGTCATTACTGTTACCTCCAATTCTTGTGAGCTGTATGAGCTTGGTTGAATCACAGAAACTCTTTGAACTTCAGTTCCACATCTACAAAATCAATACAAGAGAGGCCCCATCTTCCAAAAGCTATTGTGAAAAGTCTATAGCTTACTCTATGTGATGCACTTGTATCAGTGCCTGGCATGCAGTGAGATCTCACTAGATATCCGCTACTTTGCTCTCTTCCTTAATATCATTTTCATGGCAAAGTTCCCTATAGCTCTGACCTTATTATTTGCATAATTAAAGGTATTTCAAAGCCCTCTGACCTTCAGACGCAAGTCTCAATTTCTTAACTGGACACTGTGGATCCTCAAGACCTGACTCTCGCATCTCTGTGCAGCTAATAATTTGGCAACCCTTTGAGGGATCTCACTTTGTCACTCACGTCCTGCCCTCTGGTCAGTCTCTGCTTCACCTTTCTTCTCTCTGCTTCACCTTTGTGCCTTAAATACATAGCTTTCTCTTTCTGAAATTCCTTTCTTCTCCTTCTTTCTTTTTCTTTTTTCTTTTTTTTTTTTTTGAGACAGCTAGGATCTTGCTCTGTTGCCCAGGCTGGAATGTGGAATGCAGTGGTCAGATCATAGGTCCCGGCAGTCTGAAACTCCTGGTCTCAAGCCATTCTCTTGTCTTGGTGCCCTGAGTAGCTGGGAGTATAGGTGCACACCACCTTGTCTAGCTAATTTTTTATATATAATTTTTGGTAGAGATGGGATCTTGCTATGTTGCCCAGCGTGGTCTTGAACTCCTGGCCTCAAGTGATCCTCCTGCCTTCTTTCTTCAATTAACAATTACTTGCTTATCAAGGCTTGGTTTACTTGTCACAGACTTCAGACTTTTGTATGCTCCCACACCCTTTCCAGGCTATGCCCCTAGGATATGGCTCTGTCATAGCACTTACAAGTCAATGGAAACCCTGGCTTACCTGACTATCACATGCCTACAATGGGCCCTTTGAAGACATGAACTTGACATTTATCTTTGTTTCCCCAGTTGCTAACATATATTAGGGCCCAATGAATGTATGCAGTCTAAATAACTCAAATCTAAGAATAAGAAGAATATAGTGTATGCATTTAGCATAAAGCCTGTCACATTTTTAAATACTTGACAAACATTTGTTAAATGAGTGAGTAAAGAAATGAGTGAATAATCTGAAGATTGTTATAGTCTCTATAACAATGCAATATTCTCATCTTTATAGGATTTCGAATAAAAAGAAAAGTACTTGACTGCAAAATTAGAGAATGTTCATCTTTTTAAAATATTCAACTCTTAGCTCAGCATTGTCAAAAGGAAAAGTTTGGTGAATCCCTAAGCTACCAAATAATGTTTGAGATAGTTTAAGAAGGAAACCAAATTATTTGGTACCTTATAAGAAGTATCAGGTGTACTATTTACTTATAGGAAGTAAATAATATGAAATTTTTACCTGTATAATTTCTTTTGGTTCTTTTGGTGGCAGTTACACTCCATTTGTTTTTTCTTTTCTTTTCTTTTTTTTTTTTTTCAGATGGAGTCTTGCTCTGTTGCCCAGGCTGGAGTGCAGTGGCGCGATCTCAGCTCACTGCAAGCTCCGCCTCCTGGGTTCACTCCATTCTGCTGCCTCAGCCTCCCAAGTAGCTGGGACTACAGGCACCCACCACCACGCCTGGCTAATTTCTTTTGTATTTTTAGTAGAGATGGGGTCTTACCGTGTTAGCCAGGAGTCTCAATCTCCTGACCTCGTGATCCACCCACCTTGGCCTCCCAAAGTGCTGGGATTACAGGCGTGAGCCACCGCCCCCAGCCAGGTATACTCATTTTAAGATAAAGTAGAAACTGGATGGCAAAGGATTAATAGAAAGCTGGTTTCTTCTTCCTGGACATACAACTTAAACTACTTTTACCAGATTCCCTTGGGTTTAGGTTGGAACCATGTGACTGAGTTCTAGCCAATGACATTAGACTGAAAGTGATGTTCACTGCCTGATGTCAACCCACCTGGGATGCTCCATCGTGAATTTTCCTTTTCCACACAGGCCTTGACAGCCATTAGTTTGACAATGGCAGAATTACAAGATGGAAGCAACTTAGAGTCTCTGAGTGACTACATGGAGAAAATACCCCCTTCACTACTAATCACATTAGAGAGTAATATGAGCAAGTAATCGACATTTACTCTTTGAATTTACTGAATTTTCAGATTTTGAATATGGTAGTCCTGCTTATCAGTGGGGGATATATTTCAAGACCACCAGTGAACACCTGAAACCACAGATAGTAAAGAACATAGAAAAAATAACATAGACATGTTATTTTTTTCTGTAATGCGTACCTATGATAAAGTTTAATTTATAAATGAGGGACAGTAAGAGATGAACAAATAAAATAAAATTGTTCTAATAAAATAAAATTGTTCTAATAAAAATAAAAAGAAAATAGAAATAATTTTTTCTTATAAAATAGAACAGTTATAACAATATAGTGGTGCAATAAAAGCTATGTGAACGTGGTCATGGTCTCTCTCTCGCTTTCAAAATAACTTGTTGTACTGCACTCACCCTTCTTCTTGAAATAACACGAGATGATAAAGATCTATTTGAAGAGATGAAGTGAGGTAAATGACACAGGCATTGTGGATAGTGTTAGGCTACTATTGACCTTCTGCTGATAGATGAGAAAGAGGACCATCTGCTTTGGGTGATCTTAGATCATCAAGCCATGACAATGTTGATGGTAAGATGTCAGGATCAGACAATGTTGAAGACTAAGGGGCAGTAAGTATATATGGCCTGGATATGCTGGATGATTCATGTCCTAGGTGGGATGGAGTGGGATGGCGTGAGAGTTCATCACACTACTCAAAATGGCATGCAGTTTAGAACTTAAGAGTTGTTTATTTCTAGAATTTCCCGTTTAATAGTTTTGGACCACAGCTGACTGTGGGTAATCAAAATCTCAGAAAGCAAAACCATGGATAAGGGGGAACTACTATAGCCCTCCTTAGTATAGAAAATGGCAGTTTGAACTTGAGAGCTGTCAAAACATTTCAATTTTATCACATTGGCTTAGGAGTAAGTTGGTAAAGAAAAAGATATGATTGGCTGGAAATCCATGTCAGGTAGTGGCAGAATATTCTGTAAAACCACTAGCTGCTATAACTTGGAAGGTAAACCACATGCTTACTGAGCTTGTTCCACTAGGGAAAGATGTTGGAAAGCAAAATGTGATGCACATTGTTGGTTGTTACTGGCTGCATTTGGCAAGATAATTGATGAAAGAGCTGAACTCATTGATGACTTTATAAGCAGAAATGATTAGAATACAGTTCAAATATATGAAGACTTGCAGGAAAACACGACTATTTCTAGACCATGAAGAGTAAATTGTGGAATTATGACAGTCTTACTGGGACAAAGACCAGGTGATATTTCCCAGTTGAACAGTTGTCTCAGCCTTAAAAGACAGATCGGATGAAGAGTGTGGTCTTCCCACTCAAGGAACCCATCAGTAAATTAAGAGAAACTTTTAAGAACTAGGGCAAGAAAATGGCACAAAATCCAGAAAGAGCTTTGGGTGTGGCTACCGATGCACGTAACTAAATGAGAAATAAATACATCAGAGTCCCACTGGGTTTCTAAATGAATTTTGTTGCCAAAGAAACCACAAAACTAGCCTAAAGAGATTGGAGTTGTTTGACAGAGCCCTAGAACCATCCTTGGGTTGAAAGTAGACTACAAAAACACGGCTGCCCTCAAATAAGCAAACTTCCTCAATACCCTAATGTGACCTAGGAGGAGAATAGGAAGTTCCCATAGGGTGGAGCAGGACCCATGAGATCAATTCCTGAGGCCAAGGAGCTACTCCCAGACAGCAGAACCGAGCCTAAACAAAGAAGTCCTTTGCCCAAGCTTAAGGAATCCTCACATTGTTTGTCCAATGTGTGGGATTTCAGGAATGTTATGGACTCGTGATTGCTGCGCTCTGCTTTTCCTGTTCTGTGTTTTATGGTGAGCATATAGGGGAGGGGATCAGGTTACTTTTCTTTTTAATTCATGTATCACTAGTCCATGGAAGCTATTTCCAGACCTGATGGAGAAGAATGTGCATCTTGGACATATTGGATGCAGGATGCAAAACTGGATAAGATTATGGGTTGTGTCTCTTGGTATGAGGCTAAGTGTGATCTTTGTAGGGAAGGAGAATAAAACTTATTGACCAGGGAATGAATTTTGGCAGAGATGGGCTAGAGGCTTACCAAAAAAAAAAAAAAAAAAATAGAGCGAAAAACAGTAAATTGGAGAGAAAGATGTCAAGACTTCTAGTGTTAACATCCCATCCCTAAGGGTTTTAGGGATTTCTCAGCAATCCACAAGTTAGAGTGGCCAGATTGAAGAGAACCAACATGATCTTTATGATCTATCACAGAAGCATTTGAAGAATCCATGACAACCCAACAGAGACACCTGAGCAGGAAGAACTCTCATATATTACCTACTTTAATTCTTTCCTTTTATGCTCCTTCATTCTTTTGTTTGAAAAGTATTTATGGAACACCTCCTGTGCACAATAGCCAGAGGTAGCTACTGGTATACAGGTGTCTACCAGACTCAGTTAGTGCTGTCTACTCTAAGAACTCCTCTAAAACAATGGGAGCTGTGGTAACCATCTCCATTCACTGCAAGACCATAAAAATCAAGCTGCCTCTTTCCTCCTGAGGGTCCTGGAAAGGCTCTCAGAGGTCAATTGCCTGACTGAAGTCCTAGAAGTAGCAGAGGTCAAATCTAAGGTATTAGAAGACAATAATTGATTTATGTGACATTTAGGTAATATAATAAATTACCATAGCATTTTCACGTTCTGTGCAGATTTCTCATTTCTATCTCTAACGGTGTGGCCAGTATAAACTTGTAGGCTAGCCTGCTAAAGATACAGGTCTATATTTTGCTACATTCATATTTCTTTAATACCTATTTGTTTTACTAGGTATACAAAACTGCAAATGTCATAATCCCTAAACTCAGAATGGCCACAACTTAGTGCTACTCTCTTTCAGATGTAGCACTTTATGCCTCAATTTCTTCTATAGAAAATTAGGAGTAATCAATCAGGGGAATTTAAATAAATCAACAATGCTTGTTCTTTAAACTCATAGGAGCACCCTATCCCTCAATCCCTCCAATTACCTCAATCCATTACTGTTTGGCTCCTCCTCTTTCCCAGCCCAGCTTGGATCCCATGATGGTCATTTAACTCACTCTTTCACCAGCCCCTTTTATTCTCCTGCAGCCACAACTCTCAACTCAAGTAAGCGAGCCAAATGCCGACCTGAAGCCATGCTATATTCTGTCCTCATGCTCCTATAGCTGCCTGCCTGAGCTCCACTCAACCACTCAGCATTGCTCACCAACTCTTTAACTTGTTTTTGATCAGTTACTACTCCTTTGCTCCTATTGGCCAGTGCAGACCTTCCCTAGTATCATCAAGCCCCATCACCTCACAGCGGACAATCTTGCTTCCTTTGTCAACAATCTTCTGTGCTGTCTACAAACACACATTTATAACTACATCCACCCCAGCTCCCTTAGCTCTGGCTCAGAGTGAGCCATTGGGACCTGCCTGTTCAAAATCAAACCTCCAACTTGGGCCTTAGACTTCGACCTTTTTTTTTTTTTTTACTTTTTACCTACAGGGGCTAAGTCTATTAGAAGTCACTTCCTGGCTCTTACTCTTTGTCTTAAAGACTATCTTAGGCCTCTGCCTTATTAAAAATAAATATATTTTTAAAAATCTCCATTGACTCACGGAGGCTCATGCCTGTAGTCCCAGCACTTTGGGAGGCCAGGGCAGGCGGATCACGAGGTCAGCAGATGGAGACCATCCTGGCTAACACGGCGAAATCCCGTCTCTACTAAAAATACAAAAACAAAAAACTAGCCGGGCGTGGTGGCGGCTGCCTGTAGTCCCAGCTACTCGGTAGGCTGAGGCAGGAGAATGGCATGAACCTGGGAGGTGGAGCTTTCAGTGAGCCGAGATCGTGCCACTGCATTTCAGCCTGGGCGACAGAGTGAGATTCCGTCTCAAAAAACAAAAACAAAAAAAACAAAAAAAAACAAAACTCCCTGACTCTCTGCTTCTTTCTAGCTGTCAGTCTCTTCTCTGACCTTCTCAACTGAACTTCTTTCAAGTTCTCCGCTTGCCAACTTCCGGTGACTCATGAATGTTCTGTGAGCTGCGTTCCAATACTTAATGATCTCCTTCTTGCCAAAGCCAACACATCCAGCTTAGCTGTCATCTGGCCAGAGCTCTCAGCTGCTAGGGACACTGTTAGTCAGCCTCTCCCAGGCTGTGGTTCTTGACCTCTCCTCCCCTTGGGCAATGCTCCCACCTATCCCAGAGCCTCATGAGCCTTCAGTGCATGACTGACTCTGGTATTGCCATTGCCAGCTCAAGACTGGCCCTCAATCTGCAGAGTGAAATAACCAGCCACCAACTGGCTCTGCCAAACTGGCTGTCCACAGACAATTCAAATTCAGCAAAAACTGAAAGCCCCAATATTTTCCCCTAAGCCTGCTTCCACTTACCCGATCACAAACTCAGTCTCTCAAACCAGACAGCCTGTTATGGATCCCCATAGCCAATCCATGGCTGGTTTCTGCTGACTTCACTTTCTGGCTATGTCTTGAATCTGGAGCCTCTTTCCAATTCCCTGTCCTTTCTCACATGAACTGCCACCATCCTCCATATATCACCACCAGAATGATAGATCTTAAATACAAATCTGATCACATGTCTCCATTTATAACCTGGCAATGCTTTCTCCTAAGGTACAGAATAAAGGGTAAAATCCTTCACATAACACTCAGAACTTCCCATAAGGAAGCCTCTCCTAATTTCTACCTCTGTTTTCTGTCATTCCCTTTATACTCCATGCTGGTTCCCTACTTGCATGTCTCTGCCTAAGCTGTGCCCCTACCTGGAAGAGGTCTCCTTCCCTGATTCGGTCCCACGTGCAATCCCCTAACTCCCTCCCTGGGTCTACAGAGTAATGTGCAAGGTATTCTTCAAATGGATCTTTTACCCCTTGGGTTAGGCATACCCTACACTAGAAAACCCTTGACCTCTTCCCATCTTCTTATACTCTACCTCCAGAAAGTTTAGTTCCCTCTTCTCTGGTACCATTATGCCTTGTGTATTGCTTTATCATTTTAAATAGCAATTTTTTTTTTTGGTCTTCCCCTCAATTGTACTGTAGCCACTTGAAAGCAAGGACTGTTCTGCTTGTCTCCAAACCCCTGCCACCTAGTATAGTGTCTGCTCAATAAAAGTAAGAACACCATACTCTCCTAGTTTTTATGACAAAAAAAAAAATGATGTGGAAGAACTTACATGATCTACATAATCTCCTCCATAAAGAGTTTCTGTATGATGGGGTCATTCCCAGGGTTTTAAATCAAATCTGCATCCTTCATCTTTGATATAGTTTGGATCTGCGTCCCATCCAAACCTCATGTTGCGCTATAATCCCCAGTATTGGAGGTGGGGCCTGCTGGGAGGATTGGATCATGGAGATGGATTTCTCATGAGTGGTTTAGTGCCATCCCCATGACTCTGTCCTCTTGATAGTGAGTGACTTTGGACAAGATCTGGCCGTTTAAAGTGCATGGCACCTCCCCCTTCCTCTGTCCTGCTTTCTCCACGTGATGTGCCTGCTCCCTCTTTGCCTTCTGCCATGATTGGAAGCTCCCTGAGGCCTCCCCAGATGCCGCTGTGCTCCCTGTACAGCCCAAGGAACAGAAGCCAATCAAACCTCTTTTTGCCAGTCTCAGGTATTTCTTTATAGCACTGCAAGAATCACCTAATACAATCCTCTATGAGATCACATCTAAATTTGAATCAGCTACATTTCAAGTCTTCAGTGGCCACACATGTCTAGGGACTACTATTTTGGAAAACACTGCTCCTAAACACAGAAATTATAGTGCTTGGAGCTATTATCAAAACGATGTGGAACAACATACAGGAAATATCTTCCATAGGCAGCGGCATACAAAGATGCACACAAATGTTCAATTATTTCTCCCTGCCCATGATACTAACATTAAAAGATAATGTCCCCCGTAACATCATTTTCCTCTTGAGGAATATATGGAGGAAGAAGTTTTTGAAAAGTTTTTAACTAGAGATAGATAAAATACACAGTTAAAATGTTTATCTGTGTGATATTTGTCATCTCTATGAACCCAGCCAACAAGAATAGAATAAAAGGAAATGCAGATAACCATTATCCCTTCTAAACTCCTGGCGTTGGTAGAGAAGAATACCGAGGGAGAATGGGAGTGACGTTCAGGACACCATCAGGCTCACACCGTGTTTATGATCCAGCTTTCAGGCTTGATGTGTTTGGCTGCATGGATGTCTTCCAAGACTCACTTCCTTTTATGCTAAAGGCATAGGAATGTAAAAGCCTCTGAGTAAAATTTAAGCCACATAACAAATGTTTTCTTCCCACAAATCTTGTTTTCCTTGTAGTGAGGAAACAAGGGCTTTAACTCTAACCACAAATTATAACCCAAGATGGGGAAAATATCTGTGAAGAGAAGTGGAAGATCACAAATAGGTTGGAACAAAGAGGGGCTTGGAGGGGTGGGTGGAGATTAATCTTATTAGGATCGTATATCATGAGGGTGTCAGGTGTGAAAGCAAACGAATGGCCTGTGTTTATCTGAGCTAAACCGTGTGGTTCACCCAAACATTCACTCCACAGAGCATTTTTTTTACCGGTAATAAATTGGCCAAGTCGTCATAGGGCGTTGATAATGAAGTACGCTTAGGTGCAGTTAGAGATTTCTGGCCGGGTTTTAGATGCAACCACCCTCTCCTACTCCCTTTTTCTCTCCTTCTCCCTCTCCCTCTCCTTTTTATCACAGCTGATTCGAAAAGCCCTTTGGAAAGATGAAGTAGGTAGAAATCAAAATAAATGGATTCTATTAAAACCGGCAATGCATCAACTGCTTGATAAAGTGATTAATAAACAGCTTAGGATGGTGATTGATTAAACTCTTTAATCAAAGTGCTAAACTGACTTAATATGGAGAGTTTCAACATGTTCAAAGTGTACATTTTGCCTGCCTAAGGTTCACAGTTGTTTATGTAACTTTTCTGAAGTGTATCCCTTAGGTCTAACCTTCAGAGGGCTGGGGCTATGGAATGTGTAAGGATTATAAAGTATCACAAACTGCATTAGGCGCTGAAATGTGCTCATGAATTATAGGACCTTTCTACACGGCAACAAGTCATTTATCAGAATTCTGAACCCCTTCACCAAACAAGTTCTTTGCTTGCATCACTTCATAACTCTTTAAGCCTTAATGTATAAAGCAAGACAGTGCAAGTTTTTAAAAGTTCCTATCACTCACATTTCGTTCTCTCCTTGAAGCACTTATTGTTTTATTGCATAAGGTCAAGATTTTGATGGTGAGGAGGGAGGCTTATTTATACCGTGAAAATAATTTCATGTTCATTAGAATCAGGTGTATTTCATTCAATATGTATAATTCTCAATATCAGGTGTCATTTTTGACACAATCAATCATCTGCACACCAATTTAGTAAAGCATTTGACTCCTAAAAGTTTATGAAACCAAGATAGTTTCTTTCAAATCATTTTTCTCAGAGGCTACATAATAACATTTTTTTAATTTTTAATTTTTATGGTTACGTAGTAGGTATATATATTTGTGGGATACATGAGATATTTTGATGCAGGAATACAATGTTTAATCATCACATTGATACATGAATATTATGTTTAATAATCACATCAGGGTAAATGAGGTATCCATCGCCTAAGGCATTTATCTACTCTTTGTGTTACAAACACTCCATTATACTCATTTAGTTATCTTAAAATGTAGAATAAATTATTGTTTACTATAGTCACCCTGTTGCGCTATCAAGTGCTAGTTCTTATTGCTTCTATTTACTTTTTTGTACCCATTAACCATTCCTACTCCCTGTCCCCTACCCCACCACCCTTCCCAGCCTCTGGTAACCATCTTTCTACTCTCCATCTCGATGAATTTATTGCTTTAATTTTTAGCTCCCAGAAATGAGTGAGAACATGCAAAGTCTGTCTTTCTGTGTCTTGCTTATTTCACTTAACATAATGACCTCCAGTTCCATCCATGTTGTTGAAAATGGCAGGATCTCATTCTGTTTAATGATTGAATAGTACTCTATTGTGTATATGTACCACATTTTCTTTATCCATACATCTGTTGATGGGCACAGGTTGTTTCCATATCTTGGCTATTGTGAATAGTGTTGCAATAAACACGGAAGGTATGTCTTTATAAAAATATGTTTGAAGTTGGCATTGGGGAGAAGAGGAGGGGAGAGTACTATAGTGCCATGCATTAATGGAAGAGCATTTGTGACCCACACTGCATCTACATGATGGATGAAATTCAAGGAATTCATTTAATGTCAGACATAGTTCTCTGTGTAAGGAAGAACCATGCTGGGCCTTGTTTGCAAAAACAAAAATCGCTCTGACCCCAATTCAAGGATCTTAGTACATAGTGAGGGAGATCCTGCAAGGTGGAAAAGGTGTTTGTTTTAATAATTTAGAAAGATAATACTTGTTAAAAGGGCTTGACTAAGGCAAAGAATGGTAGGGAAAATTGGGAAAGCATCTAAGATACCATTGCAATTTATTTGACTTGGAAAGATAAATAGAAATTAAATAGGGAGACAGATGCTGAGGAGTGGGTCTTAGAATGTGTAAAGATCATTACTCAAAGCAGTGAGGCATCTTTGGGGACCACTAAGTAGCCCACTCTGTCTAGATTGCAGTGTTCACTTAAAAAGGGGGTGGGTATTGTGGGCGGGAATCTTTGTACAAAGATTCTTGAAGTCTCTACTTAATTTGTTGGGGAATGGGCAACTATTGAAGGATTTTGCATAAATCACCAGAACATGGGTGGGCTGATTTATGACTGGTGCATGATGCTAGAGCCACAACACACAGACTTAAATCTTAGCTCTGACACTTAGAAATTGCATGACCTTGGGCCAGTACTTAAATTAAGTGTGCCTAGGTTTCCTCGTTTTTAATTGCAGATAATAACATTACAATCTCCTTGATGGGGTTGTTGCATTTGACCATTTAAATCATGTGAAGATCTTAGAATTGTGCCAAGTAGTAAGGATTTAATAATGTTAGCAAGGATTCTCATGGCTATTTCCAAAGAAAGTCTTCCTAGAAGTAGAACTGCACTATAGGAAACTTAAACTAAAAGGAGTTTTTAAAGACCATTTCGGGAGAAGACCTACAGGAAGCAGGCAAAACTGTCCAGGGCCTATCTTAGGAGCCTCAGAGCTATGATATGAAACACCCAACAAAGAACTAATATCCAGAATCTACAAGGAACTCAAACAAATTAGCAAGAAAAAAAACCAATCCCATCAAAAAAAAAAAAAAATGGGCTAAGAACGTGAACAGATAATTTTCAAAAGAAGATATACAAATGGCCAAAAACATACGAAAAAATGCCCAACATCACAAACGATCAGGGAAATGCAAATCAAAACCACAATGTGATACCACCTTACTCCTGCAAGAATGGCCATTAAAAAAAATAATAATAAATGTTGGCAGGGATGTGGTGAAAACGGAGCACTTTTACATTCCTGGTGGGAATGTAAACTAGTACAACCACTATGAAAAACAATTTGACTATTCTAGGTACCTCAAGTAAGTGTAATCATATAGTATTTACCTTTTTGTTTCTGGCTTATTTCACTTAGCATAATATCCTTAAGGTCTATCCATGTTGTAACATGTGTCAAGATTTTTTCATTTTTTAAGGGTGCATAATATTCTATTGCTTGTATATATCACATTTTATTTATTCATTCACCTATCCATGGACACTTGAGTGACTTCCACATTTTGGCTACTGTGATTAATACTGCTCTGAATATTGGCATACAAATATCTCTCAAGTCACTGCTTTCATTTCTTTTGTGTATACACTCAGAAGTGGAATTGCTGGATCATACGGTAAATCTATGGGTAATTTTTTAGAAACTGCCATACTGTTTTCTGTAGCAACTTCATCATTTTACATTAACAACAATAGTACATGAGGGTTCCAATTTCTCCACATCCTCACTGACATGTATGTTTTTTGTTTGGGGATTTTTTTTAATAGTAGCCTTCCTAATGGAAGTGAGGTGATATCTCATTGTGATTTTGATTTGCATTTCCTGAATTATCAGTGATGTGGAGCGCCTTTTCATGTGTGTGGACACTTTTACAGCCTCTGTTGAATTGATGCTCTCAGAATCCCCAGCTCCCACATACATGCCCCACATTGAGAGCTGAGCAGACATTCAGAGCCCTCCAGTTTGAGTGCTCACCTACCTTTTCACCTTGAGCTCTGCTCCTTCACAGGCACGATCTTGGAAAATCTTTCATACCAACACAACAAGAGTCAACACAGAAGACTTCCGTGACCCCAAAATATCTGGAGATTTCTTCCCACCAGCAGGCAAGCGGTCAATTCTGCAGGGGACATGAACTAGGCATCCTCCAGTTCACTTCCCACGTTATCTACCTGGAGATGGCATCAGATCCCACACATTGAGGACTCAGTCCCCAAGACTGTCCCCGACTTCAAACACCAGTCACAAGTCCAGACCTCAAGAACTTCTGACTGATCAGCTTAAAGTTATGGTTCCCATGACCCTAACTTAGTTTGCTGGAGCAGCTCACAGAACTCAGGGAAACATTTACTTATGCTTACTGGTTTAATACAAAGGATATTACAAAGGACACAGATTAAGAGATGCATAGGGCAAGGTCCTGAGCTTCCATGTCCTCCTTGGGTACACCACCATCCAGGAACCTCCACGTGTTCAGGTATCCAGAAGCTCTCTGAATCCTGTCCTCTTGGGTTTTTATGAAGGCCCGATTACATAAGCATGATTGATTAAACCATTGGTTTAATGGCTCTCAGTGATGAACTTGACCTTTAGCCCCTCTCCCCACCAAGGACACTGAGGGCAGGTTGGGCTGAAAGCTCCAATCCTCCAACCATGCCTCTGTCTTTCTCCTTACAAGCCCACCCTGAAGCTCTCAGTCAACATTAGCATACAACAAGACAGTACTTTGGCGATTCCAAGGATTTTAGGAGTTGCATGGCAGCAAATGGGATGAAGACCAAATATATATTTCACAAAATAACTGGTGCCATATACTGTGGGGATTTCCAGTGCTGTACTTTTTATGCTACATGGCCTACCCTCTTTCACCTCCTGCTCTTTGTACATGGTTTCCTCTGATTGGAGGCCTTTCTTTCTTTCCCACTTATTCATCTTTCAGGGCTAATTATAAATCTTCCCTACCACCATATTGGTCCTTGTTCAACATTTTTAGAGAGATTAATTACTCTCACTTCTAATTCCCATAATACTTTTTTTCCATTTTTTTCCATTCAGCCAGTATCATGATTGTGTCATTTTCCTCATGAGACTGGCTTTATCATCTTTGCAACCTCAGCTGGGAGCCCAGAGCCTGACTCATGATTGAAGCTCCAAGAAACGTCTGCTTAGTGAACAGATGGAGAGGGCTTTGCAAATGGGAAGAGTATGAGCCAAGTTATGGAGTGAGGAGCAGGACTCAATTTCAGAAAAGTTAGTGCCTGCAGAATTTACATCTACGTAAAAGTATGGGGATTTTCAAAGTTTAAGACATTGCAGATAGCTGGACATGTGAATTCTTCAGAGGCTAGAGATCTCACCAATGTGACCTGGCCTCACATAAGAAACATTCAATAGCTCAATCAAAGCCAAAGAGTGAAGAGCAGAGGGACCAATGGCTTACAGAAAGAGCTTACAGCTTGCCTAGCAAGAGTCAATAAAACTTTAAAATCAATATGCTGATGAACTGCCAGCTAGAAAACGTCACGGAATAGGTTGATGTGGCCATAAGGGATCTACGAATAATCTTGTACTGCAGTATTCTAGTCCCGTCCCTCATCACCATCCCCAGGTATCTGAATACTACAAAATCTTTGTAAGCTCAGTGGTTCCTTATAGAAGAGACAATAAAAGTTATATTTTCACAGATTTTATTCAACAATAAAAGTGATGGATAACTATGGAGAAAATTTAGAAAACACAAGTAAAGCTAAAAAAAAAATCAGAAATTGTCTAGAGGTTACCACAATTAACAATTACATGAGCTTCCTTCCTTCCTTCCTTCCTTCCTTCCTTCCTTCCTTCCTCCTTTCCTTCCTTCCTTCCTTCCTTCCTTTTTTTTGTAGAGACGGAGTCTCGTTCTGTCGCCCAGGCTGGAGTGCAGTGGCACGATCTCAGCTCACTGCAACCTCCGCCTCCCAGGTTCAAGCAATTATCCTGCCTCAGCACCCCGCCGAGTAACTGGGACTACAGGCACATACCGCCATGCCCGATTAATTTCTTTTATATTTTAGTAGAGATGGGGTTTCACCATGTTGCCCAGGCTGGTCTCGAACTCCTGAGCTCAGGCAATCCCCCAACCTCGACCTCTCAAAGTGCTAGGATTACAGGCAGGAGCCACCACGCCTGGCTGAGATCCCATTGTTTCTTAAGTACATGTTTTGGCATGACTGACACAATTCTTGACATGTATTTGGTATATTTCTTTTTTAATGAAACAACGGCATTGACTTATGTTGCAGAAAACTCTTTGCAAGCATCATTTTTAATAGCTACATAAGTCCCTCATTAAAGCATAATTTATTAAACATTCTTCTATTTTTGGACACTTAGATTATTTACAATATTAAACTGAATATTTATGTTCATGAAACTTTTAGAAATGTTTTGTGTTAGTTCCTTAAATAATGTGAAATAAAGATGCTTAATGCCCACCTACCAGTGCTATTTTGAGGGTTATGAGACATTAACCCTCCTACCATGAACTTTTATGCATCCTGAAATCTGAGGATAAGTAATATAATTTTGATTTAACATTGACAGAATAAGAAAAAAATTAGTAATAACAGAGTTGAAATCAGGGGACCAAAATTAATTCTAGCCAATAAAATATAACCAAATTGTCATAAACCTTGTCTCAGTGAAGTACATTCCTTACCACAAACATTTTTTTATGCTCTCATCTTTCTAGAATACAGTAGAAATATTATCATTCTAATCATATGCATATATGTAGATGTGCCACACATACACATAGTTGATTATAAAAAACTATATTGCCACTATTTCAATTTAAATACTGTTAAACCATTCTACATACCACAAAATAATAAATAGCGTATTATGATTCATCTGAAAGAACCAACCCAAATTACAATCGGCCAAAGTGCATTCAAGCACAGAAGCGATCTTAAATAATTTAAATACAGCCTTTGGTTAAATTAAAAATGCTTTTCAAAAAGGTTTTGATAACTCAATTTTAATAAATTTAATAAATTATCTCTAAATCGTTATCTTTTACAAATAATTTGATTTTATAAAATAACCTTTATCAAAACTCCCTCTGAATTGCATGTGTCTGAAAATTGAAGAAATTTTAACCCTGTTTTTCATGGTTTGGAGAGCCTGTATTTTTAACTTCTTCAGCTTTTGAGTCTATTAGTCTATCGTGTTCTTCTATGGCGCACCATGGATAGAGCATGGATGCCATCTATCCATGGCAGCTATCATGGCATTGATAGATAATTTCTAGTAGAAAGGAACAATGCCCGTTTAATTGAAATTTAACAGCAACTAAAAATGTGAAACATCCAAGTAGACCCTGAAAATCCACTGTGATCCCCAAGACTCAGAGGTGAGGTGCAATTCTGAAAATAAAAAGCCATTCAGAAATTGCTTAGCTGAAGAAAGTGGCTTAAGAGGCTTCTGCTTTTAGGCTGAGCTTATCAGAATGGGAATTACCTTTCCTGGAAATAAATCACATTGTTTTCTTCACAGCTGGCTCAATTTAGCTGTTTAATCTGAGAGAAATGATAGACTTAAGAGCAGAGGAAAAATCTCTTGGTTCACCAGGTTTGGAGGAGTATGAAAAATACTTTATCTCTGTTTCAATATTTCTATCTGATAATCAGTTGTGTAGACTGTAATTTCAGAGTAATTTGAAGCGTAGAAAATAGAAAGTCTTACAAATAGGTGTGTCTTGGAGTGTCATATAGATGGCAGCGGGCTAAGGTATTTGTTTAGAAATAATATTTTGTTTTTACTGTCAGGTTTAATAACTTGCCCGAAATATATGTGTACATATTTTCTCAGGCAGTTTTCCAAAGGAAAAGGTCATTCAGTTTTGATGACTGGCCGCATAATGTACTGTATTTGGTCAAGGCAGGAAACTAGCTGAGGTAGGAAAAAGATAGTTTAGAAAACCATGCATGCTTTAAACTAAGAATACCTAAAAGTAATGCAAATCTAAATCTTTATTTGGTAGAACAGTATTACAATTATGTAAACTGCAAATGTAAATGTGGTGTACACAACTCAGAAGTAAACATAAGAAAAATATATTAAATTTAATACAGAAATAATTATAATGCTTAATAGAGAACAATGAGTCCATGCCTACGTTTAGAAAATATAGTACATGTTAGAAAACACACATAATGCAAGAAAAATTATTAACGCTTTCTCATAACAACATATTTTGCATGCAATACCATAAGTTGAACTAGTGAAATAACAAAAAGTATGTGGTTTTAATTGATTTATCTAATTCTGTGACATAAAGCCTAGGAATTGACCTAAGGGAAAATCCTAACAGGCTAAAATGCACAGTTTGAAGAGACTGGAAAGCTGGGAAACGTCCCGAGAAAATGCTATACCCAAGAAACAAATGTTTTAAAATAAAAGGCAAAAATAGGCCGGGCGCGGTGGCTCACGCTGAGAAGCACTTTGGGAGGCCGAGGCGGGCAGATCACGAGGTCAGGAGATCAAGATCCTCCTGGCTAACATGGTGAAACCCCGTCTCTACTAAAAAAATACAAAACAATTAGCCAGGCATGGTGGCGGGCGCCTGTGGTCCCAGCTACTCCGGAGGCTGAGGCAGGAGAATGGCGTGAACCCGGGAGGCAGAGCTTGCAGTGAGCCGAGATCGTGCCACTGCATTCCAGCCTGGGCAATAGAGCAAGACTCCGTCTCAAAAAAAAGGCAAAAATAAATAAAGTTTTAAAAGTGATGCATTAACAATACTTTTAATCTGTAATGTTACGATAAATCGGCATTCTGATTATGAATTAGAACTTCAGGCTGAATGTGCTCAAGAGCTTTTTGACTTGAATGTTCCATTTCCGTGTACCATATTTAATGTGGGCGGTGGGGGGAACAATGACCATGTTGGGGCCCTAGTCCATTCGCAGTGCCTGTTTCTCTGTTTCTAGATTCCTTGAAAGAAGAGACTTATGCTCGTGGGTGTGTATCTGCCCTTCCACCTCAGGACTCCACAGCATTTTGGTAAAACAGGCGTTCAACAGACATTTATGCAAGGCATCATTGATCCTTAACAGAAGCAGTTATAGAAAGCTACCGACACCTCTCCACAGGGTCTGGAGTAAATTTGGAATGTCTAATACTTTCTGAGCTACCTGAGGTAGCTATGAGGAAGACAGGACAAGATGGTAAGGATGGAGCTGAAGAGGAATACAGGCTAAAGGGAAAGGATCAGCTACTCCCCCCTATTTAACACCCCTACAGAAAAATGCTGTGTTGTGTCCAACACTGCTCCAGGAACTTGGGGATACAGCAGAAAACAAAACCAAAATGGCAGCAAGGAGCTCATCTAAACTTTTAATCCAGTGGAGGCAGAGAGATGATAAACGCAGTAAATAAATTTTGAGTTCCTCGGAAGGATAAAATTGCTTTAAAGATAAGAAGGATGGAGCATGCATTGGTTAGCTTGTAATTTAGTTATCAAGGGAAGGAAAGTCCAGGTATTGAGGACAGCAAACACAAAAAGCCTTGATGCAGGGGTGGGTCTGGTGAGGTTCATGGAATAGTAGACTGATTTTTCCCTTTAAGTAGGTAAGAAAGAATAATAGTCCTTTGTGGGTTTCTGGCTATTTCTTGACAAAAGCAAGCCTTATTGGTGCTTTTGCTTTAAAGACATCTGAATTATTCTACCAGATGAAAAACAAGAAGGGCCTACAATCTGCCCCATACACAGATGACACTAGAAAGGAGTCAGGCCTGCTGCAGGCTGAGGGTGGGAATTTTTCATGGCAGAGATGAAAAGTCGGAACAAATCATAAAGGCTTAACTCCAAGAGAGAAGGCCACAAAGGAGCTGTCTTAAAAGAATGACGGAGGCACAGCTAAAGGAGAAATGTGAACGTACTCAAATGTTGACGGGAAGCTCAAAAATCAGCAAACTTTGCATTTGGTAAAGGCAAATGGCATTGTAAGGATTTGAGAGATAACCTTTCTGTCTCCTAATGCATGATGTCCTTATTCTAAATTATTCCATGTTACGGAAAAATGGAACTAAGGAAAGGAACTAATGAGTGCTATATAGGCAGAAGCCCCATTTCTTGAACCCAGTTCCTGTTTTAATCGCTTTTCAACTCTTCCTCCAAATATAGATGTAGTTTCCGTTTAATAGTATTGGGAAAGTAGTTGAAAGTGTCAAAAATCAAGAGAAAGGTGAGATGAGCTGAGGGTGCTTCTCTGAGAAACATCTCCACAAGCTGCCATTTTGATGAGGAAACTGGTGACTCATTAGAACGTCTCTTCTGTATGATGGCAGACAGGCTGGTTTGCTGACTACAGGGATAAACACAAATGACAACATTTCACCAAGTTAATAGATAATAGAGTCACGGGCTAATGGTAGATCGGCTCATTTCAATGCAGAAAGTGATTACACATGCAAACAAACAAAAAGTAAGACAGGCAAACTCCTTGGTATGTAATACAGCTCTGGATTATTCAACGTAATGTTTTGGGGAGTGCAAATGCTATGATTTCTTAATCCATGCATGGATTTTTATACATGGATGTATGTTCATGTAAATATATAGTATTAAGCAGGAGAAGATCATGTTTTGCTCAATCCTTCTTCTCTTCCTTCCTCTTCTGCAATAATGGATAAAATTAGATTATTTTAGAAAAAGATATTAGCACTCATCCAAAATATGGGTATGGAAATGTAAATAATAATGTATGCGACCAGAATTTGAACCTTGAAACAGTACAGGTTTTGGTTGAGAAGATAATACAGCATAGTGCCTTAAAACTCCCACCCCTTTGCCCCAGGAAAGTTGATTCAAAAAGATTTTGGATTTTTTTTGAGTCAAGTGGATAAACTCAGAGATATCTGTAAAGCTCTCTGTCTTGAATTCCTTAGCAAGGTGAAAATCAGACCTCAACCTGTCACATACTACCTGCCAAAAAGTGTTAATTTCCTGATCACTGAATATGTCTAAATGAATTCTTTTTATTTTATTTTATTTTATTTTTTCAGATGGAGTCTCCCTCTTCTGTCACCCAGGCTGGAGTGCTGGAGTGCAGTGGCACAATTTCGGTTCACTGAAACCTCTGCCTCCCAGGCTCAAGTGTCCTCCTGCTTCAGCCTCCAGAGTAGCTGAGACTACAGGTGTGCACCACCATGCCTGACTAATTTTTGTCACAATTTAAAGACATTAGAAATGTATTTATGTCACCTGAGAACTAGCTTTTTCTGCCTGCAGATATGTTAGCTTGCTCAACTCCTAGATTTCCACAATAAACTCTTAATTTCCTCTTTAGCTAAATGATAGTGCAGTTCAGAAGGTATGTTAGATGACCAATGAATGCTTTTTGCATCTTAGCACTATTTAGCCACTGCCTTGCCAACCACAACCCAAACTCCAGATTCAGGCCTACCGTCTTTTCTTGACGCTCTTCTAGAGAGAGAAGAAAAGGTTATTGATCCACAACTTTGGGGAAGATAAGCATGAGGCAGAGTCAGCTTGGAATTGAGTGAGTCCTGTGAAGGTTTTCCATCACAGATGCCTAACACGGCCTTCGCACATGAAAATTGTTAAGTTTTACAATTATGTGTTAGTTTAAGCAAATACCTGGAAGGCAATTTACAAGTGTATTTAAACCTCTTTATAAGAGAGATTGCTATGCACAGGGATTTAAAAAACACCAGCTTTACTGGGCTAGTTTCTTGTGTAACGATTGTAATATATTACATTTGCATATATTTTAAAGCCAGCAAAACTCTTTCACAAATGGCTTGTCATTGCCAAGCATGTGTTAGAAATGATTGAAAACTCTACAAAGTGAATTAAAAGTGTAAAAATGCTACATATTTTTATCATGAAAAATGAAACCAAATGTTTTAAAAGCCGAATATTTTAGGACAATATATGGTAATAATCAATCAATGGTTTCAGCCTTAGTTTTACTACTGGTCTACTTTGGGCTTAAAGTTGATGTCTCATTGCATTGCAAATTATTTGATAAGAGAAAATAAAATAAATTTTACCAACATGAAAGGGTACCAATAACAAGAAAATTGTGGCCAGGTGTGGTGACTCACCCCTGCAATCTTAGCACTTTGGGAGGCTGAGGCAGGTGTATTGCCTGAGCTCAGGAGATCAAGACCAGCCTGGGCAACACAGTGAAACCCCGTCTCTACTAAAATACAAAAAATTAGCTGGGTGTGGTGGTAGGCACCTGTAATCCCAGCTACTCTGGAGGCTGAAACAGGAGAATCACTTGAACCCACGAGGTGGAGATTGAAGTGAGCCGAGATCACGCCATTGCACTCCAGCCTGGGCGACTGAGCAAGACTCAGTCTCAAAAAAAAGAAAAGAAAAGAAAAGAAAATTGTAAGGAGTTTTCTCAATTAATAACCCACATAAGAGAATTCTTTCCGTGTATCAATCCTATACTAAGCACTTTACACACATTTATGTTATGTAATCATATCATGCATGCAAGGCAATGAGTATTATTTTCCTCATTTTATAAAAGAGGAAACTGATGTTTGAGGCTACTTTGCTTAAGACCACAGAACTAGCAAAGGGAAAGACAAGTGAATGTATCCCTGATCCCCTTTAGCACTTCATACACAGCCTCCCCACAATGTCCAGTGTTAACTTCATAAATGAGCCATACCACCAACATGAGAAAATAAGAAATGTCCACATGTGCCAATTATTCATGTATGATCTCTTAGCTCCTTCTATATTTTGCCCTGTAATGTTGGCATTGAGACGCTGTGAACTGCCTTTCCAAGATTCCTTTCTTAGCTGGCTTTTTGATGGATTCTGTCAATACGAGGCACTATAGGAAAATTGGAATGAGAGAGAAGACAGAAGGGACTTCTGACAGCTACCATTGTAGTACCAGTTGAGCTTCCTGGCAGCAGTTATTTCCAGACTCCAGCTTCTTCAGGCGTTCTCAGAACCAGTGTTATCAAACCTTCTCCAAGGTATCAGCACCAACTAGTCATGCTCAGTGGGGCTCCTCGTCCAAGCTCCTTGTTCTTGAAGTTCAACACTTCTCTTTGTTCACTCAGCCCTAGAAGTGATTGATGGCTCCATTCGTTATCTTGGTTTCTTCAGTGTTCTTTTCTTCTCTTTTTCTTTTCTTTTTGCCTCCTCCTACTACAAAACCTGTACAGCCAATTTCAATAAGCTCTATTCAAATATTTGGTTTGGTTTCTCTTTTCCTGTAAGACCCTGAAAAAAACAGTACTTGGTACCATGAATAAGACACTCGAAGGAGATATTCTAGGATTGATTTGGTTATGTCTTTGCCCATGAGCACAGCCAATGAAAAATAGGATACTGCTGATCCCTGTCATGCAGTGACAGTGGGATGAATTAAATTATCATCTTTGTTTGCTTAGAGTGAAGCACCTTTTGAAGCAAGTGCTTTGGAAGACCAAGTAGCTGATGTGCTTACTGTTATTATAGTAATAATGACCACAAGAATTACGTGGTGGGTTGGCTGCTTTCAAATGCATGGAAGAGTTTACAAGAAAAAAAAAACAAGTCCTGTGTTGTAAAGCAACAGCTCAGGTAAGGGCCAGACAACCAGTAAAGTTATTACAGTACAAATACCCAAGAGAGGTTGGAATTCTTTTCTTCCCCATGATGGTAAAGCAAAAATATTACCACACTGTCATTAAGAAATATTTGAAAGATGCAGATAGATTCCTACCTCTATTTAGATTCCTAAATAGAGACAGGAAATAGAGATCCCTATCTCTATTTAACTGTGTCACTGGGCCAGAGCAAAAGGATATTGGAGAATAATGGTGGATTTTAATTAATGTTATAAGGTTAACCAATTATAGCAGTTGCTCCAGATATTAATTATTTCTCAGGGCAAGCCAATACATCTCCCAACACCTGACACTTTTTTTTTCTCTATACCAATTTGTAAGGACCACCAGAAGCAGTTTGCTTTCACTTGTTAGGAGCAACAGTACACCTTTCCTGTCTTGTCTCAAGGCTATGTCAGATATCTTACTCTTTGACGTAATCTAGTTCACAGAGGTCTCGATCATAAGCATATCCCACAAAACATCATACTGTTCCTCTTCATTGATAGCAACATGCTGATTGGACCTCATGAGCAGGAAGTAGCAAATACCCTAAACAATGTATTAAGACACATGTATGTCAGAGAGTAAGAATGAAACACCAAAAAAATTCACAGGCCTGCCACCTTGGTTAATTTCAGGGCATCCAGTGATTTGGAATATGACAGAATATCCCTTTAAGTGAAAGATAGTTGCTACGCTTCACACTGCATGGTAGGCTCTTTGGATTTTATGGGCAATGTAGGCCCATTTGGGTGTGCTAATACAACCCATTTATTAATTTAACTATAAAGTGACCGGGGCTTAGTGAGACCCAGGGGAAAAGGTAGCATTTCATCATCCAGTCTGCAACTCTGTTCATTCATCCTTGTGACTCAGAAGATGTTTGGGTACTCCTCGTATCTGACAAACAGGCATGTTGTGTGGAGCATCTTACAAGCTACAATATAGAGATCATAGTGAAGATAAACAGAGATGCAGCTAAAAAAAATATATATGATACCCTCTTTGGCAGACATCTATTCTCATTTGGAGAAACAGCTTTTATATTTTTCTGGGCTCTTATATAGCCTGAAAGCCTAATCATGAGACATCAAATGATGACATAGCTTGAGATTGCTGTCATAAAACTAGTGTTCTAAAAACTGGTGTCCTTGGCCGGGCATGGTGGCTCAAACCTATGATCCCAGCACTTTGGCAGGCCGAGGCAGGTGGATCACCTGAGGTCAGGAGTTCAGGACCAGCCTGGCCAACATTGTGAAACCCATCTTTACTAAAAATACAAAAATTAGCCGGGCGTGGTGGCACGTGCCTATAGTCCCAGCTACTCTGGAGGCTAAGGCAGGAGAATTGCTTGAACCTGGGAGGCAGAGGTTGCAGTGAGCTGAGATCGAGCCCCTGCACTCCAGCCTGTGTGTCAGAGTGAGACTCTGTCTCAAAACAAACAAACAAACAAATAAAACCTGGTATTACTATAAAGCTGCATGTACACAACAGCAATTCCACCATCATTCCACCATCAAGTGAGAACTGTAGATAAGATAGATATATACCTTGAGCGGATCTGAAAGTTACGTGTCAGGATCTCGGGCTCATAGCTCACCTCTACCTGCTTCATTACCTCCTCTTACTCAATCCGTGCCTCTGACCTCATGACAAAGTGTTACTGGGGAGGAAAAAATCTTGGGTCTGACTTACAAATGTTCCCGCACAACATGTTTGCACCTACCAGAGTGGTTTTAGTACTGCAGGTACAAATAGGGAAGTTCCTGAAAGAAAATCCTCCCAGTGGAGAGAACTTTAAACTGTGCATTTGGTGATCCACTTTATCTGGACTGAAAAATGGTCAAGGATGTAGGTATACATTAATTCATGGGCATCAGATTAGCTAAATGACCAAAAATTTGCAAGGGAAAAGATTGATAGTAAGGAAGTCTGGGGAGAGGCTTATAGATGAAGCTCTTAGAATGGACACAGAGTTTAGAGATTGTTTTGTCTTGTGTGAATTTCCACTACATGGCATTCTTTGCAGAATAGGCTCCCAGTCATCAAATAGAAAAAAACTAAAAATTTTGTGGACAAAGGCCAACCCTCCTCACCAGGAATACTGGTGAGTTAATTAGGTATTCCACCTAACATTGTGGAATGTCATGGTATTCCACCTAACATTGCTTCTAACCAAGAGACATATTTGTCAACAACAACAAAAAGAGCCTTAGTGGTCTCACGGACACAGCATTAGCTAATCTTCTCCATCACTCAGAAGCAACTGGCCTGATAAAATGGTGGAGTATCCTACAGAAATCTCAGTTGGGAGACAACACCCTGAAAAAATGTATAGGATGTATAGAAGATTTCATTTATAGGACGCAATATACTTTTTGAATAGTAACCAATATAAGATGCAGTTTCTCCCACAGCCCAAATACAGGAATTGCAGAATCAAGAGGTGAAAACAGAAATGATTTCTCCGTTACTTCTAAAAAAAATCCACTTACAAAAACTTTGCTGCCTTTTAAACTTTGCTGAACTAAAGGTGTTTGTCCCTAAAAGAGGTATGTTCCCAGTAAGCAACACAACAGTTTTATTGAATTGGAATTTGAGACTGTAACTGGGCCAATTTGGGCTTCTAATGTCAATGAAACAGGCAAGGACAAGGCCAATTCTACTGGCTGAAGTGATTTCCCTGATTGTCAAGAAGAAGTTGAATTGTAACAATGCAATGAGGGAACAAAGGGTGTCTGGAAGTCAGGAAATACTCTGACATGCTTCTTAGTACTTCAATGTCCAGTAGTAAAATTTAATTGAAAATTATAACAACTACATAAATTCAGTACCACCACTGAAGCTGCCTGTGGAGAAAGGCAACATGAAATGGGTAGTGGAAGAATGATGTTATAAAGACTAACGACTGCTTTGTGACCAATTACAGCAAAAGAACTGTAGCAGCTTGGCAAGTTGTTTCTGTACAATTTTATATTCATGTTATATATTCATATGAGTCAACTAATTCTACCTTCCACCTCTTCTCTTACCATTTTCTAAGTTTCTGTCTCCAAGTTACAAATCAAGTAGGAAGTTAAGACTGGACTGGGGCCGGGCGTGGTGTCTCACGCCTGTAATCCCAGCACTTTGGGATACCGAGGTGGGCAGATCACTTGAAGTCAGGAGTTCAAGACCAGCCTGACCAGCGTGGTGAAGCCCCTTCTCTACCAAAAATACAAAAAAAAAAAAAAAATTAGCCGGGCTTGGTGGCGGGCACCTGTAATTCCAGCTACTTGGGAGACTGAGGCAGGAGAATCGCTTGAACCAAGGAGGTGTAGATTGCAGTGAGCCGAGATCATGCCACTGCACTCCAGCCTGGGCCACAGAGCAAGACTCAGTCTCAAAAACCAAACAAACAAAACAAAAAACTACATTGGAACAGGAAAAAACATCTTCTAGATATGAGTTCAGTGACTTTTCCATGAGGTAGGTACCATCACTATTAGCATTTTGAATGTCTGCTTGTGGGGGCATGGATGGAAACACCTTTGTTGGCAGGAGAGACTGTCTTCCTGTTAGAGAAAAGCATAAAATTGTTACTGTTGCATGCTGGTTCAAACACATATAGAAGGGTGAGTATTGGTCCTGAGTGTCCGAAGTGGTGACCATGCTAGTTATTTGTCTATTGTCCCTCAGTTACAAATCTAAGCTCCTATATTCTGCTGTGATAATAGGGCTGAGACTGGAAAAATTACATTTTGCTGATACCTTTAATGATGAATTTGTCCTCGGTTCTGACAACAGGAAGCTCTAGATGAAGAATGGGACATGGACGCCAAAGAAAAATCACTTTCTCCCTTCCCTTTTTTTCTTTAACTTCTCTTTTTGCTTTTTGGCTGTTTCCTATCATCATCCCTGCAGCACTGGCAGTTAGACATTTGCCCCAGCAGCAGCGGTTGGCTCCAGCCTCCAGCGTTCTTTCCCCACCGTAGAAGCAGCAGCAGAAGCAGGATGGTAAGCCCTGCACAGTTTTGAGCACTATATTCCGAGCACTATATTCAGAGAGCTCTTCTGCTCTGTAGTGAATTTTTTTTTTTTTTTTTTGAGACAGAGTCTCACTCTGTCGCCCAGGCTGGAGTGCACTGGCATGATCTCAGCTCACTGCAGCCTCCGCCTCCTGGGTTCAAGCGATTTTCCTGCCTCAGCCTCCCAAGTAGCTGGGATTACAAGTGCCCGCCACCATACCCAGCTAATTTTTATATTTTTAGTGGAGACGAGATTTCACCGTGTTGGCTAGGCTGGTCTCAAACTCCTGAACTCAGGTGATCCACCTGCCTCCACCTCCCAAAATGCTGGGATTGCAGTTCTGAACCACCCTGCCCAGCCTGTAGTTATCTTTTTTAGTAGGCTAAAATATTGTCTTTTTGTTCCTTTGGCCCTCAAATATTTCCCTGTATTAAACAATTCACTTATATCTTTAACTTATATCTTTTAAAATACCTCAGGTAGTTTTTCTCTTTCTGATTTGATCCTGACTCATAAATGACAGATAAAACATGCTGCTATTTGGGTTTTTTGGTGTATATATAGAAATATTTAGTAGTATTTAAGAATTACCTTTAGAAGTCCCTTCTTTGTTCTAGTAAATCTCTCATGTTATGTGGTTAGGTGAAAGTCATAGACCCAAATTGAATAGGTGAAAAATGTTGGAACACTCAAAGTAAGAAGATTTCCTTCATCCATTGGGAAAGACTGGTAAGACACAAATGGAGTGAGTATTTTATTACATGTGCTTGGAGATGTCAGTGGTTTACAAGATGTGGCTTGCAAACTCCTGATGGTTTCCAAGACATCTTCACCGGGTTTGTGAGTTCACACCTATTCTCATAATAATACCAAGACATTATTTGCCATTTTCACCATGTTATCATTTGCGTTCGTTTTGCAAAATAAGTGGAGCATAAAACTGCTGGTGCTAGTGCTTGAAACAAGGCCATGCCACCAGCCTCAACTTGCCTATATTCTTCACCACCACACACTCTTTGATAAAAAAGAAATGACAATCTTACTTAAGAAGGTCCTTGAAAGAGCAGTAAATATGATTACTTTTATAAAAGTTTGGCCCCATTTTTTTTAATTTCTATTCAACAGAATGGGCAGTACGTACCAAGCACTTGTGAAGTCTGTCAAATGGTTGTCACTAGAAAATGCACTGGCATTTGAGTTGCATTTCATAAAATATTATTTTTAATTAAAATAATTACTGACAGACAAAATATAGTTATTTTGTCTTAGGTATTTGGCAAACCATTTTTTAGAAATTAACTGTGTGATCCTGTCCCTTCAAGAAGAGCCATTGACAGTTTTTGTTCCAAGAAAAGTTGAGCTATAAAGCAAATATGAGAACTTTGAAAAACTTGTGTCCACTTCCACAAGCATGACAGCTTCTCAAAACTTAAAGACTTTGCTGATGTCAATGGTAATGTTAATGAATGTGGGTTTTTTAATATTTTGTGATAAAATATGTCAACATTTAGAGTAGCCACGTAACTTAGTGAACTAATATTTTACAAATAATCAATGCATAATACAAAATTATACATGGATAAAACATCCATTCAAAGTGCAAGGTTCAAATAATTTTAATGTAACCAGAGCTTATTAATGTTTGTTAATATAGTTTATGATTCTACTTTGCAATTAATCTTTTAAACTACCGTTTGTTGAGTTTTGGTGTAAAATCAAAGAAGAACATCCACTACTATTTGAAAGAATTATTAAAATGCTTCTCCCTCATCCAGCTAAATGTATGTGTAATGCTAAGTGTTCTTCATATAGTTCAACAAAAGAATGTATCACTATAGATTGATTTTAAAGGCAGATATGAAATCCCGGTTGCCTTCTACTAAGCCAGACATTAAGGAGATGTGTAAAAATTACCAATATGCCACTTTTGTTATTATTTTTGCTTTTTCATTATAAGTGTTGTGTATTTTAACATGTAATGGGTTTCATATTATTATTTTAAAGTTACTTTTAAACACAAAGTAATTATCAGTTTTAACTTCTAATCTGGTAAATATATATATGTGTATATATGTATGTACATATATGTATATTATTAGCCGGGCGTGGTGGCAGGCACCTGTATCCCAGCTACTCGGGAGGCTGAGGCAGGAGAATCACTTGAAACCAGAAGGCAGAGGTTGCAGTGAGCCAAGATCGCGCCACTGCACTCCAGCCTGGTCAACAAGATAAAACTTTGTCTCAAAAAAAAGAAAAGAAAAGCAATTCCTATTGATTGATGGATAGTACTACTGCCCAGTTTAAATAAGTATTTAAATAAGTATTTATATTTAAATGCTTATTAAATAAGTATTTATATTTAAATACTCAGTTTAAATAAGTATATTTTTATTGTCATGAAAAAAAAAACAATCAAGTATCTCAGCAGTTCTCAAACTTTTGGTCTCAGGATATTTTTTCCACTCTTAAAAGTTATTGAAAATTCCAGAAAGCTTTTCTTTGTTAGAGTTATATATATATATATATATATAGTATATATACTACATGTACATATATACTATATGTACATATATACAGTATATATAGTGTACTATATATAGTATACATGTAGTATATATACTATATATATACATATATAATACGTAGATACTATATATACATATATACTATATATGTACGTACATATATACTATATATACATATATACTATATATGTACATACATATATACTATATATAGTATACGTATAGTATATATATGTACATACATATATAGTATATATATAGTATATATGTACATACATATATAGTATATATAGTATATATATGTACTATATATAGTATATATATAGTATATATATGTACATACATACATAGTATATATATGTACGTACATATATACTATATATGTTATAGTATATATATAGTATATATGTACGTACATATATACTATATATGTTATAGTATATATATAGTATATATGTACATCCATATATACTATATATATACTATATATGTACATAGATAACTCTAACAAAGAAAAGCTTTCTGAAATTTTCAATGACTTTTAAGAGTGGAAGAAAGATCCCAAGACCAAAAGTTTGAGAACTGCTGAGCTATTTGATCGTTTTTTTTTCATGGCAATATAAATATAAATACTTATTTAAACTGGGCAGTAGTACTATCCATCAATTAATAGGAATTGCTTTTCTTTTCTTTTTTTTTGAGACAAAGTTTCACTCTTGTTGCCCAGGCTGGAGTGCAGTGGCGCCATCTTGGCTCACTGCAACCTCTGCCTTCTGGTTTCAAGTGATTCTCCTGCCTCAGCCTCCCGAGTAGCTGGGATACAGGTGCCTGCCACCACGCCCGACTAATTTTTGTATTTTTCGTAGAGATGGGGTTTCACAGGAATCATTTTTCATTAATCCCTGGCCAAATTTAGAAGTTAATATTCAACTTGAAGATGAAATGCTGTGAGACTCAAGCTAAGTTTATAAATTGCAAGAATCCTGAAGTTGTCTGATAAGATTTTGTTGTTCATCGGTATGCATTTTTATATGCAGTGGTTTGCTTTCAAAGATCTCTTTAGAGTAGAGGCTTTTGTTTTAACACCATAGTTTTTTTGGTTCACATATACATATGATTTCATTTGTACTGGCTCTGGAGTCTCTGGTTTGTCTTCTGAGTTATTTAAAAATCAGGCTGATCGCATTATAGACATATTGCAATCCACTGTTTAAAAGAGACCAGCACAAAAGGAAATTTCCTTCCCAGTATTATGAAGTCACGCTACAGCCAGGAGTTCAAATAAGTACTCTGTCTATCTTTAAAGAAGTTCCAGTAATTATTGCAATCCAACCAAACTGTGAATTCACCTCTAAAAACAGCCTTTTGGGTGGCTGTATTAGTTAAGATAAAGCAATCCTTGCACATGTATATGTTCAAGGCTAACGAGAAGTGCCATCTGTAGAACTGGAATATTTTCACACTCCTCTCTATTATACAAAACAATAAACCCTCTCCAGCTGATTTCTCTCATTGTGAAATGCAAATTGCCTATAAAAGTCCTCAGGGTGTGAGAAGACACTTATCAAACAGACATTACACATGCATTCATAGAAACTATGCAGCCTCAGACTCTATTTTAGACGCATTAAGAACCAGAAAACATAGGTGCGAACCTGTTCACAGTATCTGTAATAATTATGGCCTGAAGTAGCTATGCTGGTTAAGATATGTAGATTACTCTACTGCTCCCACTAACTTTTGATCTACTACACACTTGCCTCCTACCAAGAAAAGTAAAATCTTCAGAACCAAAGAAAATGAAACAAAACACATTATATGTGATATTTAAAAGACTCCTTTAAATGATGAATCTGGCTTTTACCAGTAAGCTAAACTTTACATGTGACATATTCAATATTATTCATACTTGGCTTATTCCTTATTGGAGATGTGTGCATTTTCTTGTGTGATAAATTTACTGTTGGTAACAGGTAATGCAAGTTCTATGGAGTTATTAAACTTGAAGAATCCACGTAAACTTTCATCCAGAAATTGCCTGGTGCCCATGGTACATAAATAGCCAAACAGAAAAAGAAAAGAAGCAGAAGCAGAAGAAGAAAGAATTGTGTTTTACAGAAAAGTATTCAGTCCTGAGTTTGTAAAGGAAGAGAAAAAAAGTCTTCAAAGGAGTTGGAATAGAATTTCAAATGAAAAATACAATTAAAATATTAAAGTTTTAAAAATATAAAATTACAGGATGTTCTAAGAGAAGAAATCTTGGAAATCAACAGCTTAACTTGTGATGCATTTTTATATTTCTCATGATGCCTAGGTCTTAGATATTACAGGCAAATACCAAAATACCAAATTATATTTTTATTTCCTAAAATAAATGAATGAATGTCTTAAAGTAAATGAATGAATATCTTTAAACAATAAAAATAGAGACACTTTTTAAGCATAAACTGAAAAAAAAATCTTGTTTAGATAAAACATCTGAATTCTGCTTTCTGAGGGAAATATTATGCATAATTATTTCCCATTATGGGATTTCATTTGTTTTCAAAGGACCAATTCTAAAATTTGAATTTGCATACCAGCAAGCTAAATTTTTTACAAATCTCACCCTGAAATTCAAGTCCTTTTTTCTACCAGGGAAGCAATTAAGGTCCAATCATTTTTAATGCATCATAAATAATCTTCACACTTGCTGTTAAGTTAATTAATATAATCAGTACAACCAAATGCATCAAAATGAAGCTTATTTTGCAAACATGCAAAACGTTCTGCCTCATTGCCCAACTACCAAGATTAAATGACATTTTGCTAACAACTTTTTCTAAGTTGAGTCCAAATTTCATCTTTTAAAAGGGATCGCCAGAAATAATACAACTATGTTGATCTATATTCAGAATGATTAGCCAGTGGAAGTGTTGGTGATGGTGTCTAGTCTACCCCATTACACCTAAGTGCACTGAGATTCATTCAAGTTAGAGAATTTGATTTTTTAAAATACATTATAAACAACAACATCATTAAGGCATTATAATATGTCCCATTTGTACCTCATTTTTTTCCAATAAGGATTTGAGACTGTTTACAAACACTCATCTAGCGAGAGAGATACAGACATTCTTTGACTTATGATGGGGTTACAGCCTGATAAACCCATCGTAGGTTGAGAATATACTAAGAAACGAAAAGCATTTAATATAACTTACCTACCAAACATCATAGCTTAGCGTAGTCTTCCTTAAACATGCTCAGAACACTTACATTAGCCTATAGGTGGGCAAAATAATTTAATACAAAGCCTATTTTATAATGAAGTGTCGAGTATATCATGTAATTTATTGAAGACTGTACTGAAATTTAAAACCACAATGGTTATATGGGTATTTGAAGTATGGTTTCTACTGAACACATATTGCTTTTAAACCATCTTAAAGTCAAAAACTTCTAAGTTCAACCATCTTAAGTCGGGGACCATCTGTATAAGCAAGTCAGAAAATAAGAACAAAAGGGATATAATCCCCACCACAGCCAGACTTACTAAACATCTGCAGAACAAACTAACACACTAGACTTTTGAGCCCTAATGCTACATCTCCCAACCTGGCAGCATTTGTACCTACCTATCAATCAGTCTTCCTAATCATTGTGACCTCCAGCCTAATTCACATTTTAATATTTGCCAAGCTGGAAGTTCTTTCACAGGGAGATGAACAACCTGGAACATTTAGATCTCAGAAGGCATCCCCATCTTATCCATAAAAGTTCCTACTCCTTCATTATCCTCAGATTTCCCTTCTGATGGCCCAGACCCTCATATGGCCCCAACTCATGTCACCCCATCCTCGTCCACTGTAAACCATTATGATTTCCTTGATATTGAGTCTTTCCCCAGGATATAGCGTATTCAGGTAACCTCACCAGAGAAGTCAATAAATTACTTTATTCTTCAGTTTTATCTGCCCATTTGTGTGGTATCTGCAAATTAGTAATCAAGAAACCATTTTACAGTAATCGCAAGTGGTTCCATTTCCTCCAACTATCAGATGTGTTGAAACATGCCCTCCAACAAGATAAATTTCCTTTCCATGGAGTAGAGGCAGAGACAGGATTTCTAAGAACAGATAGCAACATGGGGAAGAATGATGGCCTTTCTCTCCTGATACCTACATAGTAATAATAATAATGATTGTGTAGCTACCAAAAGCAACTATATCAGGAAAGGAAAATGTACTCCTATCAAAAACTCAAAAGGTGAAGTGATGAGAAGAGGGAGAAGTTTCTAGTGCAATTTGAGAAAGATGGCTGTGTCGCCTATCAATTTGTCTCCCAGAAATGCTACCAAAACATTGTATTGTATACTTTTGCAATTTTGTACTTTAGCTAAAACAGAAGAGACTGTAGACTGTGGGTATGTCTTTCCATGTCGATTTCATTTACCTGAAAAGGGGAAACAGATCCTTGGAAGGGATGAAAACAGGAAACAGTTCCCTGGAGTGAAATTAAGCAAGTAAACAACTGGGACTAACTCTGAAAAACCCATAGGCTCAGAGCTCCACACTTCCCTGAGGAAGTGATCTGAATTATATCCAATTATATCCCAGCCCCCCTTGCTAGCTGCAATAACCCTGGTACCAGAAAGTCAAAAAAAATTCAGAAAGGAATACAGAGCCTAATTCTGAAAGCAAAGCCCCAGCTTTCAGCTTTACTTAAGGGACGTGGCTTTTCCTTCTCCCTGAACCTATCCGCGATTAGTCTATGGAAAACTTAGCACAGAGAAAATAAACATGAATCAGAGAAGATTAGAAGTGAGTTGAAGGGTATTCACCCATGCTATATCAGAGCAAGTAGAAATCCAGAGAGAGCGTCATTCTACCAACATGATAAAAAGAAATGGCATGGAAATATGCATGCATTCTATTGAAAAAAGAGAGAGAAGAAAATGGAAACTTCCACATAGAAGGCAAATGTAGAACCCAGTCTATAAAACAGTTGACAAAATGCACAGTAGACAATTTTCTATTACTGCTTGATGCAATAGAAAAACAACAATAATATAAATTCAATTAAACTAGAGCTCAACACTTAAATAATAAAATAACAATGAGATGTAAGCAGAGCTTCCAAGTAAAATTAACTGAAGACTAAAATCACACCATTAATAAATGAATGAATAAATTTTCAAAATGAAAGAAGAGAATGAACACTGATGAACGGCAGGCATAAAGGAAAGGTTGAGGATACTGCAATAAAGACAGAAGATACTAAGAGTTTAGCAATAAGATAATAAGTATGCAAGACAAATAAATATATAGTCCAATGTAAGTGGGTCATGCTCCCTAACATGGAAAAAAAAATAAAAATAGAACAGAAAAATTATACAAGTTATAAGCCAAGGATCACTAATGGGAAAAAATATTTTTGGCCTGTGCATTTTCTCCTTTTAAAAAATTACGTCTAAGAGTTTTACTATACAGAATTCATGATTCGATTCACCATGGGCACCGTCATTCCCTGTTGAAGTAACCCAACCTACTTTACATATTTCTGTTATCCATACAGCCCTGTAAACCTTTAAGGGTAAGACCTCTGACATAAAATAAGTCTTTCTTGAACTTAAGGAAAAGGTAATTGCCTATTTTAAGATTCATTTTCTCCCAAATTCAAATTTATTAACTTAAAGGTAGAGCATAATTAAATATTAAACTTTAAGGACATTCAAACATTGAGGCAAAGAAAGCAAATTACTTATAAAAAGAAAAGAATTGCCTCATGCATTTTGTACATATGCATACATAGACATATGTATGAATATAGACATATTCACATAGACAATGAATATATGTCTATGTATGTATATACATATACGCATGTGTGTATATGCACATGTGTATATGTGCATTGTAGGGGAGGCAGAGTTTTACCTCTATTCTTTCAGGGTTTGTTAGCTGGGACTGAGAGTTAAATTAACATAAGATAGATCAACAGATGAAGAGCATTCAGTTTATTTAATGCAAGTTTTTTGTAGCAAAGGAGGCTTCATAAGGAAACGAAGACCCAAAGACACAGTTCAAGATGAGCATGTGTATATTGAATTAGATGAAGTGTAGTAAACTATAAAAATATAAAAAGGGAGGCTCACGCCTGTAATCCCAGCACTTTGGGAGGCCAAGGGAGGCAGATTACAAGGTCAAGTGATCAAGACCATCCTGGCCAACATGGTGAAACCCCGTCTCTACTAAAAAAAATACAAAAACTAGCTGGACATGGCGGTGCACACCTGTAGTCCCAGCTACTCAAGAGGCTGAGGCAGGAGAATCGCTTGAATCCAGGAGGCGGAGGTTGCAGTGAGCCGAGATTGCGCAACTGCACTCCAGCCTGGTGACAGCTCAATATTTCGTCTTAAATAAATAAATAAATAAACCAGTAAAATTTAAAAAATTAAAATAGCAAGGCAAAGGGGCTTGGGCAAGAGTAGTTAATTGGATGGAGAAGTGGCTAGCAGGGTGAGGATTCATCTAGCAGGGTTTGTTTCCTAGGCCTTGGCTTCCTATCCTTGATGATGAGAATGTTCTTTTTCTTCTGTTATACGGAGGGCGTCTTTCCCATGTGAATTTCATCTCCAGCTTTTTAACAAGCAGAAGGAAAGTCAGAGTGATCTTTTTTGCACTTAGTGTTTTTCAAGTGCCTTTAACTCAAAATAATCAATATGCCAAAAAGGCATATTTTTAACTCTTTCAGCAGATATATAGATATAGATTCAATACCAGAAGATAATGCAGCAATATATACGAAGTCTTGAGAGAAACAGAAGGTTTGGCCCAAGAATTTTATACCCAAGAAAAAGTTTGTCTAGACATGTTCACTCATGCCTAAAATCCTAAGATGTGGGAGGCCGAGGCAGGAAGATCATTTGAGGCCAGGACTTCGAGACCACCTTGGGCAATATAGACCACATCTCTACAAAAAAACGTATAAACTAGGCAGGTGTGGTGGCGTGCACCTATAGTCCTAGCTACTCAGGAGGCTGAGGTTGGGGGATCGCTTGAGCCCAGGGGTTCGAGCCTGCAGTGAGCCACAATCGTGCGACTGCACTCCAGCCTGCTGACAGAGTGAGACCCTGACTCTAAAAACAAAGCAAAACAAACAAACAAAAGAAATGGAGAATTTGCCTTTCAAATATAAAATACAAATATAACTGCCTTTCAAATATCAAAGCAACAATCAGGTTGAACTAGCTACAAAAGTATCACCCCATTAATTCTCCTTCAAAACATTACTTGACACTGGAAACCAAAGAGTAAGTTAAAAAGCACTAAATTTTGTGATAAAAGGACAGACGCAATTCTTAGGCCAGGAAACAGTAGAGCAAGGGCCTAAAATCATCTTGATGAGAAAAAAAAAATCTTCAAAAAGTATATCCAGGTAAATTGCCCTTTAAATGCAGCAACATTTGCAATTATGTAAAACCTCGAGTTAGCAGCCCCCATGAGACTTATAACAACAGCAAAAATCACATCTACCTGAAGATAAAGCCCAGTCAAGCATGATATGAATCCAAGATCAAGTAAGCCTTGACCAGGCATGGTGGCTCATGCCTGTAATCCCAGCACTTTGGAAGGCCGAAGCGGGTAGATCACCTGAGGTCGGAAGTTCGAGACCAGCCTGACCAACATTGAGAAATCCCGTCTCTACTAAAAATACAAAATTAGCCGGGAATGGTGGCACATGCCTGTAATCCCAGCTACTCAGGAGACTGAGGCAGGAGAATTGCTTGAACCCGGGAGGCAGAGGTTGTAGTGAGCAGAGATCATGCCACTGCGCTCCATCATGGGCAATAAGAGTGAGACTCTGTCTCCCCACTCAAAGAAAAAAAGACAGTAAGCCTTGAACCCATTTATTTTTGTATAGAATTATATTTAAAGAACTGTGAATATTATATTTCATATTATATAATATTAACTTATTATGTTGAGTGTTAACTTTAAACAAATATGAATATAGAACAGAATCTAAATGTTAAAAGTCCTGACAACACAAAAGTTATTTTATAACTAAAAAAAGTCAGAGATGAGGAAAGATAAGTTTTTTTAAAAAGTTATAGTACAAATTTTCCCTCTTTCAAAGCAAGAAATTAATTAAAATTATCCAAAGTTGAAACATGCTATGATTTCCTTTTCTCTTTGTTTTCTTTCTCTCCTTAGAGATTTCATACAGGGTGTATGAATAATATATATAAAATCCAGCAATTTCTTTAGTTTCTTTTTTTATGTTAAAGTCAAGAAAAATGAACTTTAACTATTTTTATTTTAATGCTGTGTAAGTAATGTGCAATCATTTCTTAGGAGATTATTTGTCTATATATTATTGTATCCGAACATTGACATATAAATACAATGTATTTGGAATGATATTTACCTACTATAATCGTGGCAATTTTTAACAGATGATATTTACATTTTTTTTTTACTTTTTTTGTGCTTTGAAATATGATAAGATCATTAAAAGGAACTTGAGGTGCTTTTTAAAAACACAATAAAATAACTTTAAAAAGTAAAAAGATTTCAGACAAAAGATTGGGTTTTTGCTTAATACCTTTATGCTCTAGGGATTTAAAAATGTTTTTTAAAACCTGAATTTCAGATATGGTATACCTATATATCCAATACATGAGGCCCTTTTTATGCAGTCTCAAAGTAATAAAATTTGTTAGAGGCAAAATTTTCAGGCAGCAGCCACTGTTTTCCCAAACAGCCATGGCAGCATGCACATACAAAAAGGCAGATTTTCGCTGTCAAAACAAGCTACTACAATTACTTTCTGATGGTTTGATTCTCCCTTGTATTATACCCCCTGCACACACCTCCTTGGTTTCTGGCATCTTACTATCAATTGGCAACTTCCATCCTCTCAACCATTATTCTGTCAACTAATCCCCCTGGTTGTTCTCCTGTAACTTCATATCTAGTGATTCCTACTTATGCCTTTCTTGGCTAAGTGTCTCATGACACAGTTCTGCTCACCAGCTAAGCCATGCTTTTTGCTCCAGGGATTGGTTCTTCCTACATCTTCTTGTTGCAAAAATGAAGCTACAAAGCCTACCAATGCTCGCTACAAAGCAGTCCTATCCCTTATGGAGCTGGGCAAGTTAACCCATTGGCAGCAAATACTAAGCCAATGTGTGTATCTTGGAAAGAAGATACACATAAAATGAATATTGTGAGCCCTCAGATCCATGAGTTCAACCATCCATGGATTCAACCAACAAGAGACAGAGAATATTTGGGAAAAAAATTCTACAAAGCTTCAAAAAACAAAACTGAATTTAAGCAAATGAAGTGATGTATATGCTTCTATTCAGTATTATAAGTAATCTAGAGGTGATTTGAGGTATACAGCCACTTTATATTAGGGACTTGAGCATTCTCCAATTTTGGTGTGCTTGGATTTTGGCATCTGTGGAGATCCTGGAACCAACCCCCCAGGGATATTGAGAGACAACTATACACATTTCTCAGATGAAAGCTTCTAACTTATTAGTTACTGAAAATGTATGTATTCTAAACATACACAGAATTGTTATATATATGTGTGAGTATATATGTATGTATGTAAAGAGAGAGAGAGAGAGCCCACATGCCATTGTGGTCTTATGGAGAAAAGTTTCCTACTTAGCATTTAAATCTTCAAGTGACACTCATATGACAAAAATCTGGTGTCAAAATATCTAAAATAAGAAAAAAATACATTGGAGAAGTGTGACACATAGTAAATTATCAGACTGATCTGGATTTGATTTTGGGCCTTGTCAATTACTAAAACCTAGAATCTTGGGAAAATCCTTTTAATGTCCCTGAGCTTCAGTTTGTCCATGTGTAAAATGGAGACTATATCACCTGTCTCTAAGAAACATTACTAGTGCTCCCAGGTACTTGATCTTTCTTTCATATGTGACATTCCTATTGTCCTCTTACTTCCTCACAGTGAGACGGCCATGTGACTGGCTCTGCCTAAGGGGCGTATGTTGCTACTGCATTGAGGCAGAGGAAAACTCCTTTGCAAACTTCCACCTCCTCTGTGATGAAAAGAACTGGGGCCTTTGTTAATAGAGCCACAAGATTGAAGAAGTGCCTTCTCAGATATTCAACATGGAGATTTGCCTAAACTACTGGACATTTAAATAGGCGAGACATAAATTTCATGCCTTAAACCTTCACTGAAGGTTTGAAACTGTCACCACAGTGGAAACCTAGCTTGACCTGGTTGAAGGGAAGTTAGGAAATTATGTCAAATGCTGGAAAGTGAAGGTGGTGAGGAAACTGATTTGAAATGACTATACATATTACACAGTAGCATACCGCATGGTACACTTTTGAATACTTGGAAAGCAGACTACTTGCCTAGGAAACTTGTAGCTTTAGGGGAAGAAATGAAAGACATACCTTAGTTCTTAGTGTCAGTGGTGAATAGCTACATTTGGCAGGGTATTAGGAGAAACTGGTGAGCTTAGAAAAACTGGCAGATTTGCAAGAGCAGTTATTTGAATAGCGAGATCCCAGAAATTTTGGGTTTTTCAATGTTAAAAAGTTATTTGCATTTAGACACCACACAGTAAGACATCAAATTTTAAAAGTTTCTGAGGGACAAAGGCAGATTAAAAAGGCAGATTAAAAATAAGAAAATTATGTGGGATGATGTATGTTAATTTACTTAATCATAGTAACTATTTCACTATATGTGTATCAAAACATCATCTTGGACACCTTAAATATGTACAATAAAAATTTTAAAACAATAACAAAAATGTCCTAAAGATAGTGTCAAAACCTCTCAGTTTACTAAAATAATGCTTGACAGAGATAAGATTGAGGGTGTGATTTTCCCACAGAAGCCTGACTGGCTTAATGCAATAGCCCCCCATAACGTGAACACCAGAGGTAATAGGATCTAGCAAACCGAGAGGGGCTCTGTGATGGGAGCATTCTTACCCATGTCCAGACAATAAGGAGGTGCGTTGTCAATAGAGAATTTTAAAACAATGGCAAAACCTACCAAAAAGTAGCCTGACTTTTTATCATTTCAGTGTACTGGCAATTCGATGCCATGCCAGTGATAAAAACCTCATTCCTCCTGGGATAGACCAATCCTGCCCTTCTTGTTATACCATGGTATGAGGATAAGGGCAAGAAAACAAATTAATATTTCAAGCTTCACAACCCCGCCTGTAATCAAAGAAACAAAAGCTACTGAGGTTTTGAGTCAGGTTGCTTGAGAATCTGTGAACCTGGGCAGTCACCATTGGAGATTTACTCCTCAGTCCCCTAGTATTCAACAGCCAGGAATTGGACTTAGAAAGCTCCTTAGCCAGCAAGAAGAGCACACTTCTCAATATCCTGTTTAGATGTGGCTAAGGGAAGTAACAGAAAGTGAAGAACCTCCCAGGGGGCAAAACATCTGCTACATAAAGGGAGATACACCTGTTTTACCCACAGGAGAAATATGGGGCCATACCATGTTCCACGTAGACTTGAGAATGATAAGGCTTTAGCTTTAATGTTTTATATAGTTGTTGGATGCTATCTTAGTCTGTTTGTGCTGCTATAACAGAATACCTGAGACTGGGAAATTTGTACGAACAGAAATTTATTTTCTCATAGATGTGGAGGCTGGAAAGTCCAAGATCAAGGGACTGGCAGGTTAGGTTGTCTGGCGAGGGCTGCATCCCTTGACAAGGAGGACTGCAGTGTTCTCTGGTGATGGAAGGTGGAAGGGCATCTCACCAAATGCTGCATGAAGCATTTTTTAAAAGGGTCTTAATCTTATTCAGGAGGGAGAAGCCCTATTGGCCTAATCACATCTTAAAGATCCTACTGCTTAATACTATCACATCGGCAAACACCTGAACTTTGGAAAGGACACATCCAAACCATAGCAAATGCAGTAATATTGCACATGTAAAAATACATGTTAAATATATCAGTTGATCAAATTTGTTAATTGTCTTGATATTCTATGACCTTGCCAATTTGTTATCTGCTAGTTCTATCAGATATAATGTGTTGAATTCTACTACACATAAAATGTGTGGATTTGTCCATTTCTCATAATTATGTCAGTTTTATATATTTTGAAGTTATGTTATTGTACATATACATGTTTAAAGCTATTATATGTATCTAGTACATTGACCACTTTTCATTATAAAATTTTTCCTCTTTGTTTCTAGTAATGCTTCTTGCTTTAGAATCTAGTTTATCCGATAGTAGTCTTAGTACATTTATATTTCGATTAGTGTACATATGTAATATCTTTTTCCATTCTTATATTTTCAACCTTTCTGCATCCTTCTATTCAAGGTGTTTCTCTTAAACGTTGCTTCTATGTGGGTTTTTGTTTTTATTTCTTTCAATTGACTACATACTTTTGAGATTATATACTCAGTTTACATTTAATATAATTACAGTTATATTTGAGTTTATATCTATTATCTTACCATGCTAATACTTACTATACTAACACTTCTTTTCTATTTAACCCACTTATTTGTCTTTCTCCTTTTATTTTTGTCTTCTTTGGGATTAATGTTTATTCATATTATTATCTCACTCGACCTTCTCTTATCTTGTTAATCATCATTATTTTACTTCTCTTTTAGTGGTTACCCAGAGGTTATCATAGAAGTTTTTGAATTATTTGAATCAAATCCAAATTATTACTTTTTCTACTCTCCTTGTGAATTTAGAACCTTAGAATACTTTAAACTGGGACCGTAGAATAAACTTCTAGACTTGTTGGGATTGGCTCAGGAGCTTTGCGAGACAGAAATTGACCATTCTAACACAGTTGAGAAGGGATGAAAAAGGAAAAACAGGCATTTTCTTCTGCAATGCGGTGCTGATTGCAACCTCCTATACTCAAAGCAAAAATAACTTGCGTGTATTCCCCTCCAAGGCCACAGTAGTGCCTCAGTACACACAGGGACATTGTCTTGGCGGTGTGCAGCATTTTAACCCACTGTACAACAGCTACAACCATCCGAAAAAAAATCAGGACTATTAGGAATTTTATTATAAACTTTGATAATATAAGCCAATTCTCTTCATGCGTTAGTGGCTATTTGACTACTGCAATATTGAGCTCTCTCTATGAAGGATTATTTTCTGTTGAATGTAACAACTGCCAAATAAATTGCTAGGAGAAAAAGCAAATTAAAGTAAAAGGTTGCAAATAGTATTTTCAAAATTGGATTCTTAGTGTAAAATTATATTTGAGAAAAACTATAGTAAAATGGATCAAATTTTCAGTGTTTTCTCCTTTAAGACATCTCAAGTAAAAACTGCTTCTTTTTTTTTTTTTTTTTTTGTGACAAGATCTTCCTCTGTCACCCAGACTGGAGTGCAGTGGCTTGAGCATGGCTCACTGGCTCACTGTAGCTTCAACTTCCTGGGCTCAAGTCATCCTCCTGCGTCAGCCTCCCAAGTAGCTGGGATTACAGATATGTTCCATAATGCCCAGCTAATTTGTTTTTCTTTGTTTTATTTCTTTTGTAGAGACAGGTTTGTTACTCACTCTGGTCTTGAACTCCTGGCCTCAAGCAGTCCTCCTGCCTTGGCTTCCCAAAGTGCTAGGATTACAGGCATGAGCACCTGTTCCTGACCTGTTTAAAATATTTTAACAGTCACAACTCAGTTCCAAACAAAGTTATGCTTTAAAAATAGAGGGGAATTCAATGCCACACCAAATTTAGCCTAATACTATCTGGCCTATTAGCTATTGGCTCTAAAATAGCAATATCGACTGAAGAAAACAGTTCCATCATCTGGGCTACCTAACCTGTAACTGGTTAGAGCTTCTGAAAAGCTGTAATACAACATTTGTAGATGTGGCCAGTAAAATCTGCCCAAAACTCTTTACTAAATTCTGAGGGCATAACAACAACTTTCTGACATAGGGCAATATAATTTAGATCGCTGAGATAATTTAGAATTTCACTAGTCCTGAACTCTCAGCTTTTTCTGCAAAGGGCCTGTTAGTAAATATTGTACTATCTGCAAGCATTCAACTACGTGGTTGCAGCACCAAAGCAACCTTAGAAAGTACATGAATAAGTATGGGTATAATCTAATAAAACTTTATTAGCAAAGCCTAACGTTGGTCAATATATGCAGTGTGTTTCATTGTTTGCCTATCTCTGATCTAGTTCAGATTCCTCACTGAATATACAATGAAGGTGGGTCACAAAACTATTATTCAAGAACACGAGAGTCACCAAGATGCCCTAATAATAATTCCTCATGAGAGGGACTTTTCTATACTTAAAAACATAGAATTTATTTCATAAATGTTCTCTAAGCCTCAGTTTCCTTATGGACAAATGGGAATAATGATAATGATAGAATATACCTTTCCTTTCACACAATGTCTGTCTACAGTGGAAGTTCTCAGTTAATATATAGCAAGTTATTTTGGTAGGAAGTGCTGGTGTGACATTTGGGTAGGGACAAAGCATACACAGCTCTAGTTCTGCACCAGAAGCCTGAGTGTATACACATGAATGTGACTGTTATGGAAACCTGGGTCAGTGGTACATGTACCCAACAATGTCTTATTTATCTTTCCTACACCAGACCTCAGCAGAGAGATCCTGGAACAGTATTTTTGTATTTTGTTGTCAGCCACCAACTCCCTTGACTTTACATATTCTGGCTACAAAACAACAAACTGAAGTTTTACTAGGATAAAAAGAATACAAATGATCGAGGGATCATTCAACAGACATATGCACCACTTTCAAGTTTTTCAGGTGGGTTTGTTGACAAACCCCATGTTTCCTGGATGGAAACCCTTGGCATGATGTCTTCATCCATGACAGTCAAAGTTTCTACAGCCCTGTTGTGTGCCTGCAGCCCTGCTGTATGTCAAGCACTGTTGTAAGTCAAAGTTTCTACAGCCCTGTTGTGTGCCTGCAGCCCTGCTGTGTGTCAAGCACTGTTGTAAGCACTTCTCTTGCAGGAACTTATTTAATGCTCACCACCACCACCACACTGGAAGGTCTTCGTTCATGTGCTAAACACTCTTCTATGCACTGCAATGTGGTAGGGAACAAAAATGACAAGGTCCCGATTCTCCTCCAGTATATTCTTGTACAACTACCTATAATTTCAGGTAGTTGTAAGTGGTATTAAGAAAAGTAAAGCAAGGTAAGAAGACAAAGAGTGATGCAGGAGTTCTTTTAGAGATGATAGCCAGGGAAGTCGTCTCTTTTTGAGCAGGAGCCTGAATGAAGTGAGAGAGCAGGCCAGGGACACTCTGGAGAAGGCTTTCCTGGTGGTGGGAGAAATATGTGTGGAACCTAGGTTAGCAGTGTGCCTGGCATGAGGGACAGCAGGGTAAGCAGGGGCAAGGTAGTGAATGCCATACTCCGACCTGTGCCCATGCTGGAAAATTGCAGTGTCCCCTGTCTGAGCTGCACTTGGGATGACCTCCCAAGCTCCTGCAGCAGCTGCCAGGCAGGAATCTCCATGGTGCTCTCCCCACAGTGGCTTATCCATTGCATCAGGGATTTCCCCTGAAGAGTATGACATTCCTGGATTCTCACAGAGCACGCTTTCTTGTCCTCAGAACTTCCTGCTTCTCTAGATACTCGTATATAGGGACATCTCCCCTTGCATCAGGAAGGAGCTGTATTAGTTAGCTAAGGCAGCGTATTAGTCTGTTCTCATGCTGCTAATAAAGACATACGCAAGGCTGGATAATTCATAAAGGAAAGAGGCTTAATTGACTCACAGTTCCACATAGCTGGGGAGGCCTCACAATCATGGCAGAAGAGCAAGAGACATCTTACATGGTGGCAGGCAGGACGAATGAGAACCAAGTGAAAGCGGAAACCCCTTATAAAACAATCAGATCTTGTAAGACTTATTGACTACCAGGAGAACAGTATGCGGGAACCGCCCCCATGATTCAATTATCTCCCACCGGGTCCCTCCTACAACCTGTGGGAATTATGGGAGCTACAAGTCAAGATGAGATTTGAGTAGGGACACAGACTTACCATATCAGGCAGCCATTACAAAGGATCACAGACTGGGTAGCTTAAACAAGGGAATTTATTGTCTCATAGTTCTGAAAGCAAGAAGTCCAAGATCAAGGTGTCTGCAAGGTTGTTTCTTTCTGAGGCCTCTCTGCCTGGCCTGCAGATGGCCACCCTTCCTGCTGGCTCTTCACATGGTCCTTTCTCTGTGAGTGTGTGGCCCTGGTGTCCCTTCCTCTTCTTATAAGGACACAAGTCATATTCGATTAAAGCCAACCTATCTGATCTAATTTTAACCTAATCACGTCTGTAAAGGTCCTATCTCCAAATAAATTCACATTCTGAGGCATTGAGGTTTGGGGCTTCAAAATATGAATATTAGGGGAACACAGTTCAGCCTCTAACAGGGCTTAGTGGTCCATTATCCAAACTTTCTGTAGAAGGGTTTCTGTGGTCTTTCCCGATGACTGGATACACCCTCATTGTGGAGAGTGACTGATTTTCCACCCTTTGGGCATAGGCATAGCCAGCTCTTTCCAAGGAAAATAAATCAGCCTAAGCTTTCCCCCAAGGGACAGGATCTAAGGGATCTGCTGGACAGAGAGGTCTACTGGACTCTCAGCTCCAAGAGGAGCTTGTCTTAGTCTGGCCCTACCTCTGGTACCTGCTATTCTACTCAGCTTCTAGCATGCCTTCAATGCATGCGTGTCAAATGGACGAAAGCTCTCAACTCTACTCTGAGAGAAAACTGGGAAAGTCACTGTTCACAATTTCTGCTTCAGCAACCTGGACTCACATGCCCAAATGTTAACACAGTGAAAAATGTAAAGATTATCAGAATAGCTTCAACAACTTCCATTGTGATAAGAGAATTGTCAAATAACATGACTTTCCTATTTTATGATATTGTCCGTATGTAGAATTTTCGTGGTTAACTCTTGAATTCACTACACTGTGGGCTTCAGCATCCATGATGTCCTTCATTGTGACGTGTGAATTAAACTCTTTGATTCACGGGTATAAATTTGAAGGCATAGTTAAGGTTGGATCAATGGATGTGCTTTGACCTCCACTGCTACCTGACAAATCGTTTATGTTTTGAGACTGACTTTCATCAATTAAAAATGGAGTGATAATGATTTGCCAGGTTGAAGGAAGAAAGTGGATGGGATTATGTTTTGGGGTATATTCTATTTGAGTATGCATTCTCAGGTCTATGGTTTGAACACAAACTGGTGTGTCCTTTAAAAAAAATCAGACCCAAGTGGACCCTCTGATTGTACTTCTATTCCTCATGAGGACAGCCATGGTTATTGGAGCAGAAAATAACAAATTAATGCAAAGAAAAATAAAAAATAATATTCTGGAGAGAAATTTTTAATGAAGGCACAATGTCCATTTTACAGAATTTAATTCAAACAGCAGGCAATGCATCTTCAAACTGAAACATTATTTCTGTTCCCTGCCTACTTTATTATAACGTCTTTATTATGCTTTATCCTAAGGTTGCTTCCACCACATCAGAAATAATTTACCCCTAGCCAGGTTTTAAATCAAGGATATCCATCAATGCACACTGGTTTGAAGTGATGATGTTATTTTAAATACAGGGGACTGAAAATAAATGAGTTGAAAATATTAAATGCAGTTGAAGTTCTGGTCACACCACAAAGAAAATGTATTCCAAACCAAATTAATTTAGGAAGTAAGACATTCAGAAGCATCCTCCAATCAACTCCAGTTTGACGTATTCTGATTGTCCTGATGAATAATGCAGTAGGATGTGAACTTCTCTAGCATATTCTCCAGTGAACATGAAAAAGAAAAGATAATGTTCTTATACCACAGCTCTTCAGGCTTTTCCAAAGGGGACAGTGTTTGCAACAAGGTTCTGAAGGAGCAGCAAATCTCTGAGCCCTGGAGAGAGGGTCTTGCTGGTAGTTGGATGTGCAATGTCGGATCGACTCCTCCTGTCCCCTGGCTGGAATTCTTCTGTACTTCAGTTTTCCTTTTGTTTCGATGGCACTTCTCCCAACAGTGCTTGACAATGAGTGATGCTCTAAAACCCTGCTCTTTCACACCCTGTGGGTGACCTATAACTTTTCATGGGTAACCTTTGACCTGAGAACTGACAGTTTGATTTATTGTCCGGTGTTATGATTTATGAGTATCTTCTCAGAATAATTAACAGACAACAGGTGGCGGCATAATAATTTTGATTACCCAGCGGTTCATGAAACCACGACAAAGGTGACTTCGTTTTCTGAATAAGAGGAGGACAACAATTAGAAATTAAACAAAGAAATGCTTTTATGCCACAGTTTTCGGTCTTTTGTCTGTCACACAGAAGACTTTTTTAGGAGGCCTGCATTCCCCTTAGACACCAGGAAAAAATAAGGAACTTCTACGCTGTGAATGTAAGAAGACACCCTTCATCAATGTACGGGTAGAATTATCTTTCTTTCTTCGGCGAAGTCTTGATTAATTGAGTTATGTTGAACCTGTCAACGAGATCATCTTTTAATATCCCATTTTTGACGATGGCCGCTGCCCAGGGAAGATTTGATGGTTAAAGAAAGTTTGGGAAAGCATTTAACTTTTAGTATGGCATTTGGACATAATTCTACCAACTGTATTTCTAAATATTTCTTCCTAAGCATGAAGGTAGAAAACTTTAAAAATAAGCACCTCCCCACGCGTCCTGCACAAAATTTATTTTTCTTCTAAAGCCTACAGATAGGAAGCTGTGTTTTTGAAAGCATTATATTATTATGGTTAGCAATAGTTTTAATTTCCTCCTCCGTCTTTACTATTGTGTGATATTTTTCTCCAACAGACACTACATTTCTTTTAATTCAAGACAATGGTGGCAGCCTTCCTACAGACTTTATTATAGACACCTTATGCTCCTAGGGATTGACATTTATTTTCAAATGAATCTGCGATGCATTTAGGTAAGCACCTACCTTTAGGAATGCCTAATGCTGTTTTTGTAATACTAAATAAAAATCAAGTCAGGTAAGATTTATCCTCCATAGCTCTCCACTTAATCTCTGCCAAAAATGGACCTAAGTACTACTAATGAAACTGAAGTACACAGGCCTCTGAATATGTAACAGACCTGCCTCACACCCAAATGCTAGGTAGTTGAGGACCTCCTGTGCATATGAAATGAATTTTTGCACAGCACCATAATAGTGATATTACAGGCTTATCATTTTAATTGACTTTTTGACATATAAAAATATTCCTACAATCCTGCTTTACATTATAGTTTAATAACAGCTTAACACACATCTATGAAATATTCATTCCTGTTACATTCAAATTTTTAAATATCTGATGGAGAGCCTGGTTAATAGATAAAGGAGAGTCCCTGGAATATTAAAGAGACCTTAGGAGCAGGTAGGGTCCTCCACTGAAAAGTAAAGCACAATTACCATGAGGATCACAGATTTTTTAAAAATAAATTCATAAAGATTCCCTTGAACCAAAACATGGTGGATATAAGAACAAATTTGTTGCGGGTAATCCTCTTTCACCTATTACAGCTGCAGGCAGAGCTGTTTCTGCACCGTGAGGCTCAGTCAGCACAATTATATTTCTGAAAAAAAAAAAAAAAAAAAAAAAAAAACAGAAACAGCAATACCAGATTTATATATTTATGTCTAAAGGATTATGGTGGGAAAACTAGCATACTCAGTGAGGATCTCTGCAAATGAAGTGCCACATATATTCCACATTTAGTTAACATGGCTCTCGGGTCTCCACACACCCTCAGCTTTGAACAGCAACTTGGAGGGACAGTTTATCTTGAAAACACGATATGTGTTCGAATCATGAGGTAATTTTGGTACTTTGTTCCCCATCAATTTTTAAATTAATTATCTGGAAGCAAGCAGCGGTTAATTTTGGCCATAGACTTTTTGATTAGAAGCTTTGACCCCTTTTGCCTTTTGGCATCTCCTATACAATCCTGATGACACGCAGGGTAACCCTTGACACCTGATTCAACACAAAGTCACAGCCCAGCCCGTCTTCCATATTCAGCAATCCTTTTGTGGCAATGGGACACTCACTCGCTTCAACCCTCCTCTAAGAACCACTGCCATTCCTTTAAGGCAACCCCGTGTCTGTATAAAACTTGTTTCCCAGGGAAAAGAAAAAAAAATCCTCCCCTTCCCCCCCCCCACCACGACTTTGTGCATGACTTCTGTTTTACAAACTTTACACTACAGCATCGTCCCATATGTTTGTGCAGCGCACAAGGAGGTTTCTTTAGAAAGCACTGATGCTAATTATAAATTTAATTTGCATTTTAATTAGAATGGTAGCAAATTAAAAGCGTGGCAGCTGGAGAATTTTGAACGCTTTGCAGAGATTTGGTGTCAGTATCTCCCCGTTTTTGACTTTGCAGCCTTTTCATTTTTCTGCCTCACTATCTTTCATTCACACAAGCATACCGGCAAGTTTTTTCTCCCTTCTTCCCTCATTCCTCAGTCTCTCTCTCTCTCTCCTTTTTCTCCACTTCCACTCTTTTATGTATAATTTTATCCCTCCTTTCTTTCCCCCAAGGATCAAGTTATGAATTATTTCTTTCCTGTGCTGATGATTGGAATGCACCAGCACATGGTGGGCAGTAGTGACAGAGTGGCCATTTACAGAGCATTCCCTAGCCTCGTTCTGCCTTCCATGTCTGTTGTACAGTTACAGGTAGGGATCCGCTATTTCCCCTCCTTGAAAAAGGGGGCTATTTGTACTTGTGTGGCCTGTATTTAGTCCAAATTTTGGTCTGAATGATAGTGTCTTTAAACCATTTGAAATCTTGGCCACAGGTCTTTAGCACATTAATAAAATATTCATCCCATCCGGCATGACATCTCTCTCCTCCACGTCTGAGAAAAGGCATTGTTCAGGGTATACCTCTGGGCAAAAGCCCTGCGCTGTCAGCTTCTGAGCCTTTAGAGTGACAGAGACTCCAGTCGCTGTGTTTCTCGGAGCTGTCTCTCACTTGGGATGTGAGCATGTCTGTTTTTAGCACTCACGTGAGCACAGTTAGTCAGTTCTGTCGTTTTCCCTATGTTGTGTCTCCATGGTCATTTTCCTTCCTTCTGTTCACTTCCCCCACCGTGTCCTTGCTCAATAATTTTCATTAATTGATTGACAGCTCTGATAGACCCAACTAACCTCCATCTCACTCTCATGTCTGTTTTTAAATAAGTACTTGTACGTCCAATGACCTTGTCGCCTCATCAGCTATCAGAAAATGAGCATGCAGATATGGAAAGAGCTGATTAGCAAAATAAGCAATAGATCTCATTTCTGGCTGAAGTCCACAGCGAGCAGCAACAATGAAACTTTGCCATTTTACATTTCTACAAGAATCTAAAAATGAAGAATAAGCAATAAACGGGTGATGCTGAATCTCAGCAGCATCCATTCCGATGTCCTAGGAAACAAGCCCTGGCCCACTGCTTCTTCACCTTGAAGGGAGAGGAATAGGGAGGTGTGGGGTACGTCCCTCAGCAGCCCCGGAAACAGAGGTTCTTCCTCATCACCCACATCATCAGCCTCATTAAGCCTGAAAGGAAACAGTTAAGTTTGGGGGAATTTCTCATCTTAATGGAAAGACATGAGCAGCCTGTTTCTATTTAATCCTCTGTGTTTTTATCTTTTTTCTGTGTATTCTTGATTTTGACGTATGCCAAATGTATCCGCCCTTCTGAGACGTAATTTTCCCACGTAACTAGCTCTACAACTCTCATCCACAAATTAACAGGCAGCAAAATGCGCTCCAGCCTCGTCTGAATTCTAACTTTTTTTTTTTATCTATAACCAAATTAGGATAAAGGAAAGGAAACAATCCCTGTCTGATATGATAAAAAGTGTGTTTTGTTCTGTTTTAAATCTGCTGATTTTTCCCTGAATTCATAGCTATGTCTATGAAAGAGAATGAACTGAGAAGTTACTAATTGCGGGTAATGACAAATCACATTTTTCACACTACCAAAAAATGTCAAACCAATCCCACAAATGATAAAATTCATATTTTCGTTCTGAATTATTTTTAGTTGATAAAATGACTCATTTACCTTAATTTAACGCATACTTACTGTATACGTTCCATTTCAAGGCCCTTGAACATAATTTTTAAATGACTTACATCAGGGAAGCTGATAAATGTGGATGTTTCTGAGGAAGAGAATAATGTGGAAATATAATACCTTCTATACTTTACACCAAGTTTTGGATACTGGGAATATTTAAATAAACAAATAAACTATTTTATTCATTTGTACACTTGATTAATATCATTCAGAGATAAGAAAGCCCTGCCACAAAAGTAGCCCCTTTGAAAATTTGGCTCTCAAGAGAGATGAGAAAGACAATCGCATTTGCTCTCTTTTTAAGTCAAAGGAAGAATTGATAAGGTGTGCCAAAAGTATCATCTTAATGATGGCAAAGGTGTCTGGGATTTTCCAATCCCAGTTTGGTTTTCTGATAATGTAAACTTTGTGTTAACAATGTATTGTATCTCTCAGCTAAACAGCTTTGATTAAAAATAAATTTGCCCCTTCAATGTGTAATTATCATTTGTCCGAGAATTAAATCTCAAACTTTAAAAAGCAGGAATATCTGTGTGATACTGGCATTTGAAAAATGTTAATACGCACACTGTCTTCAAAGAGTAATTGTTTAAAATAGTGGATAATGACATGCAAAACGTTGGCCATGACTTACCCTAATTAAGTAACATGATTACAAGACAAAATAGTGAAAATAAAAGTTCTCATTTTCGTGTCATCATAACACCCACCACTTGCTTTCTTCTAGGCCAAAACGAACGCGCTGTGGTCAGAATCCTACACGTCAATTCCACGACTCTAAAAGGAAACACATATTTTCGGTGGCATTTTGAAATGGACAGCATAGTTTTCTGAGATAAATCTTTTTCATCGCCACTTTGGAAAGGTTGAGTTTTTCTTCATGTAATTTTTTGCAGCTGCACAAAACACTTTCATTAACCCAAGAATGGATTATTTGGAGTGCTAATTAATTGATTCTTCAAAATGCCAATTGACACACTCCCAGGGAAAACCTGATCTAAGCAACTATGTTAATCAAGCTATTGTACTTATGGTTCTGTCTGAATATCAGACCATCTGAAATGAGGAGAACTTTGCCATTAATCGCCCGGCCCTCTCGTGGGCAGCTAATTAATATGAGCGGAATATGACGGTTGTACTTGTACGTTCACCGTGCTGCGTGACAATAACTCCATAAAATTACATTTCAGCTGAAGAATGGAAACAGTGTTAAATACCATTATTTGCCTTCCTTTGATGTCTCAGAGTCATTATGAAAGCAATTACAGCAGTTTCTCTGTCTGTATGTCTACGGGGTATTTATTATCGTATCTGTCTGAATCCTTTGCCAGGTGGAGAATATATGGCATATTAAAGACAAGGGAATTCAGCCACAATTATCAGGATGGGAACAGAAGAAGAAACAAAATCAGAGTTTTGCAGATGATCCTGCTGGAAAACAGTAATTTAATATTAAAGCCTGGTGATCTGGGGAAAACTTGAAGGCTCTTTTCATTTATTTAAATTTAAAAAAAAATCTCCAAGTTTACAAAGCTCGTGAATCTAGGGCAAAATTAATTAAAATCAACAGGGAAATGAGAAAACACAAAAACAAAGCAAAAAAAAAAAAAAAAAAAACGCATGTCAGCAGCAGAAAACATATTTTGCTTCTTAATTTTAAGTGAATATTCGTTCAACCAGCCCTTTCCTAACCAAATGATGTAATCTACTAGATGGATATTTTATTATCCCAGATAAAATCACCCATGGTGTTTTTTCATACATGGAAGGATGGATACCAAGAAGGATTCCATTTTCAGGCCACCTCCAGGACTTTTTCCCAGCACTGCTGGAATTTGGCACGATGCAGACACATGCCCGTGTCCCGGCTGAGTGTGGGCTCCTCGGTATCAAAGATGCCTCTGCACTTCAAAGGACACTCCTGATTGACAAGCAAGGTCTGGATGCTGACTGCCCCACAGAGGGGTTTTTCTCCGAGGGTGGTGTCTGAGGACTGGCCTCTGTAGGATTCAATTCCGGGAATATTGACTGTGGACTCCCCTATGTGCTCCGCACTCTGTGAATACTGTGGAGAATGAGATGAAAAAGGGATAGGGATGAGGTCTCTGCCTTCCAGGGACTGTGAGGAGGGAGAGAGACTGGCCATTTTTGAGTCAGGCTTTGGGCAAAACCTTTTATGTGCGTTCCCATGTTTCATCTGTATAACAATCAAACAAAGCAGTTTCTGTCATCTCCATTTACAGACGAACAGACCACGGTGTAGGAGGGAGAGGCAGTTTGTCCAAAGTGACGCCATTGCGTGGCAGGCCTGGGCTTCAAACTCAGCTTCTGGCTGGCTCCAAAGTGTTTCTCTCTCCACTCATTCACACTCTTCCAAATGCTTAAAATATCTGGGGGCAATAAGGGGCAGAGAGGCTACTATGTGCTCCTATAGATAGGAGAAGAGAGAGGCTAATCTAGATGGAGAAGATGGAGAGAAGATTCTCAGAGGAGTTTTGACCAGAAGAGGGTCTTACAGATAAGAAAAACTTTAGGGAAGAAGGGAGCTCCCCAACTTTTCTACCCTTTGGGGTTTTTAACAAAGACAAAAAATAATCTTGTATGTCGTGAAGATGAAAGGCAGACTTTGTGATTTGGCAGATACCACATAGAAGTATGTATTTATTTATATTACTATTCTGAGAAAGAATAGTATGAGACAGGTTGAGTTATGAATAACCAAGATGTAATGGAGGACTTTGAAGATTTGGCTGGTTAGAATTAAGGATCTGCATTTCTGATGTGCTATCTCCCTACAGCTTTGAATAGTGATGGCAGAGCAGGCCACTTTTGGGGAAGATGAACAGACACAGACATGGTAGGCTGAGAAAACTTAAAATGCTCCATGTACTACAACAAAGAGTTTGACAACTTCAACTGGAATGTATGATTCTTCTTTTTTCCTGTCCCTTTTCCTTCTCCTCCTCCATCTGCTGCTGCTTCATTTTTGACAAGTGCATTAGAGAAGTGAACTCACTGTCCAGAATGAGGAGGAAGCTCTAACTGTACTCCTGTTGTAGCAGTTTCCAACTGGCACCTCCGTTTGCAAATAAAAATTGTTTCAACTCCTGCAAAAACAAAGTTGGCTGCTGAGACCTTTAACAAAAGGCTTAACTGGACGAGAGGCTGCATGTAAACCTGAGATGGTAACTACTGGAGTCGGGAAAATATAAATATTTTTTGAAGGAGAAGGCCCCAAGAAACATTTTATTTTTGTCCTACTGTCATTTGGTCTCAGCAGAGTTCATGGTGTCATTGTGTACAGAGATTCTGGATCTGAATCGAACTAGGCTTTCTGTTGTCTCCAGAAGAGAAAAAGTTACGTATTTTTCAATTATGTGAGTAATAGAATATCTTCTCTATCTGGATTAATACATAAGCAATCAAAGTACTAAGCACTTATGAGGGGAAAAATGGCAAGGGCAGTAGATTGAGATCAAGCTGGGTTCAAAGTTCCTCAATATTTGCTCATCTCAGTTCTCCTCCCTGAAATAGAAATGTCATTTACCTCCCATGGTTACTCTGATGCCATAAGTGAAATAAAACATATAAATTATCTAGCATAGTATCTGGCACCTAACAGGCACTCAATAAGCACTATCACTATTTGCCTTCATTTTTAAGTTTGGCATACCAAATTTTATTTTGATTAGAAATAGAAATTGGCAGAAAAGCGACTGATAACAATGAGAGTTAGGAACTGCTTTAACTAATTTCAGCTTTTAAGAATGTGTTAAATGTTTCTTTCATCAGACCTTCAATTCTTCTTCTATATTCCTTAGTGATTTTTGTAGGTTTTACAGCTATTAAGCGTTCTTTCGGAAAAAATGAACCCTCAAAACATCTGAATCCATCAAGATGGGCTAGGTAATAAGCGACCTCGAAAGTCTCGGTGTCTCCAGCAATAGGTTTGTTTCTCATCCCTGCGTCACGGCCTGTTGTGGCTCTCTACAGGCTCTGCTCTGCTGTCTTCTCTTGGGGACCTGGAATGTCTCGTCACCTCACTATGTCAGAGTGGGAGAACGCCAGAGGGTCAGCGCAGCTAAATGCTTCAGCCTCGAAGTGACCCTGGTCACCTCTTTTCACCAGAGGTAGTCCTGTGCCCCACCCAACAGCGAGAACTACCGTTTTCTCAGAAGAAGAGCTGGGAAACATGGTGACCTGCACTCCTGGGTACCACAGTGGTCTTAGAGGACATGTGCTTCCAAGGCATTCTTATAAATGTCATTTGCTGAAATTAAAATTTAATAGCAGAGTAGGGTGACTGCAAAATCAAATGAATCCTTTATGACTGTAAACGTGTCACCTAATGCTTTCCTTTCATTCATTAAGTATCAGGTTGCCCTGATTTTCCAGCCAAGATAAAGGGTTTTTTCCTTCGGGATCAGTTTTGTCAGGAGCATCAAGACTCTGGAGACTATTTGAAGTGTGAGCAGACCCCTTCGACACTGGCTGCCAGCTCAGGTAAAAACTCCTCTCTTGCCCATTGCTAGCACTCCCGTGTGCTACCCTGATCAATAACTCTAGCTACAAAAAGCATCAAACACCTCAAAGACATCCCAAAGGCACAGGTCGCCAAAGGGAATAAAAAGGAAATGCTGCATATATTAATGTTCTCCTTAGGCCGCCCAGACATCCTTGTAGGCCTGAGGCCTACAAGGGGCCAGTGGTGATCGGGATGCTTAAAATTATAGAGCTGGAACAACATTTCTTTATGAAATAGCTTTTTGAGACTCTAGAGAAAGGGATTCTAGTTCAAAGAGTGCCACTTTCCTGTTTTACAACCTGCATTTTCTCACTTAGTGAAAAAGGACAGACATACAAAACAAGAAGAAAGTAAGACACCAGGGATAATGAAAATGATAATAACAATAACATTATTAAGATTGAAAACAATGCAACTACCTGGTGTTGACAAGGGTGTGCAAGGGGCCTGCACTCCCATCCTTTGCTGGTGATAGTATAAATTAAAAAAACTCTTTCTTTAGGGCAATTTAGAAATATATAGCAAAATTTTAAAAATTTGTGTTCTCTTTGACTCTGCAATTTTACTTTTAAGATTGTCTTAAGGAAATAATCAGATATGTATCCAAAGGTACTTTTATGCAGATTTTCATCGTATCATTATTTATACCAGTAAAGTAATAGAAATAAGCTAAATATGGAAATACAAATTTGATTAAGTAAATTGACATGTGGAATGTGGATATACCATTATTATTAATAACTTGGGAGATTATTAGGTGGAAAAGTGAGATACAAACAGTATTATAGTTCTTTGTTTATAATGCACTTGTGGTCATATTTCTATTTAAACAGAGAAAACGGACTGGAACAAAAAGACCTCTAAAGACAAGAGATGTAAGATATAAGGTAAAATATGGCAGATTTGCTCTTTTTTCCTTAATTTTTTCTTGCACCTCTACATTATTTGAAAAAAATACAAACAAAAAAATTAAAATAAACCTTTAGCATGTCCCCTTAGAGCTACCAGGGTATTTATAACTATGTTTCTCATCTGCTATGCCCCAAAACATATGTAAAGTAGATAATTTGTCTTTCTTTTCCAGGAGATAAAGGTGAAGTGCAGAGATATTAAACAATATCTTAAACTAGCTTTGTAGCTGCTACTGGTCTATGTAAATCTACAATTAGAATTAGTGTCTATTGATATAAAACTAGGTAAACTAATAGTCTGTAAATTAATGAGAATGTATATCTAAAAGCGAACTGAAACAATTCAATGCTTAAAACATTTGTTTTATATTAGTTTATATGTACTTTAATTTTAAAACATCAAATTTTAGTTAGCAAAAGCTATGTTGAGATATAAAATGTCTCTTTTTTTTTCTTTAAGGGTTAAGATGTTGTTAGACTCAGGAGATAGGAAGGAATTGTTAATATATCACATTTTTTAAGAAGGAACACATTCTGACATTTGTTAATTAAACTTTTCTTAAGGTTTAATGCATTGTCAAGATAGGACACATTTTCAGGGAAGCCTTGTGATCTTACCAAGCTTTAAAATAATCCAAAAGCTAGTTCTGACATTCTACCCAGTGTAGATGAAAAGGTATTTTAAGCTCATGCAAATCTAAAGAAACAGGAACATTTGATTCATCCCATTAATTAGTAGGTAACAACATAATGAGGGAGAAACATTGTTTATTGTCTTCTAAAAGGATGATTAATGCAGGTTTAAAAACATTTTTGCTTTTATAAAATTAATACTGTTTAATTACATGAAATTAAAATGTTACCATACAATATAGTTTATTTGGTACAGATGAGGCGAAAGGTCACAATGTATAGCCAAGATCACCTTGTACATTTTCCAATATTGAATAAACATGACAATTTTAAATCACAAATGCTGATGATATTTAAGAAGTTTCTCATGTCTGTTAATTTTAGTTTAATAATCTTCCCTCTGGAGACCACTAGTTTTCCTGGGGTCATAATTCTGTACAATAAAATGAACTGAGACAAAAGTGAGGCTAAAACCCACGCAATGGACATTATCGGATTACAGCAAAGGTGTTATCTGAATCAGCACTTACTATAGCATAAGTAAATGTAATTAGTGCAGAGTGGCTTGGTGGGAAAGAGTACAAAACACGATTTGCTCAGCCTGACAGAGAATCTGGGAAACCAACACCTCTGGTCACATCCTAGAAGGGAGTGTGGTAAACGGTGTGAAAACAGTATGAAAGAGTGGAAAGCGTGAGCTGTGGAAATCAGCAGAGCTTCTCAGCCACAGGATCTTCTGTTAATGTCCCAGTCTCCGAGCCTCACTTTCCTCCTTGGGCAATAATATAGACTGCACCAGGTCTTTTCAAGGCGTGAAGCTGATAATTTATATAAAGAGGATGACATAGTAAAGGTCCTTCATAAATGTTAGTTTCCTTCCCTCTCTCTTCCCCTTTTAGCAAAATATTAGACTATTAGGATTCCAACATCAGACATGGTGGATATATCCATCCAAATATGAGGTACACCAGGAAAACCGTCTAAACTAGAATGAAATGTTGTTCTGAATTGACAACTACAAATAGGGCAAACGTCATAAAACTTCTAGGTATTTTATGTAATGATGGATATTTTTACAGATAAAAATGGAATGCAGGGAGACCTAATAATAAATTCTCTATATTTAAATCATTAATCAGAAATTTGATTTAGGTTTGGTTCTTTGAAAAAGTTATAGAAATAAAACATCATTTGTTTATTCTCTAGAGTCAATTCTGACGCCACAGTGAAAGCAAAAAAATTTATTGAATGAAAATTCTAAATGAAATAAACTACTTAGTTGAACTCTTTGGTTTGTGATTATATAAATGTTGCAGTGTCCACATTACTGAAGAAAGTGAGTTCCAATAATCGAGTTGTTCTGGGAAATGGTCTTGCTGTTACGTTTATGCATGCCTGAGTTTAATCGGTCACAACACTGAGGTCAGCCTGGACTCCAGGCACCATACTACGTACTGAAGATAAAAAGGTGAATAAAACTTGAACCTTATCTTCAGCTCTCTAAATAAAAATTAGAATAATAACTACTTGTTCTTACTTCTCAACGTCTGAAGGACTTCCATATGTCTTTTGTTAACAACCATGTATAACAGTCTTTATTATCATTAATTTCCATCTTAAGAAATGTGAAACTAAGGCTCAAAGAACTAATGCCATTTATTCAAGAACTACTTACTGATTGACAGAAGCTCAAGAGTTAGGCAATACATGGTTCTCGATTGGATTCTGCACCTATTTGAAAAAGCAAACACACTAAGAAGAAAGTGAGAACATAGAGAGTATGGCTAATGATGGATTGTGAATTCCAGAGGGCAGGATGGAAAGGTTTAAGCAGTGGGGAAGGGCAAGAGAAGAGGCAGAGGAGGGGACATGCAGGGGTTCATGATGGTCAGAGTGCAAGAGACAAGGAGTGGGTGAGCCATGGATCTGGGGCTTGTGATGTTGAAGGACATCACCTGAAATAAAGTGAGAGAGGGCCAAGTGGACTCAAGGCAGATATGGTGAAGAAGCTGCAAAGACAAAGTAACATTATTGGGACATGGAGGACATGAGAATATGTGCTTTATAAGTAGATTGGAGAGAGAGAGAATGCACACGCGAAGGAATTACATTGCTAATAGTCCATAAATCTCAGTGAAGTCTGTATAAGTATTGATTGTTCTATTTGTGTAACTTTTCTGTGAATTTGAAATTTTTATTTTGAGACAGGGTCTCACTATGTTGCCCAGGCTGGAGTACAGCAGCTGTTCACAGGTGCAATCATTGCACAATACAGCCTCAAACTCCTGGGCTCAAAAGATCCTCCTGCCTCAGTCTCCTAAATAGCTGGGACTACAGGCATGCATGACTACACATGACACTGCACCCACACCTGCATCTGGCTTGAAATGTTTTTCAAATAAAAATTTTGGAGACAATGCAACCTGTTATTGAGTCAAGACCTGGACTAGACATAAAGCAGAACCTGCATTCAACCCCAGAAGTGACCAGCAATTAACCTCTCCAAACTTCTGTACTTCCCCAAGCTGCCTCTTTCCTCCACAGAACTCTGTGAAAGGAAGGCAGAGTCTTGCTTGCAGAATGGGCTGTGCTGACTTTGTCCCTCCCTCATCAGTGCTCTCAGTCAAACCCTATGCATCTTTCTCTGCATCACACTTCTAACTACGCAAAAGCAAGTAGATGCGATTATAGAGGAAACCCAATTATATTCAAATACAGTTATCAAAATATAATTACAAAATATGATAGAACAAGATATGTTCTTTTTTATTAATGGATTAAATAACAAGATATGGCAGTAGGCCTAATTACTACTATGATTTGAAGTAGTGATGAACATAAACTATATTTTGGGATATCTATAAAGTGATATAAAAATATCTATTGCTAACAAGTAGAGCTAATGCTAACGTTAGTGCAGCTCATTGCCTTCGTTCATAATAGAAAGAAATGCTGAACTTCAATTAGTCATTAGTGACTGTCTAAATTGAGGGACAGACAGATCCCCTCAGGCTATGAATCCTGGGAACTAGATGTACATGCCTTGAGCTCTGTGCTGGAAATTCACCAGGATCTCTCATCTTTATCTTCTGTGACTCTGATAACTCCTTGTAAACTGTGAACCTAAAATTAAGTAGTTGTTAGGATCCCATCGTGCCTTGTGTCTGCAGCTGAAGACTCGACGGCCTAATATCATGATGTATTGTCATGATCTCTCCAAAAGTCATGAGGGGTGTACATTCTTTCATCTTTGTATCATCTAGTGTCTGCCCCTTGATAAATCATTAGTAAGTTTTTGATGAATAAATGCTATGTTTTGTAGATCCTGGCTTTGGTTTTTTGTTTTTTTTTTTTTTTGAGACGGAGTCTCACTCTGCTGCCCAGACTGGAGTGCAGTGGCACAATCTCGGCTCACTGCAAGCTCCACCTCCCGGATGCACACCATTCTCCTGCCTCAGCCTCCGGAGTAGCTGGAACTACAGGCGCATGCCACCACGCCCAGCTAATTTTTCGTATTTTTAGTAGAGATGGGATTTCACCGTATTAGCCAGGATGGTCTCAATCTCCTGACCTCATGATGCGCCCGCCTCAGCCTCCCAGAGTGCTGGGATTACAGGCGTGAGCCACCGTGCCCGGCCAATGTTTTATGTCCAAATAAAGATTCTAGTTATTGCCTCTTCTCTAAAACCCAATTTCAACTAAACCAACCAAAAAAGTTAAGTTTTAACCTAGAATTCACTTTGATGATTTTTTTCAAAATATTTTAAACAACATTTTAAAAATTACTTTCAACTTACCTTCTCCTTTATAATGAGAGTAGGTAAAACAGAACATTCAGGTATTTTACTCAATGTGCAGACAGAGGTTCAGGACTTCACCTCTACTCTGTGTTGACCACACTAAATGTTGAGGTCGAAACCCACCCAACCTCAGTCCCCCTTAATTTATACCCTACCCCATTTAGGTGGCCTCCAATAAGAGTATATGTAATGACATGACTATAAAATACAAATTAAAATAAAACATATGCAAGAAAGGGAAGAGCGAGGGTCAATAAACAAATGTGAAATAGAAAATAGAGGAGTTACAGTTATAATAGTTAAGCCTTCAGGCTTAACTAGGCTAAAAGGGAATCATGGTTACTAATCTTAGGAGAAAAAATAAAACTTCCAGTTCTCAAGGGAAGTTGAATTTTTCCCTTCAAAGTAAAGTTCAAAGTGGTTGTTCCATGGAATCTCATCTAGGAGCACTGAATAGTGATAGTGAAAAGAACAGTATTCTCAGCAACATTCTCATAGCACAAGGTGGTGATGAGTTACTTATGGCTGATCTTGTCACTTCCTTATGACTTGACTATGATCAGAGCGTGAGTTATGATGGACTGGTTTTGACCAAATACAAATTTAAAATCATCCCCTTTGGGATCTGTGGTTGGTAGGCTCATAGGTGGCCTTCTCAAGAATCCCTACTTCCTGGTGTTCGTGCCTTTATGTAATCCCCTCCCCTTGAGTGGTTCTGTGATTTGTTTCTAAGCCTTAGAATATGGCACAGATGATGGGATATTAATTTTGGGATAATGTTACATGAGGCTGTAACTTTCCTCTTGCTCATTTTGCTTGCAGACTCTATTGACTCTCCCTGAGCAGGCTCTGAGGAAGTAAGCCTCCTTACGGAGAAGCCCATGTGACAAAGAACTGAAGGTGGCCTCCAGCCAACAGCCCTCGGTAAGGAAGTGAATCCTGCCCATGACACATGAGCTTGAAGGTGGATTCTTTCACATTCGAGTCTCAGAAGGTACTCCAGCCCTGCCAACACCTTCACTGTGGCACCAGAGAGCCAGAGGACCCAGATAAGTCATGCCCAGATTCCTGCTCCACAGTAATTGTGAGGTATTAAATATCTATCTTCTTAAGCTGCTAAATTTGTACTAATTTCTTATGCAGCAATAAGTAAATAATACACATTTTCAAAAAATTTAGAGCAGAGCATATGCTTTTTCCAGGCTGAATGGACCATCCAGGTGGGACCTGGGAACACTGGGTGGTGGTGTGTTTTCGGTTTTGGTCACTTTTCAATCTTTTGATTGTGATCTCTCATTCCCTCGTCAATACTGACATCAAATCTCAAGCAGAAAAGCCACGGTTAATATGTGAGTAACCTTGCCATGGAGTCAGAGTTATAAACAGAGGTACGATACGTGTGGTGAGATAATTAGAAAGTCATAAAAACTTGAGGGCAAAAGTGGAACATGTGTGTGGTTGGTGATATGATTTGGTTTTGTGTCCCCACCCACATCTCATCTTGAATTGTAATCCCATTATCCGCACGTGTCCTTGGAGGAACCTGGTGGGAAGTAATTGAATCATGAGTGAGGTTTCCCTGATGCCGTTCTCGTGATAGTGAGTGAGTTTTCATGAGATCTGATGGTTTTATGAGGGTCTTCTCACTTCTGTCGGCACTCATTCTCTCATTTCTTTTCTCTCCCGCCGCCATGTGAAAGAGAACATGTTTGCTTCCCCTTCCACCATGATTTTAAGTTTCCTGAGGCCTCTCAGCCATGCTGAACTGTGAGTCAATTAAAACTCTTCTTTATAAATTGTCCTGTCTCGGGTATGTCTTATTAGCAGTGTGAGAATGGACTAATACATTTGGGCTTATGACAGGTGGCATGAAACATCTTCTGTGGGTCAAAGGCTCTCCAGGCATTTTGTCACACACAAAAAAGCCAGTCTGTTTAAAAAACATATACACATGCAGACCCCAAAAGGGACTTTAGGTGAATATGTTCAGTACAGAGAAATAATCTAACTTTTGGAATAACAGATCTGGAATTAAATAAATTTTTCATTTGTTCATTCATTTAACGAATAACTTTTGACTATCTTCCATGATGAAGATAAAGGAGAAAAGAGACCCAGTCCTGCCCTCAAACTCACAGTCCAGCAGGGATAAGAGCTGTGACTGTGTACTAAAGATATACTAGGTACTGGGCTACACCAAGAACTTGATACACATTGGCTCATTTGATTCAAAAAACAAAAGTTTGGTATTATCTCACTTTAACAGTTCAGCAAACTGAGGTTTAGAAGTCATCAAGCAAGTAAGTAGCAAAGCTGGAATTTGTAGAGTCTTTGGACTCTACTACTTGCTTTTGACCTCTGACTGTATTCTTCTTTGATAGTTTCTCACATTACCAAAACAATATCTGTTTATTATAAAACATGTATAAAATATGGACAAATACGTGGAGAGAAAAGTTCACTTGGTCTCACTACCATCTTTATAGCTATTATTCTAAAATGTCTTAGGGATGTTTTAGTGGGAAGATGGATGAATAATCATGTATATGGCCACAGTTTATTAAGCAATTTGTGCTTGATCTTTCAGGTTCTTTGGGGTTTCTTGCTGCAGGGATTGTTGCAGTGACCTACTTAAAATCAGTAGCTCTTTTGACTTTTGTAAAAGCTTAAGCTTAAACTTCTAAAAGAGATGATGCTTCCTTATTCCGAAAAAGGAAAGAGAAGGATTATCTTAACTGGTTTAAAGGAGAAAGAAACTCCATCTAGACAATGAAGCAGAAAATGTCGGTGCACCCTACATGCAAGGTGGAGCCAGCTTGGTGTTGGTAGAGGAGAGGAGCCCACAGAGAGGGCAAGTTGTGTGGTTCACCAATGAGTCTGGACCCCAGACCACAGGGACAGCCCCAGACATGACAGAAAGTCAGCAGCACTTCTGCATCCAAGGCACCATGGGGCCATGTGTGTTGGAATATAAGCATTGGAGAAACTATGCCAGTCTCCTGAGACAAATGGCCTGAGGGGTCCTTACAAAATTTAGGGTCTCCTTGAGATCCAGAAATCCTTGCACACCTCTGAGAAGGGGACAACTCCTGTTGTGACTGAGACAAAATGTCCTGCCTTTCTAGTGCAGAGATGCTCAGAGGGAAGTGGAAAGAAAAATCACTTGATACTTCTGATACCCCTGACTTTGTAGACTAAGACCCACAAAATCCATGCTTGCTCTGCCATCACTGCAAATATTAATTTAGAGGGTATGATGTAGAGAGTGTGATATTGCATAGAGTCCAAGAACCCCTGGTTAGTAACACATTCAGTTGAATGGCCGTAAGAGCAAAATGAGGTTTTTTTGGAAGAAAGAGAAATTCTACCCCAATTCTCCAGCATCGGCTCCTGTCTAGAGTTTTTAGCCTGTCGGCCTGTCCCACAATTTTAAGATTTACCCAACCAAACCCCACAACTGTGTAAGCCAATTATTTGAAATAAAACCCCATCTATCATCTATCCATCTATCTATCTATCTATCTATCTATCTATCTATCTATCTATCTATCTATCTATCTATCTAATCTATCCATCTACCTATCTATCATTTATCTACCTTACTGGTTCTGTATTTTCTGGAAAACCTAATTGATATACTGTCATTTGCAAAACTGAAAAAGGCATCATCTGGATTTATCAAGCACTTGGTATATATAACTCCTAAATGACTTGTTTTTTGACTTTATTAGAGCTTATGCCAGGACATAAGGAGGGCAGCAAAGAGAGAGAGAGGGAGAGAAATTCCCCCAACTCTCTGAAAATTGCCAGTTGGACTTTCTTATTAAGCAAGCATGGGAACTGACATCAGGGGTAGGGTGTGTAGGCTGCACTGGGCAAAGCCAGTGGGGGGCAGGGGGTGGGGTATGCAAGTTGGCATCATCTGGTTATTATGGTTACCTTAAATATTGGGCAACCTGGTGGTCTGGCCAGCAGCAATGGGCTGTAAATCAATTGTTCAGCATTCTTTCCAAAGGTGGGACACTCCACAACCTTGGTTATCTCCTAAGGCCAGTTCCTGGAATTCTTAGCAGCGAGGTAGTCATGTGGGTTTTGTGATCAGTGGGAATGCATAGAAGAATACTCTAGTGGTGATGAGCTGAAGCAAGCCCCATCTCTACTCTGTCTCAATTGGATGAAGTCCTCCCAGATTATCCAAGATAATCTTTATCAAAGTTCAACTTATTGTGGACATTAAACACATCTGCAAAATACCCTCTTGGCAACATGTAGATCCATGTTCAATTGAATAACTAGGTAATACAGTCTAGCCCAAATGACATATAAAGCTAATCATTCCTACAAGAAAGGGAAGACTTGAGCTGGACCTGAAGGATAATTAGGAGACAAAACAAGGACTGGCCTGGCTGTGAGCAGGATCAGTGGAGAGTCCCAGGAGGCTTGCAGCTTGTAAGGCATTTGGTCATATGCAAGTTCTAGAAAGGGCAATCTGGGGAAAGTGTGGAGCATGATGGGGGAGTAGGTTTAGAAGGCTCCAGAAGAGCTGTTAGTCCCAGTCCAAACACTGACAGTGAGATAGGGAAGAGGGATACAACAGGGAAGATACGGAGATATGGAAGACAGAGACTCCACAGGCCTCAGTGGCCCTCCATGTCAGTTACTGCTCATCAATCTCTATGTTCTTTTTGTCTCTCCCTGGTCTTGATGTTGACATCTTTTTCAGCATCATACTCTGTTTGGGCATCACCATTGTGAAGAATCTCTAGTGGGAGAGGCAACAGAGTAGCAACATTGTGGCCGCAGTTGTGTAGAGTGCATTGAATCCAGCACACTGGCACGTACAAGCTTAAACCACACCCTTGTGTACATGTCCCTGCACCAGGATACAGACAAACAGAATTTTTGACTGCAGAAGCTAATTCACTCACATTTTTAATCTTACCTGGAAACTTGTGCAGTTGGAGATTCAGAAAGAGCTTTTAAGACTCTAGCTTTCGAATCTGTAACTAGAAACCTGGCCCATGTATCTTCTGAACAAAATGGAAATGGAATAGTATAGCATAAAGGTCAATAGAGACAGTAGGTGGATAAATATTTCAAATCTCAGTTCTATTCCCACAACAATTCCTGGAGTCTTACCTAGGCAGAGAATGAAATTCCTCTTTGATCACAGTCTGATGAAATTTGTCTTTTTCCAGTGTTTTTGCAACAACTATCACTCATGATAGGTTGCTTCAAGATCTATAATAGTCCCTGAATCTGAAATTCATGAAGTGCCCTCAAGATCAGCCTTGTGTGTGCTGAGTCTTAACTCTGCCCCAGTGGGCACACTGGTCCTTAAACCCCCTTCTGAACACATGCATGCCTGTCTCATGGCCCTCATCCCCCTCATTTTTCTCCCTGAGCATGCCAGGATGGCCCCCAAGCTTGCTTTCAGCTGCTTTTAGTTCTAATTTCAGAAAACAAACAAACAAACAAACAAACGAAAAACAAACAGTATCCTGTATACAGGATTTGAAATTATTTTATTCAGAAAAGTTCATGCTGGGCATGTATGCCAAGCTCCAAGCTAAGCTCCAAGGATCCAGAAATATATGAGAAACAGTGTCTTGCCCTATAGGAGCTCTGGAGAAAGAGAAATGGAGACAATGAAAAGAGCCTAGCCTTGGCCTTGAATAGGGAAACAAAAGGCAATATTGGGGTTTGGCCTTGAGTAGACATCCAGAATACAGCATTCCAGGACTAGCATAACATGCTAGGCTGCTGAGGATGGTCTCTCTTGGAGGTAGTTCAGAAGTGGGAGAGGGAGCTGTGGCACCGGTAGGACAGAAACTTCAAAGACCAGGTGGTGGCGTCTGATATAGAGCCAGCTGATTGCCCTTTCCAGTTGAGTTCCAGGTGGTAAGGGGAAAAGGAAAAGAGACCAGTTCCCTGGGCTGTTAGCTAACTCCATGATGGCCAATGGAAGAGCTTCAGGGTAAGGACACTATTGAAAAATCAGGACCAGCAATATGGGTGAAACAGGACACTTCTCCTCTTTATCTTCTGAATCAGTGGGGAAGCAGATGGCACCCTTCGCCTTTGAACCCTTTGGATCCTTCCGTGAGAACAGCTGTTCTCTGTAAACAAAGAAAAACAGGATAATTAGAGGCAGAATGGCACACAGAGAAAGACATCCCAGATGATGGAGAGGAAAACAGAGAGAATGGGTGAGAAGGAGAACAGTGCTTCCTAAACGTTCTCTCTTCGTATACACAGAGGAAAGATTATCTGGAGAACACATTTGGGTACATGAGCGATTGTCCAAGGCCCATCCAGCCACTCTGGGGACAGCATGCATCGCTGTCGTCACAAACCTGTAACCCATGCTGACCGAGAAGCTGCAGAATGATGCTGCCATTCCAAAGGAACAACAGGAGAGAAGTTGCGATCAAAGGCAAAAATAGAGACAAAGGACAGGAAGCTACCTGGGATAAGAAAGGCCAGAGTGAGCTTGGAGAGGGCAGAGGCTGCAGAAAGGGAGGAGGCTCAGTAGTGGGCAGCTGACTATGCTTTGAGCTATCACCGAGGCTCCTCTGGTTTACAGTTCTTAAAGGAGAATAGGCACCATCTCAGGAAAAGGGAGCAATGAGTAAATATGCACGAGCAGCACTTGAGAGTGAGGAAGGGAGCAATCAAGGCACTGGAGAGGCTGGACTCTGGATCTCCTAATAAATGAATGAGGTCCTCTGTCTCATCCCTCCCACCATCCCTGGCAGCACCCACCCAGGTTCAGGAAATGGAAAAGGGAGGAAGTCAGGAAACTGGAGTGTTGGCTTTTGAGGCACAGACTCAGCCCTGCCACCTACTTACCTTCCTTTGCAGGCCACACCAGGCCCTTGAGGCCTCCTGGGCCACCCTTGAAAGGCCTCCAGCTGCAGGGACATGTCATGGCTTCTGAGAAATGTCGCGACGAAGTTCTGCAGGAGAGAACACAGGAGTGTCAGGATGTCCCCTCAGCATCAGGAGCCCACATTGAGTGAGAGCCTCATGGACTTGGATTTTGGGAAAAGCTCATCTCTGGCTTGAGTGGGAGGTGCCTCAGGGCTGGGATCTCTTCAAGCCCATTTGGGAAATCTGGGGTGTTTTCAGCTCCTTTCACCAACCCTTCCAGCCTGCCCAACTGCACAGGGGCTGCTCCTCTTGCCCTTACCACCTGCCTCTCGTGCCTGGCCCCAGCCACTGGTCTGAAGGGGCTCTGACAATTCACATTAAGAGACTTAGCAATGCTGCAATTTCATAACTGTCTTCCCACAAAGAAATGGTAGCCTAATAGGAGCCAGACCTACATCTGGATTTGGAAACCGCAAGGGCGGGACATCAGATACCTAGGACAAGGCAGCCTCTGAATAGAGGGGGCAATTTCTTGGTAGACACAGGAGTTTTCCTGGGCCCCTGACATCCCAGCCGGGGCCACTCCTCATGCCCTTCCTTCCCTGAGGCCCAGGCTGCCACTAAAGACAATGATCCCAGAAAGACACACAAGTGGATCCCTGGGCTTAGCGGGGATGGAGCAGCCCAGTCTGAACAAGATGCGTGGGCTGGCCTTTTAGAAGCCCCTTCTTCAGGAGAGTCTTGCACTCAGGAACTACATGGGAGAAGTGAAGTGAGTGCTCTAAAGAGCAACTGCCAGCACATGCTCGGAACCCTGTGGGCTGCCCCAGAGGCCCCAACGGACGCAACTGCCACTGGGTGGGTGGGGGAGGGGTGGCAGCTTGGGCAGCCAAGGGTCCCCGTCTCCTACAAACTTCCTGCACACCTGGGGAAGGCAGCAGCTCTGGGGTCTGCAGGGGGGCACCTCATGGTTCCCAACTCTCCTAGAAGCAAAAAGGGATTCAAAGAGGCCCACTTGATAATCTGTCAGGCTGCACAGCAGTGAGGCTTCCTCCTTTAGTAGGTTCTTGAAATTGTATATCTATATACAAATAGATAAATATACATATACAATATACAGGGTGGCTGCAGGTTTGCTACAGCAAGGCAGTGGGTGAAGGTGACGGGTGTGCAGTGGTGGACTCTGGAACCCCCCAAGGGGCTCCCCTGCTGGATGCAGAGATGGAGCCTTTGGGCGGCTGACCAAGACAAAAGGGAAGAGGGACGACACAGAAGGCAGGGCCGCAAGGATGCTAAGTCCTGCCGTCCCATGTAGGCCAGCATCCCTGATCTATCTGAGCCTCAGTTTCTCTGAAAGGAAAATGGGTCAAGAGACAAATACACAGGAGGAAAGGAGAAATCGTGAGGGCAAAATGTCCAGGGTGAATGGAGGGAAGGAAAAAGTTACGGAGATCAAGTAGAACCACAGACAGGAGACAGCCTTTGGCGAGATAGGGGTAGGGAGGTAAAAGAGAGGGGAAGTGATGGGAAGCCAAGAACTGGGTGGCAAGGAGGAGGAAGCTGAGAGTAGAATGGTGGAGACCTGGGGGAGGTAGAATCAGGAACCAGGGCTGAAATGCCGAAGAAACAGCTTACTGGACTAGTCAGGGTTGGCTGGGTGGACCCGGGACGTGCAAGGTGTTTTCTTCTCGTTCCAGTCAGAGGCAGGAGACAGGGAGTGAAGGGCGCTAGCTAAGGCAGGACAGGAGGAGGACAGAAAGCCCAAAGTGTCTTTCTCCTGTCCCCTCATCCTCTCTCCCTCCAGCCCTCCCAAAAGCCTTGCCCCAGAAACAAGTGAATGGAACCCAAGAAGGTGGAGTTAGAGGGATGGGGTCTGGGCATCCTTTCGAGAGAGAAATGATAGCTTAACAGTGATCAGCTGAATGGCCAGGAAACTTCCCCATAATGGTGGAGGGCTGAGCATCCAGTACTTTAGCCTAGGGGAAGGGGTCAGGCTTGAGGTCTTCCCAGACTCTTCAGACTCTAGCCGAGGTCTCCTGTCCATGGAAGCTCAGGTGTGAGGGAGACTCAGAAATGGCTCCCAGGTGGAGGAGATTGAGCTGCCTCCTCTGGGGAGGCTGCTTGAAGCCTTGTGGGTACAGCACAGAATAGCCAGGAGAGGGGGGTGCCAAGGCGTGCCCCCTCCACAAGAGCCCCCATGAGGCTGTTCCCAAAACTCTAGCAGGAGCACTTCCACTTTTCCTTCCTCCAACCCCAGGGGGTGGGAGAACTCCCTCTGGACCCAGAGAAGCCCTCACATAGTCCTCCTGCTGGCCAGCTCTGCTGTCTCAGGGCCCAGTGCCCTGGGAGAAGATGAAGGTCACCACTGCAGATGAAAACCAGAATCAGACATCTTGGGAAGAAGTGTGATCCCAAGGAAGGAAATAAATGGCTCCCAACGTTGCTCAGCGCTCCCCTACTAAGCAGGAGGAGATGGATGTAGGATTTCTTTTCAGGCAGGGCTCTGGAGCATCTAACTGTGGTGTTGCTGTTGGATCATGCTCACACATGTAGAGAGCCAGCAGAAAAGGATTTTGTGGGGAAGGTCCATTAAAACCTTTCTAGGTAAATCAGAGTTCAACAGACCCAACTGCCAGGCATCCTGGCATCCTGGCCAGGACACCACACCACTCACTTCCCTTTGCATTTCCCTATTGCCACTCTTTTCTGATATTTGTTCAGGAATTCACCCATCTGTAAACTCATTGCTTTATCAAATATTTGTTGAGCTTTGCTAGGCAGAGGGGATACAAACATGAACGAGACAAAGTTCCTGCATTCAAGTACCTTCCTGGGTAGTGAGAAAGGGCAGACTGACATGCTGAGAATGAAGAGAGAAATATAGGATGCAGGCGGATGGCTCAGGTAGACATACCCTTTAGTCCCTGCTCTCATGGGTAAATACAGCTACTGGGAGGAAGTTAACATCAAAAAACCCTCCAGGGGAGTCAATAATAATATTTGTTGCCTCTCACCAGGCAGATAGAAAGTTGGAAACCAGAAAGTTCTTTGCCTACTTGGGAATTTATGGTTTAAAACCAAAACATACTCACACCTATTAATCAGGGTCCTTCCCTCGAGCAGCACCGATGTTGGGGAAAAGAAAACTACCTGGCAAGTTAGGATACAGCAGGAAGGGTCTCCAAGACAGCCATTGAAAATGCCCCCAAATGCTGGAGACCTCAGGTTTGAAGGGGTTCTGATGGTTTAGAGGTTTCCTCAGACCAGCACAGGACTTGGGGAGGGGGAGCAGGGAAGCCCCCAGGATCCAGATTTTTGGGATGTCAGTGCTACAAGGGCTGGGCTTGTGGCTGGAAGCTGCGTCCTTGGTGTCCCCATTTGAAGGGCAGAGGCCCAGGGGCAGGTCCCAAGAAGATGGGGACAGCCCAGATGATGGTCGATGGAGTCTTGGCTGGGGGGGATGGGGTTCCTGGAGGGGGCCACGAGGAGGTAGAGTGACACTGGAGTATCACCAAGGTGGTGCTTCCTTGCCACCAGAAAGCTGGGCCTGGGGAGGAGAAAGGAGGAAGATGACTCAGCTGGAGTGACAGCCTGCCTGCTCCCTGCTGCCCCTGTATTGGGCTATCACTGCTGGGGAGTGCATCCAAACAGAGGGCTATTTGATCAGTCTTAAATACCCACAGGACTCCCAACTCAGGAGAGACAGATGGGCAGAAACAGAAAAGTAAATGCTGAGATTATATCTGAAGAAAGAGAGAGAGCATAGCAAGAGCAGAGAAAAGAGTCAGGATGAAAAACCTCATTGTGTCAAGAAAAGAAGGAAGGAGAGGAGAGGAAGAAGACAGTGTCCCTTAGGAAACCAGAGTCAGAGTGAGGTCAGGACAAGGCTAACAGCGCAGGAAGAGGTGACTGGCTGGACCTCGCCCAAAGAGGATTGAGCCTGAAGACTTCAGGGATGTGGTCTGTGCTTCCTCCCTCTGCCCCTAACTCTGGGGACATGCCTCTCTTGGGGAAAGAATGCAGATGAAGAGAAACAGAAGTGGCCAAGTCAAGAAGCCATGGGCTGAGGGTGCCCCAGGTGCCCACTTCCCTTGGGGCAAAGCTCATCCCTAGTTTACTAGGAGTGCCTGACAACTGACCCCTGTCCTGGGCCAGTCCCAAGCCCATACGGGCAACAGGGCACGTGTTTTTGAGCCTCTCTCCCACCTTCCAGCCCTATCCAGGTGTCTCTGGGAAGGGTTCTTGGAGCGCCCCCTACTGTCAAAGGAGGCCCTCCAGCAGCTGCCCTGCCTGACCGGGCACAGCTGACTCTGAGGAGAAGATGCTCTCAGCCCCATACCTTTTTTCTTTTTTCTTTCAAAAAGATCTGCATCTTAACTACAGTCTGTTTCCCACTGAGAGGAACGTGGCTGCATAGTTGATGTCAAGGAGAGAAAGGACTGTTTGGGGCTGAGGGGTGGGGACATGGGTCCTGGATCCCCCTCACCCTTCCCTGGGACTCAGGCAGCCCTGGGAAGTTCAGTTATGAGGAGGACGCAAGGGACCCTAGCTCAGCCCCCGGCAGGCGGGCTGGGAAAGGAGTGGCCCTTCGTCTGGGGAGGGACTGGGCTGCTCTGTGCCCAGAAACTACATGGATAAGCAGTTGTGTGATATGCACCCAAAGCCAGTCCCCAGGAAGCCCTGCCATTGAGAGTCAGTGCCACCACATAGCCCTCTCTGCACCCCTAGACTCCACAGATAGGGAGGAGGGCTGGTCCTGGACCCAGAGGACCCCTCAAGTGTAGTGAGGCTCCCCAGCTCCTCTTGCCCAGAGAGCTCTGCCTATGAAAGGGCCCTCCAAAGAGACCAGAGCTGAGAGATGGTCGAAACTCCCCTGCGGCAGTTGTGACTGTAAAAAGAGGGGTCTCAGGATGAGATCTGAGTGCCTGAAAAGTGGTCAAATCCCAGTGCTGGGATTACAGTTCAAGAGGCAAGCAGCAGCAGCCTGCTCCATGAGGTTAGGCTGAGGGCTGCTCTTCAGCTTGCCTCCCAAGGTGGTTTGCTCTGGATCAGCTGCTTTGAGTATTTGACGTGTGAGTGACCTGCCACTTTCAGGTTGTCTTGGACCCCAAGCCAAAGTCTCACAGAAGTTGCCACTCATGACTTGCCTGAGTACATGGCACCGAAACAAACAATGCTGGCCTGCTTTCTTTTCCTTTCTCATTCCACCACTCTCCACAGTCATGTCTCCATTCACTCATGTATTGTTCACTGAACAGCTATTAACTTGGCCTTGATACGAGACATAAAATAGTGAGTGACACATAGTCCCTAACTTCAAGTTGCTCTCTGCATCCTGGGGAAAGATACGGTCCTCATGAGGAGGGGGGTATTGTTGATGCTTGCTGGGGTCTTCCTTAGACTTCAGATATCATAGGCTATCTCTTCAATTGTACCTCATAGGAAACTAAAATAACTTTAGATTGTAAAGGTAGCTAAAATGTCACTAGAAAACAACTTCAATTAGAAAATATTTTAGGGGTGGCAAGGAGTGAGTAAGCCTCTGCCCATCAAGGTCTCATGGTCTTAAAGGAGACGCTACTTTGGGTGACTAAAGACCTACTGTCTGCCTTTATGCCATACTGGCATTTTAAGGACCAGGAGAAATCTTCGGGGCTACATGTCCAATGTGGAGAGTGCCCTGAAATTCTGGAAACTCCATCTCTTAAGGGTTCTGAGGATGTCATATGGGCTTATCAGGAACAAGCGTCAGATGCTTCCCATGACCAGCACAGGACTAGGGGAGGGGGAGCAGGGAAGCCCCCAAGATCCAGGTTTTGGGGAGGTCAGTGCTATAGGGGCTGGGCTTGTGTCTGGAAGCTGCCTCCTTTTGTGTTCCCAATTGAAGGGCAGAGGGTGGGGGGCTGCTCTTAAGAAGATGAGACAGCCCAGATGATGGCCAAATGGAGTCTCAGGGCCTCCTGAAGGGGGCCAAGAGGAGTTGGGGTGAGGCTACGGTATCATTCAAGGGTATCATTCACATGTTGCTTCTTTGTGATTAGAAAGCCAGGTTTGAGGTATGATTAAATGATAAACTTTGTAATGCGTGTGTTTCATTGCAATTTTTTAGATATGGCATGGGGAGGAGAGAAGGTGTCCTCCCTTCAGCTTTGAGGATGGATAAGAGTGACGTGGCCAGAACCCTCTCTGCTGTCACTCTTTGTGGAGCCCCAATACATTCTTTATAAAGAAGGAATGCCAAAGGAGGGCATTTTCATGTGACTCAAAGGCCTAGAGACCCCGGGACCCTGGAGAGACAGAGACAGAGATTATGTGGTTACATTTGTGAACTGAGACAGAGGGAGATAAAGCCCCCTGAGAAAGAGAGAGAACAAAAACAGTGGTGAGGAAGATACGATCAGAGACAAAATTAGAGACAGTAAAGGTGGATGGAGACAAGGCACCCAGAGGGGCAGAGAGCCACAGCCACAGGGGAAAAGAGAAAAGTACAGAGACCAAAATATGAAATCGTTGGGCATAGTGAGCCTTCAGCTGGCTGTCTTCCAGGGGAAGAGTCAAATTCCTCTGAATTTCATGGTTTAAAGAGACAGAAATTCATCATTCTCAGTAAACTATCGCAAGAACAAAAAACCAAACACCGCATATTCTCTCTCATAGGTGGGAATTGAACAATGAGAACACATGGACACAGGAAGGGGAACATCACACTTCGGGGACTGTTGTGGGGTGGGGGGAGGCGGGAGGGATAGCATTGGGAGATACACCTAATGCTAGATGACGAGTTAGTGGGTGCAGCGCACCAGCATGGCAAATGTATACATATGTAACTTACCTGCACATTGCGCACATGTACCATAAAACCTAAAGTATAATAATAATAATAATAATAATAATAATAATAATAATAATAATAAAAACCATTTGCTAAATCAAATAAAAAAAAAAAAGAGACAGAAATTGAGTCATTAGAGATTTTCAGTGGAGGAAGGACAAGGGATAGACAGGTCTCTCCTGGGACAGAACCACCAGTATTCTCTGTGATTCAGAGACGTAAGTTACTTGCCTTATCTAGAATGGCTCATCTCCTTGACTACCAATTGTCTTGCTACCTTCTGGCCAGGTGTAGGGCCCAAATTAACTAAGAAGACTGAAGAGAAGAGAGGAAGAAGTGCGAGAGCAGAGGCCTGGCTGGGCATGACACTGCTACTATCATCTGAGTCAAGCAATTCCCAAAGCCGTGAGGTTAACTGAATCTTGGCCCCATCTGTAGGGATACTTTTTGGAGGAAATGCGCAGATGGAGGGTGGTGGCAGCACACGGGGTACCCGAGACGAGTGCTCGGCCTTTAGAGACCCAATTCCTGCTGCTGCCCTCATTAGCTAGCTGCCCCTTGGCAGCCAGGGACCCACAGCCCTGCCCTGCAGGCTCTGAACAGCTTTGGTCACAGCTCACCTCCAGCCTGGATGGGCCTGGTGTACAATTCTGTGCTTGTTTGGGAAGTCCCCCTCCTTCTACCCTTTAGTCCTTCCTCCTCTTATCTGGTCTCTCCTTTCCAAAGAGCCTTAAACTTTCTCAAAAGCAGAAAGGTGAAGGCATGTGGATGAGTTTCTTCCCCAAAGAAAGTTTAAGCTTAGTAGTGAACATTTCTTAACAAAATGAAAAAGATGCAGGGTCAGGGGCTGGCTACTTTTCATAAAGTGGGTAGTTGGTCATGGTCAGGTGATTTCCTGACTTCTGCGAAAGCCCAACTCAGAACGTTTCTCACTTTATTCCCTTCCAAAGCCCAGGCAGCCTCGAGAAACCTTCTAAGTGGGTCCCAGGCAGAACTCTCTTAGAAGGAGAACATCCTAAAATGCTAAGCCTGCAAATGGGAATTCAGAGAAGCAGAAGACTTCTCAGGAATGTCCAAATCACAATAATTAAATAAGCGAGATACCCTAACCTATAGTCTAGGGCCCAGGACTAGTCTGGTTCTGACAGGCTTTTCCTTCGTCAGTGGCCTTTGACTCCAGCTAACTTCGAGAGACTTATTCCTCTAGGATAGCCCACACATCCCATTGATGAATCTGCTAAGTCAGAGAAGGATCTGCGTCCTTGCCCTGTGAGAACCTTCTGCCTGCAGTAAGCTCCCAGTCTGAAGGGGGCATACAATCAAGTGTGTAATCCTGTGGTCCCATGTTAAATGCAATATAATGTCCCCTATGCCCTGATGCCTAGGAGAGAACCCTAGCGTCATCAATGCAGCCATAGTAAAAGACTGCAAGGCCTGGCAATTTCTTTAATGGAAATACCTTTGGAGATATTTGGCCTGTCTGCAGAGTAGCACATGGCAATGAAACAGGCTCTCACTCCCCGGGGGCACAGAGGTTTCCAAGATTGTGGTCTTGGGTGACTGAAATACAGTGCTTGGATCAGGAACTCTTTGCTATTTCCAGGTGGGGAGTAGAAAACCAAGAGAAGGGAAGCGATGGGTCAGGAATTTGTCCCTCATGGACCATCCCTTTCCTGTCTGTGGAGCCTTTCAGGGAGGAAGGAAGGTGGCAATGAGAACAATCTGGCTAATGAGGTTAAACTCAAACAAAAGATCTGGTGAAGGAGGTTCCTTTGCCCTCCCTGGAATGTCCATAGGCCTTTCTTTCTTCATGGTACCTATTTTGTCATGCTGTAGACAATTAAAATTTTTAACGTAGACCAACACCAACACATCCTGCATCCTGCTCTTGCAGGATATGCAGGATGTCCTGCAGCAAGGCAAGGTATGGAAAGCAAGAGCAGAGAAGAGCGGCAGAGTCCTGAAGAAAACAGACATGGAGTGCAGGGGAGGCTAGGGGAAGGGAGAGGACAGGAGGGGAAGGAAGGGGAGGGAAAGGGAAGAGAAGGGGGATGTGGGGTCTGGGGAGTCAGAGCTGGGCCAAGGGCATGGGGATCCAGGAACCTTTGTCCAGGAATGCATACCTTGGTCAAGTCTTGCTCTGGAAAGAGAACTGTGATGGAAATGAAAGATCATGATGGTCAGAGGCACTTGGAAACAAATCACTGTCTGACTTGCCTGTTCCCCCTTCTGATCCTCAGCATAAGTTTCTGAGGGAGAGGAACTCCATGTAGAATGAGCTTCAATAAGGCTGCCTAAGAGGAGAGGAAAGGAAAAGAGGGCGTTTTGCCAAAGGGAGGGGCTGGGGCTTGCTCCCAGTTAGCCCTCTGACAGCTTGCACTTTGGAATGTGTGTAGGTTGGAGGCAAGGGCGTGGGGCAGAGAGAGGGCTGTGGTTAGGGGAGAGGCTAGTGGTTAAAGGAATTCAAGTCCTTGTGAGGCCAGTTACTAGGCTTTCATCCTCCAGGCTGTTCCCTTGAGGTCTTCATCCCTATCTGGTTCTAAGCCAAGCCATATCCCAGATTCAGCATTGAAGAGAATTTAGATTGACCCAAGCCCACAAACTCTCCCTTCAAAATAGGCACTCCCAAAACTAAAGGGGCCCTATTGTCCCCAGGAAGAACAATAACAATCAGGGCCAAACTTCGAGTTTTTTTCACTCCTGGAAGGGATGTATATCCATACAGGAAGGAGGGTGAACTGCCTGCCCCAAGGTAGGAGGAAGAATGGCTTTCCAACAAAAGCTTGAACATAACCTCATATTTATGCTATAGGAAATTATCAAATGACCTATTATTAGAGCTTCTTTTAGAAAGACAAGGCAAAATTTGGCTGTTAAGAATGCCTTGCCTAGCACATTGGGAGGCCAAGGTGGGTGGATTGCTTGAGCTCAGGAGTTCAGTACCAGACTGAGCAACATGGTGAAACCGTGTCTCTACTAAAATATGAAAAAAATATATATATATATATACACACACATAAATATATACACATATACACATATATACATATACACACGTATATACATATATACACATATATACACATATATATATACACATATATACATATATAGAGAGAGAGAGAGCTGGGCGTGGCGGCGTGCACCTATAGCCCCAGCTACTCGGGAAGCTGAGGCAGGGGAATTGCTTGAACCTGGGAGGTGGAGGTGGCAGTGAGCTGAGATTGTGCCACTGCACTCCAGCCTGGGTGACAGAGTGAGTCCATCTCCAAAAAAAATAAGAGTGCCTTGCTCTGGTGGTCTGAACCAGTCATCACCCTTTTTATCTCATTATTCTCTTTCCTTGGGATTACTCCCCATCTTCCGGTTTCTTGGCTTTGATCACTCCCAATTCATTCCCAGACGACTCCCTTGGACTGATTCTTGTGTCAGGAGACTTTACTCATGCTGAGCCCTGAGTTCCCTGGGAAACCCACATCTCTTTACTAATAGGACTTTGTGTTGCAAATGAGAATGCCTGTTTTGAAATGAGCATTTGCTGACTCTGTTCTTTTTCACAAGCATTTTTTTAATCTATAAATTTAATATGTATCTTTTATCTTTTTTCATTAAGGGCTCAAAGGACTTGTCTTGATCTGTAGTTTTGGCTACACCTGCTTGGGAAAGTATGGTCTGGGAATTACTGCCGCCACTAACTCACTGACTTCCACTTACCTGAGATCTATTAGGATTCCTCCGTTGCAGATGTTCTGACACACTGAAGCTATATGCCTTATCTGACAAGCTAATACCCAATTCCTTCTAGAACTCATGGATTTATATTTCTGTTCTCTCCCCACTCTTGTCCAGACCTTTACATCCTGGATTCTTTACGATTTCTGCCCCCAGGACTCTTGGATATTGCGTTGTCACTCATATCCATAAAACACGTTAGGTACTGGACATTAATATGTTAATGTTATTCAAAACACATCCATGGAAGCTCAAGTGCAAGGCATATACTCTAATAAGTCTTGGGGATTCAAAAATGAATGAGAAACCGTGTCTTTTCCTCTAAAAAGCAATCTTGTAAAATCACATCCAGAAGCTTCCAAGACATTAGAGGTGATGTTGAGTTTGTAAGCTAACATAGGGAGTCAATTTCTTGGATGGCAAATAGAAAAAATGCTTGAAGCCTCTAGTCTGTGAGTGGCTAGGGCTAGGCTTAAGAAGTTCATGGGAAGAAGCTTGCTGACAGAGTAGATACTCCCTGGACTGAGTCAGCCTTTCTGGATGTGATTTTAATAATGGGGTCCACAGTTGGAGAAGGAAACCCCATTATCAGAGTTCCCAGCTAGAAGAAGACAGAAAGCCAGTGGGGCAGTGTCAGAAGGTTTGGTTTCATGTCTGTTAACCAAATGGTGGCTACTGGAAAAGTGAAAAAAGAGTGATCAAGGAAAAGGCAAGGACAGAACGGACCTGAGGAATGGAACACCACCTCCAGGGCACAAGGTCCCCCAGCCCGGAAGCTGCTTGCTGATGTCCAACTCCACCTCTGCCTTCTAACCCCGCCGTAGCCATCCCAGTGTCCTGTTCTTCCTATGAAAGAAAAAGTCAAATGGATGAGCCACAATGTCCCTACTAGGGAAAGAGAATCTGCAAGGTAGGGAGAGAGACAGCTATATAGAAAGATACAAAGAGATATATAAAAAGAACAAGACATAGAAATAAAATAACAAAGAGTGACAGCAGCAGAAAAATAACAAAAGGACTGGTTGCTTCCTCTAGGAGAAAATCCAGAGTGCAGAGCAGTGATGAGGGGATTGGAGGCAAGCAACAGATAGAGAATGCCAGCAGAAGGCAGAAACAGAGGTGTCCATGTCACAGACCTGGAGGGATTCAGAGAGGGCAAAGGGCAGAAGCGGGACTCTAGCCATAATATTCTGGCCCAGTGAGCCCACCATCTGTCCCTAGCATGCTCATGCTTCTCCCCACCATTCACAGCTCCTGCACAAGGACAAAACCATAGAGGAAAGCACTCAGAAAGGAGCAGGATGAGGGAATGCAAAGAAAAGGCAAATGAGGGAAGCGTTGGAAGATACAGGGAAGAGAGAAGGGGTTCTGGCCTTTGGTGTGGAGGCCAGAAAGATACCCAAAAGGCTGAAATGTGCCCCCACAATCATCACAAACCCCACCCCCAGGCAGGCTCCTGGTACACATGGAAGAAAAGGAGTAAAAATATGGTCGGATGAATCCCTTGGGGCCACTGAAATATCCCCAGAAAATTTCTCTCTTCAGCTTTTGAAATAAGTTATTCTAACTCAGAGCTGATGGTTCTTCAGACGCATTTGGATGCTATCCAAGGTCTAGGTCCCCATCATCGCCCCTTGCCCTACTTAAGGCAGGAGGAGGTGTCTGGTATCCACTAGACACCATCCAGTGAAGTGCTCTTGAACTCAGGAACTTGTCTCACCTTAGTACAGTGAGGGAGTGAGGTGCTTGCTTCATTTGCAACCACTGGCCTTTGGCCTGGTGTGAGGTCCTAATCCTGTGCTCTGGAGCGGAGAGCCAAGCCTCTGTGCTCATCCCAACAGAACCTCTTCCAGTGGCAGCAGGAGGGAGGGGAGACAGTTGAAGTTAGAAGATGCTTTGCTGTATTCACCAAGTCTTCAAAACAAGAGCACTGAAGTGCTGGGGACTGTTTCTCCTTGACTTTTTAGCCTTGATACAATGGCCACAAAGAAGAGCTCTTCACAGTAGAAGCTTGTTATGTTTGCTTTGCCATCATCCACCATAAAGCCTGGAATACAACCTTCTTCCCTTTTCAGTAGACATCTACTGAGTAAATCACATGAAGATATCTACTTTCTCAGGAATTTTACTAAACTACTGTTTGATGGTAAACTCAACTTCAGAGGGCTTCAACTGTAGCTTGAACCAGGTTTTTTCATGACAAGATATGGGTGAGAGAGAGAGGGGAACCACAAAAAACCTGCACCATAATTCAGGTCCAAGCCCTAAGACCAAGTGTAAAAGCTAGGCCCAGATTTTCCTTTAGCTGGGACCTGGAATTGGTCTTGATCAGTTTATTGCAGGAGACACGTTCCTTTGTAGGTCCCAGAGGAGTGCAGGCACAGAGTTGTAGAAAACCCACAGCAGTCTTAGACTTTTCAGAGAAACTGCTCCAGCTTTAGGGTTCATGTCCTAAAAAAAAAAACACCAGTCCCAGTGCTCATCTACTTGTTTCTCTCCTTTGTCTTCAGATTTTCTTATCCTTCCTTCATGCTTTAGTTGGCTTTCTGCTGACTTACTTAATAGATACATGAAAACACTTGAGAACTCTTTATCTAAATTCATTGATGAAAATCACTTTACTTGGCAAATATTTATTGAGCTTTATCTTATATTGAACTCCTGGTAGTGTTGAGAACTCAAATTCAGTTGAGAATTTGTTTTCCGCCACTGAGAATGTCACTGTTGAGAAGGGAAGGGCGGACCGCAGGAAAGGAGGCTGGAGTCAGTCAGGGAGCAGAGTGTCCTTTAAGGAGTCATCCTATGGGAATTTGCAAATCACAGTGGAGTTCGAGAAGGTGACAGTGGGTAACTTCTTTCTATTCCCAGTTGGAGAATAAAAAGCCAGTTGGTCAGGATGATGAACAGGGAACTCCCCTTTAGATGTCATTCTTCTCATGGCAAGTGATGGCAGTGGTAGAGGCAGAGGCTGGGGCATCTGAGAAAGTGGGAAAATGAGATTTCCACATGGTTTTTGAAGGCAGGGTGGTCCTGGTTGAACCAGTTGCCTCTAGGGTGGCAAAACGGTGCCCTGTCCCTTTCCTTCTATTCTCACATTGCCCTGTTGACAAAAATGGCCAAACTCCGTAAAATAGTTGAAGAGATTTATTCTGAACCAAATAGGAGTAACCATGGCCCATGACACAGCCCTCAGGAGGTCCTAAGAACATGTGACCAAGGTAAGGTGGTCAGGGTACAGCTGGGTTGTATATATTTTTAAGGAGGCATGAGACATCAATCAAATACATTTCAGAAATACATTGGTTTGGTTCAGAAAGTTGGGACAACTCAAAGCAGGGGCTTCTAGGCTATAGGTAAATTTAAATATTTTCTGGTTGACAATTGGTTGAGTTTATCTGAAGACCTGGGATCAATGGATAGGAATGTTCAGGTTAAGGTAAAGGATCCTGGAGACCAAGTTTTATTGTGCAGAGGAATCTCGCAGGTAGCAGACTTCAGAGATAGAGAGCAGATTGTAAAATTTTTTTTATCAGACCTAAAAGAGTGCCTGGCTCTTAGTTGATTATCTCCTGGATCTTGAAAGAAAGGAAGGAAAACAAAGGGGAAAGGGGATTCTCTATAGAATGTGGATTTTTTCCCACAAGAGACTTTGCAGGGCAATTTCAAGGTATAGCAAGAAAATATATTTTGGGGTAAAATACTTTGATTTTCTTCCTTGTTACACCAGAGTCAAATTGGAAAGTAAGTCACTATATACAGGGTCAAATAAAACCCATCTGATGAGATTGATGGCTTATAGGGCATGACTCCCCAGACCCCTTAGGACAGGAATTTGGGCAAGGTGAAAAAAAAAAATCAGACCTTTGTCTTCAGTCCCTTTGGCCATTCAGGCTCCAATCATCCCTTTCTGTCTAAAAATTATATTAGATGAATAAAATAAGAGGCAAGCAGACAAACTAGGAAGAAGGAAATAGGGAGACAGAGAAGTCAATTTTTTTCAGATGTCTAGAAAGACAACGTAAAGATATGATGACCGAAAAAAGAGAGCAACACAGAAAAAGAAAACTAAAGATGCAGCAGGAAAAAAAAGTGATGCAGGGAAATGTGATTTGATGGCAGAGGCCCAAAAAGCAAGGCTCCCGGACAGATGGAGGAAGAAGCACAGACGTGAAGGTGGTGGTGCTGTCGGCCATGCCAGGCCACTCTCTTCCCCTGAAGGGCAGTGCCTGGGGCAGCTATATTCCTTGGTTCCTAGAAAGGGACATGAAATGTCATTTGACAGAGAAGGTACATCCAGAGAACATATAGGGGGCAGATGAGGAAGCTGTGACAAGAGCATGAAGGATCTGAAGGTCCAAAGTATGCCCACCACTTCCTCACTTCACCTAAACCCCAACCTATTTCTGTACCTTCACCCCAGCTGTAGATGAATCATGGGCCTGACCCAGCTGAGCTGAAGGTAATAAAGAGAAGAAAGAAAGGTGATATGCTGGGGGCTCAGACTGTGGCATGCTGTGTCCGAGCCTCCACTTCCCTTCCTTATCACAGTCTAATTTGATTTCATTAACACTGCCCCTTATCTGGGGGCAGCATTCGGGGAGCTGACAACCAGAATCTCATCCTTTCCTCTTAGGGGTGGTTGCTGGGAGGGGTTGGGGGTGGGGGAAGTAACAGAGAGCATCAAGAATATGCCTGTTGGATCAGGGTTCATGCCCTTGTTAACACACTCAAGACTATTAAACAAATGTAACAATCCCTCCCTGTTACCAAGATAAAGCTCAAGCTCTTTACATACATGTCATGCATAACAAGATATTTAAAAAGTTTTCTTGTTTTGTTTTCATTGTGGTTTAACAAGCCAAGGAAGAAAAATAGATGGAAAATTTCTCCTATCTTTTAAAGTAAGGAACTTGACTTAGAAAGGAGGCAGCCATTAATACCAGTTTTGTGAACCTTAGTTCAGCACTGATATGAATGTCTAAAAATGTTGGAAGTCTGGAAAAGAAAAAAGACTTTTCTGGAGAAATGTCTTGAAGTGGCGGGGCATTTTTGGTATTCCTTGCTGGGAGAGAGGAGTGTGTTCCCCATGAACTCACACTGAAGAATGGCCACAAAGAATGCTGGTGGATCTGTCCCTTGAATTTTGGCAGGCACAGTGCCTTGATATCTGACCCCAGGGGAAGAAGTGGAGGCTCAGGCTGAGGCTGCCAGGCAGAGAAAGACTTGGTTTCCATGGGGGCTGATCGTGCCTTTATGGAAAGGGAGTGGAGCCGGTGTGATTTGCTATGTGGCACTGACCAGAACTGCCACTCAAGGGGAAGCCCTGTCCAGGAGCCGTTTTAAAATCCCATCCAGGAGAGTTTCTAGGAAGCAAGCGTTGGGGGTAGGGAGGGAGGAGTGTTTGACTATAAAAGAAGAGGCAATTGCCGACCTTGGGATGTGATTTGCCCACGGCTGGGAGGGTGCAGTTAGACGTGGTCAGGGCACCAATCTGAGGCACACTTAACAGCGCCCCGGTAAGGGTCAGCCCTGAGCATGTACCACAGCCAGATCAGGGGCAAACTAATCCACTTCCCCATTCCTCAATGCTGGGATCCACAGTAAGGCCAGCAGGGATGAGGAGAAAGAAGCAAAGCTCAAAACTGCAAACCATACCCTCATCTCCCACTGTGAGTACCCGCCTTAGCCACTACTCAAGAGAGGGAAAACGCTCTAAAGGAAGTTCGTAGTCTTGACTCTCGCACAGGACTTGGTATTTTAGTTACTGAAATGGATCTGTCTTATGACTAAACTGACTCCAGGACTTGTTATTACCTGAAAGTTTCTGGAAAAAGTCTGGAACTGGCCCAGAATTTCACCCAAAGGAGGGAAGGCAAGAAATTGCATCACAGGGAAGATTTTACATCCTCAGTTCTTCTTGCAGAGTCGGTGGGGGGCATTTGGGTCTTGTAAGTGGTCAGTGGAAATTTCTTTTATCACTTGCCCTGGCCGTTAATCTCACAGCAGCATGTGTTAAGGAAACACTTGGAGTTTTCTGAAAGGCTACTTTTCTCTCTGTGTTGACCTAGCCACATATTTATGGCTCTGCTAAAATAGACATCTTGCCACCGTTCTTCTCACTCCTTTGGAATGAGATCCTCTGGAATGCACCCTAGACTTGACTTTCTTCTGAAAGTCTTCTGGAATTTCCCCTGGGCCAGGAGAGGCTCACTCCAAAGACTCCCCTGACACCCCTGATTATCTCTGTGGTTGGGAACTCATCACTTCCTTGTCTTTGGTTTCTCCCAAAACACTGTAAATTCCTTGAGAGCAGGGACTCTACCTATTCACTCATCTATTCCCAGGGGTTAGAAAACATGGCATATTTTAGATGCTCAGTTAATGTTTGTTGAATCAATGCATGAACAGACACATACACACACATACACATGCACACACATACTTCCCTGTGACATGCTGAGGGGAGGTTGCTAAGTCTTAGGTCTGAGGACAGCTGGCACGCTCTGCGTGAAGTTGTTTTGAACAGGTCTCTTTATCAAGGTGTAAATAAGAAAAAACAAAGAAACTAGTTTAACATATTTTCCTAATTCAACTCCAGAATGCAAATAAAGACTGTATATTGAAGGGTACACTGAGGGGAGATAAAGTGAATTATCTGCAAGAAAAAAAAGGGGGGGTGAAAGAAAGAGACAACAGCAGAAGAAAGCTGGGGTGGTAGTCCTCAAACTTCGGGAGAATTAATATAGGACCTCAGAGTCATGGCCCATTGCCCTAACGGTGCCCCAGGAGAGTGGTCTGGCCCCAGGGGGAGATAGCTTCAGGGTGGCTGGACCCCAGGAGATGGCTTTAGGGAAGCTACACCCTGGGGGTCTAGGATCCTGGCTTCCAGTGCCCATCACCAGTGAACTGTGGCTATTATAGACATTAGAACAGTAGTGTTCACTGTGATCAAAGACCAGAGTTTGTATAGTCTCTGAAAGATTTGTGCAAGAGGAACAGAAAAAAGAGGGCGCCCTCAAATAAGTGATGATAAATTTTGCTTATGCCAAAAGGGATGGGAACTCAGAGGCAGATTTTACTTTTTTAAAAAGGGAAGAAAAAAGAAGTAAATAATGTTGCATCACTTGAATCTGTGTATTTTTGTGGAGTAAGAATTTTAACTGCTAAACCTGCTATATTGCAATGTCTTTAGTGAGTGCTTGTACTCAGGGTTTTTCTAAAAATGTCCTTTCAGCTCTGCTGAAGAGATTTAATACAAATTAAAGCTCCATTGGCCTCAGGGATCTCAGAAATCCTCTGTAACTACTTACTGAGTCAGGACCATGGAGGGGGATCCAGTAAGCAGGAAATCACATCAGAGACAAGCTATGAAAATTTGGGCGAGGACCTGACATAGAATTAAAAGATGCCCTTCGTAGGTGCGTTAAAAAAAATTAACTCCTTTGTAAACATCTCGTTGAAGCAATAATGTAGTAAGTTCAGGAAAAATTTCTAGTAAGCAAAACCTGGCTCATGGGCAACATTTGGAGGAAACAACGAGGATTATGGTCATTATTAGACATCCAAACAGCAAGACAATGGCTAAACTTAGCATAAACCAAAGTCCCCGAGGGCAGTAGTAACAACAAAATGCCTCCAATGAGTGTTTCAATAGGCTTTTGCAAAATACTGAGTGTCATCGTATGTATGTGAGGCCCTTAATAAATATCCTTTAGTGGTAGGGGAAATGGGCCAGAAATGTTCAGCAGCATTAAGAAGAGTATTCGTCCATTTTGAGATGACTTCTCAAAGCTGCAAACTAGCCAGTTGTGAGCTTGCATTTGAGTGCATGTGATCCTACTCTTTTGGTGAAAAATTGTAGCCCTGTTTTGTTAAATTGCAGTCTCCAGGGTTTCGGTTCCTACTATGAACCCAGAGAACAGGCCAGAAGCATGTTGCACAAGGCTTCCGTTTTCACTGTCCGGTGACCGGTACCCAAATTCCCAGATTTTCACAGTAAACTTCACTCAGTCTTGTTATAATTGTTATCTGTAAACATTTTTATTCAGAATGTTCTTAAATGAACTCGGGGAAAGCTGTGCATTAAATAGACATTTAACAGATGGTCAAGAGAGTAGTACTCTGAAATTTGGTAAAACTGCACTAATGATATTTATATACTACACTGGTGAAAACCAAACCAAACCAAATTAAAATCTATTATTTGTGTATTTTAAATTATCATTACTGTTCATAAAACTATTTGAAATAATAATTTCTTTTTAGTTTTAAAAATGAAAAACTATTATTTTATATAAATCCTCCAAATCCCAAATCTTCAAAATCCAACAGGATATATATCGAAAAGAGTTATAGTTTCTTTAAATTATTAAGAAATTGAGATATCTCATGAATAATATAATTTAAAAATCTATTGGCTAGTAAGTACTGGCAAAGTGAATATTTAACCAATCTTCCGAAAAAAATTAAATAATACAAGCACTTCAGAGTCTAAGATTCTAAGACAATGAATCATTTTGAATTGGCCAAATGCATCATAATTTTTCCAGAAGCTTGTTCAAATTTTATTTCCCATTCTCAGAAAAATACAGAAGATAAAGCCAGGTATAGTGGCACACACTTGAAGTCCCAGCTCCTTGGGAGGCTGAGGCAGGAGGATCACTTGAGTGTGTGAGTTCAAGGCTGCAGTGAGGTATGATGGTGTTACTGTACTCCAGACTGAGCAACAGAGCAAGACAGGAATCTCAAAAACAAACAAAAAAAAAAAAAGAAAAAAAGATTAGACTTTATGGGATGACACAAAGAAAATCATCATCCCATCTTCAATTAATGTTGAACACTGTCTTAAATAGTGCAGAATGAATGAATTTTATGGGAGTCAGTGTTTCCTAGTTTGAAAGTCTGATTATTTTCTGTCCTAAAGGAACATGTTAGAGGGGGCCTCCAGAGTTGCTGAAACCCTTGCTCCATATATTGCAAGAAAAGTCCTTGAGTGTAGATTCTGTGTCTGATGAGTATCTCTCTGCAGCACACAGCCAAGGGCCTAGGCTATAGAAAATATCCAGAACTGAGGACTTCTCCTGCCAAGCCGAGGGAGTCTGAATGTGAGCCCAAGGCTGGCAGCTTTGCATGACTTCATCCACCACACATATATTGTGAGAGAGAAAATGAGGCTTTGTGTCTCTTATGCCTCTGATTTTTAGAAACAGGTCTGGGCAGTGTCAAAGAGTAAAACAGCCTTTGCTCATCTTAACCACAGGTGTTTCCCTTGGCCTCATTTAACACTGCACTGAATCACGCAACTGAGAGTTTGCAGTCACCGGGCTAGACTCCCAGAGACCGCACTCAGGCTGTCCTCAGGCAGCGTGAAAGCCCAGGGATATCTTGGTCAGCAGCTTCGCTGGGACTCCAAACTTGAGAAGGGGGATCAAGCAAGGCATCACCAGTGTGAAGAATCTCTAGTAGGGGAGGCAACAGAGGTAGGAACATTGTGCCCACGGTTGTGTAGAGTGCATTGAATCCAGCACACTGGCACATACATGCTAAACCACACACTTGTGTGCGTGTCCCTGCACCTGGGGCAAAGCTCATCCCTAGTTTACTAGGAGTGCCTGACAACTAGCCCCTATCCTGGGCCAGTCCCAAGCCCGTACGGGCCACAGGGCAGGTGTTTTTGAGCCTCTCTCCCACCTTTCACCCCTATCCAGGTGTCTTTGGGAAGGATTCTTGGAGCTTCCCCCTGTCGAACTCTTCTAGGATCTCCATAGGCGAGCGCGGCTGGCGGCTGGCGAGCCCGGGCGGCCTGAGAGCGGAGCAGGCTCTGGGCGGGGCTCCCGAGGGTCTTGGCGCGTTGACCGCTGCCCACCCTGAGGCCGGGGCGGGGGGGAGGGGGGTCACCAAAGGCGGCGGGCCCGTCGTGCGGGGCTGCAGGGATGCACACTCTCTCCTCTATTTTTTTTTTTATTGGCTGGTTATTTGCATATTTCAATAATCTTTGCAGACATTCCATTGACAGCAGTATGTCAATCGTACAGGTAGATCAATTAAGACCTAGGTCAACAATAGATGTCTATATAAACGTCTGAAATAGCAAAAGTTGCTGCTTATAATGTTTGCGTTCATGTTGTGGTAGAAAGTCCATTAACCAGAATAATTTTTCAGAAAACTTCCATATATTAAACTGGATGGATTATTTAAAGAGTGCTAAACGTTTTTGAAAATAATAGAATACAATAATATGTATCTATATAACCACAGCTTGGGGGAGTCTTTTCCATGCATGAAGCAATTGAAGAAATCCTGAAGAAAAATCTTGGTTAATTCTATCCAACAAAACTGCTAAAAGTTATAAAAGCTTAATTTATGGTAAGAAAAATACCAAAAATATTAAATTTATATTTTCTGTTCTATTGAAGTAATTAGAACAAATGCAATTTTAAAATATTTTAACCAATTTATAAGAGTATAAACTCTTGAATTGATTAAGAATGGATCATAAAATAAATTTACATTCATGATATAGTTTTAGAGTGGGAATGTAAAATGAGATATTGAAGGCATGTTTTCTAATAATGAACCTCAATGAGGCTTAAGAGAGTGAAATAATATCCTTTGGATTAATGTTTAATTGAAACTAATATTTACTGCTCTAGTGCATTCCAGAGAGCCTGTTACTAGGTTTTTGAATGTATGATTGTGTTTCAGAACCAATTTAAAATAACTAGATGAGTGACTTTAGAGAAAATGACAATAAGGTCTTATAGAAATAGATATTTCTTTGGAGGTTTTACTTTAGAAAATTTGAAAAAGTAATTTCTATTCTGCCACAGTTGTGTGATCCTCTCTGCATATAAAATGGTATTTCCTCACTTATAAACCCCAAACTCTTACACAGTGAAGGTAATGCACGTTTAGAATGAACACTGGGATGTGCTTAAAATACTCCCTTGAGATGCTGGTTGCTTTCCAGAGGGCAGTTCTCTGCCTCATTGAATGGTGGATTCACTGGTTGGAGTGCGTGTTTTCTTTTTTGATAGACACAAAACCCACATACTTTGAAAATCTTCTGTGTTAAATGTTCTGTTCAAATAAGAGACTCATCCCAGAAACAAGAGGGTCCTGGCCACAGCCATTCATTACATAAAAAGGAAAAGAAAGTAGACATTTTAGGTACCTTTATCCTTGCTTCCTAATTGGCCACCTAGGCTTGCCAGGTACAGCAGAAAGATAATCAGACTTTGTTTTTACAGAATATTAAAGATGAGAAAGGCCTTGGAGATGATCAAATCCAATCCCTTTATTTTCTAAAGAAACTGAGGCTCAGAATAATTGACCTGACAGATAGAAACTGATGGAAAATTTTAGTTCTGTTACTTACTTGCTGTGAAACCATTTTGAAAATAGACGTCATATCCTATTTTAATTACCCTAGACTTCAGAAATAACCATTCCAAGATAAACCTATCTGTATCTGGGGGAATAAAAAATCCTTTTCAAAATAATGCAAGTGCTGGCATTAAGCTAGTCAAAGATAAAGACTGTTATTACTAACAAATATTTATTGCATGCCTTCTGTCTGCTGCTGAATTAGGCAGCATGGGCTAGAAAAATATTTTGAAGCCAGACAAGTGGTAATTGCTATAATCTCCTAGCTCTAAAATGTAGTTTAGGGTGTTACTCAACCTCTCTGGACCTCAGTTTCCTCCTCTGTAAAATATGAATGAAGTATAGTTTTTAGAATTATTGTAAGGATAGAAAGAGACAATCTATGGAAAACAACCTACTGTAAAGGACACTCAATGGATACTAGTTCTCTTCTGTGGCTAAGGGTTAACAAACAAAAATATGCCTCTTCCTCTACAGGCACATTTGGCACTGTCTTTGGGTTAACTTTCTCTGTTCTGCTGGGATATCTGATAGAGTTGGGATGTCAGCTGTTACTAGGTAACATTGTTTATGGTGAAAGTGACCCCTAACTGGGCAATTGTATCCAACTAAAAGGAGATACAAAGGAATGAGGTGTATCCCATACTGCTGACTCTTATAGTGGGAGATATATGGCCTTTACAGGGACCCTGGAGGCTAAACTAGGAAGTGTGCCAGAAAATATTGGTTCCTAGTTGGAATATGGAGCTCCTATGCTTGTCTGGGCTAGTTTTCTTTCCTCACACCTAAGGAGAGCTCCAAAAGCATAGCCCTTAACCAGAGATGTTGACTTCTGTAAGGATCCTTCTTACTAAAAAGAAAAGGCTGACGCTGCTCTGTTGGCGTGCTATGTGTTTTGTGGCTTATATCCTTTCAAGAGCCATGCCTAGCCCATAGCAGTCATGCAAGTCTGTTTTCTTGAGCCCAAAAAGACCCCAGGTTGGGCACTGCATTTTCCTAAAGACACTAAAGGGGATGCAAAGAAGAATAAGACTTGGAATGTAGCTAATGGTTTATAATCTATTGGTGAAATGGTGGCGTGCACATGATTTAACTGTATGACAAGCCAGAGAGTGGTATTTGAGAAATAAAACAAACCAAAAAAGGTCATAGGAACAGAAGTAGGAAAGAAATGGCTTTTGGCTTAAGGAAATAGATAATTTGCCTTTCAGGGATAGCATTCAAGCCAGGTAGGAATGGCACAGTTACAAGGCAGAGCATTTCAAGTAGAGGTTGCACTGGGCAGAGTCAAGGCCAATGGACAGAAACTGGGGGAGACTGAGTTTGCGGAGGAGTCATGATAGATGGGTGGCACAGCATGGAGCACCAAGATGACCATTTTATTATGTAAATAATAAGAAACTGTTAGTCTCTAAACAGTGGCATACAATTACCCAGAGAGAAAGAAGATACCAATAAATCATGAAAGGAGAAAAGTAGTGGAAGTTTCCTTCCCCGCCCCCCCAACCCCACCCCGATATGGAGTTTTGCTCTTATGCCCAGGCTGGAGTGAAGTGGTGCAGTCTGGTCTCACTGCAACCTCCGCCTCCTATGTTCAAGCAATTCTCCTGCTTCAGCCTCCGGAGTAGCTAGGATTACAGGCATCCACCAACACACCCGGCTAATTTTTTGTATTTTTAGTAGAGACTGGGTTTCGCCATGTTGACCAGGCTGGTATCAAACTCTTGACCTCAGGCAATCCACCTGCCTCAGCCTCCCAAAGTGCTAGGATTACAGGCATGAACCACCGCTCCCAGCCAGAAGCTTCTTAATAAGGTAGGAGAAAGACCTCCTGCTCGTGTAAGAGGGTCAAATATGGCTTGAAGAAAGCAGAATACTGAGACCAGCAAGAATAGGTATTGAACTAGGCAACTGGCTATAAATAAAAGAGATCTAGTGGAAGTGTGATGTTATAAAGTTGCAGTGAAACCCATGGTCTCAGTCACAACGATTTCTAAAAGCAGTTGCTTTTAAAAGCATTTTTAACCTGTAAATACATTGTATATCACCAGTCATTCATATATGTTTCCCAGATGAGTAACAAAAATTGTTATATATAACAAATATTTCCCCGAAGAGCTTTCAGCTCCACTTCATGTAATGTAGCCTACATTGTATTGGCATTTTGTGAATGCATCTTCCAACCCAGTAAATTAATTTTAAAACCTAGGTGTTAAATGCAATCTGAAAATCGGTGTTCTGCAGTAATGGTTACCAGCTGCAAGTGGAGAAAGCAGAAGTCAGATTTATTCAGAACCAAGGAGTGACATCGTAGTCATTGGAAAGTCAAAGAAGGCAGCAACTGTGGGGTGTCAGCAAGAACACAATTGAAGCATCTGATGGCGGGCAGGGAGGCAAATAAAGTAAGAAGTAGGCCTAAGAATTAAGCAGCACTAAAACATGAATAAGAAATTTATATTTGGAGTTATGGAAATCTTGGTTCAAATCCCAACTCTCTCCATCTCTGAGCTGGACAAGAGTAAGTTATGAAGATGCAATGAGATCGTTTTAAAGAGCTTAGAGCAGTCCCTGGCAAATAGGAAACGTTTATTCATTTAATGCTAGCCGCTTGACGGTGGTAATAAGAGTAGGCTCAGTTGACAGAAGACAATAGGAAAAGTAACACGTAAAGATGTCACCAGAAGACAAAACTCTGGATTTAAGATTTGGAAGTTGGAAAAACTCTAGGAAGCTTAGCAAAATTGTATATAACCAGGCCCATATGAAATGGAGTGCTGTTGCAAGTTACTGTGCTGAGGAAGTTGAGGCTCTAAGACCAAAATGTTGGCAAATGGCTTGGATTTGGAATAATGAAGAAGGGAGGCCAAGAGCCAATCCTAGAGTAATGACAGGAAGTTGGTGGGTGTCCCAGAGAGAGGTCACTTCTGGTAAGGAGCATAGGGAGAGAATGGAGGCAGAGGAGTCCTATAAACTAAAATCCAGTGATTTGGGAATAAAATGAGCCTCCCAGTTTGTTTGAATAAAGTACTTGAATCTGAACCAACATTTTCTTGCTCCCAATGCATATATCAGGATAAAACATTTTGACACATCATAAAATGCATATAATTCATAGATACAATACACAAGAATGTAACACATCATATTGTTCGGATACTCATATGCCTAGTGCTAGGCATTCAAAAATATTTGTTGAATAAATGAAAACTCCCAGCTCTGCCACTTACTTAACTACAAAAAAATTGTGTCATCAGTAAAATGGATATGGTGATACGCACCCTGTGGAGTGAGATAATATACATGAAGTACATGGAACATATTAAGCACTCGATAAATAATAGCTGTTATTATTGTTTTAAGTATGTGTCAAACATTGTTGTAAATTCTTTATAAGAATTTAAAATTTATACCACAGAAAACGTTTTCTATGTCCTGTGAGAAATATGTATGTTTTGTATTTTAAAGAGAAAAATGTGTTTAAATAACCAGTCAAGTGTCTGATACACATCATCTTGACTGTATATTAGATTAATTCATCTGTAATTAATATGTTAGTCATTTCCAAGACCAATGTAGTTGTCTACTACTTCCTAGCACATCTGGGCTGCACAAATATGTGGGTCTGATACGATGTCAGAAATGCAGGAAGCTATATGAGATTCCAGCCCTCTATTTTTCCAAGTGTGATAGAACTTATGAATCAAGAGCCGAATAAAAAACATAGTGCTCTTTCTGATAATCTGTCAACAAATTTGCAACCATGTCAGGCATGTTATATGATTACAAATTGCTCAATGCTATTATGAAAAGTATTTTCAACAAGTGAAACTTCTGGAGTTCTCTGCAGTTCTGGGATCAAACCTCAATGCCTTGTCCTAACGTCCCATTAGGACAGAAGTGCCCTTCCTGAGAGTGTGGCAGCATAATGACATTTTAGCACCTGGACCGATTACACTGCTCTCCCTGAAGTAGTGGATTCTTTCATCAGCAGGAGAGAGAAGGGTGAATTGTATAAAGTGGAGCCTGACAGTGTGTATTTTATTCTTTAAAATAAAAAAATTAGGAACATAAAAATCTGTTTTCCTTTATCTCTTCTTTTCAGAATGGGGCAATGGTATCACCAGGGTTTGGAAACTCAGAACTAGATCAAATCTCAACTCTTATCTTTTCATGGCTGATGCTGAGAATGTTTGACTTTAGGGACTTGCATTTTATCATCTGTCAAATGGGGAGAGTGCTACCTTTTCAGCTAAAATTAAAGTAATATGAACACATTTGAAAATATTAGGGATGATCAACTATTAATTTCCCCTCTTCTCTTTCATTCTACTCTGGTTTTTTTAGAAAAGCAGAAGTTGAAACAGTGTTACTAGCTAAGTCCACAGCAGGATAAACTGACGATGTAAATTTTGTGGGCTCAGTTCTGAGCCCACAAAATTTGGCAAGGATGTTAAATTTCATCTTTTTGTAGCAAATCTTAGTCAAGATTAATAAGAAAAATAGAGGATCATGCACAGTTTAATATCATAAAACTCAGATGTTGACATTTTCAAATTGTTATCGTGAAACTCAGGAGAACCATAAATACAATCACCAATGATGACTTCACTTGGGATGTTCAGGGGGAAACAAAACACTGTTGAAGGCACAACAGGTGATCCAAAGACTTCTAGAATGGTCATGACCTAAGATTCCTGCAGATTGAGGCACACTGTGTAATATGGTTGTATTTACCATAGAACTGGATGAATGCTAAGTTGTAAGGTCAGGTTGTACCTTTGTTAATCAGAAACACTACATTGTCATTCCCATTTCCATGCTTTGTGTGTTTCTAAATACAAGGGTCAGGTTTACATATGTTAGTCCCAAACAAGGTGAAAACATAATTAGCAGCAAAATAGAAAACTTTAATAAAACTCGCAAAACATAAGAGAGCCAATGATTCTTAACAAATAAGAAATGGTTTGCTGGAAATCTCTTGTTATTCCTTAAGTACAGGAATATGCAAGCTAATAATGAAATTTCTTATGATGAAAACTATAAAGGTTTACATTTCATATTGGAGATCACTGAATCGATATGCTTAACTCTTATTTCTTTTATTTATTTTTTATTTTTTTTGAAATGGAGTCTCACTCTGTCACCCAGGCTGGAATGCAGTGGCAAGCTCTGCCTCACCAGTTCACGCCATTCTCCTGCCTCAGCCTCCTGAGTAGCTGGGACTACAGGTGCCCGCCACCACGCCCGGCTAATTGTATTTCTCAGTAGAGACGGGGTTTCACCCTGTTAGCCAGAATGGTCTCGATCTCCTGACCTCGTGATCCGCCCACCTCGGCCTCCCAAAGTGCTGGGATTACAGGTCTGAGGCACCACGCCCGGCCAACTCTTCTTTATATGTAGATAATAGATCTAAAGTTTTTGAAATCCTGTATAAACAAGCTTCCTTTTACCAGGCAGTAGCTATAATTTTCTTCCCTTTATTACAATATCAATATTTTCAGTTTTCTTATTTTTCTTTTTTTAAAAAGTATCCTTAAAGACAGAAAACATTTTAGTAAGTAATCATGGAGGCATCTCCCACTCAAGACTCTAAGTTTGAATTAATGATTTTTTTTAAACCTTAGGTCCTCACAAACAATGTGCTGAGCTTCATCTATGTCAAGAATTAAAGGATTTTCACTTGCTAGGCCTTTTCAGGTTATGTATCTTTAGGTTAAGAAGGAGGTTCAAGGATACAAAATGCTAAAGCTATGGCTCAGATGGCATTTATCCACATGGGGATGCATGCTCCTTCTAAAGAAAACAAAAATTGACAAGTACAAAATCATGTAATCTATTAAGAACATTTAATGGCTATGTTTTCTTGAGATAAATAAAACTGCTTTTCGCAGTGTGGAAACTCCTCAAAGAGCTAAAAACAGAACTAACATTCGACCCAGCAATCCCATTACTGGGTATATACCCAAAGGAATATAAATTGTTCTACATTAAAGACACATGGTAGGTGTATGTTCAATAGCAAAGACATGGGATCAATCTAAATGCCCATCAGTGGTAGACTGGATAAAGAAAATATACATCATGGAATACTATGCAACCATTAAAAAGAACGAGATCATGTCCTTTGAAGGAACATGGATGTCTTTGAAGCCATTAAGTTTCACTCAGTATATCTAGATATGGATATATGTTCAATTTGATATCAGTGTCTCTTATTAAATCTTGTTCATTATTTCTTAAATAGTTCCTCTTCACCATCATCTCTTAGCTGCTATTTCTAATTATTTTTCACTTATCTCAGGGTGTTTATTATGCCTGTGAGGGAAAAGCAAGAAATGGTGTTGTTTGGATTGCTATACTGAAATGACTCTGCCTCCATGAAGTCCTTTCTTACTTCAGTCCTAAAACCATGGGACCTAGGCTTTGCCCTTTCTGGCAATGTCCAGTTCCCTAGAAATAAAAATGGGTACCTGGGAAACAATTAAGGAAGAGTGACAACCTAGAGAAATAAGGATAACAAGACACCGAGGCGCCCTTCCTGCTGCTGTAACAGTTGAGTAGCAATTGTAAATAAGCAGTTTCTCCTATGTGCAGAGATATGGCTCAAACCAAGGCGGAATTCCCTGTGTCAAATGAATACATGGTTGTCATTGACCAAAGTACAGCTGGTACTTGGTGTATTTTTTAATAGAAAATGATATGCTCTGGATATGAAAAGTATTTTGTAAAAGAATAAGATTTTAATCCATATAGGCCTAGATAGTTTTTTTCTAAGTAGTTTTTAAAACAAAAATATACAATTTAAAATTTATTTTGTTCCAGATTTTAAGATAATCTTTCCTTTCATACCCGCTCATTGCTACTTGTATCAACTGTGTTCCCTTGCTAGTATTTTTTTTTATTGTTAGAAACTCAACTTTTATTCTGAGTTAAGCCTCTAGATAAAGTCTTAAGTCAGCCAAACTACTATTCCCCCCACCTTTTCTTTCCCCAACCATCAAGACCATTCTAGGAAGTATGTCACTCTACCAAAAATGACTGAGTTGTGTTGGGCCTGGAGAAAAAGTCGGGCAAAAGGAGACTTTCTTGTGGCTGCTGATAGTTAAGTTCATCCACCACCGCACTTGGAGCTCGACTGGAGTCGCCACGGGGCTTCGTCTGTCTTTGTGGCCCCACAGTGCTCACAAGTTCCACTTCAGCTGTGCCAATAGGTGGTAGCAGATTATTTCGACTCAGGGACATTGGTGAGGGAGAGGAGAGCGAGCTGGCTGCCACTGGGACTCGGGCTTCTCTGAGGATTTCTTCCACAAGTCTTGGTATTCCAGCACGCGAATGGCTCGTGCTGATCGGATGAAGGATTCGTGGCGATGCATTGCGTCTCTTGGTGGACTGCACTGTGTATGACAGAGATGATGTACTAAAAACTCCATAGCTCGATTTGGCCAATTTTTAGTTGAAAGGATGGTACTGGACCCCAGGCCTCATAAGTAGCTTGTCATCAAGATCTAGGAGCCTGTCCATTAGGGAGAGATTTCTTGGCTGTAGAGGCATCCATGAACCAAGAGACCATTCACATTTGGCTGATGACTACTTGATTGACAGAGACCCATCGGATTTGAGGTAACGGACAGCACCTTAGACTGTGGCACTCGTGGTAACACCAAAGGATGTGGCTCACTCAGCACACAGAAACTTTCTGAATCCGGTCTGGTAACTACAACATTACTCTCATCATCATAGGCAAATCCTTCCCAGTGACTACGTGTCAACTGCTCCATACCGCTCACAACCTTGCTCCGTACATTGTCAAACACATAAACAAGGACATCTTCTTTTATGCAGGAAAATGGAGCAATGGGAGGATACCCTAATTTCTGTTTCTCTGTAGCTGCTTCTGATTTCTTCCCATGAAATCCCTCTTCCATATCTGTGTGATCGAATGCTAGGTATTCCTGAATTATTCCTTCGGAGATGATTATAGAGTCTTCCTCGTCTCTTTCCATAGAACAAAAGCTGGAGGATTTGGCAATAGCAGATGCTTTATGAGCATACGAAGATGAAAAATGTAACTTCTTTCCCCTTATACCAAATATAGTAGAATCTCTTTCTTGAGACAAGGTTGTTTCGTATGAAGCTGAAACAGCAGAAGGGGATCTAGGATACAATCTATAACCTTCACCTGGAGTGATTATCTGCCTACCTAGAATCCTGAGGTGAAGAAAGCTAGCTGTGCACTGTTGGCGCTCTTCTTGTAGACTCTTAGTATGCACACTCAACTTCTGCTCATACAAGAGTTCATCAATGGCTGTGAACATTGCCTAGGCTTTTTCAGTGGCATTTTGATCCAGTTCACCATATCCCCAAGAGAAGTCCGAGCTGCCTTCAGTAGATATCCCTGCGCCTGTATAACTTGGAAAAGCATCAGTGAATTCCCAGCGTCAGTTGATGTAAAAGGTGATTCTCTTGTGATGTCAGACTCGCTTTGGGAACTTGTGTCTTTCTCATGACTGTCACTGGTTGGGGAAATTTCCTCCAGCTTCTCGGGAGGGGGATGATGGTTAAGAGCATGTTTTGTTATTCCTTTCAGCTCCAAGCTCTGTGGCACCGCCTTCCGAGTGTATCTGGAGATCCTCCTCCCCCTCCTCCTCCTCCTCCTGCTCCTCCTCAGCCTCGGCCTGGGCGGGCACGCCAGGCTGGGGGCCTCCGGGTCTGGCCCTCCCGCTGGCTCCGGCCGGGCCCCCTCCCGACACCTACCTGCCCCGTCTCTCCCCGTCACCTAGACTCCGAGCCGCCACCTCCCCAGGGTCCCCACCTCTCCAGTCCTCCGACCTCCCTGCTTTCTTCCCTTGCTAGTATTTCTAACAGCATGCCCTAATTAACTCATTTTATCTTTTGGTATAAATCAATTACAATTAAAATAGAGTTTGATAAATCTCAGTGGAGTATTATTTCATGTTAAAAACATTTTTTCTCAAGAGATCAAGTGTGATTAACTTCAGTAAGAGGCTAAAAGTTCAAATTATTCTCAGTAGAGAGAAATAGTCACAGTTACTTTCCTTACAGAATACTTTTTTCCGTTTCTATATGCAGAATGTCAAATCTGCAGTAGTTTAATTTATTCCAAAGCAAATTTAAGTTTTTTCTCAAGTAACATGCATGAACGTGAGGACTGATCCAAAGGGGCCCCACAGAGGCTGCCAGTGGATTATGATCTCCGAAGCAGAAGCTCCTGAAAGAGATATGAATGTTGACTTTTTGCAGCTGCCATTTTTGGTCCAATTTTCACTTGCCACAGTGCTTTTGAGAGTGACCACTGTTGCATGTATTGGTCATTGCTTCCTCTTTATTGCCTAATAGTATACTATTGCTGGTATGTATTTACCATTCATTTTTCATTCACTGATTAATGGATATCTGGTGTGTTTCCAGATTTGGTAAGTATAAAATCTGCCAGACCATTCAAATATATTTAGCTATATGGACATGTGCATTCATTTTCCCAGGAGTGGAATTGCTAATCATGTGTTTAACTTTTATTTATTTTATTTTTTTATTTTTTTTGAGATAGAGTCTCCTTCTGTCCCCAGGCTGGAGTATAGTGGTGCGATCTCGGCTCACTGCAACCTCAGCCTCCTGGGTTCAAGCGATTCTCCTGCCGAATAGCTGGGATTACAGGCGCATGCCACCATGCCCACTAATTTTTGTATTTTTAGTAGAGACGGGGTTTCACCATGTTGGTCAGGCTGGTCTTGAACTCCTGACCTCGTGATCTGCCCGCCTTGGCTTCCCAAAGTGCTGGGATTACAGACATGGGCCACCATGCCCGGCGTGTTTAACTTTTTAAGGAACTGCCTTTTTCCTCAGCAATGAATGGTGGTGGAAAAGGCAGTATCTAAGAAAATTGCATTACAATGATAATATAAATAAAACATTTATGAGAGTGTCATTGTTTAGCTCCTTGCCAACACTTAGTATTTATTGTCAGAGTTTTTGTTGTTGTTTTAATTTGAATCATTCCAATATATGTGTAATTGGTAGTTTAGCCTGGATTTAATCTGTTTTTTGATTACTAATAATAATCTTGAGCAACTTTTCGTGTGCGTATGTGCTATCCCTGTCTCTTCTTTGGTATAGACAAAACATCAGTAAAGTTTCTGTTCAAATCTTTTGTCCAATTTTCATTAGCGATTTTGTTTTCCATTTATTGAGTTTTAAGAGCTTTTTAAATACACACAGAATATGTCTTTTAGCAGATATGTATTTGCAAATATATTTTCCCCAGCCTATGATTTGCCTTTCCATTTTCATAGCAGTGTATTTTGAAGAGCAAAAGGTCTGAACTTAGTAAACTATAATTTGTCAATTTTGTTCTTTCATTATTCATGCATTTGGTGTTGTATTTAAGAATCTTTGCCTAGTGAATTACAAAGATTTTCTTCCATATTTTCTAGGATAGGTTTTATAGTTTGAGGTTTTACATTTAGGGATAAATTTATTTTGAGCTAATTTTTGTGTATGGTGTGGGGTGTCAGTCAACGTTCATATATTTACACATGATATCCAATTTCTAGCACCTTTCTTAAAATGACTATCCTTTCCTCATTATATTATATTGGCCCTTTTGTTGAAAAGAGTAGGTGTAGGTTATTTTGGACTCTTTGTTTTCATTGATAGTTTTATCAATCGTTTCATCAATACTTACATTGTCTTGATTATTGTAGCTTTATTGTAAGTCTTGAAATCAGGCAGTGTGTCAGTTCCCTGAATTTATTTTTCTTTTTCAAAAATATTTTGATACTATTTGCCCTTTGTTCTTTTCATTTAAATTTTTAAAGTCAATTTGTCAATTTATTTAAAAAGAAGCTTGCTGAAATATTGATTTGGAGGCCTTTGAATCTATATATAAATCAGTTTGGGAGAATTGACATCTTAACAAAATTGAGACTTCTGGTTGATGTAGATGGTATATCTTTCCATTTTCATCTTTTTTGATTTTTCTCTTCAGTGGTTTACACTTTTCAGCCTACAAATTCTGTGTATATTTTATTAAATTTGTTCCTAAGAATTTAGTGATTTTTAAAATTCTGTTACAATGGTCCTAGTCTTTAAGTTTTGATTTCTACTTGTTTCCTGTTAGTTTGTAGAAATGCAGTCGATTTTTGTATATTGACCTTTTATCTTGAGACCTATCTAAAATTATTGTGTAGTTTCAGTAGCTCATTTATAGGTACCTTAGGGATTTCGTGTCAGTCTCTGAGTAAAAACAGTTTTATTTCTTCTCTTCTCAATCCTTTTGCGTTTATTGTTTTCTTCCTTCTTGTCTTAGTGCAGTGTTTAGGACCTCTAGTAGTAATGATGAATTGGAATGATGAGAGGATACATCCAGCTGTCTTTTCCATCTTAGGTGGAAAGCATTCATTCACCATTAAGTATAAGGCTAGCTGTATGAATATTTATGGATGTCCTTTATCATGTTGAGGAAGTTTCTATTGAATATTAGGGTACTGGAAGTTTTTATTATGAAAGAATATTGCATTTTTCAAGGCTTTTTTGCATCTGTTAAAATAATAATGTAGTCTTCTTTTAGTCTATTGATATGGTTCATTTACATTGATTGATTTTTGAATGCTGAATAAGCTATACATTGCTGGCATAAACCCCACTTGGTCGTGATGCATTGTATTTTTATGTTACTCGATTCATTATACTAATAATAGTATATTTTTCTCAATTTTTCAAGTTTCTTAGGTAAATGTTCAGATTGTTGATCTAAAATATTTTTTCCAACAAAAGCCTTTAGTTCTAGAAATTCCCCTGTAGATATTGTTTGATTGCATACCACAGTTATTTAATGAGTATTTTTGTAGCAATTTCGACATTTTTTTTCTTTTTTTCAGTCTTTTTTTTTCTTTTTTTATTTTTATTTATTATTATTATACTTTAGGTATATCTCCCAATGCTATCCCTCCCCCCTCCCCCCACCCCACAACAGTCCCCAGAGTGTGATATTCCCCTTCCTGTGTCCATGTGTTCTCATTGTTCAATTCCGACCTATGAGTGATAATATGAGGTGTTTGGTTTTTTGTTCTTGCGATAGTTTACTGAGAATGATGATTTCCAACTTCATCCATGTCCCTACAAAGGACATGAACTCATCCTTTTTTATGGCTGCATAGTATTCCATGGTGTATATGTGCCACATTTTCTTAATCCAGTCTATCATTGTTGGACATTTGGGTTGGTTCCAAGTCTTTGCTATTGTGAATAATGCCGCAATAAACATACGTGTGCATGTGTCTTTATAGCAGCATGATTTACAGTCCTTTGGGTATATACCCAGTAATGGGATGGCTGGGTCAAATGGTATTTCTAGTTCTAGATCCCTGAGGAATCGCCACACTGACTTCCACAATGGTTGAACTAGTTTACAGTCCCACCAACAGTGTAAAAGTGTTCCTATTTCTCCACATCCTCTCCAGCACCTGTTGTTTCCTGATTGTTTAATGATTGCCATTCTAACTGGTGTGAAATGGTATCTCATTGTGGTTTGGATTTGCATTTCTCTGATGGCCAGTGATGGTGAGCATTTTTTCATGTGTCTTTTGGCTGCATAAATGTCTTCTTTTGAGAAGTGTCTGTTCATGTCCTTCACCCACTTTTTGATGGGGTTGTTTGTTTTTTTCTTGTAAATTGTTTGAGTTCATTGTAGATTCTGGATATTAGCCCTTTGTCAGATGAGTAGGTTGCGAAAATTTTCTCCCATTTTGTAGGTTGCCTGTTCAGTCTGATGGTAGTTTCTTTTGCTGTGCAGAAGCTCTTGAGTTTAATTAGATCCCATTTGTCAATTTTGGCTTTTGTTGCCATTGCTTTTGGTGTTTTAGACATGAAGTCCTTGCCCATGCCTATGTTCTGAATGGTAATGCCTTGGTTTTCTTCTAGGGTTTTTATGGTTTTAGGTCTAACGTTGAAGTCTTTAATCCATCTTGAATTGATTTTTGTATAAAGTGTAAGGAAGGGATCCAGTTTCAGCTTTCTCCATATGGCTAGCCAGTTTCCCCAGCACCATTTATTAAATAGGGAATCCTTTCCCCATTGCTTGTTTTTCTCAGGTTTGTCAAAGATCAGATAGTTGTAGATATGCAGTGTTATTTCTGAGGGCTCTGTTCTGTTCCATTGATCTATATCTCTGTTTTGGTACCAGTACCATACTGTTTTGGTGACTGTAGCTTTGTAGTATAGTTTGAAGTCAGGTAGCGTGATGCCTTCAGCTTTGTTCTTTTGGCTTAGGATTGACTTGGCGATGTGGGCTCTTTTTTGGTTCCATATGAACTTTAAAGTAGTTTTTTCCAATTCTGTGAAGAAAGGCATTGGTAGCTTGATGGGGATGGCATTGAATCTGTAAATTACCTTGGGCAGTATGGCCATTTTCACGATATTGATTCTTCCTACCCATCAGCATGGAATGTTTTTCCATTTGTTTGTATCCTCTTTTATTTCATTGAGCAGTGGTTTGTAGTTCTCCTTGAAGAGGTCCTTCACGTCCCTTGTAAGTTGGATTCCTAGGTATTTTATTCTCTTTGAAGCAATTGTGAATGGGAGTTCACTCATGATTTGGCTCTCTGTTTGTCTGTTATTGGTGTATAAGAATGCTTGCGATTTTTGCCCATTGATTTTGTATCCTGAGACTTTGCTGAAGTTGCTTATCAGCTTAAGGAGATTTTGGGCTGAGACAATGGGGTTTTCTAGATATACCATCATGTCATCTGCAAACAGGGACAATTTGACTTCCTCTTTTCCTAATTGAATACCCATTATTTCCTTCTCCTGCCTAATTGCCCTGGCCAGAACTTCCAACACTATGTTGAACAGGAGTGGTAAGAGAGGGCATCCCTGTCTTGTGCCAGTTTTCAAAGGGAATGCTTCCAGTTTTTGCCCATTCAGTATGATATTGGCTATGGGTTTGTCATAGATAGCTCTTATTATTTTGAGATACGTCCCATCAATACCTAATTTATTAAGAGTTTTTAGCCTGAAGGGTTGTTGAATTTTGTCAAAGGCATTTTCTGCATCTATTGAGATAATCATGTGGTTTTTGTCTTTGGTTCTGTTTATATGCTGGATTACATTTATTGATTTGCGTATATTGAACCAGCCTTGCATCCCAGGGATGAAGCCCACTTGATCATGGTGGATAAGCTTTTTGATGTGCTGCTGGATTCCATTTGCCAGTATTTTATTGAGGATTTTTGCATCAGTGTTCATCAAGGATATTGGTCTAAAATTCTCTTTTTTGGTTGTGTCTCTGCCAGGGTTTGGTAGCAGGATGATGCTGGCCTCATAAAATGAGTTAGGGAGGATTCCCTCTTTTTCTATTGATTGGAATAGTTTCAGAAGGAATGGTACCAGTTCCTCCTTGTACCTCTGGTAGAATTTGGCTGTGAATCCATCTGGTCCTGGACTCTTTTTGGTTGGTAAGCTATTGATTATTGCCAAAATTTCAGCTCCTGTTATTGGTCTATTCAGAGATTCAACTTCTTCCTGGTTTAGTCTTGGGAGAGTGTATGTGTCGAGGAATTTATCCATTTCTTCTAGATTTTCTAATTTATTTGCATAGAGGTGTTTGTAATATTCTCTGATGGTAGTTTGTATTTCTGTGGGATCGGTGGTGATATCCCCTTTATCATTTTTTATTGCTTCTATTTGATTCTTCTCTCTTTTTTTCTTTATTAGTCTTGCTAGCGGTCTATCAATTTTGTTGATCCTTTCAAAAAACCAGCTCCTGGCTTCATTAATTTTTTGAAGGGTTTTTAGTGTCTCTATTTCCTTCAGTTCTGCTCTGATTTTAGTTATTTCTTGCCTTCTGCTAGCTTTTGAATGTGTTTGCTCTTGCTTTTCTAGTTCTTTTAATTGTGATGTTAGGGTGTCAATTTTGGATCTTTCCTGCTTTCTCTTGTGGGCATTTAGTGCTATAAATTTCCCTCTACACACTGCTTTGAATGCATCCCAGAGATTCTGGTATGTTGTGTCTTTGTTCTCGTTGGTTTCAAAGAACATTTTTATTTCTGCCTTCATTTCGTTACGTACCCAGTAGTCATTCAGGAGCAGGTTGTTCAGTTTCCATGTAGTTGAGCAGTTTTGAGTGAGTTTCTTAATCCTGAGTTCTAGCTTGATTGCACTGTGATCTGAGAGATAGTTTGTTATAATTTCTGTTCTTTTACATTTGCTGAGGAGAGCTTTACTTCCAACTATGTGGTCAATTTTGGAATAGGTGTGGTGTGGTGCTGAAAAAAATGTATATTCTGTTAATTTGGGGTGGAGAGTTCTGTAGATGTCTATTAGGCCTGCTTGGTGCAGAGCTGAGTTGAATTCCTGGGTATCTTTGTTGACTTTCTGTTTCTTTGATCTGTCTAATGTTGACAGTGGGGTGTTAAAGTCTCCCATTATTAATGTATGGGAGTCTAAGTCTCTGTGTAGGTCACTCAGGACTTGCTTTATGAATCTGTGTGCTCTTGTATTGGGTTCATGTATATTTAGGATAGTTAGCTCTTCTCGTTGAATTGATCCCTTTACCATTATGTAATGGCCTTCTTTGTCTCTTTTGATCTTTGTTGGTTTAAAGTCTATTTTATCAGAGACTAGGATTGCAACCCCTGCCTTTTTTTGCTTTCCATTTGCTTGGTAGATCTTCCTCCATCCTTTTATTTTGAGCCTATGTGTGTCTCTGCACATGAGATGGGTTTCCTGAATACAGCACACTGATGGGTCATGACTCTTTATCCAATTTGCCAGTCTGTGTCTTTTAATTGGAGCATTTAGTCCATTTACATTTAAAGTTAATATTGTTATGTGTGAATTTGGTCCTGTCATTATGATGTTAGCTGGTTATTTTGCTCATTAGTTGATGCAGTCTCTTCCTAGTCTCGATGGTCTTTACATTTTGGCATGATTTTGCAGTGGCTGGTACCAGTTGTGCCTTTCCATGTTTAGCGCTTCCTTCAGGAGCTCTTTTAGGGCAGGCCTGGTGGTGACAAAATCTCTCAGCATTTGCTTGTCTGTAAAGTATTTTATTTCTCCTTCACTTATGAAGCTTAGTTTGGCTGGATATGAAATTCTGGGTTGAAAATTCTTTTCTTTAAGAATGTTGAATATTGGCCCCCACTCTCTTCTGGCTTGTAGAGTTTATGCCGAGAGATCTGCTGTTAGTCTGATGGGCTTCCCTTTGTGGGTAACCCGACCTTTCTCTCTGGCTGCCCTTAACATTTTTTCCTTCATTTCAACTTTGGTGAATCTGACAATTATGTGTCTTGGAGTTGCTCTTCTCGAGGAATATCTTTGTGGCGTTCTCTGTATTTCCTGAATCTGAATGTTGGCCTGCCTTGCTAGATTGGGGAAGTTCTCCTGGATAATATACTGCAGAGTGTTTTCCAACTTGGTTCCATTCTCCCCGTCACTTTCAGGTACACCAATCAGACGTAGATTTGGTCTTTTCACATAGTCCCATATTTCTTGGAGGCTTTGTTCGTTTCTTTTTATTCTTTTTTCTCTAAACTTCCCTTCTTGCTTCATTTCATTCATTTCATCTTCCATCGTTGATACCCTTTCTTTTATTTGATCGCATCGGCTTCTGAGGCTTCTGCATTCTTCACGTAGTTCTCAAGCCTTGGTTTTCAGCTCCATCAGCTCCTTTAAGCACTTCTCTGTATTGGTTATTCTAGTTATACATTTTTCTAAATTTTTTTCAAAGTTTTCAACTTCTTTGACTTTGGTTTGAATATCCTCCCGTAGCTCGGAGTAATTTGATCGTCTGAAGCCTTCTTCTCTCAGCTCATCAAAGTCATTCTCCGTTCAGCTTTGTTCCATTGCTGGTGAGGAACTGCGTTCCTTTGGAGGAGGAGAGGTGCTCTGCTGTTTAGAGTTTCCAGTTTTTCTGCTCTGTTTTTTCCCCATCTTTGTGGTTTTATCTACTTTTGGTCTTTGATGATGGTGATGTACAGATGGGTTTTTGGTGTGGATGTCCTTTCTGTTTGTTAGTTTTCCTTCTAACAGACAGGACCCTCAGCTGCAGGTCCGTTGGAGTACCTGGCCGTGTGAGGTGTCAGTCTGCCCCTGCTGGGGGGTGCCTCCCAGTTAGGCTGCTCAGGGGTCAGGGGTCAGGGGCCCACTTGAGGAGGCAGTCTGCCCGTTCTCAGATCTCCAGCTGCGTGCTGGGAGAACCACTGCTCTCTTCAAAGCTGTCAGACAGGGACATTTACGTCTGCAGAGGTTACTGCTGTCTTTTTGTTTGTCTGTGCCCTGCCCCCAGAGGTGGAGCCTACAGAGGCAGGCAGGCCTCTTTGAGCTGTGGTGGGCTCCACCCAGTTCGAGCTTCCCTGCTGCTTTGTTTACCTAAGCAAGCCTGGGCAATGGCGGGCGCCCCTCCCCCAGCCTCGCTGCCGCCTTGCAGTTTGATCTCAGACTGCTGTGCTAGCAATCAGCGAGACTCCGTGGGCGTAGGACCCTCTGAGCCATGTGTGGGATATAATCTCCTGGTGCGCCGTTTTTTAAGCCCGTCGGAAAAGCGCAGTATTCAGGTGGGAGTGACCCGATTTTCCAGGTGCCGTCTGTCACCTCTTTCTTTGACTAGGAAAGGTAACTCCCTGACCCGTTGCACTTCCCGAGTGAGGCAATGTCTCGCCCTTCTTCAGCTCGCGCACGGTGCGCACACTCACTGACCTGTGCCCACTGTCTGGCACTCCCTAGTGAGAAGAACCCGGTACCTCAGATGGAAATGCAGAAATCACCCGTCTTCTGCGTCACTCACGCTGGGAGCTGTAGACCGGAGCTGTTCTTATTCGGCCATCTTGGCTCCTCCAGCAATTTTTAATCTACAAAAAAATTGACTGTAAAAGTCTTCATATATTCCCTCACCCCTTCTCCTCATTTTTCCCTGTTTTTGAATTAATTGTGTTAGTGAGGAACGTTTGTTACAATTTATGAGGAAATAATAATAAGTTATTATTAACTAAAGTCCATAGTTTATGTTATGGCTCATTCTTTGTGCTCTGCCTTCTATGGGTTTTGACAAATGTATAATGACATGTATCCACCATTACAGTATCACATAAAATAGATTCACTGTCCTAGAAATTTTTTCTGTGCTCCACCTATTTAGCCTTCTTTTCCACCCTCCCCTTGAACTTTTGGCAACCACTGATCATTTTACTGTGTCATAGTTTTGCCTTTCCACAATGTCATGTAGTTGGAATCATAGAGCATGTGGCCTTTTCAGATTAGCTCATTTACCTTAGCAATATGCAATGCATTTAAGATTTTAAAATTCCTTTATGATAGCTCATTGTTTTTTGTTTTATTGTTATTATTTTTTAAGACAAAGTATATGTTGTTATGTTGCCCAGGCTGGACTCAAACTACTGAGCTCGAGTGATCCTCCCACCTCAGCTTCCTGAGTAGCTAGGATTGTAAGCATTTACCACTATGCCTGGCTTTCATTGCTTTTTAATCACTGAATAATATTCTACTGTGTGGATCATCACAATTTGTTTATCCAGTCACCTATCAAGGATATCTTGGTGGCTTCCAAGTTTTGACAATAATGAATAAAGCAAATGAAGAAATAAAGCATAATGAATAAACATTTGTGCGCAGGTTTTTGCATGAACATATGTATTTTTTGTTTGTTTGTTATTTTGAGATTGAATCTCGCTCTGTTGCCCAGGCTGGAGTGCAACGGTGCAATCTCGGCTCACTGCAACCTTGCCTCCTGGATTCAAGCCACTCTCCTGCCTCATCCTCTTGAGTAGCTGGGATTACAGGCACACGCCACCACACCTGGCTAATTTTTGTATTTTTAGTAGAGATGGGGTTTCACCATATTGGTCAGGCTGGTCTCAAACTCCTGACCTCATGATCTGCCTGCCTCAGCCTCCCAAAGTGCTAGGATTACAGGTGTGAGCCATCACGCCAGGCCAAACATATGTTTTTAACTTACCAAGGAGCATGATTACTGGATCATATGACAGGAGTGTGTTTAGTTTTGTAACATACTGCCTGATATGGTTTGGATCTGTGTCCCTATCAATCCTCATGTTGAAATATAATCCCCAATGTTGGAGATGGGGCCTGATGGGAGGTGGCACATGGGGGCAGATTTTCTCCTTGGTACTGTTGTCACGATAGTGAGTGAATTCTGAGATCTGGTTGTTTATAAGTTTTGGCACCTCCCCCGTCTCTCTCTTCCTCCTGCTCCAACAGTGTGAAGTGCTGATTCCCCCTTCACCTTCTGCCGTGATTGTAGGTGTCCTGAGGCCTCCCAGAAGCCAAGCAGATGACAGCATCTTGCTTCCTATACAACCTGCAGAACCGTGAGCTGATTAAACCTCTTTTCTTTATAAATTACCCAGTCTCAGGTATTTATAACAATGAGAGAGTGAACTAATACACTTCCAAACTGTTTTCCAAAGTGACTGTACCATTTTGCATTCCCACTCACAATGAGAGTTCTTGTTGCCCCACAGTCTCGTCAGCATTTGGTGTTGTCATTATTTGGAGTTTTACCATTCTCATGGGTGTGTAGCAGCATCTCTCTTTCTCCTTAAAATTTGTAATTCCTTAATGACATATGACGTTGAGTATCTTATGTTTATTTGCCCTCTATATATCTTCTTTGGTAAGATGTCTGCTCAGATTTTTTTGTCCTGTTAAAATTAGATTGTTTTCTTCATTTTCATCCAAAATGTTATCTATTTTTCCTTGTTACTTCCTTTTTCAGCCATTGGTTATTTCTAAGCATATCATTTAATTATTTGGATTTTTTTCACACAACTGTCTTTTTTTGTTTTGTTTTGTTTTTTGTTTGTTTTTGTTTTTGTTTTTGAGAAAGTGTCTTGTTCTGTTGTTGCCCAGGTGGAGTACAGTGCTATGATCATAGCTCACTCTAACCTTGAACTCCTGGGCTCAGGTCATCCTCTTGCCTCAGCCTCCCATGTAGCTGGGACTACAAGTCTGTGCCATCATACCTAGTAATTTAAAAAAAAAAAAAAATTTATAGGTTGGGATCTCACTATGTTGCCCAGGCTGGTCTCAAATTCCCAGCCTCAAGTTATCCTCCTACCTTGGGATCCCAAAGCACTGGGATTACATGACATCTTCCTATTACTGATTTCTCATTTGTAGTCAGGAAAAATACTTTAAAAAATTTAAAATAATTAAAATTACACAAAGTTTGTTTTATGGTCCAGAATATATTTCTCCCGTCATTTCTATAAATTTTTGTGTTTTGTATTTTGAAGGTCTTTTTTTAGGTATGTTATGTTTTCTTGATGAGTTAATGCCCTTCTGGTTATATAAATTCCTCTTTTATTTCTGGAAGTATTTTATTTTATTTTACTTTAAGTTCTGAGATACATGTGCAGACGTGCAGGTTTGTTACATAGATATACATGTGCCATGGTGGTTTGCTGCACCTATCAATCCATCATCTAGTTTTTGAGCCCCGCATGCATTAGGTATTTGTCCTAATGCTCTCCCCCACCTTGCCGGTACCCCCAAACAGGCCCTGGTGTGTGATGTTCCCTTCCCTGTGTCCACATGTTCTCATTGTTTAACTCCCACTTATGAGTGAGAACATGTGGTGTTGGTTTTCTGTTCCTGTGTTGGTATGCTGAGGATGATGGCTTCCAGCTTCATCCATGTCCCTGCAAAGAACATGATCTCATTTTTTTTTATGGCTCCATGGTATTCCATGGTGTATATATAACACATTTTCTTTATCCAATCTATTATTTTTGGGCACTGGGGTTTGTTCCATGTCTTTGCTATTGTAAACAGCACTTCAATAAACCTGTGTGTGTATGTGTCTTTGTAGTGGAATAATTTCTATTCCTTTGGGTATATAACCAGTAATGGGATTGCTGAGTCAAATGGTATTTCTGGTTCTAGATCCTTGAGGAATTACCACACTGTCTTCTACAATGGTTGAACTAATTTACACTCCCACCAACAGTGTAAAAGCAATTTTTCCACAGCCTCACCACCATCTGTTGTTTCTTGACTTTTTAATAATCGTGATTCTGACTGGCGTGAGATGGTATCTTATTGTGATTTTGATTTGCATTTCTCTAATGATCAGTGATGATAAGCTTTTTTTTCATGGTTTTTGGCTACATAAATGTCTTCTTTTGAGATGTATCTTTTCATATCCTTTGCCCACTTTTTGATGGGATTGTTTGTTTTTTCTTGTAAATTTATTTAAGTTCTTTGTAGATTCTGGATATTAGACTTTGTCAGCTAGGTAGATTGCAAAAATTTTCTCCCATTCTGAAGGTGCCCTTTTCACTCTGATGCTAGTTTCTTTTGCTGTGCAGAAGCTCTTTAGTTTAATTAGATGCTGTTTGCCAATTTTGGCTTTGTTGCAATTGGTTTTGGTGTTTTTGTCATGAAGTCTTTGCCCATGCCTATGTCTTGAATGGTATTGCCTAGGATTTTTCTAGGGTTTTTATGGTGTTAAGTCTTACATTTAAGTCTTTAATCCATCTTGAGTTAATTTTTGTTTCGTATAAGGTGTAAGGAAGGGTCCAGTTTCAGTTTTCTGCATATGGCTAGCCAGTTTTCCCAGCCAGTACCATTTATTAAATAGGGAATCCTCTCCCCATTGCTTGTTTTTGTCAGGTTTGTCAAAGATCAGATGATTGTAGATGTATGGTGTTATTTCTGAGGTCTCCGTTCTGTTCTTTAGGTCTATATGTCTGTTTTGGTACCAGTACCATGCTGTTTTGGTTACTGTAGCCTTGTAGAATAGCTTGAAATCAGGTAGTGTGATGCCTCCAGCTTTGTTCTTTTTGCTTAGGATTGTCTTGGCTATACAGTGTGGCCATTTTCATGATATTGATTCTTCCTATTCATGAAGATAGGATGTTTTTCCATTTGTTTGTGTCTTCTCTTATTTCCCTGAGCAGTGGTTTGTAGTTCTCCTTGAAGAGGTTCTTCACTTCCCCTGTTAGCTGTATTCCTAGGTATTTTATTCTCTTTGTAGCAATTGTGAATGGGAGATCATTAATGATTTGGCTCTCTGCTTGTGTATTGTTGGTGTCTAGGAATGCTTGTGATTTTTGCACATTGATTTTGTATCCTGAGACTTTGCTGAAGTTGCTTATCAGCTTAAGGAGTTTTGGGGCTGAGATGATGGGTTTTTTCTAAATATAGAATCATGTCATCTGCCAACGGAGACAATTCGAATTCCTCTCTCCCTATTTGAATACACTTTATTTCTTTCTCTTGCCTGATTTCCCTGGCCAGAACTTCCAGTACTATGATAAATAGGAGTGGTGTATACTTTGTCTGATATTAGCATACCTACTTCAGCTTTCTCTTCATGAGTATTTGCTTTATTTTCCCAGCCTTTTATTTTTAAACTATGTCTATTTATTTATTTATTTTTAAATCAAATCATTTTATTTTAATCAAACAAAAATTTTCTAGGAGATTATTTAATTTCAATTAACATCAGTTATATAATTCATACAATACACCACAAGACTTTTCTAAGGATTATCATATATATTTTTATTTAATTTTCACAACAACTGAGGTATGCAGGACTTTCAGAAATTTATTTATATTTTTATTTTTTAAATTTTTCCATAAGTTATTGGGCTACAGGTGGTATTTGGTTACATGAGTAAGTTCTTTAGTGGTGACTTGTGACATTTTGGTGCACCCATCACCTGAGCAGTATACACTGCACCATGTTTGTAGTCTTCTATCCCTCACTTCTATCCCTTCTGTATCTCACTCTTCCCCACAAGTCCCCAAAGTCCATTGCATCATTCTTATGTCTTTGTGTTCTCATAGCTTAGCTCCCACATATCAGTGAGAACATAAGATGTTTGGTTTTCCATTTCTGAGTTACTTCACTTGGAATAATAGTCTCCAATCTCATCCCACTCCCTGCAAATGCTCTTAATTCATTCCTTTTTTATTGCTGCATAGTATTCCATCATATATATATATAATATATATATATGCGTAGTATTCCATCATATATATATGCTTAGTATTCCATCATATATATATATGTGTAGTATTCCTGTATATATACACCACAGTTTCTTTATCCACTCATTGACTGATAGGCATTTGGGTTGGTTCCACGATTTTGCAATTGTGAAGTGTGCTGCTATAAACATGTATTTGCAAATATCTTTTTTAAATAATGACTTTCCCTCTGGGTAGACACCCAGGAGTGGGATTGCTGGATCAAATGGTAGTTCTACTTTTAGTTCTTTAAGAAATGTCCACACTGTTTTCCGTAGCAGCTGTACTAGTTTACATTCCCACCAGCAGTGTAGAAGTGTTCCCTGTTCACTGCATCTACGCCAGCATCTACTGTTTTTTGGATTTTTTGATTATGGCCATTCTTGCAGGAGTGAGGTGGTATCACATTGTGGTTTTGCTTTGCATTTCCCTGATCATTAGTAATGTTGAGCATTTTCTCATATGTTTGTTGGCCATTTCTATGTCTTCTTTTGAGAATTGTCTATTCATGTCCTTAGCCCACTTTTCGATGGGATTGTTTTTCTCTTACTGATTTGTTTGAGTTCGTTATAGATTCTGGATATTACTCCTTTGTCAGATGTGTAGATTGTGAAGATTTCTCCCACTCTGTGTGTTGTCTGTTTACCCTGCTGACTATTCCTTTTGCTGTGCAAAAGTTCTTTGGTTTAATTTGGTCCCAGCTACTTATCTTTGTTTTTATTGCATTTGCTTTTGGGTTCTTGATCATGAAATCTTTGCCTAGGCTGATGTCTAGAAGGGTTTTTCCAATGTTATCTTTTAGAATTTTTATAGTTTCAGGTCTTAGGTTTAAGTCCTTAATCTATCTTGAGTTGATTTTTGTATAAGGTGAGTGACGCAGATCCACTTTCATTCTCCTACACGTGTCTAGCCAATTATCCCAGCACCATTTGTTGAAAAGGGTGTCTTTTCTCCACTTTATGTTTTTGTTTGCTTTGTCAAAGATCAGTTGGCTGTAAGTATTTGGGTTTATTTCTGGGTTCTCTATTCTGTTCCATTGGCCCATGTGCCTATTTTTGTACTAGTACCTTGCATTTTGGTGACTATGACCTTATAGTTTAGTTTGAAATCAGGTAATATGATGCTTCCAGATTTGTTCTTTTTGCTTAGCCTTGCTTTGGCTATGTGGGCTCTTTTTTGGTTCCATATGAATTTTAGAATTGTTTTTTCTAATTCTGTGAAGAATGATGGTGTTATTTTGATGGGGATTGCATTGAATTTATATATTGCTTTTGGCATATACAATATTGATTCTACTCAATCATGAACATGGGATGTGTTTCCATTTGTTTCTTGTCTATGATTTCTTTCAGCAGTGTTTTGTGGTTTTTCTTGTAGAGGTCTTTCAACTCCTTGGTTACATGTATTCCTAAGTATTTTATTTTATTTTTTGCAGCTATTGTAAAAGGGGTTGGGTTCTTGATTCGATTCTCCACTTGGTCGCTGTTGGTGTATAGAAGAGCCACTGATTTGTGTACATTAATCTTGTCTCCAGAAACCTCACTGAATTCTTTTATCAGTTTTAAGAGCTTTCTGGAAGGGTCCTTAGGATTTTCAAGGTAAATTATCATATCTTCAGCAAACAGTGACAGTTTGACTTCCTCTTTACCAATTTGGATGCCCTTAATTTCTTTCTCTTTTCTGATTGCTCTGGCTAGGACTTCTAGTACCATGTTGAAGAGGAGTGGTGAGAGTAGGCATCCTTGTCTTGTTCCAGTTCTCAGAGGGAATGCTTTCAACTTTTCCTCAGTCAGTATTATGTTGGCTGTGGGTTTGTCATAGATGGCTTTTATTACATTAAGGTATGGTATGTTCCTTGTATGCCAATTTTGCTAGGAGGTTTTGGGATTTTTTTTTTGTTTTTTGTTTTGTTTTGTTTTTTGAGTCGGAGTTTCTCCCTGTCACCCAGGCTGCAGTGCAGTGGCCAATCTCTGCTCACCCCACGACATGCACCTCCTTGGTTCAAGCAATTCTCCCACCTCAGCCTCCTGAGTAGCTGGGATTACAGGTGTACGGCACCACACTGGGCTAATTTTTGTATTTTTAGTAAAGACCAGGTTTCACCATGTTGGGCAGGCTGGTCTTGACCTCCTGGCCTCAAGTGATCCGCCTACCTCAGCCTCCCAAAGTACTGGGATTATAGGCATGAGCCACTGCACCTGGCCCAGGAGTTTTAATCATAAAGGGATGCTGGATTTTGTAGAATGCTTTTTCTGCATCTATTGAGATGATCGTGTGTTTTTTGTTTTTAATTCTGTTTATGTGGTGTATCACATTTATTGACTTGCACATGTTAAACCATCCTGCATCCCTGGTATGAAACCCACTTAATCATGGTGGATTATCTTTTTGATATATTGTTGGATTTGGTTAGTAAGGATTTTAGCATCGATGTTCATCAAGGATATCTGTCCGTAGTTTTCTGTTTTGCTTATGTTCTTTCCTGGTTTTGGTATTAGGTTGATGCTGCCTTCATAGACTGAGTTAGGGAGGGTTCCTTCTTTCTCTATTTTGTGGAATAGTGTCAAAAGTATTGGTATCAATTCTTTTTTGAATGTCTGGTAGAATTCTGCTGTGAATCCGTCTGGTCCTGGACGTTTTTTTATTAGTAATTTTTAAATTACCGTTTCAATCTCGCTGCTTGTTATTGGTCTGTTCAGAGTATCTTAATTCTTCCTGATTTAAGCTAGGAGGGTCATCTTTTTCCAAGAATTTATCCATCTCTTCTAGGTTTTCTAGTTTATGTGTATAAAGGTGTTCATAGCAGCCTTTAATGATCATTTGTATTTCAATGGTGTCAGTTGTAATATCTCCCATTTTGTTTCTTAGTGAGGTTATTTGGATTTTCTCTCTTCTTTTCTTGGTTTATCTTGCCAATGGTCTATTAATTTTATTTATCTTTTCAAAGAAACAGCTTTTTGATTCATTTATCTTTTATATTGTTTTTTTCTTTGTTTCAGTTTCATTTAGTTGTGCTCTGACCTTAGTTATTTCCTTTCTTCTGCTGGGTTTGGGTTTAGTTTGTTCTTATTTCTCTAATTCCTTGAGTTGTGACCTTAGAGTGTCAGTTTGTGCTCTTTCAGTCTTTTTTATGTAGGCGTTTAGGGCTATGAACTTTCCTCTTAGCACTGCCTTTGCTGTATCCCAGAGGTTTTGATAGGTTGTGTCACTATTGTCGTTCATTTCAAAGAATTTTTTAATTTCCATCTTGATTTTGTTTTTGACCCAGTGCTCATTCAGCTGCAGGTTATTTAATTTCCATGTATTCACATGGCTTTGAAGGTCCCTTTTGGAGTTGATTTCCAGTTTTATTCCACTGTGGTCTGAGAGAGTGCTTGATATAATTTCATTTGCTTAACTTTATTGATTCTTGTTTTATGGCCTATCATATGGTCTGTCTTGGAGAAAGTTCCATGGGCTGTTGAATAGAATGTGTATTCTGCGGTTGTCAGATGAAATCTTCTGTATATATCTGTTAAGTCCATTTGTTCCAAGGTATAGTTTAAATCCATTGTTTCTTTGCTGACTTTCTGTCTTGATGACCTGTCTAGTGCTGTCAGTGGAGTATTAAAGTCCCCCACTATTACCGTGTTGCTATCTATCTCATTTATTAGGTCTCTTAATAATTATATAAATTTGGGAGCTCCAGTGCTCAGTGCATATATATTTAGAATTGTGATATTTTCCTGTTGAACAAGACTTTTTACCATCATATAATGTACCTCTTTGTCTCTTTTATCTGCTGTTGCTTTAAAGTTTGTCTTGTCTGATGTAAGAATAGGTACCCCTGCTGGCTTTTGTTGTCCATTTGCATGAAATGCCTTTTTCTACCCCTTTATTTTAAGTAAAGTCTTTAAGTCTTTTAAGTGTTAGGTGAGTTTCCTGAAGGCAGCAGATGGTTGGTTGGTGAGTTCTTACCCATTGTGTAGTTCTCTATCTTTTAAGAAGAGCATTTAGGCCATTTATATTCAATGTTAGTATTGAAATGTGAGGTACCATTGCATTCATCGTGCTCTTTGTTGCCTGTGTACTTTGATTTTTTTGTTTTTTGTTTTTGCTTTTTAACTTGCATTTTTTTTTAATAGGCCCTATGTGATTTATACACCTTAAAGAGGTTCTGTTTTGATGTGTTTCAGGATTTGTTTCAAGATTTAGAGCTCCTCTTAGCAGTTCTTGTAGTGGTGTCTTGGTAATGGCGAATTCTCTCAGCACTTGTTTGTCTGAGAAAGACTGTATCTTACCTTCGTATATGATGCTTAGTTTCACTGGATACAAATTCTTGGCTGGTAATCATTTTGTTTAAGGAGGCTGAAGATAGCGCCCCAGTTCCTTCTAGCTTGTAGGGTTTCTGCTGAGAAATCTGCTGTTAACCTGATAGGTTTTCCTCTGTAGGTTACCTGGTGCTTTTGTCTCACAGCTCTTTAGATTCTTTCCTTCATCTTAACTTGAAATGGTTTTCTTTTAATCTACCTAATCTTTTCAGTTGTACTTACTAACATGTTATCCATTCTCCCCCTTCAACCCTTTTTCTGCCTTCTTTTGGATTAATATAGTAATTTTTACTTTATTTTTCTTCCTCTACTGCCTTTTCTCTAGTGGTTGTCCTAAGATTTACCATATCTGACTTTAATATAATCATTTACCTTCAAATAACTTTACGAGAATCAAACCACAATATTCTTCTAATTTCTCTCTCATTTTTTGTCCTATTTTTGTTATGAATTTTATGTACATACAATAAAATATTAGTTTTTAGACAGTCAACTAACTCTAACTCTATATTTGGATATGATTGTAGATTTAGATACAGTTGTAAGAAACAATAAAGATCATGTGTGTGTACACATTACAGTTTCTCCCATTGGTAGCATATTGCAAAAGTACAGTAGAAAATTTTAACCAGAATATCAACCTTGATACAGTCAAAAGACCTCCATCACCACACCAATCCCTCGTGTTGCCTTTTTGTAGCTACAACCACTTATATTCGTGCACCAAACCCCTCCATAACTCCTGACAATCACTAATCTGTTTTCCATGTCTATCATTTTATTATTTCAAGAATGTTATATAAATGGAGCAATATATGTTACTAGCTGGGATTGGCTTTCTCCCTTCAGAATAATTCTCTGAAGATTCATTCAGATTGTCACATTCATTAGTAGTTTGTTCCTTTTGATTGTTTAGTCATGTTCTGTGGTATGGATGTACAACTGTTCATTTAACATTTGCCAATTGAAGGAAACCTTGGTTGCTCAGTTTTGGGCTATTACAAATAAAACTTTCATAAACATTCATCTACAGGTTTTTGTGTGAAAATAATCTTTGTTTCTCCGGAATAAATGCCCAAGGGTGCAGTCGGTAGGTCTTGTGGTAGTTGCATGTCTAGATTTTTAAGAAAGTGACAAACTGTTTTCCAGAGTGGCCATACCATTTTACATTCTCACCATCAATGTATGAGTGATTCTGTTTTTCTGCATCCTTGCAAATGTTTGGTGCCTTATGACTGTATTTTATTTTAGCCGTTCAGATAGCAGTATAGCGATATGTCATTGTGGTTTCAGGTTTTAATTTACAGTTCTTTAACTGCTAATGTTGAACATCATTTTTATGCACTCATTTGTCATATATGTATCTATTCTCTTTGGTGAAAAGTCTCTTTGTATCTTTTGTCCATATTCTAATTAGGCAGTTTGCTTTTTTTTACTGTTAAGTTTTGAGAGTTCCTTATATATCCTAGATACTAGTCCACTATAAGATATATATTTGGTAAATATTTACTCCCAGTTTGTAGCTTGTCTTTCCAGACTCTTAATAAAATCTTTGGCAGAGAAGTCTTTGTTTGAAGCCCCATTTATCATTTTTTCCTTATATAGGTTGTGCTTTTTTGTCAGTTCTAAGTTCCCAATGCCTAACCTTAGATATCAAAGATTTTCTCCTATATTTTTTCCCCTAGAGATTTTATGATTATATATTTTACATTTAAGTCTGTGAACCCTTTTGAGTTAATTTCTGAGGAAGGTATAAGAGTCAGGTAGGAAAGGTTTTTTTTCTTGTTGGTTTTTTATTTTCATTTTTGCTCATGAGTTTTCACTCTCTCCAGAACCATTTGCTGTAAAGGTTGTCTTCCCTCCATGGAACTGCTTTTGGACTTTTATCAAAAATAATTTGGGCAGATTTGTGTGGGTTTATCTTCACTCCCGCTATTCTTTTTCATTAATTTGTCTTGCATATATAATATTTATAGATATATGAATATATGAGAGAAGATTTTATAATTTTAAATGTTGTCAAAACATGATTTTTTTCTGCTGCTATTATGAAGACTTAATTCTAACCTAAGATCAGATATTCACCTACATTTTTCTTTATTTTCTTTTATGTTTTATAGTTAATTTAGAGAATTTTTAACTTGGTAGTTTTTTAATTGTATGAGTAATATGTTTCTGTTTAATAAACATAACATCTAATTCAAAAGATGCTTTCATGCCTATATTCTCATATATTCTGAAAAACCAATTTATACTGTTATGCATAGCATAAAAATATTAAAAGAAATAACAGTGGGAAACATAATTGGCTAATATAGACTAAAAAAGACCCCGTATGTGTATATATATTTGTGTGTTGGGGTGGGGGAGTGCATGCATTTGTTGACACTACGACATTCATAAGCTTAACCTCTGATCTCACGCATACAAATAGGCTGCTTAGACCTATGCCCATTTCTTCACTAATTCATTTACCAGTGTATTTCATATCTATTCTTTTACTTAATAAATATTGCGTCAAGTGGCTCATTTGTTCCATATCCAGAGAATATAGCAATGAACCCAGTGTGTACCAATAAACACTGACTTTGCTCTTTTGTAGTCATCGTGTTGAGAAAGACTCCGTTCTACCCTTTTGTTCCGTGGTTTATAAATGGCAGACGTACAAAATGCTGGCACCACTTGCAATTTCTACTAGGTTGTCACTTAAGATATTAAGAACATGCTTCACTACCTCACTAGAAGTGGGGTAGTATTATAAAAGCATCTTAATTATTTTCTCTCTCTAGTTTCTCAGATGGACTAGGGATATTAGACTTGCACAGGGTAGGGAATGTCTAAATTGGATATTGAAGAGTAACTGGAATTGTAGTAGATAGACATTGAAGTTAAAGGTTTCCCAGGCACAGGCAGCAACATTAACGGCATAAGATTTGGACTTTGGTGGTGCTTCCATGAAAGACAGGGTTGTGCGATGAGAGCCTGTGGACAACAGGAGGTGCGGCAGAGAAGATGGAGACTTCTGTCAGCACTGAAGATCCAAAATGCAGAGTCAGAGTATGCAGTATGGACTTGGCAAAGATTGTGAACAACTTTTGGAAGCAACAGTAACAAGCCCTCGTGCAAATGATCCTTTTTGTACTCTTCTAGACCTATATAAGAAAAGCAATATATTTTTTTGAATCTAGAATAGCCTTGATTTAAATAACTGACAAAATGGCACAGAAAAGTAGATTAAGGACCAGTCTTACAAATAATGATAAAAGCAATACAAATTAAAAATATAATAAAATTAAACGAAATTTAAAAAAGAATAACCCTGAGCAATCAAGTCTAGAGTATAGACCTGAGGAGTACCTTAAGAGATCAAAGGATAAAAACTATATGAAGACCTAAATAAATGCAAAAAGAAACAGGCGTGGTGGCTCACACCTGTAATCCCAGCAATTTGGGAGGTCAAGGCAGGCGGATCAAGAGGTCAGGAGATTGAGACCATCCTGGTTAACATGGTGAAACCCCGTCTCTATTAAAAGTACAAAAATTTAGCCAGGTGTGGTGGCACGCACCTGTAATCCTAGCTACTAGGGAGGCTAAGGCAGGAGAATCACTCGAACCCAGGAGGCGAAGCTTGCAGTGAGCCGACATCATCGCACCACTGCACTCCAGCCTGGGTAACAGAGCAAGACTGTCTCAAAAACAAAAAGAAAAACTGAGATTTCTTTCTGATTTAAAACAAAGAAATAAAACTTGATAGAAAAGGAAAAAGCAGATATTCCATGGCAATATTATATGTGTATGTGTGTTTGTGTGTGTGTGTGTGTGTGTGTATAAATGTATGTACTTAACATATAGGCTGGCCAAAGTCAAGGCTGAAGGTTGATGTCACCAACAGAAAACAGACTAAAGGCTTATAGAGTAATTATGGAAATTTATTTTAGAATGTTTATTTCGTAATTAAAAACTATTAAAGTCACTTTTTAAGTATGACTTTACTGTGTAGGGACAGTGATTTCCAGGACTCTCCGCAGCCAGATCACACCTGTGGCCACGACACTGGATACTTGCAATACCGTGCAGGCTTTTGCGCCTGAGGTCATTAGAGATATTTGGGGCAGTATCTTGATTTCTCTAAACTTTTTTCCTTCCTTTATGTTCTTATGTCTGGAATTTACGTTTCATTATGGATGCTATTGTACATAATTTTGACATTGATTTTGATTTTTCTTTCCTGTGAAATTTTGAATGGGCAAAGTTGACATTCTGCTTTTAATGTATCCTAATAAGAAGTGACAAATTCTCTAAATATACTTTTATTTGGAGGATGCGTGTTCTAAATGAATTTAAATAGCTAAAGATAAATACAGTTCCTAAAGGTTACTTTGGCTAATATAAATGTTAGCACAAAAGAATTTTACGAAGTTTGGAATTATGATATTCTTTTATTGTTTCTGTTGCATTTCAAAAGAATTTACAGTTGTTGGCCTAAAAATGGTCTAACTAAATAATCCACTCTTCATGTTTATAACAACTATTAATCTATTTTATTAATCATGGGTAAGCTTTTAATAATTACTTTTTCTCATAAAGATAACTCATAACCATTAATTATTGCACCATTTAAAAACTATAGTTAATAATACTGTATTGCATACTTGAAATATACTGAGAGTTGATCTTAAGTGTTTTGTGTCTCATCACGCACAAAAAAATTGTAACTATATGAGGAGATATGTTAATTAGCTTGATTGTGGTAATCATTTCACAATGTATATGTATATCAAAATATCAGGTTTATACCTTAAATATGTACAATTTTTACTTCTTAATTATACCTCAATAAAGCTGGAAAAATATCTTACTATCTTATATGTGACCAGTAGCAGATCAACATACAAAATATAAAATAAAAAATAAAGCGTTTGTTCAAAATAATGCAGAATGTTTATCCTTACAAAAAGTGAATATTAAAAGATATTGCAGCATGTTCAAAAGATATATCTTGTTTGTATTATTGACACTGTTGTGGTTGTTTGATATCACAGTAGCCTACATGATCATTTGACCACTGATTACACACTAAGGCCAGAAAGTAGCCACTCAGATATTCATTCAGCTTTCCAAAGGCCCCAGGTCAAGACAAAACCAAATTGTCAATATGGGCAGAATATCAGAACCATGGCTGAACATTTGAGCAGCCCTAATGTAAATGCAAGTGTGTTTGTATGTGTGTATACATGTGGCCGCAGATAGATGATAGGTAGGTTAAAAGACAAACTGCATCATCTCTTAAAGCTAGTAATGACTTAATGTTGCTGTTTTCTTTGAACATCTTGCTTAAATGTTTAATTAGAGTTGTTATGTCTAAACAAAAGGCAACATCATGTACAATAATAAAACGCTAGGATCCCAAATAAACTCAGGACCCATTTAAAAATGTCCGCTCACCATTGTTGTTTAACCAGTCACATTATTTAACCAAATAGGAAAGTAATGTCTGGTCAGAGCCAAGGTAGTCAAGGGTCTGCCTGGGTAAGTCTGTGTTGCGTGGTCTCTGTTTGGAAGCTGAGGGTGTTTGGTCCATTACGGCTATCAGGACAGCCCATGCTCACTAAGCTAATGGAAACCAAAGTCCATAAAAGAAAATGTAACACTTCAACATTTTCTTCTATTTGTTTGTTTATTGTTTTAGAGTTTTTGTCTTTCTATTACATAAGAAATGGAGCTTTAGGTTCACATTAAGTATGAAATATATAGAGCAAAATTCTTGCTACACCCATTTTATAAAATAATGATCAATATTTGCACCAAATGCTTCTCTCATTTATTCCTCACAAAAAAATTACATGCAACATAAATTAGTAAGTTACATTTCATAGATAAGGAAATCAAAGCTACAATTTGCCCAACATCTCACCATAGTTAGGCACAGGCCATCATACTTCAAATCTGCATCTTCCCTACTCTTCCCTGATGCCTGTTGGTCATGTTCGCACCTGTTTTCCTTGGCACAAGGTCTGCATAGCTTAATAGAGCAGTGAGGTCCCTGAAAGTCAGAGGATTTGCTGGGGTTTATGCCAGAGCAAAGTTCCATGCATTTCTCAAGACACTTGCTCGGTGCAGCACCTGACTTTATCCTAGAGCAGGGGCTATTGCTCCTGGCAGCCCAGCAACCACACTAAGCTCAGCCTCTGCACAGCCCTGGACTTCTTCCACCCTCTCTCCATTTCTGTAATTACCTCTAAATTTAACACATGGTCATTAATGATGGTGCCTATGAGAATATGATAATATTTTCCTTCCATTATTGGATAAGTCCATCTGCCTGTCTTTCCCTACATTTTTAACAAGTGCAGCCTTAGATTAGCAAACCATGCGTTTTTTTTCCTGACCCCAGCTTCCATGCAAAGCTTCTGGCTTTCTCTATTCTAAAGTTCACTGAAGTATTTTTCTGCTTTCCTGCAGTTTTTAAGTAGATAATAAGTTCCAAAATTCACCAGCCTTTCGCTGAAAGAAGCTTGTCACGGTGGTTGGTAGCTAATGAAGGCCCCTTTAGTTTATCTTCATCAATTGTCAAATATTTGAGTCCGTGAAGTGGTGTGATGAGGTACAAAGACAGATATTTGAAGGGATTTTAACTCATTTGAGCAATTACATGCTTAACTGCCCTGCAATAATCTGTCAGTCTGAGTCTTTTCTACACAGCACAAGTGGGGAGCGTTAGAATAGCTGGATTTAGAACATAAAGGCTTAGTCTGAATGGAAGAAAGGCACCAGAGAGATTAATTGCCAGTAACAAACAGCAGGGCTGCTTGCAAGTTATATATCACATAGTTACCTACCAGCAGTGATGGGGGCCAGCTCACAGAGAGCAGCCCGGGTTGGGACAAAACAACCTCTGCACAGAATCCTGAGCACTGCCACCAATTTGCAGGGAGGTAGAGAATTCCATTTCTTAAAAGTATATACTTGCACGTAACGTACGCACACATTCGTACATGCAATAAAAGCATATTATTGAAAAGTAGCAGCTTTTGTGGACAAACTCATGAATTTAGAGGCTCCTTCTAGGGCTGTTCATCTAATAGTCAACTGAGATTACTAACCCATCATTCCCACATGATAACAGTGTGATTTATTCAAGTACTATAAATTAAAACAAATTGTAATGACCAGAAAGCCAAAAATGATTTCGAAAAAGAACGAATCACTAGCTGATTTCAAAACTTACCATAAGCCACAGTCATCAAGACAGTGTCATGTTGGTATAACTGTAGACATACAGACCAGTGGAACAGAATAAAATCTCTACATAAAATAAAGAAAATAATTTCATGAGCGAATTTCCAGGCTAAAAGAACAAATATCAGGGAAACGGGTTTTTGTTATTGTTGTTGCAGTTGTCACCGAATGTTGATTTGTTTTTTACTATCCTTCCTGGACTCCTGTTTGCTGTGTTGCTTTTCCAGCAGGAGACATCTAAAATGATAGCATGTTCATTATATTTATAGATTATGATGTAGGATGAGATAGTCTTCCACTTACTCATGTGTCCATTCACTAATTCACTTGTTTATTCATTGACATAATATTTCCTAAGTATCCCTTGAAGCTTATTGAGGGGAGATAAAGAGTGTGCCTAGGATGGGGTTCTGGGGACCATGTGTAAAGAAGGTGACATCTCAGGGGTCTTTGAAGACTGGCAGAATGCCTAGGGAAGTGAAGAGGGACAGGCATTTCATGTGGAGCAAAAAGCATGAGCAAAATATGGTAAAAAGAATACCATGGCTTAGATATAAGGAGTGTCTACTTTGGGAGGCCAAGCTGTGGAAACATGATTAGAAAGGCAGGTTAGCGGCAGAGCATGAAGGGCCTTTAGTGCCACATCAAAGAGGTTGTACTTAACCTGTGGCTGAGGATCCAGCATGGGAAGTTTTGGGGGTAACAGCTATGTTTTAAAAAGGTCTAAGGTCTACCTGAGAGAAATTATGTGAGGAGAAAAAAACTAAACCAGTAAAATAGCTTTATTGGTATCCCAAGCAAACGCATAATGATAGAGTTGTATGTTAGGAAAGGAGGGATGGACAGAAGGAAGGATAGTTGGAATTGACAGGACTTGTCCTCTGCTTGGATATGGTGAATGATAAAGAGGAAGGCATAGAAGATGGAGATGGCTCCAGGTTTCGAGCCCGGGTGTTAGAGAGGGGAATTGGTGCCATTAAAAAGGACGGCTCAGGGGAGAGGGATGAAGGGCAGATCTGAACAAGAAGATGACTGTGTTCTTTCAGACAAATAGTGTCCATGGTAGCCATTCTGGTCCACAGTAGATCAGAAGGCAGAGGTAGGGCTCTAAACAGTGCTCATGGCCCAGGACACAGGTCTCGCGTTGTCTGCACCAGCATCATGGTTGAAACCTGGTGCCTGGGTGAGATGGTCAGGGGCAAGCACAGAACAGGGAGTTCCATGGGGAAGAGAGTGGCACACTGATCTTTGACAACTCTTTCCTCTGTGCAAACCTTGGACTGAGGACTTGCAAATGCATTCCATTATCTCATGTCATATCCACTGCCACCCTGCAAGACTCATCTTTATTCCTATGTGGTCAGTATGTGTCATGACCAGGTCTGGCCTGACTTTGAGGGATGAAGAGGCAGGTAAAAAGGAGAGCGAGAGAGAAAATAAGAGGAAAGCTCATCTGTGGAAAAACTGATAGCATTTCATACATGAAGCTGTTTTCCTTCTGTGTGCTGTAGTTTCCTCCTCTCAAAACATGTGACAGCCTCACAGATGAGAATGGGTGAATGAAAGGATCACGTTCACCAGTAAGGAGCTACTCGGTCCATCTCTAGAGAATAATGCAGAATAGATGTGAAAAAGAGAAAATTGTCATTCCGAGTTATGCACTTTTTCTGCCACTCTTGAGTCATCTAAATTTTCAAGATTCTCTTTCTGTACCTATTGGTTAGCATATAATTGTTGCTCAATACATCTTTATTAAATGAATCAGTTGATACACAAAAGGCTCAACAACCATATTTTTATGCCTTTGGGCTTAAAGTGTGGATTTAGACCAGGAAGAAATTAAGATCAGTAATAATAGTGCACCATAGACAGTTTCTTGGCTGTCTCCATAGGAGGTGGCAGGATGAGTGGTGGTGGATGGCCAGGGATTTGCTGTTTCTAAGGAAAAAGTGAAAGGTCTACACTAGAAGGGAAAGCCCTAGAGAGGAATTTAATCATGTGAGAAGGTACAGAAGCATCATTTTTTTTCAGCCAGGAAGAGTATATAATGAATCAAACCATTCCCAAGGTATTCATTAAATGGTATTTGATCCCTGTTATTTGAGAGACAATGGGACTTCCAATAGCACGCTTCTGGATTTGCCTACCCATTGGAGAGATAACTTTTTGCTTTTCTACCCATGATTCACACCCAGCCCCATTTGGGGGCAATGTATTTGGAGTCAGCTTGCCAGCATTAGGAAGGAATTTCTAACACTGGAACATACTAGACAAGTGGTCCACCTAGACATTGCCTGGATGACAAGTTTTTCCTAACTAGCCATGTGTTCCATATATAATGTAGTAATGACTGCACAAAAAGTACCTAGTGTGATCATTCTCTTCTCTCCTTCCTCCATCCCTTCCACAAGCAAGTACTAAGCAACCAATTTCTGCTCCCAGAGCTATGGAAGAACTCCTAATAACAAATGGCATGAATGGAGACCTCCCTTTCCCCAGCTAGGTTTAAAGATTTTTAGTCCAAAGCAGCCCAGCCCAAGCTTAAATTTTTCAGAAGTGCCAACTTCACCTTAGCATGCCATTAAATATCACATGGTGCTCTTTAATATATTCATCCATTTTAATAGAAAAATGCTTGGTTTCCAAAATATTTGCATAAAATGGTGCTCTCACTTTGCTATACAACTTGGCACCACACATTGCTAGACTTGCTGCACCCCAATTTGAGAAGTGTGTTCTTGGGAAAGAGATGGAAAGTAAGATGACCACCCTCAAACCCCATAGTCTAGTAGGGATGACAAATGGAGAAGCAACAGTATAGCATGATAAAAGCTATGAAAGCAGCATACTTGGGGTCTTTGGGATGGTGACAAGTGCTGCACTCTTGCCATATAGTTTTGTCACACAATTAGGATAAATGGCTGAACCGAGCACTTCCCAGGGACGTTGAAACTGACAAGTTAAGGAAGGTCTTTCATCTATAATGAATATATACCACATCATTTCAGAAAGTTGCACATATGACACTTAGTTCTAAACATCGTATTACTGCTCAGGGCCATTTCCAGGTGCAGTTTGCCATCTGCCTCCAGCCAGAGTGTGATTGCCCACACCCCCAGACTGGCACCAAGTCAGACAATATGTGCTGTTCATTCATTTTTGCATCACCCAGGCAAGTCTGTCTCCACAGCACAACTAACCAGCAGCTTGACTTTCCCTTTCCACATGGAAATGGCTATTCCACCACCTCCAGCTCATCCCAGCCATGGGATTGTTCCACCAACCGCTACCATGTCTCAGGATCCCCGTGCTTCTAGACAGCGCTCACTTGTCCTGTTGCCGTCACTGTTGATGTGATCTTTCATTTGAAACAGACAGCTCAAACTGAATTTCAAAGTGCTCTAGTAACAGTAACGCTATTCCCGGGCACTCTTTGGAGCCCAACTGATTCTGTGGACAGCAGCACAGGAACTCTACATAATCTGTTTATTCCTATTGTCCAAGTGGCAGCATATGGTGATGGCAGAGAGCACACCTATGTACCGATGTGACTTGCCACCGTTGGCAGTTGTGTGGTACACTCTGATAGCTGCACACAGGTGCACCGTGGCACACTGAATGCCACAGCTAGCAGAAAAACAACACATGCCCCTGCTATATGTAACCAAACCCTCCTAAGTCATAACACGTGCGCTGCACTGCTGCTTGACTGCTAACTCAGAGACAAGATTTCCTTCATGTCTTTAGCACAGCTTGCCTTTGGAGGGCCCTACATTTCAACAGTTGTGGAAAGGCTCCTCTCTAAAGGCAAACTGATGGGTAACTTCTCTGCTTAATGTCTTCAAGGCCCCCCTGTTTCATAAATGTGAAAGACTGAACTCCATGGTATGAACCAATGCCTGAGTCATCTCCCTGCCCACCCTCTGCAGGGAGCTACTTATCAATCCCCAAACACGTTGTTCTCTCATGCCCCACTATGCTTCTGCTCACAATATTTCTTCTCCCTGGAATGCCATTCCTTCTCCTTCTATGTAGGAAACTTCTGTTTGGCCTTCCAGGCCGTGCTGGGATGCTACCTTGTCTTTCAGCACAGTGAGGCACCCCTCCTTTGGTCTCCAGAGCATGTGTGCATGCTTCTTTTGCAGCACAGCTTTGGCTACTCCATCCTGATTTATCTGTAGATGTGATTCTCAATTTACTCTGATTCTCCTGAGAAAAGGGTCACATCTTTGTAACCTTTGTCCTGGTCCTTGGTGGAGTATGTGAAAGGTAGTAGATATTCTATCCTTCTTTTGCGAACTTTGGATTTATTTAGACCTATGAAACACAGGCCGAGCTAGGACTTCCTTCAGAATCAAGGTCAAACACAAACTCAAGTACATCCAGGGGCCAAGTGAGTAGCAGAAAAGAAATGAATAATGTTCACCCAGTGGAGACTTTGATAAGCTGAAGCACTCATGACCTGGTTTCAGCAAAGGGGTAGCACTCAGCCCCAGCCAGTCACGGCCAGGCAGGGCTGTGGCGTCAGTACAGTCAGGTCTTTTGATTCCCATCTACTCCCACCATCACTCCACTGAGAGACTCCAGAAATCCACATTTTTGTTTAAATTTTCTCCAACTTTTAAGTGAGAGGAACTAACCTTAAAACTTCTAAGATAATGTTTACAAGAAGCATAACAAATCTGTGAGTAAGATATAACCAAGAAATTGCCAGATTTGAACCCGACTTTACCTAACCTCTTCTCGTCGTATTCCAGGAAAGGCTATGTCTTCCTCACCCCTAACCAGATACCTCTAAAAGTGCAGAGGTGAGTGTAGCTGATTAATTATGAGTGTTAATAGCCTGATGCTTTTAAAGCATCGGTGTTGAGAGGAAGTTATGTCATCAAGGGGGCAGTTTAATATACTAGTATAAACATTATCTTTTCTCTACCTAATGCACCCTCAAATTGTCGCCTCCAAATATTGAAACATAAATGTGCTTGGAATTTATAGTACTGAATACAGTGGAACAAGGTCAAGCTGTAAGTCTAACATTTCATATGTTTGACTTTCATATCTGACATTCCCATTCCCTTGGGGCACAATTTTTAATTATTATTTGTAGATCATCTTTTTCTTAACCACCTGAGAAGTGCAATTATCACCCTGAAATGCTGTGTCTGAGGTCTCTTTTTTTTCTGAAATGGAAATCTTATATCGAATTAGAGACTTAAGCATACAATTTATTGCTATAGAATCCCTGACAGCCAGTCAAAAATATGTGTGCCCACAATGTGAAAACTGGTTCATAATTACAGTGAAACTTAGATCATTTTAAAAAGAAAAAACAAAAAAAAAACAGACGCAATCTCTATTGTTTTTCGTAAGATTACTATTTTCCTCCTATCACCATCGTTATTCATATCATGGATGCCAATTTTTGCCCCTTCTACCGTCTTGATCCTGATCATGAAGTACAGGAATAAGTCCTTTTTTAATGAAATTTAATGAATGCACATTTGTTCTCCATTCCACATTTGCTGACTGAATACTCTCCAGCATGCTGGCACATTACCAAAACAGACCGCCATGGCATGAATGAAACTCCAGCTAACATCTGACGGGAGCAGAGCTCCCAACGGGTTTTAAATCCAAGAGCTCAGAACCACCAATTGAGACACTTAAGATCCATCGTCTTTTCCCTAAGATGAAAGCAGATGTTCAAGTGAGTAGCATGTGTCTGCAGTAACAACACTGGAAGTTTAAAGGGATGATGTTAGGGGAGGGAATGGAGTAGAAGGGTGTGGAAGGAGGAAAAGCAGCCCTCGCCAGAACTCCGATGGCCAAGACCTGGCCAAAAGACATGACTGTATTTGAAGCTTTGCAATCTCTTAGTTCCAGCTGACTAGTCTATGAACTACAGGCAAATTTATGCCATTTACAATGAATTTGTTTCTTGAGTAATTGACTGGAACTGATTAAGTAATTAACTTGCCCTAGGTATGATTCCTACTAGGCATTGCTCTTGGAAGAATAGAATTAAAGTTACCAATGTGCCCAGTTGCAAACTTAATATCATCTGTTTTCACTTGTAGGTTGAGACAGAACTTGCAGTTCAGCTAGTGATTCCAGCCACCTAGCTAGTGCCTGAATCCCCTATGTGACAGATCAACAAAGGTTATCCGTTTTGCAGTTCTGTACCTCCTATAATAGGGAAACTTACAAATATTTTTCCAATACTGAATCTATCCCTTTTAAGTTTACATCCATTGGCCTAAATCTAAATTATGAGGACATCCAAAACAAAATTAATTCCTTATCTGTATGACATCTCTGTAGCCTTTCTTCAAACAGAAACAGACAGCACTTAAGACCTTCAATGCCTTTTTTGTTCCTGGTTAAATACCCATTTTTTTCACTTGCTCTACATATAATGTGGCTTCTCGACCTTTGCTTGACAGAATAACTCCCCATGGAAAGAAGCTCATAATCTCAGATCTAGTACTAACTAGCTGTGAGCCTTGTGCAAGCCACTGCTTACTCAGTAAATTGGAGAGCTATCTTAGACTGGAGTTTTTCTGACTTCACTTCTACTCCTTAAAAATAATTTGGGTTTATGTCTTTCCTTTTTTTGCTGCTAAGCCAAACGAGTTATACAAATCAAAATATTCAACAGCATTTTGTTTATTCATTCACTTAACCTCTATTTGTTTAACATTTACTCTGTGTGGGCTGTTGAAATAAATTAAAATGGAGACCAGGCATGAAGAATCTCTGCAAAGATAAAGCCAGTTAGGCTTCATAAGTGACCTTAACTTTGCTTGAATTGCAAACACAAGCAAACTTAATTTGGGCTATCTCTTATAAATGCCCATGTTAAAGAAAAATGAAACTTAAGACTTATCAATTAGAAGCTACCAACTAATTTCAAGTTTTATAAGTAGAGAGTTTCCAGGAGGACAGACAAAATAAGGCTGTAACCAATCAAATATTTCTTTGCTTCACTCCCGTGTTCACCCCATGTTCTCACTCATAGATGGGAATTGAACAAAGAACACATGGACACAGGAAGGGGAACATCACACTCTGGGGACTGTTGTGGGGTGGGGGGAGGGGGGAGGGATAGCATTAGGAGATATACCTAATGCTAAATGACAAGTTAATGGGTGCAGCACACCAGCATGGCACATGTATACGTATGTAACTAACCTGCACATTGTGCACATGTACCCTAAAACTTAAAGTATAATAAAAAAAAAATAAAAATAAATATTTTTTTTTTAAAAAGCCTTCCTTTTGCATTCTCATGGTACAGAACTTGAATCTCTTCTGATCTGTAGCCGTGCAGTTCATAAATCTCTGTTTGTTCAAATAAACTCTAAAGTTTTACTGTGACTCAGTTTACCTTTTAACACAGCTCTGTGTTAGATCGGGCACTAGGATTACGGCCAATGACAAAACATAGTCCCTGCCCTTATGGAACTGTCATTTCTAGTTAGGTCATCAACCCAGACCAATTCCCTGGCAGTTTGGTCTCCCTGTCCTGGGAGTAATGAAAGACTGGAGGGAGAAGCTGCTCCTTCGGAAGAGCTGTGGCCCCCTCCTGGCCTAGTTTTTCTATGAGGGTATTGCTGTCATAATGAGAGGCCCTGAACCTGTGGACCTGGAAGAAATTGGAGGTTACTCTGTCAATTCCCCACACACGTGAAACTCTGTAACCCCTTTCCACCTGTCTCCCCTGCACCACTGGTGCCACTGTCAACATCTACCTCTGCTCCTCCCCTGTCAGTTTCCCTGGCATGTGACTCTCCCAACTGCATGCATTGCTTCACCACCCTGGTGTGAATATGTTTTATGGGGAGTCTCCTTGCCACAGACGTTCCCAGAAGCCCAGAGGAACCGTCCTTTGGAATCATCCCAATAGGTGGAGCACGTTTCTCCAAATCAGTTAAGTACCTTGTGTTGGTTTCTTTATGGTTGATGTTACATTTTGTATGTGTAAGGAGTTCAGGATGCCTCTTACCCCTTTCCTTTAAGTATTCTGAACAAAGGGGAATGCAAAGTGAGGTAAGTTTCACTTCATGAATACAGGCAGGTCCCTATCCCTCTTCAAATGAAGGGCTTCTGATTGGAGAATTGCACTGAGGTCCTGGATTCAGCAGGATTTCTTGCCCCTAAAGCAAATCTGAGTCTGTCCCCAGACTAGCCTTCTATGGATCCACCTCAGGCCAAAGAGGGAAGAATGGAGCACTTGTACAAGCTGCTTGGTCGCCTTACTGTCATGCAGACAGAAAGTAGAAAACTGTCCCCCTTTTCTAGAGTCAATGAGTGAGGCAGGAAGTAGGAAACTGACAAAAGAGTATACTGCTCACGGGTAGAGACTTTTAACAAGAAAGCAAGACCACCTGGGGAGTGAAAGCCCTTCCTCTACACTTCAAGTCACCTTGCATGTATTTCTTTTCTTTCTTTTTTTTTTTTTTTTTTTTTGAGACAAAATCTCACTCTGTCAACCAGGTTGGAGGGCAGTGGCTTGATCTCAGCTCACTGCAACGTCCACCTCCCCGGTTCAAGCGATTCTCCTGCCTCAGCCTCCCGAGTAGCTAGGACTACAGGGGCATGCGCCACCACACCCAGCTAATTTTTTTGTATTTTTAGTAGAGACAGGATTTCGCCATGTTGGCCAGCAGGGTCTCTATCTCCTGATCTTGTGATCTGCCCGCCTCGGCCTCCCAAAGTTCTGGGGTTACTGGCATAAGCCACTGCGCCCGCCCCTTGCATGTATTTCTATGTGGTGCTCGTCATTTTGTAACTGTTCATTTTCCTATGAGTGCCCTGTTATACACTCAGGCTCTTGAGGGAAGTGCTGTGCTGCATTCACCCATATCTAACTAGAGCAGGGCCCCCAGTAGACATTCACGGAATGTTTGCTGAACACGTGCCTTGGCTCTCATCTCTCTCTAAATAGTCAAGGTCCTTCATTTCTCCATGCTGTCACTTCCTGTGGCCATTGTAGGAATTCAGGATAAATACTTTGCTTGTGGAAAAGGAAGTTCTAGAAACAAAAGTTTGCTTCTTCCTCTTTATTATCCCATTTTGATGGCTATAATTACATTGTGGTTTTCTTGAAAATCATATTGGATTAACAAATGGAATAGCTCATAATTTGTGATAAGTTTCAAACCATCATTGACATAACCTTTTTATTTTCTTTAATATTTACAAAACCATAAAATGCAAAGATGGAAATAATATATTGAAACATGTTATATAGTTTTTAAGTTCTTGATGAAGTCAGTTAATGGGTTTATTTACATTTTAAATGAACTTTAAAAAATCAGTCATGCAAGGTAGTCTTCTAATAGCTGCACTTATGAATATACAATGTATTTAATATGGCACATTAAATAAGAAAGGATAAAGATGCTTGCTGCATCTACCGACAAAATCCTATTGATACAATTGGTTCAATGAAGTTGTCAGAATTTACCAAGAAAAAACAAATGACCTCTACATTCATCACTGCTAAAGGTTCTTGCTAATTAGCATCTAGAGATATCATGTTATAGATGCTTTTTTAAGAGCTATCAGCTCTCCAACTCTGCCTAGTGACATGGTATCTATCAAAGTCTCATGGTGCCTGCAGTTCTGACAAAAGGCACTCCAAAGAACTGGCACGTACCACCATATTTGCATTTTTGCATCTCATTATGAACATAATTGCATACCAACACAGCAATTCTTCTTGACTATCTCAAAAAACATTATCAGCAATGTCTGAAATAAATGCTTAAATGTCAACTATTGACAAGCAAGAAAAGCTGACCTTTGAAAGGCCTCATTCTTCTGAGATGCACCCTGCTATGACTCACTTTTTAACTTTCTGTCTGTGTTTGATAACAGAAAAGGAACACAGTGGCTCTGAGAATTGTGTTTTTGTATGACAAACCAGAAGGGAATCAAGAAATTGCAAAACTGCAATCCATTTATCATTCCTACTAGGAGTCATTTGAGATTGGTTGAATATTTGCCATGACAATTCTTAAAGCCACTGAAACTTTACAGAGAGTGGACATCAACATGTTTACAATGGAATTTCTGCAAAATTATATAGTGACTCTACATTAACAACTGAAATGAGTTTATCTGTGATTAATGTTATGACAAAGAACCAAACAACCTTTCTACTACGAGCATGCAACCCATTTTACACATTGTCACAAGTAGAGTCTGAGTGTTGGACAAGTACCAGCAGCTAATCTAAAACTGCACAGAACCATTTACACCCTCTCTCCAAGAGCTCATCTCACTAGAGTGGCCTTCAGCACATAGATCTCATATTCTATCATATGCCTTGAGCCTGTCAGCATCCTATGCTTGGAACTACCTCAATTTGCACAGCAACTTGGTACACATTTTTTTAAAAGCACTAATCAACTTCAACTCATGTTGAAATGCTGCGGATATGGCTGCCAATGTCCAAAAAATGCTAATCAATTTTGAAAATCTACATTATGGCTTGCATCCCAGATTTTCCACCCAATCCACATCAAATGGAAATGATAGAAAATTATGTTAACATGTTCAGCCGCTTGTTTGCTTGTTTTAGCTGAGGCATTGGTCATGCTTCAATGGCAAACTAACCGCCTGTTTGGAAGCTCATCCAGTTTGCGCTACTTTGGGTGACTATGTGGCAACAATGTGAAGTGGCTGTCACACTTCACTTTCAAAGACTGGGATTTCCATATGAATCCTTTCCCTTATTTTGCTTTTGAAGAACATAGGGATTTTTTTTTTTCTTAGATGGGGGAATATGCATTGTTAATGCTTCTAATTCTCCAAAGAACATCCCCTAGTGGAAAAGCTGCTTCTTTGATAGGCATGGCACAGAAATCTATATTTCAGGCCCACTGAGTAAATCTAGACACTATAGAAAAGAGAGAATAATTTAATGCACAAAGCCTATATACATAAGCCTGTCCCTGAAACAAGAAAAAAAAAAAATTCCTTCTCAGAATTTAGATCAGGGAGGGATCCCAGAAACCAGTTAGTCTAAGCTCCCAATTGCAAGGATGGCCTCCAAAGACCTCCCAGAAAGACAGGCCTTCCAATGGGGAGAATTCTACTAGTCCCCACCAAGGGAAATTTTACTAAGAGGCAAACCCATTGATTCAAAAATTAATTCTAAATCTAGGCTCAAAACTTTCTCTTTGAAATCTCTCCTGAGTGGTGCTAGGCTGTTCTGAAGGTAGACAAAGTGCAAACCATTGGCCGTTTTCCTGACAGCAACTACTTGTCACTTAGTCTTCTTGGCCCAGGGGAAACAGAGTCCCATTTCCTTCACTTCCTATTAGATGTAGCTCCTCAATGCCTCCTTGATTTCCTGTCAACTTTCTCTGGTCATTCCCTAATTGGTCAGTAGCCATTTTAAAACACTTAAAACTGCCCCAGGACCAGACTGGACAGTCTCAGTGGCACTGCTGCTTCTGGGACTCTGAATGTCATGGTTGTATGAAAACGACCTCAGAGCACTTTGGCAAATTTAGCAGCAGGAACATCCTTGTTGGCACTTAAGAAATTCACAATCAGCCTTACTCCTCACCTAAAATCAGTTGATTCACTATTTTTATTCTCATTTTTTTTTTTATGATGCTAAAGACTAAACTCCTAAGAGGTCCTTGGAGGTGAAGAGAGGGACTCTTCTTTGTCATTGACATGAAGTGCTGGCCTGTATTCGTCATCATCACAGCAGCAAAAGCCAAATCCAACCCTTACTGAGCAATTAGATTTGCTACTCAGTAGCTAAGATCTGTGGCTATTTAAGGCTGTTTACATGGTCTGTCTCACTGAGTCTTTATCAAGGGCCTATGAAGTAGGGATAATTATCATCCCCTTTCCATAGTTGAGGAAAAGTAAGACTCAGAGAGGTTAAGTAACTTGCCTAAAATCACAGAGCTAATAAATGGTGAGTCTGACTCAAGCACTCCCATGAACCAGTGCAGAAAATGGCCTCCCCAGCAGAAGCTCAGAACCTGTATGTGGCCTTGGGCTCATCATTTCTCTTTCTTCACATGTATGTTTTCTTACTGAACTGGAGGAAGGAGCGAAGCCCTAGGATGATGGCACTGAGGCCTCAGAGGATACCCTCTCCCTTGCAATGGCAGGGAAATAGAAGTGAGACAGGTTAGGGAGAATCAAGGAGCTGCCCTCTGCTGTCAGCAGGGGACTACACCCATGTATCCATTGCCTTTGTATATCCCAAGGCGGGCAGTCTTTAACCAGGACCATAGCACTGCTCCCCAAACTTGAATTGCCCAGCACAAAACACCATAGTGCCCCGCCTCCAAGCTTTTAATGGTCTATACTTCATGGAGCAGTCTCCTGACACAGACAGTGAATAATAGGGATGTCTAGGAACACGGGGGCAGGCCAGATTTCAGAGGACTGGAATCAGATTGCAGATTTTTATGTGGTCCTATGTTTCATACTTGGATACAGTCTAGAATTCCACTACATGTTTGTATTATGTGAGGGAGAAAAGGATGGCCAGTTAGTAAAAATAGGAGAAATGAAAAGGAGTACTGCATTTCATTCCATCTAATTTACGCTGCTGTGGGTGGGAATCGAAGTTCATCTCCTAGACATTAATTAAACTAGAAATGCAGGGAAATGCCAGTCCTCTGGCTGCAAGGGCCCTTTTCAAGAAGAAGCTGGGAAAGTGGAGCTGGTATTTCCTTGCTGTCACAGGACTCACAATAGAGGAAAGCAAACTTTGTGGGTCCTCAGACATTTCCTCATCACCCAGTCAAGAGCCTTTCAGCAGAGGAGTGGACTCTGGGCCTGAAGCCCAGCAGCTGTATCCATGGGAACCCCCCACCGAAGGGCAAGAGAAAGATGTTGCACAGTTAAGGGCTCTGAAGTCAGACCTGCACATGTGTTGAAGTTCCCAGTGCTCTCCCAAAAGCTGTCTTGTGCATGCCCACACCCTTTGCACAGACAAAAGCACTGTGATCTTCTGTTTTAATGAATTATCAATTGAAGGGAAATGGTAGCTTCAAATTAGTCAGGGTAATGAAAGGAAAAGAAGGAGAAGAAAAAAGTTTAGTCAAAGTAAGGCAACCCATTTTCCCAAATTTGGTAGACCTTGACATCTCAGGAAAAGCATGCTTGTGGGAAAGTAGGCACAATTCCGAAGGAACGGGAAACTAATTCAAATAAATCGTTCAGGGAAAGCACTAAGTGTTTAGGCCAAATTCTATCTTGACGTGGAACACAGGACCTTGCTTAAAGGCAATGTGAGATGAAGAGTAAGCTGTTGAGCCCACAGTAGGCTTTCTTTACAAAGACATAAAATGTAGTCTACCATTTTATTCAGGAGGCGAAGGAGAAATTAAGAACATCAAAAAGCCTGTGAAGCCATGTTTCTGTGAATATCTTTCTGCCTGGACACACATGTAACCTACTTAGCAGTAATTCCAAGAAGTGGCCGTCCCACGTGTAGGACTTTGCCCACATCAACTGCTTTTGGCTACTTAATCAATAGAAACCAACCCAGGTTTATCATTAAATTGAGGTACTAGGTTTCTTAGGCCAGGAGTTGGCCAGCTTTTTCAGTAAATATGTTGGTCTTTTGAGCCATGAATCATCTGTCTCGACTATTCAACTCTACCCAAGTAACACAAAAGGAACCAGGGACAATATGCGAAGGACTCAGCATGGCTGTGTTCTGATAAATGTTTATTAATGGACACTGGAATTTCTATGTCATATAATGTTTACATGTCACAAAATTGTATCTTTTTTCTTTTTATTTTTTCTGACATGTATTGCTCTCAGGCTGTAGGCAAACAGGTGGTGGGTGGTATTTGGCTGTGGCCCATAATTGCTGACTCCTGCCTTAGACTGAAATGATCCAGTGGAATCCTTTTGTGTCTAATTTTATAACCTGGGTGGTTATAAACTACAGCACATGTGATGCATTTAAAACTACAGCATGTGTAATGACAGGGGAATTTAATTTTATTATTCTAAATACCCTGGATGGAGACGATGTTTCTTTGAGCCAGGGATTCAGGCAAAATTCAAGTATGTGCAGTAATCGTGGTCACCACGGATCTGCTGCCTACAATATGGCAGGAACCGTGCAATGCCATTTGTACATTTTTCCAAATCGTACGTGACACGAAAGATAACATGTGGCCTGCTATGATTTCAGTGGAAACCGTGACAGCACAACCTACTGAATTTATACAGATTTCAACATTATCTGATGTCATCTGCACTACAGATCTGTGAGAGGGTACTATTGTTGCCACCTCCATGCCATCGATTGGAAAGCTGAGGGCCAAAAACTCACTTATTCACATAGACTATACAACTATAAACAGCAGAGGTGGGATTTAAACCCACATTTTCCTCCTCTGTCTCTCCTCTGGGTTCTTAACCCTCAGGGTCTTTCTCACTCAAAGTCAAGACCTCAATCAGTTATGACTGTAACCAAACTTGGCCTGAACAAATTAATATGAGGCTATTCCTGGCCTCTCATTTCCCACATAGTTCCTAAGTTTCATTAAAGAGATATTAATGTGTAGAGGCAACTGTGTGGGGCTGCAGCATCTACATTCCAGGGGAAGCTCTGTAGGTAAAAAAGATTACAAGCTGTAAAATTATTGGCAACTCACAGGTAGTTAAAGGCATTTGTCTGTTCAACTGCCAAATATTTACATTTGAAGTCCTACCTCGTGCTAAACATTCTTCTAGGCACTGAGGTTGCAGCAGTAAACAAAATAGGCAGAAATCCCGGGTCTTGGGGATTTATATTTTCCTGGGGGGAGACAGGCAGTAAACAATAAAGTAAGTAAAACATATGCTGTGTCAGATGGTGATGAGTGCTGTGGGAATAAAATACGTGGAGAAGGGTGATGTGGATAGCAGAAGGGAAGGGGGACTGGGGAGCCAGAGACAGGGACCCAGGCAGAGAGTTTTGAGGAAAGACCTGAAAGAGATGAGGCCCCGCTTATGTTTCCATCCAGGGAGAGGGGATTGCAGGCAGAAGAAACAGCCAGGGGAAAGTCCTGAGGCACCTTTGGGGAAGTGCCAGGAGATGGGGTGACTTGGGTAGAGTGGGCAAGGAGCTGAAGGCTGGGAGTTGAGATGGGGTGAGGTGGGGAGGGGCAGTCAGAGCATTTAGAGATTTGGAGCCCTGCGGAAACTTTTTGAGGAAACCACTGAAGAATTTAGAGCAAAGGAGTGGCCTCATCTCATCTAATGGACAATGCAAAAGACTCCCTCCTGTAGCTGTGATAATAAGAAATTGTAGAGAACAAAGGTAGAAATTACTGAAAATTATTTAGGAAGCCTAGATGGGACTTGGACCAGGATGGCAGCTATAATGATGGTTACCAGGGAGCAGATTTTTTAAATCATTTTTTTATTATAAAATTGACTGTTTATGATTTTATACATGTATGGAGTATGGAGTGATGAATACAATATGGAAGCATTAAATAAAGCTAGTTAACATATCCATCACCTCATATACTTAACATTTTTGTGTGCTGAGAACATTTGAAATTTACTCTCCTCAAAATTTTGAAATGTACCATACTCTATTTATTAACTATATTGACTAGGCTGTTCAATTAAATTAAAAAAAAAGAAATCCCACATATTCCTCCTGTCTGGGATTTTGTGCCCTTTGATCATCATCTGCTTTTTACAACCCCAAGACTCTGTCACCTGCCCTCTACCCTTTGCTTCTCTGGGTTTGATTGTCTTCAAATCCATGTGTAAGGGAGGACATGCAGTGTTTGACTTCCTGTGCCTGGCTTATTTCACTTAGCTTAGTATTCTCTAATTCCATCTACGCTGCCTTAAACCACAGAATTTCTAGAAAAAATCAGACTGAAATACAAGCCAACAGGATTTGCTAATTAATGGGATTGTGGAGCATGAGAGGAAGAAAAGAGATAAGGCTGGCTCACAGGCTCTTGGCCTGAGCAACAGGAGGGATGGGGAGTGGGCAGTCACTGAGGTGGGGAAGACTGGCTGGAGCCAATTTGGAAGTGGTGGGCCAAAGACTGAGTTTGTTTTTGGATGTGACAAGTTTGAGTTGCTTATTAAACATTAAAGCAGGGGTGCCAAAGAGGCAGTTAGAGATAAGAGTTGGAAGTGCAGAAGTATAGCATGTGCTGTGGGTTCAGGGATAGTGGCTGTACTAAATCTTTTGCCTTTACTACAAGGGATACTGCCTTTACCAAAATGCTTGACATGATGAGCTGGAGAATTTGTGCTTAATTTTATCACCCAGAAATTGGAGATTCTTTGCTATTGACACATTATAATTTTCCCCTAGGTGACTAAATTCAGCACTGGTCATTTTTTTTTTTTTTCTCGAGACAGAGTCTTGTCCTGTCACCCAGGCTGGAGTGCAATGGCATGATCTCCACTCACTGTTTCACCAAGTTAGTCCGGCTGGTCTCCAACTCCTGACCTCAAGTGATCCACCCGCCTCGCCCTCCCAAAGTGCTGGGATCACAGGCGTTAACCACTACACCAGCCTCATTTTTAAACTATATTTAAATTTTATTTACTATCACTGTGCTCAGCTTTGCACAAATAGTGCTACATATATTGATCAAATCATCCTCCTATTTAAATCCTTAAAAATCAGAAGAATACATATTCTTGGCATAATGCCCAAATCCAATTCAGGTGGTACATTGTTTCACTTTCCCTCCTGGAGAAACATAAAATAGTGTCAGCTGTTATTATCATATTGCATTGCATCTCCACACTGACATCCACATTTTCAAAAGGGAGTCTTTTGCATAGATGGTTATAATTTCCTTTTACTCTGACAATATAGATATGGTGAAATCAATGTCAGCTGTTGGAACCAACTCAAACACAAACCCTTTGAGGGCCAGCCACTAGGCAGCAAACTCCAAATGGTCATTTACAAAATCTCTTCTGGGTAAACAGACACATTATCTTTTCCTGCATTCCCACCTTCTCTCCTCTGTAGAAATACAGGCAGACATTTTATAATCATATTTTACCTCTCATTCACATCTCCTAAATGTAATATTAGAAAATGTTTTTCAAAGAACCACGATTTGGGATGAAGCTCAAGTTCCAAGAATAGCTTATATACAGCAGGAAAAGAAGGCAAGAATATGCAACAGGCAGATATGTATTAAACACAACTGACTGCACATTCTTTCTCTAGTCAGTTGCAAAGGTAAAGATCTCAGGATTGGGGATGACTACTTATGGGAAGTATCTATTTATGGGAAGTATGACTACTTATGAGAGATTATTTCTAAATAGGATTGTTCTTTTGGGAAAAGAGAGTAAATTCACAAAGGGCATAATTTGTTGGTTTTTCTCTCCTTGGATTGAAGTGAACCCTCAAGTTAATAATAATCATAACAATAAGTAATAATGTTTTTTTACCTGAATTTTGACTAATGCTTTTCACTGGCAGAGAAAACACCAGTTGGGAAAGTCAACTTATTGGGCAATTTCCCATGCACGGGGTTGAACAGGAAGCCTCTAGCTGCAAAAGGAGCAAGTGTAGAAGCAGCCAGAAAGAGCAGTCCTGGCTGGGTGAGCCCCACGCTGTGCCAGCCACCTGGGTTGAGCGTCTCAGTGTGTTTACGTGACTTGATCTCGGCTTATGTGTGAGATACCGTGTTAACGGTCCTGTTGCCCACTCTGCCCTGGCTTGAGATTTAAATAAAAACAAATTACAGGTCTTAACAGTGATAGATGGACTGCTTTTACATTTGTGTAGAGTATTTTTGCTCTAAGATTAAAGGCTTACGCATTTATCTGCATAAACTAGCCCCTGGAGTAGGATACTGCTGACATTTTCCAAGAAAAATGAATATCCTAACTTATTCCAAAGAGAAGACTTGGTATTTGTATGGCCAGAGTGACCTTTGCAAGTGCCCTTTCAGATTAGGTGCACTACATGGAAAATTGTGCTCTTACAGTACTCCATAAATCATACCTACCAATTTTCTTTAAAGGGGTATGTAAATATCAGTGTACCAGGTGGGTAAACAACACCAACCTCGTACAAATGGCTTGAAAATTGAAGAAAAGCACCTTATTTTGCCGCTGAAATTGCTTTTGAAGCCCAACATCGGGGCTTGGGTTGTAGAATGCATGAAATGATTTGTGCAAGGGAATAGAAAATGGGCTGATGATAACCACCCTCGACACAGTTCCTGTATTTCTGAGTTCTTTCCATGATCAAAGATATCATTGCTATATGCATACTACTTTTCTTTGCATATCCCAAATGTGTGTATATTTTAAGTGACATCTTCATTATCTGCATATTTCTAACTTGGTCAGATAGCTGTTTCAGCTGGTTAATATCTCTAGACAAAGTTCATGGAAGCCTTCTTGTTTTGGTCACATAACACTTTGCTTAAGAAGGAAAAAAAGATAAAACTTTGTAGAAAAAATTAAGGAAGAAGCTGAAGCTGTTGAAATTTCCAAGGTCTTTGTAAATTAGCGGAATGTACTAATTGAATCTTCTCGTACTAAAATAGGAATAAACAAATATTAAGAAATGGTCCTATTTAGACATTTTAATAGAATGTCTGTGGCATAACATACAGCTTTTATTGCACTCAATTGACATGAATTTTTTGAAATCCAGTTTTGCACACTTTTCATAAAATAGAAATCTTTGACTTGGACACATTCAGGAGTTTGTGGCAAGAATCATGGTTTACTTCTGAGAACACCGGATATAGTAAAAGTTGCATGTTTCTTAATCAGATGACTTTCCATGAGGCTAAGCTTTTTCTATAATACAGGATAAGTAAATAACTTTTGACAATCTTGTGTATTACAAATAACTAAGAAAATTCCAAAATCTTTTTAACTCATTAATTCTATCTTACTCACTATTCAGTTTGCTGGTTATTTTTAAATGTGTAATTTATCATTAAAATGAAAATAGTCTATGTAAAATATTTTTTCTTTACAATAACTATTACTCTCTATTTTGCTTCCACTGAGGAATATATTTCTAGGATGAAGGCTTTGGTTTCATAGACCTTAAACAGTGAGAAATCAGTTTCTCCATTTTATAAAGAAATGCATTAAAAAAAATAAAATCAGGCCAGGCGTAGTGGCTCATGCCTGTGATCCCAGCACTGTGGGATGCCGAAGTGGGTGGATCACCTGAGGTCAGGAGTTCGACACCAGCCTGGCCAACATGGTGAAACCCCATCTCTACTAAAAATATAAAAATTAGCCAGATGTGGTAATGGGCACCTGTACCCCCAGCTACTTGGGAGGCTGAGGCAGGAGAATCCCTTGAACCTGGGAGGCAGAGATTGCAGTGAGCCGAGATTGCACTGTTGCACTCCAGCCTGCACAACAAGAGAAAAACTCCATCTCAAATAATAATAATAAATAAATAAATATTAAAATGAAGTAAAATAAAATCACAACATGGTATAAGTAACGTGGGCATCCAAGTTGCTTTACCAGTCCTTTCTTTCCTAGTAATAGTTGCTATGTGTGAATGCCTTTTATTCCTTTATGCTTACTAGATGTAAAGATCAAAACCTGCCCCTAGGTCAGCAGGGGTTGTATCAGTGGGATGCACTGACTGTGCTGTGTTCTTCCCCTTCGACACATTTTCAACTTTGAGCTCTGTTCTCCCTTCGGAATCGTGCAAGGTATTTTGCAGTGCCATACTTTTCCTCTTTGGTTCATCAATTTCCTATTGGTCATAAGTATAATCTTTGACACTCCTTCCAAACAATATGTCTTAGTCTCCTGTTCAAAAGTGAAGGTTGAAAGCTTTTATTTAATATCTTTGTAAATGGAGATTTTTAAAAAATAATAATGCAATTTCAAAACTTAGTCTTACTAATACTTTTCATGGTTAAGGATAGTCATATGACTCTTAGACTTCCAAAAATGGATTGTCTTTTTGAATGCAAAAATTCATACCTCAATACAGCTAATGGGTTGAATAATATATAGGACTCTGTATTAAGCATCAAATGAAAAACAGGTAATTTGTGTTCATCAGCCCACTGTATTAAATGTTTAGAAGGGAGGTGGTAATACCTTCTCTAGTCTACACCAATATATGCTACTTATCTGGAAAAAGATGAGATAATTGGAACAAAGAATGTTTCATCAAAGGAAAAAGACAGCTCCTCTGCCTTCATTTTCATTCTGGATTTCTAGGGCACCTTATGTTTCATAGACCTGTCTTCTTATATGCCCTCCGGTCTTGATTAAATGAATAAATATTTACCATTTCCACTTTGTGCCAGAGACTGTTCCACACCCCTTGGTGTATGGAAATTAACAAAACAAAACAACAAAATCCCCACCCTCAAGCTGCAGAATTAGTAACATGATAAAAAGAGATTACCCACCTTAGCATGGCATTATCTTAGCTTATTGTCTAAGAAATTATCTTGTCTTTCATGTCATCTTAAGTTCAGTGTATTTCTGAGAGTCGAAAATACCATCTCTTTTTGTTTAAGAATGGAATGTGTAGAAAGAATATTCAGTATTTTGCACTTTATTATGTTCTAGAATTGTTTTCAGTAATAAAACATTTTTGAGAAAAGTATTTATTTATTTCTAAACTATTTCATTCATTTTCCTACAAGGGGTAGATTATATGAGTCATTAATAATCACCATTTATTAGCGTGTTTCTGTTATTCATTATGATGCTTAGTCTGGGGTCCTACTTAATTTTTTCCAACTGCTTTATCCCAAATCAGTTTTTATCTTCTTGGTTTTCTACTGAATTTACAGTAGGTGTTACACAATTTAGCAATCACGGGCTTTCTAGTTTTAGTTCCATTGGTGATTTCCCTTACTATTTTGAAAGACCCTGGGAGAAGGACTAATTTCTTATACTTTTATCTCCTCCAGCAGCTAACAAGGCAGACAGCACAGGAAGAGCTCAATAAACACATTAATTTTCCACTAAGTTCTGTAACAGGGTCTTTACTTTTTTTATTACTCAATTTTAGGTTTACTAAAATTGAAAAAGGATTTTCGATAATAGGTACTTTTTATAAAGACGATAATTTTTAAAAGTAATGATTTTCACATTAAAAAAATCTATTTCAATGGGAAGTTTTGTTAAGCAAAAAAACATAATGTGCCCATGATATTCTATATATACATGCTTGAAATACATCTCTTCTCCCTCCCTGATTAAATGCAGAAAGTGAGGCTTCATATTTCACACATTTTAAATCCACTGAGCATAGAGGCCAAAAAGGTCTTGGATAGAGAGACAGAGTTCCAGTTGAAATGTTAGATATATATATGTATATTTTAAATATTATAAACTTTTCTACCTGATTTTTAAGAAGAAAAACATCAAGCCAAAATTTTCAAAGTTTATGGTACATACAAATGTTAGTTAATTGCATTTTATATTTCTCAATTTAATTTGCATCTTTAGTTAATTTTACAAATAAAGCACAGGTAAGAGGGCTAGATCTAACGTGGAGTACAAATGGATAAAACCATCCTTCTAGTTCTAATGACGTTTGTAGGTACATTCCATATATATGTTTTAGAAATAAGCAGAAGGTTATCTGCGAGCCCATGTTGAACCCTAAAGCTGCCATATTCATTAATAGCTTCCTACGTTTGCTAGTCCAGCTCTTCTCTCTTTGGGCAGCTTCCTTTAAGTGGACAGTGACTGCACCATCCTATGCTACTTAGAAAACCGGTGAAAGTGGTACAGGTCCACATTCTGCACCTCCATAGAGCTGGGCTTAGGTAAAATTCAGAAAGGAAGGGCATCCCTGTCTTCCCTTTCACGTGTGCTTTTACCCCCGCCATGGCTTCCCCCAACCTCATGCCCTTCACCCCAATGCCATCTACAGCTGTCATTTTGCCTGTCAGTCTTCCGGAACCCTCCACTACAACACCTCAACCAGGCTCATCCACCCTGCAAACGCCTCAGGCTCTCAATTGTTTCCTTTTACCATGCTCCTAAACAAAACTTACTTGCCCTGGCTCCCATTTGCTTTTTCTCCGCATTCAGGTAGCCGGCAAAAATGGTTATTTAGACAAAGATTCATTTACATGAAGTTCTTAATGGCCAGTAATGATTTAGTGGGTGATCTCTCCCAGAGTAACTGAATTTAAGCAGGTAGTATCATTCTACTGATAGATTTTTTTTTTTCAGGTCCTTCTGTAGATCAGGAATGGACAAACTTTTTCTATAAAGGACCCGATTGTAAATATCTTAGACTTTGCAGGCCATACAGTGTCTGTTGCTTGAATCTGCCATGGTAGCTTGAAAGCAACCACGGATCATAGGTAAATAAATGAGCAGGCTGTGTCCCAATGAGACTTCATATACAAAAACAAGAAGCTGGCTGAATTTGGCCTGGAGTCCATAGTTTGCTGATACTGTCTAGAATTTAATCAAATAAACTGGCCAGGGAAGGGAAGCAAAGAGGATTCTCAACCCCCATGAATCCATACCACAGAGAGCTAATTGCTTTCATCAGAGAAGTTGTTCCTGAATAACTGGGATGCCAATGGACGCAATCAGTTATCTAGCAATCATCTAGGTTGCACTGAAGACACGAATTGCCTAAGGTCCATTATATAATTTATTCCCTGCCTTCTGCTATTGTTATTTTATTTTATTTTATTTTTTTGGTAGAACAGTGCCAGGGTAGTGGAATTTCTCTCGTTATGAGAGGACAGGCTTTCTTTCATTGAAGAGAGACAATCAAGTTTCTCTCTTTGCTTTAGCCATCAGGAAACTCACAGAGAAGTTTTGAGTCCTACCACGGTAGCTTTCCTCAGCTGTGACGACACATTCTCTTCTTTTCCTTTTGACTTGAGATATTTTCCTTAATTTGGTGTTTGTGGCTTATCACCTTTCTGTTATGTTCTCTGTATTCATCTCTAAACTTTTTGGAAAGTAGTGAAGAGTAAAATATATACAGAAGAGAAGTACATGAGAAACATTTCAGAATAAAGAAGAGTGCTTTTCCTCCCTGGTGAAACCGGAGCCACTTTGTAAACCAGGTCAGTCAAACATATGCTTCAGACTAGTATGTTTGGACATGTTGCAGGTTGAAAACATTTCCCTACAATTGTCTGACAGGCAAAACAGTCTGTCAGTCTAGATGCCTTATGCAAGGTGTATCACATTATATGTTTGTAAGTGATCTAACTCTGGCCACTCCTGACAGCCTCTGGGTGATCACATCTGACCTCCGCGGAGCAGCCTGACCAGTATGGGTGGGCTTCTGTTGAGAAGCTGCTGCTATAAACATCAGTGGAGAAACCTACCAGTAGACTGGGGACATAGGCTTGCTGCTCCCTGGGGTCATAAAACAAACGCTGATAAACTTTTGCCGACAGCCAATGAGTTGGGAGCAGGGCAGGGGAACCTCACAACATCAGGAACTATGGCTGGCCTATCTGGACAATGCCCTCAACACAAGGGTACCCTTCTTTTTCTTCTCTCTCTCTCTCTCTCTCTCTGTGTGTGTGTGTCTGTGTGTGTGTGTGCTCCAATTTCACACATTCTTGACAATCTTACTTTTACATTTCAAGACCATGAAACAGATACAGGCAAAATCTATGTGAAATAGATAGAGGCAAAAAGTATTCTGGTGCACTGGTGAAGAACCTTTTTTTTTTTTTTTTTTTTTTACCTCACTCATGATAACTGCTCAGATCACCTCTGTCTAACTTATACACGGAGACATCAAAGCAGATTTCCTGATTGACAAGCAACGAAGGCCCACCCTCCTGGCCCCTGGGAAAGGCTACTGGGCAATAGTTAGAACTATCAGAGGTTTTTATTATTTATTTACATTTTATTTTTATTTATTTATTTATTTAGAAATAGGATTTTGCTCTGTTTCCCAGGCTGGAGTACAGTGGCACAATCATAGCTCACTTGCAGCCTCAAATTCCTGGGCTTAAGTGGTCGTCCCACCTCAGCCTCCTGAGTAGCTGAGACTACAGGCACATACCATCATGCCCTGCTAAGTTTCTAAAAATTTTTTGTAGAGACAGGATCTCCCTATGTTGCCCAGGCAGGTCTTGAACTCCTGGCTTCAAGCAATCCTCCAGCCTTGGCCTCCCAAAGTACTGGGATTACAGGTGTGAGCGACTGTGCCTGGCCTATTTATTTTTAATTAGTACATAATATTCATACCTATTTGTAAGGTACAGAATGATGTTTTGATACATAGAATGCATAGTGATCAGATCAGGGTAATCAGTATATTCATCACCCCAAATATTTATCATTTTTGGATATTGAATGCTCCCAACACGAAAGCAATGGAGCTACCCCTTTCTAAACTGTCTCAAGGCCCCAGAGGCAGCACAGCAGGCTGGGTAGAGACACAGTGTGTTAGAAGCTGAACCTTATCTAGCACGGCCTCTGTCTATAACACAGTCATTGATTCTATCACTATAGAATCAAAAATCATTTAAAAAAACCTTTAACAGGCCAGGCACGGTGGCTCACGCCTGTAATCCCAGCACTCTGGGAGGCCAAGGCAGGTGTATCACCTGAGGTCAGGAGTTTGAGATCAGCCTGACCAGTGTGGAGAAACCCCATCTCTACTAAAAATACAAAATTAGCCGGGTGTGGTGGTGCATGCCTGTAATCCCAGCTACTCAGGAGGCTGAGGCAGGAGAATGGTTTGAACCCCGGGAGGCAGAGGTTTGAGTGAGCCGAGATCCTGCCATTGCGCCATTGCACTCCAGCCTGGGCAACAAGAGCGAAACTCTATCTCAAAACACACACAAAAAACAAAATAAACAAGCAACAACAACAAAAAAAACCTTTAACAACCCCTTTCCCAAAAAAAACCCACTCAGCAGTAGAGGAATATTTCCCAAGTGAGTGAACCACTCTCATCCCCTTTCCCTCTCCATCCCTGCCTCCCACTTCTTGCAAATCCTAGTGGCACAGCTGAGCTACCTTGTACTTGATTCTTTGAGATAATCAAATATTGCAATGTAATACTTTTTTATTAGGCAAGTATGACCTCAGTAGTGGGAAACTGGATAAATACACCAGATTGTTTATTAAAAACTGCAGAAAGGTACATACAGTTATCAATATCAATACACAAATGTCTGCTTAAATATTTAATAGTTGGGCAAAATAACACACTTTATACAAACAGGTGACTAATGTCCTTAGCTTCCAACATCTTTTTTTCTCCGGGTAGATGCATAGGACTTCGCATTTACATTTTTGTAATGACTTGTGTCCCTTTTCCAAACCCTTCTGTTTACACATGAGTCTCCTCCATGCAGACGTTTTGTGGGCCGTAAGACTCTTGCTTGGCTAAAGATGGAGCTGTGAAGCTCTTTGACGAGGGCAACAAACCCCAGGGCCAATGAGGCAATAAACGGTCCTTTTAGACGCCTCCAGTGCCACTGAGATCTGGCCACAATACCCAGGATCTGCCTTAAACTTACAATGACAGTTATGGGTCCACGTTGTAAATGGTGTCAGCATACCCAGTAGCTGAGCAGAGGAAATGGTAAGGTTTTGCATTAAGCCCAGAGTCACTGAAATATGCAGCATACACTATATTATCCCAAATTTGTTATTTGTTGTTTTTATATGATACAGACAAGTTGAACATAATTAAGCAAATAGCCTGGATTGTATTATTATGAATAAATATACAATTCCCATGATGCTTTGAAAATATGTATTATACAACTTGAAAAGTACCTTTATTATTACTTTTTCAATCTCTAATGGTCAGAGGAGCCCAATCTAAAAACCACAAGCCGACGCGGAGCTCTTCATTACGACATACTTTGCAACGATGTGAACATAATTGACCAGAGTTTTTCGAAGGGAAAGGAGAAGCATAAGAGGAACCTTGCCAAGCCCGGTCAGGTGCCGGACTGACAGTACAGTTCTAATGTGGTATTGTGTTGTCAGGCTTGGCTTATCCTCAGATCAAAAGAGCCATCAATCTTCCCCAGATCTATACAGATCCGTCCTGGGTCAGAAGAATAATCAATAACCCTTAGTTCTCACTTCACAAAAACAAAAGAGCTGTTGGTTTGTTTACCTCTCAGATTGTGTCTTGATTAGGGATCATTAGTGACCATTGTAGGAATGAAACTCTGTATGTATTGCTAACTCAGTCAGGTTTACTTTTAGGACACTGCATGTCATACAGGCAAACCCACACAGCATGTTCAGAAATTTCCCGGGAGCAAGGGCCGCACACACCAGGGCTGGAACTGTAAGACGTAATGGAAAAACTGTGGAGGATTAGAGATGAAGAGACATTAGAGATAATTTAGCCCAAACCCCACATTTTACAGGCAGTGAAATTGGGTCTTACAAAGGGCAGCAACTTGCTCAAGGTCACTTCTCTGGATAAAGACAGTATGAGCTAGAGATTATATGTGTACATATAACCCTAACTAACCTCACATCAGGAGATACATATATATATATATAAAACTATGCTAACTGCTATGGAGTGAGTTAGGGTTCATTACTATGTGCTGGGGTTTTTGTATGTCCCTGACCAGTTGTTTTGTTTTCTTAGCAAGCAGTGGAGTAGGCTGTAGTGGAATGCCAATAAGCTTTGGAATCAGACAGGCTTGAGTTCAAAGGCTAATTCTGCCATGATCGAACTGTACAACTTTTGGTGAATTACTTAACTCCAAAAGCCTGCCTCCTTATTGCTACACTGAGGATAATAATATCTGCATCTTAAAATAGTTATGAGTTAAATAGAGATAATATATATAGAATTGTCTGCCATGATACATGGCGCACAGTAGGGGTAATAATATCTGCATTTTAAAATTGTTATAAGAATTAAATAGAAATTATATGATATATATATATAATTGTCTGCCATGATATATGGCACACAGTAGCTGTTTGACCAATATTTGTTTCCTACCCTTTCTTTCCCTTTCCTTGACTATATTACAAACAGACTCTAGCATTTGTACAGAACTTGTCTCTATCTCCCATAGCTGCTCCTGAAAGGTAGATAACAGAACTTCTGTTTGTCTTCAATTCTGTACAAATGACGATGACAGAAAAGTAGATAGATGGGCATAGGTGGAAAATTTAATAAGTATGCATGTAAATAAATGTGTGCAAATGTGTTATGCTTGATCAATATATTTATATATGCAAATGGTGTTTGCTCACCAACAAACAATGGTAAAGTTAAGTACTAAGATGTAACCTTTATCAATACCTCAATATAAACTAACAGGAACAACACAAATTATCTCAGGTAATGAAACAAATACCCTACAAACACCATTAGGAACACAATTACAACAATAATAATAACTGCTCTAATATAACAGAATCCCATTGAATCCAAATCCATACAAAATACAATGTTCTTCGGGTTTCATCTTGTGGTCATTTTTTGAACCAAAGAGTTTTCCTGCATATTGAAATAGAAATCTATAGGCTATCCAAATATTCCAACTAGAAAAGTGGCCAAGAAACCGAGACAGGTGAAATGGGTTGGATGGAGGTCAGGACTCAGCTCAAGGTTGTTTGTCTTTTTCACTAGTTTTCACTAGTTTTATTTTCCTGCATCCTGTTCCCCTTGGGGAGGCAGGGGGAGGGGGCTGGATAAGTCAATCAACAGAGAATGAGAGGAGGCCCAAACATGCCTGTGATGATTCTCATGACAGGGCATCCTGATCAGTGACTCTAACAGCTTTCTCTCCCCTTCCTGCTGGGGCTACCTATAAATGACATCTACGGTAGCTCTCCTAAGCTCAAAAAGTGTTCTCTAGCCTCTAGGTTCTTCTCCTGGCCTCACACCTGCCCAGTAGACCCTGCTTTTCCAGGTTCCTCTCCTGCTGGGTCACTCATACCTAGATTTCCAGGTCTTTGGCTGCCAATTTAACTGGGCAGGCTACCTAGCTTTGATTTCCTTGTCTCTGGAAAACACTGCCTTTGTATGGCCTCAGTCAGCATCCCTAGGATGCTGTCCACTGTTATTTTGGTCAGGTCTAGGATGCATTGTGTAGAATCCCTCTACAAGTGAACATCCTTCTTCTAGAGTTTCTTCTGTTCTTTCTTACTATTTCACCATGTGCTGCATTTGAAGGTCAACATCTCTTTTCTAGCTAAGAGCTAATTTACACTAGATGTGTCCTGTTAACACTGAGACACACACACACACAAAACTGTGTCATTGTTCAGAAGTGATGGAGAAGGGAATCTAGCCCTAGATACTGACAAACATGACTCTGAGAAATATCTCCCATGAGCTGATCTCCTCTGCCTTTCTTGGGTATTCCACCTTCCATCCTCCTGGCAAGACAGCAAGGGCAGGAACCTAATTCTCACTTTATATAGATAATGAAACTGAAGCTCGGAAAGTCAACCCCTGTACCTAAGTCACACAGACAAAGTGGTAGAGACCAGACTTGAACCCAGCTCTAACTGGCTGCAAAGGCCCAGCCATCACCACTCCATGGTCCAGCCTCTTCTGCTAAAGGCAGCTCAGTTTGTAGAACAATCTGGGACACTGAAGAGCAAAGTTGGACTGGGCAATTCTGAATGGTGGGGGATTTGAATCCAGGTGATACGAGAAATTGAGGAACCTGGAAATTGGCCTAAAGAAGAGAGTATTGAAAGGAGCAGATTGGGTAACCATCAGTGAGTGCTTTAAGGGGAGTGGGGCAGGAGCAGCCTTAGCTTTGTTCTCTGTGATATACCGGATAGAATGAGGTGAAAGGGGGAAATAGACGTGCGACACGTAAGAATACTACAAGGAGGCTTCCAACTGGGAAAACTGTACCAAATGTTGGCCAGTGGAGCCTGGTGGGGTGCGGGGGGTGGGGTTGCTTGTCATGACATGTATTGTAAGCAGAGGCTTTGAAAATCACTTAGTGATTTGTTAGAATGCAGCTACATGACAAAATGATAGCGAGAGTGTCTGAGTGGCTACTGTGTGCCACGTATCCTTCTGAACCCTTTCCATGCATCTTCTCAGTGAATCTCCCCAAAGACACCCTGGGGTGGGAACGGTACCCCTTTTGAGAAAACAGACAGCTGAAAGAATTAAATGATTTGCTCAAGATCATACCGAATTGAGAAGAGTTCAGATTTGAACCCAGAAAGTAGGACTACAGAAACTAACCATTTATCCAAGAGACTTTCGACGACCCCTGCTAACTTTGAGATTATATGAAAGCCTCCATTCCTTTCATGATCGTATTTTCTAAGATTAGAGTTAATAGCTTCTCCACCTCTCCACCCTCACAAATATTGTCCATTTTTCATCAAATAGTGATGCTAGGGTTTTATTTCTTTACCATGTCAATGTACAACACATTAAAATGAACAATAACTGAGAATGATGATGAGCCTCTATTAAAAGAGAACAAATTAAAGCCAGACGACACATCTTTACAAACACCTCAGCCATGCACATGACAGTTCTCTGATACTTAAGGACATATTCAAAGAAAATGGCACTTTGAACTATAAATTTATTTGCACTGAAGTAGCGAAGCATCACATGCCCTTGCGTCTATTTCATGGGAGATTCAGTGCCTGGTTTTGACAGCTAGTTCTAATAATAAAAAGGTTTTAAATGTAAGGTATAACAGCGTTCCAATCAGCGCCTAATCAGGGTTATGCTTTTCAAATTATATTGTGTCTGCTTTCACCTCCTGCCTATTATCTGCAATAAAAACAGAAGTGCTTAAGAAAATCCTTGATCTGTGCACATATATTTTTAATATTAATATGTCAGGCCAGTAGCAATAAGGATATTAGGGAAATGATGGAATTCTCCCCCAGCTGGACATGTTAATTGAGAAGCCAAGTTTTGAAGGCAAAGTTCACATTTGTGCAGATGGTGGGACAATGCCGGGTGGCGGCGCAGGTCAGTGTCAGCCCCAGTCCCGGCTCTAATGGCTTGAGTCTCTGCTTTCTACGCGTCAGCTGGTCCCTCTGGGCTGTGTAGGTTGGGGAAGTCTGTCTCTGCATTTTTTTCTGCCCTTGACTCTGGGGTAGTAATTTCTCTGGAAATGTCAATGTGCCTTCTTTAGAAAAAAGCAGGGGCGGGAGGTGGGGGGGACAAAAAGAAGAGGAAGAAAGAAAAAGTTGGTTTTTCTCATTGGAGGAAATATAAATTACAGCTCACCCTGCCCTCTCTTCCTTCCCCTATGAAGAATAAAAACAGTATTCACCTTATTTGGGGAATGGAGAATGTTATAATCATCTCCAAGTAAGGAGTTCAGCTCTCATGGATCGAAGATAATAACTGGCCCAATGCATATTTCCTTTTTTATCTGGTTAGCTTTAGAATTTATCCACATTTATAGCCAATTTTCCACCTACCACTTACTGCCTTTAATGTGATTTGTATATCGCTACCCACCCTTCAAATACAGTAGTTGGTACTAGCAGCCTTTAATAGTTTCAGTTTCCTAAGTGATATAATTATTTATTATCTCTAATTAAAATTCAGAGCTTGGCTTTCAGCATGAGTCTGGATGTGAAGCCCATTTTAATGAAAAGAGCAACTGTGAGCTCTAAATTTCTTTATGAAAGAGATAACTTATATAATCACTGGTAACCTTTTTCAAGAATATTATCTCACTATTTATAAAACAATGCCTCCTTTACTTTAGAAATTGTCATTTGCATATGAAAAAGACATATTTATTGATGCTTTTGACTGATGCACATTTTTCATTCAGGAATGCTCTTTTCATATCACTCATATACCTTTGAATTTCTCTTTGAAAACTCTCTGTTACAATTCTTTAAAAGATTTTCATGTGCACGTCTACACAGGCTTGCACATAAATAGCCATCAAGAAAGCTTTTCATTTTTGGTTTCTTTTAATAATTTCTAATTTGAAAATTCAGAACCTTTATGCTTCCAAAGCCACTTGTGATAAACAATGACTCTCTATATTCTTTCTTCCATCCATAATCCTATAGTTAAAGTCCTTTCCTTCCAGAGAAGAAGTCATGTATTTCTGTCTAACCATGATGAAATTGAACTAAAGATTGTTCAGGCTCCTGCTATGGTAATAGTGGCAGACAATTTCATTTACTTCGCTTTTTTTTTAAAGTAGCTTATCATTTTGCTAATAAACACACTTGGGGAAAATAGGAATCACTACATAATCCTGGTGTAGAAATTTGCTTTACAAAATTTTTCTCATGGAGGGAAATATGGCAGAGTTTAAGAACAAGTGCTTCAGCACGTAACTCAAAGGTCCCTCTTCAGGGTCTTGATTTTGCCAGCCATGGATTTACAATGAGTTGCTGTGATGAAACAGACACCATGGTTTAACTACCACCTTCAACAAAGGGAAATGCATGGATATGACTTTTTCTTGGTCTCCCTATGTTTCTCCTCTTGCTCAAGCCTTCAGTAATTCCCGCGTCAATTTTTTTTATTGTGAAACTCGGTTGAGCTTATGAAATAAAGTGAGAAAGTTGAAACTGTTTTCCAAGAGTTTTCTTAAAATGTATTAGAAAACCTTTCTTAGCTGGGCCATCTAATCACACCCATGTGCATTCTCTTTTTAATTAAGCAAGTTAACTTATTTGGCATTTATGTTTTATGCATGAGAACTCCTAGCTTTCAGATTACTTCATTTTCAGGCCATATAATTCAGAAGCAGAAAGATCCATAGAAACATCTTTATCCAGGTTGTGTTATACAATATCTTTGCTAGAAGAGAAAACACACACATGCCCAAAGGATCTGCCCAAATTAATCAAGACCGAGATTTTGCATTTCTATGAGTTTTGATCAAGGAAGACCTGATGTTTCATTAAGGGAGAGACATTTTATTAACTAAATTTCTTCTATAAACCCAGATGTCAAAATAATGTGGACAGATACTTAACCATACATGATTAACATTGGGAGAGAAATATCTATTTTTATAAGTTATATATACTTTTTTTTAGTTTTATTTATTAATATATATTTTAGATGCCTGCTCAGTGCCAGGCACTATGCTAAGTTGTTGGAGAAAGTGAAGATAAGTGAAGCTTAATTTTTGGTCTCAGGAAATTACAGAGGAAACTGACGTAAGCCCAGCTGAATCTACGGCAATGCCAAATAAGGCAGCATGGGAGAGGTGGAAACTAAGGTGCATGGCCTTCTACACGGATTTATTGCTCAGGCTGCGAGGTAGTTGAAATAGTGGTTACAAGAAAAGCTTTAGGGTCAGATTGTCTGAATTTAAATCTCAGCTCCATCAGTTACTAGATGAGTAACTAGGAAACTGAAGTTTCCTAGTCTGGTCAGATACTTAACCGTACATGATTAACATTGGGAAACTGAAGTTTCCTAGTCTGGACGGATACTTAACCACACATGATTAACATTGGGAAACTGAAGTTTCCTACTCTGTGAATGGGAGTTGCAAATAGTTTCCACCCTTCTCCAACCACTTACCATAGTGCCTGTCACTGAGCAGGCATCTAAATATATATGAATAAATAAAACTACAATAGAAGTGTATGTAAATTATAAAAATAGGTATTTCTTACTCAATGTTAATAATGTGTGGTTAAGTGTCTTTCCACGTTATTTTGATGTCTGGGTTTATAGAAGAAATTTAGTTAATAAAAAGTGTCTCCCTTAATGAAATGTTGGGGTTTCCTTGTCCAAAACTCATAGAAATACAAAAATGAAGCTTCACTTATATTCACCTTTTCCAATCACTTAGCATAGTGCCCAGCACTGAATAGGCATCTAAAATATACATGAATAAATAAAACTACAATAAAAGCATATAAAAGAGTAGAGTATGGATAAGAATGGGGGGTGGTGATAATGGCTCCACTTTATGAGACCTACTTAAGATCAGAAAAAAGAGTAAGCAACTCTCCCCAAATGAAAGGGGAAATAAGACAAAATAGAGTTCTATATATACACCAATAAAAGCACTATCAATTTTAGTGTAGAGAAAAAAGTCTGGATTTGATGGCGTGGTATTCTGCAGTGCTATTAATTATTTCATTCAAAGTTGTGAATATTATAGTATCATGAAAAAGGCTGCAGATATGTAATGAAGTATGAAGTTTCTTCTGTATATCATACAATTTCATTTTGGTGTTGAGCATTTGTGAAGTCGGTGCTCTCAGAAAACGGGAGTGTATTATTCACTTGCTAAAACAGAACTGTAAATTTATTAAAAGTTTCTAAGTAGAGTAAATGTTATGTGACAGAAATACGTAATTTATTTATAAAATATTTAGATAAAGTAGTAGTTAAATCTTAACTCTTTGGTGTAATTGGTTTATTAAATGTATCTAATTTGATTTTGATTTATAAAGATGAGCCCTAACAATTTACACTAGACTAATAAAAAACAGCAAAGTAGGTCTTTTTTGAATAACACTTTACTCTTCATAGTGAAAGCCTCCCTTAGTCTTTTGTAGAAACTTTTCCTGGTGTGATTTTATATTTTAGGAGGTTTCACCATATCAAATGAGCCTGTTTTTACAAAGTATCAGCGAAACAATTCAGACCAACAAAAAAGAGTCTGATTTTTTTTTTAAGTATTCGGAGTACACTGTCAATGTACCATTTCTCCCTCTTTCCCACAAAGCACAAAATTTATGTCACTTGATTTCACCAGATATTCTTTTCATCTAATCATTACATGATCCTTGGTACCTCTGTTAAGCATTAATGCATTTTGCATTACTTACTGTCAATAGCAAATCTAAGGTATTCTAAACTTAATTTTAGGTTTGGTCTCTTTTAGTAATAGGGAATAAATATTGCTGCACTATTGTCAGTGTTAATGCAAATAACAGAAGCTTTAGTATATCCACTGACAATCCATTAATACTCTGGTCAACTTGATTAACATTGATTCACCGTATACATGGGTTGTTAGAAAATCTATGTTGTATGTGGTCAGTAACAATATAATTACTTACTGTAAACGTGTCCAGAGATCTGCTCTATATTTCATTATTATTACCACAGCTTATTCACATGAAATTATGGTAGATCTTCAAGTCCACAGTCTTTGACCACAGACCCAAGCAGGTGTTTGTTTAATACTTTGGTCAAAGATCAGTGAGTTAAAGGTTAGGCCAGGGAGAGTGAGAATAGAGGGGTCATCGCACTTGCAGGAGGGGGTGAGACTTGATCTTCTTGGGTCTGGAACGGTCGAACCCCAAGGTCACCCATTAGTGATCCTGCCTTTAAGGACTGTGAGATGTCAACAATAAATTCACCATGCCAGAACCTTTAACCCTCTTAATGCTGTGAACACCAGGAGCCAAGGCCAAAACCCAGAAGCAATGGACCCAGGGAGAATTATTCACACAATTGTCTGAGGGATATGGCATTTATGTCCTTTAGGCTTGCCTCTGTTAGAGCAGACAGCTAAGAAAAAATGTTAATGTTGTTTGATGTTCAAACTTTCCAGACAAACAATACACCCATGCATGGGGTATAGACGTTATACAAATATGGTGCAAATAGCATTGTTGAATTGTCACATTGTCATTCTGCAAGGAGTGTATCCAAGTAACAGAGATTCTTAATGTAAGATTTGTTCCCTCTCCACGTTTAGAAATAATCAATTCATTAAAGATAATGGAATTAACACGTGATGTTAGAATATTTCTTTCTTAGTAAATGCAGAATTAACATGGGGAAGACAACACATTTTAAGAAAGCCTAATGCTAAGATCTCAAACTTAATTTTGCTTAACATACAAATCATTCCATCAATTAGTCAACTCCAAATTTATTGTCAAGATTCACGTAGTGTGGGCAAAGAGAGCTTACTGTGCTTCTGTGAACATTGTTAAAGTGAGTGTGGAAGCTTCCACCAAGTGGTAGCTGTGTCATAAACTGAAACCTTCTGGGACCAATGAGCATTTATAAATATCTTCTGCATGTGTTATAATTATTTCTAAAATTCAATCGTTTATCAAATATGTTACCCTATGCTTTTCTAAGTCAGCCCCCTCCCTATAGCTGTCTAGACTGAATATGCTCAGATTTAAATTAGCTATGAACATCCTGTTGATACTAACCCAGCTTTTTTAACACTTAAAATGGCTATTCCATCCTCAAACACAGATTTAAGTTCAACCCACTGTTGGGAAGCAGGTTTTCTCTAATATGCCATTAGCAGGACTGTGGGACTGAGAAAAATAAGGAAAGTCGGTCATTACTTACAAAGCAAGAGTCATGTTATGGTCCTGAAAGCAGTATCCTAAAAAGAGGCAGAATCAGGACCAAGACATGAGTGATGAATGTGCACTATGGCGAATCCCTTGCTTTTTGAAATGGGTTAGAATACTGAGTGGCAACATTAATTTGTTCTTAGTCTTATTCCCACCTCTGAGTTATAGACCACCTGGTTTTCCTGTGGTATTAGCATTTATTAAGTCCAGTATCTTTCTTGAACAGGTGTCCCAATTTAGATGATAAATTACGTGGCCACTCTACCTAAAAGTATGTTTGAGTACATCATGGTGTAAAAGCAGTGGCATACATGCTAAGTGCTGGCTGGCTCGATACAAAGAGGGCAGAGATTCTGCCACAGACCTAAGGAATTTACAATATAGTATATGGTAGAGATGGGACCTACCCCAAGTCAGAATGTTCTGGATGTAAAGTGCTTTAGAGAGAAAAGAGAAATTAATTCCAATCAGGGTAATTCACCAAGGAGCTGAAGCAGTAAAAAGAAAGTAGGGCTTAGAAGGAAGCACATTGATTGGACTTCAATACAAGGTACGTGAAGGAGAGGGAGATGGGCCAGGTCACCAAGACTGGGCTATGTCGTGGGAACTCCAAACATTGATTAAGGTATTTAGACCTGTGCTATAAGGAGCTGGGAGTCTGAGTCAGATATCTGTCTCAGGGAGATATTGCTTTCAAATATATATATTTGAGAAGGAACTATTAGAGAATGTCTAGGAGGCTACTGTCCAGGCCAGGGAGAGAAGCCAAGGACATTTATTTAGCAGTTTTACAGTACTAGGTTTGTCAAGTATGCTATCTCATTTAATATTCAGAACAAGTTTATGAGGCAGGTATCATCATTATCATCATCGTCATCATCATCATCATCATTATCATTGTTATTATTCCTGTAATTCTTTTGCAAAGAGACAAACAGTATTAAGGACGTTAAGTTACTTGCCTGGGTTCATAGTCAACCAGTGCAGAATCTGAGTTTGAATCCATTTCTGCTATGATTCCAAAACCCTTGCACATTCTAGTATAACATCACACTGTCTCTCTGGAACAGAGGTAGAACTTAGCGCCAGCACACATTTTGAGGTATCTAAATAGAATCCCTGTTTCATTATTTCAGGCAAACACTACATAACACATCTGTTTTGTGCTCTATCAAATTCAATAGAAGAAATGTATGATTTCTTTTTGAGGAAATAAAGTTTACCTAGCCCCTATAAGAGGGCTTCAGAAAAGCAGTAGAGCACAATCACTTGATTTTATGGGATATTTGAATTCAATGTGCTTCTGAACAAAACTTCACAAATCACGGGTATATGCAAGATCTCTGGTGAGCCCAAGGAAGTAAATGAACCAAAAGTTCCGGGATGAGGTATGAAAACACACAAACGTCAAAGTTTTTTAAAAATGGCAGCTTTCAGACTCAATAGTTAATTCCTTCTTTCTTGTCTTCATTTCCATTACATGAATCAAACAAAAAACTGATAAGATTCTGAAGCAACAACAACAAAATTCAATGTATCTGATACAGCAACCTGAACAGAACAGAAAAGAAAAACAAGAAAACCCTTTCATCTAAGTACATTTAGAGCCATGAACTTAACAACCAATGGCTTCTTCAAGAAAACTGGGAGGCATTCATTTCTATGTATTTCTGTCAAGGGGCATAGAGCGAAAGCGAAAAAGAGTAGGACACTTTGGGATACTTTGACCTCTTGTGAAAATTTAATAGACATTTCAAAAATGACCCAGAATGGTAATCAAATAGAGCCCAGCTCCTGGTTAGGTTGGAGAATATTTAGCTCATCTTACAAATGGGCTGCCCGTTCTCAGGCATACAGTGAGTGACGCTGGATGCACCTGTTTATTTTGCTCTAATTACACAAGAGTATATTTTGGGTTGAAATCATTAGCTCCAACAAATGAAATCCCTATTTTTATTCAAGTAAACATAGAAATGTTTAAATGATTCTGCAAATTGAGGACATGCACCAAAGACAACAAAATTATGACAACAAATTATGTAAACTTTTTAAAAAATCTTATTATATTTTTCCCTGAAACTAGAACATCTACAATATGTTTCCATTTTGGTAATGTGTGCATTGTTGTTGCTTTTTTTCCCCCAACTTCCAACATCCTTTGCAAATAACACATTTTTTTCTAAAAATAAGAAATGGCTGTAAAACTTAGAGAAAAAATATGCTTGTCTAACCATAATTTTTTTAGAGAAAAAAAAAACCCAAGCTGCTTTAAAAACTGAAAGACAAAGAAAGTATATTTCACTATAAATTATTCATTGCACTCATTTTGGATCAATATTTATAGATATTCACAGGCTTTTTATAAAGCTTGGGAGATTCTTTTAAATGTCATAATTTCCTTCTCAAAGCCAATGTCAGAAGCACAGCTTAGCGCTGACAATAAATGAACACTTGAGGTGCATGCCCTATTTTTTCCATCCTTTAGCATCAGGGCAGCTTGAAACACTGTGGGTTTCTGCCACCATTCTACCAAAACACTCCATTACTGACCTACTACATTCTGCCAAGTGGTTGCATTTTATGGGAACAAATAAACAAAGAAACTGGTCATCCCTTCCCATTGAATGAGAGCAGAGATGTGGCCACTATGATGACTCTCCATTGAGGAATTTGGGGCAAAGACTTTTGCATTCAATCCCATCAACTCACATTAAGTGAGCAATAAAGGTTCCTAGAAAATATGGGTTGGGGGAGACCTGGTAACATCTCACAGCTTTCTGGAGAATGGCTTCTTGCCTATGGTCTGCTGGGGACAAGCCTGAAGATGAGGTTTAGAAGATAGAGGGGCGTAAATCAGAGAATGTCCTGCCAATCAAATATTACCTGCTTCACACCTTTGATGCCCCCCAAGAATTCAGATTTCTCTACCATGAAAAAAAAAATCAGCACCCACAGGGCTGTCTTCTCAGGCCCTCTGCCAGGAGCATTGTTACAGTAAGAGAAAAAGAGGTTTAAAAGCAGCCACAGTGAATTCACCTACCCTGTTTAAGAAGCAAAAAAAAAAAAAAAGTCTCTTTGCACCATCAGAAAAAGTGTTTTATTTGCACCTTCCTAATTAAGACAGTAGAAATAGTTTAAAACTATTAAAATACAATATGAAAATAGAATTTTAAAAAATTACTTGCCCTTCTTAATGTAAAGCAATGGGATAAGTGAGAGAATTTGTAAATTCTAAGTATAATAAAAAATCAAAGAGGTCATCACAGTTAGTTTTACTGACTGCACAAACAATTTTGCTTTTTATTATATTAAAGAAGTGGAACCAGTGAAATTGTGTATTTGTTAATGGTTTTGTAGGAATAAAAAAATAGAGTCTAATTATCAAAATCGAGATCTCAGCGCAACCAGGTACCCTCATCTGGGCCTTGCAACTCTTGGTCTTTCTGTGTCACAAATGGGTGCTCTCAGAACAATAGTGGGGCTTTCAAAGGGCAAGATAATTCAGCAACACAGCCAGTGTCAGTTTACATTGAATGCTACCATGAAAAGCTCTTGCGCCCTTCATTCTTGATCTTAAAGTGATCACTTCATTAAAATGGTTCTTTTGAATAAATGCATTGCCTTCCCAAGTAATGACAGCCATTCAGTCACTGGCTACATTAGAGTGTGTAATCTAGAATATTTTAAAAATGATTTTAGCTGCAAAATGCCTTGGGAGTCTTCAGGTTGAAAGGTATTACATCACTAGGAGCAATCATTAATATCAAACATTACCTTTAGACAAAAAGTGCTATCTGCAAACTTGGATGCTTATCAAAAGAGTTACAGCAGCTCTTATGGAAAATGACTGATGGTAATCCGAGGATGACTTTTCCTGAGTGGGGCGTAGGCCACGCTCTAGTGAAGAATAAAGCATTTCAGCTAAACTTGTTTTTTCTAATCCACAGATATGTCCCCAATTGCAGCTGATTTTTTTCTCTTTCTTGATCAAAAAGCACACCAACTTGGGGCCAATGCCAATAAACACCCTTTCTATTTATATTTGAACTGCCCTGCATCTCCGGAGAGCTCTGATGCAGTCCAAGATCTTACTTGAAGCCTGAAGCCATTTCCTCAGAGTCTTTCTTACAAGACTCCAATGCCTCAGTGACTTTCTGCATCAGCAATTCCATCTTTGGGGCACGAAGATTGATTTTCTTTCTCCCTGTGAGTGAAAGTCCAGAATGTGTGCCCCCTGCATACTATCCTGAGAGACCGACAATACAACCACCAGATCAACTTGAAAAACTCATCGGGGGGGCCCTCCAACCACCTCTGCACTTCTCACTAGGTTAAGTGCTCCATATATCAATGAAGGCAAGACCCACTCACCCCAGTTCCCACCAGAGCTGCACGCTGGAGTTATCTTTAGCTGAAGTTTTGTAATGCTCCACGTCTCCTACATAGAAAATCTACACACAGCATCTCAGTGCATGCATGAACATTCAGGATGCAATCTTGAAACTGGGGCCTGAAAATCACATACATCTTTGTTCAGGGCTGAAGTAAAAATAAGGTGCTTTGCTTGATTGATTAGGAAATCATTAATGTGGTCATATATATGTGTGATTTACACATATTTGGGGTCATTTTAAATACTCAAACTGAGTTAACATATAAATGAGTTGCTTAAAAATAAGAGAATTTTTTGTTTTGTTTTGTATTTTAGAACTAGAAAAGTCCTCTTTTAAAGCAAGCTTGATAATTTCAGGAAAATAGTTGAATTTTTAATTAAAACAGAGATTGGGAAAAGGCAACATTGATGAGCATCAACGATATATCTGTTTGTAATAGATTATTTTCTGTACTTTAAGAAAGTACTTTCTGTTTTATGCAAGAAAGATTGAGAATTAGGACAGGGTAGAGGAGGTAGGTGGGGAAATTCAGACATATAATCTGAACACACATGAAGTAGAGTAGCCAGGCTCCACAATATAGACCTACAAACTTATTAAAGAGTGATGACATTACTTTCCCACATGCAAATTAATGTTGTTTATTGTTGGCAAGAATATGAGAGTCATAATATGGCACTCTTTCTAAGTTCTACATCTATATAAGCAAAATAAATAATGATGATAGAACCCAAATTGGTCGAAAACTCAAGTTATTTTAATCACTATTAGACTATAGTCTTAGCTAGAAAGGGCATTTGTAATTTCCTCATTATCATTTGATTATTGAAATTTTCTGGAAGAAGATTGCAAAAAACTTCACCTCATTCTTTGAAAAACATTAAGCAAACAAATATTGCCTTGAACCAAGGTATAAAAATTGGTGATTTAGCTTTTTTGACATAATCCATACAATAACTGAAATTTGATTACACTAGTATGATATTTCAAATTTGAAATTTAAAAATTTAAATTATTGCAGTGTGGTTTGTCTTTAAAAACCATCGTCTATAACACGTATCTTTAGAAAAGTGACTGTTATATTTTCTGGTGTTATATTAATATTACTTGTGCTTTGTTTTACTTGCAAATGATGTATTTTATTTGATATTTTGTTCTCCATACTATGATCACTTTAATATTTTCTGATACAAATTGATCTATAAGTTGCCAAATAAACATTCTTTATCAGATCACATGTATAACATTCGTTCAGATCTTGTTTATCAAGACATCTTTTACAAAATCCTGTACATTTTCAAAAGATCCTATTGAGATAAAATTCGAAGAAAGGATTCTTAAATGAAAGAGAGAACCTCTCCAATGTCTGAATATTTAAGCATCAAATTCCTATAAAAATGTATCATGGTTATATGAAAGCACATAACCTTATAAAGACTAGGTACACTTATCTTTTATCTCACATAATAAAAATAAATAAAAGACCAGAAGAGATTCACTGTCTTTCTAGTACCCTCATTAGCAAAAATCTGGCAAGCAAACTATCACGAGTAATATTATTTAACAACATTTTTTTTTTTTTTGGTGGTAGGGGGTGGTGGTGAAAGGGCAGATTGAAATGATATATGTCAAATATTAGTAGCCTTTTAAGAAGCCATCGCCCATGGCCCTTAACCCCTTACAGATGGCAAATAAGGTGCAGAGCAAACGAAATTAAGATGATAGTGTGTTGACAGGAGCAGGCAGATTCCAGTTTTCATCCCTTCAGACAACAGGAATGACATCGCATCTTTTCAAACTGACACATTAATGAATTTAGCAACACCTGAACTTTTCTGGCAAGAGACACCTTTGACACCAGCAGGTTCTTTCGTGTCAGTAATAATAGGATTCTGTATCATTCCCCGACTCCATATTTGATGGCAGAATTACCTTTTGGGCCCTAACAAGTTGACAGGGTTTCATTTTGCTTCCTCTTTTAATGACATCTTCTTTGCAGGTGAACTGGAGATGTAATGACTTCCTTTTTTGTCTTGGAGGATTCCTAAATGTCATTGAGAGACCCAAGACGTCTCAATCTCACTTAATGCAAACGGAAAACCAAGGGTTTTTAAAGGTGAAATGGATCTTGCTAATGAAGAAGTATCACTCTTCGTGGGGCATGCAGCTTGTTAGTTCAAGTTAGGTGAGTGTCACAGGTTAGGGTTCAAGCATGACGTGGGGTGTGACTAAAAATGTCATCTTTTATTTATCCAGCTTTTAGAAAACATAATTGAATGGCTGGGCAACAAAAACAGGGAATCCTTTCTGCATTTGGGATCCAAAGAGAAAGTTAATGAGCTCTTGCCTTAAAAATGTGTGATGATGGGGTCCCAATTATGATAAAGTTTAAATATGTGAACTTTAAATATGTGAACAGTGAAACCACACTGTAAATACAGCTGCCTTATTCATGGGGACCAGAAACTGAAGTTTTCTGTTTATCTTAACTCTGCAGTGATTTTATTTTTCCCGTGAGTGTGACTCAGTAGTTACATAGTTATCCCTTTGTTTCATTTGCCTTCTTTTCCACAATAAAAGGGCAAGAAAAACAATACTTGTAGTTATCATTAACTTGCAAAATGGTCATGAAGCCCAAAGAAGGATGGGAAGACTCCTCTCAGACTTAAAAACTTGGCAACGTTAGAACTTCCTACACGTTGAAATCATATAGAAATTCTCTATTTGCTGTTTTTTTTTCCAATTTTACTTATCTGGCTGGTCACCATATGGGGGAAATATAAGAAGGGAAAATCCAATTCACACAGTGACATAAAATCCATTGTGGGTGAATAAAGCCATAGCTCCCCAGCAAAACCAGACTTAAATGGGGAAGTGCTTGACCAGCACAGAGAGGGTTAAAGAGACACTGTCTCAGCTGTCAGCTCACGGTCACCCTCAAATGACCAAGATATGCAGAAAATAATGTCCAATATTATTAAATGATAATATTTCCGACCAAGCTAAACTAATTAGCAGACTGTACTTCGCTTGTGACAGCATTTTGCCTTTCCTTTTTTTTTTTTTTTTTTTGCCTTAAAATCTATAATTGCAACAGCCAAAACTTTTCAGACCCAGCAGGTTCCTTTGAGAAATGCAAGATCTAACCATTTTAAGAGAGGGCCATCCTAGCAAAGTAGCTCCTCTCTTTCCTTTTTTTCAAACTTTTCAAATCCATATAATTAGAAACAGTTAGGTTTACCCATCACCTTTATGAAACAAAAATTATTCATTAAAAGATGAGGATGGTTTCTCAATGGAAATACTTATATGAACCATGGCCCCCATGCCATTTTAGGAAAAACACGCAATTACACTTGGTTATAACAGGTAAAATAATGACTTTTTCACCTGTCAATTGCTAGCTTAAAATTCCCACACATGTAGGCCATTTCTGTTTCATCTGTTCTTTGAATTTCAGCTGCTTTGCTTTTCAATGCCTCCGTTTCACTGGTGTCTCCTTTGTGTCTGAGACTCACACTGGGTTCTCCCTCTTTGGTGCTGGGCTTTCTTTTCACAGTGACATTTCAACATAAACAGTCAATATTCATTACCTCAAAGGAGACTTCCCTCCTATTGCTGACCAATTAAATACCAGCTGAGATAGGCAGACAAAGGTAAAAGGAGCTGTAACACAAGACAGGCTTAGAGCATAGTTTCTGCTCCCTTAAAGGAAGAAAAATTGTAATCAAAACAAAGAGAGCTGGGGATTTAGGGACTATCTCTATCCAAGAGACACAATTCCGCGGGATATTATGGTTCCCTATCTTTTCATCTGGCACACTGCAGAGTGTGGGGGTTTTGTATTATTTTTGTTGTTGTTTTTAATAATTCACCACCACGCATTTTTGAGGTTTCACTGAGAAGGACAATCAGCCCTTAATTAGTTCCTGACTGTAGATGGCCATATTGGCATAGGCTGTTTACTCAGATGCTGGTGGACCTGACCTTTATTTTCTTATTCTGCTGCCTAATTTGATTTAGCTTGATTTCTGTATTTCTCTACCGCATAAGAGCAACTCAGGAGGCGCCACTTAGAACATCTGTTGAGACTGAGCCCTTTCTGCTGAACTCTCCACTGTATCGGGAATTGCTGGGAATGGCTGTGAGACTCAACTGAGTCCTCTGAACTGTGTATTCACTTCAGGGAAAAATATAAAAAGGGGTTCTCGTATATTTCCTTGAATCATTAAAGAGCTCAACTCCCTTCCCACCCCATCCGCCCCTCCCCCATACCCACACACTCTCCAGGATACACAGAAAAATGTAGGGCAGTAATGGAGCTGTTTTCTTAGGAAACTTGGATAGGGCTTTTGTTGTTGTTGTTGTTTTAAATTCTGCAAATTTCAAACTATTTCTTTGTTTCTTTTTCAGAATTCTGGGCAGTAGGCGTGTGCCAAGCTGCAAGACTTTTTCTCCTCCTAAATGAATTGTGCAGTAAATCAGGCATTTGGATCTTTCCCTTGTGAAGCTATCTCACAAGTAAGCCACTTACTCCACCTTCACAGAACATTCCCCACTTCAGCAGCAAGGGATCACACAGGGTGCTGATTTTGACATTCAAAATGCACCCTGGATTTAAAGGGCTATAACCCAAACTCCAAACTGCTATCAGGACTTCTATCCATGAATTCCACATTTCCTTAAGGACTGACTTAGATAAAATTATCATGCAAACAGTGACCCTAAAGCAGAAGGTTACATATAAATAAAGCACACACACCCCATTCATTTTCGTAAACTTACATATGCATTCTAGCTTGGTCAGCAACTCTAAAAGCAATTACATTATTCCTAAAACAAACAAACAAAAGTCATTCTAGACTGCAATCTCTACTCAAATTCCATTAGAAATAGAATTAAAATAGTGATCAATACTCGAAGCAATGCATAGTCCAAAATATGTGTGTCATATTAATTAGCTGTTTGAGAGAAGTGATATCCCAGTTTAATTTTCTGAGAGTCCCTCATGAATTATTTCTCTGCTTTGTCTTTTGAAAATGAACATGCAGTTAATACAGGACGGTAAACTTTTATTTATCCGGATGTCTTTTATAAAGAAAAAAAAAAAAACTTTGGCTCATAGGAATTGTGGTCCCCTCCCCTCTATCCCAATCCCTAAGCCAGATTAGGTGAATTTAATCATCAGAGAATTTTATTTTTCATTTGTGCTTCTAGAAGCTAGAGGGCACAAAAGAATGCTTTTACCTTGCCTTGTCTTTTTTTTTTTTTTTTTTTTTAATCACTCACTGGAACTATATAGACTTAGAAATAAACAAAAATACAAGGGAAGCTGGTGGATTTCCTCGTACCTTCCTTCCTCAGATGTCAACTTTTCCTATTTTCATTCCAGCAGGGATACAAATTCCAAATGACAGGAATATGTGAAAGTGTATAAGAACTTCATCTTCCTAAAATAAAGAATAAACCCCCAAAGAATGAGAGACTCAAAGTGAGGCAAAATTGTTCCAAGTTTGGTCCATTGTTACGTTTCTGAACTATTTTGTAAAGCTCTTTGTTCAAAAGCAATCTAAACACACATTTAACCTTTTTCATTCTAGCATCTTAAATATTAATGTTGGTTGTGATTCTGCATAAACAACATCTATTATTTTTGCACTAATAAGAGGCTTACAAGAATAAACATGAAAGGCTTGAAACAACCTTCCTGTCAATTAAGAAAGTCAGTAATATTTCAAGCGAACACTTTCTGCAGATCTCAGCAACTGCAGTCCGTGTAGGAAACGCATGCTTCCAGTCACAAAAAAGGCTCCGATCCACGACTCTAAGTTTTGCAAACCATCTCTCACACACACTTATACCCACCCCCGCCCCATCTTGTAAAGCTAGCTACTAATACTCAATAGTAAAAGGCAATCTTTTTGGACCATTTATCTGAACGCATAATAGTTTGGCGTTTTTCTGCAAGAAACACTAATAAACCTCAGGAGGAGTCACATCTGTTGCTGTAGTACAAAATGGGTTGGGCCTCAATAGCATAATATATATAAACACTTTTTCCCCCTAATGAACCGTACCACCCCCTTAGGCATAAATGAGTTGGATCTGGATTGAGTGCCATTTGCCAAATTGTAAATTGCCTACATTTATTTTGGGAGTGCACTAAACAGAGTGCTAATTGCCTTGTTTAGCACTTTCCTTTCTTTCATTTGCACTGGTGTAAAATCTTAGTAAATTAACTCAAGGCTTTTATTATGTAGGTAGCATTTGAACAACCAAGAATTAGTGAGGAGGCAGCATGAAAGGACTGATAAAAGAGGAGTTGGCTCTACCCATAATGCCATTTATATGTCCCTTGAATTAAAAGGATGGAATTAACTTTTAATCCTTGGGCTTTTTAAATAGCTGATGTTAACACAGAATGTATTACGCAGCCATTTTATTCAAATTTGCTCACTTAAAATGTGTAGAATGTTAACAACCATGATCGTATGAGGAAAGTGCAGCTAGCTGTATTCATATACACAAGTGTATATATTAAGATTCATTCCAAATAGCAATTTATGTAGCTGCAGTCAATTGCATAGTCAAGATTCCGGCTTATTGTCAAAGACAAAACACTCCAAAGTCATTAACATCCACTGCTGTGCAGTAGCCTATGTAAAATGAGTTGGGAGTCTCGTTGCCACTCTTAATGGACAGGTGTGTGTTTCAGAAAAGCCATTACCAGATTTAGCATAGCACAGAATGCATGCTGGTGGTTTGACTGCAGAGGATAGAGGCAAAATAGCCCCCAGGGCTGAAGGGCTTGTACTCCTACAGGTGGCCTCCTGTGAGGGGATTGTCCAGGGAGCTGTGGAATCTCACAGATGCAGGGCTCCTGAGGTAAACAAAGACTTTTCTATTCTCAGTGTGCTTGCTTCCACTCTTTTCATTAGGTTTTCCAGATCCTGTCGAAACCAGGGATAAACTCTCCACTTTTTCCTTTCAAAAGAAAAGAAAGTCTGTTGCAAATGATGATTTAAGTGGAAAGCAATAAATAAATAAATCATCTTTGTTTTCTTTATACCCTTCTGTTTAAAAATCATAAAAGTTGTGTTTAGATAGAAGTCTGCCTACATGGAAAACCGAATGATAAAAAAGTACGCTTCAGTTCCTTCTTCACATTTGTATTAACCTCCCATCCACAGAGATCTGCAGGTAATTATGAAGAAACTAGAGAAGAGTCTTTACATGATGACAAACTCCTTGGCTTTTAGGAGGCTCTCCTAGGCCTTTATGTTGGAGCATATTAACTCTGGAAATGCTTTTCTGAAAAGGCAGAGTTCATGTTGCGGGGATAGCAGGGAACACATGTTTCCTAGTTCAAGATAAAGGCCATGGAAAAAAGTTTTGGGGTGGCGTCTGTATACAGAAGGGCAATCAGTATTTGCCATATTGCAGGTCATTGTTAGTCCAAGTGGAAAGATAACTCAAGCCTGAACAATTTTATCAGCAGAAAAGAAAGAGTATGTATTTGGCTTTAGTATTCCCTAAAATCCAAATGGTCTCAGAGTAATTTCTTGATAGGTAAGACGTTCATGGTAAGAAGGACTTTGAAGTCAGGCAGACATACGTGGATCCCAGACTGACCATTGAACTCTGATCTCTGGCAAGTGATCTCTGGCAAGTGACTTCAGCTTTCCGTGTATCTGTTTCTTCATCTCTAAAATGGGAAGGTAATACAAATGCATACGTGCTATTGTGTGAATTATATGACAATGCATTTAAAGTGTCTAAAATGTAATATGCACTCAATAAATGTGAATCCACCCTCTGATCCTCTTTTTATCTTTGTTCACCTCTAATCCCACCTCTTCATTTAGGTAATGAAGAAAACTCCCTGCTTAGATATTAGAAGATACAGTAGTATAATTATTTTTGTTTTATTAACGCAGGGCTTAACAAAAAAGTACTCCCCTATATAATATCTGAGGGAAGAATAAATTAATAAGAAAAAAATGTTAATCAATGTTTTAACATTTTAACTGGAATAATACTAATAAAGGAACGATGTGGTGGGAATATGAGTTGCCAATATTACTTAATATTAATCCACCCTCCTTCCCACTCAGACTCAAAAGGAGCTGGCAGTTTTAACTATGTGTATAATTATAGAAGACATTTATTTTATATACATATGGATATATAGTATAATATATATTATACTAGTGGCTTTGTGATGAAACATGTTTGTGAAATTTCCAGAACAGAATGACTTGGATTCCTACACACTTCTCTGGATGCTATGAAGTCTAGCTATCACTCAACAGCAAACTGTGGTTTTATAAAAGTTTTTCATGAAATAAGATAGGATTTAACGTATTTCCAAAACTAATTTACTTGCCAGGAAAACAAAAAGATGGCACAATGACAAAACTTTAGCTGATTTCCCATTTAAATAGATAGCATATTGACACATGAAGGCTGGAGACAAACCAGACAGGAGAAGGCTGAGAGAGGATATTTTAACTTATGTGATTTATTTTAGGTTCTTCATAATATAAAGTGTCTTCTAATTCAGGGTGATTGCCATTTTTAATAGGAAGACTTAATAGAACTTATTTAGTTCTACAAAATAATAGTCCCATGTGAAATAATGTAGGCTTCTCTTAAGTCATATGAGAATGCATTTATTGACTAATCCTTGGTTAGTGTTAAACTGTGCTGAAGATTGGTCTTTAGGTTCACCCTCAAGGAACTGATTCCGTAGTTATCAATGTGAACACTTACACTAACAGGAGTCTTGGCCAACCAATTCAGAAAGGGGGCATTTGGTTTTCCATGAGTCCTTCACCAAGGGCAGAAGCAAAATGCTAGTCATCTATTCTTTAATTAAAGAAATGGAGAGTCTGACTAATGAGAGATGTTTCTACCATGTCCTTCCAATGTGTTTTTCTTTCTTAAACCCTTAGGCAAATTGTCTAGAACTTAATCTTTCATGCTTCAAATTATTCCTTGAACAAACCCATAATTTGTAGGGGTTTGCATTTTAGCCTGTAAAAGAGGTAAGGGTACTTCTGATTCTCCATTTCCTAGTTTTTCTCCCCACTCATTTCTTTGATCTAATCTGTGACATTTCAATCTATTATCAGGTACTGGTAAAGAGGAGCTTTAATGGAAACTATTCAAATAGATGAGCCTGGGTTCTTTTGTTTAAAGAAAAATGTGCTCTTTGTGGGTTATTTGCCCATTATATTGAATGTTATGATCCCTGGGATCTCTTCTTTTTGTTTTTTGATATCCATAACTCTTGTGGCTTGCAATCCACTTCCATCTTGAATAAACTTGCCAAATGTTCAATGAGTGTGTAATTTTGGCAATAGCGAAATTGAGTACGAAAGTGTTGTGCATGACTTTTCACAATTATGCCACCTTTCTTATGAAAGATGCCACCAGTTTATCAATAAAATCTTAGTGTAAGGTTGCAGTTACCTAGTATTTATCCAATTTGTAATGGCCTGGGCTATGTGTGTAATACAGTGTTAGTTTTCATTCATTGGAAACATTCTGGCCATGAAACCTTAGCCGGACAACACTTGCTAATCCAGAGTAAAGCCTGAAGGAGAAAAACAGAAAGCCTCATCCATTACATTCTCAGCCACCATGATGAGATCAAAACCAAATATACTCTAGATAGATGATTCATTGGGCTAGTCATGAAATATAAAGCCTCTCACAATCCCAGATGTTTTCTGAGACATATCTAACCGTGCGCATAGTAGAAGAGAGGCCTATCCTGCAAGCTTGATTAAATACTAAGTCAATTGTGCCAAGAAACTAATGTCTAGAGACTGGAGGAGGCTAGCAGTTTTGGTAGCATTGTTTCTAATAATAAGACGAAGAGGTCTGGCACATGCTCATTTCTATCTGCATATGATATACTGCCCATTCTAACTACTATGCATAAAAGATCTGTACATGTGTCTTCAAAATCTTAACAATATTTTCCTTTCTATTCTAGGAACTGGAGCTAAAAATACTCAAGTGATTTTTAAAATAGAATTTATAGAAGTTCCTTAACTGAACTTGTTGCTTTAAAAAAGTTTGCTCTGTTCTTCTAGCAGGAGTTTACTTAAGAAAACAATCTTAAATGAGAGGAAGCCTTAAAAATGATTTAATTGCATCTTTTCTTATTAGTATTATTTCATATTAAATAAAACATTCGCTATAACCCAAATGTTCAACTCAGAAGACAAAGTGTCATGCAACCCAAATAAAAATTATGTTTATGGCCGGGCGCAGTGGCTCACGCCTGTAATCCCAGCACTTTGGGAGGCCGAGGCGGGCGGATCACGAGGTCAGGGAATAGAGACCATCCCGGCTAACATAGTGAAACCCCGTCTCTACTAAAATACAAAAAAAATTTAGCCGGGCATGGTGGCAGCGCCTGTAGTCCCAGTTACTCGGGACACTGAGGAAGGAGAATGGCGTGAACCCAGAGGCGGAGCTTGCAGTGAGCCGAGATAGAGCCACTGCACTCCAGCCTGGGCGACAAAGCAAGACTCGGTCTCAAAAAAAAAAAAAAAAAGAAGAAGAAAAGTATGTTTATAAAGATTCCAGTCGCATGCAATGATATTGCCTGAGGAAAAACATAACATAATCCAATTTATGTATTATGACATTATCTTGACTCTATAAGGAAGAAAAATGCAAAGATAATTAGAAGGAAATGGACTGGGCCACACAAGATCACATTGTTTGAGCAGGAAGCTAAGATTGTGTGAATTTTTGTCTACTTTAATATACTTTTCTCCATCATGTTTTTATAATTTTATGAAAATAGTAAATAAATGAAGGAAAAAAGTATTTTTCACAATGGTTGCTCACAACCGTTTATTTGTGGAGATGGGAGCACAGTTAGCGATCTAAGAATGAAACACCCTATATGTCCACCTGTCCTCACCCCTCACCTCTTTGTATGTCCAAGATAACACAAAAATCAATGAACCAAAGGAACAATAGCCTTGGAACCTAACAATGGGCTCCTTTTCTGAATGAGAAACAAGCTGGGGATACCTTCATTTGTTGGCTTCCTTTTCTAGGGAATAGTATGAATGATTATATTTTAGACTTGCAGAATTCCTTGTTCTCATATTTCATTTGGAAGGTAAAAAGAAGAGAAATTCTAGTTCCGCTTCCTACTTGCTTGCAAGCTTTCAGTTCGCAGAGCTCTTTGCTGCTGGCATTCCCATGGTCTCTTCCACCTTCTAGAGTGCACACCCTCCCACACCCACTCACACGGAATCATCTGGATATTTGGGTGTGCAATCAGCAATTTAGCTTTTCCTTCAATAGCATACAGATGGTTCTTGGTGTTTTTAAACAAACTTCTCAAACAATATTGGTGTTGCAAGAATGACTTCATTCCCAACTCTCTGACTTCATCCTAATCCATTCTCCAAGCAAGTAAGCTAAGATTTAGTGTGATTAAGCCACTTTCTGAAGATCGCAAATCAGCCATGGAGTCCAGGCCAGAATAAACTCCAATGATGTTTCCGTTAAGAGATACGAGTCGTTTTTAATCTACGCGGTAGAGAGATTCTCCAATAAGTCATAAGTCTCAACAGTGCACAATTAATGAATATTAGATAGTATGTTCATTGGCTGAACTTTGAGGTGTTAAGAGTTCTCTGCCCACCATTCCAAAGAAAATTAAGCTTATTTGAAGGATACATGGTCTCTATTAGTAAAGAGTTAAGCACAGCTTATGAAAGTAATGATATTGTCATTTGTCCCCTTGGTTCATTCTAAGGACTGCTTTTCTGTTGTTGTTTTTCTTCTCCTCCGATTGAGAGATTAACCTGGTCCCAATTGAAATGGCAGTCCATATCATACCTTTCCTTGATCTCTCAGCATGGCTAATAACAGCTGGGGCCTGCCGAGCAAGAGTCTTTATTTTTTCTTTATTGTTCCAGACTACAAAACCGTGAACCTTCAGCATGTTATGTACTTAACCATGGTCAGGTTGATGTCATTATTTTCTGATTGTCCGGGAGCTCCTGGGGTACTGGCCCATATTGACAGAGAAAGGCTGCCATGCTCTTTGTAGGGTAACCTCTGAAAAAGAAGCCCCTCAACCACCTGCATGTTTAGCCTAGAGCTGTGACATTGCACTAGGCCAATTGGTACGCTTCAAAACACGCATTAGCACCACTCGCGCTAGTGCATCTCGCTTGTTAATTTTCAGTTGGGCCTATTAGACAAACCTTCTCTGGGCCACAAGTAAATGCTTGACAGAGCAGATTTTTAAAGATCTTTGCAAGAAGATCTGGTATGTCCGGGTCACTGTGTGCTTTGTCTAAATCTAAGCACAGCTATTTGTTAGTCTCCCCTGCTCTCTTTTAGTATTTTTTTTTCCCTGTTGCCTGTCCACATGTCTAACTAACTAGCCAGACTAGCCTATAGCAGAGAAAACCAGGGACATGAGCACAGAACGGCAAGGACAGTGGAGCAAAGTGCTTCTCTGCGTGAACCATCTCCACACTTAGCTTTTACAATCCTATAAAAATTGGTCTACTTGTTATCAGTTCAGACTGGAAAGCAAGCAACAGCCCTCCGTTGCCTCGGGCTTTGATGTAAGCACCCCTGACTATTTCTGTTTAAACTCTAGTGGATGGAAGACACCTATAAAGATATTAATTAGCTCCAGTTGTCACCAGATGTGGTTCACATTCTCTGAGCCAGCTCTGAAATACTGGAATTTTTATTAGGCAAGGTAATGTTTATGGCGCTCATTAAAGTCTGAGTCATAAAAGACTGAAGAGGAGATTGGTGGGGAGTGGGGGAGAGAATAGTTTCCTCTTTGTTTATTAACTTTCAAAAATCCAAAAGTCGTGTGTTTCAGACTTGAGTGGCATGTTAACTTTGAGGGATTTGGCAAGATTCTTCTAAGTGTTTACATTTTGAGGAAACCTTTTGAGTTGTACTACATAAAATGACTGGTTTGTGTCAGAATGATGTTACATTTACATGCTTAATTATAATAATGTCAGCCATGCAGCATTGCACCATGAAAAAAAAATCAGTACTAATTGTTATTGGACTGGATACTAACTTATGGGATATATTATGACAACAGAAGGAATTTACTGTTTATTCAAAATGGGCGAACAGCACTTCATAACTGTCAGGGTGGGGTGGCAGTGAAAGAGAAACAAAAATCCAAAAATACCTTCTGAACACTTTCTTCCAAAGCCTTCCTCCCTGTCAAGTTACTGCCATGCCTTTATGACTCTTAAGAAATACTTCAGCTAATTTTTTTCTGGGATAAAAGAAATAGCAATAGCTAAAACCTGCTCAGGTTTACGAACCTATTTAGAAAAAAAAATCTTAATTTGAGAAAGATTTGAAGGCCAAAATAACTGCTCAGCTTCCTTCAAAAGCTTCCCTGACCTCCTTCTGAAGCTACTCTCCCATCAAACCTACAGGCATAATAAGGCCCGCAGAATATTTCTGATGACCCATATCATAATCTGTGGTCTGGGGTCTGCAAATGGAATGTATCTTCAGCTTGAAGTCCTCTGATGACTACATCAATGCATTCGATTTACAGTTTCATAAGATCTTTGGAGATTTTAAATGATATTCAGAAATATGCTTATGCATTTTTAAAAGATTCTTTTTTCCCATCTGAACTCTTTTAACAAAGGTATTACACTAAGTACAAAAGCTGTCCAATTTTTTCCAACCTTTTGGTTCCTTCTAAAACACAGTCATTTTGTTAGACATTGAAAATGTCTTGATTTAGTTGTCTTGCTATTTTGGGCCTGTCCTGCCCCCTGCAGTGGTAATAAGGACGGGGGTTCCTGCTGGGCCCTGAAGAATACCATTTCACGGCCGCCACAGAGCGGGCGGCTTTTATTTATGGAGCCAAGAAAATGAATGGGTATTAGTGTCCAAACATTTCAACATGCTCCCGCGGCCATGCACAAAAGGGACTGATTTGCAGCAAATTTCCACTTATTTTCCAAAAGTATTTACCTTGCCGAAGCTTGGCTGATCACTATAATGGCATAGCCGAGGGGGAAAAAAATGACCATTTCAGAACCCAATTCATATATATATATATATATATATTTCTGAACCTTAATCGTGTTCTGCTTCTTCTGAATAAAGATAATACCTTTGGTTGCTAGGCTTTTATGGATATGTGGATAACTCTAAGGTGCTGGAGTTTGTGGTTCTCGTTGTTTTAAACAAGAAAAAAACTAGCACAAACAAAGAGTTCACATCAGTGGATTTAGGCTACACATAAGACAGCATGCTGCCAGTGCCCAGGTCATCTTTGTACACTCCCAAAGAGTAAGGCCAGCATTTTAATGCCTAAAATTTGGGCCAGGGATTGAGGGCTAATGTGTTCTATAGCTGTGCTTACTATTTTAGACTACAGGCAAATGGATTCGTGGGCAACTCTGAAATGCTATGCAATTACTTTACCTTTTTTCATTGTGCAATTCACTCACTCAGTCAACAAATATTAGTTGAGTACCTACTATGTCCCAGGCATTTGAAACCTGCCTCAGAAAGATGTTAAAAATTGCTTTAAATGTGGCTTCCTGGGGTCTTTTCTCAGGAAGTCAACGTCTTTTGTCCAGACAGACATCTCAGAGACCTCTCCACTTCTCCATCCATTCTCCAGCTCTGTCTCCGAACAGGGCCACTCCTCATTCTTTAATTATTGAATTGCTTGTTGACCCCCGAACCTTGGTTCACTCTTCTTAGGACATAAGAAAATCCTTTGCTCTCAATCTACAAACCAAATTTCCTGCTCCTCAAATTCCAGCCAAAACAATTTATGACCAGTCCTCAAATCCCTAAGATATGAAGTCCCATTTATTAGAACTCCTTTAACATGTTTTGCTACTTCCATGCCTTTATGCGTGCATGGACTAGTGGATAATAAACCATCAGGAATGAATTGATGCCAATTCACATTCCTCAAGACTTGTGTGCACTTTGCACATAGTAAGTGCTTTCTGAAAGGTGAAGGGACAAACCATGCTGAAAACAATGAGCTACCATCATCTCATATATTCCATTGTCTTTTTTCCCTTTTTAAACAAATTCTGAAACTCCAAATCCTGTGTGACACTGTCCCACTCCATAAGAAACAAGACTTACAAGTACAAAAAGATGTGTAGATTTTCCCTTCCTGTTCTTTCAAAACCTATGTGTGCTTTTCTAACATTTACATTAATTACACCATGGCTGTAAATCTCCTGGCCTCTCTTCACCAATGTCACCATTTTATTGCACAGATTTCTATTCAGAACAGTATGACAATCTCAAATTACTTACAGAAATCTAGCCATAAACTGCTAAAACTTTGTTTACTATATAGGATGTTATTATAGTGTAGGAAACATGAAATAAATGATAGAAACAAACCAGTAATTATTTCATCCTGGACCCATTAACTACCAGCTGTAGGACTTTGAGCTGGTTACTCAGTTCTCTATGCCTCAGTTTTTCTCATCTGTAAAACTGGACTAATCATAGCTACCTCATAAAGTTCCTGTGTAGATACAGCAAGTTAATAAGTAAAGCATTTAGAACATGGAACCGGCTCAACAAATGTTGATGTTTAGTTCATATTCTGGAACATATGGCTTTAATTTACAATAGACATTTCCAGTTTCACTTGCAGTCCTGGAGTAAGAGATAATAAAAGTCTCTCAGGCGTATCTTCTCCAATCAAAGCCATTTCAGCACAGGCTACTGCACTGCCTTTCCACACAAGTTTATTTTTGGAAGAACTTCTTCCAGCAAATTTCATCATGTAGGCTTCTAATTCCCTGGGCTCAAGGGATTTCCAGTCTCGGTTCACCGCTTGGGCCACTCCCACTGCATCCAGTTCTGCATCATAAGCTACTCAACTGCCAAAAGGCCTTTTACCTTTAGATTGCCAAACGGGTTCTCTGTAAACCAGCCAATCAATGGCTGTTTCAGCCAAGCTTTTTCCTGAGCCATATGGTTCTCTTAGGCATCTGTGTTGGCTTCTGCTGTCTTTCATAAAGAGGAGCATCCATCCTCTATGGGTTTATTTCATGGCCAGAGTTCCAAAGATTTTTTGTTTTTGTTTGTTTTCTAGAAGGCCAGATAAGTTATTCTAGTTTAACTCTGCCATTGACTGGTGTCATTACACCACTTACTTCCCATTTCTGGGCCTCAACTATCTCATATGTAAAATAAAATTATTGACTGAGAGGATTATATCCAGGGAGTTGTCTATATCTACATTTTCTGAGCTTCAGAATTCATCTTTAGGGAGAAAATAAAAACCTCAACCTCAGAGAAACCTCTCTCTAGATTTTCATGAATGAAGCTGGACATGTTTGTGATGGAGAGCTCCCATGCTAACTGTCAGCATCTTGGTGTTGGGCAGGCTGCCTTGTTGTCTTTCACAGTGTTGGCTTGGTGGGGGCACAATTGATCGATAAAGCACCAAGGTCCAGAATGTCAATTATCTTGATGTCTTCTCCTTTCTCAGATGAAGCAGCATCTCAGAAGCATCCCTGAACATAGCCAAACAAGAAACCTACATACAACTTTCATGTCACAGCAAATGAAGCTAGGAACATAACAATGAATCAGACACAGTTTACCCCTCAAGAAGTCCATAGTCCAATAAGAGAATTCCGTGTAGAAATAAACAATTTCACTATAGATTGATAAGTATGAAACTATGTGTGGGCATTTGAACATATTTACCTAGTATATGTCGGAAGGGGGATGGCAAGAGTAGGAGACGGGGAGAAAGAACAACAAAGTGTAAATGTGAGCATGGTTCCTTTGGGAAATGCTGGAAGAAGCAAAATTAAGCATGTTTTTTGTTTTGTTGTTGTTGTTGTTTTTGAGATGGAGTCTCACTCTGTCACCCAGGCTGGACTGCACTGGCGCGATATTGGCTCACTGCAACCTCCGCCTCCTGGGTTCAAGTGATTCTCCTGTCTCAGCCTCCTGAGTAGCTGGGATTATAGTAGGCGTCCACCACCACACCCAGCTGATTTTTGTATTTCTAGCAGAGATGGGGTTTCACCATGTTGGCCAGGCTGGTCTTGAACTCCTGACCTCAGTTGATCCACCCACCTCGACCTCCCAAAGTGCTAGGATGACAGATGTGAGCCACTGCACCAGGCCACCATGTTTTCTTATTTTAGGACTTCTCAGGGTCTTGAAATTGTGACTATGTATTGTGAATTTTTAAAAGCGTATTTGCAAAAAGTAAAATAAAATAATGCTGTCTATTTGCCTTTTTGCTTTTCAGGTTTGACTGTTGACATCTTGGGAAATAGTATTCTACTGGATAGGGTTGGAGACACGCTGCTTTGGAGAGATAATGATGAGTACGAATATAGTAAATAAGTCATTGATAGACAGTCTGATGTCATGCCCTGACACTTTTAATAATAGTACCCTCCTCTAGGGCTATTGTGACGACTAAATGAGCTAAGTAATATAAAGTACTTAGACCAGTGTTTGGCATATACAAATATTTAATAAACTTTGTCATTGCATCATCATTATTATTAAAACAGAGTGGAGACTCACCTGTTCTACTGGCAACTGGAGTTTGTTCAAGAAATACCTCAGTTGGTTCTTTAACTGTTGAGTTCGATTGTCCAAGTGGAAGGGTGGGAGTCTCAGGGAAGAGCATGCCAGGCAGAAGAAACAGCACAAGCAGACATCTGGGGACATGAACCAGCAGTAAAGCAGGGGTCTATATATTTAGATAGAGTATGAGTAGATCAATGCTCAAAACTCTCCTAAAACTAAAAGAAGATTGGAATACCAATCATACACCACACACCTCCTTGTAGCCCCTTTACAAAAGTCCCTGGGGAACAATTTGCTTCAGTTCATGGCATCAATACCCAAGGCTCATTATTAAATACTATTGTATTTAATAGTGATTAAAATACTATTATTTAAATAGTATTAAAATACTATTTAATAGTATTTAATAGTGATTAAATAGTGTATTTAATAGTGATGCTTCAAATTAAATCTAGATATTATTCACTGCCACATCTCTTCCTAAACTTATTATTTCCAGGAAAACTCTTAAGCAACAAATTCAGTGAATTGGTACAACCACCATGTTTACTGACACTTTCTAGAAGCTCTACCTTCTCAAATGTTCTTACCGATATGACATGTTTAGTACAAAATACCAACACTTAAGATAAAGGAAATTCCTACTGTTTGTGATATGTTACAAATTTGCTAGTAATTTGTATATTACACCAAAATCACTCTGATGATTACACAAAAATACACACCAAGCTGGTTCTTTTCGATACAGTGTTGTTTCTGAAGAAGTAGTCGAAACCTAGGTTCTATTTTTCAATATGTATTTGTGAGACCAGGCTGCCTTCATGTTGTTCAGCTTCTTTTACTTTGTAGTTGTTCATGTATTTTGCTGAATTCAAAATTTACAGAAATTTCAGAATTACATTTTGCTTTCTTCTCCCTCCCTGTCTACTCTCCCCAATCTCCTCATGCCTTCTGTACCCACCTACCTCCATGCTGAATTGACAGAAGTTGACCAGGGAGACAGAGATATGCATGTTTGCATTTCTCTGCGTTCAGTGTTGAATTTGAGTTAGATCTCATTAGGGAGAAAGTGAGAGAGAAAGAGAATAACTTTAATAGATCATCTGCATCTCAACAAATAAACGTAATAATTATTAAATAACATTGCACTTACTGAGCTGTTATCGCATGCCAGACACTGGATCACACCCTGCACATAGACTAGCCTCTGCAACCCTGCTAGTGAGGTGACCCCACTTTACAGATTACGAAAGTGAGGCTCCTTAATGATGATTTAATTGTCAGATTCACAAAGCTAGTGAGTGATGAAATGGGGACTTCAATATAAGCCACCCAAGCTTCAAAACCCGAGCTTTACCCAGCAACCACATCGCCACCTCCAGTCGCTACTACTAGAAAACCCAACAGCTACTACTGGAAAACCTAACAGCTACTGCTAGAAAACCTAACAGCTACTACTAGAAAACCTAACCTCTTGTTGATTGCGGAACAACTGAGAGTAAGTTAGAAAGCAAGGTACCCGCTGAGTTTTTATTAGTCACAGTCAAAATAAATTTGAAGGAAGAATTTTCAGCCCCAACTAAGTTGGAATAAGATTCACTAGGACGTCAGCTGACAGCATCCCGCAGCCCCTGGATGCCTACATGCACAGAGAAGGACCTACGGTAACCTACAGGAGGCAGCTCCAGCTTGGGCATTTACTCCCCTCTCTGATTCTTTAACCTCCCTGAGCCTGTTTCCTCGTATGTACAATGGGAATGGTAACTTCCTTCCTGCTTCGTTGTCAGAATTGTTGAGAGGGGTAAATGAGCTGAAATATGTTATATAAAAGTAGACTACACATGCAGAGTATCATTTAAATATAAAAGTATTTGTTATCATTATGCACTCTGAATGATTAGATGCCCAGTTATTCTCTGAAATGCCTAGTTTTGTTATTTTTCTGGCTTTTTGGCTCGACATTTTAGGATTTTAAAAATTCAGTATCAAGTTAGATGAAAAAAACATCCGGCCTGCTATTCTCTCTGTAATAGACTTAACAGACTTCTGAGTTCAGTTAGTTTCTCTATCTCTGTTTAAATGAGTATTGTTATGAAATATTTCAAACAGACCCAAAAAGTGCAACCAAGAAAACAATATAATGTATCATACATTCATGTACTCACCGAGTCTCATCACTTCTCCATTTTGGATCAGATCTTTTCTTCTATAAAAATAAATAAATCACAAGTATAGTTGATGTCCTTTGAGTGCTTCTCCTGGATTCCACTGCTGTCTCTTGCCTGCCAAGAGATAACCACTGTCCTGAAGTTGGTGTCTCTTAATCCCATGCAAGTTTTTATATTTTTCCTACTCTACTTTTCTATTTAACTTGTACTTTTTTTTTTTTTTTTTTTTTTTTTGAGACACAGTCTCACTCTTTCACCCAGGCTGGAGTGCAGTGGTGCAGTCTTGGCTCACTGCAACCTCTGTCTCCCAGGTTCAAGTGATTCTTCTGCCTCAGCCTCCCGAGTACCTGAGACTACAGGTGTCTGCCACCATGCCTGGCTAATTATGTAGCTATAGATATAGATATAGATATAGATATAGATATAGATATTTTAGTAGAGATCAGTTTTCGCCATGCTGGGCAGGCTGGCCTTGAAATCCTGACTTCAGGTGATCCACCTACCTCGGCCTCCCAAAGTGATGGGATTACAGGCATGAGCCACCATGCCTGGCCTATTTTACTTGTACTTAAAACATATGTATACATCTATAAACAATATTCAGGATGATTTTACATGCATTTAAACTTTATTAAAATTGTACATATTGTATTTATTTCCTCTTTTTAATCAACATTTCTTTTATTTGGGCTTATTAATTATAACTGCTATTTAGTGTTTCTCACAATTTATTTCTCTCTCAATCCTTGTAATGTTGGATATTTAGGTTGCTTCCAATTTCTTGTTATTACGATCAGCACAGTGAATATTGTGCACGTCTCCCTGGGCACATTCAAGACTGGTTCTCTAGGGCAATGATTCCCAGGTTGGTTTCCCAGCAGCATTAGCATTACCTGGGAACTTATTGGCCATGTAAATCCTAAGGCCGAACCCCAGGTCTTCATAAGTCCTTCAAGTGATTATGGTACAGGGTAAAATTCGAGAACTACTGCTATAAACCCAGAGCTGGAAGTGCCTAGACAGAAAGTATGTATGTATTTAACTTTATGAAGTATTGCTTAGTTATTCTCGAGAGAACTTGTCCTTATCAAAACTTTGTACCAACTTTTAAGTTTTGCCCATCAGCTGGTTGCACGATCACTATCTCCTCGTGATTTTAATTTACATTTCCTTGATCAATAGGTATCTTTTAAGCATTTTAAAGCATCTTTTCATAAGTGTTTTTTTAGCCATTCGTGTTTTCTTATACATCTTTGATCAATTTTTCTATCAAGTTGTTGATCTTTTATTGATTTGCAGGGATTTTTGATCATTTTAGATATTCAAGCCTTTGTTTGGTGATATAAATTGCAGAACTCTTCTCCCAGTATGTAACATGTCCTTTTACTTTTTTGTGCTTTTCATCTCATAGAAGTCTTTTTTAAAATTTTAATGTAGTCAAGTTTATTAATATTTTCCTTGATCTTTTAATCTTCTCATTAAAGAAAGACTTTCCTATCTAAATTTCTTTAAGATATTTATATTTTCTTCCAAATACGTGAAAGTTTTGCTTTTCAGATTTAGGTCCTTAACCTACCTAGAATTGATTTTGTGTGTATAAGGAGAGAATTCTAACATTTTTCATGAGGATAACCAGTTAATGCTTATTGAATTACCCTTTTTTCCTCAACTGACCTACAACGTGACCTTTCTTATATGTTTATATGTTTTCATACATGTGTAAGCCTCTTGTTTAGCTAAACATCCTATGCTGTTGGTTTTGTTTTTTGTTTTTTGTTTTATTTCCATCTCTGCACTAATAATATACTGCCTTTTTTGTTACAGGTTCACACTTTTTTTCGCCCTCAATCAAAATACCTGAAGTTTATTTTTTTAATTCTTTCTAGTTAGCAAACCAGGTTAACAAATTAATTAAACTTGGTTATCAAATTAATTTTATTAGTTTCTGATTCTATCTTTCTTTTTACTTCCTTGTTTTATTGTGCTTTTTCTAGCTTCTTAAGCTGAATTCTTAGCTAAATATTTTTCAGTATTTGCCTTTTTAGGATTTAATATTTAGGGCAATACATTTTCCTCTAAGGTACTGCCTTACCCATAACCCATTTAATTTGCTGTTTAATATTTTAATTAGTGTTCACATCTAAATATGTATTTTAATTGTCTGTATGTTTTCTATTTGTCCTATCAGTTATTAAAGAGTGTTTTACACATTCAAAGGTGCAGGGCTCTTTGACTATCCTTTTTTGGACTTATCTCTAATTTTATAGCATTGTGGTCAGAGAACATGTTTTTTGAAATATTACATACTACTTGCTGATACTTTCTGTCTAGCCCAGAATATGGACAATTTTCTTAAATATGCTTTGTAGTCTTTAAAAACAATGTATATTTTCCAATTATCAAGTAAAAAATTCTATATGCTTTTTTCTCTATTTTCTTTTTTTTTCCCCAAATCCAGACTTTATAATAGACTGTAGCTTCCTTCCTTTCCTATGTAAAACCAAAAACAAAAATGTTTCTTTCAGGGAATCAAAGAGATCACTGATTATAAGATGAGCCATTATTTTATCTACCACTACAAAAGAAAATATACTGGTAATTAATTTTAAAATTTTAAGATACATTCTGATCTCAAAGATATTCATATGTTAAAAAGAAAAATAACTCTTTGGGGTTTAACTTCAGAAATTTCTTGAAAGGTGGTTCTTTCTGTTCTTTTTTTCCTCTCTCGATTAATTTCCGGGTTTCCAGACTTTTCATATTTTTAATGCCCAATAGCATAATATATTTGGTGTTGAAAAGCCTATCTTCTCTTTCTTTCTTTGTGTTAATCATGGCAGTTTGATGTATTTATTTGTAGGTATTAGCTCTGAGTCTCCTTTCCATGTGGTCTTCCTAAGGGCACCTAGCAATCCCACAGCGTCAACATTCACCATTCTGTAGGTAACTCATAAATCCCCACATCTAGTTTTGTTTTTTTCTGCATTCCAGCCCAACATTTCCAATTCCTTACATTTACTCTTTTCTCAGCTGCATCTGAGTCCCCAGCTATGATGGCCTGTCTGAATTGTCACCCCACACTTTGGATGACATGCTCTGATGGCCTTAAGGGACATCTTCGAAACTTCTAGTCTATAACCACCCCTGTGGCAGCTCCCAGCACCACACCCACTGTAAGAGTATTTTTGTCTCTTGGTCCCAATGGTCCCGAATCATTCCTCACCAAAGCTCTCCCATCCTAAAGTAAATTAATTACCTTTTTATCTCCCACGTTTCTCCACACTGCTTGCTATCTTTGGTCCACATAGCATGCTCTTTATTTTCAGCCATCTCAGGTATTTCTACAATTTATTCCACCAGTCTCCCAGACAAGAAATTATGAGATGATCATCTCTCTGTCTTCATTCTTCAAAAATTTATCAATAACTATTGCTCTTTAAGTACCAGCTCTATGTGTCTCAGCTACTGGGCTAGCTGCTTTCATGTGCATTTCAGCTAATTCTCTCAATGAGCCCACACTGTAGGTATTATTATTTATTATTATTATTCTCATTTTACAGGTGAGGAAACTGAGTCTGAGAAAGGATAAATGAGGACACAAAGCTAGTAAGTAGTAGGACTGATAGTTAACCCAGGTCTCTTAAATTCTAGAATACATCATCCCCCACTCATCCTTATGTTCAATATGGCACAAAGTCTTCTTGATTCTTTCCATCCATTTTTGGACTTGCACTTACACTTTCCATCATTTCAATCCACAACTGCATCTCTCTGCCTGGTTTATTTCCACCCCCAGTTGTACAGTAGCCTTGTATTTCAATTGAGTCAGTATGTCCCTACTGAAAAAAACAAAAACTTCAAGTACCGATCTCTTTCGCAGGGAAATAACACAACAAACTCACACATGAATTCTTCTTGTCTTCAGTATGACATCTAGACTCTTCTTGCCTTTCAAAGTCCTTCACCATCTGGCTCTAACTCATCTATCCACGTTATTGCCTAAAGCTCCCAAGCAGGGTGCCCCATCTCTTTTTGTTTCATTCCAACAGCTCTACTCAGAATCTCTGAAATTGCTCTTAGATGTAAGATTAGAATGGTTCCTTTCTTATCTGTCTTCTCAGCATATTATAAGTGAAAACAATCAGCAAAATGAAGAATCAGATATAAAATATGGTATCTATGTATTTTGATACTGTTCATAATTTCCCTATTCTCTTTCCCATAATTTGTTCTACCTAATCCCTGGTGTCCACTCCCTTTATCTTCCCTTTGCTCAATATACAGAAATTTGTTTTGTGTGTTCACATCACACACATCTATAATCATATATACTGGCTTTTTCCTTCTGTTTTACCTCTTTAGGTCCAAAGAATCTTTTGATTATTGAAACAGAACTTTTTGAAGTAATACTTTGACCACTCAGAATGAATCTGGAGGATACAAAGTATGACATCTGAGAATCTGAGCTCTTAGCCCCTTAACTCTGAATCACATTCAGCTCAGTCACTCAAATCTTTATTGAAGTAGGTGGGTCTCTCTTCTCAAATAAAGGGTATCTTCCCTGGCTTCAGTTTTGAAACATCTGACTTCAAATGTGGCTCAAGACAAGCCTAGAAGAGCCGAATCATAAATTGCAATGTATGATTTTGAATAATTTATTGCAACAAAAATAGACCCTTATGAGAAATTCTAATTTATGTTTAATTGCTGTTAATCAGTAGAATATATTATACTCAGTTTCTATGAGAACGAAAAGAGATTTCTGGATGAAATTGGCTATATGGTAAAGAGGAATTATACAAGACTGGCTTTAAAAAGGAAAAGAGAAACCTTAAACTCTAGATGTGGGGAGTAGAAAATACACTAAAACTGAAGTCAAGAGAACTGGGCTCTATTTCTAAGTCTACTCTTAAGCAGTCTTAGTATTTCATTTGCATATTATCTCTAAGGCAGCTTCCAGTTCTGTCATCCTATGATTTTGATTTACTAGCTCTTTTTAATTATTTTAAAACCAAGTGTAGTCATTCAAATTCCTTTTTCTAATCTGAAAATAGTTCTTAATGGCTTCTTATAATTATTAAGTACAATCTTTTGGTATCAAAATTCGCTTGTCCACTGGAGTTTGTTTCTAGGTTAAAGACCTTCTTGATAGTTTGGAGTTATCTTTATCAGTGTAAAGAGGATAGAAGAAACTAGGATTGGGCAGAATCTGTAGCCTGCCTTACCAATGCCTACCTGTTAGAACTTTCGTTGGAAGAAGATTGCCTGATTCTCTCCTATCAGGAGGCAAATGCTGCCATTCCCTAGATTTGGGAGCATAGTAGTCTTCAAGTCTAAGCATCTTTAAAAAATTAACATGAATCTAATCTTGAGCTTTAGTTAGAAACTGGAAAATGCTTACACCACTTACCAGAAGGTCATGTAATGTTGCTGAGAAGGAATAATGTTTGTGGAGCAATAGGAGACAATTACAGGAATGGGTGAGAGTAAGATGAAGAGCTAAACCCCAGTTCTGATGCTGGTTCTAACTTGTTTGGTGACCTTGGGCAAGACACCAAATTTCTCTCAGTCTTACAAGTTTTATCTGTAAAACATGAGGAGTTGATTTTATTAATGATTTTCAAATGATATTAGCCAATAAACCTTTTACTTTAAAAAATTATATTAGTCTCTACGTTCTTACCTGCCTAATATTTACTATTAATAGCTTCTCTGGAGACTTTAATCAAGATCCTGCCTCTTTGAAGTATATCGGAAGCCCACAAAGATACCTCTTCCTCATACAACAGGATAAATGAATACAATATTAATGTCTATCAATTTTATCTATGTCACTCAAAACGATAGGCTCCTCTGGGTCTTCATCCTGAGCTGTTCTTAGAGCTGAGGTTTGTCAGAACAAGGTCAAGGACTCAACCATTTTAAGTTAAGTTTCTTATTCCTAATGTGGCACAGGCTGCCTTCTATGAGCAAATGAAAAGAAGAGCATGTTGCTTTTATTATGTATGTATTTACAACGAGATTTCATTTCAGAGTTCTAGAAATCAGAAGTCCATCATCTTTTACTTCCCAGAACCGTTCTAAACAGCCCAGCTGCTATTTACTGAAGTCTTATTTCAGTGAACCAAAGATTCCATCATTACCTGTTCTTGCCATAAAAACAACAAAGGGTTATGTGAGATGGCTGTGTCGATTTGCTTCATTATTGATCTTTTTACTACCTATATGTATCCTATAATATCATATTGTATGCCTTAAATATGCATGACACAATTTATTTTCAAAAATAATGAAATTAAAGACTCCATTGGTCCTAAATAGTTAACTCATCTGCCATAAAAACCTATATTCAGATATCGATATTAGTATAAGAGTCTGTTAGAACCATGGAAGACTTTGTCATGACCACCATAAGAAAGTGTAAAAGGCTACAAAGATATGTTCGTCTTTAAGTTGAAAGTCTCTTTGAAAACAAACATCATATGATTCTCGGTATTTTAAAGTCATTTGGAAAGGAAATGGGGAGATGTAAGTCAAAGAGCACAAACTTGTGGTTATATAGGACAAATAAGTCTAGAAATCTAATGTACAGCAGGAAGAGTATAGTTAATAATATTGTATTGTATGTTGAAAATTTGTGGAGAGTAGATTTTTGCGTTCTCTTACCACCTGCACACAAAAAAGCTAACTGTGGAAGGTGATAGGTATGTTAAATTGCTTACCTGTAGTGATTATTTCACTGTGGATATGAGCATCAAAACATCATGTTGTATACCTCAAATTTATTTTTAAACAATTTTTAAAAATAAGTAAATACATAGGGTCATTCATTGACAGAGTTCTTTCAAAATATTGTTTAGATTGACTTTAAGGAGCAAGAGCGGTTAGGTTATATTCTATTTTTCCCCTTCTTTGGATATTTTTTATACTGGCCTGCTGAATAAATAATATCATCATGATCATGTTATGCAGCAAACACACAGTTTTAAAGAAATATGTTATGCAGCAGACACATAGCATTAAAGAAAAGGGCCAATATTTAAGTTGGGCAACATTGGTTGAAACCATTGGTTTTATTCTTTCCTTTTCTATTCTACAACTGCTGTCACTGTGATCTTTCTGCAAAGTGTATAAAAACTCTAAAATTTTGATGACATATTTTTTGATCCAACAGTTTACCTTATACAAATACTGCTTAGGCAATAAACATGGACTATACAAAGCTCAAGCTAGAAAGATATTAATCTCAGTATTATTTATAATAGGTAAAAATTGAAAATGGCTCAAATATACAATAATGGATACAATAATTAAGTAACTGAAAGTACAACCGTACATCGAAGTAATCAGTGGATATTAAACTTGAATGTTGTTGGAAAATATTTACTGACATAAGAAATATTTAGTATATATTAAGTTTAAAAGGATACAAAATGACATGTATAGTTTGATCTCAATGTTGTTAAAATATTTTATATCTATATTTACATTTATATCTTCATGGGAACGGAGGGAAATAGAAAACAAGAAAGAAAGTAGAAAGGGTTATAACTGGATGATGGGTGGGCAGCTTGTTTTTCAGGCTTTATTTTTTTTGACAACCACATTTCCAAATATACTTTAAAATAATTTGTATACAGTATAAGTAAAAGTAATAATACATTTTTGCTTTACAAACTTCAAGTGATTACATGCAATAGAGTATGATGTAATAAGTTATTTTTCCAAATAAATGTGATCCTTTTCCTTTCAAAACATTTTTGGAAAATTTGAAGCATATATTATTACCTATAAATATATAGAAATTTATTTTCTCATGTGGAATCCTATAATACATATGGTTTTGAAACTCTTATTTTTACTTCATAACACACCTTGAGAATCTTCCTATGTCAACACTTACAGAGATACTGTATTCTTTCAAAATGGCAATGAATAGAATATATATAGAATATAGAATTACCATAATTTATTTAAGCAAATATTCTATTGGTTGATATATTACCTGTGGTTAAGTAACAAACTAACCCAAAATTTATCAGCTTAAAACAACAAACATTTATTATCTCAGTTTCTGTGGGTCAGAAATCCATTTGTGACTCAGCTGACCCCTCTGAGTGTCCTGAAGAGCAATGATCAAATTGACCAGAATTGCAGTTATCTCAAGGCTGGGAGAGGATCCACTTCCCAGCTCACTCATGTGGCAGCTGGCAGATCTCAGGTCCTCGCTGGATGTCGGCCAGAGCCACCAGTTCCCCACCACGAGGGTCCTTCCAGAGGGCAGTTCAAAACATGGTAGCTGACTTCCCTTAGAGCAAGCAAAAAAGAGAGCTGGAGAACTAGCAAGCAAAACATGAAGCCAGTCATTTTGAAACCTAATCTAGGAAGTGCCATTATATTATTTTTTGCCATATTCTGTTTGTTAAAAGCTAGTCCCTAGGTCCCACTCACAATCAAGGAAAGGGGATTTGACAAGGATGTGAATACCAGGGGGCAGCCTTCACTGAGGGCATCTTAGATGTTGTCATACACAAGGGTCTTGTTTCCATTTCTTACGAACAACATTTTTAACAAACAATATTATTTTGCAGACCCTTGATATCTACACATTTGTGCATATGCCTGAGTATTTCTTTAGGATGAATGGCTAGGAATAGAATTCCTATTCATAAAGTGTATGTATTTGAAGTGTTAATAGACATTTCTAAAGTATCCTCTAAAAGAACAGTACCAATTCAACTTCCCATCAATTCTAAAAGTGTCTGCTTCCTTATTCCATAACACAGGATATCACTCATCTTTAATTTTTTGTTTTCTTAGGGGTATATAACAGCATTTTGATTTTTTTTTTAATTTGGGTTTTCCTGCTTACTAATGAGATTAAACATTTTTATATGGTTACCAGCCATTTGTATTTTCACTTTCCAAATGTTTACTATGTAAATATGGTCATTTCCTTTTCCATTTTGAATTGTATTGAAATATACATATAGAAAAGTGTATCAATGAATATTCATAAACTGAATATACCCATGTAACCGCCACCCATTAAAAAAAACTAACTAATCGGCACCCCAATAAGCTCACCTTTACCACTTGTAGTTAGTACCCTCCCCAAGAACACTGTCTTGATTTTTAACGTGTAGATTAGCTTTGCATAATTTTGTACTTTTTGTAAATGGACTTATACATTATGTAGTCTTTAGTATGTGGCTTCTTCTACTCAACATTGTTATATTTGTATCACACTGGAATCTACATGTATATATAGATTGTTATATTTGTAGCATGCTGGAAACTATATATATAGATTCCATATATAGATTTTATATATGGAATATATAGAATATATATATAGAGAGAATCTCTATATATGGAATCCATAGATAGATAGATTCCAGTGTGATACAAATATAACAATCTATATGTACATAATATATATTACAGATTTTATACATATAATTTATATGTGTGTATATATGCTTGTATATCACTATTTCCTAATCTTAGAGTCAAATTTCCTTAAGAGTGTAGGCATGGAGTAAGACTTGGTGAGGAAAAGATTCATTGAAAATGGTGCTTTTAAGTAAGGATTTAAACAAAAGGAAGGAGCTGAGCGGAAGCCCACCAGGCAGAGGGCATTGAGGATGATATTTCTTCTTATCTTGTTCTATCTCCTGAAGCCAATACAACTGGATAGTACATAAAGAAGGCCTCAGGAATATCTCAAGGACACCAGAAATAGGGACGAATGGATGGAGATGAAGACTTAAGTAGCAATCAGAAATGGCTAAAAAGTCAAGAACTTAGGTGACAAGGAGAATCTGAGACTTCTTTAAAATGAAAGGTTGTTAGAGGCTATCTCAAAATAGAATACACTTGAAATGTGTCCTGTCTGAACTAAGAAATAATCTGAGTGCCAAGATTAATGGTGATTATCAAAATAATTATTTTTAAATAGTACAGAAACAAAGTAAGAGACACTTATTGCAAAACCTAGTAGCTTTCCTTTAGAAAGCTACCAATTTCATGTTATTCAGTTCCCAAAAGTCAAAAAGACTTTTCACTAAAGTATCTTTCCTTTTTTTAAAAAAAAAAATTAAGTCTTTGTAAACTTGGCCAATGATTGAAAAGTACAGCCAAGCGTGTTCAAGATTCTTTGTTCAATGATCAGAGCAAATTATATGTAAACCTCACATGTTAAAAGGTTTTAATCTTGTCATGTTAGCAAAAAGGAAAATCTGCTTTTTCTTTAGGTTAATAATTACTTTCATGTGACAATGGCCTTGCATGTTGTAGCATTACTTCTGCTATAAAATTACACTGCAGGTGGCTGGAATTACATTGCTTGACCAAAGTGTCTAACCTGGACTGACCCTTGTTTGAGGAATAGTTTTTCATTTTGTACACAGGACCTTTCAGATAAAATATAAAACTCTGTTTAGAAAGGAAGGTCCAGAGAGAGAGAGAGAGAGAGAAAGAGAGAGAGAGAGAGAGAGAGAGAGGCTGTGCAATAGTATTTAGTTATGTATTATTACAATGTAATTCTGACATCCTTGGGAAATGTTTGTTAACGAAGTCTTGCAAAGAGACTTGCTCCCTGCCTCTCATGCATCAGAAGAAAAATGCCTCAAAGCAGCGATTCCAAATATCAGACACTCACCTCAACGGGTAGGAAATTTTCATGTTTCCTTGGTGAGTCCGATGATCTATGGTTACCCATATGATCAAAACAATCTTTGGAGAGGGTTACTTATCCATAGCTATGGATAATAAGTGATGTTGAATTATCCATTTGCTTATGAAGTAATTACTGAGATCCTACTATGTGCCTGGCATAACAGAACATGTTCGAGACATAAGGATGTCATCGAGGAGTTCAGAGGTGACTGGTGGCTGTTTAGGAGGGAAAATGGTAATACGATGTGGTGAGAGCTCCTAGAGAAGGCAACGTGAGGAAACTATTTATTGGGTGGGCGATGGACCTTGCCTGGAAGGGGAGCAATGGCAGACAGGCAATGTTAGGAAAAACACAACAAAAAGGCTATGCAACTCCCCCTCTTGTAAGTTTGAACTATTTATGCTTTCCTCTCCTTTCCTGACTATTTCCTGTTACTGCATTATCAGTATGCTAATGCTCAGTGTAAGCAATACGAATTTCTTTGGTTATGACTTTAGAACATGAGAAAAAAGGAAGGTTGAAAGGATATCTAGCTAAGCACCCATTTCTAAAAGACTTGTACTTTCTATTAAAATATGTTAAGATATTTTTGATAGGAGTGTTTTCCTTTCTGACAGGTACAGGAAATAATAGCTTGCTTTATCATTTTACTTCTCTCATGACACTCTAATAATTTCGTCATAACACATCAACGTTCATGTTCATAAATGTGAACTTCTCTGAGTTATCTTCAGGTCAGTCCATTCTTTAGTCTAATTTTAAATTTTTACACGATAAAGAAAAATATTCTATCAGAGAGACAGAAAGCTGCCTCCATCAATCCCAGCTGTGCCACTTACTGGAGGTGTGACTTTGGTGGGATGACTTCCCTGGGCTTCAGGTTCCTCATCTGGGACTGAATAGGTGACAATAAGTTCTAACAACAGTAATAATAATAACAATAGCTAAGAAAGCATGATTCCATAATTACGAGTAACGTGATAAGCCCAGCTAAAGTGTTGTCCCAAAGGAAATTTTTATGCAAAATTTATGGTTTTAAAATAATCTCCTCATTCAGAATATACTAAATTCATTGTAGAAACTATTCTTTTTTTTGGGGGAGGGGGGGAAACAGTTACTTAAGAATTCTCTATTCACTACTATAAAACTCAACTTCTAAATCAATCAATCTTGATTCATATTTTGGTTCTTCTGTGGATAAGAATCTCAAGGTGCTAAGTTTACACTGGTGGTTTAGGGCGGCATATAATTGACTTCGAATTTGTGAGAATTTGACTGGGGTTGAGACTTTCAAGCAATGCATTAGATTAACATCATTATGCAACTGATGTGCTTAGAGTATAAGAAAGAGCAGGGTTCCTAAGGACTGGCATCCAGATGTTTGTTAAGACAGCATTGGCATCGGTAGAAAGGCCAGGGGAGTGAGGGGTAACAGTGGTGCTACAGAGTTTGAGTCTCTCTTCCAGGCAAATCAGCTTTAAACGCATTGACCTGTATGAACCACTCCTGAATTCTAAGTATTTAAATGACTCCTTTGCACGCTTCTGTGTCAATTCCACATTTTCTCCATCTCATTCAAGCTATTCAGTTAAGATTAGTCTAAGAATCTACAGCTTCTACCAAGGTAATGATTACCTCATAATTGCCTTCCTCCTTCCTGTACTACTACTCCACCTTTGTGTGCCCTTTTAGCTGCAACTTTCCACTTGTGAGTCATGTTCCCCTTGCTCAGCCATCAGCCATTGTGGGCTACAATTGGCTGCTACCTTCCTATTTTTGGTTGTTCTGAATGATATTAACAGAACTTTGGTCACATTGGGACAGGTGTGTGTGTCTGAGATAGGGAAGGGGAATTTGGATCAATTGCCACAAAGAACCAAGTTCTTATAGAGTTGACCTGTTTACAAAACAGGGAATGTGTGAGGTAAATGAGCAGAACATTGGGGCTTTTTAAAAACAGTCCTGTTCAATAGAAATTTTCTCTGATGGTCAAAATATTCTACTTCTTGTCTGTCCAAAAGAGTAGACACTAGCTATATGTTCCTGTTGAGTACTAGAAATGGGGATGGTGTGACCAAGGGTCAGCATTTTACATTTCATTTAACTTTAATTAAGTATAAATAACCACACGTGGCTAAGGGCTACCACACTACAAAGCCCAGGTTTAAATTATCAAGAAATTATACAAAAATTTTAGTTTACAATGTCAGCTGGAAAGACATCATCAATGAGATGCAATGTCATTAAACTTAGGTGCCACCAAGGGATTAAATCAGATGTAGGCATCAGAAATTGAGTAGAAGAATAGAATGTAGTGGATCACAGTGTGGTTGTGTATTAAGGCAACCTTATGCTAAGGTAGAAAGTGTAAGATATGAATAAGTGACTCATTTTACCCAGATGTTACCAGGACTACTCTGAAACGTTGGAAACATTCTCTGAAGACAATCTGGAAGTAATTTTCTTCAAAGTTTTCAGAACTCCACATAAATCTTAAGAAACTGCCACTGAGCCATGGGAGACTCTCTTTTACTGGAGGAATTTAGCCCCTACCTTCAGAGTGGGCAATATCAAGGATCATTTATGAGCTGATTATTGGTAAAGCCACACATCAATTATTGGCAAGTTTTAAGTCACTGGCATGGCACATTACCACCATGTGGACATGGCATATGCAGCATGAACTCCCTTCCCATGAATACATCAATTCATAGCTCCACAAGGTGGTTCAAAGCAAAACATGGAAAAGGAGACTCTGACTTCAGGAAAAACATAGAATTTTCTGATTCTAGAGAGTGTTCACTATTTTGTCACTTGCTCAAGCTTCAAATCTCTGTTATCTTTAACTGCTTGCATAACATGGTTTGTCCCCATCTCCTGCACTTATCGCTACTGGTCTAAAGTTGTGTCACCTGTGGCCTAAGTAGGCAATGATATGGCTTGGCTGTGTCCCCACCCAAATCTCATCTTGAATTGTAATAATCCCCATGTGTGAAGGGTGGGGCCAGGTGGAGATTATTGAATCTTGGGGGCAGATTCCCCCATACTATTCTCATGGTTGGTAGTAAATAAGTCTCATGAGATTTGATGGTTTTATAAATGGGAGTTCCCCTGCACAAGTTCTCTTGCCTGCTGCCATGTAAGACATGACTTTGCTCCTCATTTGCCTTCTGCCATGACTGTGAGGCCTACCTAGCCATGTGGAACTGTGAGCCAATTAAACCTCTTTCCTTTATAAATTACCCAGTTTGGGGTATGCCTTTATTAGCAACATGAGAACAGACTAATACAGGCATCAGGAAGATCTGGAACAGAATCCCAGTTATTTCATTTTCATGCTACATAATTTTTGAGCTACTTAATATCTTTAAGACCCCAATTTCCTCAACATTAAATGGGGACTAATAATATCTACCTTATGATATGATGTAATGAAAGCATATTTACTAGTATTTGACAATAGCAGGATTAAAACAAATATTAGTTCCTCTTTCTTTTATTTTTTATCTTCACTTTATATTAAATTCTTTCATTCTAGTCTCAGGTTTAAATACTGTAGGAAGGTAGGTTCCAAAATTCACAGCTCCATTCCTGTCCTCTCCACTCTCTCAGATTTGCATATCCAATTTCTGTCTGATATTTCCATTTGAATGTCTAAAAAGTACCTCAAACCCTTACTCCAAATGCACTTTGTCCTTAAACTTCCACATCTCAGCAAGTATTCATTTCATTTTCAAGACAAAAAATGTAAAAATCACTCAGATGTCTCTCTTCTTCTCATATTCCAACTCTAGTTTCTCTCAATTCCTTTTATTCTCACTTTCAAAGCATTTCTTAAATCCAGCCACTTCTCTTCACTGCGATTGCTAACAGCCTGGTGCAAACCTGGACCATGGTCACAGACCCCCTAAAGTGTCCCCTTGATTCTTCTCTTGCCCAATACAGTCTATTCTCCCACAGCAGATGATCTTTGGAACACATAAATTGGTCCATGTCACTCTACTGTTCAAACATCTTCACTGCCTTTCCATTACATGCAAAATAAACATTTTATCATGAGCTGCCAAACTCCACATGCTCTGACCTTGATTACAACTGCAACTTTATCTCTTACCATTCTCTGCTTCACTCTCTCATACAGCCTCATGGCTCTTCTCATGGTTCCTCAAACAGTTCAAACCTGTGTCACTGGAATCCTCTTGATCTTTATCTTACCACTTCACTCAGGCCACCATGAGTGTCACACTTCTGGGGAGGAACACTGCCTACCACCACACTCTTTCCTTTATTCTACCTAGCACTCATCACTCCCTGGCATTATCATATAAAGGTGTTCTTTCATTTTCTACTTCCCATATTAGAATGGAAGAGCAGCGAATTTTATCTTCTGCTCATTTTTGTATTCCAACAATTAAACTGTGCCTGACACAGAGCGGGCACAGTGGGCTAGGTTTGCGACATGTATATTGAGATATTAATGTCCACAACTCTCAGGTTTTGAAGGTCAGCGACTGGCAGCTTCCAGACCATTTGCCTCTGACAAAAGCTGCCTCATCTTTTTCATAATAATGCCCAGGTTAGAAACTCCAAAGACTTTTCATTACCCAAATTATAATCTACTCTGCCTAGAATGACACTCAAGGCTTTCTATCATCTGACCAAATATTCTTTTATCTCTTACTTTCAAGTGGTTCCACCCAAACCACTTCCTCCTGGGCCATAAGCATGTCCTTTTGCTGCTGGACTTGGATTCATTCTTTGCCTGAACATCATCCCTACCAGGTTCTAAGTGTTTAAATTTTTACCATCCTCCTAAACTCAAATTCTGCCTCTTCTGTGAAACTTACTCTGATCCCTGTAATAATATATAATCTCTTCATTCCCTAAACAGTCTTAAAACTTCATTTGTTTTTTTTCTCATGACTTTCTCTCTGCTTTGTTTTCCACTTACTTGTGTAAATAGATTTAATGTTTCCTTTCCTACCATACCTCAACTTATTGAGGAGAGGATCCATGAATGACTTAACACTCCCCAGAATACTTAGCAGAAAACAGTACACATGTGCAGATCCCATATTCTTCAGCCTGTTTAATGTATTAAATTGTTCTCTTTTGGATTTTTAAGACTCAAAGCTACTCAATCTCAAACTTAATTCAAAGATCTCCTCTCCCATTTCCACCCACAACTCAAGCACATCTTCAGAGTTTGGAATGGAGAGTGGTGATATGTGACCCAGTCCTGACACCCCCTCCTTCCCTCTGTTCTTTCAGTTTGTGGGTCAAGAGAAGAGAGAGAGGACTATAGGCCTGAATTTAGTAGCCAAGACTGCAATCCACCCTTTGATGAGTGTCACTGCCTCTTCCCACTAGACTGGCTGCATGGCAGGAACCCAAATGCTCACTTCCTCATGGACAGGGAAGCTCAAGTGAGAGGCACCACGGCAGCTTGCTTTGAACAGATCTCAGAAGAGATACAACCTTCCTGTCAGTCTTTCCTAAATTCCTCCCCCACTTCTGCCAAATCTGGGTCATTTCTCTGTTTCTCACTGCTGGGCAGCTCTCTGAAGTGGGCTGTCAGCAGGATAGAAAAGCCAGCTACCTTCCATATGTTTCATCAATTTAATCAAACTCAACCTTTCTTGTCACGTTGAAGGTATATGTGCAAGCAGCTTCATCTCCACCCTACTCTCAACATAGCTATCTCTTCAATTCCTCTATTCTTTGTCCTGGAATCCAAGGATAAATCAGTAATCCTCCTGGCTAATGGGCTACCCAACTGAGAAGTAAAATACCAGCCTCTCCCAGCCACCCTCATTCTTTCAGGCATCCCGATCTTTACCCAACAGGTGGATGATCAGCCTGGTTCGGTAAACAGCCTCTCAGTATGCCTGGGGCAGGTAGTGGTGAGGTTTAGGATTGAGAACAACTCTCCTTCCCTCAAATTTTGCCCTTCCCCACCATTTTGAGATAACATTATAAACCGTACTCAACATCCTATCCAACATTATAAAGTATCTAAGTACCCACCCTGTACCCCTACTGAAAGTGCACAACAAAGCTACGCGCTGATAGTAATAAACACTAACTTCTGAAACTGAATCTTAACACAACTGTACATCAGTTGTTCTATCACATTAATTAAGGATATTTGGCAACCAGCTACATAATTTTTTGGAAATTCAAATACATATGTATTGAGAAAATAAAGGTAGACCTAGAGAACTGAGCAGAAGGCAAAAGAGTTAGGTTTCCCCATCATCCTCAGCAAACTAACACAGGAACAGAAAACCAAACACAGCATGTTCTCACTCATAAGTGGGAGCTGAATAATGAGAACACATGGACACAGGGAGGGTCTTTGGAGTAATTTGTTATTGATTTTAAATTAATCTTTATTGATGACCTTTAGAACCTGGACTTCCAATCCTTCCATCTTTACATCCATTGACTTGATGTCTCCCTGACCAATGAAGAAATGAGAAAGAGAAAGGACATTTCAAAACGTTAATGCAGGTCAGTTGAGGTGGCTCACGCCTGTAATCCCAACACTGGGAGGTTGAGGCAGGCGGATCATCTGAGGTCAGGAGTTCAAGGCCAGCCTGGCCAACAAGGTGAAACCCCGTCTCTACAAAAATACAAAAAACAAACAAAAAAATAGCAAGGCATGATGCCAGGTGTCTATAATCCCAGCTACTTGGGAGGCTGAGGCAGGAGAATCGCTTGAACCTGGGAGGTGGAGGTTGCAGTGAGCCGAGATTGCACCATTGCACTCCAGCCTCTGAGACAGAGCGAGACTCCCTCTCAAAAAATAAATAAAATAAAATGTTAATGCAATAATGAAACAAACATGTCCTACTAAAGCTTAAGCCAATTGCAGATGGAGATGCTACACACAAAGCCATGTTTAAATCTCTAGCTATGTCATCCTGTTGTTAATCAATATACCTATTCATGGGCCTTTGATCTTAGATCACTTTTATATACTGGCATTACTAGATTAACATTATTAACACTTCAGTTTAATAGCCTTCAGTCTAATTATTAAATACGATTTTCTATGTAAGATAATGCTCAACTTTTAATGCATTACTATCTTTGTTAAATGGCAGGAATTTCTTTTCTATGACTGGTGCTTTCTTGGGATGCGATCCACGCATATTCAATATGTGAAGTCGAAGTGCTTTTGCGCACCTTTTTTTTTTTTAAACAAAGGTCTGAGGTGTTACTTTTATAAGTTTGGGTCTTATACAAATAGGCGACAAGAATATGCTGGTGGAAAGCCCAAAGTTTTCTAAATGTAGACGAGCACAGATTAAGAAAGCAGTAATTAATTTCCTTTGACCTCAAGCTGAAATTCCTTTCTAAAGCTGTCATAAAGAGAAAGAGGCCAGAGAGGAGAAGTGAGACTGTGTAACAATGCAATTAAACCCTTGTAATGAGGTCGGGCCTTGGACTTGTTGCAACTGATATCATTATAGCAATGAGAAGGCCCTATATGGATGTTGGGTTTTTTGTTGTTTTTTTTTTTTAACTTCATGCCTTTTTGTGTGTGTGTTTAACTCTTTAACACCAGCTATGTGCTTCATTGTAAGGGAAATATAGAGGCATTATATACATATGCAAAAAACACAAATTACATTTTTTTTATTCAGAAGGGACATTCCATTGGGTCAGGCAGGTGATGTTTTGTATGCAAAGCAGGAAAGTGTAAGGAGAGCAGAAAGAGCTTGGGATTAACAGTCAAGACAGTTAACTTGTCTCTTGCATCATGGCTCTTAATTTACAGGTGTCTCCAATGAGCTGAGTCCCAAGTGCTAGGTTATAGGGCTCTGGTCTTGAGCCTTCTACTAAATAGCTGTGTGACCTGAGGCAGACCCCTAAATGTCTCTGAGCCTCAGCTCTCTCATTTCATCACGTGAAAATAATTCCATTTACTGTTTTTTTCTTTATGGTCTATCTTATAATTGATCAATTTGATCTAAATTGGCATGCTATTATGAATGTGTCAGTCTTATTCTCTCTGCAAATATTTATCTCTACTGAAGACAACTATATCTGTCTAAGACTTCTAGTAATTCTAATAAGCATCATATTGCTGGGGTTAAGACCATAAACTCTAAAGTCAGATTGACTTGGTTTAAAATCTGCTTTGTTATTAAGCAATGAGAGCTAGACAGGTTACTGAATTTTTCTCTGCTTCAATTTTCTTATCTATAAAATGGACACACTAATAGCATTTACTGCATAAGGCTGTTGTGAAGATTCAATGAATTAATGGACAAACAGTGCTTTAAAGAGAGGTTGGACACATTGTATGGTCTCAATAAGGGTTAGCTCATATTATTTATCTAAACACTTCCATTCTTAGAAAATCTGAGAGTGACAGATTTCACTGAACTTCCTACAGAGAATCCTCCTGTTCCTGAAGTCAAGACATATGGAAAATACTCCTGTAGATTAGAAATGAAAAGCTTTGATCTCTACCTTGTATAATCAAGTTGCAATCCTCTCTTTTGGCTATAAAAACAGAACAGCCAACATTTTAAATTACATATGGTCCTACCTAGAAGGAAAATATATGAATGGAATAATTTTATTGACATTCTATAAATCAATAAATGCTGTGAAACACAGAGAGTCAGAAAACATAAATGAGTAAATAATACTAGACATGACTGCCTGCCTTCCAAGAATGCTCACCTTTCCCCGCTACTTACTGCTAACCATGGGGTTTTCCAGGTTTCTGGATGTCTTCATTTATGAAGGGTTTATGTGGAATGTAAAGGAGCTTATAAACCCAAACAAACTGAAAAAATTTTAGAACACAACAAAATTATTTAAAGAAGATAGGCAAACCTCAAGCACCTAAGGCGATTTAGTTACTCTGGTAGAATATAAAAATAATCTCATAGCTTCTCGGAAGCCATGAAGTAGGAAAAAAAATAAAGAAATTTTAGGTTGCACAGTTCTTATGTCTGACGAAAGGAAATGTAAAAATCCCTCCATTTCATCTTCTGCTTTTAAAAAAGTGTTTATTGCATACTCACCACATACTGTGCACTGTGCTTGGCCAAGGTTATGAAGAATGAAGTCTAGGTTTGGCCTGCAAGAAGCTTGCAGTCTGCAGGCAAACTCCTTTCTGGCTGTGAATTCTAGGATGAAATAATTACAGGGATCTATATTAGAAGAATAAAATTATGGATAGATTCTTTAAACAAGATTTTGCAAATGACATGAAATTTTATTCAAATGTTAATTAATTTTAGATTGCCTCTCTAACACAGCTGTTATTATAACATTAAGTCTTAACTCCATCAAAACCATTTCACAATGAGCTAAGATAATGTGGGAATCAATCAGGGTCCAACCAGGAAAACAGAAACACTATGATTATTTTGAAACAGAAATAATACAGGGAGATTGTCTTACAGGCTATGGGAAAGCCTCAAAGTCCAACCGGAAATGGGTAAGCTGCTCTGGCGTTAGCAGAAACAGGAAGGCATCATTGCCCCAGGGCTGGAGAGATAAAGGGAGAAAGTGGTCACTCCGGAGAAGCTGGAACCTTGGAAGAATGACAGCTACCACTGGAGCTGTCCCTCAAAGCAGAAAAAGGGGGAGATAAATACCCGTATTCCTCTGCTCCTCCTCCCAACTCCTTCTGCTGCCTCCCATTGGCTGAACTCAGCTAGAAGTCACCTGCCGTGAGAACCAGTAAAATGCAGCCTGAGATACAGAACACAGTGAGGAGAGGAGAAAGAAAGAACTGCAGGCCACTTGGTCCTGGGAATGGCACATCCTTACTTTCTGATGATCTTCCACAGGGAGATCTTAGGTAACCGAGAGGTTCTCAATAGTGAATGAATCCATGTGGCTTTGGGATTATAGTCAATTTATGCTAGAGATTTTATTATTTGAAGACTGTTCTCATTATTAATTAAAGAGGGATCCCATACTTTTGGTATCACACCTGGCAGTGTAGGGATAACCTGTTGTGAAAATGTAGAATGCTGGCCAGTATTGTCATCCAGGCACAAACCAGTTCTCTTCCACATCAATTTGGCCATTTTATTTTGTATGTATGTATGTATGTATGTACTTATTTATTTGAGACAGGGTCTTGCTCTGTCACCTAGGCTAGAGTGAGTGGCATGATCGATTATAGCTCATTGCAGTCTCAACCTCTGGCCTCAAGCAATCCTCCCACCTCAGCCTCCTAAGTCACTGGGACTATAGGTATGTGCCACCATGCCTGACTAATTTGTTTTTAATTTTTTGTACAGACTGGGCTCTCCCTATGTCGCCCAGGCTAGTCTTCAACTCCTGGGCTCGAGTGATCCTCCCACCTCAACCTCTCAAAGTCCTGGATTATAAGCGTGAGCCACTATGCCCAGCCTGTTTCTCCTTGAAAAGGCATATTTATTCGAATCAAGTACTTGAACAAACAGTAAGTTGGGATTCCAAGGTTTTGCATTATATATGGAGGAGAAGATGTTGACCTGAGAAAATTTAATAGTAATTATTTCTAATGTACCTCCTTAGCCACTTATTCATATCAAGAAATTTATTGTGTTTTTGTATCGTGTCAGATCTTGACAACACAGCAGAGGACATAATAGACATGGCCCTTGCTCCTATGAAGATTTTGGTCTAGAAACAGAGGTTGACTTTCAACAAATAATCACACATTTAACATTCAAATATATAATTACAAAATGTGATTAGAACCCTGGAGAAAAGTGTGCCATGAGAATTATAACAGAGTACAGTTAGGCCATGAATCAAAAGAACATTTCTGTGCACTGGGTGGATACTAGTATCTATTTTGTAAATTTTAAACAGTATAAAAATATTAAGGAAAAATTGTGAAAACCAGAAAAATCACCTGTAAATGTGTTTGTCTGACACAGTAACTTTTATTTTTAATGGTTTATTTTTAATGGTTTTCTGACTTGAATTCTTTTAAAGACAATACTGTTCTAAATTTACACTCTCAGCTTGTTTAAAAAATTATTTAAGGTTGATATAGTTGCAATCATATTGAACTTACAATGTTATAATTCCAGTTTTAACCAAATATCATAATATATGTATCTATATATCTTCATACTTTATAAAATCATAACTTTTAAGTAATTTATTTAGCACATATTCCCTGAGGGTCTAGCAAGTGCCAGGCTGTGAGCTCCATTCCGGCTCTAAGGCAAATGAAAAGTTGGGTGTGGTTTTTGCCCTCATGGAGCTCCCAGTCCAATAGGTGCACAAAACTTCAAAGACTTTTTGGGTCATAACTAATTTTCTCCCTATTAAGTTGTTTTCAATTATGCATCAATGCACAGTGCTTTTCCCTTCTATCTTCCTGCTCCATTCAGGAGGAATTCTTAAGAGAGAGTCTATTGGATCCAAAGAGATGAACAATTTTATAATTCTTAATTATAGGTACAATTTATAAGACAATCACTAATATATAGGAGCCTATAATCAATACTTCTAGAGTTGGGTTTCTTTCAATGGACACTGTACTTCATACACACAGTCTCACCATTGCTTTAAATTGAATTAACACATCTTTTTTTTGATAGATACAAAATTTATTAAGGAGAAAATCTATCTCCTGTGGGGGAAAACAATAATGGGACAGAGAAATATCTAAGAAGCTATCACATTTATAAAAATTTTTAAAGCAATATTTAGTGCATTTATTTTATACTGCTAAGTACAAAATGACCACAAATTTAGAATGTTAAAACAACATATATTTGTTATCACACATTCCCCATGAGTCAGGAGTCCAGGTACAGCTCAGCTGGACCCTTTGCTCAGGACTTCACAAGGTGCATTCAAGGTGTCTCCTAGGTTTAGATTTTTTTTTTTTTTTTTAGATAGAGTCTCTCATCACCCAGGGTGGAGTGCAGTGGTGCTATCTCAGCTCATCGCAACCTCCACCTCCCGGGTTCAAGAAATTCTCTTGCCGCAGCCTCCCGAGTAGCTGGGATTACAGGCACATCACTGTGCCGGGCTAATTTTTGTAGTTTTGGTAGAGATAAGGGGTTTCACCATGTTGGCCAGGCTTGTCTTGAACTGTTGACCTCAAGTGATCTGCCTGCCTTGGCCTCCCAAAGTGCTGAGACTACAGGTGTGAGCCACCACACCCAGCCTGCATCTTATCTGGAGCTCAGGATTCTCTTTTCAAACTCATATTATTGGTGGCAGAATTTATTTCATTGTACCCAAGGCAGATTTCTTCTTCAAGGACAGCTTGGAGAGAGTCTTTGCCCTCTTGATCCTGTTTTATTTATTTTATTTATTTTTTTAATTATACTTTAAGTTTTAGGGTACATGTGCACAACGTGCAGGTTTGTTGCATATATATACATGTGCCATGTTGGTGTGCTGCACCCATTAACTCATCATTTAACATTAGGTATATCTCCTAATGCTATCCCTCCCCGTTCCCCCATCCCACAACAGGCCCCAGTGTGTGATATTCCCCTTCCTGTGTCCATGTGTTCTCATTGTTCAATTCCCACCTATGAGTGAGAACATGTGGTGTTTGTTTGTTTTTTTGTCCTTGCAATAGTCTGCTGAGAATGATGGTTTCCAGTTTCATCCATGTCCCTGCAAAGGACATGAACTCATCATTTTTTATGGCTGCATAGTATTCCATGGTGTATATGTGCCACATTTTCTTAATCCAGTCTATCACTGTTGGACATTTGGGTTGGTTCCAAGTCTTTGCTATTGTGAATAGTGCCACAATAAACATATGTGTGCATGTGTCTTTATAGCAGCATGATTTATAATCCTTTGGCTATATACCCAGTAATGGGATGGCTGGGTCAAATGGTATTTCTAGTTCTAGATCCCTGAGGAATCGCCACACTGACTTCCACAAAGGTTGAACTAGTTTACAGTCCCACCAACAGTGTAAAAGTGTTCCTATTTCTCCACATCCTCTCCAGCACCTGTTGTTTCCTGACTTTTTAATGATCGACATTCTAACTGGTGTGAGATGGTATCTCATTGTGGTTTTGATTTGCATTTCTCTGATGGCTAGTGATGATGAGCATTTTTTCACGTGTCTTTTGGCTGCAAAAATGTCTTCTTTTGAGAAGTGTCTGTTCATATCCTTTGCCCACTTGTTGATGGGGTTGTTTTTTTCTTGGAAATTTGTTTGAGTTCATTGTAGATTCTGGATATTAGCCCTTTGTCAAATGAGTAGATTGCAAAAATTTTCTCCCATTCTGTAGGTTTCCTGTTCACTCTGATGGTAGTTTCTTTTGCTGTGCAGAAGCACTTTAGTTTAATTAGATCCCATTAGTCAATTTTGGCTTTTGTTGCCATTGCTTTCAGTGTTTTAGACATGAAGTCCATGCCCATGCCTATGTCCTGAATGGTATTGCCTAGGTTTTCTTCTAGGGGTTTTATGGTTTTAGGTATAACATTTAAATCTTTAATCCATCTTGAATTAATTTTAGTATAAGGTGTAAGGAAGGGATCCAGTTTGAGCTTTCTCCATATGGCTAGCCAGTTTTCCCAGCACCATTTATTGAATAGGGAATCCTTTCCCCATTTATTGTTTTTGTCAGGTTTGTCAAAGATCAGATAGTTGTGGATATGTGGCATTATTTCTGAGGGCGCTGTTCTGTTCCCTTTGTCTATACCTCTGTTTTGGTACCAGTACCATGATGTTTTGGTGACTGTAGCCTTGTAGTATAGTTTGAAGTCAGGTAGCATGATGCCTCCAGCTTTGTTCTTTTGGCTTAGGATTGACTTGGTGATGCAGGCTCTTTTTTGGTTCCATATGAACTTTAAAGTAGTTTTTTCCAATTCTGTGAAGAAAGGCATTGGTAGCTTGATGGGGATGGCATTGAATCTATAAATTACCTTGGGAAGCATGGCCATTTTCACAATATTGATTCTTCCTACCCATGAGCATAGAATGTTCTTCCATTTGTTTGTATCCTCTTTTATTTCATTGAGCAGTGGTTTGTAGTTCTCCTTGAAGAGGTCCTTCACACCCCTTGTAAGTTGGATTCCTAGTTATTTTATTCTTTGAAGCAATTGTGAATGGGATTTCACTCATGATTTGGCTCTCTGTTTGTCTGTTATTGGTGTATAAGAATGCTTGTGAGTTTTGCACATTGATTTTGTATCCTGAGACTTTGCTGAAGTTGCTTATCAGCTTAAGGAGATTTTGGGCTGAGATGATGGGGTTTTCTAGATATACAATCATGTCATCTGCAAACAGGGACAATTTTACTTCCTCTTTTCCTAATTGAATACCCTTTATTTCTTTCTCCTGCCTGATTGCCCTGGCCAGAACGTCCAACACTATGTTGAATAGGAGTGGTGAGAGAGGGCATCCCTGTCTTGTGCCAGTTTTCAAAGGGAATGCTTCCAGTTTTTGCCCATTCAGTATGATATTGGCTGTGGGTTTGTCATAGATAGCTCTTATTATTTTGAGATACATCCCATCAATACCTAATTTATTGAGAGTTTTTAGCATGAAGGGCTGTTGAATTTTGTCAAAGGCCTCTTCTGCATCTATTGAGATAATCATGTGGTTTTTGTCCTTGGTTCTGTTTATATGCTGGATCACATTTATTGATTTGCGTATGTTGAACCAGCCTTGCATCCCAGGGATGAAGACCACTTGATCATGGTGGATAAGCTTTTTGATGTGCTGCTGGATTCAGTTTGCCGGTATTTCATTGAGGATTTTTGCATCGATGTTCATCAGGGATATTGGTGTAAAATTCTCTTTTTTTGTTGTGTCTCTGCCAGGCTTTGATATCAGGATGATGCCGGCCTCATAAAATGAGTTAGGGAGGATTCCCTCTTTTTCTATTGATTGGTATAGTTTCAGAAGGAATGGTACCAGCTCCTCCTTGTACCTCTGGTAGAATTCGGCTGTGAATCCATCTGGTCCTGGACTTTTTTTGGTTGGTAAGCTATTAATTACTGCCTCAATTTCAGAGCCTGTTATTGGTCTATTCAGAGATTCAACTTCTTCCTGGTTTAGTCTTGGGAGAGTGTATGTGTCGAGGAATTTATCCGTTTCTTCCAGATTTTCTAGTTTATTTGCATAGAGGTGTTTATAGTATTCTCTGATGGTAGTTTGTATTTCTGTGGGATCAGTGGTGATACCCATTTTGTCATTTTTTATCGCATCTGTTTGATCCTTCTCTCTTTTCTTCTTTATTAGTCTTGCTAGCGGTCTATCAATTTTGTTGATCTTTTCAGAAAACCAGCTCCTGGATCCATTGATTTTTTGAAGGGTTTTTTGTGTCTCTATTTCCTTCAGTTCTGCTCTGATCTTAGTTATTTCTTGCCTTCTGCTAGCTTTTGAATGTGTTTGCTCTTGCTTTTCTAGTTCTTCTAATTGTGATGTTAGCATGTCAATTTTAGATCTTTCCTGCTTTCTCTTGTGGCCATTTAGTGCTATAAATTTCCCTCTACACACTGCTTTAAATGTGTCCCAGAGATTCTAGTATGTTGTGTCTGTTCTCATTGGTTTCAAAGAACATCTTTATTTCTGCCTTTATTTCGTTATGTACCCAGTAGTTATTCAGGAGCAGGTTGTTCAGTTTCCATGTAGTTGAGCGGTTTTGAGTGAGTTTCTTAATCCTGAGTCCTAGTTTGATTGCACTGTGGTCTGAGAGACAGTTTGTTATAATTTCTGTTGTTTTACATTTGCTGAGGAATGCTTTCCTTCCAACTATGTGGTCAATTTTGGAATAGGTGTGGTGTGGTGCTGAAAGGAATGTATATTCTGTTGATTTGGGGTGGAGAGTTCTGTAGATGTCTATTAGGTCTGCTTGGTGCAGAGCTGAGTTCAATTCCTGGATATCCTTGTTAACTTTCTGTCTCATTGATCTGTCTAATGTTGACAGTGGGGGAATTAACACATCTTACTAGGAATGTGCCTTCATCCATTTCGTGCTACTGTAATAGAATACCTGAGACTGGGCAATTCATAATAAACAGAAGTTTATTTGGCTCACGGTTCTGGAGGCTGGGAGGTCCAAGAGTATGGCACCAGCACCTGGCGAGGGCCTTTATGCTGGTGTCATCCCATGGTTGAAGGTAGATGGGCAAGACATGGTGAGAGAGAGAGAGAGCAAGTGGGGGCCAAAGTTGCTTATTTTTTATTAGTGCACATATATGGAGTGCATGAGAAAATTTGTTACATGTATATAATGCAAAGTAGTCAAGTCAGGATATTCAGAGTGTCCATTACCCAAGTACACTTTTTGTTAAGCAGAGTCATCCTTCTCTGCTCGCACACATTGGATTTATTCTTTTTATATTACTGTGTGTACCCTTTAGCCCACTAACCCACCTCTCTTCTTCCTCCCTCCTTGTCCCTGCTCACCCTTCAAACTTGCTTTTATAACAAAGCCACTGTGTTGATAAATAACAAACCTACTCCTGCAATAATGACATTAATCCATTCATGCGATTAGAGCCCTCATGACCTAAACACTTCTTATTAGGCCCCACCTCCCAACACTGTTGCATTGGGGATTAAGTTTCCAACACCTGAACTTTGGGGGACACATTCAAATCATAGCAGAGTTTGTTCTTCTCTTTATGATTTGTTTCTCCTTCTAGAGTCTGTATGTTTCTTGTATATTGTTTTATCCCTAGCAGCTCACTGCTGAGCCTGGACCACAGTAGGAACACAATAAATTTTTCAATGAATGAATGAGTGTAACCCACTGGAGCAGTAGTTGGCAACCTCAACTCCACATTAGAATTACCTGATGAGGTTTTCAAAATCCTAACACTCAGGCCACATACCACATCAGTCTGATCAGCATCTATGGGGGTGAGATCCAGGTGTCAGTCATTTTTAAAGTTTCCCACGTGATTCCAGCGTGCAGCCAAGGCTGAGAATCACTGCCCCAGAGCCTCCCTATTCAACATGTGATTCACAGACTTGCAGCATTCGCTTCCTTAAGGAAGCTGATTAGAAATACAGACTTTCAGGCCCTACCAAGGCCTAATGCACCCAGATCTGCATTTTAACAAATTCTTCAGATGAAACTTAAATGTTTAAGAGGCACTGCACTAAATGTCTTTCCTCACAATTTTAAACCAACACTTCTGGCTGCTTCTTAAGACCATGCTCATTACTTGATACTAAAACCTTACCCTTGCATGAAAGAGATCTGTCTTCTTTATAAATGAGCAAGAAAACTAGAAGTTGGCAATTCTCCAACAAAGGTTTTCTTTGCCAGGCTATTACATGTGTCTAAATCTCTGCCTGTTCTGAAAGGAAGAAAAAGGGCAAAGCAGTGATCTTCAAACTGGGAGAGCTAGAGTAGGAAGTTCCCACATGAAGCAAATGTGGACACTGAACACCCTAGAGAAATCACAGCTGGAAATCCCAATGCATAGCCACGGTCTAAAAGTGAAGGGGTCCACAGACAGGCAGCTGAGCTAGTAAGAAGCCAGAGACATAGCTGTAAGAATTAGAGTACAGTACATGACCTGGGACCAAATAGGTTGATGAGAGGTCAGTCGTGAGGAGCCTGGGCAGAGATAGGCTGTGCAGTTTCTTATATAAATGAGAAGTATGAAAAAATGCATTAGAGACTGGCAGACTTGAATTTGAATGACAATGCTGCTCTTATAGAGACTGAGACAGTTATTCAACTTTTTTGATCCTCACCTGTAATCTGGGGATGATAATTCTTACCTCCTAGGTATTGTGAAGATTAAAAGTGGCAATGCATGTAAACAGCTTAGTATCATGCCTGGCCCACAGGAACATCTCAACCAGTGGATGGTGTTATTCATTAATATCTTAAATCTTTTTCACAAACACATAACACTGAAAAAAACTCAAAAGATAAATGTTGTTGTATTAGTCCCTTCTCACATGTCTATGCAGAGATACCCAAGACTGGGTAATTTATAAAGAAAAGAGGTTTAATTGGCTTACAGTTCCACATGGCTAGGGAGGTCTCATGTATTAGTCCATTATTCCATTCTCACACTGCTAATAAAGACACACCTGAGACTAGGTAATTTATAAAGGAAAGAGGTTTAATTGACTCACAGTTCAGTATGCCTGGGAGGCCTCAGGAAACTTACAATCATGGAGGGAAGGGAAGCAAACACGTCCTTCTTCACATGGTAGCAGGAAAGAGAAGTGCCAAGGAAAGGGCAAAAAGCCCCTTATAAAAAGCATCAGATCTCATGAGAACTCACTCACTATCATGAGAACAGCATGAGGGTAACCACCCCCCCAGGATTCAATTACGTCCCACAAGTCCTCTCCCACAATATGTGGGGATTATGGGAACTACAATTCAAGATGAGATTTGGGTGGGGAGGATACAGCCAAACCGTTATCACCTCAGGAAACTTACAATTGTGATGGAAAGCGCCTCTTCACAGGGCAGCAGGAGAAAGAATGAGTACAAACAGGGGAAATGTCAGACACTTATAAAACCATCAGATCTTATGAGACTCACTCATTATCACAGGAACAGCATGGGGGGAAACTGCTCCCATGATCCAATTACCTCCACCTGGTCCCACCCTTGACACATGGGGATTATTACAATTCAAGGTAAGATTTGGGTGGGGACATGGAGCCAAACCATATCTGTTGTATTTATCATATTTTATGCCTTCACTTCCTGTTCTTGTCCAAAGCAACCTGAAGAGAATTTAGTATTCCTTTGGGTGTTTGGTTAATTCCATCCAATGCCAGAGCTGGTTGTATTTTCTGAGATGGCCATGGCAAGATCTCCCATGTCACATACTCTTCTACTGTGATATTGACACTCCTTCCATCAGGAGGACAGGATTCTGACTGTGGCACAAGTGATGCTTTGTGACTTCCAAGGCTAGGGCATTCAAGATGATGCTGCACTTGGGATATTTGCACTCAGAATGCAGCACCAGGTTGTAAAGAAGTGGAGGCAATCACACAAATAGGCCACAGGTAGTTGTTTAGACTGATTCTCCAGGAAAGGCACAAGCCGACAGTCAGCATCAACCTCCAGCCTGTGAGTAGGCAGGCCTTCACATGATTGCAGTTTTCAGTCTTCAAAACACTTCCAGCCTTTGCGTCTTCCAGATGCAAAGGGCATGAGGCCAGACAGCATGCCCCTGCCTCCTCGTAGTCTTTCTGAATCCCTCACCCACAGAAACTGTTGAGCATAATAAAAAGCTGTTTCCTTATGCCATGAAGTTTGGAGTGGTTTGTTACTTTTCAGTAGGTAACTGGAATACTGACTTTACATATTCTCCCAGGATTTAGGATTCCTATTGTTCCAGCTCTAACAGCCCTCTCTGATACCGCGCCTTGTCCCCCAGCAATAACTTATTCTCAGAATTGCATTTGACCACATATAACACAAACCTAACAAAAATTATTTTCTTTTATATTAACAAATCCCAAAGTAGACAATTCCAGGGATATTGTGGTATCTCTATAATGCCAGAAGACTCAGGCACCTTCTATCTTTCCACTCAGCAATTCTAAATATGTCTCTTTCACCCTTGTGGTTGTAAAACAGCTGTTCTACTGTATGAGTTAAGGCACAACTTCAGTTAAGGCAAAAAGAAAGGGGCAAAATCAAAGGAAAAGTCCATTGCTCTGTTCCCTTATATCTGGAAATAATAACTTTCTTGAGCACACCATCAATAGGACTTCTTAGCCAAAACAGACATAGCCTCTCTCAGCTGCAGAAGAGCCTAAGAAATTAACTTTCTTGAATGAGTACATTGCGACCCCAATCAAAATTGGAGAATCCTGCGAAGGATGGATAAGTTGACAACCAGTAACATATGCAATAATTTTAAAATGGGAAAATTAATAGGAGGGCCCTTTGAGGAGTGGAAGATGGGAGGAGGACCATGATGCTTGCTGGGCCTTGCTGTGCAGAAGATGAGAGGAACAAGGATATGGGGTTTAAGGCCAAGGGGTCATAGGTTCAAGTCGCCACCAGGTCTTGCAGGACAGTTCTCTGGATGGCCTTGGACTGACCCAGTTTCCCTATCTTTCTGGCTTGTAGTTCTTAAGACTAACTGTAGGATGTACTTGGAATGCAACATCCTGGGATAGGGAGGAATGACTGGAATAGCCCAGGCTCTGTCCCAGTGCCCCTTAGAAACAAGATGCCCTTTAATGCTTTCACCCAGAATTTCAAGTGATTCCCAAACTATAAATCCCAGGACAGGCTGCTTTCCAGCATGCCTTGGTTGTGGTGCAAGTGTGGCACATACAGATAAGACTCCATTAGCCCTGAGCAGCTTTCCTGAGTCTGGAGGACAGGCTCACAATGAATCTTAGGCTTCTGTTGTCCCTGGCTGCTTGTCTGTAAGTAATAAACATGCTTTACATAACTTGTGTCTGAGCCTGCTTCACCAGACTCAGGCAAGTAGATAGCCAGTGTGCAGTGAACCTGTTTTACAGACCTGTTTCCACCACTGTAAAGTAGACAAGAGTATTTCTATAACAAGGTTGTTGAAAAGATGAAATGAGAAGACTCATATGAAAAACACCGTAAGTATATACATAAAATACATATAGTACACCAATATATATAATATATATTGCATATTTAAATATATAAATATATATTACATATTTAAATACATATATTATATATTTAAATATATTTATATATTATATATGTATTATATATGATATATTTGTTTAAAATATAAATAAATTTTTTAATTGAGCTCTTCTTTTTCCAGTAATTGTGATATGAGTTGGGCAAATTCCAAGTATTTGCCCTCTTGTTTTTCTTTTTTATATAATTCCTGTGCCTTTAGAGTCCTGATTCTGATTACTAGAATCTGGAGTCAAGAGCCCACCTTAGCTTTCACAGCCCAGGTGTCTATGGGATGGGAAGGCTCTTGACAATGGAAGAACCAGCAATACCGCAGACATGTGTAGGTGAATGGAGGGGCAAAGCAAACACTAAGTAACATATATCAGTTATTATATGTTCTATATGACAAAGGCCTTCTAATGTATAGTCAGTTTCACTGATTTGTAGTAATTTATGTATTTTTAAAAATATATTATCTATTATTACTTTTAATGCAACTAATTTGCAAATCAATAAGCCATTCACAAAAAATAAAGTTTTTATTAAAGGTCAAAAAAAGAAAAAAGAAAAACACATAAACACTTTTTAAGCCAGCTAGTTCCGTCTTTTCCACAGTATGCCTCAAGTCATGGTCCAGAGGGCAAAGGTTAAGTCGAAATCACCTTCACTTTGCAACTGCCAAGGTTTTGTGGTGCTGAATTTCAGAACTTAAAGGAAGACTGAAACCCAAAAATAAAGTATCCTAGACCTGAGAAAGCCTAACTGCAGATGGAATGAGAGACTCCCCTATATCCTGAATCTCACACCAGAGTATCTCATACCAGATTGCCAGTGATTGCACTCAAATTTTTCTTCAAATTTTTAAAAGTAAAAATCGCTTACTATTAGATCAAGCCAACTTTTACTCTATAAACTGGCTACTGAACTGGGTAATGTTCCCATTCAAGACAATAAATTCCAAAAATAAGAGTCATTAAAAATAAATGAGAGATTTTTAGTTGAATGGCTCTAGACACCAGCTTAATTGAACTAGAAAAGGAAATAGAGTCTCCCAAGCAGCCTGCTTCTTGGTGAAGACAGAAACTATAAGAGCAAGAAGAAAAAAAACTTTGCTTCAGCACTCTGACTTTTGCTAGTGTGAGAATGAAAAGATATGAGATAGTAAGAAATCCTGTGAAACTTCCAAATTCTGAAAAATGGAGTCCTCTCTAATCACACCACAACTGCAGAACGATCCCCACCTTGAAGAGAAACTCTGGAAGACTTGCTTTTAACTTAGTAACTCCAGGAGTAGACAATTGCTTTCGGGTCTCCTCTCCATCTTTGACTGAAATGAAAGGTACTGTCAAGTCATCAAGCATTTATGATTTAACACTCCTCTGTGAAAGGTTTCTTTTACATTTCAGATACTCAGAGTCCTCCTTAGGTCCTGTCAGTTGACTCTTTGCCTTAAAACAAGCGATAAGGCTTAATACTATGATTAGTATTCCAGGAAGTAATGAATGACTCTGAGATGTAAATGGACAAGACGTGCACCTTCTATTTTGTAAAATAATTATCCAGCCTAATCATTATCTCCAGGACTCTTTTTGATTGATTGAAAAAGGGCAAATAGACTGAGAATTGTCTTTCAGATCTAAATTCAAGTTGCAGAGGCGAAAAACAAGGTCTCTCTTTCAGTGGAAATGGCAAAAAGCCATTCTATTTTGATGTGGTTGAGGCTAGTTTACAAGCATTTGTTTTCACTTTCTGCTTTTGTTCACTAGCAACTAACTACAACTCAGTGAGCAGCAAGGTGGAGCTCCTTTACTTCTAAGTTATTGTCTGAAGGGTCAATATATATTATAAATCCAAAAGGAGACTTTTCTCCCCCACAGCCCTGCCCCAGCATTACAGTATGAAGAACTTCAAGGGTGGAAAGAGGCTTGTTTTTTTTTTTTCTTTTTTTCTCAGTTAACTATAGGTTTTTCATACCTTAATATTTTGGCTGCTGGAAAAATGGAGAACAGCAGTGTTAAAATGTTGTTTTACTGGACCCAGATTAAGCTGGTTCAAACTACTTTTTCTTTATCATTCTTATCTGGAGATACTTGGTTTATTTCATTTTTTATTTCCGTAAAAAACTAGAACTAGAGTTTTCAGGAAATAAGAAATTAACATAATCATGGCAGTAATACAGTGTCCTTGGATAAGGTCTTAATTATGTCCAGAATAGTTTTTCTTTGGTAATAGGTAAGATTACTAGGGAAGTTATCGTATCTCTCTTTACTCATTATTTAGTGGTTCCCTCTTTTTTACCTGTTGCATGAGAGGTAAACCCAAATAATTCCCAGAATAACAAAATGTGTGCTATTTATATGCATGCATTATAAAGTTACTTTCTGTTTTCTGACAGTATACTGGAGGATCTTGTGCCCAGGACATGAAGAAACAGAGGTTATAAAGTACAAAAAATATACAAGTAACCCACTTGATGTAGTCATGGACTTGTCAAACTCTAAGACTTTTTTTTACTACTTTGAAGCTGGGAACCATCATTCTCAGCAAACTAACACAGGAACAGAAAACCAAACACCGCATGTTCTCACTCGTAACTGGGAGTTGAACAATGTGAACACATGGACACAGAGAGGGGGACATCACACACTGGGGCCTGTAGGGGGGTGGGGGGCTAGGGGAGAGGATAGCATTAGGATAAATACCTAATGTAGATAACAAATTGATGGGTGTAGCAAACCACCATGGCACGTGTATACCTATGCAACAAACCTGCACGTTCTGTACATGTATCCGAGAACTTAAAGCATAATAAAAAAAAAGGCAGAGAAGAAAAATAGAAATACTGCAAGTATTACATGGGAATTATCAAGGAGAAGCACAGAAAAAAATAGGTTGCCATCCTATAAGAAGTTTGCAGCAATGGCATTGTTCAGGTAGCCTGGATTCGGAGAACACAAAGACAAAGAGAAAATGACTCAAGGGGAGGTTGAGGAGACAGTCATGGACCGGTGACATTTTATGTGGTTCCAGAAAACACCATGGTAGTGACCAAAGCCCGAGTGGTTAAACTCAGTGCTTGCTCTTAAATCACTGCTTGTTGAAAACTTCTGGCCCCATTTCAGATACCACCTTCTACAAAAGCCTGTTCCGTAATCTCCAGTTGGGATCATTCAAGCCCTCCTTCACAACTCCGTATTTTCATTGTACTTCCCCAACTTGCATTATGATTTTACGATCCTTCTGTCCTTGTATCTTGTGGTGCAGGCATTATAGCATATCATAACCCACATCTACTGAGCATCAATTAGATGCTAGATCAAGCTTGTCCAACCCGCAGCCCATGGGCCACATGTAGCCCAGGACAGCTTAGAATGTGGCCCAATACAAATTCATAAACTTTCTTAAAACATTATGAGTTTTTTTTGCAATTCCTTTTTTAGTTAGTCAGCTATCATTAGCATTTATCATACTATATATATATATAATATATATCATATATATCTTAGTATATGATATATGTCATATAGTATATATGATATATATCATAGTATATGATATATATATCATAGTATATGAGATATATATATCATAGTATATGAGATATATATATCATAGTATGTGAGATATATATATCATATAGTATCTCATAGTATGTGAGATATATATATCATACAGTATCTCATAGTATATGAGATATATATATCATATAGTATATGAGATATATATCATGTATATGAGATATATATATCACATAGTATATGAGATATATATATCACATAGTATATGAGATATATATATCACATAGTATATGAGATATATATATCACATAGTATATGAGATATATATCATGTATATGAGATATATATGATATATCATGTATATGAGATATACATGATATATATGATATATCATGTATATGAGATATATATGATGTATCATGTATACGAGATATATATGATATATCATGTATATGAGTATATATCATAGTATATGATATATATATCATAGTACATGATATATATATCATAGTACATGATATATATATCATAGTATATGATATATATATCATAGTATATGATATATATATCATAGTATATGATATATATATCATAGTATATGATATATATATCATAGTATATGATATATATATCATTGTATATGATATATATCATTGTATATGATATATATATCATAGTATATATATGATAGTGTATGATATATATATCATAGTATATATATCATAGTGTATGATATATATATCATAGTATATATATCATAGTATATATGTCATAGTATATGATATATATATCATAGTATATACATATCATAGTATATGATATATATATCATAGTATATACATATCATAGTATATGATATATATATCATAGTATGATATATATATATCATAGTATATGATACATATATCATAGTATATATATCATAGTATATGATACATATATCATAGTATATATATATCATAGTATATGATACATATATCATAGTATATATATATCATAGTATATGATACATATATCATAGTATATATATATCATAGTATATGATACATATATCATAGTATATATATATCATAGTATATGATACATATATCATAGTATATATATATCATAGTATATGATACATATATCATAGTATATATATATCATAGTATATGATACATATATCATAGTATATATATATCATAGTATATGATACATATATCATAGTATATATATATCATAGTATATGATACATATATCATAGTATATATATATCATAGTATATGATACATATATCATAGTATATATATATCATAGTATATGATACATATATCATAGTATATATATATCATAGTATATGATACATATATCATAGTATATATATATCATAGTATATGATACATATATCATAGTATATATATATCATAGTATATGATACATATATCATAGTATATATATATCATAGTATATGATACATATATCATAGTATATATATATCATAGTATATGATACATATATCATAGTATATATATATCATAGTATATGATACATATATCATAGTATATATATATCATAGTATATGATACATATATCATAGTATATATATATCATAGTATATGATACATATATCATAGTATATATATATCATAGTATATGATACATATATCATAGTATATATATATCATAGTATATATCATAGTATATATATACTATATATATACATATAGTATATATGATATATATATATCATAGTATATGATATATATACTATGATGTATAGTATATATGATATATATACTATATATGATATATAGTATATATGATATATATACTATGATGTATATAGTATATATGATATATATACTATGATATATATATCATATACTGTTATATATACTATGATATATATATCATATACTATATCATATACTATATATATATCAGATAGTATATATATATCAGATACTATATATATCAGATACTGATATATATATATCAGATACTATGATATATATATATATCAGATACTATGATATATATATATGTATTTATCAGCTATCATTAGTGTTCATGTATTTTATGTGTGGCCCGAGAAAATACTTCTTACAATGTAGCCCAGGGAAGCCAAAAGATTGGGCACTCCTGTGCTAGATAATGCAACAGAAACCAGGGATAGAATGATGAACAAGATTGAGATGGTCTGTGCTCTTGGGAAGTTTCTAATCTGTTGGGGAAAGCAGACAGAAGTAAGCAAACAAATAATTACCAACTAATTGAAGCTGATGTAACATGCAGTGTTCTAACAGATATCAATAGCTATTCATAAAATATAAATAAATATAATTTACCTACTTATATGTTTCTTTGTAAACACAATTAACAAACTCATTTTTAGGCCCAATATTTAATAAGACCAGTGGTCATACCCTCAAAGTCTAGCTGGTGACTTAATCCCAGCCCTGTCGAAGCGGACACCATTTCTCGGTTGTGCTATATACTTCCCTGTGGGTTTCTTGTTTCTCAACTTGCATTCAGCTGTGAGCAGCTCTCATCATGGAAGAGGGGTCTTCAGTGCAGGTTGCATGAAACCTCTTCATCAGAATAGCAGTCGGTGTATTATTTGATGGTTTTAACTCTTGCCCCCAGTATCTTGCAGTGTTCCTGGCTATGATTCATATTTCCTATGTCTTGCTTGTTCAGGTTGATTTCACCTGTCCATTACTCGAATCCAGTGCTTTCACTTCATTATTCCAACAGTGTTTCCCTCCCCTTCTCATTTCCAATTGTTTTTCTTTTCTTTTCTTTTCAATATTCCCCATCCATTTTCATATAGGAATTTCATTTCCATCTCAGAATCTATTTGAACTCTACTCTAACGTTTCATTAGCATTTCATCTCTGGTTTTTCTGAGTTCTCTCACATGATTCAGACATTTTAAAAACTTTTAAAACTCTAAGTTAATAAGTGCTTGCAATGCACACAATTCTTCAATTAAGAAAATTAACTCTCATAAATGCATATGATATAGTAATGCATTGCATTAGATACAAAATAAATACTTCTTCAATGTTACCTGATGTTTAATTTAAAAATACTAAGTAGATAAATGTTCTTAAATTCCTATCATTTATGTAAATAGTCACTATCTTCTTGCTCATCTCTGAGTTAATGTTAACACTTAGAAATTACCATAACTGATGTCTCTAGTTCATCAGATGCTACACGTTCATTGGCTGGCCAGTGGTTCTCAACTCTGATAGCACATTGCAGTCATCTAATTCAAAAAACACCGCCACTCATTCTCCATTCCAGAGAAATCAAAAAATAATATATTTGTGTGGTTCTATGGTAATGGTATTTTGTAAAAGTTCCCAGGTGATCTTAATATGCAGTCAGGAATAAAAACCACCACCACCAAAAAAAAAACGAAATAGCCCAGCTAAATCTTGGAGAAGCACATAGAAATATTTTGAATATACAGCATTGGACTGGTGCAGTGGTGCATGCCTGTGCTAGCTACTTTGTGTGGCTGAGGCGGGAGGATTGCTTGAGCCCAGGAGTTCGAGACCAGACTGGACAAGATGGTAAGACGCTATCTCCATTAAAAAAAAAAATACAGCATATGATACATTCTAGGAAGAAACCACAACAACAAGGAGACTGGCTGTTATAGATGTATTAATTTTCTGTCTTTTCTGATGTTTCGATATTTGGGGACTAGCTGATCCTGAAGAGACTGTGCCTTCCAGGGCTAGCCAAATTTTACAGAGTAAAGGACTCACCTGCAAGTGTGCCTGTCATGCGCAAAGCAGCCAGTCCAAAGCCCATTCCCCTCCACTACCTCCTTCATCTGGCTCTTTCACTCCAGGTCACTATCCATCAGCCAGGTACTCTACAACTAGGAACAGCATTCATGCTCCAGAGCCCCAAAATTATTCAAGCTAGCCAAACCTAAGCCTGCTCACTCTGCCTGGCCTTGCCTTTCCCGTAAAAAACACAATAAAGGTTCTTGCCCACACATTCTCCCGGCTCCCTCTGCCCCTGAGCAACCCTGGTACTTCCCCCTGTGGCCACACATGGCATGCCATGCCTCCTGTTTCTAGTAGTCTTTAAATATAAAAAACTTCTTCTTTGATAATAGTCATTTCTGTATCTGCATGTCTTACCATACCTGACAAAAAAAAAAATCCCAGGTAATTTTAAAAATAATAGAGGTTTCTCAGCAAAGGTGATAATTACACTGACACTTGAAGATTGTAAGGGAAATAGGAAGAGCTTTGAAAGAGAAGGTACAGGCCAGGCGCAGTGGCTCACGCCTGTAATTCCAGCACTTTGGGAGGCCAATGCGGATGGATCACCTGAGGTCAGGAGTTTGAGACCAGCCTGGCCAACATGGTAAAACCCGGTCTGTACTAAAAACACAAAAGTTAGTCAGGCATGGTGGCGCACACCTGTAATCCCAGCTACTCGGGAGGCTGAGGCAGGAGAATCACTTGACCCTGGGAGGCAGAGGTTGCAGTAAGCCGAGATTGCACCATTGCACTCCAGCCTGGGCAACAGAGCAAGACAAAGAAAGAAAGGAAAGAGAGAAAGGGAGAAAGGGAGAAAGGGAGGAAGGGAGGAAGGGAGGAAGGAGAAGGGAAGGGAAAAGAAGAGAAGAGAAGAGTAGAGAAGAGAAGAGAAGAGTAGAGAAGAGAAGAGAAGAGAAGAGAAGAGAAGAGAAGAGAAGAGAAGAGTAGAGAAGAGAAGAGAAGAGAAGAGTAGAGAAGAGTAGAGAAGAGAAGAGAAGAGAAGAGTAGAGAAGAGAATAGTAGAGAAGAGAAGAGAAGAGTAGAGAAGAGAAGAGAAGAGTACAGAAGAGAAGAGAAGAGAAGAGAAGGAGCAAGAAGATACTAAGAGAGCCCCACAAGCCAATATTCTGGAAATTGGCAAGAACTTAGCTGAATCCAAGCAACTGGGAAAGAGACTAGCAATGAAAGTGGCCAGGAAGGAAGAAGCTAAATCACTGGGGTAATGTGTAACCTTATTCAAGGCTTGGTATGGGAAGGTATATGACATTTCTGACTAACCGGTTCAGAGTAGCTTACATTTCTTTTATTTAAGAAAACATTTGGCAGGGCGCGGTGGCTCACACCTGCAATTCCAGCACTTTAGGAAGCTGAGGCGGGTGGATCACAAGGTCAAGAGATCAAGACCATCCTGGCCAACGCGATGAAACCCTGGCTCTACTAAAAATATGAAAATTAGCTGGGCGTGGTGGCCGGCGCCTGTAGTCCCAGCTACTGGGGAGCCTGAGGCAGGAGAATCGCTTCAACCCGGGAGGCAGAGGTTGCGGTGAGCCGAGATGGCACCACTGCACTCCAGCCTGGTGACAGAGCGAGACTCTGTCTCAAAAAAAAAAAAAAAAGAAAAAACATTTGCTGATTCCCTTTTCCATACAAAGCTCAGAGCTAGATGGCACAAGAAAACAAACAAAAACGACATAGCCTCTCTTTCTTTTTTAAGTTGTTAAATGTACTAGAAGAGACAGATAAGCAATTAACTCCAATTTAATGGAGAGGTGAGGCTAAATTTGTTGATTAGAACTCTGGAGCCCGGCACAGTGGCTCACACTTGTAATTCCAACACTTTGGAAGGCCAAGGAGGGCAGATTGCTGGCTGTCAGGAGTTCAAGACCAGCCTGGTCAACATGGCAAAATCCTATCTCTACAAAAAAATACAAAAACTAGCCAGGTGTGGTGGTGTGTGCCTGTAGTCCCAGCTACTTGGGAGGGTGAGGTGGGAGAATGGCTTGAGCCCAGGAGCTCATTACAATGGAGGTTGTAATGAGTAAAGATCATGCCACTGCACTCCAGCCTGAGCAACAGAGCCAGACCCTGTCCCCAAAAAAATAAAAATAGAATTCTGGAGCTTCAAATTTTTATTTGTGAACATTAAGGTTTTAGTAAGCAAAGGCTGCATCTACAGTCTTATCCTTATTGCTTTGATCTAAAACTGTATCCATTTTTGCCTACTTGATAGGTTAAGGTTCTCTAGAATGATTCTTTTTCTTCCTGTATTTCACAAAAGTTTCATTTCTTTTTTTTCTTAGTCAATAAAATGTTATTCCTCCATGAAGGTTTATAGTATTTTATCTTTGTGGTGGTTTTCCTGTTTACAGTGGCCTTCTTTCTTCTTTCTCCTCTCTCCTCAACCCCTCCCAAGAGTTCTACTTTGATGTTAAAATCACAAACCTTGTGGTTCTTTCCTTTGTATTTGTCAGATGTATTTTGAATCCCCCTCCCCATTTTTTTTTCTGTTATCACATTTCATGTTTCTTGTATATAGCTCAGAGTTGAATTTTATTTTTAATCTAATCTCTAATCTCAGGCCTGTTTGGTCTAAAAAATTACAACCTATTGACAAGTGGAGCGTCGTAACTGATATGTTTGGTCTTAAGGTGTGGCTCGCCTATCATTTGGAATACTCTTTGCCTTCACACACCACTGCAGGATCTTGGGGTAAAATTGCAAGCCACTCTTCCATTTTGAGTTTCACTTCCAGAAAGGAGGAACGCAATAGATGGGGTGGAATTAGAATCAGGTGAAGGTAACATCTGGAACCAGCCCTTTCTTCTCTGAGGGCCTTTGCCACTTCTCAGGTGTTTCCACTCTTCCTTCCTCTGCCCTTTGTCGTGGCTGCTAATGCCTTCCCTGCCCCTCAGACGGTGCACTCCTTCCTCCTTTCTTCTACACCGAAACTCTTACTCTGAACTCATCTTGAAAAGAAAATAAGTTCTCACTATAGGTCAACCACTTCAGAGCCCACTTAACCTTCCTAGGTATCAGGTTGCTGACTAAATGGCATATTTCAGGTGGTATAGGACAGATATTTTCAGACAAAGCTCCTTTCTGCTGGAAAGAGAGAAACCTGCAACCTGAAATCTTGGGGACTCAAAGATTACTCCCCAAACCATGGAAAATCTCATTGTACATCTCAGTCCTCTATTCTTCTCCTTGAAAGGGAACCTACAAATCCTCTCTCCTAAGCATCTGGCCTCTTCTGTTCTTAAATGAGGTTGAAAGAACCCCAGCATTTGCCACCTTCAGGCCTGGATGGGCACTGAGGCCACAGGCACATAGTAGGGCTCCAGCTCAAGTTGGCAACTGGGTTCTCTCAGTGATGGAAGCCTCAGCCTCTCCAGCTTGTTCCCTGCGGTGCTCATCACATGACTAACACTGTGGACTGCAGGCTTTGGGTTTACTCAGATCTGGGTTCAAATCCATGCCTTGCCATTTATGAGCACTAGAACCTTTGGCAATTACTTAAAACTTTAGGTCTCAGTTTCCTTATCTGTGTGGTTAAAATAAAGTATGTTCTCTATGTTGTTGTTTGGAGATAAAAATGGAAGAATCTGGGCAAGGGGCCAAGCCTCCTGCCTGGCTCAATGTTGGCTATGACTATAGTTACGATCAATATAACTCAATGGTCCTCAATTTTCTATAGTGACCAGCTGACTATGCCATCTGAATGAACTTCACACAAAGGATATCTAAGTGAACATTGATTTTAATTTTTAAAAGGAAGCTTATTCAATTAAAAACACTTAAAAGCTCTCAGCATGATATCACATTGCAGAGTACCACAGATCCAAGAGAATCAACTAAAAAATTGCCAAATATGGTTGAGCAGTAGAGATTAATTTCACTATAAAGGCCATTGTTTAAAAATTTGCTTTTAAAATCAGATGTAAAAGAGGGAAGGGGAGATATTTCAGCAAGTTTTAAGCAGTTTAAGAAAATGAAAAATAAATCCAGTATTGGTGAGGTTTCAAAAGATTCCATTAGGACAAGGCAAAGAACATTTAAGGTAAAAGGACATTTCCAGGAACTTCAACCTAGAGTAGGATAAATGCACAGAGAATTGCTGAAGCTCCAGGAGAGGCAGGTCTGACCTGACAGAACAGTCCTACAAAGCACCAATAAAAGGAGAAGCGTGATTCCCATAGGGCATGTCCAGTTGTGAAGTGCAATTAGAAAAACCAGCATGACAGATTTTTTCCCCCATAAATGGGTGAGGGAGTAGATCTATTTCTCATTCTGTAGCTCGATTAAAGCCATTCCTCCAAATCTAAACTTTTCATCAAAACAAACCTACATATTGGATGTCTTAGTCTAATCTCATGTTGAAATCAATAAGCAAACATAAAAGATTTCATGGAGGAAGATATGTTATTCACTCTCTTGTCATTTGCCACTTAACTGGGGAGGAGGGATGACGGCAGGGAGAAGCAGTTTATGTTTTTGATGCCTGCATTGTTTTGTGCTGATCTTTTTACAATCCCAGTTTTCAAAGTTGTGTCACTCAGAAAGCAACATTCTATCCAATTGGCTCAAACCAAGAGCCTTAGGTAACAATAAAATGACAGTTGTCACTCAAATGCTTTGCAAGTTATAATCAGTACAGAAGTTAATAATATATCAAAGCACTCTTTGTCTTTTTATGACTATAAAAATAGGAGACAGTGACTACCTCAGTGTTCGTAATACTGCGTGTATGATAAGTCTGAATGGATCATCAAATTGTGTCCAGCCACACATCCCCCCAACTTTAATATTTTTCTAATTTCTAATTCTAGAGTAGTGTCTGGATGCTTTGTAACTGGTGCCAGGTTTTTGTTTTTGGGTTTTTTTTTTTCTTCCCCAACATTTTCTTGCCAAGTATATCAATACAAGATTCTGCAGTAACAAGCATTCTTCTGTTCAGATTTATATCAATTAGTTGAGGACAGTAATTCAATTGGACGACCCACTGGATTTTGAAAGACTCGCGACCATGTCAAAGTGACGACCTTTTTCTTTCTCTCTCAGCCAAAAGCAATTTTTTAACAAGAAGCCCTGGAAAGAAATGCTGGTTTAATAATTAGTTATCGATCACGGCCGATGCTATGGTGAATACCACTGGATTAGTCAGAGACCAGTAAATCGGAGCACGGGCATTTCCCTTGTCAAGATTGTGAGAGAGCGGGAAAAAAAAGCAAAAGAACTGACAGAATAAGATATCAAAAACAGCTTAATTAGGTACATTTTCATCTTTGACAGGGATTCTTTTCATTTTCGAAAGTAGAAGTAAAATCTTTAACCTGAGTAGATTCAATGCCAAATTATTTGAAACACTTGTGTTAAGATAAAGCAACTTAATAGTATATCTCCACTTAAAAACACTGTAAAAGACCAGCTAGGAGTTAAGTAGACTTGGAAAACACTAAAATTGCTTTGAAACAACACCATGCAAAGTTATTTTGATAAATTAACCCTGCTTTGGCCAGCATTTTTGCCTCCCTAAGATACCATTAACCCCTATGCCCTGAAATGCCCATTAGAAACAATTTGGATACATGCAGAAAAAGACTATAACAATTATAGACAGTAGCTTTAAAAGTATAATTGACTTTTCTGAGCGCTAATTTAGGCATCACTTTAGGGCTGCATAAAAATCTCCACATATGAACCACTTAATGGAAGCAGAAACTTAAAAGATGATTTTATTGTACTTTGAGGGGAAAAATGTTTCCATTAGTTGTACAATTTCTTCCTAGAATAGAAAAAAAAGATATTGAAAATGCAAAGTGACAACTACATCAACTTCTATCTAGTTTGAAGGTGGTCGTGCCCAGTCCTTACTCTGACAAACAAAAATGGAAGTCCCTCTATGCTCCATATTCAATGGGGGGGTTTTCTGTTGAAATCAACCATATTCATAATAAAGTAGCTAGAGTATAGAAGTACTCTTAAACATGATTTTGGAAATGAATATGTGGATGGTGAGCAGATGAATCAGATTACTCAGCTCTAGCTCTATGATTTTATATTTTCAGGGGTCACCTTTCCCCAGAAAAAAAAAATGCACTAATTTTACATCCAATTTCATGTGGTTCTGATGGTTCCAGAGAATAGAGTCATCCCCAAATGTTGTGATTGTTTTGAGTCCATACAAGAAAAAGGTCTCTAGCTTTCAGCTTGCTGTCACAAAATGAAAAGTGATGTGCCAAGACTCCATTCTTTCCCTATTATGAAAGACACTCAAATAAAATCTGGACAATAATTTGATTGGGATATTAAAGAGAAGACCAAATCTCTAAGATTCTTCACAACTCTGATTCAAGAACACAATGCTTATAGTGGTTTCCAGAGATGTACATAAGAACTGTACATCTCTAGAAGCATGACAATATCCTGGGATTCTCTATAAGATGTAGCAACTACAATGATCAAGTTTGTAACCTTAATTTTTTTTTGAGATGGAGTTTTGCTCTTGTCACCCAGGCTGGAGTGCAATGGCATGAGCTCGGCTCACTGTAACCTCTGCCTCCTGGGTTCAAGCGATTCTCCTGCCTCAGCCTCCCGACTAGCTGGGATTATAGGCACACCACCACATAAAGCTAATTTTTGTATTTTTAGTAGAGACAGGGTTTCACCATATTGGCCAGGCTGGTCTTGAACTCCAGACCTCAGTTGATCCACCCACCTTGGCCTCCCAAAGTGCTGGGATTACAGGCATGAGCCACCATACCCGGCCTCACCTTAATTTTCCATGTCAACCTGACCTTAGAGGTTAAAAAGAAATTGTTGGGTCATTGAGTGCCTGAAGTATATTGCTATTCATATTAATTATATGCTTTTCAAGAAGACCAACTCTCACTTTGTATGCGTGTTAAAAGATAAAAACAAAAAACCAACAGCCACAAGTGAAGAGCCCTGGGCTTCCAATAAAGTGGGAGTTCTAGTTTTGGTTTGACCTTTAATGAACTGGATTAGGTTGGACGTGTCACTTCAGTTCCCCCATCTATAAAATGAGTAAGATGTCTATATCCTCACTATTCATTGTGGACTCCGAGAGCCAGCAGCTCAACATCACCTGGGAGCTTGTTAAAAATGCAGGACCTTGGCCAGGTGTGGTGGCTTATGCCTATAATCCTAGCAATTTGGGAGGCTGAGGTGGGCAGATCACCTGATGTCAGGGGTTTCAGACCAGCCTGGCCAACATAGCGAAACCCCATCTCTACTAAAAATACAAAAATTAGCCAGGCGTGGTGGCGCATGCCTGTAATCCTAGCTAGTCAGGAGGCTGAGGCAGGAGAATCCGCTCGAACCCAGGAGGAGGAGGTTGCAATGAGCCGAGATCATGCCATTGCATGATCTTGTGTGACAGAATGAGACTGTGTCTCAAAAAAACAGAAAAGAAAAAGAAAAAGAAAAAAAAAAGGCAGGATCTGGAGCCCCTCCCTACACCTATTAAATCAGAATCTGCAGTTTAACAAGACGTCCAGGAGATCTGAAGCTCTGAACGCTGGTTTAAAAGACCTTTAAGATCACTTCTTATCTTGCTATGGGGGGAAAGAGGGAGAGAAACTCCTTGAGTTCAAAAGACAGCCCAACATCTCTGCATCTCTGTGTGTGTTTCTATGTGTGTGCGTGTGTGTGTGTGCATGCAGGTGCGTGTGTTTATTCGCTTTCACATTTCACCTCTTTACCATGTGGACGCCTGTGCAGTTCCCTGAGTGTGTATGACACATTTGTCGAGTTCTCTATGGCTTCATGTTTAGCTAAACAAATGTGCTGTCAGATGCCCTGAGATTGAGCAAAATGGGATGTGGACCCCAGTTCTGCTGTGTGGTCGGTCTGACTTAGATGTTTTCCATTGAGGTCATGGCACAAAGAATTAAAACCTCCTTACCTCAAGAGCTCATCTAAACTCACATCCAAATTAGGAAGGTACAAGAAATAAATAATCTCATCTGTCTTTTTTTGCCAGCATCATCTGATCTGTCAAGTCTGTCTTTAGTATCCCTACGCCAAGCTGATAGCTCCCCCTCGTCCGCCCCCGCAATATCTGGATCGGTGGGGACAGACGCCCCACCCCTGAGAAGATTCACTTACAGTAACTGCTGAGGTGCAAGTAGAGAACGAACAATAGAAGGCTGTCAAGCCCGACAGCCAGCCTGGGATGTATGAGCGTCTAGCTGACAGCAAGGGCCTCAGAGGGTAAACTGCTTTGCTGGAACTAATTAAACAGATGAAATTATTACATGAATATGCAGATGTTGTTTACATTTTACCATATGGTATTATTTCAGGTAATAACTCGCAGGAGAATCCCTTCCTCTCATCAAGAGGAAATGGGTTGAAAAGAAGGCCCCACGTGTCACCTTTTGGTTGCTAGGCAGACACTGATAACTCAGCTTTCCTTTCGGAGTCATGGGGAGTGTTCAGTTGGATTCTTGTGGCACAAGCAAGATGAAGCTGGGGCCCCTCTCTGAAAGTAATGGGGTGGGAGGCAGGGCTGCCTTAGCTGAGCTGAAACGGCAGCTCCAGCTGCTGTAAAATTCACCCGAAGGTTGAAGTGCATCCAATGATAGACATGGTGTCATTCTGCAAGTCGCAGGAAGAGCCAGTCAACTCACTTCATGCCTCTGTAGCTGGCATTTCCTCTAAGACTTGGGTCTCCAAGACTCCAAGACTTAGGTGACTATAGAGCAAGGCAACTGATTTCTAAAATGCCAAGTCACTACCATACCATTCAAATGAGTGTCACCCTCTCCAAAGGTGCCACCTTCAGAGGGAGGCAATGCTTTGAAGCCAAGGAGCCCTGGCAGTCAATAAGAATGTATGTGAGAAAGCAGGGTCAGCACCCCCGGGCAGGACTCGTCATTCTCCCAGGGGTGCCCCCTTCCTGATCTTTCCTCTCATGCCTCTGCTAGTGCATTCACATCAGGCCATTCCCCCAATCCAACTTGAGGTTCCCTTATCCCTCATCTCCATGTCCAACTAAGCATGAAGGCTTTCCCTCCAAAATGGTCCTCACACGTTTTTCTGCTGCCCCATCCCCACTATGCCCTGCCACAGCCTTCAGCATTTTTAACTGAACTCCTGTAGCAGCCTACCTACCATTCTCATCTTCTCACTTTCTGCTGTCTTCAGTCCAGTTAGAATTATTTCTAAAATTCACATCTCATCAGGTGTCTGCCTCCCTTAAGAGTGGTCAATGGCATATCACTACTTTCAGGCCCAAGCCAACTCACAGAGCTCCTTTACAAGGTGTGATCCTGCAACCCATTCCCAACTTGTTCCTGTTTCTACGTTGAGGCTTCTTCCTGTGCTGTTCTCGGTGCTTGGACCATTTCCTCTCTTCCTCCACCTCCTTCTCTTACTAGCTTACAGCTAATCATGCTTTTATGTTTGTGTTGAAATTTGTTGTAATGATTGCTATTATTATAAAGAAAATGTAAACCATCAAATCTGGCCCTGTCAAAACTATGCATTATTTACTCCTTTGGGATAATCAGACCAAAGAGCCTTCTCTGAATTTATCCACCTGTATCCATCCCCACATTAAACACATGCGAACATAGATACATACATATAAAGTCTTTTTTCCAAACCTGAGATCCTGTTATTCATGCTGCTCTGAAACTAGCTCTCGTCACTTTACAATGTCATGGGCATTACCTAGATCAAAAGATAAAAATAGATCACATTCTTTTTAATGCTTCAAAATACTCCATGTTACACATGCATCATTATTCACTAAACTATCTTGCTGTTACTAAATATTCAAGGTTTTTTTTCTTTTTCTTTCCTTTTTTATTAACTTTCTTTGTAGGTGAAAATAATGTTTCTACAAATTTTCTTGTAAGTTCTCACTTATTGATGCCTTTTTTTTTTCTGGAAGGATTGATTCCCCAGAGTGGCACTTCTATGTCTAAAGGCACATGAGCTTTTAAATTTAGTAGATATTTCCAGATGGTTTTCCAAAAAGGTTGTAGTAATCTATAGTCCCATCAGCAATACATGGGCGTTCCCATTTGCCCACATCCTTGATAATGTTATATTTTACAGCTTTTTTGTGTTATTTTTGTTCCTGTTTCTATTTTGCCAGTAAGACATTGTACATTATTTTCATGTCTAGCTCCTTCACTCTTAGGGAAGTTCAGTGTCATTTACAAAGTTTATTCTTTGTCTTCAAGCTCATTTCCTATTTTCTGTTGTTTGTCTCCCTTATAAATTTGTAGGATTGTTTAAGCTAATTCTTTGCCTTGTGTGTGACAAATATATCTGCTCAACATATGCCTGTTTTCCTTTATAGTTTTTGGGTTTCCCAAGTCTCTTGAAGAGGCCTCTTGCTACCCTACTGTTATTCAAATATTCATCAAATGCTTAATTCATGTACTTCTCATACTCCTTTTTTCTTTGGAAAACTTTCCTAGCTAGTTCCAATATATATTCTTCCATGTGAACTTAAAAATCTTTCTGCCTCATTCCTTACCCATCCTCCCAAAACACCAATTAGAATTAGAATTAGAATTATTTAAAACTTATTAACTTGAGAAAGTTTGATATTATATAGTAAAAATATTACTATTCTTTCGAATTTGTGTCTTGTTTTTGATCTTCAATAGGATTTTGAGGTTTTCTTCACTCAAATTCTGTGATTTCTTATGCAATTTTTGTCTTCAAGTTTTTATTTTTATTGTATTGCTGTGAGTGCATTTTTTCTTTCATCTTTCAGCTAGTTATTGCTGTAACTGAGAAGCTATAAATATTTATCTTGTTTTATTAATTTTAATTCATATTATTTTATTAATGCTACCAGATTTTAGTGGCTTTTTAAAGGTTTACCAAGTAAGCAATCATATCTTCTGCCAATAAAGATAACTTTATCTCTTCTTTTTCAATAACTAATTCAACTTATTTTGTTTTCTTGCTTTATTGCAACCTCCAAAAAATGTTAAATAATAGAGGGTATCTATGCAAATGCACTTGAATTTAAAATGATTTCAGTATTTCAACATACGATGCTTATTATTTGTTTTGACAAATTTTTTAATCATATTTAATTAGATTATGCAAGAAATATTTTATTAGTAATAGTTGCTGAATTTTTGAAATTGTCTTTTCGGCATTTATTGATTAAAAGAATTATATTTGTTGATATAATTAATTATGTTGGTAAAAGTCCAAATGTTGAATCCTTCTTGAATTTCTATTAGTCATGCTTTGTTATTCTTATAATATACTGCCAAATTCAATTTGCTAATACATTTTTTATTTTTACAAGCAAAACTTCACTGTCTTATCATGTTTTGAAATTGAATTGCTGCTAGCTTCTTAACCTAAATTGAGAAACTTTGTTTTGGATCGGTACAAAGTGTTGCTCCTCAAAATGCAATTTTCAGGTCAGTAGCACTTATTAAAACTGCACTTTAGCATGTTTCCCCAGCCCTACTAAATTAAAACCTAGAGTTAAACAAGATCCTCCGGCAATCTGTATATACGTTAAAAATTTTAGAGCACTGGTATAAATAACATGGTGATTATTCACTTTTTTCAAGTTATGTCACACTAAGCTGAAAATCTATTTGGTTGTGTCACCTATTGAAAACTTGTAACTAGGTGATGGGTTGATAGGCACAGCAAACCACCATGGCACACATTTACCTGTGTAACAAATCTGCGTATCCTGCACATGTATCCCTGAAATTAAAATTAAATTAAATTAAATTTAAAAAATAAAACTGGTAGATTATTGATTGTCTTCCCAAATTTTTCTTATATATCTGTTTAATCACTTTTCTACCTCTTCTTGAATCAAATTTGAATGTTGTATTTTGCTGGGTAATGTCATGTTTCCTCCAATTTTTCCCTACAAATACTTCAGACCTCAGTGTAGACATACTCATCACCGTGGACAGGATCCCCTCCCAACATCTGCAGCCCTGCCTCTGGCCCCTTGCTCCCTGCTCTGTTCACACTCTCTTCTTTGTCTGCCATCACACTTAGCATGTTTTATTATAAAGTCTTATTTAACTGCCTTTCTCCTCTGGTAGACTATCAAATCCAAGAGGGTTAAGAACATGTCATTCTTGTTCATTTTAACAAAAATGAACGAGCACAATTTCTGGCACCAAGCACAACTTCTGACACATAATAGGCATTTCAGAAATATGCTGTGTGACAGCTGGATGGATAGGTAGATGGGTAAGTAATATTCCTAAATGTAGTAACTGATATGTAATTATCTTTATATCACTTGCACATTTCATAGAGTCTATCATCCTACACCCTTCCTGACACATAGAGGACATTCAAATTGCCTTGTAAAATATAAAGTGTTTTGTAAACTGTAAAACGATGAAATGATGGTACTGGGGATATGACGATAAACAAAAAAGACATTGTCTCCAGTTAAACCTACTCACTCACACTCTAGTAACTTTGTTTTCATTTTAATTTGCTTAGTCATATAGTTTGGAGAATTTTGGAACTCCTCTTGTGTTTTCAACTTTCATACTTACTTCTGAAAATCAGCTGGGGCAGGAAATCATCACATAAAAGTATTGGTTTTCTCTTCAGAATCAGACAAAATAATTTAGTGCTAGAGAAATAAAAGTAGATGTTCAAGCTTGACAAAACAATTTCAAGTAAAAAAATAAAATGTAAATATGAAATAACAAAGCCAACTTACTTCTGGCACACACACAAAAATCGAAGTCAGTACTGAAAGAATAATTCTCTGAAATGTGTTGAACATGGAGCAAGTGTACAACCCCTGGAGAAGTATACATTGAGGGTCACCCTGAGGCACAGGGGAGTTCTAGTTTCTTTATTTGAACATTATCTCATTTTTTTTCTTGGCATTTCCCAGTTCATGTACAGATTGTTTCCAAATGGTGGTTTTAAAATCACTGTTTATAATTCATATTATTGCTGCAATGAGGGATGTGTTGGGATCTCAAGACAAACCATAGGGAGTTATTGAGTGAATAGTAATGAAATCATGAAGCTGAGAGGGCTGGTCATGTAGGAATCTTCTTTTTGGTTATATGGATCCCCTGAACGAATATTGAAGTAGACACCTGTGTCAGTCAGGGTTCTTCAGAGAAACAGAGCCAATAGGGTATACATATGTGTGTATATTTATTAATTTATGTAAGGAATTGGCTCATGTGATTCTGGGGGCTGGCAAATGTAATATCTATAAGGCAGGTCAGTAAAAAATCTCGGGCTAGTTGATGTTGCGGTTCTGATTCTGAAATTTGTAGGACAGACCAGCAAGCTGGAGACTCGGATAGGATTTATATGTTGCAACCTAGAGTCAGAATTCCTTCTTCTCTGGGAAACCTCAGGCCTTGCTCTTAGACCTTGAACCAGTTAGATGATGGCCACCCACATTATCAAGGGCAGTCTCCTGTACTTAAAGTCAACAGATTGTAGGTGTTAATCATATCTAAAAACTACCTTCACACCAATATCTAGACTAGTATTTGATCAGAAAAATGTACCACAGCATAGTCAAGTTAACATAAACAATTAACCCATCACCATAACCCTCTATGGATACTTGTCCCCATCCCATACATCCCACCACAGCTTCAGACTGCTCTAAGACTTCCTCATGCTCTCCCTATTCAAGCCTTTCTCAAATTTCTCTTGGCCCTTACCCTCCCCCTCCCAAATAATCATTCTTTCAAAATGCAAAATTTTTTTTTTTAAAGCAATTTGGTCAGGCTAATTTGCCGTTATATGCAAGTGGTAGCTAGAATTTCAGAAATCAAAGTAAAAACTTGGTGCATTTTTGGAGTAGAGGAGAAGCAATTTATATTGGTCATTTGCACTAAACTAGGGAATCACAAAACACATTCCATGAGGATCTGGCAGGTAACAGAAGTGATTAAAGTGGGCTTAGTCTAGAACCATTGGTCCAGTATTGAGAACGACAGCAAATTGGACAAGGCCTGACTCAGCTCTTCTTTCTCCAGCCTTCGCCACATGGGAGGAGTCCAACATGGCTACATTTTCCACTTTTTCAATAAAATCTAGAAACCCACATTTGTAGGAGGCATTTCCCAATCATGCAAATGCCCCACAGGCTGTCAGTCCAAGACTCTACCCCTTATTTTTTCTTTGCCATCTCCTTATTTCCTGTGATTCTGAATTCTTTCATAATCTGAAAGTTCAGTTTCCAAGTGTAACTCATCTGGAGAGAAGGAAAAGAGAGGAGGAAGACAGAAAGACTATACCTATGGCTCATTTGTCCAAAGCCAGGTGCTTCAAAGTTAGGGATTTTTTTGGTAAAGTCCTTCCCTCTACATCAGAGCCTGGTAGGCCTTGGCCATGCCTGTGAGGTTTGTTAATCAGGCATTTCTTCTCATAAGTTTTCACTCATTTTGAAAAGCCTAACTTCTCCTAGAAACAAGCAGTTCATTGGACAACAAAATTAACGATCAATGATAACAGCACTTCTTCTGGACCTTGACACAAGGGATACTACACTTGAGATACTCAGAGAATAATCGCATGTTCCTAATCGGACTAGTCAGAAAGGAAGACAGAATGAGAAGCCATGGCCATCTTATTATTTGTCTATTTCTACAGGCAGAGATGTTTCTACGCCTTTTTATTTATGTTTATTAAGGAAAATGCAAAGATTACTCAAGATGGAAAGGGTCCTTGCAACTCTCATGGGAGTGGACTTCTCCTGATTCACTTCTCTGTCCCCTATGGTTTGACATCTCTCCATGATCTCTGAGCTACTTAAATTGATGCTTCTAGCTCTTCAGTCTGCATAAGATTCACCTGGGGGTGCTTAAGGATGCAGCTTCCCAGACCACATTCCAGAGACCCTGAGCCAATACACTTCAGGAATCTGCAGTTTAAAAGTGCACCAGATAAGGCGATCCAAGGATCCAACCTAAAGAATACTGTCCTAAGGGAAGGAAAATGGAATATGGTGGGAAAAGACTAAGGGGGAATCCCTTCTAAACTGGAGACTCTACTTCAATAGTAGTAAGTGATGATGGCAGTTTATCTAAGAGTTACAAGAAAACCATGTATGTAAAACTCAATGCTTTTGCTTAAATGAACCTAGTTGTCTTCTGTTAATTGGGAGGCAAAGAAAAGACTTCCATGACAATTGGATTCCATGCCTTCAGTGGAACTCTGAACACTTTCAGAAAAGATTGTAATGGGGAAATATGCCCTGCCATAGCCAATTATCTAGAGTGTGTCTGCTCAGTGGTCAAGCAGAGAAGTTCACATACTGTTACTTATCTCTCCCTACACACCTAAATTCATTCTCCAAAGAATCGAAGAAGACTCACCAGGCCTTCGAATAAAAAGAGTGATGCAGTATTTAAGTGGGATTTGAATTTAATTCCAAGTCTTCATAGATAAATGATTAAAAACATTCTCTTCTCTATTTGCTACCTGAGATAAACAACTGCAGACACACCTACCCAGAAGTTCAGCTGCTATGGAGCATCCAGGAAAACACGGTATCTGTTTCTGAGGGATTTGTGTGTACCTGACAGTCAAATACTCTGTTCTCTGTAATGCCTGTAGGTAAACTGTTTATAATCTTAGAAACCCGTTAGCATGCTCGCTGCAAATGATCATGTCTCAGTGGCATATCTGAAAGGCTATGGGACTAAAGGCCCTAGAGTCCTGCTACAATGAAAGACTTGGCTTATTTATGGAAAGAAAAGCATTTGAGGCAACTAAGATTAGCAATTTACTGCGTCTGGAATGCAATGTTTTTATCATGCTCTTCTGAAAGTCATATATACATGGTGTGCTTAATGCAATAATTTATTAAATAGTGGGCCATTTTTCATTCCTTGTCTGCAGTGACTGATAAAATTTGCCACTTTAAATCATGAAATTGGAGAATAAGAGGAATGAGCCCTGCTTAAGTTTTCTGATTTTTAAAAAGTCTTCATGCAGACAGCCTCAACCTTACACACACTGAAATAATCTGGAATGCTTTTTTTTAAAAAAAAAAACATTTAGGCTGGGCGTGGTGGCTCACGCCTGTAATCCCAGCACTTTGGGAAGCCAAGGCGGGCGGATCACCTGAGGTCAGGAGTTCGAGACCAGCCTGACTAACATGGTGAAACCCCATCTCTGCTAAAAATACAAAAATTAGCTGGGCATGGTGGTGGGTGCCTGTAGTCTCAGCTACTCGGGAGGCTGAGGCAGGAGAATCACTTGAACCTGGGAGGCAGAGGTTGCAGTGAGCCAAGATCGTGCCACCGCACTCCAGCCTGGTAACAGAGCAAGAGTCCGTCAAAAATAATAATAATAATAATAGTTTCAGCCCCAGCCTAGACCATGAAATCAGAAACCGCAGTGCTGACTAGGTCATTTTAAACTCCCTTATCTGAGGTATTCTAGGGCAGCCCTGGTGGTGAGCCACTGACAATTATATACATTCAAACTCATGCTGATGGGTTGCCTTGCAAGTAAGACCACCTTTGAGATGGTCCCCTTTTGGAAGACACCTTAATAGCTAGATATCTGAAGCACTTCATATCAAATTCTGTGCCATACTGAAGAGCCAAAGTGAGGGTTCACTAAGAAAGAGTAGATAGTAAAACAATAAGTAAGAGGTAATTCTGACCTACAGCCAACAATCGCACTTTTATTTAAGTGATTCACATTCTAGGGATTATTTTGAAATATAAGAATCCACAGGTTTAGTTTGTATCTTTAGATGGAGGGAAAAAAAAAAACCCTAAGTGGAGTCTCAGTTAAGTTAACCAAATGTCATATCCTTCTTCTAGCTAAACAAGGACTCCGCCACTGCCCCCACCCACCTGCCATTATCGTAGAATGGAAGAAGCAATGGCATGAGTTATTTGTAACCCATGGGCAGGTCATTTAGAAAGTACTCTTCATATGTTTTCTCTGTTACAGTCTGCAGCTAGTTGTCTGTATTAATTGCTAAGCAACAGGTTGGAAGTGTGGTTTTATCAAGGGTTAGAGAGCCACAACAAAAACTGGAACAAAATCAGCCACACATATTTGCACTACCTTGGTACCCAGGCAAGGTGCTCAACAAACACTAGTTGACAGCACCTCTCTTCCCAGTGAGCCTTAGTTAAGATTTAGAAGGGATGAGGGGGAAAATAAAAAAGCTGTCTAATAAACTACCCAAGTACACTTGCATGCATCCTGGAGAACTCAGGCTACAAAGAAAATAAATCTACTCTTTCAACTTCGAGTCAAAGCCTACATTTGCTCCCCAAGGAACCTCAATTATAAAAGGGGGTCCTTCTTTTTATGTTCTCCCATAAGGAAAAATTACCACAAATTTTGTTTGGAAGTTCTCAAAGTCTTTTGTTTAGTATTCTATTCTAAACAGAGTAAGTTACACACGATCTGAAAAATCTCCAGATGTTTGCAAAACTAAAAGAAATTGCTGAATCTTTTGTGCCTCTCCAAAACCCAAACTTGACCTTCCAGCAGGTAGGGTCTAGTTTTCTCAGAGGTCTATGGAGGCGATGCACCCAGGCTGCTTGGGCCAAAAGGTTCTCTAGTCAAGCATGGGACCCTGGAGGGAGGCAGAGTCCCATTGCATCAAGGGTGAGCTTCCTCCAGGAGCAGCTGCACTAGGCTGCCACAGGAGTTGATCCACATTCATGGACTATAGCATTCTTCTCATGGCTCCTCCCTCCCCAGGGTTCAGGTCTCAGCTCAGACATCATCTCCCAGAACACACTCTCCCTGTGTTCACAGCACATCAGCCTGCCATTCCCTTCATGGCCTTCCCCTCTATCTGCCGATCCCTGGTCTGTTTGTTCACTCATTTATCATTACTGTCCCTTCCCAACCATAAGGAGAGTAACTAAAGGAGAGACTTTGTGTGTTCTGCTCACTGCCATATCCTCAGTCCCTAGCACAGTGCCAGCTTTAATGGGTACTCAGTAAATACTAAATGAAGGAAGGAAGGAGTAAACAAAGGCAGGGATCAGTAAGTGAACGTTGAGAAAACACAAGTGTCAGGGGGAAGCACTGGACCAGGCAGACAGTGGGTGTGGTGAGTTTCCCAGGCCGTCTGAAGGGCACTGGTGCAGGGAGAGGCTGCGGAGAGTCTGCATGGGAGTCCAGAGGAAAGGAAGAAGGAGCCGAGAGAGGAGACACCCCAGACTCTCACTGGCCATTCCACAAGCACATATGTAAGACTCCGTTTCCCAGACTCTACTCTAGTCCATGCACTATGAACAATAAAAATAAATATCATGATGCCTTCCAGGTCTGCAGCAGGGAGACAAGCACATAGACAGACATTATTTGGGAGATGTTAATAACCGTGAACATTTTCCTCCTCATCATCATCATCATCGTCGTCATCATCATCACAGCTCACATTTATCGAGCACTAACTATAGAGCAGGCACCATGCCAATTCCTTTACATGGATCTATTTATGTAATCCTCACAAAGCCGTACCAAGTTATTACGTCTTTTTGTGCTGATCCAGAAACTGAGGTTAAGCCAATTGTTCAAGGTCGCAAAACTAATCAATGCTCATATAGGTAGGTAGAAGGTTAAGTGGTTGTAAAGAGAAACAGAGAGAGAGAGAAAGATACTGGAATCTAATACAACTTAAAACTCTAGCTTAAAGAATGAGGCTGATTTCTCTCCTGGCTCCAGCAGGATTTGGGTAGACAGTGACAAAAATTCTCTCCTTGACCAGCCTCTAGCCAGGCTCCTTGAGCCCTCTTTTCTCAACTAGGCCTCGACTTTGGCTTCTGAAGACTTGAATAAACACTAACATGGTTTCTAATAGCTCAAGGCCACATTTCTAGGATGACCCCCTTCTAAAAGTGCCTGCCTGAGAAAACTCAAGACTCCCAAAAAAATTTACTGTTTGTTCCAGCCAACATCTGATGATAGGGACCCTCTATGGAAGGGTAGGGGCCTAACTTCCATAAGTGCCAGTGAGCAAACTCAAATGAGTTTCACATGGACCAACCACTCCTTCCTGATTTTTGTAATTTTTTATTTCCCTGACTCTACTCATCCCCCTCCATACTCCCTCCTTCTCCCCTTAAAATGTACAGTTACCTTTGTACAAAGCAGAGTTCAGCTTGCACTGAGATTTTTCCCATTGCAATTGTTATTACTGATTAAAATCTGTTCTTACCACTTTAACTAGTGCCTAGCTTGGTTTATCTTTGACAACAGTTAGCAATCACCACCACAGTGGTAGAGCTAAGACCCATACCTAACTTCCAAGCAGCATGACTGGTAGGGGCAAATTAGTCTACAACTTTGTCAGGAGGAGAGAGGAGGGGTGAGGGCCAGGTCAGAGAATGTACAAAGATTGATACTCAAAATAGGCCAAGTAGGGTAAAAACATATCTGCCAAGCAGATATAGGGGGAGGAGGGTTTATATACTCACAAGTGGTAACAACATGAGCAAATGTAAAAAATGTCAAGCTACAGTTTGAAAGTCAGTGGTCTAGTGGGGACGTGGATGGAAGGGGTCAGGGATGGTGCATGCTGGCCCCAAGGTGAGGCAAAACTCATCTGGCAAAAACAAGGTGAATGGTCTTGTATTCTATATCATGGAATTTGTGGGCAGTCGATAGCCATAAAATATTTTAGACTGGGTGTGGTGGCTCACGCCTGTAATCCCAGCACTTTGGGAGACTGAGGCGGGCAGATCATCTGAGGTTGGGAGTTCGAGACCAGTTCGACCAACATGGAGAAACCCCCTCTCTACTAAAAATACAAAATTAGCCAGACATGGTGGCACATGCCTGTAATCCCAGCTACTCGAGAAGGCTGAGGTAGGAGAATCGCTTGAACCTGGGAGGCGGAGGTTGCAGTGAGCCGAGATCGCGCCATTGTACTCCAGCTTGGGCAACAAGAGCAAAACTACGTCTCAAAAAAAAAATTATATATATATATAGTGCAGGCCAAGGAGGGGATATAATGGTATCTCTTGTAAGATTATCTGAATTTTGGATTATCTCCTTGATATGCTTTTGTTGTGTCCCCACCCAAATCTCGTCTTGAACTGTAGCTCCCATAATTCCCACATATTGTGGGAGGGACCCGGTGGAAGATAATTGAATCATGGGGGTGGTTTTCCCCATACTGTTCTCATGGTAGTGAATAAGTCTCATGAGACCTGATGGTTTTGTAACGGGTTTCACCTTTCGCTTGGCTCTCATTCTCTCTTGCCTGCTGCCATATAAGACATGTGTTGCTTCCCCTTTGCTTTCCACCATGATTGTGAGGCCTTCCCAGCTATGTGGAACTATGGGTCAATTAAGCCTCTTTACTCTATAAATTACCCAATCCCAGGTATGTCTTTATTAGCAGCATGAGAACAAACTAATATACTCTTTGAAAAAGAAGCTGTAACCCTATGCTGGCCAGCCACCTGCAGAAAGAATCTTACACCACACAGGAAACCCTAAGTCAAATGCAGCCAGAGGCTTTCTAGAACAGGTTCCCTTCCATTCAGGGGATTTGTATTTTTGATTTTCTGCAGGAAGAGTTGGAAAGTGTCTCACCCTAGATGGGAATTTTCTGCAACCAGAAGAAAGGAGAAACATAAAAATGCATGCCACCAAAAATTGTACACTAATTTTGCTAAAGATTGGAAAGTTATGCACACATTTTTGGTGGCAGTGTTCCTGATTGTTCTCATGTAGGCTAATACTGACATTTGTTGGAACTCCCTAAGCATGCAGGTACAGGCAGAGGGGGGTGAACCAGGAGCATAACACAGCAACAGAAAAATATCAGCCTAAAAGGAGCATTGGTAGAAATTTAGTTGCTAATTAACAAGGAGCTAGATGGAAAAGTGACCTGAAACACATCAACAAGATTAGCACATCGTTGTATAAGACACACTTTGTTGTGTAATGGTCCAGTTTATCTCAAAATCATCATAATCCTGAGGTCTGCATTCGAATTCATATTGTAACATTTTTCACTCTGGAAGGTACACTAAGTGACCGTTTGTAAATAAGCCTCTTAAAACAGGGGATCTTCATATTCTTTGGGTCACGGATGCCTTTGAAAATAGAATAAAAGGTGAGGTGAACACACATGATTTTGTTGGACTCCTTGGAAACAAGGTCAGTGGTTACTAACAAAGAACAGAACTCCTGAAAATCAAAACCACGTCTTATCTCTAAGACTGGGCTTCCCAGTGGGTGGAAGAGCTGCCGAACAGTGTCTTGAAGCTCCACATAGACTCCTGGCTCCAGAGATGCCACAGCTGAAACAGAAGTGGTGTGAGAGGGCTCAGATGTCAGCTGTTCTGGGGAGTAAGGAGTAACTGTAAACTGAGGTCCCTGCCGGGGGAACAAGCACAAGGTCATATTTCTCGGAAAATATATTTGGCAGGAAGAGAGCAACTCTTCAGTATCTCAAGTCCCTAAAATAACTCAGATCAAATTGGTAGCTATTTCTTCCCTAAATTTACAAAATATTATTACAAAAAGGGGTATGTTGGTATTAATTTTATGTTACTGATGAATATGAAACGTAGTTTTGAAGTCACCAATATTTTTGGAGTTCTAATGATCCTCCCCTGTTTTTCTTATGCAAATTGTCATTCCAGTTCACAGATAGGTAATAAATAATCAGATGGCTGTCTAAAGATCTCCACAGTTCAAATAAGTTCATTGCCATTCTTGTCTCTCCTTAGATCAGATGTATAATTTTTGTGATTGCTATGCAATCTAGAATTTAAAAGTGTTCCCAGCTTCATGTGAGGATCCATCTGAGTTTTTTCTTTTCCTTTTTTAAAGTTTGTACAGATTTAAGGGGTACAAGTGCAGTTTTGTACTCTTTGGGATACATTGTATAGTGATGAAGTTGGGGCTTTTATTGTAGTCATCACTCAATAATGTCTATGTACCCAGTAAGTATTAAATTTCTCATCATCCACTCCCCTACCACTTCCCACAGTGTCTGTCATTCCACGCTCAATGTCCAGGTGTACATTAAGTGAGGACATGTTATATTTGTCTTTCTGTTTCTGAGCTGTTCCATTTAAGATAAGTGGATGGCCTCCAGTTCCATCCCTGTTTCTGCAAAAGACATGATTTCAGTTTTTACGACTGAATAGTATTCCAGTGTGTGTGTGTGTGTGTATGTGTGTGTATGTGTGTGTGTGTATATATGTATATACATATATATACGTATATACATATATACATATATGTGTATATATAGACATATATGTATATATACATATATGTGTATATATAGACATATATGTATATATACATATGTGTATATATGTGTGTATATACGTGTATATATACATACATATGTGTATATATGTGTGTATATATACAGATATACATATATACATATGTGTATATATACATATATGTGTATATATATACACACATCTGTATATATGTATATATGTGTGTATATATACACACATATATACATATATATAGCAACATAAAAATATCAGGCTAAAAGGAGCATCGGTAGAAATTCAGTTGCTAATTAACAAGGAGCTAGATGGAAAAGTGACCTCAAACACATCAACAAGATTAGCACATCATGGTATAAGACACACTTTGTTGTGTTTTTCTCTTTACATGCACGCACGCACACACACACACACACTGTCAGTTTTAAAGACAGTGGAATGTGTGCCAAATTTCCTGTAACTAGATTCTATTTTGACGGTTTCATCCTTTTCATTTTTACAGCCCATTGTTTCTAGAGTCCCAAATCTGATTCCGAAAGTCATATAACTTTACCTTCAAAGATTTCAAAACTGATCTGTTTCTGATACATCCATCCAAGTTTCATCCAATGAGGCAAAGCCAGACACATATAACCTAATCTTGCTCCAGCTTACATGATGAGCTCCACGACAGTGGCAGTGAGGAAATCATGCCAAATCCAGCGGTTGCCACCAGAATCCCATGGTGGAAGCTTGACTTAAGAAGGGAATCCTGTCAGGTTCTCTAGCTTTCCAGCTATCTGTCTCTCTGTTAATGTCCTGACTGGCTTAACCAGCATGTACAGCAGATGCTATATTTGCCTTTATGGTTTCTCTATGGAAAAAAAAATCCAGTGAACGTTTTCTTCAGTTCTAAACCAGTTTTTTTACAATGCAGGTGCAGAGAGCTCCTCCTAAAAGCAAACAGTGTTTTCAATTAGCTAAATATTTAGTCAGTCTACTACTCTAGTGAAAAAGGAGGTGGCTGTATTCTATATAAACTCACTCCTGTGTAGATCTCGAAAGTATGTCTACTGTAGCTGGGTCATTTTGCTGTGCTGGAGGATACATTTTTTCCAGCCTCTGCAGCAGAATAGAATGCTTTTCATCTCAGAATAGTTTCTATCACACCCACACGCACACACAAACACACACACACACACACACAAACATGTTAATATTAAGCACCGAAGCAACAAGCACTGATATGCAGGAGTTTATGCTCAGAGGTAGCTTAATGGTAAATTACAGGCTACTCTGAAAGACAACAAACAAATCACAAAAATAAAGTGGTGAAATGAGTGTCACACTTAAAAAGTCAGCTCTCCCAATATGAGACTTCTCCCCATTGTGCAGAACTGTTGTGGCCTCTCTCCAACAGAGAAATATTCTAAGGCAATTTCTCTAATTGTTTGGGTTGTATATGTCTAGAATAAGACCTGAGCAATCTGGACATAAGATAAAATATAATATGAAATTGTCTGTATTCAGACCTTGACTCTTCCACTTTCCAGCTGTGTGACATTGGCCAAGCGATTTCAGTTCTCCGTGACTCAATCTTCACACCTGTAAAATGGGACTAATAATAGCGCCTTCCTCACAAGGGTGGTTGTAAAGATTAGTATCTCTAAAGGGTTTAGACAAGTGCCTAGCACATGACAAGTGCTATTAAGCATTAGATATTATTTTTCTACAAAATGAATATTTGTTCAATGAATGAATGAATAAATTGATTTGGTCTTTTCTTGTGATCCAAGTAGGATTAGCTATAATAAATCACATTTTATAAACAGAAAAAGTGAGTCAAAGTGTACTTTATGGTGTTTATTGGTCCCTCCAGAAAGAGACTTTGCTCCTCCTGGATGGAAATACCTTGCCTAAGGTCACAGACCCAAATTAGAAGCACAGTAAGAACTGAAAATCTCTGCAGTGCCAGGGCTAAGACCATGGCACTGTGGCTCCCCGAAGTACAAGCATTCTGTTTTCCTACCTCAATTTCACCTTCTCTACTTGTAAATAACCCTGATCAAATTGCTGATCAAGCAATCATTTCTCTCTATGATTCAACCAGGAAATCTGAATTTGATTCATTTCTGAAATCATGAATTTGATTAATTTCTGGAAACACACAGTCATGAATAGATTGCAGTCTCATTGCGTCTCATGCTTGCTTTTCAAGTTTGGCTTTTTAAAATCAGATTATATTATAGATTTAAATTAAATGCTTCCTGATTGATTAACAATAGATTGCTTTCTGCCTGTACTGTGGCTTCAAGGAAATAATGATTGATATGATCCACAATGGAATACATGACGATTAGAACTTTTTTAAAGTGAAAAACTCCCTACATGAAAAGATAAAAGTACACGTATAGTTATTTCTTTACATGTATATTATTTAGAATCCAAATAGAAACTGGAAATCTAAGCATGGTGGTTTATTGTTTGACTGTAGTTTCTTATCTATTTAGGAATGGAGTGTACAACTGTTTGTTTTGGGAAGGTATGTTAAGACAATGTGACATTTGCTTCAATTCTGAGCCAAAAAATAAACTCTGATCACATCCTTATCTCCAGGCTGCCCAGAGCAGGGAATGAATTTCAAGAAGTTGTGAAAGTTAAGAATCATCCATGGTGTTTTTCCCTTTAAGTCTGCACATCTAGACTAAAATCCTGGAAAACAGAGGAATTCCAGACATGTATATTCATGAGTATGTGAATGAAATGCCAACTTCAAGATCAAGGAATTAACCCAGAACTTGACACAGAGAATCTTAGCACACGATGTGATTTGATCTTACCTCCAAACATGTTTTAAAATATATTTTGCTATCAACTAATTAGTGGATTACCCTCAGAAAGAAGAAAGGAAACTTATACCTATAAGCTTTCTCTACAGTTATTTCGCTAGGGCTTCAAGTATTAACAGAGCGTATGAAGTAAATTAATTACAGTTTTTGAAGCATAAAATAAATTCATGAAAGATAGTTTAAAAGTTGATAGTATTTTGGCATCTCAAATTTGGGAGTGCTCTGGTTGTTTCTCTATCTAGGCAAATGAATGAAGAAATCTACACACACATGGGGCCAGTGTTTTGAAAGAGAGCATTTCTAACGGCATGTGAGATTTTGCACCTGTAATTATTTTGGGGTACAAAATTGGCTACACCAATAATTGCTCCTATAAACAGCTAATTGTAGCTGCTGTTAGCCACTTGTGGGTGTAATTAGCTGCTTGCCCTTAATCTTCATGGAATGCCCAATTCTCCCTGTAATTAGTCAATTGTAGACGCTGTTTCTTTCACAAGAGAGGAAAGACTGTGGGTTATCTCCTTTAAAATATTTTAGAGAAAATCTTTAAATTGGAATATCAATTTATGGCAAATGTGAACAGAAATAATTCCACCTTATAAAAATGAATGGGAAGTAGTTTTAGTTTCCCTACCTGTGTCTTAGGGACTATATGCTGAACACCGCTGCAGGGACGCATTTACAACAAAATGAATTATTACTGTCTATGTATTATTAACTGGTGTTATCATTTTTATTTTTTTTAATTTTACTTCTACTGGAAATGTATATAAAACGTTCAAAGTATCTCAGGGCAATTACATAACAGAATCCTGCTATAAAGGGCTTCAACATTGAGAAAGTTTGTTTACACCATGGGCTTCTAAAGCTTACTAAAATTAGAGGCAGAACTTAGGAAAGTCTGTATTAAAACTGTGTTAGCTGCATGGCTTCGGGCATGCTGTTTAACTTCTCTCATCTCAGTATTCTCTTCTGTAAAGTGGAAACAATAATTCTTCCACTTCTGGAGGTGGTTGTGAAAATTGTAGGAACAGTTGCTGATCTTAATGTAGCAAGCAAAATTTAGTTCTTCATAGTCATTGTAAAGCATAGCATCTTTGTAGGAACAGTTGCTGATCTTAATGTAGCAAGCAAAATTTAGTTCTTCATAGTCATTGTAAAGCATAGCATCTTTCTCACTATAATGTTGAAATGTGGCTTTTATATTTGCTCCTCAAATAGGAAGATACCATAAGAAATAATATTTTTTTCTAACCATTTCCTGCTTTCTTGCTTATGAATCTTCCAAATGGTGATCTTTTTTAAAAATAGAAAAGCATAAATATTTGAAAGTGGCAAATTTTAGTAGTGTATAATTAATTTTAAGATGCTATATTGATATAATGGTTGCATATATGTTATATATTGTAACATAATGTATATATGAATATAAATTAGTACTGTGTCAGTAGCATCACTCTCTAAAATGTTGCAAGTAATTTTTAGAATTCCAATCCTAAGAGCATCTTACGAGTCCCAATTAAAGAGTAAGATGGCATATGGAGAACTGGCCAGGATATCAGTTGTGGGGCTGCCAACAGAACCCCAGTCCTCAGGCCATATCTAGCCTGTTGGTCTTATACTACCAGCATTTTCCGATTATTTAACTACAGAAGAAAAACTCTAAAGTATTTTACTACTCCTGGGGTAATTTCAAACATAGCTTTAAATGATAATGATTTTGGCATAAATCATTCTCTGCACAAAAGATGGTATATATCCTGATTATTATGTGAGCCTTTGTGTGTCTGTGCGTGTGTGAGAGTGTGTGTGTGTGCGTGTCTGTGTGGATATATGAGTGAATAATGTTGTCATAAAATAGACTGGAAGCTTTGGGAGCTTGAAGCAATATCTTTCTTCACTAAACTGCTTTATTACTGCCATTCCCTCCCTCCTGGGCATGCAGTCAGCTGAGACTAGGCCAAATTGGCAGTCATTTTCAGAGAGCCTGGCAGGCCCGTGATCTCTGGGAGTTCCGGGGCTGCATTTCCTTCTCAACCAACCCTTCCAAGGGTCAGTAGCCACCCTGACTCCCGGGCTCCAGCTCGCCCGTACTGGGACATGAGTCAGGACCAATATAAATTTATATCTTAAAGTCATACTGTGAAGGCATGCTCTACCCCCTGAGGTATTTTCATAGTGACAGTTCTCTTTCTGACTGCTTTCCTAATCCTCTAACTTCATAGCACATCATGCCAGAATTCTTATAAGTGGCCAGAAGGAAGAAGGCTCTTTGGTGACCAAGGGGTTAACTTGATACTATAGTTTTTCTTAAAAAAAAATAATTTGGGGAGATGTGTTGACTGTTGATAAGCAGACCTGAAATAATAATAGCAGAGGCTGCTTATCACGGGCAGGCAATAGTTCTATGACAATGTTCCAGCTGATGAAAAAAATGGGAACAAAAATTAATAGTGACAGTACTGGGAGAAACAAGCCATAAATTCGATACTAAGTCATAAAATACAGACTAACCCAATAAACATATGCTACCGTTATTATATTAATATTGTTAAAAATATCATAACATTTTAAAAGTGGAATAGAGGTGAAAGAACACTTTTTTTAGAGGTAATTTTCACTCGTTGTGGCTTAGAGGCAGAGGAATTTTTTTTTTCTTTTACTAAAAATACTAAAACTCTAACTTGGGTAGCATAGTCAGGAACCTGACTTGGAGACAGAACAAACAGGATGATCACATTTCTTCTCCAAAGGAGGGATGGAAGATGGAGCTACCATTTATTGAGGGATTTTTTAAATGAGGCAAGCACTTTGTATTTGTAACATTAACTCATCATACAAATAATATTTGAGGCAGGACTTATTTTTCACATTTTTGAACTAAGAACAGTTAAGGACATTGTCCGAAGCAACACAACTAGTAGGTGGCAGAGTTGAAATACAAATCAAAGGCTGTCTGGATTCCGAATTTATAAATCAGATGTTACAAGGACCAGAGCCTTAAGTATAGAAGGGACAAAAAGAGGGGGTCGGCTCTGACCCCCTCGGGGAATGTTGGGCCCATCTAATCAGCGCTGCTGGCACACAGTGACAGCTGACTGTTATCACTTCTAGACTGGCTGATTTTTCCAAATAAGCCAAGAACCTAGATTCTCATGCGAAGCCTCACTTTTTAATCATGAGCATAAAGGAATCAGGCTGGGTCCCTTGAATTGCCCAATGGCTGACTTTTGAGAGATTGTCCTCTCAAGTCCTTATTCTTACCACCACTCCACACTTTTCCCACAAAAACAAAAACAAAAAAAAACAGGCAAGGTTGTTTTGGAGATCTTTTTGAGGATTTTTGATTAATGCCTGTTTCACTTTAGATATTTATCCTTCAAGAAGTACTTTCTTTGTAGACTCTCTTAGCCTAATATTGTGTCTTTCCCCTCTAGAAATCCCTAATCATGTCACAAATATTAATTGCAGTCCAGTGAGAAGTGCATTGTCATGTAGAAAAGGAGAACAGTAGTTACTGAGAAAGTTTCAAATCTGGTCCTCATCATTGGAGTTTTATTGCCTTATGAGAAGCTTGCATCAATTGCTTGACTTGTAAAGTGTAAAAGATCAATAATGAAAAGATGTCCTTCTTAGAAAGCATAAAGGACTTTAGCATTCTTATTTCCAATTGGTGAAATAGATACAATGAGGTCATTTGACTAGACCAAGTGTGTGCAACTCACTAAACATGTACACAAAACTGAGTGTTCTACACTCTTGCCCAGATTTCTGGAAATAAATTTGATGATGGCGGCCCTCAAATGAATGTGCCAAAGCTGGCTAAATAAAAGGCCCTTTAGTATCCAGAGCCCCTTATTTGCCCAGCTTGAATATGACCAACATGACATATCAAATTAGATGTCTGTATAAATTTCAGAAAATCACACTGGATTTATGAAGAATAATTTGCTAATGTTTTTAATCTCCCGATGGCCAGCCTTGTAAATAACAGAAATGAGTTCACTGCCGGCTACACATTTTATTTCCATTTCTGGTTGTTTTCTTCCCCCTTTATTTCAGTCCTCTGTGTGTGATAGGCTTTCATTCTCCACAAGACATCAGAACTTGACTTAATAGGCAGCAGGGGTAAAATCGCCAGCTCTTTACATGTAGGGAATGCTGAGGTACATACAAGCCTCGTTCTAAGATGTGATAACGTCATCTAAACCCAGGCCCAGCCTGTCAGTTCAGGTCTAAAGGGATTTGATTCAGTGTCAGAACCTTTGGCTCACGAGGTCACTTTCTGTTCTTGCTTTTCTTATAACAAAAGCAGGAAGCGGGGGGTGGTGCGGTGATTCTGGGGTGTGTGTGTGTGTGTGTGTGTGTGCTCGCGTGTGTGTGCATGCACACGTGTTTTTTCAAGCCTTGCGAATTCCTCAGCTGCTGTTTGTTGAGCACAGGGCCTTTATTTCGGCCTCCTGAAACATTTTCATTAGACAGGAGCCTCTGAAGTATGCTCAAGACGTGGATAGTGCAACTAAAAATCCTAGGCCTCTCCAGAAGCAGCCTGATTGAAATCAGCACTGTGTCAGGGCCTGTCATATCTCAGAAAAGACATAAAACACACGGAAACATCAATAAGCAACAAGCTTCTGACAGCTCTGAGACATTCCAGCTGACAAGAAGAGAAAGGGGGTGAGGTTAGGGCTCAGGGGGGATATTTAAAATGCCTAACAGCCAGCCGAAGTGTTGGCAGGCTTCAGGGAGGCTGAGAGAAGACAAGATAAAGTCTATCAGGTTATCACCTGGTTCGAGGTGGACTCCTCCTTCCAAGGCCACTGGGATGAAATGATGACACAATTGCTCGCACCTCATCCCACCCCCCTTTATTTTTAAATGTTTCTGAGAATCAAGCTGCATTTATAGTGTTGCTCAGACAACGTTTGTGCAAGAAAAGATTTTTTTTAATGTTAAAAAGAGAAAAAAAAGGAGAAATCTGTGAATTAAAGAATTCTGCTTCTAGCTACAATGTACAGAAATCAAAAAGGATTAACAAGGTTTTTTTTTTCATTTAATTTCCTGTACACCAGAAGCTTTTGTTAAGAGATCAGAGATATTGCTATTTATTGAATTTTTAATATGATCTTTATTAAAAGGCAGCACACATGTTTGGGTTTCCTTCTCTCTCTCTCTCTTTTTTTAACATGCATGGATATAAAAATCAAAGGCCAGGAATGAACATGGTTGTTTGATTTCAGTGCTTTTGTAACATGGGTGAAGATTTGGATATAGTACATATTTTAAATTGTTAAAGAAAAACAGATAAATGGCCCTCTACTTTTGAAAATGGTTTTTGGCCTTCAGAAAAAGGATCGGTCATTAGGTGTTAACCCTTCAAGTATTTCAGCCAGCTAGGAGAATTTCCAGAAATGTCTTCTAGCCCAGTATGATCCATTACAGGAAGGTAAATGAAAGAAAGAGATAATGATTTAGGTTCTGGTTTTTATTCTCTTTCATAGGCTATGTGGGGCACATATTCTTCCTACGTGCAGACCTCTGGCTGATATTCAAAGAAATCTCTCTTCATTAAAAAAGTTGAGATGCATCCTTGGGGGATGCAAATTGGTAAATTTGGATTCTAGAGTCATAGATCACAGATTCGAAAGGAGGGGCTGTTAATACCCTTAAGAACTTGAAGGCTGAGTTCATTCTTTAGGATCTAGAGGTTATTTCTGGAGACCCCAACTGTGTGTGCACAATTCTGCTTTTTCCATCCTCAGATCTTATCTATTTTATGTCAGTTATCCCATACTCATTTGTGCTTTCATGTAAAACCAACGAACTTTAAAAAATGGAAAAGATAGACATACAGTAAAAGGCGGTGTGGTAGAAAACCAAGCAGTCCAGCACCATTGCCTGAATTACCTGGGGCAATTTTCCCTTTATCACTGTTTCAGTTTCTCATCTATGAAATAAGAATAATGATACCAGGAGTTATTGATAGGATGAAATGAGATACGTACGTGAAACTGCCTTGTAACCTACACAGTGCAATTCGTTTTTGTCATCTTTTTAATAAAAGCAAGAGAAAGAGAAAAAGAGTCCAATAATGAAGGAGAGGAAATTAATAGCATAAAAACTCAGGGTACAGTTAGCAACTGCTATTGCACAAAAATGTATTGCCAAGTCCACCACCCAGTTTGCTATGCTAGAGGAGCACTGAGATTCCCTTCCAGCCATCAAAATGCAGGGCAGGCAACAGCTGAAGTGGGAAGCAGGTCCACGTTACTGTGGATGACTAATTATAATAATCCAAGGAATGTGATCTGATTACCGGTGCCTTATGGTTCCCTTGTATTACGTCCTCTGTCTCTTACAACAGTCTTATGAGAAAATAAGTGTTTTTAGTCTGATGTTCACACAAAAAAAAATCCTACAGAAAGTTTAAGTTTCTCCCCCACCATCCTATTAGAAAATTTTTCGTTTTATTAGAAGCACATCCTCTTCTTTGCAATTTTTCTTGCTCTTGTTGTCCAAGGAATCCTGGTGGTGTTAGAAGCCTGGGAAGAAGCCATGCTTAGGCCTAGTGACAGAGGAAGGAAAGAAAACAGAACAGAACAAAGTCAGAGCCAAGAGTTTCCATGTCTGGTAGTGAGTGGAGTCTTCAATACTGACGTGGTCCTGGCAGGGGCTGAGGGTCCTTGCTTTCCTGGTTCTTCTAACCTGGAAGGTTCCTCATTATTTGATGACTGCACTCCAACCAAACTTCAGCCCGCATCCCTGAAAGAACAGGGGACTGCAGGGAATGGTGGTCTCTCATGTTCTGTGCTGTTTCCATGTTCCTTTTGCATGCACTCTTGGTTAGTTAGATAGGAAATCCAAATTAAAAGCCACCTTGTACAGAAGTTGCCATTCTGACCAGTTTGGAAGTTATGCCAACCCTCTGTGAACTGGCTTAGTGAAACTTCCCAGGTTAATAACTGCTCAAGCTTGGGTTTTAAAAGGTGTCTAGAAAGCATTTCTAGCCACACAAATCTACACTACGAATTCCTACTATCTTATTTAACCAGCTACAGGGAAAAATCCCAACATTAAAAGCTCCTTTTAATGTCCTACCAAACATAGTTTGATTGGAAATTTCTTGAGTCCAGCTCTATGGATATTTATCCACGAACTTCTATTCCCTAGAACAACATCCAGAATAAAACTGAAGTTGAAGTAAAGCATTTTCTGTTTTTGCAGCCCTCTGGCTCTTTTGACACTTAAATTATAACAAAATAAGAAAATTTTAAAGTAATATGTGTGACTCACTATAAATGTGATGATGTGTGCTTCAGTTTTTTTTAATGTTTATTATTCATTCTTTCATATAAAACTACTTAATATGGAAAACCGAATATCGTATGTTCTCACTTATAAGTGGAAGCTAAGCTATGAGGATGCAAAGATATAAGAATGATATAATGGACTTTGGGGACTTGGGGGTTAAGGTTGGGAGGGGGCTGATGGATATAAGACTACATATTAGGTACAACGTACACTGCTCAGAAATTACCACTAAAGAACTTATTCATGTAACCAAAAACCAGCTGTACTTCAAAAATTATTGATATTAAAATTAAAATTAAAAAAATTAAAAACCTATTTACAAATCCAATGCTGTCTTGCATTCGATAATATTAAACAAAATAAATTTTGATAAAAGCTATTTTCTCATCTTTATAATAATATAAAATATTTACTGTTGTGTTATTTTATGAATGATACTATTTTAATAAAGTTATTCGCATTCTGCCAAAAAAAAAAAAAACCACTAAGTGACCAACTTCTATATGTTAAGTGCATGCTGGATGTCAGGATTTATTGTTCAACTCTCTTTGGCTCCATGGTATTTTCTGGTATAGAATTTCTATTAAGGTAAACTATGGGGCTGGTAAGAAACTGATCTGATGCAGGCGGTTTTGCCATAATGATACCTATCTTGATAATTCCCAATGTTCAGATTTTAGGCTTGTGGGAAAATACTCAGTTTTCTGGGCTCCATTAAGAGATTTATTTTTAGATTGGAGGAAATGAGGAATTTTTATAGACATAGAAGTTGTAGGGAGCTTTGTTTTTATTTGTGGCGAAAATATCATGCTGAAAAAATATATAGTGGCCAATACTTATCAAAAGAAAGAGAACTGATGAGAAAAATAATATAGAAAGAACCTGCATTTCTATATTATCCAAGCAATAATTTAAGATAGAGAACATATTCAGTGTTTCCCATGATTTTTCATTATCTTACAAAGTTTAATGATAATTTTTTCATATCTTAAATGTTGATTATAACATTTAACTCCTTTTTCTTTCAATTTTGACAGATATACAAGTGCACATCATCATGCTGAAACAGTATTTTAATGTACAACTAAACATACTTCATTTAATGGCTAAGGAAATAAAATCTAGACAATTTACAGATAAACAAGTATTACAAGTCCAATAATTCACTCAGAATGGATTCTCAAGACAGAGTGATACAAAATGAACATTATGCACTATCTTATCTTTATTTACATTTGTCAATTTTGCTATGCACATGACCTGAACACTTTTTGCCCCTAAGAAGCATTTGTTACCTTCTCACTTGGAAGATCAGTGACTTTTGCCCCTTCTGACCATCACCCTTTCCCCGCAAAAGGGAACTGAACTGGGAAATTCACCTTTCTAATTAATACAGACAGTTGCATGGTTTTAATAATAGTCTTCACATCTCTCTACTTGTCTGGAAGCCTCCAGAGGGCGGAACATAACAGTTATGGTTTCTATTGCCCCTGTTTTCATTCCACCGGGTGGTGCTATAGTAGAAGCTCCATGACGACTTTCAATAATTGAATACATTTTATCAAACATTTTATATTGAATCGAGCTGAACTTTTAAAAGCCTGGGAGTTGCTATGACGTAGGAGTCAGAGGCTTGGGCTTACAGAACAGACTTACTTTCAAATCCACAAAATATCTAATCTTAGTTGTGAGACCCAGAATTAGGAGACATGACTTCAATCTCACTAAGCTTGTTTCCTCATCTGCAAATGGAATAATACAGATCGTCGTGAGGATGAAATTAACTCAGATAAAGTGCTTAGCATAAAAGTTACTTAGTTACTTACTTTAACTCTTACTGTTATCATGATTAAATAACTTTTCCAATATTGTTTTAGATAATTGCATTTTAATGAATGTCCTTGGCTTTGGATAGCTTTGTAAAGCATTATCAAATCTAAGTTCTGGAAATAACATGTCACCCTTTTTTTTCTCTTCCAGATTATACTTAGTAGTCACCTAAGAAAAGAACTAATCAGCTATTTGAGTTATGATATATAGCAATTCGTATAATCCAAGAATCTCTTATTCTAGGAATTAAATATAATATTTATTTTCTGAACTCCTTGCTTTTTAAACCATTCTTATATTTTAGTTGTTAATTGCATTAAAATTTAAAATTTTTGAATCATTACAGTGATAGCTAAAACTACACAACTAAAATTTGTTCTTCTAGTCCGAATATTTATTTGTAGAAATCTGGTGATTAACTTCCTGGAAGATATTTATATAGAAAAAAATTATGTGTTTTATTCCAAAAGAAAACAGAACAACAAATGAAAAGTCTTTAATGGGATGTTATTTACATGCTCTTTTTTCTGTCTACTTTTTCAAAACAAACGTCCCCATTATATGAATTAGCCCATCAATATTAGCATAGGCAGATAAATAAAATGTATCCAAATACCAAAGATGGGTTGGGAGGTCCTTTGGACTGCTCTTCTTTTTTTTTTTTTTTTTTTTTTTTGAGGCAGGGCTCACTCTGTTGCCCAGGCTGGAGTGCAGTGCAGTGTTACCATCTCTGCTCACTGCAACCTCCGCCTCCCTGGTTCAAGGGATACTCCTGCCTCAGACTCTCAAGTAGCAGGGACTACAGGTGCACGCCACCACACCTGGCTAATTTTTGTATTTTTAATAGAGACAAGGCTTCACCATTTTGGACGGGATGGTCTCGATCTCTAGACCTCGTGATCTGCCCGTCTCAGCCTCCCAAAGGGCTGGGATTACAGGCTTGAGTCATTGTGCTAGCCCTAGACTGCTCTTCTACTATGAAACCTCTCAAAAGGCCATTCATCTAAACTGCCTCTTCCACAATATTCTCAATGACAGGACAGAACAATACCATCCTAGTACTCACCGAAGCTAATAGTTTGACAGTACTCACATTTTATTGATTTCCTGGATTCTTCTGTTTGGGGAATGAAACGCTACTGACCTAAGTAGGTATTTTCCATCCAGGCATATGACAGACAGCTATTGTAGACAACATCTCAAAAGAGGACTATTCTAAAATACACCCACCTGAAAAGTATAGGTCACCAAGTGTATTTCAACTGTAGGTTCTTTACCAAATGTGCATTTTTAATTCCTTCCCCCCTAAAAAACACATTTTAGCTTTTCTATCTTTTCTATCAGATGTACAATGAATATAATAGTAGCATCTATCCTTGAAGGATTTTTATGAGACTTAAATAAAATAATCCTTGGAAAGTACTTATTCCAGTGCCTCGACCATGGTAAGCATTCTGTAAATATTTTCTATTTTTAAATGTTACTATTTTATAATGAATTTAAATATCCAATTTCAGAGTAGTAATATATTAGTTTGAATAAATGAATTATAGACAATAACACTGATAGAGAATTTTTGTTACATTTAAAAGATTATAAAATTTTGAAATAGAATTAAAGCTCCTGCCTAACTAGAATTACATGATACACAGTTATTTTTAAAGCCATCTTGGTTTTCCCCTGAAAAAAATCACTTTAATTTTTACATAAATATATGAAATTGTGTGAATAAAGAATATGTGAAAATCAGAGACTGAGGAAATGATTGACATCTGGATTACTAACCCATTTTCATCATAATTTTGGAATGATTATCAGAGGTATAATACAGGAGAGCAGCTCATAACTTTCTCAAGAAATTAGGACAGTGAAAATGATCTCAAATTATTACAAGACATTTGCATATATTCGTGCTGACCCCTTATCAAGCATTATTTGGGAACAAAGCAAACCACTAGGAATTGAATCTTCAATCTTTCTCTCTTTCTCTCTTTTTCACTAAAGGATACTATAAACAAGAATTTGTGTTCATTTATACAGTATTGAAAGCAAGAGATGGGGAAGAAATGTTGGAATAATCTCGCTTTTTAATATATGTGTTCAAATGAGGAATGTTTATGATTCTACCAAAAGGAGTACCAAGTAAATGATGCAGCAGTGCTGTGAAAACTTTAACTCAGCTTTCTGACCATTTGATTTATTTATTTTTTGACCATTATAATTTATTCTCTAAACAAGATCTAGCTAAAAAATAAGAAAAAAGGAACATCCAAGTAAAAGAATTGTGTTATGATTATTAAAAAATAGCAGAATTAGAATCAAGCCAACACTTTCAAAGAGTGGGACATTCTGCAGACACACTGGTCCATTCTCTTGAACAAGTCATGGTCACGGGACAGGAGATGTGCTGAACTGAAAGAGACTTGCAGGCATAGCAGCCAATTTCAATGTGGGCTCTGCATTGTACCTTGTAAAAGACATGTAGGTTTAATAATGGAAGCTAAGCACAGCCTGAGTATCAGTAGATGAACATTTACTGAAATGGATACATGTAGATCATTGGCTGGAAAAAGCAGACTGCAAGAACTGTGTATATAGTACAATCTCATTTTACTAAAAATACATGCACAGTGAAAGATCCAGCAGATGCATAAACTGATAACTGTAGCGTTGTCTGTAATAATAAAAGAATTTTTTTAAAAGAACCCTTCTGATTTTCTATTTACCCTGCTAAAAGAGCACTGGGAATTGTTGTGTGTGTGTGTGTTTTATAACTAAACAGACCCAAATATCAATGGGAAAAATGTTCCATTGAAGCAGACGCAACCAAGCTACCATGTAATCATTTTTACACATTGTGTTTAAGAGCCTTTTGTATTTTTCAAAGCCAAGTTCACTATCACTTCCTTTGATGTTTACCTGACAATCAGTGCTATTTTTATGAGTTAAAGGAAAGCAAACTGATTTTTCCTTTGCTTATAGTTATTAGAAGATGCACTTAAAACCCCTGATTTGAAACTGTGTCATGAGATACTGAGTGGGTACTGAGTGAACTAATGAAAGCCTCTTTGGAGACACTTGATTCTTAGAATCTCAAGTAGCACTGTGCTGGAATGTTACACTGTGGCCCATAACTTTAGCATGCAGTCAATTAATTCTAAGCCTCAGCGAGTAAAGCTTCCTCTGTGTGACTTCACTCCTAAAGACAATTACTGCGCTGAAAAAGCGTCTGCATTTACAAACAACACTCGAATGCTCCTGTGCCCCCTTCTGCTTCTGATTAAGAACTATTATTTATAAAACGTTGTCAAATTCTAAGTAAAGTTCATTCTCTTGTTGTTTTTATTATGTCACATGTACCATTTTAATTAAAGCACCCTGCATTGTAATGAGTTTACAATTTATTTGCATTCAATTAATGAGCTTTGGAAAAGAACCATATTCGCATACCCTCTTCTACTCTTTCCCTTTTAAAATGTTACAAAGATAATTATTTGGGAAATGGAAACTCTGAAATCGGGAGTTTCAAAACCATTTGAATTACATTAAAAACATTACCAAGTCTAAGAAGTTATTTTTCTGATAGGAATATACCCGAACCCGGGCCATGGTTTCTGATAAGCTGATGCGATGAGTTCTCTTCCGCAACCCATAAAGATTTGCGGGCATTTAACAGGTTCCTCATGAAGAGGGGCACAACCTATAGAAAACAAGGATGCCATTGTCATTTGGGGATGGTTCAGCTTGGAAAGCTGAGGTTGTTCAGAAAATGCAAATGTTTCTAATCACCTTTCTCTGATAATTTGGCATTAATCCTACCTTATATTTTTCCTTCTTGTTTTCGTGGAAGAAATACTCGTCCCATATTTCTTGGGTTTTTTAATACTGAATAAAGTTAACTGAAGTTTCTTTCATTTTAAAGAGGGTAACTGGGATTTTAAATGCAACCTGACTTCAGCTTTCTCTTGTATAAATTTGGAATATTTCACATTATCTGAGTTACTTTTTTTTTAATCTCTCATGAGAAGTGAAATCATCTCAATGTTTCCTTGCTCATTTCAATTCTTTGATGTAGCATTATCTTTTCCCCCCATCATGAACATCCTCTATGGCAATAATCCCTTTCCTCTGCAACAAAAGAATCTGGAGTTTTTCATTAAAGTCCAGTTCAGCAAAATACAGCCATCTGTTTGACTCTGTGTCTTAAATGTCACATTGCTTTGATGAGAGACCAGATGCCCAACCGACAACTGTACAGATGTAATTGGCTGGGTACCAAATATCTAACTTCAGGGCCACTTTATAGGTACATATTTGGACCTTGACCAGTTTTCTCCTTAATAGATGAAAACAAGGGGAGTGTTTGAGTCATGTTAATATCTTTACTAAGTTGTACCACAGTTTGCTCTTTTCGAAGATTAATGCTGGTCTTTGTCTGTCTTCTTTTGAATCTACCATTCAATCCTGGTTGAAAAATTTCTACTCCTCCCTCTCCACCCTGTCCCTTCTGAAGACCCTAACCCTTGAGGCTCCCTCTGTTCTCCCCAAACTGAATGTCTTGGTGTTTGATTTTCCCACTCCTGATTTTACACTTCCTCCACCCTGGCTCTGAGACCTGGACTAATGCCTCCCTTTCAAGTCTGCCCGTCCCCTTGCTTCGAATACCACCTCTTCACAAAGCTCTCTTTATGTGTTTTGTGGTACTGGGGAGTGGTTTTGGGAAGTGGGTAACGAATGTATTCACGTATGTAGTGGAGGGTGAGAAAATAGAATGGATAATTGGATTTTGAACAGACTTGTTATCCAAACTCAAGACACCAAAACATGAAATTAAAGTAAATGGTTTATATATCACTTAATTACGTAATATATTTCAAATTCTACAATGGTAGGGGTCAGATATTTTGTTTCTTTTTTGTTCAACTTCTTTCACCACGGACTTAACAAGTAACTCTGAATGGAATGCATGACTTTTCAGCAGGAGAACGATGCAAAATGACAGTGTTTTTAGGTAGATGAAACCTTCAAGAACATTGGAAAAGCCTCTAGTTGGTTCATAGGTGGCTAACAGAAAAAGGCCTGGAAACTCTTCCATACTCACTTAAGGTCAAAGGCCCATTTGTACCAGAACTAGGATCGGCATTCCATCCCCTCAGCCCCTGATTCAGTCAGGACCACCGTACTTTACAAAATAATTGTAAAGCTTAGATTTTTATGATAACTCATTTTGGCATCCATACCTTACCAGCTATTCTAGGGTTAACCACTGAACTTCCGGTCAATATTTGAGCTTTTATTAAGTTATGGAGTAGCCGAAACTGTATGCCTGGCGGGGAGGGGAAAACCGTATGCAGTATTTTGTGTACTCTAGCAAGGTGTAAATTGATTAGAAAGTCAATAGACAACATATAGGCATTTCATAGTATTTGTCTCCACCACATTTCCATGTAGTGAGGAAAGGGCCATGAAATTTAGGGTAAAAAGAATATCTATGCCATCGACTTAACATATTTGCCTTCACAGTGTATTTCACTAATCACAATATGGACAGCTACTAGATGCAAGGACATTTTTGGGGGCTACTTAGGAAAATCAGAGTCTGGAAGACAACTTAAGCTACAAAAAAGCAAGCATTTATCCTGAAGGGAAAGAAGCCAGGGGAAGTCTTCAGAATGAAATGATCTCTGCTATAAACCTAAGTAATTTAAAGAAAGAGTTTGGAAAGGGAGGAAGGGACAGAAAGAAATTATAGCTCACTAGAGCAAAGAGACACCAGACTACAAAAATAATAAAGGAACCAGATTCTCAAACCACATTTAGTAGACCAGATCTGTTTCATGGGCATTGTGAAGCCAGTCAGGACCTACTGAAGGGCAATGCTCTGATGAGAGCCACATTTTTGGGAGGCCTTGGTTTAGACAGGGGCGAGTTGTAGGGAGACCAAAAGCCGGGAGGCAAGTGACGATTCTGCGGCAGCCTCTGATTGAGAGAGACTGCAGAGTTTATGAACGCAGCATCCAGATTGCTTCTTATGTTTAGCTGGCTGTTGCTAAATCCTGTTCTGTTTTTCTTCTCCCTTCTCCTTGCCTCCTCCATCTGGAAGCCTCAAAGTGTCCCAGCATCATGTACCTGACCAAACCCATTCCTTGCAACCTCACCTCAATCACAAAGCTGAAGGACAAATGGGGAGTTCAGTGTGTGCCTGGACCATATGCCCTACATTGGATCTCAGAGCATGTCCTCATGGAACTTAATAATACTAGCTGACATTTACTGAGTATTTCTTATATGTCTGGCATGAATGCCTACAACAACCCTATGAGGGAGGTACTATTATCATTCCACTTTACACGCAAAGAAATGAGTAGAGAGAGAGAGGAGAAGGTAATGTGCTGAAAGTCACACAGCTTGGAAGAGGTGGGATTGGGACTCAGACCCATATCATTGAACTTTGGTGCCCAGCCCTGACCACTCAGCTCCTTTGCCTGCCTCTTCTACGTGGCTGTAATAGGTGGGATTAGCCACCATCTGTTATTATATCCTGTCAATAGAAAATCCAATTCCAGGTTCCAAAGGACCAGCAATCAAGTGTACATTTGAAACAGGTCACACTGAGAAATTTGCAAAACCTATGTGAAGAAATTCACAAACGTTAATGCAAGGCCATAGAAGAAGACTCAAACAAATAAGGAAACATTCTATGCTCCTAGACGGTAGTGCTGAGGACTCTGAGAATGGCAATACCCTATCACATGATTCCAAAATTTAATATGACTCCAAACAAAATGGCTACAGGAGTCTCTGGAACTTGAAAAATAAACCATAATATTTATCTCAAAGAAAAATAATGTACACAAATAGCCAAGAAATTTTAAAAATATAAACAAAGGACAACAAAAAATAGTGGGAACTGGGATTGCTATGCAAACAGCAAAATATATTATAAAGCTGTAATCATTAAGAGCATGTATTTGTATTGCCTTAGAATAGTAAATCACTGGAGAGATATAGAAACACAGAACGAAATATATAAATATAGATAGATAGAAAGATGATATAGATATATATAGGTATAGACATGCTGTATATATTGGAATTTAATATGTAACAATGGAGTGATTTTGAGATAGTGAAGACATGGAAGAATAACCAGTAAATGTTAAAAAAAAAAATGTTCAGTTGAGAAAAAAGCAAAAAAGCTATAGCACTATGCAGAATATTCAAAATAAACTATAGATACATTTAAAAACTAAAGAAACTTAAATTATCAAAAGAAACTCCTGAAGTACTTTGTTTCATTTTCAAAAACCTTTTTATTTACATACAAAATACCAATGCCAAAACAAGAGAACTCAGTACATTGGGCTTTATCAAATGTATAAATTGGTATGAAACATATCATAAATTTAACTAAAAGTCAAATGATAGTCTTGAGGAAATCTTTGTTACTGCAAACAAAGAAGTATTATTTATAATATAAAAGAACTCCTTTAGGTCAATAAGTTGAAGACAATCTACCCAGTAGAAAAATTGGTGCCTAGATTAACCAAAGCAATATTAAAAATATATTTTTTTGACTGTTCCTACTCTCCAATCTCAAGACATATTACAAAGCTACAACAATCAAGACAGTGTGGTACCGGCAGAAAGATAGACAAATAGATAGAATTGAGACTTCAGGGGAGAAAAACTTTTCCATTTATGGTCAACTGATTTTTGCCAAGGGTGCTAAGTCAACTCATTGAAGAAAAAATAGCCTTTCAGCAAACTGTTCTGGAACAACAGGATATTCACATGCAAAAGAGTGAAATTGGACCCCTACCTCATATCATATGAAAAAATTAACTCAAAATTGATCAAAAACCTACACGTAAGAGTTTAAAACAGGTTGGGTGTGGTGGCTCATGCCTACAATCCCAGCACTTTGGGAGGCCAAGGCAGGCAGATCACTTGAGCTCAGGAGTTTGAGACCAGACTGGGCAACATGGCAAAACCCCACCTTCACAAAAATACAAAAAAAGTAGTCAGGTGTGATGGCATGCACCTGTAGTCTCAGATATTTGGGAGGCTAAGGCAGGAGGACCACTTGAGCCCAGGAGATCAAGGCTGTAGTGAGCCAAAATCACGCCACTGCATTCCAGCCTGGGTGACAAAGTGAGACCCTGTCTCAACGACAACAACAACAAAAGAGTTAAAAACATAAACACTTAAAAGAAACAAAGGAGCAAATCTTTGTGAGCTTGGATTAGGCAATGATCACAAATGACATAAATTAAAAGTGTCCCAAAAAAATAGGTTAATTTGACCTCATCAAAATTGAAAACTTTCATGCTTTGAAGGACACCATCCAGAAAGTGAAAAGATAACCTACAGAATGAGATAAAATATTTGCAAATAATGTATTTGATAAGGGACCTGTATCTAGAATGCAAAATTCTTACAACTCAATAATAAAAAGACAACCCAATTTAAACATGGACAAAGAATGTGAATAGACATTTTTCCAATGAAGATATACCAATAGCGAATAAACACCTGAAAAGATACTCAACATCACTATTCATCAGGAAAATACAAAGCAAAGGCAAAATGTGACTACTTCACACTCCCTGGGAAGGCTGTAACAAAATGCACAGATAATAACAAGTGTTAGCAATGATGTGGGAGAATCTGGAATCTTCAGAGATGGCTGGTGGGAATGTAAAATGATTCTTTGGAAAACAATCCAACAGTTCCTCAAAGGGTTAAGCTTAGTTGTTATATAACCCAGCGATTTCATTCCTAGATATATACCAAAGACAATTAAAAGCATATGTTCCAAACCTTGCTGATGAATGTTCACAGTGACATTAAAATAGCCAAAAAGGGCAAACACCCTCAGAGTCCATTAACTGATAAATGGATAGACAAATTATGGTACATCCATACAATGAAATATTATTCAGCCACAAAAAAAGAATGAAGTACTGGTACATGCTACAACATGGGGGAAACTTGGAAAACATGCTAAGTGAAAGAAGCCAGGCACAAAAGGCCATATATTGTATGACTGCACTTATATGAAATGTCCAGAAGAGGACAATCCATAGGGACAGAAAGTAGATTCGTGGTTGCCAGGGAAGGACAAGGGGGAGCGACTGCTAAATGGGTATGAGGTTTCTTTTCAGAGTGATCAATGCACAACTTTGCAAGTACACAAAAACCATCAAATTGTACACTTTACATGGATAAACTTCAAAGTATATGAGTTATATTTCAAATAAGCTGCTATTGCTTTTAAGGACAAAGATTGAACAGAAAATTCACTGAAGGTCAACACACAATGAAGATAGGCTCCACTTCATTGGCAATTAGTAAAATGCGATTAAAATCATGAGGAGGTATTATTTTTCATCCATCAGATTTGCAAAATCAGCACATCTGACAACCTCAAGACCTGCAGAGGATGTAATGTAATGTAATCAGAAATATCATAGAGACTGGTGAAACTTGAATTGGTACAGCTCCCTTGGAAAGCAACATGGCAACACCCAATAAAACTACAAATGCATTCATTGCCTCAACGATTTCACTTGTGGTTTAAACTGTAGAGAATATTTGCATGTGCACACAGTGAGAAAGATATTCATTACAGCATTATCATTGACAGCAAATCATTGGAAACAATTTAATTTATTTTTATCAAGGAAAGAATACTCAAAGAAATTGACATATTTGTATCATGGAATATTATGCAGCATATTAAAGGAATTAGGCAAATCTTTAAGTACTGCTATGTAACATTTTAAAGTCATTTTAAAATTGCAACAATAGGTACACTTTGATCCCAACAGTGATTTAAAACACACAAGTTATTTGTGTATATGCACACGCATATATTCGTATTTTGCACCACAAAGATGCAAAACACATTGCTTATAATGGTTACCTCTGAGAAAGGAGTGAGTGTCAAGGAGGGCTTTAATTTTACATGTTGTTTGTTTATTGTTAATGAGAATTGTTTATCTCATATAATTAAGAAGGAAGTTTGAAAGGAAGATAGGGAGTTAGGAAAGATAGGTAAGGAGGATGGGAGAAAAGGCAGAAGATAGGCAAATCATGGCTTATAAGGTTGGTGGGAGGCTGCCTGTCATTTGGCTTCCTGCAGAGAACCCCAGAAAGTCAATAGTTTTGTGACTATTAAACTCACAGTTATGACTTTTATTGACTGAATTGTAATTTATAAAGTCTCTACAGCAAAAATTTTCATGCAGCATCCACAGAAATAATTATTAAAATACTCTGTTCTTGAAAATTATCAATAACACTCCCCCATCATCAACTGAGCAAACCTGTTGGATTAAAGCTATCAAAGATTGTTCACCAAGCAGTGAGGCTGCCTAATACATATGCTCTGCTCATGGTTCTCGGTTCCCTCTGCTACTTTGATTTAAGAGCATTAGGAAACTGTGTAATTTTTTTTGGTCCTCTTTTTATTTCCATGGTAATTTATGTCTGTGGGTAAGCATTTTATTTTATCAGAGACATGGGGCTAGAGTTATTTTCCGAGGCGCTTGAGTTTTCCTTTGATGCCACTGAAATTAAAGGCAGAGCAGCAGAGAGTACCCATGCTGTTTGTCAAAGAGTCAGAGGTTAGAATTACATTTGCTGCCATTTATTGTGACTATTCCGTGCCAGTAGTTAGGGTAGCACTTCTCATGGGCAATGCAGTATTATTAATATTGCAGACATCAAAACATTTGTGAATGGGATATAATTGACTTGTCAGTCACATTAACAATATCCCCTATGGAATACCCTGCCAACAATGGACGAGCAGAATATTCTTAGGTTATTTACATCAGAATCTTTAAGTCTTAAACCTTTGAAAAAAAAATACTAAAGGTTTATTTTAGCTTTAACACAATATGGAGATATAATTTTGTGTATGTGACGTATATGAAAGAGCTTACGCTCAAGACTGCTAATAAATAGTTCTGAAAAACAAAGGATTGTTTTAATGAATAACAAACCAACCACCATATGAAAATATGGTGCAAAAGTTTAGTCTTTTTTTTAATTGGGGTTCTCATGTTATAAGATTATGACAAAATTCCACAAATGTTTAATTAAGTTTTGAATAGACAAAATAAATACTTAGAACTTTAAGCTAAGGCTTAAAAGGTTCTATAAGGTGGAAATACATAAAAACCCCATGTTATATATATAGAGGAAGAAATAAAGAAATCATTAGCTAAAACATAAAATTTGAACGTGACTTAAAATTCTATCTTTCTATCAATAGGTTAAAATTAATTTTATCTTGAAATGGATCCTGGAGCAGAAGCAATTCTCTAGCTAAAAATAAAAGTTAAGGCCTCCTCTGATTGCAATGTAAAATTAATAGGGTTAGTAATGTATATGTAAATACTTAAATATCCAGAACACAGAAAAACTCAGAGGCATTATTAGGAAGTCAGTTTCTAAATGATGTATAACATTTGTTTCACAAGCAAATTGCCCATTTTAAATTGGAATTACATTGATGTTTGAGGAAAAGAGAAAAACATTCAATAGAGTCACGTGATCTTCGAATTAATTTACCTGTGAATTTTTTTTTTTTTTTTACCATGAGACAGACATGCTGTTTTGTCATTTAAATTTTTACAGGAATATCCAGTAAGGAATTAATAACAAGCCATTTTATTTACTTGAGAGCTTTCCGCTTTTTATTTCACCCATATTGTCGGCCTAGCTCAGGAAGAATTCTCAGATCTCATGGACTGAGTCCTTTTATGCACATAAATAAATACACTGAGTGAATTGTTTGATGGAAACATTCCACTGACTATAGCAAACATTCCCGACTACGAGACATTCGGGGATTTTACTGAAGACTCCTTCCTCTTTCATCTAAGTCAATGTCATAAGTAAAATAGATTTTTAAAAATTCTTTTAAAACATTCTACAAATTTGAAGTATTGTCATTACTTTACAATTAACAAATTTACCCCTAAAGAGGACCTTCGTTTTGAGCAACCCACTGGTTTGAAAGTCTAGATATAAGAAAACACTTGAACTGTTTGACAGATCCTTTCATTCACATAATGAACATCTATTGAGCACCTACTATGCGGCAGCGGCTGTGGCAGGTGCAAGAATACAGAGGTGAGCAACACTAGTTGTGGAGAGAGACTTTTATTTTATCATCCTGAAGATGTATAACTACACATCTTATGAAACCATGAGAAAACAGCTATAGGGCCGGGCATGGTGGCTCATGGTTGTAATCCCAGCACTTTGGGAGGCCAAGGCGGGTGGATCGTCTGGGGTCAGGAGTTCAGGACCAGCCTGGGCAACATGGTGAAACCCCGTCTCTACTAAAAATATAAAAATTAGTTGGGCGTGGTGGCGGGCGCCTGTAATCGCAGCTACTCTGGAGGCTGAGGCAGGAGATTCGCTTGAACCTTGGAAGTGGATGTTGCAGAAAGCCAAGATTGCGCCACTGCACTCCAGCCTGTGTGACAGAAGGAGACTCTGTCAAAAAGAAAGAAGGAAGGAAGGAAGGAAGGAAGGAGGGAGGGAGTGAGGGAGGGAGGGAGGGAAGAAAGAAGGAAGGAAGGAAGGGAGGAAGGAGGGAGGGAGGGAGGGAGGGAAGAAGGAAGGAAGGAAGGAAGGAAGGAAAGAGGGAGGGAGGGAGGGAGGGAGGCAGGCAGGCAAGCAGCTATGAGACTATAACAGAAGGACTTTAGTAGTCTGGGCATCAATGAAGTGATGTTTTAAACCAGAAAGTGAGATTTCCAGACCTTAATGAACTCTGCCAATACACTTGTACAGTCAGAGGAGCCTCATTTTATGAGTCCCTAACTTGCATTATCGCTTATAACTACTCTTATGTGGCTTTTGTACACTGAGTCAATTAAAAAAAAAAAAAAAGCTAGAATGTTCAAGAGGTACTTAGCTAAGCTTTGAACCCTGTTGTTTGTAAGATCGGCTTTATATAACATGTGTCTCTTGGGTGCCAGTGTCCATATTTGGGGTGACTAGGCCAAGCTATAAGATGACAATTCTTTTTTAAATTATCTTTTTAACTTTTGTCTTATTTTTCTTAGAGATGGAGTCTTACTCTGTTGTACAGGCTGGTCTCAAACTCACATGCTCAAGTAATCCTCCTACCTGGACCTCCCAAAATATGGGGTTTACAGGTGTGAGCCACCACACCCGGCCAGGTGACACTTCTTAAATCTTCTAGCTGTGCAATGTAAGGATCTAATAGCCAAGATCCATACTTGAGACTAAGAAATATTGCCATATTATTTCTCTGTTTTTTCCCTCAGTAGAAAAATCTAAAAATCCTGATTTTATTTTCATAACTAATATATTATGTCTAATCAGGTTGCCAAAACACAAATTATAAGAGCACCCTGCCTACTTTCTCAGGTATTCATTTAAAAATTGTGACAAAGCAACCTTTCCTTTCTCACCTAGATTATTTCAAGTTTGAACAGTGTAAATAATTGGAAAAATGTCAGTGGAAACAGAAATAATAGCCAAGAATATTTTATCGCTGAAATTTGCTAATAGTGAGACTAGATTCCCTCTCTGAATTAAATATATATTATATAGTATACATACATATGTATAATACATATTATCAGTGTAATTAGCATGTATTATTTATGACTTATTAAGAAACCAGTGTTACATAAAACCTTTAAAATAACCAGTGGTTACCTGTTGATCATTTTTCACTAGCTCCAGACTGATTTTTTTTTCCTCTGCAACTCTTTACAATTTTGAATTAACTTTCTGAAACTTCAGGTATGCTAGCCTGTCTATCTAATGACCCTTCATATAACCACCTCTGAAAAAATAATTCCTAGTAAAAATAAACGTGAAAATTGTTCAAAGGTGGAAAATGTTAATTTTGCAAAGAAATTATGCTTCAAAGTTTGAGCCTGTGATATTTTTAAGTAGGTTGAGATTGATAAACTCCAATAATACCTACATCCTAAAGCTAGATCTTTTCATGTTCCTTAATAAGGGAAATGCCTAAAAATTATAAGGCACATTTTGGGCAGACTTGGCCAACAACCTGTGTCGAAATGAATAATACCATGGCATCAAGCTGATACGATTTCATTTAGCCACACTTGCCACCACCAAACAGTCACCTTTTGTCAGGTTATTATAATGGCTTAATTTAATCTTACCATATGCACAACATGGGTATGGTTACTGACTGATAACGAAACTAGTTGCATTCATTAAATACTGCTATAAATCTCTCTTCTGAAATAGCTATAATACAGCCTTCCAGCAACAACAATAATGTAATTCTTAATCTTTTTCTGTGATATTATATAACTGTAGCCTGCAGCTAACTCTCACTGTAGGTGTTGGGGGTGGTGTGAGGTCTTTGCATTCCTATGAGAAGGTGGTGGGGCTAGAGGGCTGGAGGTATTTGAGTAAAATGTTGGAGACTGAAAAAGTCAGAAGTGAGCAAATTCCTCCTTCACCATGGATGGAGGAAATAAAACACATCAAAACTCTTATTTTTGAAGTCCCCCTGTGAAGCCATTCCTTTATACTTTCATCAATGTACTCTTTTCTGAGAAAAATTCCCTGTATTTTCACTTCATGGGGAGTAAGTTATTAACTATTGAAATGTGCAGGTATGTGATTCTTAGAACACTGGTTTTATAAAGTTTAAATGTTGAGGAGAAAGTCCATTCTTGTGGCATTTGCAAACCCATTTAAAGCTTCATTCTGCTGAAACCTGTATAATTTTTATAGTATATATATCAAAATAGATTTTAACAAAACTAGCATTCTTTTAGGAAATTTTTCAGTGTTCTAATCTTTGGAAGCACAGAAAAGTTTCAGATAATCAAGTTACATTTTTTTTTTTATTTGGGAGGGCCTGCCCTGCTTATTTTAAAGCTCTCTTTTGCACAAACCATTTGTATATTAAGAATTAAAAGGAAAAGGAAAAAAGAAAAAACCTGTTCCAAAGATCTCAAGCGTGGACAGAGGGTGCTTTCTTCTTCTGCACTGGCAGTTTTAAGATTAAGTGCCTCTGTAGGCTTCTCAGAATTATCAACCTTGTCCAGTGGCTGAATATTCTCTGCAGAATTTGTTCTACAGAAATTTTCTCAGTATAGATCTGTCTTCACTCTGATTTTTATGGCTGTGAGCGTTTTTGAAGCCTCCCAGAATTACTGGCATTCTGATTATTTTCTCCTTTTGGAGGAAGACCACGAAAACGTAGCTTAGGTAAGCATATATGCGCACGAGATTTCTAAGCCAGTCACAGGGAAGTGATTTCATTGAACTGAACCCAGGATGCCAGTGTGACTGAATCTGTAGAGTTTAGGAACTAACAACAGCAGGTATTATTTCATTTCATTTCATTTCATTTGTGAGAGATAGAGTGGCAACAAGAAGCCGCGAGCTTCCTCTGTTCCTTTGACTAAAAGCAGACTCTACCACTAAAGTCAAAATGCATCTTCATGAAAAGAAAACGAGTTTATGATGCTTAAGACTGACCTAAAGGGCTTAGATTCACTAGAGCCAACCAGAAATCAATCAACGCTGGCTCACACAGTGAAACCTCATGTCAGGCAAAAGGGCTATCTTTAAGTGGAATGTCATCAACAAAGACTGTGAAGACCTCTCAAGTGGCCTCACCTTCCCTGAACTTCTCGGGAGGAAGTGAAACCATCCTCATTGTTGCCTGTTAATATCCTTCAGAGGGGACTTGGTTTTAGAAAATCCGATATGCAAACATACCAAATTATAAAATTCTAGGGAGGATGCAGATTTGCATAGCTTTGGACCACACCACTGCGGGGCGTGACTGTCTTTCTGGGCTGGATGGAGTACATCCTTTTGATGGTCTCAGCTTTGAAGCATTATGACAGCGCCCTCCCACAAATGCACCAAATATGTAATTTATCATCAACAACAACAGAAAAGCCTCTTTGTTATTTTTAAATAGTACAAAAGTTATATGTTTGCTGGAATATGTCCCTCCCTGGGTTCTGGTTACAAATTTCTGGATAGCAGTATCAAGAAGACTGCTTGGAATAATTCTCACGGAAGTCTTGAAGCCATAGTTATTCATTCATGGTGCCTCAAAGCCTTGCTATCCTGGTCCACACTGCTCAAGATGGAAAGCTCCCTGCTCAGTCCCTTCATTACCACCCTATTCTGTGCTGTCTGACCCCTTCCCCAAACTCCCACTCTGCTTCCCAGCCAAATGTTTCACTGTGCCTTCTGGGACCTTGTTCTAGAACCTGCAAGCCATCCTCAACCTCGGGGCAGGCCTCCTTCATAGTATGGTCCCCACTAACAGTTGACTTCCTCCCAAGGACACTGTTCCTTTACCATCTTCTCAAGTGGAGACTGCCTCATCCCCCAGACCTTCATGAACCTTAGAATTAAGATGCACTTGCTGATCCATCTCACTAAGTCCAGACACCTTCTCCTCCAATCCACTGAGACTCAGGTGACTGAGCCAGAACATGTCCTGTCCTCATCACTTATTTATCCATCACTCATCCAAGACCTGAGCATCTGGTTCACAGTCCATTCCCTCCCAAATGACAACATCATCCTAGGTGCTTTCAGCATCTTCATGGGCACACAGCCGGTTCCCTTGCCACTCAGCTCCTTAAACTATTTCCATTGATTTCTCATCCATCTCTGTCACCCACTCTGATTACCACACCCCTGACTATGTCATCACTAAGAACTGCTCCATCCTAAAGTCATGAAAATCTCAACATATGTTATGTGATCACCATTCAACTCTCCTACTACTACTGTTTTAGCTTCACTGGGACCTTCCTTCTCCTGACTCTATTTTACCCTTCATCTTCCAGCTCCTCCTGACCTCACTTCCTTCTCTATCAAGCTGAGATTCAGTGGCAGTTATGTTAGGCAAGGTTTGTTGTTTCCTCAACCCCCATGTTCTCGGGATCTTCCATCCCATCTGCCTAGAAAAACTTAGCTCTGGATCCACTCCACTGTTTACTTGCTCAGCTGAGCAATGCTGGAGCAGACCACACAACTCTAGACACTGGGGCCATGAGAAATTGAAGATCTCCAATTTCATCCAAGTCCTCAACTCTGCCAGCCAGTCTTCATTTCTTACTCAGCCTGTTTTCCTCCCATTCTCCACAACAGCAATTCCCAACATTTGCTTAAAGTTTTTAACTCAGCTAACTCTTGCTCTCTTTGCAAAGACATAAATTCAAACACCATTGTGAGAGGCCTCACACAACATCCTGCCACCTCCCTAATGTGCTTATGCCCACAACCCTTCGTTCCTCTGCTTTTCCATTAGGAGAAGTGCCCTTCCTTCTGCTCAAGACTTCACCCACAGCATGTTTTATGCAGTAACAAGAAGCAGCTAGTTTCCCCTTCAGGAACTCACTTCAACCCATTAGCATTTAGATATGTACCAACACTTTCTTCTTTAAGCACACACACACACACACACAAAAAACACTCCCCTTCAACTATATCAACGTCTCTTTCTTCTCTTTGCAAGTGGAACTTCTTGAAAAAGTGCTAAATTCCTCTCTTTTCTTCTTCCCTCCCCTTTGCCCTACACTCTCCTTCAATCAGCAACTACCTCTATACCTCACTCCATTGCTTTTCCAAGCACATTCTCCTCTCTTTCTCATTCACTCTCCAGATTCAGCCACTAATAAATGCTTAACAAATACTGTGCATATTAAATACTGGTTGAGTCCAGTATGAGTTGACATGATAAATTTGGCCTGTGTCTTTTCAGTCCATGCCTCTATAGTTCTATTACACATTTATAATACATACATAATCAAGACAATACATACTACATACTCAATATACCATCTTCTTTGACATCTTTTAGAATGTTAACCAAATGGTGTCTTACTGGTATAATACTATTGTTTGGTCTTTTTTCAACTCAACATTATTTGAATACTATCCATGTTGGAACGCAAGTGTTTGAATCATTAATTTTAGTTGCTGTGTGATATTCCATCATATAAATATACCTTATGTGATTATCCATTCCAGGCCCAAGAGATGTTTATGTTGTCTAAAATTTTACAATACAATTACACATGCAAGTCACCTGTACGCTACAATACTAGAATGAGCATATGTTTACGCATTTGCTCTTGCACAAGAGTAAGATTTTCTCCAGGATACACACCTAGAAGTAGATTTTCTGGATGGAACACATACATATTTTCAGCTTTACTAGATTATGCCAAATTGGTCTCCAAAGTGACACCAATTTCGACTCCCACCAGGTATGAATGCCTGCTGCTCTTTACTCACACCTTCACTGATGTGCGGCATTGTCAGATTTTTTAGTGTTTGCCCATCTGATGGGTGCAAAATGGTATCTCATTTTGGTGGTAGTGTACAGTTCTATGATTAAAAGTGAGGCTGAGGTTGCATTCGTATGTTTTTTGGCCCCTCATGTTTCCTCTCATATGAATTCCTTAATTCCTCTCTCTTTCCTATTTTTCTTCTGGATTATCTTTCTATTATTGGTGTGCAGGAGTTAGTTATTATCTTTCAGTCTTTATTTTAACCATGCTTGCCCCTACATGCCAATTTATCACCAAGTCCTAAATATCTATCAAAAATCTCTCCACTTTCACCATCTGTAAAGCCAGAATGACCCCAGTGGAACCTTACCATGTCATATCTGAATTGCTGCCGACAGCTTCCTAACCATCTTCCCTGCCACTTGTCTGATGGCCTCTAACATACACAGCAATCAGGGAATATTCCCGTTACACCATTCTTTTATTCAAAATGCCTTAAAGGTCTCTAATTGTCCTCCTGAACATGACATGGAGGACAGGCGTAATATGGCCTCTGCCGTTTTCTTCAACCTCATCTCAGTTTCTGCCCTCTAGTTCACACACCCTGTGCTCTAGCTGTGTTTACTGACTTTGGGTTCTGGTACTGGGCCATGCTCTCTGCTGACATCTTGGCCCTTGCATGTGCTGCTTGCTCAGCTTTGAGCCCTGGTGTTGAGCCTGCCCCATCACCACCACCTCCATCACCTGAATAATTGGTTCTCAGTCTCCAGATCTCAGCAGAGAAAGCACTACTTTTCTGATTTCACAGTTTCAGGTGAGTTATCTCTTCTAGATGCTCCCATGACACCTCCCGTTTATTTCCAGTGTTGCGTGTGCCATATTATATCATAATAGCTGCCTCTTCGTCTGTATTCACCAGTAGAGAGGGAGAGAGAGAAACAATGAGAACAGGAGCCATAGCCAACTTCGTTTCAGATATAACTCCAGTACCTCAGGAGACACTTGGTTTCGAGAAGCTGTGATTCATAAAATAGAAAGAGATTTGATCCTTATTGTTCCAAAACTAAGGCTGTAGGTATCACAATGCACTCACTGAGTTACTGTAAGTTCAATCCACTTAGGCAAAAAAAAACAAAATAAAATAAAAGTCAACATACAGAAAAGTTTTTGAAGAGACACTTCTTGTGCAAATACTAGATCCTAACAACAACAACAAAAATATTTGATTGGTGCGAGTCCTGAGTGTGTACAGGACTCTCTGGAGTGTGTGTTTATCAACTCTTATACATGCATGAATCTGACCTCATTCAGAAAGAAATCTGAATGATGCATATAAGAATATACATAAGAGGCATTTCCCCCTTAAACATCTCTTTGTTTCCAGAACTTAACTGAAACTTACAGCTCATCCACTCTGTCTATACAACTATACATTTATGACAATATGAACATATATATAGATAGTCTTAAAAGAAGAACTTGTAAAAATGAGATAAGAATTACTTCTGGCTCTCCATTATGTAGAACTCCTACATATTTGATGAGTATGTTTAGAACCGCTTGATGCTAGCACAATGTCTGACACCAGTTATTTGACACAGCTTTTTAATAAAAAGAAAATATGACGGAGTTAGACAGATGTTAGTTAGAACCCTGGTTACTTACCCTCTGATAGTTTAGCCTAAATGGGCATTTTAAGACTAGTAACTTTGTCTCAGGGTTATTGTGAGGATTAAATCAGATGTTAAATCAATGTGAAATGCCCTTAAAGAATGCACGTAGTAGGCTCAGAGTACTACTGTCCTCTTCTTCTTAAGCAAGAATCCTCCTGAAAAGTGTGCCTAGTGTTCATCCTCTCCTTAGATCCTTGCTTTGAGCTCATGACCACATTTCTTAAATTTTAGTGGTAACCATTCATTGAGAGCTTGCTAGAGAACAGACACTGTGCAAGTGCTTTGAAATCTGACCTCCTTTAATATATAAAACAAAAACCAAAACCCACTCGAGGTCACGTGTATTAGAATCGCCATTTAAAGAGGTAGAAACAAGGTACAAGGAGGTGAGAATTAATGCAATGAAACGAATGACAGACCAAATTTTCAGGTGAATGTTTTCTAATCACTTAAAAGCACTGAAATCTCACCACTAGGGAGGGCTTTTGAAGTACTTCATCTTTTTGACAGGGCTACTATTTTGGAAGACATGGAGAAAACATCTAGATATTAGCAAAGCATTTTACAAAGTGAAGGGCATAAACAAGAAAGAGAATATAAAAAAGGCAGCGATTACAAAGCATTGATCCTGACATGTACTAGGTGTTTAATAAATACTGGTTGAGTCCAGGGCTGCTTTCAAGTCTTCGCAAAATCCCATAGCCATGCCAGCTATTTACAGCTAGCCTCTCTCCTTAATAATCAGTGTCCAAATCCCCAATTGTTAAATACTTTGAATATCTCACCAGTTGACTAAGAATTGTACATAAATTTCTTTCTATGCATAAAATTTGATGGGATCTTGAACATTTAAATTTTTTGATTTCTAGCTTTAAGAAATAAAACTGATTCAAATCCATGCACTTTAATCTGAACGAAGTTAGAAATTTGAATTTCCAACTACAGGAAATGTGACCAATTAAAATCTATGATTTGGAATTTTTCTTGGTTGTTTCCTATTAATCATCCATAAAATGGAACCAAAAACCACTTATTTCTGTCTAATTAGTGCTACTTCTGAAACTCAATCAGATCATTGGGTTAAAAGGATTTGGAGCGTATCAAGCCTGGATAATGCAAATTATCAATCTGTAGCCAATACTTTTCTAGGGCGAAACTTATTACAAATAAAAATATTATTTACAAAAGCATTTTTTAGAAAGTTCAGTAAAAAAAGTTCATGGAGGAAATGTCCTGTACCTAGATTGAGTCCATCTTTGGTTTCTTCTCCTTTCCTTTGGGGTTATTTACCTTGGGTATGTTTCTTTCCCACAGCACCGTCAACAGAAAGCAAACAGCAGGGCAAAGAACATGAGGGCAGCTTAAGTCCGTCTTTACAGCTGTGCAACAGGAGTTCTGGTTAGAGGCTCAGGGGAGAAATGAGATCTGGGCATTACCTATGGTTTGGAAGTAATATGGGGCCTCTTGGTGCCTCCTTGAAATTTGGTTCTTACAAAGGAAATGAAAGTAGTGTTTTTAGACTTTATCTTCCTAAGGCTTTCTTTCCAACAAAATTTCTATGTAACAGAAAAACTTTCTGAACCTTGACTATGTCTTCCAGTACAGATAATGACAACTACTTAAACTGCATTTAAAAAGTGCTGAGTAGTTGATCCCAGTACCTAATGATGTTACTTATCTCCTCAGAGTCTGATTGACACAAAATATAATAAATTAGAACAGAAAATGATTTTACCAGATCTATGGTCTGACAGGCGGGCTAAGTATAATATCCTCCATTATGCTTGTCATTGAATTCTATATGTACGGTACAGATCTGAACAAGGAAGACAGGATTGTACTGTGATTTCATGATTTTTATCTTCAATCACCTATCATTCAAACATATAAAATTAATTTGCCTACTTAAAAAATTCAGGCAATAAAAAGTCAGGACGAACACTTTCTGTGGTGATACAAACATTATATTGGACAGCCTATTGCACAAGCAGAAGTGAAATAATAAATTAAAAACTGTCACTCCTGGGTTATCTAGGATATAGCCTCTGAGACACCTATTTCCTTCATCTGATCTAGTACATTTATAAATTCAGAATCAATAGTTATACTTGCCAAATCACTGGGATCCATTTGGGAAATAATTTTAAAGTGGTCAGACTTGAAACTATCACATATGACACAATGAAGTAATAGGTTTCTTTTAAGCAGTTAGTAAATCAAAATTAATTTTTACAATTATTTACAAGACAGTTGGGTGGTTTAATTTATACCACAGTGGCTGTGGTTGTTTTTAATTTCAGTAAATCATGGTAGATTTGTTCTTTCAGTTTGGGGGGAGAGAAAAAAAAATAAAGTTCAGGGGAAAAAAGTTTAAAATATTCCTACTTTTTATTTTAGGTAAGATGAGCAAATCATTGAGGATGATTTTTAATTTCAATTCATTCAATGAGCTCTCCTAATGCAATCATTTTCTCCATGGAAGTCCTTAACCACAGTGGCCATTTGCAGCTGATGATTTTTTTATATAAATAATTTATAAAGCCACTATACACTTATACTTTTACACTGAAAGAGAAAGAGAGAGAGAGAACAGAATTGCATCTTAAACTCTATTTACAAATTTACCTTGGCAGGCCCTCTTACTGCCAATAGGAAACGATGTTGCATATTTAATTTGCTCTTTTGTTACAACGGGGCTTAGGTTAGTTAATTTCAATTTTCGATTTCAAAAGCTATCAAATATGGCTCAGATGAGAAATCAATTTTTCTCAGCTGCCTCTGTTTTTGTGATGGGAGGCATCTCATTGGCTGAAGGTGAGCCATGTGACATGGCAAGAGATTAGTTCACCAGACCCTGTGTTGCTGCCACCTCAATTACTGCCTGCCTCTTGTAATTTAGCCTTATAACACCTAATTTCAAGACAGAACTCATATTTAATTCATGAAAGCTTCCACAAGAGTAATTGTGAAATAAATTGCCATAGAAGATATCCATTTGTGACTCATTTTAATTTTGTATGCTAGTAGCATGCTATTTATTCTACTTGTTTAACACTTTAGCACAAACATTTTTTTTTTAATATTGAACTTTATGCACTGATAGCTGCATACTTTGCACCATTTTCCCACATTACATCATCTCCTTTACTAGGATTTCCTTTCACAAAACTTTCACCCAGTGGTATTTCCAAAGGTTGTTAAAATCAAGAACTTATAATCTCCTAATTACTGAATACTGTTGTTATGATCTGCATAGAACTTTAAAAGTAGCAACTAAAAATCACAAATGACAGCAGATAAATGGTAGTTAGATGACAAGGATCATTCAAAGGGCTGAGAAATAAATAGAGTTTAATTTAAATAATATTTTAAACAAAGGCATTCATTACACATATTGACATTTTCATTTCAACATTGGTATATATTTTAAAATTCTTGAACCAAAACATATATATTTCCTGTGTATACACACCATTTTGTCCTTTTCCTCCCTGTTGCTATGCCAACAAGGTGGGTGAGGCCTTCTCAACTGCCAAACTCAGCTGTCATCCCTTCACCCTAAAAGCCTTATAATTGCTTTTATTTGCATACGACAATTAGGCAGGATGGCTCACAGCGAGAAAAACCAACCTTTCTCTCCCCAAGTGCACACAACGCCAGCCTGTAATTTATAAAAGATACGCGCCATGTGGTGGAGCACTAAAATAGAGTGATGAGTCCTTTCATCTGATTGTAAGCCATTAACAAAAGAAAACATCCCCTTTCAGGCTATAAAAAATGCCTATCTGGTGTGAACCTGCAAAATCACAAAGTGCCCCCCTCCCCAACTCCCCTCACATAGACCCTTCACATTCATTATCACATTGAACTCAAAAGGAGCTCTAGTAAAAGAGTTACATTTGGGTGTTTATGAGTAATGGGGTGCAAATAAAATCCACACTGGGCTAAAATTGCATCCAGTGTAGTTGGTGTTTTGGGGGTGATTTCTTTTTCTTTTTTTTTTTTAAACAAAAACAAAAACAAAATCAAAACCCTTGTTTTGCATCACATTGCATGTTGAAATGTCATATTCGTATAGTCATTATTACTCTTTTTCTTCAGGGAAACCATGACAGGATTTTCCAATCAGCATTCACGTCTGTGAAAGCTCAAGTCAGGAGGAATGTGGATGGTTTAAATCATCCTCTGTTTCGGTTTTCAAAAGGTCTCCAAAAATTAGTGTCTAGTGTAAAAGGTCAAAACACGCTTGGAAATCATTTCAGTGATTTATTGTCATCATTTTTTCTCATGACTAATTCTAATTATTAAGATATTTTAATTTTATTCTTACATGCTGCATCAGATCTAAGCGCAAATTTTAAACAGATTTCTTTTTTTTCATTTTTAAGCAATATTTTAAGTGACCAATTAGGCTGTACGGTTTTTCCAGGCTTTTCTTAGAGTTTGTGCTATTGGAGACCTTTACTATATAGAATGAGTGTCAAATGTGAACTTTGTTTCTTCGAAATTATCCCATCTTTAAAACTATTATTCAGAACACGAAAATTGTGACCTATCTCTTTATCTAAGAATCTTTTAAAAAGCAGTCAGCACTCCATTTTTATTCACTAGATACTGAATAAATATTGATCATATAGGCAATTGGGACCCAGGATCTGTCTATGGACATAACTAATTACAAATCACACAGCTATGTGTCTATTTCTATGATTTTTAGAGGAGACTGTAATTACAACATCTTGAAATATTTTATCTGGATTAAGAACTATAACTTTTTGTTCCAACATACACAATTATAATAAAGAAGAACTTGCTAAAACAACAAAATATAAAAGTAAATAAAAACACAGCAGTCACTTCAAAAAGCAACAATGAAATTAAACCAAAGCATTGGCTGTCTTATTTTTTTAAAGTCAAATTCCTTTGGCAAATTATGAAAATGAAAGTATAAATAAAGTTGAGACACACCACAAATTTGCAGGAAGGGAATAAAAGACATGAACCAAAAAAAATTAAAATGCCAATAAACATATGGAAAATGCCGAACCTCACCAATAAGGAAAAAAATGCAAGTTTTAGAAAACACACGGTCCATCAATTGTTACTGTTACTACTTTTCTGGAGGACAATTTGGAAATATGCAATGACATTTTAAATGAGCATACTGCTTGACCCAGAAATTCTACTTTTAAATTTTGTCCTAAGGTAAAAATCAGAGAAGAATGAAGAGACCTATGCAAGGGTGTCTTTGCAAGATATGTGCTATTTTATTAATACCAAAATTTTACAACAAGCCAAATGTGTGTTAAATAAGTTGTACTATACTCCTATGATGGAATATCATGCAACCAAAAAAAAAAAAAACCATTAAAAAGTTATAGGCCTCTTTGTTTCACATGAATGCCTGCCTAGCTATATCTACATTTATGTATATATGCGCATATACATATATATTTAAAGAAAAAAGAATATTCTATAATATACTATTTCATCCAGGTAAATATGTATTTATATATACACACATGTAGGTACACATATGTATATAGACTGTACACATACACAAACACACACACACACACATACATACACATACACACAAAGAATCTGAAAGAGTATACCACACCTACTAGGAACAGTTTTGCGGTGAGTTGGGTAGAACTTAGAAGGAGCCCATAAATTTCTCTGTGTTGCTTTAATTCACATCAAGCACAATTTTTAGAGAAAAGGTCCAGTCTTAAGTAGAATTTCAACAAGTAGTTTTTTTTCTTAGGGCAACATGTATTAAAACTTTCCCAACATTACCATTTCATTTTTCTTTCTGTGTCTTCTAGAAGCCTTATTTACTTTCTTGACCTTTTCCTAAACTTCATCTCTAGCTTCCTGTTCCCTCTTTGTCTGTTATACCTACAGTACCAAAATTTTCATTTGGATAAAATGTATCAATATGTGAAGGATTCATCCAGAAAGGGTAAGGTGGTACTATAAGGATCTAGAAACTTGGTACTTTCTGTCCAAGGTTATTAATATTAATTATGGAATAAGGAAATGTAACATAAATCTATTTCCTGGATGATATGTCCATTTCTTCTTCCTACATAAGAGAGAAAGCAGGCAAGTCCAAAGGACAGCAACCTTGCCTGACAGTTCGGCTGTACCTCAGTCCTGTTGAGTAACACAGCCTATTTACTCTTGGGTTTCCAGCATGGTTGTAGTAAGTGCCGAATAAATAGCGGTTGAATCAATGGGATGAAACTGAAAACATTACAGTCAAGGAGGAAACTTCACAGTGTACATTACTTTACCTATGCTAGACGATAGTAGAGGTGGGTATGGGTAACCTTTAGCAATTACAGTACTGATTTCCTCTCACTGGCAAAGTGAAGGGGAAAACTCAATTATTTTTCTCAATAAGTCAGCATACAACTCAACCTTTTACACAGAAATACCTGGATGTTGAAAACAAATATATTTTACAGATGATTTGGTTGTGTTTTGCTGGACTTAATTAAGTAATTCCTTCATTCTCTATTTCACTTGCATAGTACTTGCCCTAGGGTCACAAAATTTTAGGATCCTGAAATAAAAGAATCCAGAGAAAATTATACTAAAAAATTCACTCTTATTGGAAACATGGAACAAAAATTTCAATAATAGTAATCCTTGAAAAATATATTCAGCATTTCATTAACATAATATTATATGCAGATGAAATTCCTTAAAGTTAAAGGAACCCTGATATTCTAATTGATTAAAAATGTACATGACTTTTAAGATCATCTTTCCAAATAGAAAAGGTGAATTTCTCTATTCTCTTCATTTTTTAGGATAGAGAATATGATAAATTATTGGAAGTATAAGACCAGATAAAAAGTTATTTTGAAGACAACTCTAATGTGTAACATAAACCCATTTATTGAAGGAAAATACAAAACATAAGAAATTGGGTAAAAACAAAATACGTAAGATGAAGTTTTTCAAGATTATCCTTAACTTGTACTTTGCCAGTGCAATAGATTTATGCCACTTTGGGCTCTATTGCAGTATTGAAAAAAATAACATATATATTTTAAGGACAGTGTTGTGTTGCTGTGGTTTTATCATACAACTCAGAGACAATGCAAGTACTCTTCTTGAAATATAAGAAAAAATATAATAAATGAATTTTGGATGTATAATAATTGGAGAAAAGGAGAGTTCTTTATCTGCATTCCACAGACATTATTTTTCTTTTTTAAAAAAGAGTTTTCAAAATTATGGCTATTATTTTAAGAAATCACATGAATTTTGTTATTTTCTCTTATCTACAGAGTATCCTTCTTGAAATAAAAATACACATAGGATAGTATCAAGAGAAAAATGTTTTATGGGGAAGCTGAATTTTGTCTATTGTCTGTTTCATCTAAGCTGCCTTTCATTAGTGGCTGGAGTACTGGAAGATGGGAATAGTGACTCAGTGAATATTGACTGCCTTGGAAATTTAAAAATCTTCTCACTTTTCATCCACAGAGTTGTAGATACCCATTTCATCTTATTATGTGCGCTATTTCTAGAAAAGATGTATAAAATTTATCCCACGACAGCAAGTGCACAATTATGAGGAACCATTATACATTATTATTGTTCATTATTACGGTGGTTCAGATCAGATCATTTCAGTGGAGAAAGAGGATAGACTTCAGTTCATTGTCTGATGAGATGTGTGTGGCAGTACTGGTTTGGAGAATGCCCTACTTAAATAGGATTCCTTTGGAAAAAACTGTCCAGGCAGAGTGTTGTACCTTTTGGCTGTAGTCTCTTTACAGAACTTTCTTTCTTATCTCTTTATTTTTTCCCCACAGTTGTAATTAAAAGGAATCCATGGCTAAGAACTCTAAGTCTCATGTGAAACCTCGTGCGGAGTGAATATTCGTGAGACATTAATAATAAATTAGGAAATGGGCAAGCAAAGACTGGTTTCTGCTCTTTTTTGCCCCTGGTTGGTGAGCTGCAGAGTTGACTCTGACACTTTTAGGGAACAAAGTATCTCCAGCACTACCTCTCCCCGCTCAATTCAAACCTCATCTGAGAACTCCTGAAATGAAGCTGTCACTCAGGGCTGCTTGGGGACCTGTCAGCACAACATTGAGCCTTTTCATTTTGATGGGTCAGCCTGCAATCCCCTTGAAAGAGAAGTCCGTGCCACCGTGGTTTCTCTTTCCACAGGAATTCTGAATTCTAATGAAACTCCAAATCGCTCAATAAAGGCAGGGGCACGAGGAAGTAATCCAACGCAGATCTGAGTGAAATTTGTATTTTATCTTTTTTTCCCAGCCCATTATTCTAATCGCTTAGGTGGTTCACAAAGGGTTGGTTCGCAGGGCAGGCGCAAGAGGAATGAGGTGTCCTTTGTCCTGATGCTACACTGAGATTAGGTAGCAGCTCTCTGAAAATGAAAGGCCGTGGCTCAAATTTCCTTGGGTAAATATCCATCCACCTATTGTAGTTTGCACCTACAGTGCTACACATACATTTATAATGTGTGCTGAGCTAATAGAGAAGAAATTCACATTAATATATATATATTTTTATTTTTTGTGTGCCCTTGAAACTGTGTTTCAAAAACCTCATGTGAACCTTTTGCCATAAAATGAAGAAAATAGCATTGTTACTCTCTACCTCATAATCAGAAAGCGGGCATGCCTCAGATATATCTTTGGGACAGCATCATACAAATTATTATTTTCATTATGTTCTTTCAACAATGTTCACATTTGTGAGATACTTGAGTGTCATACAATGTTAAACTCCTGTCTTTTGTCTCTTTTTCTTTGGAAAATAACTGCTAAAACTTCAACAAGGAAGGCATTAATGTGATTACCTATTAAACTCTATTTCTTAATGCATTCACATATTATATGCTAGAATTATACATGTTAATTCACATAAAAAGACAATTCCCCCAGAAATTTACCAAAGAATTTTTTATCCCATTCTAAGTATATTTAGATAGAGGATTATTGTATTCATAGCCCATTTAGAAAGACACTAGAAAGGTATATAGATAAATAGATATGCATATATAGGTGTACGTTATCTACCTACAGATATAGATGTAATGAAGTTGACTTTATTGCTTTGCAGCAAGCTGAACCTCCATTAACCTTTGTTTTTATTATTTAACCTTCATGAGGAGCTAACAAGCAATGTTTGAAATGCTACCATGTCTTTCCAACCTTTACAACTCTACAATCATATTTGTCTTATTTAAAACCTAAGAGCCACCAATCCATATTGTCTTCTTCCACTGTGACACATCACCCTAAATATGTCAACTGCCTGTTCTTTAACTGTCCAAAGAACATCTGTTATAACTCCAGGTGCTTCTCTGTCCAGACGTTCGCAGTAATTTTTTCCCAGTTGATACAGAGAACGCAACAGACCATTGCATATAAAACAATTCCTCTTCGCCCGATCTGCTTGTGTTTGGTGTGTATTAAGAAGAATATCTTTTTTAAAAAATCACAAATATTAAATTGTGATTTCTTTAGTAGATTTTTTCATGTTGCATTTTATTCTATATTCTATATGCATGGACTACTAGAAAATAGTGAAATATCCTTTAAAAATTAAAATCTACTCTGGGAAGGAGGGAGAAAAAAAATAAGAGTAGAAAGAAAGAGAAAGAAAATCATAAGTTACAGCTTATCTTCCTTACCCATTCTTACTCTCATCTATGGAAATATTAGGATGAACTATAAACCCAGGGCAGTTTGAGTGATAAATCTCCATTTTTTTGGATCAGACTGATTTGCACCACTGAATCAGACTTTGCCATGTCCTTCTTATGGTTAATTACTTCTTCTTTCTGATTTTCATACGAGTGTGAAATGTTTATATTCATATACTCTCCCACATATACAGAATATCTCCCTTTTTGTCTTGATTTAGATTAACTCACATATCAACTGTATATACCCATACCCCTCTACACCCACACAATGAGGCTTGGGGAGAACTTTTAAATTAAACACTGTGGAGCTTTCAAAACTACCTGGAACAATAGATAAACTGCAGAAATCACTAACATTGCCTGAGGCTTTATTTTATTATTTTGTGGTATTTTCTAAATACGAAGTATAAGGACCCAGTGGGGAAGTGTGTATTGGATTTTAGTTATTTTATTTGTTGTGGCTCAAAGACAGACTTAGAATGTCCGTGCTCTTCAACCCCCTCAAACGCTCTATGTGTTTTGTTAGAGATATTATAAACTATTTTCCTTCATCTCGGGGATAAATGTCCGGGTTTGAAAGCTAAATAGTCACACATAACTGGCAATGGCTGCTTAGCCATTATTAACTCACAGCCTAATTCCACTAATGAGTTATTACCCCTCTTCAGATATGAGGTATACTGGAGTGTCCATTTTGATTTTTTATTTCTTGCAGTAGAGACAGACGAAATATGGAAAAATATACTCTGACATAAGCTAAAGAAAAAAAAACACAATTTACTTGAAACACTGATCAATTACCTCTGTGTTTATGTACCCAGAAGAGTGTGTCAGCAGCTCAACTTTCACTGTTCATTGAGAAAAGTCATTGTCTACCACCTGGGAATTCACTTCTGAAGCTTTTCAAACATTTCAAATGCAGAGAAACATTGCTAGTTACTGGTGCAAAATTATAGCAACTCATAAAACAATACTCACATATATTAACCATGTAAAACATGGCAACCATATTTGTGCTCAGCTTGGGTAATTCCTCAAATCAATATTTTAATGGAAAGTTGCTTAAAAACTAGCCTAAAAACGGACTTTCATAAAAAAAAAAAAACTTAAATGTGACAAATCCACTTAATCCTGGAGGTTTAGATATAACCACAGGATTGAAATTATGTGTCTTCCTCTTTCCTGTTAATATTAGTAGCTCTTGTTATACCAATGGAGTTAGGCTTCTGGGTCAGCTTTTCAGCCAGAAAGCCTGAATTCATGCTTGAATTTCACTCATTCTATTAGCATAAGTCATTTATTCCACAGACGCTAAGTTCTGGGTTTTGGGAAGTGCCCATTGCAACAAATTCACTGAGGCAGAAATATGCCTGCGCACACCTGGTAAATGTAGGAGCCCATGTTGCTTGTAAACGTGCCTGTCTCTATCAGAGGAGTTTTTCTCTAGGAAAAGACGTGCCCAAAGTTCTGAGCATGTTACACTACCTGTCGTCAAGAGGTTCATTTCTTTAGTTACTGCCTGGTGCTAGCGATTCATTCTCCCCACTTTGCCTCCCCACTCCACCTCTCTCTGGTCAATCAGTGACAATTCCTGTGCCTTTTGATTGAGTGTTTCAATGGAAGGCCAGAATTCCAGATGAGCATGGGACTCCGGTCCGGCAGTACACCCTGCCCTGAGCAGAAACTCTCTGAGGATGTTCTGTCCAACACACATTAAGGGACCAGGCAGGCAGGGCTCTATGCCTCCATTTCTTTACTCATGAAATAAGATAAACACACCCATCTCCCACGCGATGTACCCCCTAGCAAGAAGAAATGAGAAAGTGCTGGGGGAGTGTTTTGAATCTGAAGGCAGAAGATGCCATGTAAGTAAACAGTAATTTTATTAATTGCCTAGAAATAGAAAATGTTGAGTTTAAATCAATGCTACTTTCTTCAGAGTAAACACTAAATATAACATCCAAAACGATATGGTTAAAATTAACTTGCAGTTGCTTTTCAAGCTGGTGAGATACAATTAAAAATGGGGGATATTGCCAAATCTCATTTACTGCTTTCTTTCTTGTGAATAATATCTGTACATTCAGGTCTTCATTAGACTTCTCAATGGCATAGGAATACCATTGTATCTGCTTATTCTTGATTTTTATCAATGGAAAAAAAATTATTAAATTCCCATGCAACATTAACTACCACAATAATACACACTAGGGCTGCTGCACCCACCAAGAGCTCTGCCGCCATCCTCCTCCCCTACCCTCCCTTCCTTTCTCCCTCCCTCCCTCACTCCAATCCTAATCATATGTGTGCATGTGCACATGTGTGTGCTTGTGTATGTGTATGCCTTACTGTAGGACTATAGTGTGCAATATGGCTGTCACTGACTGCTCACAGTATGCCAAACAGCACTGAATGGGTTAATTGGCATTTTAAAAAGGTAATTGTGAAGTGTAACCGGCAGGGTTATCACCAGAATTGGGAGGTGGAATGTAGGTCTCCCACCCACTGGAGACTCTTACATCTTGAAGAGCAGGCTGAAGACAAAAGCGATGCTACTGCTGTTTCTTGATTTTCCCTTTCAGCCGCAACTGCTAACCCCCAATGCTCCCTTTTGAATTTACTGTATCAAGCCAGTAGTTACAGCAGAGTAATATGTGCTCTGTCCTGACTACAGAATTACCTTGGGATTTGATTGTAGCATAAATATGCAGCAAATCATTGTATGTGTGGGGTTTTTTAATCATGCATAATGTATGTACAGAGAATTTGTTTGGAAAAGAACTACGAAATGACTGGAGTCAACGAAACCAACATATTTTAAGACACAGCCATGACTTTTAGTGTAGAATCTAACATTTTTAAATGGGCTTTTAAACAAGTAATTGTAAAGCATACATAAATGCCATTTACTGCAGATCATGATTGCCACCAAATACAGATTCAGCTGTCATGAGTGTCTTCCACTGGCATCTAAGGTAACTTCTTGGTTTAACTTTGAAAAGGAAGTGATTCATTTGGTAGCTAGAACATCTTTCATTACATTTGAATAAAAGAAAGATAAGAAAAGGGAATTATTAAAAAGAGATTTCTAAATGGCATGGCAAGCTAAAGGGGCAAATCATATTTTACCTTATACCAGGATTAAATGCTCACTTGTCCAGGCTCAAACACAAATATGCACAGACACAGTTCACTCTCTGAAGTCAGAGACTATGTCTTCTTTATCATTCCATCCTTTGCAATTCCCAGCACACTGCTATCAACATAATAAGTGTGCAATATACATTGTCAAAATCAATGGCTTTGTGAAATGAAACAGAATTAGAAGAGCATCATTTACTTAAAATATTAAGGATTGTGAACTTTGGCCACACCAAAATAGGCCAGTGGATGACCACTGGGGTACTAAAGCTCTGCAATAGTTCCAACTCAAGAGAAATAAAATTAAGTAGAGAATAAGAATATATTTTCTTATAATAATAGTTTTCTGGCAGTGGCCTTAATCTTCCCTTGATGTGGAAGAAAGCATTATTATAAAGATATAAAAATATCTCAAACATGCGATGGATCTTTTCTATAAAAAGAAGAGATGATATCAGTCTGCTCCCCACCCCTCACTTCTCTCAACACACACCCTGTTCAATTTTCCTATCTGCCCTGTGCCCGGCAGCCCAAACCCATCACCTTCAGAATTGCTTGAGTAGCAGAATCAGTCTTGGCAGAAGATGAGTGTGGCCCAGTGGTCTGTCAATCAGAATCTCGAAGTCTGGGCAATGCCACACACTCCCCCACACACACATGCATGTGCGCCCACGTGCCATCCCACCAGGAAACTCTGAATTGGCTTTCCCCCTCTGCACCAGCCTGCAACAGTGCAGGAATCCATACCAGCTCCAGTCTTCTCTCCTGCAGGCAGCTTCCCTCTTAGGAGAAACAAAGTAGGGGGGATTGCAAAGGATCAATACCTCTTCTGGTGCAAACAGAAGGGTGAACAGAACTGTATTCATTTTGGACTATGAAAATTGCTCCTTTTTACCTCACCTCCTTGCTATTTATGAAAGAAATCTCAATTAATACTCAATTAGTATAATTAGCACCAATTTACTGTGACTTTAATAACTTGGGATAATTTCATTTAATCTAGTTCATATCCATAGCCAATATTACAACAATAAACAGTTGCATTCTTTTTTTTGTACTAATGTAGACTTATTTGTCCACTTTCCTTAATGGGAATTCATTTACAAGTACTGCCAATATCCTCCTAACAGGTATGCATTTAAATGGTTTCCAGTAGAATTCTACTGTCAGCATCCAAGAACATGTGGACTGTGGGTTCCCCTTTTGCCTTCTGCATCTTTACTTACTTGTGCCCAAGCCTAATGCAGTATAATTGAAACAATTTTATTGTCTGCAGCTATTCATTCTAATGTTCCAATGACAGAAAATACTGGTCAATTTGACAAGTTAATATGACTTCAGTGGTCATTTGAACTCCTTTAAGCCATTGGGTGCTAAAATTGCTTGTCACCTCTTTTCACCTGCAAACGAAATTCAACCAGTATGTGAGGTTGCCGGGGGGAGGGGAAGGAGGTGGAGAAAGTTTTTCACTGAAAAGCAGCTCTGTCAGGAGTAACTGCAAGTTTTGATAATTGATAGGACACTGCCCCTTTTTCAATGGCAAGATCTCTCGAAGCAGCACTTGACTCTCCTGTTTGCCACCTTTATTAAAACTCCTAAACTTTTTGTCTGTCTCATATGCTAAAGGCTTGACTAGTCTCATCTCTCCCCTTCCAAATATATAAAACACTGTCCTTAAAAACAATGTCTTAGTCACTAAAGAAGCAAATAATGTGGATCATTATTCAGGACTACATTTAAAGGGCATTTCCTAAAACTTAAGTAGGCCCATGTGTGCCAGCGGCAACCGACAACGCTGGTTCTAAGCTTCCTACTATTAATACAATCTCACACAACAAGGTTTTGACAGTAACTGCTTTGCAAGCAGGTTACTAAAAAAATAGAATTATCTTTTTTATGCATATTTCTGAACCATTCCTTGGTGACCTTAAAAGAGATTGCTTTAAATAGAATGTTTTAAATAAGTTTACATATAACAAAAAATCCACTTTTTCAACTAAATAGCTTATAGATTTATTTCGCCTAAATAGAGTTCAGATTGCATGGTGGGACCTAGTGTCATTCGTACTATATTTTCCCAAGGAAACCCTTGATTCCAACGGCATCCAGGAGGCCCTCAGTGTATGCTGCCTATTCTTACAACGACAAAAGCTTTCTCTACAGTTTGGGGTATAATTTCTTCTTGAAAGATAAATTTTTAAACATTCCATTCTTTTTGGGGTGGGGGGGAATTTAACTTTGCTTCTTTGGCTGGCTCGCTCCACTTGGTTCTGTAAATTCACCCTGACACTGCTTCTAGGATAGCATGAGCACAGACATACACGACCTGTTTCCACTTCCTATATTTCACTGTAAGGAGTCCTGCGTTGACCAGGGCTCCGCATTTTGCCTTTAATCTTACCATTTTGCTTTTTAAGAGGTCTCAACTTAAGAGTTCTCACTCTTTTGCACTGGAAATTTACCCTACCTCCAGGATCAACATATATCCTTCTGCTCACTCAGAACAAAAGCATGAAAAGCCTGATATTTCAACTAGAAAAGTCAAAACAGTTTGTAGATTTTTTAGAATGCTTTTTCTGCACCTCTAATGTTGTCCTGAAAAGACAAAATGCAATTTAAATTTGTACCAAGAAATAAGTAGAATAGATTCGTAACTTCTTCCACCTCCACCCGAAACAGCTGCAAACTGACCTGTGGATGAATGTTTTAGACTATAGATTCAAGGTTTTCAATTAAAAACAATTTCATGGGATTCTTATTATGTAGACCATGATGTTATCTTTGCCTGGACAGAAGCTAATGTTTTGCTCTTTAACATTTTTTTGCTTTTCCTTGGTGCTTCGCAGACCTTCAACATGGGAATACGTATGGCAAAAAAAGGTTCCCCAGAACAGAAGGTGACCTAATTATTAAAAGGAAGGGCCTTCCTGTGTGTGGTGATCTATTTGTGCGTAAGATTCTACAACTGTGAAGGGCCTCATGTACCACAGAAGGAAAAAAGAGATGGAAAAAAAAGGGGGGCAAATCAAAGTCCTCAGTCGAGATACATCAGAGAGATTACATAAGAAGGGAAGCATAGTTTTAGAACCCCCAGAATTCTTGACCAAAGAAGTAGTTAGTCCAAGGTCTACATCAAAAGAAAGTAGTGTCTGTATCATCATAGCCTTCGCTGTGATCTTTTGCCCTTAGTCTCAGAGTAATCAAAAGTCATGCTTAAAAAAAAAAAAAAAAAAAAAAAAAAAGGCTATCTCTTTAAAATTAGATCATCACTCTGTATTAACATGCAGAATGAGTTGTCAATTGACCAAGCAACAAATGTACTTCCTCATATCCTCATTTTCACTTCTATCTATGAATATTTTAAAACCCTAATGTGCGCTTGGCCATTTGGGTTTTAAGAGAAGACTTATCACAGTGTAAAACCCTTCATTTTTATCCCTTAGCTGAGGGCTTCTTTTTCCCTTTTCCAGGGTGTCATTAAAAATCTGATGCCAAGAGCTGGGACTTGGCAAGGTTTGCAATATAATTTGCAATCTGCAGTGTTTGCTGGCTAGCCCCCACCGCCCCCCCAACTTTATTTTATTTTTTTCCCCTTACCAGCCTGCCTGCTAGAGTCAATAGGGGGCATCGCTCATCTGTCTAAAAGAAAAATAGCAGCATACTAATTAGAATTCTATTTGCCAGAAGCCTCGGAGTTGCTGTGCTTATAGATTTTGAGCTTCTTTTGTTTGAATTAAATTGCCAACTTTTTTTTCTTCCTTCTTTGCAGTAGCATGAGAGAGCGGGTGCCTTATTTGATTGAAGGGGGATGGGGGGAAGGTTGCATGCGGGAAGAGTCCTAGCTATGGAAATGCTGAGGAAATGTCAGGGTTGTGTTTTAAAATGCCTGGTATGCTTTTCAGGGGCTGACTCCTGTCTTTTGCAGAGTTGTTTTGGGGGAACTGGTGGGAAGGTGGAGAAGTTCAAAGGGTGGAGGCTAGCTCGGGAGCAGAGGCCCCCGGCCTGATGCTGAAATTCTGGGGGCAAGCTGACACACTTGCCCCGCAAAGCCAGATTGTTCATGCTCAGATAAAAACCCTGGGCTGGGATCACAAAGCTGGTTCATAATGGAACACACAGTCTCTCTTGCTCTGTTGAATATTCCTCTCATGGGTGGGGAGATGAAACTGGCAAGAGCAAGATGCAAAGAAAGGACCATCTTAAATAGTAACCTGTTTTTATGACCCTTTAATAAACTTCTCGCGGTCTCTTTTTAAAATGTCAAAAAGTTTCCCATGAAGAATTTGAAGGCAATATTCATGTTCTCTTTCAAAAATTACACACAGCAGAATATGTGGGGTTCCAGAAAAGTACCAAAATGTTTCAGTGAGGAGCATAAAATGATTCAGCATAATCCCATTGTCAGGAATTGCCATGTAAGTCCCAGTGTATCCCTCAATCCGATAAAGGCCTGGAACTAACCAAATGGAAGGCTAGACCTATGATTCCAACCCCACAGACACTTAGCAATTTGGCTCTCAACTAAGCTAATATAAAGGCTCACAGCAGCTCATTATTAAGTTAATTATCCTTTGAAACCCAAGAAACAAGAAACATAGACCCTACTGGATATTTAAGGACTTGGCAATGAAATTTACAGTCCAAATGCAATTGTCTATAAAATAATGAGATATATTATATGTGAATGTGTAAAGACAACTTCGTATTATATATCATAAAATTGTATTGACTGACAAAATATAGAGACTAGGGGTCCTAGTTTTAAGTAATTTTCTTATGAGGGAAATATGTTGTTACAAAGCACTCCAGTGCCAGGGCCAACATCTATGGTGCAAAAATTGTTCGTGTTTGCATTTGCACCATAGACATTGAGGCTGGCACTGGAGTGCTGCATCCACCCCCATCTTCCAAAGAAATATGTCTCTTCCTGCATGTTTAAAGAGTGTGATCTCCTGGCAAAGTGTGAAAACCCCATGAGTTTTGTAAAAATGAACCATAACCTCTATTGTTAGTGCCAACTTCTTAGCTACTTAGTGTATTTCTGTTTTTCTTTGTTAGACCATCCAATTCAAGAGAAAGGGATTAGATCTTATATTGGTGGACCTGTGAATTACATGGGAGACAGTTCAAAGGTAATTATCTCAAAGAAATTTGCTGACCAGAATACCTGCCTGAGCTCAAAATGCTTACAGATGTTAGAAACACATTCCTTAGAATTGACAAATTTTAATTGGAGTAGTTTTGGGGTCTGGGTCTTGCCCAAGCAAGAACTTACTTTGTACATGTCTCTCAAGAAGCATACATTTTCAGATGTTTAGAAATGATTATATCCTGTACTTCAAATAGACATTTTTTGTTACATATCTATTTTTTCTCCCTGTATACACTCGTTTAAATTTCTTAATAGTACTCAAAGCTGGAAAGCAAAATATTGATGCTTACAGTATCGTGAAAAGCCTAGAGCCAACTCCACTCACATCTTCTTGAATTACTTTTCCAATTCTAAGACTCTAAGCATCCAGTTCTCCTTTATCTGTTCTTGTTATAAAAAGTGGCAGGAGGCAGAGTGGCAGAATGACCCACAAGATGGCACCTGTCACCAGGGGATTTTTCCTGCATTCTGTAGGCCAAATTTTGTTTGAACTCACTGTGGCCTCTGTCATATCCTCAATTTCCCTCCACTCTTGGCCCTACCTCTTAATCCCCTTAGTGCAGGCTGAGGCTGTTTACCCGGCTCCTGAAACCTTTTCCTTCGAGAAGCCAAAGTCAAACTTTAATTTGAAATCTGGGCTCAGAATAAAGCAGCAGAAACCGTGACCAGGTATTGGATATTGGGGTGCCATAGCAGCCTTCTTGTGCTTAGAGCCAGTGATGGAAGAGATTGCTTTTTTAAGACTGATTTTCCCTGCGGCATTACCCCCGACCCTAGGCCTCAAGATAAGGAAGCTGATTGCAACACTAATGAAACTATAGGATTTTGGTTTCTTTTAAGGCAAATGCATGACAAATGGATGAAATAAAAGTGTCTTGAGATGAGCCTGCTGCTTTTAACCATGGCTGGAATTAGGCATATATCTATGCATATTACATCCAAGTTCTTCATTTGCAAAGGAGTCAAAAATCTAATAAAGGAAAAGGATAATCCTTTTGAAGAAACAACAGGTTTTTAATAAATAACTTTTCTCACACAAAACAAGTACACAAATAATTTTATGATGTGTTTGGCAAATTAGAAATAGTTTCTGTTTCTCCAGCCACTAAAACTGTGTGATTTGGAGGAATCTGAATATCTAGGGATTCGTTAAGCAAGTGATTAGATGTCAGTGTATTAAGTCAGTCAGTGTGTGCAGAAAGACTCTGTAACTGTGTTGGCCAAAGGTTAGTTTTATTATCAGAACCATGAGACGTCTTTAAATGTTAAAACCATTAACTTATTAACACAAGGATGAGGAGGAATACTACTTTATCAATATTCTTTGAAATAAACTCAATTCGAATAACAGAATTTTTGTTTCATATTAATTAAGTAGACTATTCGAAATAATTAAAAGCCAGGCTGGAAAAGGAGGCACAGTGCAGGCAGGAGCTGGTGGGGAGGCCACTCGTTCACACTGGAGCAGTGGCTGCATCTTATTCTGGTGGTGTCCAGGGAAACTGACAACTTCTCTGGACCAGCAGCCTGACACCTCTGCCTCTTTCTGTACCCCTGCCTTGCCAAGGCAGAGAAGGCGATACAGGAAGTCTGCCACTGGCAGGGCACAGTGACCCATTGTGTGACAAGCCCCCGCCTCTTCCCTCAGCCCCTCAGGCGGGCAGGGGCTGTGGCTGTCCACAGTCCCACTGAGTTCCCTCTGCATTTCAGCAATGGCGCTAAAAAGGGTCTTGAAGCATTGTAATTAAACTCATCTACAGCTGCTGTAATGAAACAAATCGGAGAAATGCACTGCATGTCAAGGACAGCTAATGTTTGTGCTTCTTTCATAATCTTTTTTAATCATTGTCATTTTCTGTGTTTCCTGTGTGAACACCATTACCTCTGCTTCTTTTAACTACCTTCCTGCTCACTTGGGAGTCATTTTTAAGGTCAGCCAGTATACATTAATCCTGCCTCAAGTAAAAATTTACTCCTCACGATAGAAACGACAGGCCTATACAATAACACATGAAAAAGTCATTCATTATTTATTTTTAAAAAGCAAAAGGAATAGGCTGCCTTTTTGCACATTACACAAGTGCTATATGAACACTGCAGGGTGTGTGCATATGTGTGTTTGTTTGTTACAGAAATACTATCCCCTATAATATCTCGTTGCTTTTCTCATTATTTTAGGCTTTCCCCAAAAGAGGAATAAACAATAACATTTTCACAGCACTCAAATGGAATACCATTGATATCTTTCCTTTAAATTTGTCACCCATTTGCTTCTAGTGTTTGATGCTCTGCCTCTCCTGACAGATAAGTCATGTCTTTTCTTCCCTGAGAGATTGAACCACGCAAAGAAAGGGAGGGGCCGTAGCAGGAAGAGGAGCAAGAAGGAGAAGCTGAGATCTTTACTGTATGTGCATTTATCTGTCTCTAAGTCAGATTTGAATATAATTCGGTGAGACACTCCTCTCCCTTTTGAGTCAGGCACAAAAACAAGCTCATGAAATCAAACAAGAGGGCAAGAGCTTATCTTCCCCCAGCAAATTTATCAAGAAAGAGTTTGTGGTGGGCTTATGAAACTGTCATGGAGGCACAAGGTAGAGATCAAATGTACTGTTGAGTAAGGAAACGAAGCACAAACTTTGCCCAGAGCTTGGGGACAATGATGCTCAAAGATTAACCCACCCTCTCAATTAACACCTCACATGAAAATCCCTGCAAGGTCATGGGATCTGTGCTTCGGTGCGGTCAATCAGCGCCGCCCGCCTCCATACAAACTGAGATCGAATGCAGAATTAACACCGGTCCCCAAGCCCTCGCTCACAGACTCACGTCAGATTAAGCCCTTGCACAGAGAAGATATGAAAAGCATTTCTAATTAGGGTCTGAGGTTACCGGTTAAAATGCAGTCGAGCAGTCTACCAACCATTCTTCTCCTTTTTTATAATTTTAATTAAACTCAGATACTATTTAATTCCTACCTGCATAGATTTAGTGCTACTTGAATGCAAACCTGATAAAGAATACTCCTGATCCCCACTTAGCTGCCACAAGGACTTATTAAAGAGGGGTGACTGTCTCCAAGATCTTCCAGGAGTCCCTTTGCAATAATTACTTTTCTATCAAATGAAAAGCATAATATTTTTCTGTAAATAGGTTTTTTCCCTGTGAAACTTTGACTTCACTACTCTCTTGACAAAATTGTAATTATAACTTCACTGTAGGGGTTACTTTACATCAGGCTAGCCATTAGAATGCTTTTTCTTGCACACCAAAGCTCTGTTTCCTCGTGGCTTACCGTAACTTGAGATAGACACTAGAGAATTTTTCCTACAAATGTATCACTAATTAGATGTGGATGTGTTGCTTCCGTATTTTAAAAAAATGCCATTGACCAGATCCTATTTGAATTATTAGGAATTCTGCAGTGTGTCTGAGTCCTTCTGCCGTAGTCTGATTAGTAGTCTGGAGCCTTGGTACCAATTTTTAATATCTGCAGTGACCCCAGAAGCCTTAAACAACATCTTCGGCATACTGAAGCCTTGTTACTCCAAAGCACAGGTCTGAATAATTCAGGATCTGTGACGGCAGTTCTGCCCTTATGAAACCATGCGGGAGACTTTGGGATTCTAGAATCTGTAATACTAGTTTCTTCTCCATGGCCTTTCTATTTCTCTCCCAGTGGTAGCTTCAAACAGCCACTGCTTCAAAAATATTTTTCTAAAGTCTTGCTGGAATGATAACAATATTCGAATGTATCCAAATAAGTTTCTATTTTAAGTAATCGTAGCAGAACTCCTGCTTAATTATGCAGGCCTAAAACCTCCTTTCAACTGGGTGGCAGTTAAAATATACTCTCATGTTTGATTTCTTAAAAGTGTTATTTGCCATTTTTAAGATTAAATGACGTGAAAACAGGATGTGCTATCATTAGACAACCTATTTTACATTTAAGGAAAGACACTTTGAATAAATGATATGGGAAGAAATGTGCTTTACATTTCTACAGATTGGCTACCAATCTAAACACAAGATTTGGAAAAGTTTGGAATCTTGAATAACCAGAGCTTTAGGCACCACAAAATCCAAAATTTTAAAGGACTAGATTCAACGTTTTTTCCTCTCCCCCCTTTTTTTTTCTCCATAAGCCACTGGCTGTAACTCAGAAGTACCCAAAAAGAGTCAGACTCTCAAGTAGTCAACTGGTACCCTGGGACCAGGGCATTAGCAGGGGTGTGTGCTCAGTGCTATTTACAGAAGTGCTCTGGAAGTTGCTTGAGACTATGCTACAAAGGACCAAGTTTCACGCCGAGCATTTTGCCTGAACCTCTGAGCATGAAGCTGGTGATTTGGCACACACATTGCATCAACAACAGGTTCTACTCTCCTCTAGACAGCAAGTGCCGGAACATGTTGTGGGGGCAAGATGAGCTTGCTGAGGTTAGTGTAACACTCTGTCTTCTCAAAGTTTCTTTCCTAGTCCACCTTTTCTGTCCTCACTGCCGTGAGCCTGTATCGTTCCTTTACCCATCTGTCACCTGGATTATTGCAAGAGATTAATAATTGTCCCCTCTCTTCCTAATATATTTTCCCCTACTATAATCCATATTCAACCAATGATACATACTTCTCACGGTTCCCATTTTGTACAGAATACCTTCACATCTATCTTCTATCTACTTGGCAAACCATGTGGCTTACACACCTCCATGAAGCTATCATCCAACCTACCAACATATGCGCAGAAACTTGAACACATTTTGAATTTTCCTATCTCAAGGTTTGGAAAGACAGCACAGTAACATGATAAAGAACAGACTGAGGCTGGGCACAGTGGCTCATGCCTGTAATCCCAGTACTTCGAGAGGCTGAGGTGGGCGGATCATCTGAGGTCAGGAGTTCGAGATCAGCCTGGCCAACATGGTGAAACCCTGTCTCTACTAAAAATACAAAAATTAGCCAGCTGTGGTGACGTGCGCCTGTAATCCCAGCTACTTGGGAGGCTGAGGCGGGAGAATAGCTTGAACCTGGAAGGAGAAGGTTGCAGTGAACCAAGATCATACCACTGCGCTCCAACCTGGGTGACAGAGTGAGACTCCGTCTCAAAAAAACAAAAACAGACTGGCATCCTCATTCCCCACTTCCTAGCTGGGTGACCATGGGAAAGTTACTTAACCTCTTGGTACCTCACTTTCCTCAACTGTAAACTGGGGCTAAGTATCCCTACCTATACACAGAATTGATGTGAGAAAAAGTGGGTTAGTGCCTATAAAGGGCTAAGAACAATGCCTGGCACAGAGTAAGTACTTCATTACTGCTATTTTTCAAAATATCATTCAAGCCACTCCTCCCTTGTCTGGAAAGCCTTTCTCTCTAGTATCTGCCTGTTGAATACCCAGTGTTCTTTTAAGGCCTGTGTCCTCTACGAAATCCCTCCTGGTGCTCCCAGTGAGAATGGGGTAACTCTTTCTCTCCCATGTGCTCCTTCCAGCACATGACACCCTGGCATTTATTACAGTTGTCTAAGCAGGTCAGCGGTTCTCTAGCTGCATGTCATACAACAAGATCAGTTGGCCTCAGGTTTTGACCTGGGGGTAAAATATTCTCAAGCTACAACTAAGGATGCATGCTGGTCCTGGGGATGTCAGACAGACCAGAGCATGAGCTCCTGGAGGGCAGCCTGCGTCTGTTTTATCTTTGCATCTCCCATCACTCTAAGCACAGTGCTGTGAGCAGAGCAGATGCTTAGTAAATGTTTGTTAAATTAAATCTCAGGCAATTTGCTTCGATTTACTTAGAACTCCCTGGGTAAGTAATCAGTTCCTATACCATTCAATGAGTTTTTAATAGCATTTACATTGGACTCGCCATATAGGTTAATCAAAACCAGCTCTCTTAGTCCCTGGTTCAGACTCAGGGATTTCACACAAAAAGACTCAGGTCAGTGCCTTTGCCCATCTTAACAGAGACTGAAACTGAATAGGAGAAGCCCTAACTCTCCATAGATTTCTCTCCCATTTGCTAAACAGGCATTTTAGAAAGAGACCCATTAGACAGGCCAATGGAGTCAAAGATTTGTTTCCAAAGAATGACCAGTTGTCTAAATTGTTGAAATGAATTGATTGTTTTTAGAAGGCTTTATGTTTTCAGAAACTGTGTAACATCGTTTCAGGGTTTATTGAAAATGTTCAAGTACTTGAAATTCAGAAAAAAAAAGAGGGCCCAAAATTTAAACCCAAATATAATTACAAATATTTCTAACTACATCATCTCCATGAACATATCTGATATGAAAATGAGTGAAATTAATTTGAATCTTAACTACTTTGCTGGGTTTTTTTTTTTTCTCTTTAAATTTCTATTAAGTTCCACAATAGTCAAATATAAAAAAGAAGAAAATTGGAGGTATAGACTTAGGGGTAAACAGAAAAATGAATGAAAACTTAGATGACTAAACATAGAGAAAATATTTTTTGAGGATCAAATGCTGCCAATGCGATTGTGCAAGTCATTAGATGTATGAATCTTTTGCCAGTTATCTTGTTTGAAAAGATATTTCTAGGCTTCCTTGATTGAAATAAATATTTATTTGATGAGCACATATTGATTACATATAATGTAGAAAACATAAAAATTATATTAACAAAATAAATTCCTCCAACTGTAACACCTGGAAATTAAAACCAATGTTTGAGAAACACCTTGTGCCAAAGTCTTAGTTATGTTATCTCCTTTAATTCTCACACGGATTCCAAAATTTCCCAATTATCCAATTGTGTAATGTACCTTCAGATAATTAAATGGGTTGACTTTCTAAATGAGATTATAACTACAAATACTGAAACTTTAAAAGAGCTCTTCCTTTGTATGACAGTTAAGATTTCCATTGTATAGATAAGAAAACTGAGGTTGAAAGACAGTGATAGGTACTGTTGCACAAGTAGAAAACAAGAGACATTTAAACCTGAGCATCTCTAATCTGAAGTCCAAGTGCTTTCCCCTACACGAGTTTGAGTCTTTCCTCAAGAATTGTCCCATTTATTCATGTATTCATTCATTCAGAAAATATTTATTGGAAGCCATTGATATTATTGTCATTTTTTTTAAGGCTCTGGGAACACAGCAAATAACAAAACAAAATTTCACCCTTTCTTTCCCCTGCCAGGACACAGGAGATATTTGTGGTGGAGACAGACTGAACTTTCTTCCCCACCACCACTGTCACTCTGCTTCCTTCCAGTATTTCTGGTGTCTAATCTTTATATCATAACAAGCCTCCTTTGCGTTTTACTAGAGTAGAAGTGGGGAACTAGATATCAGGATATTATCTTTATTGAACCGACCCATATCTTCCATGATATTGTCCACTATGATTTTCCCTTTGGTTATAACAGCTTCGAAGACAGAGGAATTTGTAATGGCAGAAATAAGTGAGTATGAGAGAGATATGTGAAACCTGCATCTTCAGTACCTTCTACCTTTATGCAAATGTTTACCAATGATTAACTTAACCAAGTGCATGCCTAAAATGGATGTTCCACATATTTTCCATCCAGGCGTCCATTTGACTCAAGAACACATGCTCCATGAGCAACATTTCAGATTAATGAGTGGAGGCCCACAGCAAAGCCAGGTTAATATATTTCCTTGTTGCCAAATCTGATAGTTTCCATCTGCTTTATCATGCATTAATGTCCCAGAACGCTTAAGTTGCTTAATAGAGTAAATATGAAAATCACACAAGATTTTATTTCTCATAACGGCTCTATAAAGCAAAAGCTGCAAAGCAATATTCAACAACAGAACATCAACAATGACAATATAATAATGATAGGCAATGCTCTATCAAATATGTAATTAATATTTTAATTATTTTCTGTGTAATATCTGCATCCTACTGTGCAAAGTAACTGGATCTCATAATTTTCAAAGAGGACAAGATTATCATTATTAATGTTCTAGGACACATGTTATTTATTTTTAATGTTATTAATGTTACTAATGATGGAGAATACAAGAGTCATTCTGAGGTAAGGAGGTGGTTCCTTCTGATGAGTCCACTTGGGTCTCAGAATTTAACATTCCACATTGATTAATAATTTATCTGTGGCTTAAGCCAACTTTTTGTGTAGCCCAGTTGTATATCCACATATATATTTGTCTACTAAATTACTTTAAAGGGCTCTAAAAATAATTGGCCTATTATCTCACACAGATAGTTGTGATTGAGATGGTTAGAATTTTAGAAATTATAAACATCAGAGTGCTTGTTTTATGCTTTTCTTTTTTCTCTGATTTTTTTTTCTGACAGAGGAAAATCTTTGCCTTCTCAGCCTTAGACCTCAGAGATACATGATCGGTTAAATCTGTGGAAGATTTAAAATAGTTTATTTCCAAAAATTCAAGGCTATTCATAAATCTATGCTTCTCATGGCCTAGAGATTCAAGGTTTTCAATACGTAGCTACTCCCTTCACATGGCTACTAAGCACTTGAAATGTGGCTGCTCTGAGTTGACTTGTGCCGTAAGTGTAAACTGCTATCTGGTTTTTGAAGACTTAGTATAGAAAAGCCCCAAATCTGATTAATAATGTCTTAATATTTATTAGATATTTAAGTAGTAATATTTTGGACTTACTGGTCTATCTAAAATATTATTTATTTATTTTTTACTTTTTAAATGTGGCTATGAGAAATTATATATGTAGTTCAAATAATATTTCTACTGGGCAGTGCTGCTCTACAGGTCAATCTTTGGAACTGGCTATTAACCCATTTTACAGATGAGAAAATTCAAGTCACAGACCATGAGTGATGGGCTGGGGATATGAATTCAGACCATTTGGTTCTAGAAACCATGTTCTTAACCTCTGTACAATATTCCCTCAGAAACAGGCTCAGACCCCAAAGACTCAACTCCTTCCCCATGGATACCCTGAGCTCAGTAGCTTATGAGAGAAGTCCAGAACCATCAATGCTCTAGCACCTGAAAAAAAAAGTCCCAAACAGGACAAAACTCCAAGATAGGACGGCAACAGCCTTGGTTATATAAAAATATTCTCAGACAAGACGTGAGCATTGTCTATGAATGAAAACAAGGAGAAATTTTTGCTGAGATAATTCTGAAGGAAAGGCAGGGACTATCAGCATGCTTCTCGGCCCCATATTTGCATCGGTGACTGGCACTCTATTAGGATTGGTATCAAGGGGGTGGGATCCTGGTTTCCCTGGATTTGGGCCTTTCACGCCTTCTGATTGATAGCTTCTAGTTGTAAAGCGGTCACCCGCGCAGCTGTCTCGTGCTCCTGTCCGCCTTTCCACTGCAGTTGATGCAATTCTGGTTTCATTCATCAGCCCCCTTGAATAGCAACATCCTCCAGTTGGAGGAAAACCTGCTGTCGCCATGCACAGCCCACATTTGCATGCATGCACTGTCCTGCCAAGCACTCGGTGGCACTGTGTCTGCCAACTGACAGGCAGCTCGTGGATCCCATCCCTGATAAGTTTTCTAGTTTCTCAAATTATCTGTGTTTTACTTCGCTTTCATGCTCAAAGCATAACAAATGTCTTTGATATGTTTCTGTGTGCTGTGGAATGCCAATGGCATCAATTGAACTGTATCACACCGTGGAAAAGGCTGTTTTGCAGAGCCTCAATTGGCCACAAGCTATAAATATCTGCTGTTTCATGATGCCTTTGATTGCTACATAAACTCTGATCATTAAACATTGATCAAAGATGGCTTGTGATCAAATGGCATTATGCTATGATGATATGGATGCAATAGGCAAGGGTCAGGATCAGGTGTTCTGTAGACGCCCATGCCCTCATTGTGGACAGGCTACCCCTAGGCTCAGATGTGTCTGTTTTTTGGTCTTTCAGGGTAATTTTAATGAAATGCATTGTCCTAGAATTTGTGTGGCTTATAATATGTTTCTTTGGAAACATAACATGTTTATGGAATTACTTCTGCCTTTTAGGAACACTTGCAAACATAGGAGGATGAAGAGTTGTGAAGAAATAAACAGCAAAACAGACAAGGCACACAAATATAGATTGAGAGCTAGATAGACAGACAGACAGACAGATGAGTAGTCTTCTATACATTTAAGTAACTTTTTATTTCTTTTTCATATTGACAAGTAATAGCTGTTGATTGTAGAAAATTTGAAAAATACAGAAAAAAAAAATTACACCAGGCCTAGGAACCAGAAATAATTTACTCTATTAACATTTTGGTTTGCATCCTTTTGTTTTTTGCTATTCACAAATGCTGCTTTTCCAAGCATTGGAATACACTTTGCATCTGTCCACGTCACACATAAGAGTGCCCTTAGCACTCTTTTGTTTTTTAACTTACATATTTATCCTGAACATTTCTTTGTGGCATTATTCTCCAAGAATACATGTTGTAATATCTGCATGGTAAATCATGTGGATGTTCCATAATTTATTTTTAACTCCCCTACTGTTGGACATAAATACCTTTTTTTCTTTATCTCTGTAGGCTATCTAGCACATTGGGATCACTAAATAGAATACAGGTTGAAATGGACTAATATAAATTAAATAAGTAGTCTAAAGATCAACTTTCCCACAAAACAACGTTTGTATTCACATCCAATATTGTAAATGAAACCAAAATTTCTTAGTGAATTAAGTCATTGGGGATTTTTAAAAATATGCATTTTTTTCTTGCTCAGTTAAGCAAAATCATCTCTCAGTGGAGAATTATCTCTCCCACTTACAGTTGATATACACTGTTTTCTATTTTCTCAGAAATCTCCCATAGACATCAAGTTTATCCTGATTGTTTGCCTCTAAAATCAGAGTTTCATTTGTAGTAATTCCAATGTAGATGTAAGACAATTAGCAAAATCCCAAAAAAGTGATCAGATTGTGAATGTGCTACTTGATTGGGGCATTACAGTCATTTACTGTTCAATTCCTATGATGTCAGAACAACTGAATAAATGTAAAATAATTGCCTAGTATTGTCAAAAAAAAAAAAAGAGAGTAAATGTCATTTGGCCTAATGGAGATAGTGCTGAGTAACAAATTAGTTCTCTCATCTGAAAATAATGAAGTTTAACTAGAAGATCTCTAACTTCTTCTTTTCCTCTGAAATGCTGTGATCTGTTCATACTTCAATTCTTCATTCTCAGATAAGATCAAGTCTCAAATATTGAGCAAATTGAATAGGCTTGTCTTAAAAAATAAAGACTACATTTAAGTGTGTGAAGTGTATGGAGATACAGATATAGACAAATCGACAGATATGACAGAGGGGCCGATGTAGATATACATACAGATATTTGTATATATTCGTTTCAGTGACCCACCTCAATAGAACCCATCTCCCAATATTCATGCCTTCCTTTAAAACTGGTCTGGGCCCTGTGAGCTACTTTAACCAATAAAATATGGCATAAGTAATGCTGTTTGAAGTGAGGTCTCATAATCAAATGCTTGATACATTCTGTACGTGTCTGCTTTTGCACTCTTAGAAGCCAGCTGCCATGTAAGGTATCTATCTACCCTTATACTACCATGCTGTGAGGAAGCCCAAGTAGCCTATTTCTATGCCTGGAGAAGGATGGTCTCAGTTCAGCTTCCCCCAGGAGAGCTCCCTGGTAGCACTTACTGCCAGTCAGGTGAATTAGGCCATTTTGGACCTTTCAGCCACCTCACCTCCCAGGTGACACCATGCAAAGAAGACATGCCTGGTCAATTTATATAATCATGAAAAATAATTGCTGTTTTAAGCCCCTACGTTTTGTAATAACTTATTATGCAGCAATAGAAAATGATATACAGTATTCACAAACTACACATCCAACAAATGACTAATATCCAGAATCTATAAGGAACTTAAACAATTCAACAAACAAAAACCAAACAACCCCATTAAAAAGCAGGCAAAGGACATGAACAGACACTTCTCAAAAGAAGACATATAAGGGACCAACAAGCATATGAAAAAATGCTCAGCATCACTAATCACCAGAGAAATGCATACAAAACCATAATGAGAAACCATCTTATACCAGTCAAAATGGCTATTACTTTAAAAAAAAGAAAGAAATAATAAACCAACCAGATGTTGGTAAGGCTGAGGTGGTGGAGAAAAGGGAACATTTATACATTGTTGGTGGATAAATGTAATGTAAATCAGTTCAAGCACCCTGGAGAGAGGTTAGAGATTTCTCAAAGAACTAAAAATAGAACGACCATTCAACCTAGCAGCCTCATTACTGGTATATACCCAAAGGAAAATAAGTTGTTCTACCAAAAAAAAAAACATGCACTTTCACATTCATTGTGAAACTTTTCACAAAAGCAAAGACATGGAATCAACCTAGATGCCCATCAGCAATGGAATGGGGCCCGGCATGGTGGCTTACACCTATAATCCCAGCACTTTGGAAGGCCAAGACAGATGGATCACTTGAGGTCAGGAGTTCGAGACCAGCCTGGCCAACATGGCAAAACCCCATTTGTACTAAAAATACAAAAATTATCCAGGCGTGGTGGTGCATGCCTGTAATCCCAGTAACTCAGGAGGCTGAAGCAGGAGAATCATTTGAACCCAAGAGGCAGAGGTTACAGGGAACCACTGCACTCTAGCCTGGGTGACAAAACAAGACTTTGTCTCAAACAAACAAACAAACAAATGAAACCTAATGGAATGGGAAAATGTGGTACATATACACCATGGAATACTATGCAGCCATAAAAAAGAATAAAATTATGTCCTTTGCAGCAACATGGATGCAGCCAGAGGCCATTATCCTAAGTGAATTAACACAGGGATAGGAAACCAAATACCACATGTTCTCACTTATAAGTGGAGCTAAACATTGGGTACATATGGACATAAAGATGAAAGCAGTATGTGCTGGAGATTACTGGAGGGGGGAAGGAGAGAAGGGCTGTAAAGCTATCTATTGGGTATTATGCTCACTGCCTGGTACCTCAATCACACCCCAAACCTCAGCATCTCACTATACCCATGTAACAAACTTGCACAGGTACCCCTTGAATCTAAAATAAAAGTTGAAAAAGACAAAAAAGGGAAAATGATATATTTTAACTGTCTGGGGGAATACATAATAGAATAAGATGTAATTTTTTCACATTTGAAAAATATGAAAAATGAATAGCATATATATGCATAAGTGTATAGGTATGTGTATTTTTGTGCATATTACTATTATAATGGTAAAAATACCATGACTCAGTTTAAAAACAAAATTACATCATTTTAATTGAGACAAATTTCTTGCACTCTTTACCACTGGGGTGGTTATGTGAGTCATTAGATTCTTGAATTATCATGAGGAATATTTTGTTTATGTTGTTCCTATGATAGATTCAAATCAATGGATTCATGAATATACTTTCCCTCTAGGTTACAAGAAATTGCATTCCAAAGTTGCACAGTTAAGTTGGGTGGCATTTGTGCTCACCAAGTTCTGAGTGCATAATACAAGTGATAAATGTGTCTGACTTGGCACTGATGTGACAGGGCCCAGTGGGCCAGTGGATGGAAACAAAAGTGCCAGATTCTGCCATAGAGAAGGACAATAGGCAGTTATATCCCTCTAACTGGCCTTCAGCCTACCTTAGAGACAGATGTGTCTCACTTTGACTGTGGACAGGGACTTTCTTCAAGAGACAATGAGAGAGCCAAGCCCAATCACAGAACGTCTCTCAACACCTCACCAGATGAGTAGCGTAAACAAAATAACAACCACACAATTTCACCACCAGGGACAAAACAAGAAGAGGTACTACCTTCTCCCTTACGCTTCCTAACATGGCAACCAAGGAAAGAAACTTGCCACTTCAACCTTACCCTCACTCTCCTGAGCTGTTGCTGTGGAGGACTATGAGCAACAAAGCTCTGAGGCTTCTCACCCACATCCTCCCCAATCCAAAGAGAGGCACACTGTGGACATGAGAAAGATGTCTATAAAAAGGGTGAAAAAAAAATTAAGAGTAGAAACTTCTCCCTGCAACATAAGATCTCAGAAGAGCAGACCGGCCAACCAGGGCCAGAGTCTTTCAGGCCTCCACAATGAATTGAGTCTGAGGGTGTTCCTTAGGAGACACCTCAGCTAGGTAGATTGAGTTTATAACCAAGCAGCAACAACAAAAATAATTCAATTCAGAAGGTGGAGCCTAGAGCCTTCTTCAAGGGCACCCTGCAGTGAGCTTTCCCACCCCCTACTCACAGACTTCAAGCAAAGAGGATAGACGTATATCCTTCTGTGGCTTGAAACAAAAGACCAATCCTTCTCAAATTAAATGGGAAGGATTCATTTACATCAACTCAGAATAAATAGAAGGTCTAGACAAAGCTTCTCAAGTTGGATTTGTCCAAGATTTTTAATAAGTAAAAGTTCAAACATATTATATTTAAAAAAAAAAAGAAAGCAAGCAACTAGCTGAACTTATAGAGCAAAAAGTAGAGTGGAGGTGACCAGGGGCAGAAGGGGATGGGGAGGGTGTGTTCGTCCATTTGCATTGTCATAAAGAATTATCTGAAGCTGGGTAACTTATAAAGAAAAGAGGTTTATTTTGGCTCATGGTTCTGCAGGCTATACACAAAGCATAGTGCCAGCATCTGCTTCTCGTGAGGGCCTCAGGAAGCTTCCAATCATGGTGGAAGGCAAAGGGGAACCAGCGTGTCACATGGTGAGAGAGGAAGCAAGAGAGAGGTGCCACGCTCTCTTAAACCAGATCTCACATGAAGTCATAAAGTGAGAACCTACTCGATACCATGAGGACAACACCAAGCTATTCATGAAGGATCCGACCCCATGACCGTAACACATCCCACTGGCCCAACCTCCGACATTGGAGGCCACACTGCAACTTGAGATTTGGAGGACACAAACATTCAAACTATACCAGGGGTTTAGGGAGATATTGGTCCAAGGGTATAAAATTTTGGTCCCAAGGAGAAATAAGTTCAAGAGATCTGTTGTACAATATGGTGATTCTAGTTAATAATGATGCATTTTATACTCAAAAATTGCCAAGAAAGTAGATTTTAAGTGTTCTCACCACACAAACAAAAAAAATGATAAGTATGTGAGGCAATGGATATGTTAATTACCTTGATGTAGCCATTCCACCATGTACACATATATCAAAACATGTTCAACACCACACGTATCTACAATTTTCAACTTAAAAATAAATTAAAAAATTAGGGAAATGGAGGGACTTTGCATACTGTATTTGTTAACTATTGCTACAGCACACACCAAGATAGAACTCAGTGGCTTTAAGCAACATTTATTATTTTTCACACATCTGTGGTTTGTCTAGGGGTCAGCTGATGTAGGATGGGCTCAACTAGGATGTCTCTGCTTTCCACATTTCTCAGCCTCCTCCTGAAATCTGTGGGCTAGCCCAGATATGTTTTTCCCATGGTTATGGCAGAGGTACTAGAAGGCAAACGAAAACATGCAAGGCCTCTTAAGGCAGCCCTTAACGTGGTGCACCATCATCTCTGCATTCTTCTATTTACCAAAGCATACCCCTAGTCAAACCCACAGTCAAAGGGCAGGGCAAAAGAGAGAAAAACTGCCTCTTTAGAGAGAAAAACTACAAAGTCACACAGCAAAGAGCATGAAGTCTAGAGGAAAAAAATAGGCCAATAGTGCAAAGAACAAAAAGGAAAATTCCCTGGGTCTTCTATACTATAGGAAAACGGGAAAGCCATTGATTTAGTAAAAATAAATGATCAACAATACAATGATGAAACCACAGGATCAAATGAAAAGACAAAGTGTGGTCCTTGAAAAAAAAATGAAGACATGAACGTCACTGATATATAGCTAATAAATACATTTGATGTTGCTGAAAATCAAATCACTGAGATAGAAGAAAAGTTTGGGATTATCACCATGAATCCAGGGGGAGAAGGCTGCTGAGGACTTCGATTATGTCAGTGGGGAAACCAAAGAAAAGGACTTCCCTACTGGCTCTATTTTAAAAACATCAGGCTGGGTGTGGTGGCTCACACCTGTAATCCCAGTGCTTTGGGAGGCCAAGGCAGGAGAATCACTTCAGGCCAGGAGTTCAAGACCAGCTAAATATATATATATAGGCAGGACACTGATTGACCCAACTTTCATACCTAGACCATGTGCTCTGACCAGGGTATTGGAAAGAACCATTGTGAGGCTTGGTACCCAGAGACTCATGGAAAGGTAACTGGCAGCTTCCACATGAACCACACAATTGATGACTGCAAGGAGCATTTCTCCGTCCAAAAACAGTAACGGAAGTGTTATTGAGCAATGAAAACTCAGATGTCCTCTGCACATGTGGTTGCATAAACCCAGAAATCTAGGGAAGTAAGGAGCAAAAAGGAATAAAATGGGCATGTCAGTGTCAATTTTGCCTATTCACAATTTAGCCCAAGGATGCCTATTCTCAGAAAAGTAGAACAGTAGAACAGGCTCTTCTCAATTCCTGTCACCCAATTTTCAGAGTGTTACTGTCATTACCAAGTCCAGGAACATCATCTCTACCTAAAATACTGTTTTCCTAGGAGGGTTTATCCAAAATCAACTGACTAGCTTACTAACTTTGGAACATAATACATATTCAAATTAGGACTGCCTGTGACTGATATGATTTGTTATCATGTGAATTACTATGCATAAAATATATAAATAAATACAACTGAAAAAAAACAAAAATGTTAATAGTGGATAATTTCTACAGTATTGGATAAGGTTAGTGTTTCTTTTTTTTCTGATGTGTACTTTTCTGTGCTTTTAAAGTTTGCTAAAATATACCTGTAATGCTTAGGTAATCAAAATGTATTAAGGTTTGATTTTTAATAATTAGATATACAGATGTTAGGTGGATTATTTTTATTGTAATGACAGTCTGACCTACCTAATTATTTCAAGTTAAGCTTCACAAGCTTGCTAAGTACCAAAGTTTAGGCTCTAGTTCAAATATTTTGCTGTATTTTAAATATAAGAACTCGATTTTATCAATGAATCCATTAGTAAGAGCCTGAAGGATTAATCAACTTGGACCAAACACTTAAGATGCTGATTTTTAAACTGCAGCCCAATATACTAACTAACCTATAGTGAAAGAGAGTTCTGTCCCTGAGACCAGGACACACCCTTCTGGGTGTGAGGTCCAAACAGGAATATACTTGGAGTTAGTGAGGATTAAGTTTGGTCACAGGCTACAGCAATCCCAGACTAAGAGTGGCTTGAACCCCAAGGCTTTATTCTCTTGCACACAAATTCAGCAGTGTGCATTCCAGTACAGCCAGTTCACAAAATCATCAGGGACTCCCTGCAGCTTGCAGCTTCCCAATGTCTGGAGTGAGGCTTTGATCAACATGGAGTTCCAGCCACTGCTTTACATCACAACGGGAGGAAGGAGGAAAGAGAAGGAGAAAAGTACAGCCCTCCCTTTAAGGGCACTTCCAAAAGCTGCATATGTCACTGTCCGTAAGTCCCATTGGCCAAAATTCAACCACATGGCTTTATCCAGCCACAAGAGGGGCTGGGACATGAAGTCTTTACTCTAGATGGTGTGTGTCCTTCACTGAGGGCTGTGGGGAGAACAGATAGTGAACAAGTAGCAATCTCTGCCACAAGTTATGAGAAAAATAAACAGGCAATATAGAACCCATGTAATGCAAGGGTATTCACATTTAACTTGCTCCATCTTCTCTATTTTTAAGAGCAATTTCATCTTAAAAACAAACACCAATTGCATGGAAATAAAAACACCTCCTCTCCTAGTCAGTGCAGAGATAAATCTCTCAGATTATACCTGCAGCCGTTCTTCTTTCTCTACATTATTTGCCACTTCCTAGAAACTTCCATCAGTAAAACCTCACCTGTTGACTTGCCATAATTCCCAAGATAATAACTCATCTGATGTTAGTTTTACTTTTGACAACTTTTACAGATGCATCTTTATCCTAACGAGTAGGTTGTTTTGAAATCACAGTGTAGGTTGGATTAAAGTTCATCCCGTGAGTAGATTTTAACATCAGATATGAAGTTGACTATGTGCTTAAAATTGGGGGTGGGAGACAGCAAGGCTCATGGGCTGTTTGAGCCCTGTTGTTCCTGCCTGCCTGCCTGCTGCATCTGTGAGCTCTGTACAGAAAGTTCTTCTCTGCTGCCATTCCCTCGCCCAGGGAATTTTTCTGAAGTGGTTGAGCTTCAGGACATCGTTCTTTCATTTCCTTGGATAAATGAACTTTATCTCACAGACACCAGAGCAAGTTTGGGTTGCTTGCGCTCTTCAGGCATCTTCCATCTGACTCCTGAGCCCCAACACATCTGGTCAGTTCAGACTGACCCTTCCAGTCGATTCACAATCTGTAAGATTTCTCATCCTCCAAGCTTGATAAATCGCCAAATGTTCCCTCATGGTACCATTGAGGAGAGAGTGGAGCAGAGGAGAAAGAATAGAAATTGGCAAATGAACAAAGACAGAAAATCTGGGGATGTTCCATGGTCAGGATGGGAAAGTACACACACCAAGCCATCTTGAAACTATACTTTCTGTGCATCCATGATCCTCTACTACTGGTCAATTTATTTTTGCTGTTTTTCTTATTGCTTGAGTCCTATGATTGGTTTATAAGAAAATAAAATCCTACAGATCTAGGACTGAGGTAAGTCTAGTTCACTGCTGATAGCCCGTTGTCTAGAATAGTATCTAGCATTTAGTAATACCCAATGAGATAGTCATTGATTGATCAACTAATGGTTTATATATTGTGAGCATATACTCTTCTATTTAAATTTAAAATTAATATGTACATACTTCTTATAATTAAGTAAGTTCTCATCCCACTGGGTAAGTGACGGTGCACCAATGGCTGCAGAGCTCCTCTTCTGATTTGTTGCTGTTTATACCAGCTTGGTAGGAAAAGCTTTTATTTCCCTGCAGAATTTTGTGTGAACAAACTGCATGTCTATGAAATTGTGCGTGGGTGGGTGTGTGCCTGTAAGGTGTTAAGACATTATTTATAGAAGAAAGATTCTTCACCCTCAATTCTAGGGGACCAAAAAGTCAAGAAACAGCACAGTCTGTCTCTGTGTATGTTCCCAGGAATTGTCAATAAGTTTTATAAACCAAATAAGATTGAAATACATTAACTCCCTAGGGAAAAAAAAAATAACTCATGATGAATGCTGTTAGAATGGTAGTAGCTACCCCGCTTCCTAAAACTGAATTTTTTAAATATAAGGAATTCTTAAAATGGATTACTCTACTTTCATAACTAGGTATAAGAACATTTATTTATATTGTAAATAGGCATTATTTATATATCACACCATATAAGACCATTTTAAAATCATGAAACAGCTGTATTAAAAGTTAGGCATCATAAAACTTAAGGATATGTACATATTTTAAGCACTGCATTGTATTTCTAAATTTTGCTAGGCCTGAGGAGGTTGAGAAAAACATCCACTTACATTGTCATTAACTATAATGATTTTTTAAAATCATTTTTGTCAAATAATACCTTTTTTAAAAAAAGGCAAAAATGTTGCTTGTAATTAGTCAACAAAGATGGAGACTAAGCCAAAAATCTTAAGATGTCCTCAAAACCTACGTATCTCTTTTGAAACCCCAGTAGGGAAGGGAATAAGACAATGTCAATCATGCCGGAGCAGGAAACAATAGCTCTGGACACTATATCTGGAGAAACACTATTAGGGCCCAGTGGAATCCAAGCCTTTCTCCACCTGGTCTGCCATATTTTCCTAAAAAGTCTCACTGTAAAGACGGTCTAAAAGGCCAATGTTCGGATCCACCAGTTTTCCCAGGAGGAGCAACCACACATTAGTAGAGGATTGTCAGAAAAGCTGGCTTGCAAGATTAGGGCTAACCCTAAGAGAATGGCTCACGGAACACATAGGTGTCCAGTCTTGGATGCCATGACTATTCCCAGAGCAGAATATGATGCCTGAAACATAATTTAAGCTTAACTTTTTTAAATGAGTGACTTAGCAAAAGTCATATAGACCTAGGGAAGGGCACTACAGTAGGAGTCACTGAGGCAACTAAAGGTCTCTGGGTATTAGGGGGAGACTAATGGCTAAGCTGTGAAGACAAGGAGATGCTAAACCATAGTAACTAAATAACACAGAAGTTTTTCTCCCCGCATGGTCTGAAGATGGCAGGTTTAGATGGTGGGACAGTGTTTCCCTCAAAAGTCATCTGTGGCCTCAGATCCCTTCCATCTTGTTGAACTACTCTCTCTTGGGATGCCATCTTCATCTGGGTGGCAGGTGTTCGGTTCCTGCTATGAACATAGTCCACATCTTACCCTGACAGCAGGGGAGAGAGAGAAAGGAGGAGCACATCTCCCTCCTTTAAGGTCAAGGCCTGGAAATGGCACACAAAACTCTTACTTCGATTGACAGACTACATCTAGTCATCAAAGAGCATAAGAAATCTCATCTCAAGTGGGAGGTAATGGGCCAGGAAAATGTCCATTTCTGTAGAAGAGGGGGACTGGATGAGGGCAAAGAGTGGGGGTGGATATCTAGTAGTCAACTGAGATGGGGAACAGGCTATGGGAGACCAAGCAGTCTTGACTGTGGAGTCAAGTCTCACTCTCTTCTCTCTGAGGCCTATCTCCAGCAGGACAACCAGGTGCCCACGTGGACATCACCTTGGCCATGAGCTGTAGGGTACACGGACTGACAATTCTACCTGTTCCTAAGAAAACCTCCTGTGGGACGGCATCCATTTAATTGAAGCTGACTACTCCTGAGAAGTAAACGCATTGTTTAAAACTTCAGCATTGTTTCTGCTTTTTTTTTTTTTTTTTGGCCTTTTGAGGAAACAGTCTTGACATTAGAATTCTGAAAATGAAATAAACACTCTAGTCAGTTCTTTTCCATTCACTTACATTTGAGAGAGTTTGCTGTCAAGCTAAAAGGCACTAATGTATTCTCCTCACTCCAAATACATCAAAGAAAGAATGAAAAGATACTGCAAGTAAAGTTTTCAAAGCTTTTTCCTTCTTTTTGTCTTTTTTTTTCAAGCTGGCTATTTAATGGAAATGACTACTGTGTAGCCCATAGATTATCCTTATTTAAAAAAAAAAAAGGGAAATCCATTTGATGCTTTGTAAAGAGTAACTTTTCAACTTCCAAGTTCTTTTAATCCAGGTGCTTCATAAAGGTGATACTCCAGGTTACTGCTTTTAAGACAGGAAGTCCTTACTGGAACGTGGGTGCTGCCTTAATGCCAGGTAAATGCAACTCAGCCCAGGCTCTGCTGAGAAAATGTCTTAACCTTCTTAGCAGGCAACATTGGTCACTATTACTATTCACACTTTCATCTTCTTAATGTATCCTTTCTTTAAACTTGTATATTTGAATTTTGTGGAAAAAAATGCCTCATCACACTGGGACTACCATCTATACAGAGAGATTTTTATCCACGATTTCGTTCTGTTGTTTTCCAAGGCCTGGCCTTCACCCCTACCTCAGCAATGCATTTGCACATTGTCCACGGGCTAACAGACATCTGCTATCTTCCTTATGAACTGCTGAGAGCTTGACATGTCCAGGCAGATGGTGATGAGTCAATGAGGTTCTAGCTAGCTTAGAGGCCACCTCAGGCTTTCTTTCTTTGCTTGATGCTACAGACTGTACCCAAAGAGTCCCTGAGAATCATTTCAACTTGGCTCCCACCGCAGTGAGTGGGGTTGCACAGAACCATCTCCTATTCCTCAAAGTCTTACGGGCTTTTTAAACCATGTCAGAAAAAAAAACATTTTTTGTTTGTTTGTTTGTTTTGAGATGGAGTCTTGCTCTGTCTCTCAGGCTAGAGTGCAGTGGCACCATCTTGGCTCACTACAGCCTCCACCTCCCAGGTTCAAGTGATTCTCCTGCCTCAGCCTCACGATCAGCTGGAACTACAATCATGTGCCACCACACCCGGCTAATTTTTGTATTTTTACAAAAGGTTTACCATGTCAGCCAGGCTGGTCTCGAACTCCTGACCTCAAGTGATCTGCCCATCTTGGCTTCACAGAGTGCTAAGATTACAAGCATTAGCCACCATACCCGACCTCGTATTCATTTCTCTATTGCTGCCATAACAAAATGCTATGATTTTAGCACCTTAGAAGGAGACATGTATTATCTCACAGTTCTGCAGGCCAGAGGTCCACATGGACTCAGCTGGTTTCTCGGCTCTGGGTCTATTAGGTAAAAATCAAGATGCCCACTGGCTGAATTCTTATCCAGAGGCTCTGAAAACCAGCTTCTAAGCTGACTCACATTGTTGGCAGAATCCAGCTCCCTGCAGTTCTCAGCCGGTCCCTTCGGTCTCTGAATCAGCAATGGTCTTCCACTTGGCATCTTTTCAACCTCTCATTCTGCAGTATCTCTCTGTCTCCAGCTAGAGAAAATTCTCCACTCTGAAGGACTCCTGTAGTAAAATTGGACCCATTCAGATAATCCAGGATAATCTTCCTATTTTAAGGTCCATAACCTTAATTATGTCTGCAAAGTCCCTTTGGCCATGTAGTGTAGCATAGTTACAGGCTCTAGGGATTAGAGCATGAATCTTCGGGGCGATTCTACCTATCACAGGGGCTGGACTATAGGTCATAGAATGCAGATTTCATTCTCCTCTAAACTGAGAAGGTACACCCAGTCATGGCAAGAATTGGAGGGGCTGGGCAGAGTGATGGCAGTCAGACCATCTACCTGAATTCTAGGGCAAGAGGAGACTCAGAATGAGCAAAATGGCTGTTGACCCCTGCTCAGTTATTTTTGGAAAATGGACAAGATCGTAAATGGGTGTGGTCAAATCTGCTTGGCGGTAGTCCAGAACTTAAATCTTTACATGTGTTTTGTTTTTTCATTTAATTATTTACTATATGATTAGTTAGTTATTCTGCTAGGTAGGTTCTAGTTGGTTATTAACACACTCATTTATTTATCATCCTACATTATTACAAAGAATTGAGTGGCCTGTAATAAATAGATACAGTAAAATAGACATGATAGCAACAATAATACATCAACAGAAACCTTCCCTACGGATATACAAATATCAATGAAGGATTGCATATCAACTAGCTCATAAATGCCATTTATAATCTTTAGACGTTGGGGGCTGAGTTGAATGGGACATGATTGTGGCCCTGTGGCATTATGCTGATATACAATGACACATGAATATGATTTTGTCGGAAAAAACAAAGCAGTTTTCCAAGAAGTGCCTGCAATCATTCACAACTGTGGTCTCATCCTTTCTCAGACTCCAGGACAACCTCTATTCCAAGGCCTTCAGAAGACACATCGTGATTGTCACAAGTCCGGTAGTGAGACCCAGAGAGACCAAAGTCAATGCAGAGAAGTCCATCTTCTGTCTGAAACTCCCTTCTGGGACTTCCTTTGTATTCAGGGACAGTCCCCATTGGGCATGATTCCTTGGCAGGAAGCACATCCAGCCAACCTCTGGGGCTAAAGGGGCCAGATGTATCCTCTCCCTGTCAACTGGCAACTGAAGAGTGCATTTCCAAAGCTTGGCCAAGCAATGCTCTTACCTGGGATTCTGGAATTTAGGGCATTATTCATGCAGGAGCAGCAGGAATGGGGTTGTAGTTGACCCTTGCTGCCAGTGGTGTGGAAGGTCCAGTCAGAAGGGCCCAAAAACATGTTGTTCCTGCTGAGCTGATTGTTCCTGCCTCTGTTCCTGCCTATTTCCCAAGCCTGGCTCTCCCACCATCACATTGGTTTGTGAGCTACCTGAGATCACTGCAATACATTCCCTTCCTGCTTAAGTTGGCCAGCATTCATTTATTCTCCTTTAAGCCAGTCCTCATGTAAGTTGACCCTGTATTTGCTCTTTCCCTTTCTCTTCCATCCCTATCTCTATTTTAGGGACATTTCTCTCTTGACCTTCAGCTCAGACCAGCCTCTTTGAGTGACTCCATTTGAACTCCCAAGGTAAAGCACCTTTCAGCTTTCAATACATCCTCCTAAGGCTCTGGCCCATGCAGCTGGTCCCCTCTCTATTGAACCAGTTCCCCAGCCCTGTAATAAAAGTCAAGAGAGGCAGTAGAGCATGCTGTTAAAATTTCGACTTGGAATGACACTCTCCTGGATTTGAAATGTGGGTCTGATTAATATTACCTGTGTCCTTGAGCAGATTATTCATATTTCTACCTTTCAGAAATGAGAATGACAAGAATCCTACCACATGGGATTGTCAAGTGGCTTCAATTAAGCTGTATACTTAAAGTAAGTGCTCAATAAATATCGGCCAATTTTAATAGCTATTACTTACAGTCACAAACAGTGACCTCTGAAATGTCTTCCCACAGTAACATAACCTCTCAGAGGAGGTCTCCCTTACTTCCCTGCCCAAAGGAAGAGGACATTTCAAAGACTAAGAAATGTGTTTTTCTAGTTGGCCACAAAAAAATGGCTCTACAGTGAGCTTGTAGCCCATGGGCCGAATCCTTTGAGAGTGATGGTGGTGGTCCAAGGGACATTTGGTTAAGACTTGTGTCATGATTTATTGTTTTAAAACTGCATTATTCTGTCTACCTCTGAAGCCAGATGTTGCAAAGAGTATAGAAAGTGAGAGAGAGGATAGCAGGGGATAGCTCATGCAGGATCTTATCAATTACTTATCTCTATCCCAAGAATAAGAAGACAATGATGAAAGCTTTTAAGCTGGAGAGTGATGTGATGAAATTTGTACTTTCATCACTTGTACCACAAAATGAAAAACAGATTGCAGGAGGCAAGAATGGATGCCAGGCCCCTTGGACTAGGGTAATGGCAATAAAGATAAAGACACGTGAGTGGATTCCAGAGATATTTAGAGGTTGAAATCAACAGAATTTGGTTATAGTTTGCATATGAGAAAGTGAGAGAGAAGGAGTTGTCAAGGATGACAATCTGGATTGAGTAACAAACTGGAAAGGTCATCTACTGTAGGAGGATGAGTTTTCTTTAGCTTTGTTTTGTGTGCGAAATGGATTATAAGCTATGTCTTGAATGTGTTGAATTTTAGATTCTTGAGGCACACTCAGGTGAAGAAAAAATGCAGGAAGTTAGTCATAACTAGTTTGGAACAATAGACGTTGGTGGAGGTAGCGTAATATTTCTCATGGTGAAACATGAGACTGCTAGTTCTCCCATAAATGTTTGTTCTTCTCTTATTCTATTGTGTAACAAATTGCAATAAACTTCCACGAATTTCTTCCCTTCCCATCCAGAGGTAGAGTGTATTTCTCTACCTTCTGAATCAGGGTTAGCCTTTTCGGCCAATGGAACATCAACAAATGTGACTCAAGCAAAGGCTTGAAAACATTTGACACATTGGAGCTTGCCCCTTTAGATTGTATAGCAGGTTCTTGAATAACATCATTTTGTTCAACATCATCTCATTACAACATTGATGAGAAAATAAAATCAATTACTGGCCAGGGCCACTGTCTATCTTGAGTTCACATATTCTCTCCATGTCTGCATGAGTCTCCTCCAGATACTCCGGTTTCCTCCACATCCCCAAGGATGTGCACATTAGGTTCATTGGTATGTCATCATGGTCCCAGTCTGATTGAGCATGGGTGTGTGTGAATGTGCCCCGTGATGGAATGGCATCCTGTGTTGGGGGTGGGATCTCACTTTGCTCCCTGAGCTGCCAAGACCCTGAACTTGAATAATTGGGTAAATAATTAACTTACTTACTTAACTAACTAACTTACTTGGGTAAATAATTACTTACTTATACTTATTAATCTTTCTTAAATGCTTGTATAGTTCACATTAATTTCAATGTTTAATATTAGACTGTTTTGGTCTTTATCTAGCAGTTTGGTGGTGGTTTTGTGACCAGAAACATGCTATAGGAGCTTAACTCCTTCATATCAATTAGCCTACAGTAATAGCCTTATATCATTAGCCTATGGTAATTGATACAAACAAAAGTGAAGTTCCTATAGTATATTGCTACACTGTGGTAAAACTGGTTTCTTTATGCATTGTTTTGCTTGAAATTACAGTAACCTATTGAGGACAATGTTAAGTGAGGACTTGCTGTACCTGCAGCCCTGAAAGCACAGCGTAATGAGTCCCAGGTAGCCCACTGGAGGATGAGAACCCATATGGAGGTGAGCCAAGCCAAAAAACAGCCTTCCAACCACCACACTTGTATGTGAAGCTGCCCTGCCAGCTGACCTTGACCCATGAGCAGGCCCAACTAAAGTCAGGCACACTGGGCCAGAGCAAATAATTGCCTCCCTGACCCAGAGAGCTATGTGCTAAATAAGATGATTGTTATTTGCACCACTGAATTTTGGGGTGACTTGTTTCATAGAAAAAGCTAACTTATATACAGAATAATAAAATCTCTGCTTTTAAGCTAGACAGTTTTTCTAGGCTCTCTTGCAGCTAGACTTGGCCAAGAAGATATAAAGGAGCTTGCCAGCTGCTGGGAAATTTTCTGAAAAGTTGGCTGGAACAACTTCTGCTATATGATCTCTCTCCTTTCACCCCTTTATCTGTCACCTAAGCTGCACCTGTGATAACTGAAACTCTAGTCATCAATCTAAATCAAAAGAACGAGGGCACATTCTATGCATGTAGCCTTGTGAGCCAGGAGAAGCCTGTATCACTGAAGACTTCATGGAAAAGTATCCCACCTTAGTGCTAGGCTTCCTGCCTCCATACTTTAACTTGAGGCAGAAATCATTAACTCCTATCTTCTTTAAGTCACTGTTATTTGGGGCCCATTTTACTTACAAGTGAACCCTAAGCCTAAGAGTTATACCTATTATCAAAGCACTAGACACACAAAGTCAGAATGTTTTCATCAATCCACACATCCTGCCCTTGGATAATCACTGAGGCATCAGCAATTTATAGTTTCAAATCAGTCATGCTCGCTTCTTCTTACATTCTCTTTGTAAAAATAATATGGCCTTGACCCTATGTGAACACTAATATACATTGTTATGTGAACATTTGAATAGTGCTTTACTACTTTATGGTGCTCTTTTACCATGTTTCTTGGAAAGAAGTGTTTTCTAAACTGCTGGTTAAAACCTATTTGTGAGTTGTAAAATAAAATTACTGGATAACAATTTTATATTTAATGAAATAAAAGAGGACAGAACAGAAAAGAATGGGAGAGAATGGAAAATATCAGAGTCAATCACGTGTAGTATGCTTGGTTTTCTTTCTTGAAATTGTCTCATTCATATATATGTGTGTACCAGGTTCTCTTGTAAAATGCATTTTTTTAAAATTTAGGTGATAATCAAAAGACATTGAAAACAGTTCTGTAGAATGCATCTGCTATTTTCCTCTACTCGTTACCTATCCTTTTTGTATTAGTCCATTTTCACACTGCTGATAAAGACATACCCAAGACTGGGTAATTTATAAGGAAAAAGAGGCTTAATGGATTCACAGTTCCACATGGCTAGGGAGGCCTCATAATCACGGTGAAAGGCAAAAGGCATGTCTTACATAGCAGCAGACAAGAGAGAATATGAGAGCCAAGCAGAAAGGGAAACCCCTTGTAAAAACATCTGATCTTGTGAGATTTATTCACTACAAGAACAGCATGGGGGAACTGTCCCCATATTCAATTATCTCTCATTAGGTCTGGGTCCCTCCTGCAACACAGGGGAATTATGGGGGCTACAATTCAAGATGAGATTTGGGTGGGAAACAGCCAAACCATATCACCTCTTTTTCACCAATGTCACCGAAAATTTCCATGGGGGAACCACCCTCCCTCATTGGTACTTCATTGAGAGAGGAAAGCATATGGCTTGGGCCTGGACAGGTAGCTTGTCACATCCCTTTGGCCAAAATAATTGGTTTGGGAAGGAAAAGTCTCTATAATTTCCACTAGGTTCAAACTTCTGCTAGGCAAAAGAATGCATTTCTTTCCAGGGGTTCTGAGGTTTTGAAAATGGAGTGTTTTCCCAACAGGTGCTGGAGAGGATGTGGAGAAATAGGAACACTTTTACACTGTCGGTGGGACTGTAAACTAGTTCAACCATTGTGGAAGTCAGTGTGGCGATTCCTCAGGGATCTAGAACTAGAAATACCATTTGACCCAGCCATCCGATTACTGGGTATATACCCAAAGGATTATGAATCATGCTGCTATAAAGACACATGCACACGTATGTTTATTGTGGCACTATTCACAATAGCAAAGACTTGGAACCAAGCCGCATGTCCAACAATGATAGACTGGATTAAGAAAATGTAGCACATATACACCATGGAATACTATGCAGCCATAAAAAATGATGAGTTCATGTCCTTTGTAGGGACATGGATGAAGCTGGAAACCATCATTCTCAGCAAACTATTGCAAGGACAAAAAACCAAACACCGCATGTTCTCACTCATAGGTGGGAATTGAACAATGAGAACACATGGACACAGGAAGGAGAATATCACACACCGGGGCCTATTGTGGGGTGGAGGGAGGGGGGAGGGATAGCATTAGGAGATATATCTAATGTAAATGACGAGTTACTGGGTGTAGCACACCAACATGGCACATGTATACACATGTAACTAACCTGCACGTTGTGCAGATATACCCTAAAACTTAAAGTACAATTAAAAAAAAAAAAAGAAAAAAAAGAAAATGGAGTGTTTTCCTGCCCTTCCTGCTCCACTCCCCAGGGGCAGCTGCTAAGAGCTAAAATGTGAACCTGCAGTGGTTGTTGGCACCAGTGTACCACCACCAAGGCAGAGGCTGCCTGTGGGTGGAGTCAACTCAGAGGAAAGTGTGGCCGAGGGATGGACATAGTGAATATGAGCCCTGGCACTACAATTTGAGCTCCCATGTCTGGCCATACCTCAGGACTACCTGTCTCTGGAATTTTAATTCTGTCAGCCAAAACTTCCTTTTTGCACTCAGTCCAATTTGATTTGGATTTCTGTCACTTGTAATCAAGAGTCATCACTACTACACAGTCTCATTTGACGGCAGAAGGATATAATTCATGTATTATTTTAAAGGGGGAAACTGAAGCTTACAATAATTAAATAACGTTACCAATATTACCAGATAATAGAAACAGAACTTGAATTCATGTCTTCCCATTCAAGAGCTCATATACGCTGCTATATATGACCTCACATAGACACAGCATTAATAGGCATCTTTGACAGATGAAACAATTGAGGTTTCATGACTAGAACATGGAATAGCATTTCTGGAGGCAAAGCATTAGTGTCATCTGGCCTTGTGAAGCAACACAGGCACCTAATAAACCCATGTCAAGCTTTATTTCTTTCCTGGGAGTTTGAAGTATCTTAAGGAGATAAGATTTACAGACTTCATAGGGTGAAGAAACGAAACTGTAACTCTCATCATTTTGTTCTTTCAGACTCCCTCACGTCTTTGACACAGTCTCCTTACACACTTCCCTGCTGCAAAGCTGCATTTTCAAATGGCCAAACATTTACAATTGTCACCACTAACTTTTAAAAATTGAGATATAATTTACATGCCATACACCTCGCTTTTCAAAATGTACAAATTAACGGTTTTAATATAATCACAAGGTTATGCAACTAAGTCCAGAACATTTTCATCAGCCCTAAAATAAATTCATACCCATTAGGAGTCATTCCCCTCCTTCCTCTATTCCTTAGCAGGATGGCCATCAGCTCCAGGCCAGGGCAGGTATTTAAGCCCTAACCCTTCATCAGGTCCTGTGCCTATCAAATGTCCTTCTGTCTTGACGGTCTCCAACACTCTCAGAACCCGGAAACCTTCTCTTTGCTTCAGGAAACCCAAAGGCCATCAAAGACTCCTCATCTTCCATTTGCCTCTGAAAGCACCAAGCATCCATGCCTTCCCCTCTTTGATATTCATCCGCTCAGTCCGTATAGATCAGAAAATACAAGTTGGTAACCTATAAGTGAAACCTACGCAAATATGCTTTCAGCTTGCACAATTTTACGGTTTTTTATTTCATGGACTTAACATATTAAAATTAGAAGTTTTCATATAAACATCTAGATTCCCATTTGTATTAAAAACTGGAAAGATCTGGGGGCCAGCCTATGTGCTCACATGGGAATGCCCTTTTAGAATGGGAGACTCCAGGCTGGTCCTCCACAGTCCTCCTCACTCTCTTCTGTGTTGCACTGGCCCTGCATCTCTCACGGAAATATTTGTACTTTTGATTGTAGTCTATACTTGCAATGACAGATGCTGCTATGTGTTCACTACACCGTGTCCCTTTCCTTTTTGGGCACAAAGCTAGGCTACATGTTGCCAGACTCCCTTGCAGTTAGATGAGAGCCATGGGACTAGATTCTAGATGACAGAATGAGGGCAGGAGTGATGTCACCCCATGTAGCCTTGGTCCATAAAAACCTCCTGTGGAATCTTCCATGCCCTCTTTCATCTACTGGCTGGATATAAAGGTCTCTGGGTAGGCAGAAAATGGTGGGGATTCAAGACAAAATAAACCCAAGCCCTGTGCAATGGTGTGTATCTGTGGTTGCACTGCTTGGAAGGCTCAGGTCAGTGAATCCAGGAGTTTGAGTCCAGTCTAGGCCACACAGTGAGGTCCTGTCTCTTAAAAGAATCAAGGAAGAAGAGGAAGAGGAGGAAGAGGAAGAGGAAGAAGAAGAAGAGGAAGAGGAAGAGGAAGAGGAAGAAGAAGAAGAGGAAGAGGAAGAGGAAGAAGAGGAAGAAGAAGAAGAAGAAGAAGAAGAAGAAGAAGAAGAAGAAGAAGAAGAAGAAAAGAAGGAGGAGGAGAAGGAGATGGAAGAGGAGGAGATGGAGGAGGAGATGGAGGAGGAGGAGATGGAGGAGGAGGAGGGGGAGGAGATGGAGGAGGGGGAGGGAGGAAGAAGGAAGAAAGGGGAAGAGGAGGAGGAGAAAGGAGTAAAAAGAAAGGAGGAGGAGGGAGGAGGAGGAAGAGGAAGAAAGAAGGAAGAAGGAAAGAGTAGGAGAAGGAGGGAGGAGGGAAGAAGAAAGAAGGAAGGAAGAAGAGGAAGTAGAAGCAGCAGGCTGAGTCTGGCAGAGCAGAGCAGAGCTCCCCTATAGACTGCATTTGAATTGTGAGGTGAGGAAGAATAACTTGGCTTTATGTTAAGCCACTGCAACTTTGAGGTGCTCGCTACAGCCTTTAACCTATTTAACAAATACAACTTCCAAACCACAATATATATATTAGGGTCATCTTTTGGGTAGGATGGTTCTCCAATTTTTCTCTGCAACACCCAAAATCTAATTCCAATACTCACCCAAACACTGAAAACAGAAGCTATGCCCTCAGGAGAGAGAGAACAAAAAATTAATTTCATTCTTTTTTTCATGAGATGATTGTAATATAGGGTGGAGGGTGAGGAGATCATTAATGCATCGTCCTGCTACCCCTTATCAACACGTGTTCATCCCAGCTGGCACATAATGAGCAGTCACGATGAGCCAGGCATCTGTTATCCTATTTGTTTCTGACAAGAGCCCTTTTAGGAAGGGACTACCCCCAATTTCAAAGGTAAGAACAATGAAGCTCAGAAAGGCTTTGCAACTTGTCCAAAATCACACATCTAGCTGGTCATTTGCAGAGCCTGGTCTACCTGTGCTCGCCTGCTTGTCCTGAGCATCCTTCTGGAGACCAGCACACTAATTTACAATGTGATTATAAAACAGCTACAGCTATACAACGTGCTGCTGCCACTTCAGACCAAATATGGGATTTTTAAAATGGGATCTATAATACCTTCATTGGAAAAATAACTAATAATCTTATTCCATTACTAGAGCAGGACGGCACTGGAGGGAGCCACATTGTGGCAGGGAAGTCTGTTGGGACTCTTCTCTGTGTCCTGCCTAGGCCCTTCAGGGGCACCCCTTGCCCATGACACGAATGCAACTCACCAGGGATTAGTGTCAGCATTCAGATTCTATCATGGGCTCACTCCAGGGAATTTCTAAACATAGCTCTCTAAGTGTTCTAATTTCAAATACCATGTGATCTGGCTTCAAAATTATTTCCTTATCTCTAAAATGGAGACACAAGACTGCAGTGAGGAACAAATCGAATGTAACAGTGCATTAGTTATTGATTGAGGCATAACAAATCACTCCAAAATTTAATGGCCTAAAATATTTATTTCTTCTTTCAGCATTTCAGTGAGTCAGGACTCCAGGTGTGGTTAAGCTGAGTCCTCTGGCTCTGGGGGTTTCATAAGGCTGCAATCAAGATATGGGCTGAAGCTACCATCATCGGAAGGCTCTCTTGGGAAGGCCCTATTTCCTAGCTCATTCCCACAGTTGTGGGAAGAATTCAGTTCTGCCCAGTCTGTGAGACAGGGGCCTTAGTTCCTCATGAGCTAATGCCTGGAGCACTCACTCAGTTCCTTGCCACATCCGCCCATGCACAGAGCATCTCACACCATGCCAGTTAGATTCATCAGAGCAAAAAAGCCAAAAATAGCCAGAGAGAAGACAGAAATTACAGCCTTTTGTAACCCAATCTCATAAATGACATTCTATCACTTTTGCCATATTCTAGTTTTTAGAGGCAAATCACTAGGTCTAGCCCACATTCAAAGGGAGATTATACAAGAGTATGGATACCAGTGGGTGGGGATCACCGTGAGCCCTCTTAGAGACTGCTTACCACACTGTGCAAATTCATTATTCTCAAGCACTCAATAAATGGTAATAGCAATTACTATTACTGTTGTTATTATTATTATTATTGATGATGATGATGATAAAAATATTATAAGACAACAGGTATTTTTGAACCCAGCCAGATTACCTGGGTTAAAATCTCTCCTTAGCCTTTCATTTACTATGTGACTTCGAACAAGTTACATAACCTCTCTCCCCCTCAGCTCCTCACTGGTAAAATTGAGGTAATAATAGGCTTTATCTCACAGGGTTCTTGTGAAGGTTAAATGACAAGAGACAAGTAAAGTGCTTAAAACAAGTGAAGTAGCTTAAAACTATAGCATGGTAAACATTTAATATATATTAGTGAACACTGAGATTACTAATTTTATTATTTCTCTGCCTCTTGCTTAGGGCAACTCAATTGGTCAACTATTGTCACAATAATGCTGCAGAACAAACACCCTCAAAATCTCAGTGCATAAAACAGTGACCGTTTATTTCTTGCTCATGGGGCATCTCAGGTCCTGTGTCTCTCATCCTCCTATTGGAACCTGTAGTCAGCCAGGACATGTTTTTCTCATGACAATGGTAGAAGCCCACGAGACAAGCCCCACTGCGAAGGCTCACTGCAAGCCCTGGTTTGAGTCACATCTGCCAACAACCCAAACTAAGTCACACGGCCAAACCCAAAACCAGGTGTGAAATATATGCTTCCTGTTGGAGAAACTGCAAAGTTACATGGGTTTTAGGGAGTGGAATATGGATAGGAAGGATGTGAAAAATTGGGGCCAGCAGTTCAATCTTCTATATATACCCATCTTACACTTTTGGAAGAGAATGGTAGAGGTAATAACATCTGAAATGTGGTAGTGGAGAATAGAGAGATAGGCAGAGGGAAATAAACATATGCCAAGTATTTGCTAAGCTGAACACTATCTAGGTTTATTTCAGCATCACAACTCCTTATCTATGTATACAGTTGACGCTTGACTGATTTTTTTTAAATGAAACACACAAACTTTATTGAACAAAAGTAACAGGTAAAGTCAAACAGGCACTTACATTAGAGAAAAACTGACTGGAAGAACTTTTATCTTAAACATCCTACAGTAACCTACTTGCAGCTGTATTTAACTTGCAGTTGTATTTAACTACTGCAGTTGTATTTAAGCTACAGCACTTTACTTGTCTCTTCTCATTTAACCTTCACAAGAACCCTATGAGATAAAGCCTATTATTACCTCAATTTTACCAGTGAGGAACCGAGCTCTGTTGCTGTGAAGAATACAGCTCATGCACAGGTATGGATGAAAGATTTGTACATTTCTCAAATATTCACTGAATACTACCTTATATACATATATACATTAAATTTGAATAAGACTTGACAATTCCCAGATAAACTTCATTTTTGTTGATCTTTTGGAAGAGGTTGTCTAAAGAGAAGAATATGTGGTTCTGGCTCATGAATCATGTCATGAACCCAGCCTAGACTCTGTTGGACACCAAGTCTCCTCTACTCCTCTTCAGACGTCAGATAAGTCATTAGATGAGTCGACGCTTGATGGACTGTATACACAGACAAGGAGTTGCGATGCTGAAATGATCCCATCCACAGGGGATGGGATCTAAGACCTCCAAGGATACCAATCCACGGATTCTCAACACCATTATATAAAATAATGTAGTATTTGCATATAACATACACACATATCCCCCCCTTATACTTTATCATCTCTAGATTACTTATGATACCTTATACAGTGTAAACACTGTGTAAATCATTGTTATACTGTATTGATTTTTATTTGTATCATTTTTTGATTTTTTGTTTCTTTTTTTGGATATTTTCGATCTGCCATTGAATCTGGGGATGTGGAACCCACAGATAGGGAAGGTCAACTGTACTATCTTCATTGCTTAATTCGGGAAACTGAGGCATAGAATATTGCCTGTGGCTTACCTGAATCTAATTTTCTTCTTACCACCCCACCCACTGCTGTGGGATGCTTGACCATGTATAGATATGGTCACTGGGGAGGGAACTTGGGGCTGGGACTGGCCTTCACAAGGCAACTGGTCTTGATCTCCGCTACATGAAGGAGGTCTTTATTTCTAGATGGCCACAGTTTTAACAGTTAGAGGGAAGATCAGAGATTACCGTCCACCCCTCTCATTAACTAAAGAAACTGAATTTCAGAAAACAGAAGGCATCAAATGAGTCGGTGGTAAAACCAGGATTGGAATCTCATCTCTGGAGCTCCAGGGCTTTTTCCAGTTGTTTCTCCAACTACTCCTCAGTGTAGGGCTCTGATCCCTGTCTAAATGCAAATTTCCCTGGGAAGAGGGCTTCATTGGACCTTTGTATTGAATGTGATTAACAGTGGAAGGCAGAGTCTGCAAATATTTAAGTACCTGAGGAATAAAGATTGGCCCCAGGAAAGGTAAGACTCTGCCCACCTCCTGCTGAACCTGCTTGCTGTAAGTGACTATCCAAAGACCTTAATCAGTGTTCAGGTACTGATGTGACCACGGCTTCATCTAAGTTAACTATAGAAGGGGAGCTCTAGAGGTACCATAGAGATCCCCTTCCCAGGAACAGAGATTTAAAAGGCTTGTCTGGAGTCGCACCACGAATCAGAGACAAAGGAAAGATTAACTTTCATTTCTATGATCTGCAGAACAATGTCGTGTCTCTATACCCATTCAGGCAGTATTTGGACCACTCTTTCCCAAGTGCGCAAGACAGTCGCTGTCCTGCTTGTTGAACCTGTAGACCACATTTATCTCCAAATGAGCCTTTAAAAGCAGCCACATGTGTTCTTAAAAAGGGAGTGGGTAGAAGAATCTACTTAAGACTCATAACCCTAACAGTCATTGATATTTTTTTCTCCCAATTTAATTACATTGCAGGAAATATTTGTCTAAGATGCAGCTACTTACGATGTCTACATAAATAACAGGATCAGGTAGGTTTCAGTTCACTGTTCTCTTGATTCTACTTTTACTTCTAGAATAATATTACTTCTCAGCCAGGCTCAGTGGCTCACGCCTGTAATCCCAGCACTTTGGGAGACGGAGGTGGGCGGGTCACTTGAGGCCAGGAGCTGGGGACCAGCCTGGCCAACATGGCAAAACCCCATCTCTACTGAAAATACAAAAATTAGCCAGACGTGGTAGTGCACACCTGTAATCCCAGCTGCTTGGGAGGATGTGAGGCACAAGAATCACTTGAACCCAGGAAGGCAGAGATGGCAGTGAGCCGAGATCATGCCACTGCACTCCATCCTGGGCAACAGAGCAAGGCTGTCAAAAAAAAAAAAAAAAAGAATAAGAATATAAGAATATAACTTTTCCTGTCTCATTTGTAATGGGATAGCAAAATAAGTGACAAGATTTAATTGTCTCTGGAAGAAAAGCTTTTAAAAACGTATTCTGTAATATGCAACATATTTAGAGCTTACGATAAGCAATTTCTCTCAGGAGGAAGTTTTTCAAGGAAAAAAAAGTGACTCTAAAAGTAATTTCAGCAGCAAAGTAGATTAAATATCCACCATATTAGTCACAGAGCATTAGATGGAATTGAATTGACTGAGCAGAGGTCAAAGAGTGGCTGAAGTTTTTAGCCCACCAGAGGAGCAATAAAATCCAGCCATACTTAAAATCATTAACTTTAAACCCTTTGATATGAGATCCAAAACCTCACTGCTCATACTACGAACTTCCAAATGCCATGCCTGGTAAAAGAATAAATCCCTTCAAAAGATCGACATTTCATGAAATACTTTAAGGCGAGTAGAAAGCAACAGAAAGAAACTGGAGTTTCCAGGTTTCTCCAAAAAATATATATCTCTGCAAGGCTTATTAAACAAACAAACTTCTGTTCCATCCTCCAAAACATTCTCAGACCAGTGTGCTCCAACTGAATGTAATCTGTCAAAGACTTAAAGTTGATTTCTGGAAAGAAAGGCAAACCTCATGAGTGTGACCTTTCTCCTTTCCCTTCCCTTCTCTCAGCCCTAGCAAAGGTCTGAATCCTCATGGCCACCTTCTGGGAGGTCCTGAACTCATACCTGAGGGGCAGCAGCTTCAGGGTTCTTTGGTTTTGTTGTACTGTTTTATTTGTAACAACGTCAAACTGGCTACAAGTCACCTAAAAAAGACACACTATGTGAGAAATCTAAGACCTACAGCGTCCATGCATGGTCAGACGGAAAGTAGCTAGAAGTAAGTCTCTGAACTTAGAAGTTGATCAGCAGAGACAACTCAAAATTGAAGCAATGGCTGGCAAGTAATTAAACATACTGGAGAAAGGGTCTCATATCGTCAAGCTAATTCCTAAATAACAGACAGTGAAGGACAAAAGATAATGCACCTTTCCTAACCATTGAACAACTTCTCTATTCTTTCCTCCATTTGAAACTAGTTTGCTCGTCATTACTAAGTGCACTGAGTTCTGTATCCACCAGTTAACAAAATCAATTTTTGAATATCTATTAAGGGTGCAAGCAGTGTGTCAGTAAATAATGTGATGTCCTCTTTACAGGTGGTTATAGGAAAGAATGAAATGCTGATTTTAGGGGGAAATTTTGCTTTTAATTACCACTGTATTTATAACTAAACTAAAATTGTTTGTTCCTGGGAAAGCAGGTAGTTGATAGAATTTCCTGAGTGCTCAGACTAATGTACATTTGGAATAATGTTTTAGGGAAAAAATGTGTCCAGTCGGGCACGGTGGCTCACGACTATAATCCCAGCACTTTGGGGGCTGAGGCGGGTGGATCACTTGAGGACAGGAGCTCAAGGCTTGCCTGGCCAACATGGCAAAACCCCATCTCTACTGAAAAAAAAAAAAAAAAAAATTAGCCGGGTGTGGTAGCACGTGCCTGTAATCCCAGCTACTCCCAGAGGCTAAGGCAGGAGAATTGCTTAAACCTGGGAGACAGAGGTTGCAGTGAGCCAAGATCACGCCATTGCACTCCAGCCTGGGTGACAAAAAAAAGAATCCGTCTCGGATTAAAAAAAAAAAAAAAGAAAAGAAAAGAAAAAAATGTGTCCAACAGAGACAAATGTATGTGAATTTGAGTGATGAGAACTACAGCATTTTAAAAGATAGTGAGCATTACATTGCTGAGCAGGCAGTAAAAGTTCAACTTTTGACAACATGAGGAGAAACAGGATCTCCAAACACTAAGAGTTGTATCAGGAACAGACACATCCCCACGTGGGTTTAGCTACTCTTGCATGGGCCAAAGAACCACCACTAAGCCTTGAGGTTGGGCAGAACCATGTACAATTAGGAAGCTACTCTGGAATGTGAGAAACCCTATATTATAATTCAATTGGAAACATTTATATTGAGAAAGGATAGTCCTATGAAAAGTTAGAAGACCTAAATAAGCCTGTATGTATAAACAAGCCTGTATGTATGTGTCTGTGTATGCATTTATGACATATATGGCTTCTGTGAGGGTTTTTCTAAAACTTTAGTAGGAAGCCAGTCACAGTGGCTCACTCCTGTAATTCCAGCACTTTGGGAGGCCGAGGCAGGCGGATCACCTGAGGTTAGGAGTTCAAGACCACCCTGGCCAACACAGTGAAACCCCGTCTCTACTAAGAAAACAAAAATCAGCCGGGCATGGTGACTGTAGTCCCAGCTACTCGGGAGGCTGAGGCAGAATTGCTTGAACCTGGGAGGTGGCGGCTGCAGTGAGCCGAGATAGCGCCACTGCACTCCAGCCTGGGCAACACAGTGAGACTGTCTCAAAAAAATAAATAAAATAAAATTTTAGTAGGAGAGCTTTAGGAAGGGAATTGCATAGATTATTTACCACTCACTATCTGTGTGAGTTTGTACAACCGGCTTCACTTTCTCCCACCTCATTTTATGTGTCTGTTAGATGCAGGTCATAGTAACAGTTCTAGTATTATGTGGTTATTGCAAAGATTCACTGAATTAATACACGTAGGCATTAGAGCAATACTTGGTATATACAAAGCATTTACATATTTGCTTTTATTATTGCTTTTTTAAAAAATAAGTAGTGAATACACATGGTACAAAATTTAAAAGGTATGAATCGATACACGGTGAAAAATAAGTTAACTTTCTATCACTATCCCCTGGACTCTCAGTTTCTTCCCTCAGGCAGTCATGCTTACCAGATTTTCATGTAAACTTTTAGAGATATTATATACATGTAATATGTGCATGTTTATACTTTAAAGAAAATCAATGGTGGAATACTCTGTACATCATTCTGCACTTTGCTTATTTCACTTAATATTCATTTTGAAGATATTTTCATATCAGTTCTTATAGGAAAAGACCTGCTCATTTCCACAGCAATATATGGTATTTTATTAAATATAAGTGCCCTGATTTATTAAGCAGTTCCCTTTGGATGTATGTGTAGATTGTTCCAATCTTTTGCTGTCATAAACAATGTTTCAGTGTGCACACGTAAATAGACAGCTTTGCACATATGTATGTTTATATCTGTAGGAAAAATGCCTACAAGTGAAATTACTGGGTCAAAGAATATGTACATGCCTGATCTTGACAAAATTGTTCAACTGTCTGAAAGGAGATCTTCAGATGTGCATGCTACTTTGTCCAGTTAAATTACATTGCAAACAAAAGATATTTCATGTCATAACTGTTTTGAGAGTTGGAGTCTTATTCTGTCACCTAGACTGGAGTACAGTAGCACAAACATAGCTCACTACATCCTCCACCTCCTTGGCTCAAGCCATCCTTCCCCTTCAGCCTCCTAAGTAGCTGGGACTGTAGTCACGCACCACCATGCATAGCTAACTTTTAAATTTTTGGTAGAGACTGGGTCTCGCTGTGTTGCCCAGACTGGTCTCAAACTCATGGCCTCAAGCAATCCTTCTGCCCCAACCTGTAGAGTCAGTGGGATTACAGGTGTGAGCCACTGTACCTCACCTCATATAACAATTTTTAAAGGAAGAAATCTATCTGCCATCCAATATCACTTGATGCAAAATGCCTTATAGTTTTAAAAAGATTATTTGTGATTATTTTTTACTAAGTCATCTTCTCCTCCAGAAGTTATACAGCTAATGAAGTAAAGTTTGCTCAGTCTGGATACCTATGGTAGATTGTGTGTCTGTACAATTTACCCTGATCACATTATAAAAATAGAATTTAGGGCTGAAAGTCAATAGAGAAATTATTTCTCCAATCCTCTCATCTGACAGATGAGAACTCAAAGGACACCTGGTTTAGGTTATGTACCCATGGTGAGATGTGGCACCAGAAGCAGGAAAAGGCCTAGAAGTTGGGGGCCCTCATTCAGGGTCAGGCCTCCCTCTCCACACTTGATTGTCTCTTCCCAAATTTTAGAATCTGGGTACCCTACGAAGCCCAAATCAGAAGACAAGAAGCAACGTTCAAACTTATATAAGAGTAATTTTTTATAATTAGGCAGGGATCAGGGGTGGCAATGGTGGGTAAAGACTGCAATTCACATATCTGTGTGTCTAACTGGGATAGCGAGGAAATAAATAAGGTTCTCTGTAAATTGTATCTAACAACAAATATTCAGGACATCAAAAGTTGCATCAATAAAATCAACACTCCTATGGTTCTTCTCTGATGAGGTATGCAAAACTATCTCTTTATGTCTTTTATATCTTTAGACATATGAAATGTTTCATTCCCAGAGAGGTTGTACATGTAGTTTTCTGAAGAATAAAAGATTTTTCTTGAGCAAAATTCAGTGAAATGAATGTAATAGCACTTAATACATAAGCTAAAGCTTATTTCATAAGCAAAAAACCAAAAGCAAAAAACCAAATTCTCTCTCCAAATTCAGAAGTTCTCCCTCAAAATATAACTCCCTTTGAGGTGCACTTTCACAGAAGGCAGTCAACAGTAGTTAAATGTTTATACAGCACCCATTTTAACGTTCCACATAGAAGACGACAGGCTGGAAGAATTAACTGTAAATCAAGAAACTGGTTTTTAACATTAACATCAAAAACATGAATATCATCTCTTTATTATAAATAAATAATTGTATTTAAAATTAGACTCGTTTACATAACATAAATTCATATCTGATGAAAGGAAAAACATAAATAATCCAAACACTCCACAGCATCCCTTAAGAGAGGCTGAAGAACAACGTTTAAGAAATACTATCTGTGACTTCCATAATGAGACAGCAGCATGATTTTGTTTCCTACGATACAGGATTCTCCATAGAACATCTTTTATTTACCCCATACATAAAACACCAAAGCTAAAAGTTGACGTGGCCTCACATAAAATTAGCTCTGCTACAAATCCCAAACCATGTACATCGAATGACTAATTATTTCCCTGCTTATTTGGCTGGTATCATTAGAGTACATCTCATTTTACCGTTTTTGTATGTGCTTTTACATGTTTCTCCAATCTGATATTATCTGTTACAAACAGCTACTTACCGGCTGCTTCCAAAGTATTTTGTAACAAGCCCAGGCGGGTGCTTAATGAGCCTATTACAAGAGCTGCAGGGAGAAGAGGCTTTTGTGAGCCCCTTTCTGCCTGTCCCCTTTTGAGTTTATAAGGTGGGAGAAAGCTGTCGAGAGCAGAGTTTAAATGAGCCTTTGCTGGCTGATCTACCTGTGAATAGGACTGGTGTGTTTCAGTTAGAAAGCGAGTGGCTCCAGGGAGCATCTTTTTGGGGTTAATTTGGCAGCTGCGTAAGCCTCCTGACTGGGTCCTTCCAGAGTCTGGGCCCTTCCAGAGCCTGGATAAATAAATTCTCATCTTCACACCAAGCATAAACTTGAGCAAATAACTCTTTTCCAGACTCTGATGTCAGTCTGCTCTTAAAGGACAGGGTCTAGCCCCATAAATTCTACTGGATATAAATGATTAGATTAGACTCAGTGCCATAGTGAAGACTCCTAAGAGCTGAGGTCAGAGCAAACAACAATTTTATCCTACCTCTGCCCCCTACCAGCTCTGGGACCTTGAGCAAGTTACTTGCTAAATCTATTTGTGTTTCAGTTTTCTCATCTGCAAAATAGGCGTGATAATCATGCCTCCCTCAACTGTTTTGAGGATTAAGTGTTGCATGTAAATTACTTACTTTGCACAGGTTTATTATTGTCTGTGGCTGTTCCCAGTACATAGTGAGGGTTTTCTGTGGGAAGTATAGATTCATATCCTCCTCACTGCCCACCAGAGAGCCAGGTAAAAAGAGGGGACACCCAAATGCTTATTTGAATAAAATTTCTAAGTGTGTTAACACACTACAGTTGGTTCAAAAAAAACTTAACACAAAAAGTAGCAATTTTTTATTTAAAAAATTTATTTTAAAAATTTATTAATAAAAATTTTTATTAAAATATTTTTATTAAAATGTATTAATAAAAATTTTTATTAAAAATTTCTTTATTAAAATTTTTTATTTAAAAAATTGTCAAGTATTATTTTTATTGCCTAATAATGTATTTTGTTGTATTTTGTTATTTGTTATTGAATTTCTCCAACACTATCACCCCAGTCAGACCAGGTAGCCCAGCCCTTTGTATTTTTGTATTTCTCTATTTCAAAAAGTTTTCTAGAATTGAAAGTAGATATTCAAGGACTCTTCCTGTATTTTGTGAAAGATTAAACAAGGCTGGGCATGGTGGCTTATGCCTGTAATCCCAGCACTTTGGGAGGCCGAGGCAGGTGGATCACTTGTGCCCAGTAGTTCAAGATCAGCCTCGAACATAGCGAAACCCTGGGCAGCATAGCGAAACCCTGACTCTACGAAAAATACAAAAATTCACCAGGCATGGTGGCATGCACCTGTAGTCTCAGCTACTTGGGAGGCTGGGGTGAGAGGGTCGCTTGAGCCCAGGAGGCAGAGGTTGCAGTGAGCAAGACTGCACCACTACACTCCAACCTGGGTGACAGAGTGAGACTGTGTTTAAAAAAATAATAATAACAAAAGCTAAACTAGGATACTCACATGCGTGTGTGGTGTGTGTGTACACAGCATGTGTGTTTCTGTGTGTGTTTTACATTGAATTTGGAAGGTTTTAGGCATTCAGTTACTCTCCAGCTACTAAAGTCCCCAGCCCTCTCTTTTCTTTTATACCTAACCCACTTAGTGTATTTATTCTTACCTCTTTGCCCCTAAAGGACTTTGACCCAGCAGCCCTGGAAGCTCACAAAGACACTGTGCTGTGATCCTGGAAAGAAAGGGGAGAAAAAGAAGGCCAAGTACGGTGGCTCACACCTGTTATCCCAGCACTTTGGGAGGCCAAAGTAGGAAGATTGCTTGAAGTCAGGAGTTTAAGAAAGGAAGGAGAGGAGCACTGTAGGGGAAGGTTGAGGCAGAGCTTTCTCTGAGCTAAAAGAGGCCAGATGTTGGCAACAGTGCCTCTACGGGAGAAACTGAGGCCTGCACTATGTTGGAAACAGAAGCTCAGAGGGAAAACCCCAGAAAGAAACTCCCAAAGTCACACCTGATTCATCCATGTCCCAAACCTCATATAAAAGCAATGGAGCCACTGGACCAAATGACCATGAGGCAGCAGCCCCTGAGTGTCAGAATTCAAGTATGATTTGGTGGCCCGTGATAGATGGCCAGCTGAGGAGGCCTTCCTAACACTTGGTGCTGTGTCACTCCCCAGGAGCTGGGCCAACTCTGGGAATGAAGAGGAAACTGGAAAAAGAACCCGTAACGCCTGAGATCGCCTGACCACCAACCCAGCAGGATGGCTGCTGGGGTCTTATTAAATTAGCAAAAAAGAAAATGAAAGTGATTTGTCAAGTAAGTCACAGCTCACTTCATCACTATCTTTTTTACTGTGATCTATTTTATGCTGAATTAAAGAAAATAAATGCTATATTGCAATAAGAGAATGTTACAATTATGCTACTATATTTAAAGTAAGCATGTGTGTTAGAGGCCATTTCAATGTCGAAAATTTTGAAGTTCAGACCTGCTAAGCCTCCTCTCCCCTTACAAGTGCTGTCCTCTGGCCCATTAGGGTAGTGGCCTTATTAAACAAGAATATACTTATAACTCAGGCAGGACATGCACTCTGCAGTCGGCCATAGGCCTAACTGGGGGCCCCATATGCTTTTGATACGTGCCAGCCACAAAAGTATTTGAGTTTTATTTATTTTTATTTTGTTATTTAATTTTTAAAAAATTGCTGTGGGTACATAGCCCCTGTATATATTTATGGAGTACATGAGATATTTTGATACAGGCATGCAATGTGAAATAAGCACATCAGCATTTTGAGTTTTACATTCAGGATGTAGAAACCCCAGAGGCAATGCTTTCAGATACCCTGACTCCCTATGCTGAATTCCACCTTCACTCCATCCCACTGACTTGGTTTTAACATGAATTTAAAATGCACTCCTTTTCTTCTCTAAGTAAATGAAACCGGTAAGGTTTATTTGAAACAGAAAGGGTTTGCGGGGCACGGTGGCTCAGCACTGTGGGAGGCTGAAGCAGGAGGATCACTTGAGCCCAGGAGTTTGAGACCAAGCTGGGCAACACAGAGAGACCCCATTTCTATAAAAAATACAAAAACTAGCCAGGTGTAGTGGCACCCGTCTATAGTCCCAGCTACTTGGGAGGCTGAGGTGGGAAGATGGCTTGAGCCCAGGAGGGGGAGGCTGCAGTGAGCCATGATCCAGCCTGGGGGACAGAGTGAGACCCTGTCTCAAAGAGAGAGAGACAGAGAGAGAGGGAGAGAGGGAGAGGAAGAAAGAAAGGGTCTTCATAAGTAGCTCAAAAACAACATTTGTATTCCAATCAATCTCTCCAGTATATTTTGGTGGCTAAATATTTGACTCTACTTTTGTCTCCAAATGTGTTTTCCTTCCTTCCTCCCTTCTTTCTTTCCTTCCTTCCTTCTTTCCTCCCTCCCTCCCTTCTTTCTTGCCTGCCTTCCTTCTTTCCTTCCTTCCTTCCTTCTTGCTTTCCTTCCTTCTTGCCTTCCTTCCTTCCTCCTTCCGTCCCTCCCTCCCTCCCTTCCTTTCTTTCATTCCTTCCTTCCTTCCCTTTTTTTTCCTTCCCTGAGGAAAGGAATGCTTTATTCATATCTTTGGTCCAACTAATGAAAGCCTCAAGAAATAAACTGTTGCTAAATACTCAAGTGACTTAATGACTGACCACCAGGATCCAGACCAGATTCAAGTGTGATTTGCATTGTTGGCTCATGTCTGAACTCTTCACCCTTAGGCTGTATATTATAGTTTGTTACAAGCCACTGACTTTTTCTATTATGCTGAAAGAGCATAATTTCATGTTTTCTGTGTTTAAGTTACGTCACTGCCATTTTTAGGAGAAATTGTGATCCCGTCACCCTTTTCCAGTAGAAGAGATGCGGCCCACTCACAACGCAGATTCACCTCCAATAGTGACCTCTTGAGCAAAAAGAGAAATCCATTTCCATGTTCATTTGGGCCTTTGGCCTGCCTACTGAGTAGGCCTGCAAGGCTGAAAACCATGCTAATTACATAAGTGATTTAATTTCGATAATGTAAGAGCTGACCATTAGATATCAAACCAGATTTGAGAGGGATTTGCTCTGCTTCATGATGTCAGAATTGTCCACTATTAGGCTGCTTCATGAAGACTTTTTTTTTTTTTTTTTACTAGTTGAAAGTACTTGTAAATAATTTCAAAGATTAAACAAAATCAAGAAATTTTAAAAGTGGAAAGTATACCAAGGTTCTTGTGTGTAGATAATACGGAAACTTAAAGTACAGAGGCTTTGTGCCGGACCTTAAAATGTGACTGATTTAGAGGCTCAGATATGATCAACTTGATGTTTTCTTGCTTCTGACACAAACTAATCATAGAAAATGCCTTTTTCCAACCATTTTACAGTTTAGTTTGGGATGCCTTGTAGAAAATTGATCCCAGCTACTGTGGATATAGTCAAGAAGAGACACCATTTGAAATGTTTGATGTGATCCATTAGGAAAATTACCAAATATTGCCATAGGTTAATCTTACCTTGTGTAGTAATGTTTTTTTTCTGCAAAGATTAGTATCTTTAAGATTTATTAAGTCCTGCATCAAATGTATCTTGTTGTTTTCTATTTTTATTGAACATAGAGTAATCTTTCAGGACAGAGACATAAAGATCTGCTGTCTTAGTTCCAAACACATTAACTTCATATCTTTCCATCAGGATTTCTTCTCATTGGGTTTATGGAAATGTGGAAATATTCAAAAATAACCAATATGCACTTCATCAGTTTGACATCATGAATAGAAGTCAATAGAAGCAAGCCATCCTTTTCTCTAATAGGACACAGAATTCTGTGTGGTTTGATTTTTGATGACACCAATCGCCAAAGCATAACTCTGAAACTGACTCCTACCCATTCTCAATTTGGCATCCTATCCCTACCCCTATTAATTCACTTCTGGGGCAGAATCGTGGTCATTTCTAACAGCACCCACAGTTACTTAATTACTAGAGTAATTGGTCACTTGTGTACTCACAATCAGAGGCAAATGCCTGATTCCCACTGCGAACAGCTGGTGTTATTATTTTTTTAAAAGAATTTCTACCTGAAATTAGAAATTGCCACCCAAATCGCAGGTGCAAAAAATGATTTGCCTAAAATTTGGGCAGAATCAATTTCTCATTTTGATAACAGGAACTAGTAATTGAGAGAAAATAAATAATGAGTGTGGTTTCTGTGACCTTAAGAAATCTCTGCAGGAAATAATGAAAGGCAATCGTACCAGGGATGTGGTGAAGGGAGAGAAAGGAAGAAAGGAAGATATAGTGGAAGGAAAGGAGATAGAGAAACAGATGAAAGAGAGAAGGAGAACCAACAATTCTAAGAAAAATAATACCACCTTATCAAAATGTGCATGCTACCTTACCAAAGCATGCCTGACTTCTATCATTTAAATCACAACTGCAAGAATGAGGCTCAAGCGATCAATGTCTTTTCCCAGATAACAGAGAAGGAGAATGCTTAACATCCCACTATATTTTTTTGTTCTTAAAAACTACCACCTCCATGCCTGAAGGCTTTTCTCCCCCTAAAGATGTCGTGGGGCCTGGGGAACCACTTAAAGTTCCTTGCCATGCTTGCCCAAGAAACACAAAGTGTTGGTGAAGTATAAACAGAGAGCGCTTTTTCTTTGACCCACTCTGCAGTGTGATGGGGTAGTGTTGTTAGTTTATGTGAGAGAAAATAGCATAGGCTTTCTGAAAAAAAGTGGAATTGGATTAGGGCCTTTGTGCGCGCCTCAATGCTGAGGGGAATTAGCAAGAGTTGTAGGCACTTAAAGGGGCCCTCATGCTGAAGCTTATCCCAGATTTTGCACAATAAACATTTGAATATCAACAGTGTTTTGCAACTTGCAGCACTAATGTATAAACTTCTCTCTTTTGAAACTCCCAAATCCTTCCAAATGTCTGTAACACCCTCTACATAAACATATAGGAGCTAGGGTAGAAAACACCTAGTCAATGATGTAAGTCTGCTTTTAAAAAGATCTTTCTCCTTTTCCATCTTCAGAATCTAGAATGTTTTATAATGGTTCGTTGGTTTAAGGACTTTAGTAGTTGCTCTATTTAATTTTAATCATTCCATTTTCTTTCAGGCTTTGCATTCTGATATGGGGGAGGGGGAGTGTCCAGGAATGGATAAGGATGTGTGGTTGAGTTTAGAACTGTTTCACCAAGATTTTTGTTGTTGTTGTTTTAAATATCGGACTCCTTAAAGAGTCTTTTGTTTTAGAAAGAATCCTTCTGAGGGTTTCAAAAGTAAATTCACCTCTGCAAGAAAAGAATGATTTTGTCTGTTAAAGTCTGCTGACTACCTCATTGGGAATCCACATATTCGAGCCAGTTCCCACCCTGAAAACTAATCTGATACTCAGTCATCCTAACTGAAGACAGTAGGCTGATTTTGTAGTAACAGCGTCCAACATCAAACAGTTATTTGATGTTCCTGACATTAAGCAAGCTCTATTTTTCTCTTTAAAAATTTCAAACTCCCAGAAGTGAATTCAAAATATTGTAGAGCCTTGACGGAGGGTGAAAGGCATTAATTTCTCTCTTCTGAAATCGATCAGCAGACAGACATAATATTTTGTTTTCTGAGAACAGGATATTTGCTTTTGGTTGCTGGTATAGCAGAATTCTTCCCTTCAGTTCTTTGTGTAATCCATTATAGCAATGGTGTCACTTTATAAGATTTGATGCTCTTAATTTTGTACTAAAGCAAACACTTGGGATGCAAGCACATTTTTCATCAAAATCTACATCAGCAGTTTATGGAAGTTAATGAATAAACGGATCCCCTTCTTGCTTTCCAGCATGTGTTATCTAGAGATGATTCTAAGCAACTCAGCCTGGCGGTAATGTATTCTATCCAATTGAGGAGTTTGCAGGAAAATATACCTACAGTGACCCAACAGAGTAGTAAAACACTTGTTTGGAATTATTTTTTGTAACTGTGCTCATTTCATGCCTGAAAAGACGGTGGTAAAAATCTCATTGCACCGGGGGCTGGTTGGGGGGCTGGGGGGAATGAAGACATAACTGTTCTGCCCAGCTCTGAGGCATGTTGAAGCAGTTTGCCTATTGAATTTGATACAATGATGTGTAGATGAATAAAGTTATCTCCGGTTCTGAATAGGATGGTGTCAGTGGGAGGGTAAGAAGGGGGGAAACTTGGAATCTGAAAAGAATTCTTTTTTTTTTCTTTTTCTTAAGAAAAAAAAAAAAGAGAACTTGAAGGTCAGGGTCCAGCTGCCGGGCAAGAGTAGAACACAACAAAATGCTGGACAGGCCTAAATAAAGACAACTATAGACACCCAGACACACATATTGCAAAAGTTGCTTGCTTCAAGTAACTAATGTATTAACATATATTTCTATAGGCAGAGAGCTATTTTTTCCCTTTAGGCTGTCTTAGACTGTGATGAAAACGTAGGAACATCAAGAGCATCTGTAAAAATTACAGCTTTAATGAAACAGATGAAACAGGCCATCAAAGGTAGGAGAAAAGAAGAAATTCTAATGATTATGGCTTAATTCTAATAGATTATAATTATTGTGATTGGTATGAGCCAGTTTCTGACTGACATTCCATTTTCCCCCATTTAAGCTTTCATTTAAAAGGGGGTAGCAGGGTGGCCAGGGAAAAAAACTAACAGCCACTAATTATTCTGCAGGATTTGCTGCTTAACTCAATACAAGGCCTTTAATCAAATAGAGTAAAGAGATAAAACCTTTAAATGTGAATCATCACACAGATACACACTTTTCCTTATCCTGTTCTTTTTATATTGGTTTGAAAAGTTACATTTTGATTTCTAGCCATTCCAGTTCTGCGATATAAGGAGATGATCTGAAGAATTTTCGGGTGGTCAGATGGATTATGACTAAAAGGTTGGGAAGTTTATGATAAGTCAACTTGATCATCTAATAAATGTCTGTTGTCTGTTCTTACTGCTGTTGATTGCTTTTTTATTTCTATTCAAATATGCTGTTATTTTCCAAGAAGTACATTAATGATTGTTAAACACTTATTTTGGTTCAGATGATGCTCATCTGTAATCTGATAAGTTTTTTAGAAGACAGAGAGAATGAGAAAAAAGGAGATGGGGGTAGGATAGGGGAGGTGCAGCCTAAAGGGTCTGAAAAATATTAGTTCCCACTGTCATGTTACAGCTGTTTTTTTTTTCTAGGGAGATGTATCAACAACAACAAAAAAAAAACTCAAAAATCAAATTTTAGATTATATACATATATTTATTGATTTTTACTTTCATCTTAAGATATTTTAGGGAAATCTTCTCTCCTACCAGATTGACATTAAGATTGACAACATGCTACATAAGAGTTTTGTTTCTCTGTATCTTGCAAATAGTGTGGTGAATTAGTCAACTATAATTATGCCCAATCATGGAAAATCAACATGAACGAAAATCTTATTTTCTGTATTTTGGCCTCAGAATTGTGTAAGTCCAGAGCAGAAACCTGAACTTACAACTGTAAATATTAACGTATATTCTTGAAAGGATATTTTCATAGAAATTAAATTTTATTCAATACTCACACTACAGGGAAAAGTGTCTTACAAGTTGAAAAGTATTTCACATCAATGAAAAATCATGAAAACACTAATAATCATACATAATAACCTGCATTATCTTATGAGCTTGCATTACAATCTTGCATATTTCCACATTTTATCAAGGTCATTTATACTAGCGCCTCTTCTTCCATTCTGTAATGGAAAAAAAGGAAACAGGAACGATCTGTAGATTTAACTGGGTTAAGCTATAGGGTGGCATCATTTTTTATTCCCGACAGTTGTTCTGTACTTCTACCAAAAAAAAAAAAAAATTGGATGAGTTTCTGCATCCTGCATGTTGCCATTAGGCTATTGACACCCTATTGTGTGGTTGAGAGAGGTAAAGTAACCCAGGAGATTATTCAGAATGTGAGATTGTAAATGTTTCTTAAAGATGTCTTTACAGAAATTATAGCTTCTCTCGTGTGGTCTTCCAGGCTGCAGTGTACAGCCCTGGAGTTGCAGTTGTTAAAGGCAGGATTGGTAGCATGCTGTGTTTAATGCAACTCTTACCAACAACTCGCAGAGATTAGGAGACTGGCAGAATGATGTCAATGGAGGTTTAAGGGCTCTGCTTTCTGAAGTTGTTCGGAGTTAATAATTAATGAAAATCTTTCTTTGATGGCTCTTTTATATTTGGATGCAGCTGCCTGAAAATCAACCACAAAGGAAACTTGATTTTGTTTGTCATTAATTTTGACTTTGCTTAACAAATGTTTTTTGTGCGCATCATAGCCTTCCTAATTTGGCCTCGGTTTAATGTGGAGATGAAATCCTTGATTAACAAAACTGTTTTAATTTTCAGGGATTGGTGACAGCGTTTTTTCACAGAGTTAGTACGTTCTCAGTAGTTTTGAAATCTTTCAGATGGGCTCAATCCAAGTAACAGTTCAGTGGTGATGCTAATTTTCATGCAATATGTTCACAGAGGAGTTCCTACGCTCATGCAGTGTAAGAATTTATTGAGTTCCCTTAGCATATGAGTACTTACTCCGATATTTTCTCTTATGCCATATTTTTAAAGGCAAGAGGGAGAATTACATAATTACCTACAATATGCAAATGCTAAATGTCTTCTCTATACACTACTCCTGTCAAATACTATGCAACAGTTTGGCCAAATGGACATGGAAGATATTAATTGAGAAAAAATTAAACTTTGTAGTATATCCAGGTTTAAAGGCAGCCAAACAAACTGTTGCCATAGGATACACGCAATTTACCAGGATTTGTATTTGCACCAAATCTAGTTGGTCTCAAATAACTCAGTATGGTCTTCAAAATGAAACAGCAAATTTACTGTTTGTATTATGTGTATTGGATATACTTTGGTAGAACCATACTTAAAGTCATTTCAAATGTCTTTTTTATGCCAAAACAAATCCTGTTGACTCATTTCCAATTTCTAATTATATGAATAATTATTTCTGAATCCCACAGTTCTTCTAAATAGCATCTATTTTAATAACTGCAATTGATACTTCCATCAGTTAATATACTGTCTTGCTTCAACAAATAACTAAACATCTGCTGGTCACATTTACTGTCACTGAGTAAATGATTTTATTTAAAAGAAATCATGTAAATTAGAGAGAAGGACAGACTACACAATTTTCTCTTTTTCACTAGCAGAATACATTCCTTTCCCTTAAGAACTGTTTTTAATATCTGAAGAAAATCATCATTTGCCATATTTGCTTTCTGTAACAAGGTTAGGGAATGAAATTCTATTCTAGAAAAATAATATAATAATAAATCCTATTTGAATGAGGATATTCTTTAATGTCCCAACTGTTGATATTTAATGAGGCAACTGGGGTAGTCGAGATCTTTAATATTTGTTGGTACTGGTGCTTAATTTTGCTATGGTATGGTATGTTATGTTATGCTCTATTATCTAACTATAGCCATAGAAGTTTATCAAAGTTTTCTGTCCCTAAATCTCTAACTGTTAAGGAAAGGAGACTAGATGCTTTTAACAATATTTTTCTAAAAAAATTTTTTTCCTGCAAGCATTTACAAGTCTTTCTCTCAGCCCTTTCTAATAGCTACAGATGGCATGCTTTAAAAAAAAATGGAAGCCTTCTTCATCATTTCGACTTCTCAGTGCTATCGGTGATCTCCTATAATTGATAAGAGGATCTCCCACTTGTTTCTGTCGGACAGATGTCAGGCGCAAAATCTGCAGACCTAGTGGGGTCATCATACACTTGTTCATGTCCTTACCTCTTTTCACTGAACAGGTTAGAAAAAGAAACTGTTACTGTCTTTCTGGATATGTGATTACTACTTGGGTTGGACTTGACAACACCTCGGAAAGATGTGTCAAAAAGATAGGGGGACCACTTATATTAAAGCTTCCAAACCAAAATACCAAAAGGTAACAAGGTAACTAACACAAAGACAGTGGAGAAAATAGGGGGAAGAATTATTTTAATCAGTGTAGTCAATGATACCGTTTAAAAAAAAAAAAAAACTTTCATTTTTAAAAAAAGAAAGCAAAAGTTAAAGATTTTTTTAATGAAAGGTTTTTTTTGCAATTTGGAAATTAAGTCAATCATACAGTTAATACGGAAATGCTTTTTAAAGAACTGTGACACTTGTTGCCAACGTTTTCTTTTCACAACATCTTATAATCACACATGAAAAGATACATTTTTGTTTTTGTAGTGGTAATTATCAGATCAATATTGCACACATGATCATGACTGTTCTATGATTGGTTTTGTGTTTCCAATATTAAAGACTTTTAGTACCTTATGTAGAAAAGGAAAAAATAAAGAACACTGGCATAAAAATAGTGACTATTATCATCCCTGATTTAATTCTATTGAAGTTCCTCTTTAGCTAAAAATTGAAATGTCCTTCTTACTGTTTCTGTCAAGATACATAATTTATTTCATTGTCAGTTTCCAAATTGTCATACATTTTCGAAGGCTAAAGAAAAATTTATTTAGTAGAAACGTTTGCCATTCCAGATTATTCAGGGAAGAAGTCACAAATTTAACAATGTGTATATCTTCTAAAAGAGATTATGCATATATTTAAGAAACAGAAAGCTAAAGCACTACCTGATTTTTATATTTTTTAATCTTGAGAAAGCATACCATGACATTGGAAATTATTCTTGCTGTTGATTACAACTTTACCAAAAAAGTATGAGCATCTTTAAATACATTATCTCTATGTTGACTAGATCAAAATTCAAATCTGCAACTCACTAGCTTTAATCAGAAATACACTTTCAATGGCATAACACCAAAACTGAGAATATATACCTCATGAAAAATGAAAGGCTAAACCACATTCACTCCAATAGCTTTAAACTATGACAAGATTAAATATTGTTTTCCTTAAATTGATTTTATGTGTTCCTGCTGTTTTTACTGAGTCCTTCGCTTTTGTACTTTGATTACGTTACCCTTTGCTCAAAAGAAATTCACTGCTGGAATATTAGAAAATGGAAAAAAACTGCACCATTGTTCCAATGTAATAGATATTGTTTTAGAATGTTTGTCCTTGAGTTTAAAATAAAAGATATGCTAATAAGTGCCCTATTCAAGACTTAACTCTCCTACACTAAGAAGCTTGTTTTCATTTGATGAAAACTATTAATGCTAAAACAAAAATAGTTTTGAATTCATTTATAAGGGATATGCACCTACCTCTTTAGTTAAAATCAGTGATCCATTAAGGCTTTCTAGCTTTTTTCCAAGCTGTGAGCATACTGAGTATTTAAGTATGAATAAGAGTGAAGGTGGGGGGTAGGTTTAGCTAAATAAAAGATTGCTTGATATCTTGGGGTTCTTTGAAGAGTTTTATAGGCTTAGAGTTCACAGTTTGAATGAATGACTTTTTTTAACTTTTATATATGGAAGTTTGTTAACCTGCATTTCAATTATTGAATAATTAATTATACTAATTACCTTTGTGAAAAAATTTGCACCATGAGCAACCTAAGCTTCAGTCATAAATTAAAGCTTATAGAATTGATATTGAAGTAATTTAAATTGTCCTAGGATGTCAGTGATATTTATTTTTCACCAAAGAATGTTCACTTTGCATTAAAAAATATGGAGATACTCTGGAATATTAGCTTAGTATTTATCAAACAAGATATGTAAATGTTAAACTATCAAAATACTTTATGCAAAAAGGCCAGATATTTACCTGTTATATAATTTTTGCTTTGAGGATTTCTAAATATTGGCAATCAAAGAAAATAAAATATGTATACATTAAATGCATTCTTATGAGGAAAACTGATTTCTATTTCAAGAAATTAGTTAAGAAACAAGGAAGAGTCCATCGCAAAACAAATGCCAATTTATCATCGGAAATATTGCCTTTTTAAAAAGCAGTTTAGTGGAATTAATATATACCAGAAATTCTATACATTAAAGAAAGAAAATTTGTCATTCTTTAATAAGTGTTTACTACCTATTTTTTTAATTCTTATTCTTTATTTACCTGAGAATACTTAAATAAGTCTTCAAAAGCACTAACAAAATCAATTGAATCTTTCAGATGTCTATGAAATACTTTCAGTAACAAAAATAAATAGAGGCAAACAAAGTACATATGGGCCAATACTGACACAAACCAATGAGAAACAGAAAATTCACTTTTATTCTGTTCGCATTTTTTTCCTCCTAGCAAAACTCTCTGCTACAGTATTTCTTTTTAAGAAAAAACAAAATTAAGATGCCAAACTTTTCCCTGGTTTATTTATTAACCATGATATTAACTCAGAATTTTAATACATCTTTTTTAAAAGTATCTAAATCTTTATTAACTACAACTGATGTTTGGTCTGTATAAAGGATCTGAAGTGTAGAAATAAGTTCAATAGATAAAAATGAGTAAATTAAAGTTGTCACTCAAAATGTTGGCTTATTTTTAATCCAATGGTTCCAGATATACTCAAATCACTTTATTAGATTTTATTATTATGGACTATAGAAACTGAAATAGTAATACTTTATTAGAATTTTCTAAAACAGAAAACATTTTAAAATAATAAATGATTTAAAATAATAAATTATAAAATCAAAACCAAGCCCATAAATCATTACTTTCTCTGCACTTCCTGATACTGCCTTTAGAAATGACTATTACAATATATTAAACATATTAGGGCAAACAATTTCTAAGATATTGCTTTACTTTTCTACAATATTATCTTACCTCCCACTCTCATTGCCCTTGAAATATATATATGTGAGATATATATATGTGTTATATATATATGTGATTATATATGTGTTATATATATATGTGATTATATATGTGTTTTATATATATGAGTTAAATTTTATTACATGGAATTATTAATATGAAAGGCACATTTTTATAAGTTAGAATGTAAAAATTATACTATCATTTTAAAATACCTCTAATTCTGACAGCCCATGTAAAAATTGTGAAATCTGCATGAGATTTGTTTTATTTTTATTGTATTACAGTCCACAATCAAATAGAAATGTATTCAGATGTGTCTAAAATTAACCTTCTATAAATATAAAAATATTGACAGGGGAAAATAAAGCTCTACTATATTAAAATAAATAAGTAATGTATTGTTAAACTCTACTTACCATAATTTATTTTAATACTTTTAAAATAGACCTTAAATATCTAATCAACGGCTTTGATTCAATTAATTTCAGTACAAGTATTTAAATAAGTCACAAAAACTTAAACATAAAAATATTAAGTACATTATTCTGAGTTCTATTTCATTTAGGTATAAAACTTAAGAAAAACATACTTCTTCAAAATGAATTTAAACAAATAATAGTAGAATATTTAACACAGTATTTGATTTAATGAAAAATTACTTGCAAAATGGCAAAAATAAAGGGCAAAAAAAGAATTTCAATTTCTTCTGGAAATTTAAATTACTAAAATAAAAGACTCATTGTTTATATTGAAACACTATAATGTGTATTTTAATTTTAAATTTAAAAACTTTAAAAATACCATCATAGTTTTTTTATAAGTGAAGTTTCTTTAGCATTAAGCTATGAAAAATAATAACTATGTCTTGTGTTTAAGCATAAACTGAGATGAATTCTTTCATATTTTTTAAAACCTAAGGTATAGACATAATTTAATATAATCAAATACATATATTTAGTGTTGTTAGTTTTGAATTATTTGGATGCAAATTATATATTCTTACCTGAAAAGCTCAATTTTTAAGGAAACTTAACTCAATTTTTAAATAAAAATATTTTGCACTAAAACTTGGAACTATTTTGCTTTATTTTAGTGGCCTGTGCTAACTTACTATTTATAAACCTTTTGAAATCTTTACAAACTGTAACCAGCACCTGTTATACATAAAAGTATTGGTCACCACTTTGTAGTAACTAAAGGAGGGGTAAAAAAATCTATCTATTTTTACTGTAATTCATATTGGTTTTATTTTAATGATCTTCCAATATGTGCAGATTGAAATCATTAAATAGTCCTTTATACCAAACCCTACATTCAAAAAAGAGTTATCAGATACTTGAATTATGATTTATGAAATTTTTTAGATTTGTCAAAAGACAACATAATGAGAATCATAAATTGCTACCTCATTTATTTGCTTAGATTTCAGTTACATACAATTTTTTTTTAAATAACACCAATTTTCTTAACTTTAACTTTTTCTCATGTTAGAACATCTTCATTATAAACTAATCTGAGTTATTTGGTCAGGAATAGATTATATAGTAATGAAAAAGCATATTCTAGAATGAAAAATAGAATAGGGCCTTCCAGAAATAAAAAAGGCAATTAAATCAAGAGGGAGTTTTCTGAGATCATAAAGGATAAAAGCTCCTTGGGTTATAATACAGTTGTTTTTAAAAAACTTTTACTAATATGTTATTAAAATGCTGAGTGATTTTATGTGTGTAGACATGTATGCATGCATGCGTGTGTGTGTATATATATATGCATATGTGTATAGGTATATTTGCAACAGAGAATCTTTAGCTTTTAAAGAGTAAAAATATTTTACATGTCAACAAAAGTAAGTAAGTCTGGATGAAATAACAAATCTTTTCAGACATTTTATTGAACTGAAGTTAAATGACCTCATTGTTGTGCACCTTCCTTTGGAGCACATGATGAATAGATAGATTTACAAAGTAAAAATTTGAATTGAAAACACATCATTACTTGAGCTAAAGACTTTTCTGATTAATTTAGTTTACTGATTTGGAGCCTATTAAACAAAGAGAAAAGTTCGTTGTTTTCAAAGTACTGAATTGAGGTTTATCATTATTTTGATTAGGCCACCCTACTATGATAGGGCAATGTAATCAGAATGTTGAATTAAGTCAAGCTCTAGTCTAAAAAGAATAAACTGTACTCATCGGTAAATGTTCTTAATAGGAATCTTGAAAATATTTCATTATTCCTAATTTAATTAAGAGGGCTTGAACAGTTAACTATGGCCCACATTCATACTCAAGAATATAGTATAAGAAAAGCCATAAGAAATGGTGCAGAGAGTCATTTTTCATACCTGATTTCATACCTGGCTTTTTTTTTTCAAATGAAAATTAGGCTTATTAACTTTACAAGCGCTCATTTTGTATACAGTTCTGAAACTTTACAATGTCATGGGCTACATATTACAGATAGAAACCTGTTTAAACCAACATGTTAATTAAACATTAATTTATAAATATTTATACTGGGTTTATGCTAATATGAAGTTCAATCATATTGGCCCTATAAATATAAATAATGGATGCACAGACCTCTCAATCTATGTACCTCAGGAGTGGTATGTAACATTCATGAGAATGTCTATAGACAAACATTGTTGCCCATTTTTCTCACCTATGTGCAATATTATCGTACTGGGGAATAAAAGAAGCCACAGCACTAGAGATAATGCAGTCAAACACTCAGCACAATGCCAGGCACATCGTAAGCGGTGCAAAGATGGAAGGCGTCATTAGCATTATTACCAGAAGGTCCCTCTCCCTAATAGCACTATGTCATTATCGCCCAGAAGAAGTTCACTCCTGGCACACATCTTCAAAGTAATTCCTCATACCAGCCACACGTTATCAGTATAACATGCATTGCCACTAGGGCTATACATAGCATTAGGAACAGATTGGTGCAGGGTGAATGAATTTCAGATGAAATATATGAAAAAGACATGGGAGACAATTCTGTAGTAGAAAGTACACATAGCCATAAACGAGAGCTGGTGCCCTAACACAATCCACAGCCACATTGGATTGTTACACACGTGTTATACACCCTGTTGCCAATGTGTACAATAGAGGATTTATACAAGAAATTGCACAGTCACATTTTAAACTTTCCTCTACTTGATATCTTGGTTTGCTTAATTTAAACTTCATGCACTACTTCTTTCTCTCTAATAAAATGGTGAGGGAGCGCTCTAGTAGACATGCAGGCAAAGGGTATTGAGTCATGCAATCCATTTGGTGCCCTTTCTGATACATTTGCTCTGAGTGGCAGAGCAGGGTGAAGAGATGGAGCCGTGTGTGTGATCCGATGAGCTTGGCGCAACTGGGGGTGGCTTCTCTAGGCAGCTAAATTAAAAACCTCCCTGCAATTTGGATCTTAATCACCCCCTCCGAGGCTGTAATTGGCGATGGTCACTTAACTCTTTCTCTCCTTCTAGACTTAAATGTGCAGTGTTCCTTTACATCCATGTGTTTATTCGATCTCTCCAAGAGGATTCTAATAGCACTGACCACAGAGCCACCCCCAATGGCGTCTTAAGACAAAGGGCTTTTGGCTATGTCAGATCTCACCAGTCTAATGCGCGTGATTCTTTTCCCTTCTCATTTTGAATAAAAGAGCAGTGACACCTTGAAAGTAAAAGTGGCAGATGTTTTGACTCTTTCAGATGTTTGTAATAAAAACCCACATTTATAAAATAACACGATTATATTATTTAATACATACATTGGACCTACACTGGGTTGAATTAAAATGAAATTCTTTAAAAATTGAAGAGCACTATTTTACAAATAGAGAAATAAAGATCAGGCTGCAGATAATCTAATGTTAAAAAACAACTCTACATGTAAGAACACCTGATGGTACTTTAAAGATGCTCAATAAAACCAAAGCAAGTCTATTTGAAACTGAGAGTGCTTGCTGCATTGTTCTCTTGTTTGTATTTTCTTTTTCTCACTGAGGTATAAATTTTTAAGAGTTACAGGCAATCTAGGATGATTCTAGAAGGTGCGCAAACCCCGGTGCAGTCTGGAAGATGATTGTAGGGGTGGCGTGGAAGATTAACTCAGTTTAATAAATACTGGGCTGTGGCAGGCACAGAAGACACACACGCGAATGAGGCTCACTCACCGCCTAGAGGAGCCGAGGCGTTCACTGTCCCTTAAGAGAGTGGACAGTCAAAGGGACATATCACTCAAATTGTGATTTAAGCATGCACTAGCAGAACCACACACAAGATACAGATGAGAGAGGCACAGAGAGCCCAGAGGTGGGCCAAGAGTCATAGAGAAGTCCATATTTCACCCAGTAAGAGACCTTAGAAAGAAAAGGCAGCCTCTCTCACATAGCCGCACTTTAATTGATACAACTGAGACTTATAAAGTTGCCTCTATGAGCAAAATGATGGTCTAAGCAGGACTGGGGCTTCCCACAATGACCCGAGAGTGGAGGGGCATGGGTGTGTTGGTGGAAACCCAAGTGGCTTTCTCTTTCTTGAACCCTGGTTCCAGGGTACGAAAGCATTTGGGCTGGAAGGAGCAAGAGACGGAAGTGCTGTTGGATGACAGAGTCAGTTTCTCTGCCCAGGGAGAACAATTCTCTGTCTCGGATCAGCTCACCTATTACTCAGAAAGCATATCGTGAATGCAGAACCACAGCGGACTCTGCTTTTTCTGGGAGAGAAGAATGAGAATGTAATTTTCCAATTCATTTTGAAGACGGTCCTCAGTCACACTCAAGAGACAAGCCAATCCAACTGGAGGGGAAGTTACAAAGCTGCATCTAGCCCTGTCCTGGGAATTGGCGGGGAGGGTGGCCCGATGGCTGGGAGCTAATGACCATCATTATCTTTAACAACTACTGACTTTGTACAACTAAAGTGTGACATTATGCCTGCGCATTGCATCTACTGTGTGAGTTTAAATCACTGACACTCTTCATTTTTTTTTCTGGTTTTACAGACTAAGAACTGTGTGAGCCTGATATATTTACAAATTCCCATCAGGACCTGCAGCTTAATCTGGTGAATATTTGAGGTGAACAAAACCAGAGGGTCACTTTTTTCTTTCTTTTCCTCAGAAGAGGAAACTGAGGCCAAAGAAGAAATGACTTGCCCAAATTAGCAGCTTTTGACTGGCAAAGGTGGGACTGGAACCCACATGGCTGTGATCCTAGTTCAGTACTTTTTGCACAACACAAAAAGCTCTTGTTGCCACTATGATTACTACTAATAACACATTCATTTAGCCCATGCAGAGCCAGACACTCTCAAGAGATATGAGGGTAAACCTGTTGTAATTTCAGCCTCAAAGAACCTGTAGTCCATTAGGGTGGCAGAGACATAAGTGGAAATGTCAGTGGAGTATCTAGCTGTGTATGGCCCTGGCTGGGCCTGAATAGATAAAGATAAGGACTGTGTCAATTATCACTTCTCATATTCTAGTTTCTGCTCCTTCCCTGACCAGATATTGTGGGGTAAGATCTTAACTGTTCAACACAGGGTACTAGGACTCCCCTAGTGATGCAGACAATACGTGAACATGCATTTATAGCATCTGCCTGGAGACACAAAGGTAGGCACAGGCACAGCCCATCCTTGGATATGGAAAGAGGCCCAAGCCTCAAAGCCACAGGTAGTGCTGATGCACTTCACAAAATAGATAAACAGTGACTGTGGCCTCATGTGTGGTGTTCAATCATGGAACAAACTGTGAAGACATCCAAGAGCAAATGGCTCCTGACACTGGGTATACTCAGTGCACCGGTTTCCCGCCTTCTTCCCACCACCCTGGGTCTCTTGTTCTACATAGCTGCAGAAAATGCAGGACAACAGCTGCACAGCCGCACAAAACACACCACATGAGAAGAGCCCTGAGCAAAACAGCTCTCTGCTCTCCATCCTACTGTGTAGCACACACTTGAGATTATTGATGCCAAGTACTTTCCTTCAGGAATTTTAAATGTCTTCCCACTGAGCAGCAAATCATATAATATCCAGAGTCCTGATGTGAGCAGCATGAGTTTCTCGGGGCTTTGCAGGAGACATATGGAAGTGATGTTACCTTGTTCACAAGTTGCCAGCCCAAATCCATGGACCACTTCTTCCTTAGAGGGTATGTACTTCTTTTCTGAAAGGTTTGCTTTATGACAATTATTTCTCAGGGTATACAGGCCAGCCAATAAGTAAGTTGTCTACAAGGCTCCCTGGTGAGGAAGGTGATGGTGGGCATTAGCCTGGAGAACTGTCCAGATGGGATACTTCCCTTGCAGACTGGTAACAGGCTATGTGTATCCATTTCCCCTCCCTAGGCCATGTTAGAAACTGATGCTCAAAGTCAGCATCTAATAAAGGAAATTGGAGAGCCACGGCAACAATATGGCTTCCAATGCGTGAGCATGAAATTTCACCTAAAGGGAAGACCGGAGACAGGGGCTGCTGTTCACAGCTGCATACCAGGGTTCTCTGTGGCTTGGTGTGACAAATGCTATTGTTGTAAGATGTTTCTAGAAGCATGGGGAAGAAGTTTTTACAGTAGTCTCCATGTGACTAAAGAACCTTTGGATGTAGGCTCTGGGAGGGCGGAGTTTGCTGCTGCATTGCTCACTGCTGCACTCCCAGAAAATAGAACAACCTGGAACTCAAGAGATGTCAATAAACTGGCCCATCCCCTCCCCTCCCCCATCCAGGATACATTTGATCCAAGATCAGAGCATCCTTATAGACCCCACATATGAGTTCAACCACGTATTATTAGTCTTCCTGTGTCTGGTTTATTTCAGTTTAAATACCCTCCACATACACCCAGTTTGCTGCAAATGATAGAATTTCATTCTTTTTATGACAGAATAGTATATCATTGTGTATATATACCATATTTTCTTCATCCTGTCACCTATTGATGGACACAAAGATATTGACTCTATATCTTTGCTATTGCAGATAGTACTGCAATAAACATGGGAGTGCAGACATCTCTTTGACATACAGATTTCATTTTCTTTGGGTAAATATCCAGTAGTGGGATTGCTGGATCATATAGAAGTTCTACTTTTAACTTTTTGTAAAACCTCCACATTATTTTTCATTATGATGGCTGCATTAATTTACATTTCCACCAACAATATATAAGGGTTCCCATTTTTCCACCTCCTTGCCAGCATTTGTTAGGTTTTTGTCTTCTTGATAATAACCTTTCTATTTGGGGTAAAGTGACATCTCACTGTGGTTTTTATTTGCATTTCCCTGATGATTAGTCATTTGAACAGTTTTTTCATATGCCTGTTGGGCATTTGTTTTTCTTTGTATGTCTTCTTTTGAGAAATAGCTGTTTAGGTCTTTTGCCCATTTTTAAATCAAATTATTTGGTTTTTTGCTATTGAGTAGTTTGAGTTCCTTTTATGTTTTTGATATAAACCTCTTGCCAGGTGCACAGTTTGCAAATATTTTCTTACATTCTGAAGGTTGTCTCCTCACTCTGTTGTTTTCTTTGCTGTGCAGAAACCTTTTAGTGTGATGTGACCCCATTTGTCTGTTTTGCTTTTATTGCCTGTACTTTCGAGCTCTTATCCAAAAAAATCTTTGCCCAGACAAAATGTCATTAAGCATTTCTCCTGTGTTCTTTTCTACATATAGTAGTTTTATAGTTTCAGGTCTTATATTTAAGTCTTTTTTTTGGGGGGGGAGGGGGAAGAGTCTCTGTCACCCAGGCTGGAGTTCAGTGGAGCAAACTTGGCTCACTGCAACCTCTGCCCCCTGGGTTCAAGTGATTCTCCTGCCTCAGCCTCCCCTGTAGCTGGGATTACAGGCACCTGCCACCACACTCAGCTAATTTTTGTATTTTTAGTAAAGATGGGGTTTTGCCATGTCAGCCAGGCTGGTCTTGAATTCCTGACCTCAAGTGATCCACCCACCTCAGCCTCCCAAAGTGCTGGGGTTACAGGCATGAGCCACTGTGCCCTGCTTCTTTAACCTATTTTGACTTGATTTTTTAATATGGTGAGAAACAGAGTCTAGTCTTATTCTTCTTCATGTAGATATCTAGGTTTCCCAGCACTATTTATTAGAGACTGTCCTTTCCCCAAAGTGTGTTGTTGGTGCCTTCCTTGAAAATCAGTTGGCTGTGTTCTCTATTCTGTTCCATTGACCGATGTGTCTATTTTTATGCCAATACCATGTTGTTTTGGTTAATATAGCTTTGTATTATATTTTTTAAAGTAAGGTAGTGTGATGCCTCCAGCTTTGTTCTTTTACCTCCAGGTTGCTATGTCTATATTGAAGATCTTTTGTGATTCTATACAAATTTTAGGAATGTTTTCTCTGCTTATCTGAAGAATGTCATTGGTATTTTATTTTTTGATTGTTAATTTATTTTGAGATGGGGTCTTGCTCTGTCACCTGGACTGGAGTGCAGTGGTGCAATTCTATCCCACTGTAGCCTGGAACTCCTGGGCTCAAGCAATCCTCCCAACTCAGTCTCCCAAGTAGGTGTGACTACAGTAGCTGGGACTAATTATTTCTGTCTTGTTTTGTAGAGATGGGCTCTTTCTATGTTGCCTCAAGTGCTCTCAAACTCCTGGGCTCAACCAATCCTCCCTGCCTTGGTCTTTCAAAAGGCTTGGATTACGGGGCAAGTCACCATGCCCAGACATTATTGGTATTTTGACAGTAGTTGCAATGAATCTGTACTACTGCTTTGGGTAGTATGAACAACTTCAGAGTATTTATTCTTCCAGTCTACGAAAATGAAATATCTTTCCATTTATTTGTTTCCTCTTTAATAGCTTTCACCAATAATTTATAGTTTTCTTTGCTTGTAGAGATCTTTCACCTCCTTGGATAAATTTATTCCTAGATATTTTTAATAGCTATTGTAAATGGGATTGCTTTCTTGATTTCTTTTTCAGATACTTTGTTATTGGTGTATAGAAATGCTGTTGATTTTTGTAGGTTTATTTTGTGTCCTCCAACTTTACTGAATTTATTTATTAGTTCTAACTCGGGTTTTTTTGGTGAAGTTCTTAGGGTTTTTGGCACATAAGATCATGTCGTTTGCAAACAGGGACAATTTGACTTCCTCTTTTCTAATTGGGAAGCCCTTTATTTATCTCTCTTCTAATTGCTTGGGCTAAAACTTCCAGTATGGTGTAGAATTAAAGTGGTGAAAGTAGGTAGGTGTCTTTGTCTTCTTTCAGGTCTTAGAGAAAAAGCTTTCTTTGTCATATATAGCCTTTACTGTGCTTAGGTAAATTTCTGCTATACCTAATTTTTGGGAGGCTTTTATTGTGAATGGATGTTGAATTTTATCAAATGCATCTTCTGCAGCTATTGACTAGATCATATAATTTGTGTTCTTGATTCTGTTAATGTGATGTACCATGTTTATTGATTTGTATATGTTGAACCATCCTTGCATTTCTGGGATGAAACCAGCTTGATCATGGTGAATAATCTTTTCAATGTACTATTGAATTCAGTTTGCTATTATTTTGTTGAGAATTTTTACATCTGTTTTAGTCAGGAATACTGACCTGTAATTTGTTGTTGTTCTTGTTATGTCCTTGTCTAGTTGTGGTATCAGGGTAAATGCTAGCCTCATAGAATGAATTTGGAAGAATTCCCTCCTCTTCAATTTTTTTGAAATAATTTGCAAAGGACTGACATTATTTCTTTCTTCCTTAACTATTTGGTAGAATTCAGCTGTAAAGCAATCACAGATCCTGGGCTTTTCTTTAATGGGAGACTTTTTCTTTCTTTCTTTTACTGATTCACCCTGTTACTTTTTATTGGTCTGTTCAGATATTCTATTTCCTTATGATTCAATTTTGGCAGGTTTCCTGTGTTCAGGAATTTATCCATTACTTCTAGATTTTCCAATTTATTGGCAAATAGTTGTTCATAATGGTCTCATATGATCATTTGTATTTCTGTCATATCAGTTATAATGTCTTCTTTTTCACCTCTGATTTTACGTTTTGAATCAATCTTTTTTTCTTAATTTAGCTAAAAGTTTATCAATTTTGTTAATCTTTCAAGAAACAAACTATTTTGTATTTATATTGTTTTATATATATTTACATCGTTTTATATTTTTTGTCTCCACTTATTTATTTCTGCATTGATGATTATTATTTCTCTCTAGTTTTTCATTTATTCTGTTTTTCTAACTCCTGAGGTGCAATGTTACATTGCTTATTTGAGACACTTCTAATTTTTTTATGTAGGCATTAACTGCCTGCCAATTTTCCTCTTAGAACTGCTTTTGCTGTGTCATATAAGTTTGGAGATGTTATGTTTCATTTTCATTTGTCTCAACAAATTTTTCTTTATAATTTTTTCATTAACTCATTTGTCGTTCAGGAGTATGTTGTTTAACTTCCATGTATTTGTGTAGTTTCCAAAGTTTTTCTTTAAGCATTTCTTGTAAAGTCAGTCTAGTGGTGGTGAATTCCATCCGTGTTCACTTGTCTGGAAAATACTTTATTTCTATTCCATTTCTGAAGGATTTTCTGGGTGTAGTATTCTTGGATGGCAGGGTTTTTTTTTCATTACCTTGAATATATCAGCCCATTCTCTTCTGGCCTGCAAGACACAAATATGCTGACAGTCTAATGAGGATTCTCTTCTATGTGACTTGAATGTTTTTCTTTCGCTGCTGTTAGAATCCTTTGTCTTTGACTTTTGACAGTTTGATTGCAATGTGCCTCAAAAAGAACTTCTTTGGGTTGATATAATTGGGATTTTTTGAGTTTCATGGATCTGGATATCTATATCTCTCCCATGACTTGGGAGGTTTTCAGATATTATTTTGTCAGATAAGTTTTCTGTGCCATTCTCCATCTCTTCTCCCTCTGAAATTTTCTTAATGTGAATATTTCTTTGCTTAATGGTATCTCTCATAAGTCTTATAGGCATTCTTTGCCCTTTATCATTCTTTTTTGTTTTTATTCCTCTGACTGGGTTATTTCAACAGACCTATCTTCAAGGTCAGAAATTCTTTTTTCCATTTAAATTCATCTTCTTTTGAAGCTCTAAATTTTGTTTAATTTTTTTATTGAAGTGTTCACCTCCAAGACTTCTGTTTGTTTTTTTAATGATATCATTATCTTTGTTGAACTTCTCATTCAGATCATAAATTGCTTTCCTGATTTCACTGAATTGTTTGTCTGTATTCTCTTGCATCTCACTAAGTTTCCTTAAGATTATTATTCTGAATTTTTTTGCAGGCAATTCATAAATGTGCCTTTCTTTGGAGACAGTTACTGGAGAGTTATTGTGTTTCCTTAATGGTATTGTGTTTCCCTACTTTTTCATATTTCTTGTGTCCCTGTATTGATAATTGTGCATCTAGTTGAATGGTCACCTCACCTTTTCCAATTTAACGAGTAGCTGTCATATGGAAAGGTTTTGGCTGCAGATGTCTCCTAGGATGTCAATTGGGTAGGGTGCATTGGCTTTGATTGCAGGTGGGTGCAGTAATGTAGTCTCTATGAAGTTTCTTCAGCTGTATTCAACATTACATCAGTGATGCCTGTGAATGCCTTAGTGGCCTAGCATACACAGGTTTATGTGGCTACTTCACTGGGTTGGGTGTAGCCCTGCCAGAGGCAAAAGCATTTAGGTTGATATCCCGAATCAAGCATTGAAGTCGGTGGCAACTTGGTAGTACCACCAAGATCCACATACTGGTCACTGTTTTTGTTTCTACTTGACCCCTGGGTGGTCAAGTCACGCCCTTTCCCCTAGTGTTTACAAGAAGTTAGTCTGCAATGGGCTTCCTGAGAAGTGTCTCAGGATGCTAGGGAAGCTGGATGACTGCCTCAAGTTTTGTTTTCCCCCTGAAGAAACTGTGAGCTGAAGGACATTTTCTTCATCTGAGATTGTGCCAACTTGGAGGAGGGGGCAGCACAGTTGGAGTAACACTGTTCTTTTTACCATTCAAATTCAGATTTCATTCAGTTCTACATACTATGTGGGTGTGTCAGGCTGTTTCTAGGTGTTACAGTTTTCAACAGAATGTTCTAGTTTGTGGGTAGTTGCTATAATAGTTGAACTTTCTGTGGTGAGAGGGGAGACTGAGATTTCCTATGTCACCATCTTGCTGCTGTCATTCCTCCCAATGGGCTTTTCTATACACAGGAAAACTCAAACCTTCTAGAGAAACCTTCCACTGAGAAATTGGTTACAACCATGTTTTCCCTAAATTGAAGGACAATACTGGCTCATTCAAACTCTTTACAACACACCTTCAATTCCTTAAATGATGAGATACTAAAGGTTGGGGTTGAATGCTGTTTGTCTCTCTCATATTTTCTAACTTCTGGCCTCACTACCCAAGGAAAGTGAGTAAACTGCAATGGACTTCAGGACAAAGATGCTAGACTTAATACATGCATCTGTTCCCATTAATAGACAATGAATGAAATTTGTAAAGAATCCTTGTAGATTTTTTTAAATCCACAAGAACAAGAAGAACTGAAGATGATACAATAGAAGCAAATTTTTCAAAGCTGAAAGGCAGATTGAAAAATGAAAATGGCTTAGCTGCCAGCAGAAAACAGAATCCTCATATAGCACGGGGAAAGCAAAAAACTGGTGACACATCCCAAAAAGTTCAACAATTAGTGCTATCATATAACTCTGAAAACGTATGCGAACGAGAGATGCTAAAACAAGTAGGGTTAAATAAAAGTGTGTTTAAAAAGAAGTCAAAAAGCCAGGGCAAACTGCTCCTCATCCACCAGGCAAAAATAATCATAGCTTCAGTCTTAGAAAAGAGTTAAAAAAGTATTTGGGCCGGGGGAACACCAGATTATTTGAGCATGGAACACCAGTCTTATTTGAGTGGGGTCATACGGAAACCGGTGGATGCGAATATTGGCTTGACTGCTGTGGAACCCACAGCTTCCACCTTTCATACCCCAATTTTCCCTGACCTTTCCCAACCTCTCTCTCTCTAGATCTCTCCCTTGTGGCTCCAGAATTTTAGCAGCTTCACCTCTAGGAAACAGATTAAAAGACATTTTTTTCCACAGGATACCACCTTCTCCCAAAAGGAAAGACTGAAAAATCCTAATGTGGTACCTTCCCCAACTAAGTGGCCCAGTCACATCACCCAAAACTTTACTTCCCAATAGGCAAGATCCAATAAGCTTTTAGAATCTCACTCTTTTAAATACTAAAAAACCAAGGAAAATTGCAACACTGGGAAAGTCTCTAGCATGAAAGATAGAGATGACAACACACAAAAAGAAAAGGCAACTTGGAAGGACAGAAATAGTCAAATAAACTCTCATTCCTATTCCCACAAAAATAAGAGAAAGTAATATAACAATGAGCGAAAAGAGGATATTATGTTTTAAAGAAGATTTTAGAAACCAAACTAAAACTAAAAGTCTTTTAGACATTGAAAGCATGATACCAGGGAGGACGATATTCAAGAGAAGGGTTAAAAATTAAAGACAAAAAAAATCTTAAAAAGCAAGGGAGAGACAAAGAAATAGAAATGGAAAAGTTATATGGAGGTACAAGACCAATATAGGACCTTCAGTATCTGAAAAACATGAGTTTCGGAATGAGCAAACAGAAATTAGAAGAGACTAGATCATCAATGAAATAATTCTAGAGATTTTCTTAGAATAAAAGGTCATTGGTTCCAGATAAAAAGGGTCCATTGATTGCCAAGCATAAAAGATAAAAATAGACCCACATTCCAGCACAGCATCATGAAATTTCAGAGCGGTGGGGACAAAGGTGAGAGCCTACCATCTGGGGATGGCAGACGATGGGTCATGTACTAAGAATCAGAAATAGAAGGCTTTGGACTAGAAGCTAGAAACCAATAGAATAATGTATTCAACCCTGGAGAGAAAAAAAAAATCATCCTAAAATTCCATGTCTTATCAAATTTAACAAATAAACACAAGAATGAATATAGCATTGTCAGACATGGTAGGACTCAAAACGTCTTCCTTCCTACACCTTGCTCAGGAACTCAGGAAGCTACCAGAGGATGTACACCACCAAAATGAGGTAGTAACCAAAAAAGGGAAGATGTAGGAGAAAGAGTGATATGGTTAGGCTTTGCGTCGCCACCCAAATCTCATCTGGAATTGTAATCCCCATAATCTCCGGCTGTCAAGTGAGAGACCAGGTGGAGGCAACTGAATTATGGGGACATATCCCCCATGTTGTTCTTGTGATAGTGAGGGACTTCTCACAAGATCTGATGGCTTTATAAAGGGTTCTCCCCCACTTAACTTGCCACTTCTTCCAGCTACCTTGTGAAGAAGGTGTCTTGCTTTCCCTTTGCCTTCTGCCACGATTGTAAGCTTTCTGAGGCCATCCCAGCCATGCTGCACTGTGAGTCAATTAAACCTCTTTCCCTTATAAATTACCCAGTCTCGGGCAGTTGTTTATAGCAGTATGAAAATGGACTAATACACAGGAAACAACAGGTGCTGGAGAGGATGTGGAGAAATAGGAACACTTTCACACTATTGGTAGGACTGTAAACTAGTTCAACCATTGTGGAAGGCAATGTAGTGATTCCTCAAGGATCTAGAACTACAGATACCATTTGACCCAGCCATCCCATTACTGGGTATATACCCAAAGGATCATAAATCATGCTGCTATAAAGACACATGCACACGTATGATTATTGCGGCACTATGCACAATAGCAAAGACTTGGAACCAACCCAAATGTCCATCAGTGATAGACTGAATTAAGAAAATGTGGCACATATACACCATGGAATACTATGCAGCCATAAAAAAGGATGAGTTCATGTCCTTTGTAGGGACATGGGTGAAGCTGGAAACCATCATTCTGAGCAAACTATTGCAAGGACAGAAAACCAAACACCACATGTTCTCACTCATAGGTGGGAATGGAACAATGAGAACACTTGGACACAGGGTGGGGAACATCACACACCGGCGCCTGTCTTGGGTGGAGGGAGGGGGGAGGGATAGCATTAGGAGATATACCTAATGTAAATGACGAGTTACTGGGTGCAGCACACCAACATGGCACATGTATACTATGTAACAAACCTGCACGTTGTGCACACATACCCTAAAATGTAAAGTATAATAATAAAAAAAAGAAAAGAAAATGGACTAATACAGAGAAGAAACAAGATCTGACATAGGAGAGGAGCAAAGATAATTTCCAAGTCACAATACAAAGAGATCCCAGGATGACAGCTGAGCCTCAGGTGGAGATGGCAACCAGACCAGATGGAGGCAGGTCCAGGGGCAAAGACAAATGGATGGAATAGGTGGTGTATTTGGACATCCTGAAAACAGTGTTTGTATGGTCTCAGTGATGTAAACTTGGAATATTGATCTAACCAAAATTATAAAATAACTATATGTGAAGATATATGAAAGACGTGGGTGAGCTTAAAACTGAATAATCAGTCTGGGTGCGGTGGCTCACACCTGTAATCCCAGCACCTTAGGAGGCCCAGGCAGACAGATCGCATGAGCTCAGGAGTTCAAGACCAGCCTGGGTAACATGGCAAAACCCTGTCTCTACTAAAAATACAAAAACTAGCCAGGCATGGTGGCATACACCTATAATTCCTGCTACTTGGGAGGCTGAGGTGGCAGAATTGCTTGAACCCAGGAGGTGGAGGCTGCAGTGAGCTAAGATCACATCACTGCACTCCAGCCTGGGTAACAGAACAAGACTCTGTCTTAAAAAAAAAAAAAAAAGATATATCAAGACGTAGATATACCAAGACTGCCAGTTAGAGATATAGAAAGATGTCAAAATAATCAGAAGAACCGAGAAAGTGGGTGCTTTAGGGGAGGGGATGAGGAAAGGTGGGAGTAGGAGTGGCTCTACAAACGTTGTAGAACAATTTTGACTCTTGAATAATGTGCATACTAGCTTTGATTTTTAAAGAATGAATGGCATTCTTCCAAATAAACCGCTGCAGACATGATAGCAATAAAACATCAGCAATAGTTACAAACAAACAAAAATTATTTGTATTGGCAAGGCAGCAAGAGCAGAAAGGGAATAAACAAAATTTGGCTTAAATGACCTCAGAATAAATTAAAGTTGGACCCAAGGAAGGACTCCTTGATCATAGTGGTGTACATGGCAATGCAAAAGGAATGAAAACCTTCAGGCGAGAGGAAGGAAAACCACCCATCTCAGATGGTTTGGCTATCACAAATCATCCTGCATGCTTTTCATATTCGCAATGGAACTAGCTAATGATTCTTCATCTATTCCTATAGATAGTGCTTAACCTATTGGCAGGTTTCCAACTGAAATAAACCCTTAATTCCCAAGGAAGCTCAGAGACCTTAAAGAAAACAATATTCCCTAGATAACTTTTATTCACAAAATTTTACATACGTTGGTTGCATGGGAAAAAAGACCTCTTATTTGCACAGAAAGTAGTGTTTCTGCTGCAGTAGAGCCTTTAAGAGTCTTTCCAGACAATCCAGGACTGACTTTTCCAACCCAGCAGCAGCCAAGCACCTCCCCAGCAGATGCATTTGACCTAAACTGGCTTCCATACTTTGGTAATAAAGCTTGGCCTTAAGCAGTCTCAGCACACGGTGAACTGTACACTAGCTCCATGCATAAACAAGATATAACTTAACCTGGGAGTATATCTTTGTAACCAAGCAACTGAGTCTCATCAAATCATAGCAGCATAACCGTCAGCCAATCCCAGGCTGAAAGCTGTCAAATTATGCCCAAATAAGGCAAATGGGGAACTGTACCAATCAGGTAATCTCTGTGCGTTGTTTCCTGTTTTTCGGGTTATAAATATAGCTCACTGATATGGTTTGGCTCTGTGACTCCGCCCAAATCTCGTCTCAAATTGTAATACTCACACATCGAGGGAGGGACCTGCTGGGAGCTGACTGGATCGTGAGGGCAGTTTCCCCTGTGCTGTTCTCCTGATAGTGAGTGAGTTCTCATGAGATATGATGGTTCAAAAGTGTTTGGAAGTTCCCCCCTTAGCTCCCTCTCTCTCTCTTGCTTCGCCATAGTAAGACATGCTTTTCTTCCCCTTTGCCTTCCACCATAATTGTAAGTTTCCTGAGGCCTCCCCTGCCATATGGAACTGTGAGTCAATTAAACCTCTTTTCTTCATAAATTACTCAGGCTCAGGTAGTATCTTTGTATCAGTGTGAAAAACAACTAATATACTCACTAAGGTGGGCGTGGGACCATTCTGACCCCCCAGCATTCAAAATCTTGTTTTGAATGCTGTCCAGCTCTGAAACTTCTTTCTTGCAAATAATAAATAAAAGTTAAATTTAACTTGTCCTAGGTTTTTTTTGTCACCTGCAATCCTGACAGCACTCCATACATCATAGCCCTCAACACTTGACACTCAGGAAGAAATCTGCTCTCCTACCCAGCATTTCACACCACTGACATCTTACTAGGCCCTATCCCATCGCCTACCCCAGTCATATGGGTAATTATGACACTAATAGGACATTAGTGAAAGTTAGTTACCATAAAAGAAGAAAAAAACAGCTGAGTTGGAGTAGTTCCCACTGCACCTCATTCTCTCAGCCCAGAAAAGCAAGTCAAGAAAGTAAGGAAATGAGGGAGGCATTATCATAGGATGACCAATATATTACTAACCAATTACTAGCATCACAGCCCAACACTGGCCCCAGTCATGCAGTTTAGATCCTCTACTGTGATGCCACACAGGCAAAGTCAAATACTGGACAACTACTCTTCAATGTGGCTGCCCTTTTAATATTTGAAGATGGCTTGCCATCCGCTCCCCCAGTTGTCTTTGGAGGAGAGGGAGAATTTCCTAGAACCAGTTTGAGTCCTCATCTGGGCCATTATCAAGTGTACATTCCAAATTGTACTTTTATTTTATCCAATATTTTCCATTTTCTTTATCTCCCCCTAACAATCTCTCCCCATTAATGGCTCCATCTAGGTTTAAACTAAAGACCCTACTTGCTTTATGATACTTCCTGTTGCTTATTGACCTCTCTGTCCTGCTTTGATACGTCAGCTGACTTGTTAAATTTTTTCATGTTAACCAGTATTCACATTTTCTTATAGAATATGGTCTTGGAAAATTCAATCCTTCATCTCAGCCTGTGTTGGTCAGTTTTTGTCTTGACTTTCTGAACCTGAGATCATACATTCAATAAGCCCCACATATATCCTTAATAATAAGATGAACATTCTGGCCAAAGGCGGAGCCAGGTGGCCCAGACACTAAAGACTTCTCTTTGGATGCACCCAGATGCACATATCAGCCCTTTTGCTTAAAAACATATTCTACCCAAGTTGAGCCAAGCAGGGAAGCCATTAAAAAGTTAATATGTCAAAGGTGCCATGTCACCTGATTAGTTCCCAAGCCAACATTTTATCCAACAATATTCCAACAATATCCAACAATATTCCACTCTTCCTTGAACATTCCTCTCTCAGTGGCCCCTTTTCGTGTTCTGCATTTCATACTGTTGCATTTCATGGCTAGTCTTTTCACTGCTTTCCCTCTTGATCTGTAATAAAGCATTCTCTTTCCTGATACGGGACCACGTTGGATTTCTATGCTGATAGCTCATCTCTCATGATGTAACACTTAAATGCCCCATACCTTTGAGCTACCATGAGGCTGGCACTGGCTTGACTTGCCCCTATTATCTGTGTGCCTATCATGGGGAGGCAGCAGAGCAGAGCAGTGAAGAATACAGACTACTGAGTCGCACTGCCCAAGTTCAAATTCTGGCTGCACCATTTACTAGCTTTGTAACCTTGGGCAATATTTTGAACCTCTCTGTGCCTTAGGAACACTTATCTGCCAACTCATCACTATCCCTCTGAGCATTTTAGAGGCACCAGATCATTTTTAGGTTTGCAGGGTAATGGCTGTGCTGGCACCGAAAGGAATTTGTAGAGTTTTAGCTTCCCCTGAAACTCTTGTTTTACCTTCATCCTATAATTTCAATTATTTTCTCAATCTCATGTAAGAATCATCTATATAAAATCCATATACTTACCAAGCAAATGCATCTCTAAGACAAGTCTCCATGTCCTCCTTGCCAAGCATATTCTGTCCCTTAATCCTTGTTACATAGAAACTGGGAAGCTACCATCACCGGTCAGTGAGGAAGGCTTTGGAAGCAGACAGATCTGGGTTCAAATCATGTCTCTGCATTCAGGTCAGATCTGCACATTTTGGAGCCAAACTGCTTCTTACAAATGAGGCAGAGAATGATTTGGAGTTCATGTGCAATTTCAAGTAAAATAATTTTATTTTCCAAGACAAGAAAAGGACTGGAACACTTTAATTGGCCATATGAAAATCATGAGATATTTCTGCATTAATGGGCAGGGCAGATTAATGCTAATTATTCAACTAAGGCCTATTATGGGGTTCCAATACTTAAGAAAATAGAGCCAATGATTCAGGCTTTTAAAACCAGAACCAGGAAAAAAAAGTGTTCTATTGGAAAGGTTGAGCCTTGGAGGGATCCAATAGTGGCGTATATAAAATAAAAGAAGTTATTATTCCTACAATGTCAAATAGCTGTTTGTCATTTCCCCTAAAAGCAGTGGGAAATTGGCTTAAACTGCAAGGATTTGAGTTAAACATAAGGAAAAAATTCCTGACAGTAGAGGTTGTTAAACAATGGAACAAGTTAGCAATAACAATTGTGGAATGGATTTCCCGGGGCTCTTTGGACATTGTACTCCATTTGTCTGGGAAGTTCTGATATAACCTTGCCTATTGGAGACCTCCTAGGATCCTTTCCAGTTCTCTGGTTCTTAATTAGTTCAGCATGCTTTTGCACTAATAGCATTATAATCCTGGTGGCAACTGATTAAAAGACAAAAATCAATTTCCCACTCAAATCCCCCAAACGAGAAGGTGTTTTGCTCCCCTGTGCACAAGAAACAGGATGGGCTGCACATTTTCATTCGTATGTTTTTAATTTCTTCAGGGAAGTTTTTAAACTGAGATTACCATAAACCAAAGTTTAGCCCAGAAATACAGTGAATTATAAACTGGTGGAAACGCTGAATAGAGATATATAATGGAAACATTAACAGAGCTTTAGCGGTGATGGCAATAGTATGTCACTACAATGCAAGGAAATCGTGTTAAAGTAACTGCTATTGTAGATAAGGGGGTGCCGCTCTTAATAATGGATTTTTCATGCATTACTTCTATGCTTTTAACATTTTTTCCATCTTGAATAGTGACCTTGGAATAATGCTAAGAACTATATTTCGTATTTAACCTAAATACCAAATTTAAAGACTTACATAGATAATACAAAGGGCTTCATTCCATGCTGCTGAAGACTGTGCAAGGTCGTAGACTGCTTCCACAAACTCATATGTAATGGAAGTAAATCATTTTTTATTGAAAATATGCAACACACAACTACTTTCTTCTAACAAAGCCAGGAATATTTTATGAGAAATTTAAAAAATGGAACACTATTGACAGGTAGATACCATGTAGGCCCCAAAGAAGGGTGGGGGGGCTTTCAGCCTCCCCTGATAATTTCCACAGCCCCACAAAGCCATCCTAAAAATGTTTGAAGCAAGAATAGTGTCTTTGTGTCACAGTTTCCAGTGAATGCCCTTAATCCTTCTTCCAACCAGACTGTTATTTTAAGACTTTCCTCGATTTATATTCTGGAACTCCAGTGTGTATCAGGTGAAACAAACAAAATAAATGAGATATATATTTATACTGGTCCTGGGAAAAACTGAAAAGCATTGGTTTAAAATCTGTTGATCTGTGCCACTTCGTTAAAATATTCACCCATTCTACACCACTGCACTCCAGCCTGGGTGACAGAGACAGACTCTGTCCACTTGACACCCATCCATCTTCTGTGGTCAGCGTACCCACATCTCCCTCCATTTCCATGGTCTGTCTCTGCCTTGGTGTGCTCACACCACTGCTGCCTAAGCTCCTTCCTCTCAAGATGAGGATGCCAACAAGCTGGCCCGATAAATTCACCAGCCCTCCGGTTTAATGAAAAAGAGCCAAGCATGTGAAGATGGCATGCTCTGAATGAGACTGCCTGGTGTTAAATGCCACCAGCCCCACCTCCTGTCTGTGAGTGCTTGGAAAATGCATTTAACCTGCCTGTGCTTCCTTTTACCCACCTAGAAGATGGAGATGATGACAATACCCATCTCCTGGGTTACTGCAGGATTCAATGAGTGAATGTACATAAAACTTACACCGTGACTGGCCCACAGTAAACACATAATAAATGTCAGCTTCTTATATGGCATTCAGATGTAAGACCTTGCTTTCTCCACAGTTTAGGACCAGATTGGTCAGCATTGCCGGCCATGGCAAGCAAACAACTCTAATATTTGAGACAATGGGTCCTAGAGTATAAGTAACTAGTTTCTCTGCCCATGAGAAGTGCCAGGAAACACGTATGTAATGCATAATTGTGCAACATGTACCAGTCAGAGCAGAAAAGGGGAATTTTAAGCAACAAAATCTACCAGCCAAATCATTCCTTCAGAATAAGTTTAGTGACAGCCTCCACTATCATCTAACTGTGTAGTTCTGTGCAAGTCAGCTGAACCCAAGGAGCTTCACTTTTCTTATTTGTAGAATAGAGACAACACTGATTTCACAAGATTTTAGCAGATTCAAAGGAGATTAGTAAGTGACAGGGTTTATATCAAAGGAAATCATAAAGAATGATATAATTTTGGCCGGGCACAGTGGCTCACACCTCTAATCCCGGCACTTCAGGAGGCCAAGGAGGGCAGGTCACTTGAAATCACGAGTTTGAGACCAGCCTGGCCAGCATGGTGAAACCCCATCCCTACTAAAAATACAAAAATTAGCTGGGCGTGGTGGTGGGCACCTATAATCCCAGCTACTTGGGAGGCTGAGGCAGGAGAATCGCTGCTGCCTGGGAAGCAGAGGTTGCAATGAGCCAAGATCACGCCATTGCACTCCAGCCTGAGCTACTCTGTCTCAAAAAAAAAAAAAAAAAAACGAAAAAAGAAACAAAAAATGTTATGATTTGGATACACCGTATTACCGTTTTTTGCTGAATTTTCTCCTGCTGCTCCCAGTTTCTCTAATTTGTGTTTCAGGGCAAATTATCTTTTAGAAACACTTTGTATTCTCTTCCTGGTTCACTCATCTCTAAATTTGCCTCTAGAAAATCTACCTCCTGTCTCAGAAACCGTACCTGGAAAACTCCCTTTCATCCATCCTGGGATCCATGCTTTACCAACCTGCCACCAGCCCATCTTATTTACTGGCTCCAGGTAAGAAGGAAAGACTCTCTCCCACCTGGGTACAACTCTCCATATTTCATTGTTATGTTTATGTTTTTCAGAGACAGGGTCTCACACTGTCACCCAGGCTGGAGAGCAGTGACTATTCACCAGCGCAATCACAGCTCACTGTAGTCTCAAACTCCTGGACTCAAACGATCCTCCCACTTCAGCGTCCTGAGCAGCCAGGACTACAGGTGCACACCACCATACCCAGTTCATATTTCATTACTGATTTGGTTTATTAAAAAAAAAAACTTTCTCTAAAGAAATGACTAAGAATGCTTTTCACTTTGCTAATAGGATACTGCTTGCTCCTTCTCAGTTGCCAGAGGCCATCTTGTAAAAAGAAAAATTAAAGAAAACTAAAAGGAAATGCCAGAAACTAAAAACGGAAGTTTTATTTTTGAAGTTTGCTCTGGCCACCTTCTCTCCTCCAGTTGGGTTGTAATATTAACCAAGTATCATGAGCAGGAGAGCAGAGAATCTGGCAAAAGAGACACACAGCCATCATGAGACTATCCAATTTCCAGGGAGACTCTCTGGCTCACTGTTCCTTCCAGGTTCCCCTGCCCTACAGACCACCCAGGACTGGGCAGGATATTCCAGTTTGTCCTGTAGACTGGGGTGAAAGGCATCACAAGGGCACTGTTCAGATTCCCAGGTGATATAGGGATAGAAAGGGTGGGAGGTTCCGGGAAAAGAATATAGGGTGGAAAGTAACAGAGTGAGAATGGAGACAGAATAGAAAAGAAAAATGCACAGAGGACACAGCAGCAACATTTAGTGAGCACTTGCTATGGACTAGGCATCTTCCCATTTAATCCTTAAAGCAAGCCTGTGAACTAAGGATTGATATTGTCATTTCTGGGTGAGAGACTGAAGCCTACAGAGATAGTAAGCTGCTGACCCAGAATCTGAATCCAGATCTGTCTTATTTCAAAGTGGATATTCTTAACTCCAGCTCCTATAAACTCCTACACAGCTTAGATACACATTCAGCGTTAATATTTCTTAAATGTAGTCAGACTAAGCTTGCACACTATCATAATCTGATGTGTCCGCTATGCAAGGTAAAAAAGCAATCAACAAAAGTGAAAGTTTTTTTAATATAGTTGGTTTAAGAGCTTTCTGCTTTGATTCTTCTCTTCTCGCCCTTGAATGAGTTTTCAACAATGCTTCTTTCAGAATCAAATCCATTCTTTTTCTGACCCACCTAAGACTGGGTCTTAGTAGGTTTCTTATTTATGCTAATAAAAAAAACAAAAGACCTGCTTCAAAAAACATCAAGCTACCTGTAATCTTAGCATTTTGGCAGGCTAAGGTGGGGGATCATTTGAGGCCAGGGGTTCAAGACCAGCCTGGGCAACATAGCAAGACTCTGTCTCTACAAAAAATAATGAAAATTAGCCAGGCATGGTGGTGCACCCATACTCCCAGCTACTCTGGAGGCTGAGGCAGGAGGATGGCTTGAACCCAGGAGGTCGAGGCTGCAGCAAGCTATGATAACATCACTGCATTCCAGCCTGGGTAACAGAGCAAGACCCCCAGTTCCAAAAAAAAAAAAAAAAAAAAAAAAAAAGGTATCAAGCTAAGTGGACAATGATATATCACTTCGTACCCAGAACACTCATCCTTCAAAAAGGCACTTCCTTCTGCAATATTTCTTTGTTCGCACTCCACACAAGATAACAGAAACCCAGCAAGACCTGATTCAAATCCAGCTTCATCATCAAATGTATGATCTTGGGAAAGATCCTTAGTTTTCTCGTTTCTATAATAGGTGTAATTCATAAGGTTATCATGAAGATTAAATGAAATGGTATGTAAAAAGTCCTAAGCACAGAACATGTTCTTTATTCATAGCAGCTATTGACAGTGTTAACCATGGTGAGGCCTAATGTTAATACTTCAAAGATGGTACCTCTTCTGGAATCCAAAAATGGATGCCATCTTTCTTCCCTAGATAATACTGGAAAAACTCTACCAACTTCTGGCTCTATGAGTATCTAGTTATCAGGCCCTTTGCTAGTGGTCAGCAACTTTTTGGGATATGAAGACTCATTTTTAATACCCACAAAACTCACCGATGTCTCCTCTGAGGATAGTTGCTGATTAAGAACACAGCTGTTTCTAGACCCCTTTCCCATGCAATGGGAAACTTGCTCTCAATTTATTATTCCTCTTCTGTTCAGAAAATCTCTCTCCAAACACAATATAAGAAAATAGGCCTTTACTTATCAAATAGCAATTCCATTTCTGCCTTCAGCCCTGCCTCCTGTTGGAAATTCCAGGGTTTCCTTGGTTGGACTATTGGATATGCTCAAACTTTTCTGTTCAACTCTGCAGAAAATGCCTTGATAAAGTCTCGCAGATGTTCATGTTCATTGTTCATTGTTCATAAATGTTTAACAGTTTAATACTCTTAAAACGAACTCAGTTCCCTTTATCTTAATTTTCTGGCAGAATATGTGGAAAAGAAAAAAATCTCACTTGACCCTTTGGACTTACAACATACACATTCAATTAAATATCTACTAATTTGGTTTATAATGTTGAGATTTACAGTACCTATTTTCATTCTCCATACATGCCAACACTTTCCCAACTCAGAGTTTGCTCAACCTAGAAGTCCCTCTCTCCACATTCAATTTTAATCAACGGTTCTAGGCTCCAACACCTGCTCCTCCATGAAACTCTTCTCCTCTGAACTCCTGACATCTTGGCCCTAAGTCTGGCTGGGTTATAAATTGACACACAGGCATCAATGCAGTCCTAGGATGCCAGTGTGCCAATTTACAGCTGAAGAACTGGCATGTGATTCCACAATCTCGACTGCTATCCATTCCCTCCATACTCCCATTCCTAATTTCCTCTGCCCTACTCGAATCATTCTTTTTACCCAAGACTTTGGTCTCTATGTCTGTGTCTTATTTTTCTTTGTATTGCTAACACCCTGGGATACAGTAGATACTAAACTATAAAAACCTGGGGGATGGTGAGTTTGCCAGGGTCATTCTCTCTCTCCTTACTACCTCCAACTGTTTCTCCACTTCTCCATTTTCCTTCCTTCAGGTAATATTGACATTTTGCTTATAGCAAACGAACTGAGGGCATCCTACCACCCCATGCCAACATAGATTCACACAAAAACCAAACACAAAGTAAATAGAAAAGAAAAGAAAAGGCTTATATTTCTCATTACATCTGCTATCTGATCCTATTTCAATTCTAGACACATGTTTTCCATTGTTATTTTTCTGGCTCAATTAGGATACTGGAGTTACAAGTTGCAGATTGTGGACATGAAATCCAGTGCTCAGGAGCTCATGTAAGATTAGGATGCTAAACAATAGGTCCCAGGAATTTCTCTTACCCACAGGACTGAAATGACTAACACAGGGTACTACTAGATGTCGATGTAGATAGGGATTCAAGAAATTTATTTTCTCACTTGTTGCCTAATGTAACACAGAGTTCAGAAACCACCTTGGTTCAGCCTACAAAGCCCATCAAACCCAGGTATTACTTTTTACCTAATTGTCTCCATTTTTTTCAGAGGTCTATAGCCTCCAGCACTGGAGTGTACTTTGACTACAAGGAAGAGGTCAAGGTGTGAAGAGACTGCAGTGTTAATGTAGGTGTCACATAAATGCATTAGCTCGGTGGACCAAATAAGGGTAAATATTTTGATGAGAAAATGGCATTTAGAAGCGTTAGCACGTTTAAAACATTTCCCCAGTGTGGTTACATTAGCAGACCTAAACAATCAAGGGCCAGAAGGCGTTGCTGCAGGGATTGTGAGCTTAAAAAGTTATCTTTGTTCTGACACCTATTAATAACCATCTTTGAGAATTATAAAGCACAGTGAAAAGAGAATTGTTCAACTCTGCACCTGCAAATATTTTATAACTGTGATTTACACAGACAAATATATATATATATGATGATATATGTTTAATTCCCTGCTGAACAAGAAGCTTTTGGCATTAAGCAATCTATTGGTAATTCCAGGTGCCGATGGCACTTGGGACCTTTCCCCTAACATTTCCTACTTAAGGAGCAGGTTGCTTGCAAACGCACAATACTCATCAGCAAAAGAACTCAGAACGTACTTGTTCTGGCTTTGAAGGAAACTTGCTCCCTAGGCTGAAGAAAACCTCCACATATGGGAAAAAGAGAACTTTTCTCATCTTAAACCTTTGATTCAACTGCCTTCTGCACCACGTGCTGGAACTGCCTCCACTGGGCTGTCTACTCACTGCTTAGATTTTTCACTGGAAAATGAGGAAGACCATTGCAGGGGAGGGAACCTCAGGGCATGTTGATTTGAGGGTTGTACACTCAAATGTCAAACGGCTGGCTTGTTTAACAGAGTTAAACTTACAGGATCCTACTGCATGATGAGAAGCTTTCATCAGGCCTCTTTTCCTGGTTATCACAAATTTGGGCACCTTGAAATCTCCTGCTGCTGATGTTGAACTTAAATATCACTGTGAAAATCTTTGTCTCAGAGGCAGGGAATTCTAGAGGTTGATGGCCACTGAAAAGAGTTAAAGATCCTGTGTCCTTTGCTTTTGTCAGTTTCTAAAAAGCCAGACTGAAGCTCTTCCATCTGAAGTGTCTGCCCTTAATGTACAGAGATTCTTTGAGAGAGCTCAGATTGTAACTTCTCTCTGGGAAACTGCTGTAAAGAATAAACCAAATGAGTGATTCCCTCTGGCCAAACCAGTAGGGGATGAGACAAACTCGCTGGTGTTTTTAAGTTTTTTGAAATGACTAAAAAGGCATTATTGGGAAAGAAAAAAACTTCAGTGAAACTTCATCTCTGAAGCCAACGCCCACTCTGAGACACAGGCTCAGTCTGGCAAACCTAAGCCAGTTGCAGAGAATGCTCATGTCTGAGGGGGTATTTGGTATAGGATGTACATCCTGTGTGAGGTGTGCATCTGCAGGAACTAGGCAACAGTAAAGTTAGCCTTGGTTTGCAGGACTTCACAAGAGTTAATGCCTTATTAGAGACAAGCAAACTGAGGGTACAGAATCATAAAATCATACAAGTTCAGGATTAAGATGATCTTGGAAGTTGTGTTGTCCAATCCAATTCCTGCCTCTTTAGATGTTCAGATCTCCAGACCATATCATCATCAACTTCTACAGCAGGCAACCTCGGCGGCATGGACATTATCAGAACATCAATTGGACAGTCATTGTGCTCGACCTTCCTCAAACATTAGCCCACTGCGTCTCCCCATCAACTCTGCAACTTGGGCATTATTAGCCCACTTTACACAGGAAGAAACTGAGAAAGTCAATGACTTGGCAAATCAAGAGGAGCTGGGACTTAAATCCTGAATGCCGGGCTCTTAGCCACAACACTCTATTATTTCCCCAATGGCTCAGCCAATATCAACTTGGATACTATTAGTGACAGGGAGCTTATTACCACCCAAAAACAGTTACTTCTACTCTAAGACTGTTGTTCCCTTTATGCCCCCATAAAATAAGCTGGAATTTCACCCTTTGATTAAAATTCTGCTTGCTGGTATCCTCCAGAACAGGTCTGATGTGTGTTTTATATGGAAACTCTGAAACCATCTGGAGACAGTAACTATGCCTCTCATTTAAGTCTTCTTTACATCAAGCTACATTCCCTTTTTCTATTTTTTTTTTCTTTAACATTTCCTGTGAGATCCTCATTCTGGAACCTATGCTATTCCAGTGCAAGAGCCATTTCTTACTCATCCCATACCCTCAAGACCTAGTACCATGCCTGGCACAAAGTGAATTATCTAATAAACGCTGATGTGGCTTGGCTCTGTGTTCCCAGCCAAATCTCATCTCGAATTGTAATCTCCACATGTTGAGAGAGGGGCCTGGTAGGAGGTGATTGGATCATGGGGGCGGTTTCCCTCATGCTGTTCTCATAATAGTGAGGGAGTTCTCATGAAATCTGATGGTTTTAAAGTGTGGCACTTCCCTTTTGCTCATACTCCCTCTCTCCTGCTGCCCATGAAGAAGGTGCCTGCTTCCCTTTGGCCTTCCGCCATGATTGCAAGTTTCCTGAGGCCTCCCCTGCCATGCAGAACTGTGAGTCAATTAAACCTCTTTTGTTTATAAATTACTCAGTCTCAGGTAGTATCTTTATAGCAGAGTGGAAAATGGGCTAATACAAATACTAACGGATATAGCAGCTGATCAACAACTTTTCAGTAGTAGGTGTTCAACAGATGTTAAACATCTTGAATGTCTTTAAAGTTTTGGCAACTTTTCACAGTCCTTCATAGATCATGGAGCCAAAATGAAATACAATCTCCATGTGTGATCCGGCTTTAAAGTTGAGTAAGAATCGCACATCCTGCCTGGGAAGTGCTATATTACTCTTAATGCAACGTAGCATGGCAATGGGATTTTAACCACCTGGGTCACCTTGCTGACATATGCCAAAATTAGGGGAAATAAAGCCCCAAGGTCTTTCTGCGTGGGCTGTGCATAGTCTGTGTTGCACTACAGTAGCTTCTGAACCTACGTACAGGAATTCATCCCTAGTAAAGCTCATGCTAAGCTCATGGTCTAGCCACTAAGATGTTTTGGGATCCTGGAGTCTATCATGAAAAAGAGTCATTATCCTTTCTGACTTGTTTTATTATTGAATTTGGAAGGCCAGATATCTATGCTCTTAGCCTTACCTTGGAGAAAAGACTTTCGTGGCTGGTTTTCCTTTGAAGCACTCTTTTCCCACTAAGTGAAAGAAATCCTTTTCACTGGCCACCAGCAGATGCTCTTCATCCCTACATCTAGAATGAATCCTGATCCTTGAAAAAAAGACTTTGAAAGAGCTTCATACTCAAGACCTAGGCATCAGGTCACCCTCTTTCATCCAGTTCTGATCAGCTGGCCTTCTGATTAATTTCTCAGTCTTCAAGTTCTTGGGTTGGACTAATCTACTGCATTAGTCACATGAGGTTTATTTTAGTTCAATTAAGCTAGGCTATGCTGCAGGACCAAACAAGCCTCTAAAGCTCGGTCCATAAGTTCACACTCATGCAAAGTTGGAGAGTTCACTTCCAGACCAACTACCCCATACAGTGTGGCCCTCACAATCACCAAGGCAAGGCAATTGAAAGCAAAACAAACTCACTCTTGCTCTCTGATGCTTCCTTCCAGAAGCCACACACACATTTCCCACTGGCCTAGTGGTCAGAACTTGGGAAAAGGCCCCCACCTAACAGCAATGCACTTTTTATGTCCCTTGGATAAGAAAAAATGACACACGACTTGATGAACACTGACCAATGTCTCTGCTAAAACTGTTGTCTTTTATTTCCTTTTTCTCTCTGGGACTAAATTCCTCCCCAAACAGAGCACAGTAATTAGGATGCTACTTTTCTGATGCCTCCTCTCTGCCATAGCTCTTATTGCCACCTTTTCTTGGATTTCTCACTGACAAGCTCAGAAAATCCCATATATCAATTAGGACTCCTGTTAAGACAACAGAAAAATCCACACAGAGACATTTCAGTAGAAAAAGGAATTTACTATCTCATGGAACAACAAAGTTCGGCTGTAGACTAACTTCTGAATTCACAACTTAGACAATGTCATCAGGACTTACTTCCATCTCTTGTCTACGACTATCCTAATGTTGGCTTCATTCAACACTCCCATGGTAGGTGCTGAGGGCACTAGATTCACATTATCACATCAAGGCATATTCTGGGGCAGAGGAACAAGGGAGTCTCATTCCTATACAGCTCAACCAAAAGCACTGAATACATGTCTCACCATTTCTGATTAACCCATGCAATCAGGTGCACATCCCTGAACTAATTACTGTCTCTCGTGAGATCTGGTGCCTTGATTGGCCAGACCTGGGTCACATATTTCCTGAAGCCAGATTTGGGACTCTGCAGGAACCACATGCATGTAAAATAGAGATAAGGTAGCTCCTCAAATGAAAATGTGGGCTGTTCCAGAAAGTAGGGTGAATGGGTGCTGGGAGGCCACAGATGGTCACTGTCCACTAGTCATCACTTACCTTTGTTTAACCAGCCCCCAACTGCAGAGTTTGATCCCTGCCTGACCTGAGCTACAGCTCACCGGTTCCTCCTCCAGCCCCCAGGAATGGATCAAACAGACACCCAGTCCAGCCATTCTCAGCAACAGAAACTAAGCTAGGCCTGATCTATATCCTCACTATAACAATGGCTTAAAAATAGTTTTGTGGCCCTACTACTAGAGACCACCTTCAAGGTGGATAGCAATACCTCTTTATATAATACTCTCTACTAAGCAATCAATCCTTCAGCCCTGAATTTCACTAATATGTAATTTGCATTTCTCTACCTTATCTTACAAGGTTCTCATGAGAGACCACATCAATTGTCTTTCAGAAGTTCATACACACTTCATCTCCCTGACACGTAACCCATATCCAAAAAGGAAATGAAGTTATTAATCTGGCAAGATTTATACTCAGGGAATCCATCCTGGCTTCTAAGACCACCACTTCCTTTTGTCAAGGGCTCACAAACCGTCCTCTTAATAATCCATTCCAGAGTTTCACTCAGGATTGACATTAAGCTCGCAGGTCTATAGTATGCAAAATCCCCTTTCCCCTTTTTCAAAAGCTGGGACTATGCATGTCAGCCTCCTGTCTCTCAGCACCTCCTCCCCTTCATGAAAAGCAGCTAATGGAGGATTTGCCTAATGTCTCTTAATGAGACAGTGCACAGTCAGGATTAGTAGTCAGCAGACCGTGAGCGTCCAGCCTTTTGCTTCTCCTTTTCAGCCATGACGATTTCCCCACCCTCTTTTTCCTTGAGATGAGAGCTCTCTACCAGAATTGCCAAGTACAAGATTTCTTTACAAAAAATAGGCCACCTTCTCTCTCCCCTTGATGTGCTTCTCCTAGGGAATTGGAACAGGAGACAGAAGGGGGAACTGGGCCCAAGGCCTCTCTGTGCACACAGAACAATCCTAGAGCTCCGGGGAGGAGCGGTCTGTGGTGTTGTCTTGGCTGCAGCTGATTAGTAGTGCCCCAGTTCATTTTCAAATTCAATGTTGGGAAACGATTTTACCTGGAAGTCCTCTAAACCTGAATCTGAAAGAATTAGGGGGTGGGGGTCACTTCTGTGCAAGTGGCAAGTTGGAAATTCCCTGCAATTCCCATAGTCCAAACATCCACATGTATCTGAAAACCTGGACCCTCTGGGTTGGTCTAATTGGACAGAGCTGCCTTCCTGTTGACTTTCTTTCCATTTTCTTATGTGAATACCTTCACCTTTAAGTGTCAGTCCAATTCCCATTTCACATTTTTAAATCCCAACTAACTTAGCATAAGCTAATTAGAAAATCCACATTATACCACCTTTTAGAGCTCAATTACACAAAAATCAGAGTGGCGCTGGGCATATGTCTGAGCAAAATAGATTTCCAAATTGGTGTAAAGTGTACTTAATATTGATAGCTCTGTAATTTCCAGAAGAGTTCAGAATCAGAGTGATGTAATTAGGTTTTATTTGAAGTTTTTCTTTAGATTTAAAAGGAAAAAGAAGGGGGAAAATCAATATATTACCTGGCTAGGAAATAAAAGTAAGTGAATCACCCATCTGTCTTAATTTATTTCATGAACTGAGGAGAATAATATTCACCTCTCTGGATGATGTTTTACATCATGAATAGAGACAGTGCTAATTTTTAAAGGCTAAATTTAATGTTTCCACAAAACAGAAATAATGTTTTTCAGACCTGGCTCACAATATAATTTAGTACAGAAATGACACATAAAATATGTAGGCAATCTTTTATCTCAATCTATATACTTAATACTTCCTTCACTTTGTGCCACAGTGTGGATCTTATGAGAAAGTAAGTACCTTTTTATAAACAACAACAGCAACAAAGAAAAATAGCAGACCAAATAATAAAATGTGTGTTCCTCTTGTGAGGGAGGAGAAAAAGAACAATTTGTTGAGAGAAGAGGGCACAAGATTTGAAAGGGACAATTTGATCTGAGCCACCTTCCTTTGGTGTTGAGCTGAGAAATATCATTAGCAACTCTAAGACTCTTGTTTTTATCATGAATACTGTGATAGTTACAACACACATTTAATGTACTAGTCAGCTGTTGCTGCAACTGTGTTCTGTAACAAACAACCTCAAGCCTCAGTAGCTCATAGCACCATAACTTATTTCACACTCATGTAGATGGTGTAGATTGGCTGAGGTTCAGCTGATCTCTGCTGACCTTAACTGAGATGTAGCTGCTGTAGATTGGCTGAGGTTCAGCTGATCTCTGCTGACCTTAACTGAGATGTAGCTGGTGTAGATTGGCTGAGGTTCAGCTGATCTCTGCTGACCTTAACTGAGCTCTGCTACTGCAGATCTTGGGTCAAGTGGAGATTTGGTCTCCGGGTTTTCATTCTGGGACCCAGGCTACAGGAGTAATGGCTACCTGGGGCACACCCTTTTCATGGAAGAAGTCAGAAACTCAAGTGGGGTAAAGAGAATAAGCCTCTTCCAGCAGTAGTTGCTGAAGAAAAAGATAAAACCCACACCCATGTTCTATGGACCAAAGCAAGTGAGCAAGTGTCTTGGCCAAGCCCAACATCAACGGGATGGAAAAGTGTATTCCACTCAGAGAGAGCATGAAAAGCGTGGGACAGAAGGCAAATATGAGCATGAGGTTCAATCTATCACACTCCACACACCTATTATAAGGAGATTCAAATGAGTTCAGATATATAAAGCACCAAGCACCTAACAGGCACTCAAAATATGGTAGCTATTATTGGCCATCTAATTATGTGATTAAGCTGTCTTTAAATTGCCAACACATTTCTCAACACCAATTCTGCTGAGCCTCTACATACTGGCATTATAATTGCTTGATACTCGGCTATAAAGGGAGTGACTTCTTGCCAAAGAAGTGTGTTGCCCATTTGAAGCCACACACATCAATACTATGGATTTGGCCAAAATACAGGCTGAGGAATGTGTCTAGAATTGGCATATCTTGGTTACAAGAAGAATCAACCAGCTTATACTTTCTCACACTTACCTGGACAGAAATGAACGGATAGCTGCCCTTTCCATAGTCAGCTGGTGAAACTGTTACAAGTTGTGCTGCTGAAAAAAATGAATCAATGCAAATTGTTACGATTTTTGGAGTGTCTGGCGGAGCTATCACTAGGTAAGACTTCACAAGATTGAGAACTTCCTTTTTTGTGAGTTGGTGTTTTTCCATTTGTTTATTAAATTTTTATGCTGTTTTCTGCTTGGAAGCAAAAGATAAGTTTAGGAAATGCAATCCCTTTAGAAGATTCTGGGCAGGCAAAAGTAGCTCTGAGATCTTGTCCAATTCTGACTCATTTCTCCGACAAGTACATCTCTTTTTTTTTTTTTTCTGAGACTGAGTCTCGCTCTGTCGCCCAGGCTGGAGTGCAGTGGCGCAATCTCGGCTCACTGCAAGCTCTGCCTCCCAGGTTCACGCCATTTTCCTGCCTCAGCCTCCCAAGTAGCTGGTGGGACCATAGGCACCCGCCACCACACCCGTGTAATTTTTTGTATTTTTAGTAGAAACGGGGTTTCACCATGTTAGTCAGGATGGTCTCGATCTCCTGACCTCGTGATCCGCTCGCCTTGGCCTCCCAAAGTGCTAGGATTACAGGCGTGCCACCATGCCTGGCCACAAGTACATCTCTTAATCTCTTTGCCTCCCTCTGCTCGCCTATTGAGTTGGCTTAGAAAATCTTTGCAATCTCATCAATGTCAAAAATTCTATGATCCTAATTCCCGCTCAAGTTAGAAAGCTCCCCAGCAGAGACGTGGCTCTGATATAGAGGGGACATCAGTTGCCAAGGCACCATTAGTTTAAAGGACACCCACAGGCAAAAATCTTGGTGGAGCATTCAATCCAAAGGGTTTGACTGAGTTGTCATTGATTTTTTTTTTAATTTTATTTATTTATTTATTTATTTTTTTGCCATTCTTTTCTGCTACCAACACTTGACCTTGAAATCATACCCGAAGCCTGTCCATGCCTCTCTATCCCTGCTGCAGCCACTTGGCCCAACCTTACTCTCTCTCATCTAGAAGCAGCAGAGCCTCTTCCCTGGCCTCCCTGATCCCACTTTCACCCCGCCCGGACTGTTCCCCATCCAGAGGCCAGAATGCTGTTTATAAAATAAAAATCAGATCATCCCCTCTTTGCAACCCAGTCTTCCTCTTATTCCTAGGATAAATTTCCAAGCCTTCCATGGTCTTCGAGGCCCTAGAGCACCCAGGGCCTGACTTTTTGTCAGTCCTTTCCCCACCCTTCTTCCCTGAGCTGTAGTTACAGAGGACTTCTTCTGGTCCTTGATCATGATGATCAAAGGTCATCTTGGGTCTTTTATTCCTCCTTTCTCTCTACCCTGATTTTCCCCTCAACTCCAATGTCTCCTCAGAGAACTTTCTTGACCTTCCTGTGTAATGCATCCTCCTCTCCATCCCCAGCCTCTACTATGTTACATTTTTTAGACCCCTTATCCATGCAAAATGGTCTTGCTTATTTGTCTGTTTGGTTTTTACCTAACACAAGAACACAAGCTAAACTGGTCCCTGCTATATGCTGAGCAACTAGAATATTACCTGGAATGTAGTCCATACTCAACAAATAACTGTCCAATAAATGATGAAATCAGTGAGCTGAGCTGGCACACACAGGACCTCCCCAGCTCCGAAATAAGGAGAATTCATATCCCAGTGGCCCTTTGAGTGGTCGGAGTGGGTTCTCCCTAGAACAATAAAGTGAAATAGTAACACTAGCTAGTTCTGCCTCATAAAGTGAGCGAAGACTCCAGAATGTTCTGAGCTACAGAAGTGGGGTCCAGGTAGACTTCACTAAGGTCAACACACAAACCATTCAATGTTGGAGAGATTTCTCAGCCACACAGAAGGGAAAGACTCAAGCACTCAAAGAATCCAGACAGTGAGAATCAAGAGAAATCATGAGGGAGTCACAGGTGTGACCCAGCTTAGCCCTCCACCTCTCACTGGACTCTCTCAGCCTTGGCTTCCTCATCTCTGAAATGGGAATAATAACAATCATGGGCTGGGCGTGGTGACTCACGCCTGTAAATCCCAGCACTTTAGGGGGCCGAGGCAGGCGGATTGCCTGAGCCTGGGAATTCGGGACCAGCCTGGGTAACATGGCAAAACCCTGTCTCTACTAAAAATACCAAAAATTAGCTGGGCGTAGTGGTGAATGTCTGTAATCCCAGATACTTGGGAGGCTGAGGTGGGAGAATCGCTTGAACCTGCGAGGTGGATGTTGCAGTGAGCTGAGATAGTGCCACTGCACTCCAGCCTGGGCGACAGAGTGAGACTCTGTCTCAAAAACAAAAAACAAACAGAAAAGAGGCCAGGTATGGTGGCTTATGCCTGTAATCCCAACAATTTGGGAGGCCGAGGTGGGAAGATCACCTGAGGTCGGGAGTTCAAGACCAGCCTGGCTAACATGGTGAACCCTGTCTCTACTAAAAAATACAAAAATCAAAAATAAAAATAGCCTGGCATAGTGGCAGGTGCCTGTAATCTGAGATACTGGGGAGGCTAAGGCAGGGAGACTTGCTTGAACCCAGGAGGCAGGGGTTGCAGTGAGCCAAGATCCCACCACTGGACTCCAGCCTGGGTGACAGAGCAAGACTCTGTCACCAAAAAAAATAATAATAATAAGTAAATAAATAAATCATGATTGTCAGCTGATGGACTTGTTGAAAGAGCTAAATCAAATACATGAAAAGAGGCTCTAGTACGTAAGATGTATTCCTTATTTCTTTTTAGAAGATTACATCAGTTAAGATGCTTTTGGCAGCAAGTAAACCCCTAACTGAATGAGGTTTAAACAACAGGAACTTACGTGGTTCACACAGCCTGAGGACAGAGGAGATGGTCTCAGAGCCTAGCAGCCTCAGGTGGATTTGCTCGAGATTTTCTCCACCTTCCCCACATAGGTACAAAATCCCCTCCAAGGTATCGTCAGTCCTCAGGTCTCCCATGACAAGTGCTGAAGGAAGGGAAGGAACTACTTCTAGGTCTCTCGCCCTCTCTATCTTTCTCCCTCTCGTAAGCAATATCTTGGATATTTTTCTCTGATTCCTTTGATGCCCAACTTCCACCCTCCTCCTCCTTCTCTGTGCCCTAGCAGCTGGTCTTCCTGGGCTGGGGTGGGCTCTTCCGATCCCTGGCTTCCTGTTGCCTTTGGCTCCCTCACTGCAGGCCACCCTCTCCCCCAGCCAGGCTGGTCTCTGTCGGTTCCAATAACCACTCCCCATTCGCCCTTTCAGCCCAAGAGTGGCCATGGCTCCCTCATGATTCCAGCCCCACAGAGGATTCCCTCAGCCATCCTTAGGCTTTCCTTCACCCTGCTCCAATCTTTGTAAATAATCTGTTTATGAAAGTATCCTTCATTGCTGTCTGAGTGAGCCTCTGTTTCCTGCTGGGCCCCTGGCTGAAACAGAAAAAATCATCTTTCTCAGAAGCTATCCAACACTCCCATCCCTCCTCCTGCCTGCCCCGCCCACTCCCCCTCTTCAAGAAAGTCTTTCCTTCAGGTCTCATTCTCTAGGCTTGGACCATGCAAGGGAGCCTGGAAAAGCAAGTATCTGACATTTCCTGGGACAGTGGGGTGGTTATTGGTTGGCAACCGACAGTGTCGGCCTCACGATACTTTGATTCTTGATCAAGAGAAGAAACAATGTCTATAGGCAGGGGGTGCGGCTCCCAGTTTTCTGGCAGCAAACTTTTGTGGGTCATGGTTTGCCAGCAGTTATTGTGGTTACGTGGTGGTGAGCAGCAGGAAATTGCTCCAGAGAGAGGCGGAAGGGACAACAGAAAGCTGCCAGTCACCTGCTGCAGGCCCATGGAAGCACCCTCACAGCACCAGCGGCAATGAGAAATTGCTGCCTTTATCTGGGAAGTCAGAAACTCAGATCCTCATGATCAAGTGTTTCCTTTCAAACTGAGACCCAAAAGGCAAGTGTGCGTTAGTTGTCATCGTTGTTTTGCTCATGATCTTTCCTTTGGGTCCCCACATATTCAAGGCACAAGATTCTTTGGCCAGAGGTAGAAGGTGTGTCACTTGCATTTACATGCATAACACATGTACGATTAACTCTTAACTAGCATGAGCTAACGAAGGCATCTGAGATAAGTCGGAGCATGGTGGGGATATCAGATGGCCATCTATTTTGATACAGTGTGGTCCCGACATCTTTTTGTTTTGTACCACACATGGTGTGATGTCTGTTTGGAATGGCCCAGACAGTAAGCCATCCTGTCCTCTGCCTTAATAAGTAGTTTTATTGTTCTTGTTGTTGTGTTTTGTTTTGTTTTGTTTTGTTTAGGGGAAGAGTCCTGGCTCTTAGCCATAATGGACCAAAGGAACAAGTTCTTAACGTAAAATAAGCCAGACTAGGAAACATAGTCTCTTTTGTAGAGACAAGGTCTCTTGTCTTAATTAGCTGGATGTGATGACAGGTGCCTGTAGTCCCAGCTGCTTGGTAGGCTGAGGTGGGAGAATCCCTTAAGCCCAGGAGTTTGATGTTGCAGTGAGCTATGATTGCACCACTACACTCCAGCCTAGGCAACAGGGTGACATCCTGTCTCAAAATACAAAATAAAATAGGAATATATTTGGCCATTGAACACATATTGTCTGTCCAGCCACCTTGGATGTAAACTTGACTTCCATGATTTCTCCTTTGTTCACAAGAGAGACAAAGGTTGCTAAGTATGCACAATATGTTATATATATTTATATATATTATATATATTTATCTTGTATATTGAATGTGTCTCCTACTAGAAGGCAAGCACAGGGTTTGTGTTTGTTTGTTTTTTGTTTTTGAGACTGGGCCTTGCTCTGCTGCCCAGTCTGGAGTGCAGTGGTGCAATCTGGGTTCACTGAAGCTCCTGGGCTCAAGCGATTCTCCCACCTCAGCCTCCTGAGTAGCTGGGACTACAAGTGTGCACCACCACCCCCAGCTAATTTTTTAATTTTTTTGGACAGACCGGGTTTCGCCATGTTATCCAGGCTGGTCTCAAACTCCTGAGCTCAAGCAATCAGCCTGCCTTGGCCTCTCAAACTGCTGGGATTACAGGCATGAGCCGCTGCACCCAGCCAAGGTATTTTGACTGTTGTGTTTGCTGCTGCATTTTCAGTACCTAGAATGGTAACTGGCTCTGTAAGCATTTGTTCATTTTAGGACTACACAGGTGGATGAATGAACGGCTAAAGGTAGCCTCAGACGTCTGCCACATGGAGTTCAGACCAGAGCTGCTCATTCCCTCACCCCACACGTTGCCAGAAAGCAGACTCAAACCATCCAGTGAAGGAATGAGAGGCTCAGGGCATTTTTGGAATATCATCTGAAGAGTTACACACATCTGAGGACTCTAGGTCTGACCTAGGAGGACAGACCTTGTCAGTGTCTTCTCTATTTAGCCAATTCTCAGACAGGTGGTGCATGAACCAGGCGAGTATTCAGCCATGAGCAGGGGAGCGGGACGGACATGGAGGGTGTTAGAATAGTCATCTGGTGCATCACCTATGGCTGGTACAGAGGATCTTACTGCTGTGGGAGAGCCACTATCATATTTGACAAATGCTCAAGGCAGAAAACTGATACTATTTTTTTCCAGAGGGAAGGGAATGTGTCAAAGACTAAGACAGGAGTTAAACTCAATAAAAGCTACCCTGTAGGAGTTAGGAGAAGGTGCCGTGATGAGGGAAAGAAGCCTCTCTTCCTTCCCCATCCCAAAAAGACACAGACCCGGAGAAAGCACAGACAGATATACTGAGCACCTGTGGCTTCAGAGTCTTCTGCCTGGAGACTGGCCCTGCGTTCACAGTCTCACTGCTTAGAGGGACTCACCATGTTGTCTCATCCACAGCTTAGAAGGCTGTTGTTATTGAGAGGTGACAGCGTGCTGGCAGTCCTCACAGCCCTCGCTCGCTCTCGGCGCCTCCTCTGCCTGGGCTCCTACTTTGGTGGCACTTGAGGAGCCCTTCAGCCCACCGCTGCACTATGGGAGCCCCCTTCTGGGCTGGCCAAGGCCGGAGCCGGCTCCCTCAGCTTGCAGGGAGGTGTGGAGGGAGAGGCGCGAGCAGGAACCGGGGCTGCGCGCGGCGGCGCTTGCAGGCCGGCTGGAGTTCCGGGTGGACGTGAGCTTGGCGGGCCCCGCACTCGGAGTAGCCGGCCGGTCATGCCGGCCCCGGGCAATGAGGGGCTTAGCACCCGGGCCTGCGGCTGCTGAGGGTGTACTGGGTCCCCCAGCAGTGCCGGCCCACCGGCGCTGGGCTCAATTTCTCGCCGGGCCTCAGCTGCCTCCCTGCGGGGCAGGGCGCGGGACCTGCAGCCCGCCATGCCTGAGCACCGCCCCGCCCCCCAACGAGCACCGCCCCCGCCAACGAGCACCGCCCCGCCCCCCAACGAGCACCGCCCCCCCCCAACGAGCACCGCCCCCCCCCCCAACGAGCACCGCCCCCTGCTCCACGGCGCCCAGTCCCATCGACCACCCAAGGGCTGAGGAGTGCGAGCGCACGGTGCAGGGCTGGCAGGCAGCTCCACCTGCAGCCCCGGTGCGGGATCCACTGGATGAAGCCAGCTGGGCTCCTGAGTCTGGTGGGGACGTGGAGAACCTTTATTTCTAGCTCAGGGATTGTAAATACACCAATCGACACTGTATCTAGCTCAAGGTTTGTAAACACACCAATCAGCGCCCTGTGTCTAGCTCAGGGTTTGTGAGTACACCAATCGACACTCTGTATCTAGCTGCTCTGGTGGGGCCTTGGAGAACCTTTGTGTCAATACTCTGTATCTAACTAATCTGATGGGGACGTGGAGAACCTTTGTATCTAGCTCAGGGATTGTAAACGTACCAATCCGCACCCTGTCAAAACAGGCCACTGGGCTCTACCAATCAGCAGGATGTGGGTGGGGCCAGATAAGAGAATAAAAGCAGGCTGCCCGAGCTAGCAGTGGCAACCCCCCTCGGGTCCCTTTCCACACTGTGGAAGCTTTGTTCTTTCACTCTTTGCAATAAATTTTGCTACTGCTCACTCTTTGGGTCTACACTGCTTTTATGAGCTGTAGCACTCACCGCGAAGATCTGCAGCTTCCGTCCTGAACCAGCAAGACCGCGAGCCCACTGGGAGGAACGAACAACTGCAGACGCGCCGCCTTAGGAGCTGTAACACTCACCGCCAAGGTCTACAGCTTCACTCCTGAGCCAGTGAGACCACGAACCCACCAGAAGGAAGAAACTCCAAACACATCCGAACATCAGAAGGAACAAACTCCAGACGCGCCACCTTAAGAGCTGTAACCCTTACCGAGAGGGTCCGCAGCTTCATTCTTGAAGTCAGTGAGACCAAGAACCCACCAATTCTGGACACATTATCACATGTTCTCCTCAGAAGCAGCTCCCATGTCTGTTACCCCCAGTCCGTTCTTCCACCCACCTCCACAGTCTGGAAGGTCTGAACATTTGTATATCAGTGATTACCTTGATGAAATCCAAAGCTCAGCTTCTTGACAATAGGATCCCAATCTCCCTCCAACAAGATCCTCCCAGAAAATGCCTAATCTCTTTTTATTACATCAGAGAGTCTCAAACTTTTTGGTCTCACGATCCCTTTATGCTCTGACAGAAAATAGTAAGCACACAAAAAGCTTGTGTTTCTGAAGGTTATATCTGTCAGCATTTACAGCATTTGAAATTAAAATTAAGTATGTAAATATTAATTTAGTAACTTATTTTGAAATAAAAATGAACCATTGTATGTTAACATAAACAATACATTTTCCAAAGAAAAAAAGATAATGAGAAGTGTAGGATTATTTTACATTTTTACAAATTTATTTAGAGTTTGGCTTAATAAGAAACAGCTGGATGCTCATATCTGCTCCTGCATTTTATCTGATGTGATATCACACAGCCTATAGCTGCTGGAAAGTTCCACTGAACACCCATAAAAAAATAAGAATTGAAAAAATGCAAAAAAAAAATTAGTAGTATTATGAGAGTCATTTTGACCAATTCTGATCTTCTTTTGGAGTCTATTGTCTTCCTTCTTATCTGCTGGTTTTCAAACTTATTTTACCTACTGAACACGCTATTCAAGTGAAATTGTATACAAGAGCCCACAAAACCGATATAGGCAGAGATGCTCTGATTGAAACAGCCTCAGAGTCCCTGCTCTGCCTGCCCTTTTGTTTCTGGGACCCAACCTACCCCCACTGCCAGACCCCTGAAGGCCTTCCAAGGATGCTCATGGGACCAGTACAGCACAGTTTGAAAGCTGATGAGTCAAGCCATTTGACACTCATCCTGGTCCACTTAACTTATGTCTCAGGCTGTCCTTCAAATTCTTGGCCCAGTTCCAATGTCCCCTATTCTAAATCCACAGATCCAAACTGACTTATATGACAACTTTGTAGTATGGAAGAGTAGCTCTAAGAAATAAAAAATATGAACAACTATGAAATTCCATTTTATGTTCCTTATATGGCAAAATTTATATTCTGATGATATCAAATATTTAAAAAGATGAGGAAAAATAGGAGTATATAGCTGACGGGAGGGCAAATTAATATAACTTAGGGGAGGAATTTGGCAATATGTAAAGCAGCTGAAAATACACATGCCCTACAGACCAACAATTCTGTGTCTATCTATTCTCTGTAGAAGAACTCTAAGAAGACGTACACTAAGATATTTGCTATAGATTGTTTGTAATTGCAAAAAAAAAAAAATTAAGTGGAAAAAATTAGTATCTATCAAATGAAAAAAAACTGTGCCTTATGTATATGCTGAAATACTATGCAAAAGTTTAAATAAATTAATTCTATTTATCGGTATCAAAAACATTAGAATAAATGTTAAAAGCAAGCTACCAGATGATACTTCTAGTGAGTAATATTGATGTAAAAGGTTAAGTGCTAGAAAATACTACTTACTATTTGGGAGGTAATCATAAGTATGGAGAAGAATATAAAACAGCTAGAGGGATATGATAGTGAGTGTTTCTTGAGAGGGCAAAAAGGGGCTTAGGACTAGGTGGAGTATTATAAAGAGATGCAACTTGATGTGCAAAGTTTTTTCTCTTTGATTATGTTTGTAAATGCAAAAAATTATAAAAAGAATTAGCAGCTATTAGATCTGGATTATGATATTACAGGCATGCATTAGTTGATTCTTATTCCATATTTTTAAAACTTTTGGAAATTTCGAAATATGCAAATATCCCAAAGTAAAAGTAGTGAACCCTTTTTTGAATGTTTACTTTATATAAAGCAGATTATATTACTTAATCCTGGAAACAACCCAATGAGTTAATTGCTATTATTATCTGCAGGGGAATTTTAGGCTTAAAAAAGTTGAATACAGTCAGCGGGAAGCAGTGCTAGGTGGTCCCACTTAAGAACCCATGTTCCTGGCTATTGTACCCTACCGGAACATCCCTTTGCTGAACTTCACCCAAATCCCAGAGCTAATCCAGATTCTTTTTATCCTTTGCATCCTGGTCTTCGCCTCTCTAAAGTATGATACACAAGAAGGCATAGTGATTTTCTCTGCTCTTCATATTTAAGCATTTATCTAAACACAGAATCACCATACAAAAACCTCCATATCCACCAAATCCAAAGTGAATAAACTCTTTCCAAGCAAAATTGCTGATGTCTGAGTTCTTCATGGGAACCAAATCCCTCAGAACCCAGAGTTGGAACATTCTGGATCATAGTGTGGCAGAGCCCACTCAGTATTAGTCCCCAACCCACTCCACCTTTGACATTGCATTGCCAGGTAAGGTGGTGGCGATGGATACATCCACTGGGACCAATTACGAATGTCCAGAAAATGTGTGCAGACTGTAGCTTGTGCTCACAGATAGGCACTGTGATCACAGTCTGATTTCTGGTGAAGTAATAATGTTGCATGTAATACCTGACAGGTGATCTACAGAGTAGCTGGCATCATGAAAGTATCCATTTCAACCACAAAGCAAAGTACTTTTAATGACTGTGCTTCTTCCAGAAAGGATACTGGGAAAAGGACAGTGCTGATAACCTGTTTCATTGTTAATCAGAAGTCTTCAACATAACACACGTTTGAAGCACTCATCCCCAGTCACTCCTTTGTTAAGGCGGAGAGGGAGGAGCGGCTCCCCTTCTTCTTCAGCAAGGGTGCTTAGTGCTTGGCTGTTTATCCTAACGTGGAACCTCACAGAGCTTCAAAGTGAGGGAACAGGAGTGTCCCGAGCCTCCAATTGGCCGCAGTACAGCTTTATGATTAAGAAGCAGCAGCAGCTGCCTTGAGGACCTCTGTGTCAATTCTGATTTCCAAAATTACCTCCCTCTCCAGCAAGAAAATCCACCTTTAAAAACTGAGTAAAATAAAACAAAATTGTAATAAATATAGTTAATTTTTTGTGCACATCCATGATTATTTATAATAGTGCCCTTACCCTTAGAAAAGAAGAAAAGAAGTTCACCATGGCATTAAACGAGCAAAGAGTGTAAAATTCTTAGTACAGGTCCAGAACATAGCAGATTCTCAGCAAAACACTATGTGTTGTTGCACCCGCAGCCATGACTGGGCTCCTATGCAGATATATTTAAGGGTGTGGAGAAACAAAGAGGAATGCTGTCAAAATATATCCATAATATAAAGTAAAACTAATACCTACTAAACTGCACGTGCCCTTTGACCGTCCTTGGGTTTTACTATGTAAAACTGGTTATGTTTGGGCAGCGCATTACAATTTTTATTTGGTTAATGTTGCAACTCTGTTTTCTAGAAATAAAGCCTATTGATTTTTAAAGAGCAAAAAATGTTCTGCTTTCAAACCACTAAATTCACCAGAATTACTAAAGTCTTTCTGTCTTGCAAGTTCCCTCCCTCCCCTAAAGGATGATGGCACTTGGAGCCTCCTTAGGAGCTTTAGGTAGAAATCAAGACTCTGCTAAAGGTACCAGAAGGGGTGGGAGTGAGGGAAAGAGTTGGTTAAACTTAACAACCCCACCCATGGGTTTGGGCCAGAAGCCATCATGTTGGTTTTCACCAAGGAAACTTTTCCTTTAGAATATCAGTTATAATAAGAGAAGCAGAACAGAAGCAGAATCTAAATGGAAACTCAAAAGAGGTGACAAGAGGTCTCTCTCCTCCATGCCCAGCTGAGTCATGGGGATTTGGTATAGGACAGACCTGGCTGGGTCTACACTCTGCAGCCGATCAGTTGAGGAGCCAAGCCAAGATTCAGAAGCTCCCTAAGTCAGTTTCCTCAATTACAAAATGGGGATCATAGCGTTATCAAACTTCCTACAGTTTTGTGAGCTCTAAGTAAGCTTGTTTGGAGGTTCTAGCCGGGGAGGGCAGCTACTCACATACCCCCGATCGAAGAATAGTCTCCCTCTATCAGGGAAGTTGTCCTCTTCAACCAAGCCTGCAGCTCTGGAGGGACACACATGGAGTAGGTGAGAGAGGAAGGGGACACCCGCTTAGCCAGCCAGATCAGCAGAATCAACGCTGGCGATTAATGGGTTGACAGATGTTGCAGCCAGATCACCGCCCCCCGCCCCGATCTACTAAATGAAATAACACACTTAAAACGTTTAGCACACACCTGACGCAGATAGAATATTCAGTAAATCTCAGCTACTGTTAAAATTGTTTGCCAGGAAAAAAACAAGATTTATCTTCTTATTTAAGAATATTAAATACTTCAAATGGTATCATGCTTAGTATTTCTGCGTCATTTCTCACAGTCTCCTACTGACTCTAGAAAATGTAGGCATTTGGTAAATTCCCTGTATAGGAAATTGACTCTCAATAATTCTTTGTTTAGCCTAAAGATCACAGAGTTTGACGTTCAAAAATTCACCATGTCTATTTTTATCTTTAGTTGGTCTGATCGTTTTTCTCCAACAGGAACTTTCTTTGAAAGAATGTGCAGAAAGATTATACTATTCTAAGGTGGACTTTCTGGACCAAATATGTAGCCCACTTTATTTAAGAAAGATCGGTATTTCAGAGATAAATAGAAACTGGCAATAATTTCCCTTAATAGTTTTTAAGAAAATATGTCTGTGGATATCATCATTCCTGTTTTTTGGTTTTTGTTCACTTTTAACTCAGAAATCCACTTAACTACAGCCAGGGACTCTTCAAAGTATTTTCGTGTGGACACTTACAAATAGATATACTGATTGCTTATTAGAAGGAATGACACCGAAATCAAATTAGATGAGAAATTACTTTGTACTTTTATCTAGGAGAAAAATATAGGAAGCTCCACACCCTGAAAGTGAATAAACATGTCCAAAAAATATCTATGTAAATGCAGCAATGAAATATTTCTGGCAATTCCTATTTCAAATATCCTGCTCTGAAGTATCCGTGGGCACATTAAGATTGTCAGACCGTGCATCTCTGTGTGGGATGTGGAACATGTGACCCTTGGCTACACAATGGATCTGCCTCCAGTGGGACTCCCCCTATGAAAGCCAAGCTGGCCACTTGACTTCTTTACCAGGCTCCCATTTCACCCAGCCAATACATTTTCACCTCAACCACTTCTACCTTAGGCCTTACAATATAGGAAACAAGGTGCTTTATGATCCCTGCCATGCTCAACTCTTCCTGCTTATAGCTACATCCTTTAAGTTTCCCTAGTAGCTAGCTGTGAACCCACTGTTCCTCTGCAGACTTTCATATGGGATGTGGTGGAAGGTCGATACATACACATTTGGCACCAGTTACGCACTAGTATTGTAATGCCACTCAGACTATTCTAAGTTTAAAAAAGAATGAATCATAGCTATTTGTTAAGTGCTTATTCTGGGGCAGACACCAGACTGAGTGCTGCTCATGTATCCTTTTATTCTATCCTCACGACAATCCGATGAGGTTAATAACACCTCCATTTACAGTTGAGGAGACTGAGGCTTAGAGAGATAGGGAATTTTACCAAAATGACACAGAAGGGCAGAGCTAGAATGTGAACCTAGGTTTTTATCTGGCCCTGGTGCCTGTTAATCAAAATGTCCTGTTGCAAAGGCTCTTTTCCACTCCATTGAAAATTCTGCTGGGGAATTGGAGGTGGAGGCTTTAGATAAGCTCAGAGAAGACCTGGTTGGAGCAATCCTGTTTTGGTTTTGTGGTAGTTGTGGGAGGAAGCCACTGACTCTAATTACTTCCCTGGGCTTCCTGGAGGAAGAAGAAAAGGAAATGGAAATTAAGGGAACATGATGTACCTTGGTGACCACATGGAGCTGTTCCTTTTGACTGACAAAAAGGAGAGTGCTGGGTGTCCTGGAGGCACATAATTTCAGCCTGCACCTTAGGCATTTAGGACATTATGACCAGTGCAAGAGCCTCAGAGGCTTAATGAATCTTGCTATTTCCCAGACATGTGTTACATTTAAATAACCCATATCACAACACTGCACCCAACACTGTGACATACTCATTGGCCTCCACAACAAGCTGATAGCAGCTTGAGGGTGTGACTTCCACTTTATTATTTATTTATTTATTTATTTTTGAGATGGAGTCCCGCACTGTTGCCTAGGCTGGAATGCAATGGTGCCATCTTGGCTCACTGCAACCTCTGCTTTTTTTAGGGTTCAAGTGATTCTCCTGCCTCAGCATCCCAAGTAGCTAGGATTACAGGTGCGCACCACCATGCTTGGCTAATTTTTGTATATTTTTTTGGTAGAGACGGGGTTTCACCTTGTTGGTCAGGCTGGTCTTGAACTCCTGACCTCAGGTGATCCACTAGCCTGGGCCTCCGAAAGTGCTGGGATTAAGGCCGTGAGCCACCACACCCAGCCTGTGACTTCCACTTTAAATCCAGAACATGGCCTGCCACTCAAGAGGAAAAGCGAAAATGGTGAATAAATGATTTGCTGGATTTTAGAGTAAAACATGACTGAGCCATATACCTTGCATATCATCTGCATATCAGCCACTTGACTTATGCCAGTAACCCTTCCTAGAATCCCAGATGCCTTCTATTGGCCTCTCCAAATAATATCATTGTTGGAGGCCCCATTTCAAAGTTCTACCTTTCCTCTGAAGATTTTGCTATGCTACTTCCTCAATTTTTTTTCAAATAAATTTTTTTTTTTTTTTTTTTTTTTTTTGAGACAAGGTCTCACTTTGTCACTGAGGCTGGAGTGCAGTAGTGCAATCTCAGCTCACTGCAGCCTCTACCTCCTGGACTCAAGCGATCCTCCCACCTCAGCTCCTGGGACTATAGGCACATGCACCATGCCTGGCTAATTTCTTTATATTTTTTATACAGATAGGTTTTCGCCATGTTGCCCAGACTGGTCTCAAACTCTTGAGCTCAAGCGATCCACCTGATTCGGCCTCCCAAAGTGCTAGGATTACAGGCATGAGCCACCACACCTGGCCCCACTTTCTCAATTTTGATCTATGTATTTCTATGATTTACTTCGTAGCATAATGAATTATTTCTTTTGTTTCTTCTCTGATCTTTTCAATAAGAGTATACATTACCAGAGAATAGGCTATATTCTTATAGAGGATAGAAAGATTTTAATAAAATATCCCTAAACAACCAGAAAGCCTAACGACTTCAGGTAGAAAGGTAAATGGGTACAACACTTTGGAAAACTCTGGTAATATCTACTAAAGCTTCATACGTCCATCTCCTATGACCCAACAATTAAACATCTAGATTTGTGTTCGACAGATAGATAGATAGATAGATAGATAGATAGATAGATAGATAGATAGACATTCACCAAAACACATCACCTAAAATGTTCTGATACTAGCATTAGTCATAGCCAAAATCCAACAATTGTGCAAATGCACTTGAAGGACTACTGTACCACAGTGATAATGTGTGATCTACAACTACACACAACAGCATGCAGCAATTTTACAAAAAATACTTAAGAGGCCCGACACTAAAGAGTCCACACTACAATATTCCACTTACATAAAGTTCAAAAACAGGCAAAATACAACCTATACAATTTGAAATCAGACCGACGTTCAACTTAGGGAGGTGTAAGACCGGAAGAGAACCAAAGATGGCAACTGGAGTCCTGACAATGTTCTGATTCTTCATCCAGGTGCTAGTTACACACATAGATCCAATTACAAACATTCCCTACACTGAAAACTCTCAGGCACTTTTCTGCATGCATGTTATATTTCAAGAAAGAGTTGTTTTGTTTTGTTTTTTAGTCTGCTGAAAGAATTTTCATTTCTGACCAAGATGGAGTAAAAGAAACCATATTGGCCGGGTGCGGTGGCTCACCCCTGTAATCCCAACACTTTGGGAGGCTGAGGTGGGCTGATCATTTGAGGTCAGGAGATCGAGACCAGCCTGGCCAACATGGTGAAACCTCGTCTTTACTAAAAATACAAAAATTAGCTACATGTGATGGCGCATGCCTGTAATCCCAGCTACTCGGGAGGCTGAGGCATGAGAATTGCTTGAGCCTGGGAGGCAGAGGTTGCCGTGAGGTGAGCAGAGAACGCGCCACTGCACTCCAGTCTGAGTGACAGAGTGAGACCCTGTCTCAAAAAAAAAAAAAAAAGAAAGAAAGAAAAGAAAAGAAACCATACTTACCTGCTTACCGTAATGCAAGCAACTGGAAAACCCAACTAACTATGCGAAACAATGGTTTTCAAAAATTGAACAACAGGCAGCACAAGACTGCCATAACCAAGAGAAGGGATTCAAATGAGATGAGCCTTATCATTGCTTCTGCTTTGCTGTGATACAGGGAGGGGAAACCCAAACACAATCCAATGATCTCACTAAATTGAGGAGAGAATGATCAGCACACAGAGAGACTTCGGAAAGGCAGAAGCAGCTAAACAGGGGACAAAGGCGGAACACTGAAGAAGAGGGTGCTACCATAAAGAGGGTTCTAGAGAACTGCAGAGGAGTCTCCATGAGTCTTCAGTTGAACACTGATTAGCACATACTTGAGAGGAAACTACCACAGGCCAAGAGAAGAGCCACCAGAAATCAGTAGGCTGAACAATCCGCAGGCTGGAGATCATTTTTATTCCCACCAATCAAACAAAATCTGAAAGAATTCACAGCCAACAGCCATGCACTACTTTAAAATAAGTTCTTCAGGCAAAAGAGAAATGGTGGCAGATGGAAATTTGGATCCACACTAAGGAATGAAAAGTGCCAACGTGGTAAAATGTGGGTAAATATAAAACACATTTTTCTTATGTTTTAATTTCTCTGAAAGATATTGAATAAGGCAAATTTTTTAAAAACATATTGTATTGGGGCAATTAAAACATCTGCAAAAACAAAATGAATAACGATTGTCCAAAGAAAAAGAGGGTAGGAATAAAAACATACTGTTATAAGTTTCACTGTACATGAAGTCTACAATATTATTTGAAGGCAGGCTGTGATAAGACAAAGCTATATACTGTAAACTCTACAGCAACCACTAAGAAAAGTAAGACCAAAAAAGCTAATAAGTCAATAATGGAGATAAAATGGAATCATAGCAAGACTCAGTACAAAAGAAGGTAAGGAAAATATAAAACAAATAATGTGACTGTAGATTAAAACCCAACCATTTCATAATTTAATCAATTGACTTACATTAAGTTTAGCCTAAAGCTGCCTCATTACATATTTTAAGTTCAGCCTAAAGGTTTCCCTGCACATAGTGAACTATAACCTAACTGGATGTGTAGACAGACTGTAACCTACTCTCATGCAAATGAACAAGTTTTGGCCAATCACAGCCTACTGTTTAAGCCATGTTCAAATAATTTAAATGTTAAGCTGTAACCAATCCAGCTGTTGCTACACCTCATTTCCATTTTCTGTACGTCACTTACCTTGTTCTGTCATACATCTTCTTCCAACATGGGACTGCACTGGAGTCTCTCTCAGCCTACTCTGGCTCGGGAGGGTGCCCGATTCTGAAATCGTTCTTTGCTTAGGTAAGCTCTGTTAAATTTAATTTAAATTAATAATAATAATAATAATAATAATAAATATTATTTGGATGAAGAAGAATATTTCGTGATAATTCATCAAAAGGATGCAACAATCCTATATGCATATGTAACAATTAACAGAGCTTCAAAATGCATGAAGGAAAAACTGATAGAACAAAAATGAGAGATGAAAAAATCCACAATTAGGCTTGAAGTTTCAACATCCACTATCAATAATTGATAGAACAATTAGACAGGAAATCAGTAAGGATTTAGAAGACTTGAACAACACTGTCAATCAACTCGATCTGATTGATATTTATAGGACACCCCATCAAACAAGAGCAGAACACACATTCTTTTTAAGTGTACACAGAACATTTACCAAGACAGACAATATTCTGAGCCATAAAATTGAACACAGTAATTTTTAAAGAATTGAAACAACACTAAGTAGATTATTTAACCACTATAGAGTTAAACAGGAAGCAATAACAGAAAGGTAGTGGCAAAATCCGAAAATATTTGGAAATTTAATAAGGCACTTCTAAGTAACTCAAGCATCAAAGAAGACATTGCCCCAAAAATGAGAAAAAAATCAACAACAAAATTGATTGAAAGGTGTATGAGAATTTGTGTGGTGTCAGTAATGCATTGCTTAGAGGGATAGTATTTATAGCCCTAAATGCTTATATTAGAATAGAAGAAAGAAATCAAATCAGTTATCAAAGTTTCAACTGAATAAAAAAAAAAAGAAAATCAAATTCAACTCAAAGGAATGGAGAAATGAAATAATGAAGATGAGAACCAATAACCATTAAATGAAAAATAGAAAAATAGTTGTTTAAAAAGTCTCGTTGAAAAGAGAGAATACACAAATTACTTCGTTCAGGAATGGAAGAATGGACTTCACTACAGATACTATAGGTGTTACAACATTAGTAAGAGAATATTATGAACAATTTTATGCCGATATACTCAACAACTTAGATGATATGAACAAATTCCTTGAAGGACACAAACTACACATACACATAGGACACAAAATCACATACACATTTATCTCAAAAAGTGTCAAAAAAGTATTCATTCATCATCATTCATTCAAATTAGATAATATCAATAACCCTATATCTAGTTTTCAAATTACATTTATGGTTATAAAACCTTCACACAAAGAAAAACTCAGAGCCAAATGGCTTCGCTGCTGAATTCTACCAAACAGTTAAGGAATAAATAAGAGTAATTTATAAAAACTCTTCCAGAAACCAAAAAAAAAAAAAAGGATACTCCTCTCCACTCATTTCCTGAGGCCCTCAGTACCCTGGCTTTGGCCATTACTATGAAAACCAAACAAAAAAAATTACAGACCAGAATCCCTCATGAACACGGACACAAACTTAACAAAAAAATTCTAGGAAATCAAATGCAGAACTATATAAATAGAATATTAAATCATGACTAAGGGAGGTTTACCCATGAAAGTAAAGTTGATTTAACATTTCAAAATCAAGCAATGTAATTTACCATATTAACAGACTAACAAAGAAAAATCACATACACATTTATCTCAAAAAGTGTCAAAAAAGTATTCATTCATCATCATTCATTCATCACATCCTCAACCTAAGAGTGGAAATCTACTCTTTCCCAAAAAAAAAAAAAGGCCTACAACTACCATCATAATTAATAATGAGACACTGAAAGCTTTCTTTCCCTTTCAGATCAGGAATGAGCCTGAATGTCCACTCTCACTACTCCTAACCAATATTTCACTAGAGATATTGGCTAGTACAGTAAAGCAAACAAAAAAATGAATGAAAAGCATGCAGATTGAAAAAGAAGAAGCAACATTTTTTAAATTCACAAAAAGAATATTATAACAAATTAATATTTTTTAAAAGTTACTAAAACTAGCAGTAAGTTTAGCAAAATTGTGGGCTACCAGGTCAATCTTTTAAAAATCAATTGTATTTCTGTATACTAGGAATAAACCATTAGAAATTGAAATATAAAAATTGTAGTCTTTGTAACAATATAAAAACATAAGCTGCATTGGGACAAACTTCGCATAATACATGCAAAACATTACTGAGAAAAATTAAAGAATTATTAAATAAATGAAGTAGTATACTACGTTCACACACCAATATTGTTATTATACTGATTCTCCCTTAATTAATATATAGGTTCAATGTAATTCCAATCAAAATATGAGAAGATATGTTTAAAGAAATAGACAAGTTATTCTGAAATTTATATAAAAATTCAAAGGACAAAGACTACCCAAAGCAATTTTGAAAAAAATAACAAATTTAGAAAACTTATTCTATTTTTTTTCAAGATTTACTACAAAACTACAATACTAAAAACAGCATGATATTGAGATGAAGTTATACAAAGAATTCAGTGGGACAGAACTGAGCATCCAGAAACACACCCAGAAATATATAAAGAGTTAATTTTTAAGAGAGATGCCAAGGCAACGCAATGGTGAAAGGACAAGGAGGTATGTACTATTAAAGAAATAAATAAATAAATTAGATTTCATCAAAATATTTTAAATATTCTTCAAAAGACTTAAAAAATGAAAAGAAAAACCACAAAATAGGGTACAATATTTCTGACAAAGAACTTTTATCGAAAATATAAGCCAGGCATGGTGGCTCACTCCTGTAATCCCAGCACTTTGGAAGGCTGAGGACAGAGGATCGCTTGAGTCCAGGAGTTTGAGACCAGCCTGGACAACATAGAAAGACCCCATCTCTACTAAAAATTAAAAAAAAAAAATTAACCAGGCATGGTGGTGTGCGCCTATAGTCCCGGCTACTTGGGAGGCTGAGGTGGGAGGATCTTCTGAGCCCAGGAGTACAAGGCTGCAGTAAGCTATGATCATGCTGCTGCACTCCAGCCTAGGTGATCCTGTCTCAAAAAAGTATATATATAATATATACATATAAAATATATACATATAAAATATGTACATATAGAGAGATATAAAAACTTTTACACCTCAAAAATAAGAAAACAACTCAATTTTTAAATATGCAAAAAATTTAACTGAAGAAGATATATGGATGACAAGCACATGAATGATGTTCAACATTATTAGTCATTAAGGAAATGCAAATCACAACCACAATAAGATACCATTACACACTCATTGGAATGGCTAAGATTAAAAAAACTAACAATACCAACCATTGGTAAGAATATGAAGCAGCTGGAAGTATTATATATTGCTGGTGGAATATAAAATGTTATAGCTGCTTTGGAAAAGACCTTGGAAGTTTCTTGTGAAGTTACACATATATGATATATGCACCCTATGCCCCAGCAAAACCATTCTTAGGTATTTATTCAGGAGAAATGAAAACTTCCATCCGCAGCACAAAAACTGGTATTCAGATCTTCACAGCAATTTTATGAATTATAGCCACTGAAAACAAGCCCAGTATTCATCAATTGGTGAATGGATAAATCAACTGTGATGCATTTATACAATGGAATATTACTTAGCAACAAAAAGGAAACTACTGACACACACAGCCTCATCAACTAATTTCAAAAGCATTATGCTAAGTGAAAAAAGTGAAATACAAAGACTTTATAATGTTTTAATCTATTCATATGAAATAGAAAAGGCAAAACTATAGTGACAGAAACCTCACTCATCATCAGGGCAACACAAATCAAAACCACATAATATATCACTTTATACTTGTTAGAATGGCTATTACGTGTATCAAAAAGACAAGAGATAACAAGTGCTGGTGAGGGTGTGAAGAAATGGGAACGCCTGTACCCTGTTGGTGGGAATGCAGATTGCTGCACCCATTATGGAAACAGTATGACGGTTCCTCAAAAAAATGGGCCAAACTACCATCCGACCCACGAATCCAGCAATCCCTTTTCTGGATATACACCCAAAGAAAATTAAATCAGCACTTCATAGAGATAACTGCACTCTTATGTTCATTGCAGCATTATTTACAATAGCCAAGATATGGAAACAGCCTTAGTGTCCATCTACAGATGATGGGGTAAAGAAATTGTGATATATATATATAATATCACAAAAAAGAAGGATCTTTTTTGAGGCTGAATAATATTCTGTTTATATATATCACACATATCACATATATAACAGAATATTATATATCACATATATACATACAAACATACGTGTGTGTATACATATATCACATTTACATATACATCACACATATATGTATATATTTATATACATATATATCACATATATACACATATATATGTATACATCACATATATATATAAACAGAATATTATTCAGCCTCCGAAAAAGATCCTTCTTTTTGTAACCACATGGATAATCTGGAGGACATTATACTGAGTGAAATAAGCCATGTACAGAAAGAAAAGTACTGCATGATCACTTTTACATGTGGCATCTGGAAAAACAAAATATATAGAAACAGAGAGTGGAATGATGATTACCAGAGATAGGGGAGGTGGGAAATGGGGAGGCATAGGTCAAAGAGTGCAAAGTTGCAGTTATGTAGGATGAGTAAGTCTGGATATCTAATATACAGCATGAGGACTATAATTAATAATATTATATTATATACTGGAAATTTGTTTAAGAGAGCAGATTTTAGGCACTCTTACCAAAAACAGAAAAAGCATGAAAAAGGTAACTATGTGAGATGATGGATTGGTTAATTGGCTTGACTATAGTAAGCATTTAACTATGTATATGTATATCAGGACGTCATGTTGTACACCTTAAATATATACAATAAAAATAAAATTAGTCCAGGTGCAGTGGCTCACGCCTGTAATCCCAGCACTTTGGGAGGCCAAAGTGGGCAGATCACGAGGTCAGGAGTTTGAGACTGGCCTGGCCAATATGGTGAAACCCTGTCTCTACTAAAAAAAATTAGCCAGGAGTGGTGGTGTGCACCTGTAATCCCAGCTACTTGGGAGGCTGAGGCAGGAGGATCCCTTGAACCTAGAAGGTAGAGGTTGCAGTGAGCCAAGATCATGCCATTGTACTCCAGTCTGGGCAACAGAGTGAGACTCCGTCTCAAAAAAAAAACAAAAAAAATTTTAAATTAAATTTAAAAATATTTATCAGTGTTTGCCACAAGCTAGAAGGGGAGGACGTTAATGACATGGACGTATGAGGGAATGTTTTGGTGTGATGGAAGTGTTCTAAATCATGATTATGGTGATGGTCACATAACTGTATGCATTTGTTACAACTCATCACGTTGTCTCTTTAAATTCGTGAATTTTATTATATGTATATTACATTTTAATAAAGTTGCTTAAAAAGTCTGCAGAGAGAAAAATTATATAACAACATATACATATGCATACATATACAGCACACATATATATAGATCTTTTGTTTTTTTGTTTTTGTTTTGTTTTGTTTTTTGAGATGGAGTCTTGCTCTATTGTCCATGCTGGAGTGCAGTGGTGCGATCTCGGCTCACTGCAACCTCCACCTCCCAGGTTCAAGTGATTCTCCTGCCTCCCAAGTAGCTGGGATTACAGGCACATGCCACTATGCCTGGCTAATTTTTGTATTTTTAGTAGAGACAAGGTTTCCCCATATTGGCCAGGCTGGTCTCGAACTCCTGACATCAGGTGATCAGCCCACCTCAGCCTCCCAAAGTGCTAGGATTACAGACGTGGGCCACCACGCCCAGCCTACATAGGCCTTTTGAATTAAACTTTTGCTTCTAAGCAGAATAGGGTGTCAATTATCCAAAATAACACCAATAAAAGTGATATATTGATTTAAAAGTGTCTGCTTCCTGCCCTTGTAAAGTGTAATACTCACTTCGCACACAGACAAATATGATATCTACATATTTTCTGTATCCCAATAGTGTTTGGAATGAGTTTCTCTGACAATCTACCCCAAAATACTTATTGGCTCTAGCTTTTGATGTAAACAATAGTGAAAAAATTATTTTCATTTCTTTTTTTTATTATTATACTTTAAGTTCTAGGGTACATGTGCACAACATGCAGGTTTGTTATATATGTATACATGTGCCATGTTGGTGTGCTGCACCCATTAACTCGTCATTTACATTAGATATATCTCCTAATGCTACAAAATGAGACTGTGGTTCATGAAACTCTCAATCTACAGTCCAATATATTTTATTAGACTATTTCACTTAACAATGTTTAAGAAGAGGTTTATCTGCTTAGATAACTGTCTCCTATAGAAAAACTCATAGCCATGATGCCTCCATCATCGTATTGTGACATCCATTTACTATTTTTCTTACAACATACAAGGCAGGATTCAAGGTTAAGGGTAGATTACCAAAGATGTACTCCACGAGTAATTTTAATGGCAAAAGAGCCTTGACTTTTGCCTGTTACATAACTTCAACTAAAACTGACCTTCAGCATATGAAGATTTCATTTTCACAAATAAATGGTTGGACTGATGTCTTTTATTAGACTCACAAACAGTAATCAGCACAGAGGCTTTCAAGGCCACAATCTCTCTTTTGATTCAAACTACAGATAAAAGAACGGAAGTCACAGGAGTCACTAAAAGCTAAAGTAATCTTTGTTTCTTAAGAATGCAAAACTATTTACTTAGGGATCACATTCTGTCACTTTCCACCATTATCAACAGTTATCATATTTATCCTGCTAACAGGATGGATTTATTGTTTGTGTATAATAATTTGGGTCCAAGCTGCATTGATGTGTTTTATGGCATGTAGTCAATGCTGATCTATTGCGGGTCTATAACCGCTCCATAAACTGCAGATGCCAGCATTGAAATGAATGAGCCCAAGTATCTACTGAGCTGTTTTTAATTATATGTTTATCTTTCCTCATTCCTTTGACTCACATTTTATTTATACCACATGTGGTTACATGTGGTATAGAAGCAATTTTAGGGGGTTTTGGAAAACCGAGGGCAATCATCTTATTTTACTCAGCAAAGCCACATTACTTACATTGACAGCAATTATCTTTATATATATCATAACATTCATACAATTTCTGGTTTCTTCCAACCACACTATTTCTATTTGAAATTCTCCTAAAGACAGACGATGTTAAAATGAAGTTTATTCGTTGGTCTTGAAATTTTTAGCTATTCTCTTAATTGTGTTTGTAGTTACAACCATAACGTAAAACCTAAATCTGATAATTTAATTATTATATGTCATACTACACTAAAAAAAAATCACAAATATTTACTGAAAATTTTAAAGCATCATAGAAAAGTTGCCTACAGACCCAATTTAATCAGCTATTTTGATTAATAGAGTTTATCTGTACACGTATTATTTTTGCTCTGAGTTGAAAGAGCTTTGACAGCTGGTACAGACTAGAATTATCGCCCGTCCAGAGACAAGGATTCCCATGAGCCAGACATGATCACTTTCCATGGGCATGGCCTCCAGCTTACACTCTCCAACCTCACCCCACGCTGGCTGCAGTGATAGATGACTGACTGCTGGCCTTAGTTACCTTGACTTGCCTTACACTTCAACAGCCCACAGAATGAGAACCTTGCCCCCAGCATCCTCCTGGTAGCTGGGGCTCTGACTCCAAGCCTGGCTTGTCCTCACCTCTGCTCTGAAGACCAGGGCTCCACCTTTAGACTGTCACTCATCCTCCTCACCAGCCATGGAAATAATGCCTGTTTTATAATTCTGCTCTGCCCCCAGCCTCCTCTATATTGAAACCTCCCTAACACACCTGAATTTGCAAAGCCGTTCACACATTTTGCATCTATGCCTATACCCATCTACTGTCTGGTCCAAGCTTCCAGCTTCTCCCAGAGTGCCCTGCTCTCAAACCCACTCAAATTAAGACAGTTGCTTTGAAATATCAAAGCGCCCTGTGTTTTCATTTTTTGATGAGCAGCTAATTTTTGCATATGAATAATTACCATTTTATCTAAGTTTTTGTGCTTGTTCTGTTGCTCAGTGTTATAAATAAAATATCACTCAGATGACTTCATTAAGGGAAAGAGAAATGTTCTTTACCTCTGCAACTCAGCCTTATCTAACTAGTCAGAATATCTGATTTAAGAGAAGTTTGGGACTGCAAGTTTTATCATCAGGATTGGGCTCTTGGAAAAATCTAACAAGTTGTCTGGAGATAGCAGAAATTAGAAAGAAGTACCGAAATGTTCAGAATAATTACCATTACAAACCCACTTAGACACTTGCCACTTTGGACAGGCGACAGGTCAAGGATTTATAAAACAAGTACATCCAGACAGCTGGATATAGCCAGGCTCACATGCATAATTTAGTCTCCATCAGGATGACTGTCACTTATACTCACAATATTGGCTCAAGAGCTGTCTACTTCAGATAACTTGCTATAAACCAGATATACACACCCAGCAGAGCACCCGGGGAGGTCGGCTCCTCCTTGGATACATTTCATCACAAAATGGAAGCCATACATGCCTCCTGATAAACATTTCTTGACTCTTTGGAGAATAAATCTCAAAAGGCCAATGGTTTGCCTGAAAGCATTGAGTTGGATGCATTAGTTTTATTTTGTTTTGTATTTTTTCTTTTTTTTTTTTTTTTCCTGAGACAGGGTCTTGCTCCATCGGCCAGGCTGGAGGGCAGTGGGTCCATCTCAGCTCACTGCAACCTCCACCTCCCAGGTTCAAGTGATTCTCCTGCCTCAGCCTCCCAAGTAGCTGGTGTTACAGGCACCCACCACAATGCCTGGCTAATTTTTGTATTTTTAGTAGAGGTGGGGTTTCACCATGTTGGTCAGACTGGTCTCAAACTCCTAACCTCAAGTGATCCATCCACCTCAGCCTCCCAGCGTGCTGGGATTACAGGCGTGAGCCACCGTGCCGGCCTTGTTTTGTATTTTTTAAGGATTCAGTTTGTGCCTAAATCTGAATTTATCATTCTAGTGGGTGGGTTTTATCATTCAGAAGTACATGTAGCACCTTTTGTTGTCAAAAACATTTCCTGGAGCTAATTTTGATCTTAGAGAAGGTTGAAGCATTTCTACTTTGTAGTTCCTTCATTCATTCATTTATAAAACAGCTACTTATTGCTAGGTACTCTGTGCCAAGCACCATTCTAGGTGCTAGGGATACTGCAGCAGGAAAAACAGATATAATGCCGTCTTCATGGAGCTTACTTACATTCCCGTTGGTAAGACTGGCAATAAAACAAAGAATTAACGCCAGGTGCAGTGGCTTGTGCCTATAATCCCAGCACTTTGGAAGGCCAAGGAGGGAGAATTACTTGAATCCAGGAGTTGGAGACCAGCCTGGGCAACATAGGGAGACTCTGTCTTTACAAAAAGAGAGAGAGAGAGAGAGAAAGAGAGAAGTAATATATGACAAAATGCCTGGCAATAAAGGTCTCATAAAGAAATAAAAAGGAGGGAAAGGCTAGAGAGTGGGGGAGGGAGAGCAGTATTATAGCAAGGACTCTGGGAAGCTGACAATTGAACAGAGATCTGCAAAAGTGACCCACATAAATACTGGGGAGAAGAGACTTCCAGCAGAGAGACTAGAAGGTCCAAAGGCCCTGGGGTAGGGGAAACAGCCTTGATCTGTTCAGGGGACAGCAAGAGGCCAAAGTGCCTGGAGCTGGGGAAGCGAGGGAGACAGGTTAATCGTCTCCAGCACGGCAATTTCATATCACATTAGGTATTTTTTTCCATAGCATGCCGAGTAAACGCTGCTTTAAATCAAGACTTTTTTTCATTCTGACCCCCAACCTGACTCAGAAGTCACCTTTGTTTGAATTAATTATTTAATCACTTTCATCACACATGACTTCAAGAACTGCCGCCTCGTGTTTAATTCAAGACAGTTGGCTTTCTCTTTGAAGACAGATTAAAAACGGATAGCAGAAGAGAGTTGGTGTCTTGAGTTTAGAGCGGCTTAGGAGAAGAACAGGATGGGGGTGTTCATGGTGCTTTTCTTTGATTCACAAGAGCTGCCTAGATTCTCGCAGTGATGAGCTCTAAATTTACCAAAGTGACAGTGTTCACTTCACACAACGGGGAGCATGAGCTAATCATATAATAAATAAATAAGCCCAGGTGGATGCGCCACACCTGCACGACTCCCGTCACAATGTGACTTGAGGGTTCTGGAAACAGGAGACTGGGCAGGGGTCAAGATGGGTTAGAAAGAGAGCAAAACTCCATTGCACCCAGCACCCTTCGCAGGCTGGTGTATGATCTTCTGCCTGCAACAGTGGGCTTTATCTGATTTTCTTTTTTTATTAGACAGCTGTGATGTTCTCCCTTCAAACCCTTGTCACTGCCGTTCGCAGGAATGTAAGTGATATGATTAGGGAACATGGCATTTTGTGTAATCGGTTGTAATCACCATCTGAGGGTTTCAGGAACATGACACACACACTGCTTCTAGGCCCGCCTGAGAGCAGGCGCCTGGAATGACAGGAGCCCCACACACATCTCCACCCTGTGTTTACACATCTCCTCCTGGCCTGTGTGCCTAGCCCCTCACCCCCTCATTCGAAAAGCCCCAGGCTTCAGGAAAGGATCTAGCACTCTTCCAAACACTGCTCTCTTAAGAAATCCATACATTTGGGAATCTGTCTCTTTTTTATTTGTCCAATGAAAATTTCGCACTTCCTTTATCAAGGTTCTAAGTAAGTGAATTCTCCAGATAAGAATTTACCTTTCAGTATTAAAATAATTTGCCTTTAATACAATTTTTAATCATTTAAAATAGGATTTGCTTGTTATTTAAAAATTGTATCAGAAACCTCCCTATTTTCTTTAAAATAAGTATACAATTACTTAACAGGACCTTGAAATCAAAGAAGATTCTCATTGCATGAAATGTTTCTCATGATATGAAATGATGTAATGATGCTCTCGGGATTTCTAAATTTATTGGGCTGTTCACTCCTTACATAATGCCCTACGCAGGAAAAACCTGTTATGGGACCCTGGCTCTGCCACTCCCTAGCTCTGTGATGTCGAGTTGCCTAAACTCTCTGAACTTCTGTTTCCTCCTCCATAAGAACGTACATAGTTAAATATGCCTCTGAGAGTTGTCATGAGCATTTGGGCTACCCAAGATTCTTAATTGCAAATAAGAGAAAGGGACACTGGCTAATTTAAGTGGAAAATAAACATTTGGAAAGATGCCAGGTAACTCACAGAATTGAAGAAAAATAAGGAAAACTGACCAAGGAAAATGAGCAGGAAGCAAAGCCTAGGCAGGAAAGAACACAGGGAAGCCAGTTATTCGTCCAGGTAGAAGCCTTCACAGGGTGTGCTGCTATCAGATCTTCAGTGCCACACTGAGACATCAACAGAATCTCTAGTTGTCCTTCTGCCATCACAGTACACCTTACCCATTTGAAGGCCGCCTGGTTGGCAAAGAATACGGAAAGGGAAAGGGAAGTGGCTGCTTTTAGAGTTCTTGTGGAAGCAGAATCCAACGTCTCCAAAACCTACACCACGGAAATATCCCAAAAGAACGAGTTCAGAGGCTGTGCAGAGCATACATCCACTACAGAACTAAATGAGGGCGTGTGTGTTAAGCATCTCTAACAGTACCTGTCGCATAATAAATGCTCAATAAGTGTTACCTTTCTACTCCTAAGTCTTCTTCTTGGCTTACTGGTTATTATCTAGTCCTTCTCTACCTGTTCTCCCCTCTGAAATTGCTGTCTTTTCATTTACTGAGCTGGTACATCAGTTTTCTAAACTGGTTAGAATTGTACATAAACTAAAAAATTTAGGGTTTGAGTGAGACATGAAGTTTTGAATAAAATGAATAAACAGGGAGCCAACTAATTTTTAGAATATGTTTTTACACTGTTATTTGACACTAAATTTAGACTCTTGCTTTTAGAGAGCCGAAGTGTGCTCTTAGGTCTGGACATACAAGGTGTCACTCTAGTCAATTTTTGTTCTTCACTTTCCTCTTCAACACAATTTTTTTTTCTCTTAGAAACAATGACTGCAGAGTCGGAGCTGGGGGGCCTTCCCTGCATTCCACCTCCTTTCTGAATCTCAGGCTGGAGTTAGAACGTCCCCCAGAGAACCAGAGAACAGCTATGAGAACGATACAAGATAATGTATATGCAAAGCTCCAGCCCAGGAGCCTGGTATTTTGTAGGTGAATCTTCGACAGGTTCTTCTCTTTCTCCTCACTCTTCATAGTTGGCTGAACTCATGGTCTATGGTCTTTTCTTTTTTCTCTGCAGGGATAACTGCTGGGGTTTTAAAAATTTCCATCCCCACACTGTACCCCCAGACCAATTTTATCAAAATCATCTTGGGATAAAACCTGCGCATTGGTATTTTTAACACCACTCAGGTGACGCTCATGGGCAGCCAGGTAGGGGAGCATGACTCTCCACCTTCTCATCTCTTCTCAGCTTCCCTGAACACCTGTATATAAAAGCCTGAAACTGCCATCTCTGGCCCTTTCCTCACAAAGCTCATGAGTTGCATATTTTTGACCACTTGCAGGCAATAGACATGCTAGCCATTCTCTGAAATTCAGTGGTTTCACATTTAAGTTTGTTTTCTCCACAATTCTACCTTAGCTATAATGGATTTGTCTCCAAATCTCCCCATCTCTGTTCCTGGTTTCACTATTCTTCTGGCTACTGGGGCTCTGAATCATGGATACGCATTTTCTCCCTGTCACTTAAGGAGTCACCAGGTTCGCTCTTTGTCATGTCTTTCCTAATTAAAACTTGTTTTTCAATACTATATGCCACCTCTAGTATATCACACCTAGAGTTCATCTGTTCAAATCCACATATAACCCTGCCTCCAGGTTAATCTTTCTAAAATTTCACTTTCTTTGTAACAAGTACTGTTAAACCATCACGGGCCTCATTTCTCATTGCTTACAGCCCACATTTCTACTACAGGCAAGCAAGGTCTTTATAACTACCAAAAATGTCATCTTACTCAACCTATGATCAATATCTATCGATCAATAGTTAATATTGATCAGTAGATACTGAAAAGTATCACCTAAATTCTCCAGACATTCTTTGTAAAAAAAAAAAAAATCATTCTTCGTAGAATTTGCAAAATCACTAACCTGTTCTAAGCATTTACTCTATACCAAGCTTATCCACTTTTCTCAACCACTGTCATGCCATTATGGTCTCCATTTTAACGAAAGACTTCCAGGGGTTAGGAAGATAGTTATTACAATTAATTCAAGCCAGGAGTAGAACTCAATTCTCTTTGACTCCAGACCCCATATCAGAGCCCCTAAGCTCCAAGGCAGAGTGAGGGTTTGACTGGGAAGGACCTTGAAGATGCTGCTCTAATGCTCTCATCTCTCTGGTGAGGAAATAGGTTAACTCAATTTTCTGCGGTCATGCAAGAGGGATGCGTCAGACCCAGGACAGGAACTGGAGTCTTCTGCCTCCCATCATCTTTTGCTTATTTAGCTTGCAGACCCTTGAACAAACTAAGCCCATTGCCTCTCTTGACCTCAGGATATTCTTGCAACTTAAAGTGCCCTTGTTTTCCCTCCCTTCTTCCCCAAATTCTACCCGTTCCTCCAGAGCCATTCTAGAACCTCATTCCTCAAGTGCAGTGAGCTCCACCAATTTTTCCTGGTTTTTACCTTGAGTGCTCCTGCCTGGATTTACCACCTCATCACTGGATCACATGCACTCTGATGGTATTTCCCGCTTGTTCCCCAGGAAGACCCTGCCTCCCTAATGATGTTTTACAGGGCTTCTGCAGAAACCATCTGATTGTTCTCCAGGTTCTCCCCAACATCATTTACCCCAGAGGCCTGCTGAGAGACAGGAAGGTGGTCAATAAATGTGTTAAACTGAATGGAATCTCTACTAACAAACAGTCCCCAATCATCAATAACATATGCCTTAAGTCCCTGCATTTATTTTTTGAATTATATGTACACCTGGGCATTTCTCAGCATATTCAATGAAGATGTAAGACTACGATTATGACTTAGACTTCTCAGCTGTGTTGAGTGACCAGAGGCTGAGATAGCTAACAAGTCTATTATCTTCACTGCTCTTCTTAAAATTGCTTTGAAATATTAATGCTGTTTTATTTTCAAATGTAAGTAGAGTCTGTGTTTTTGTATCAGTTCCAAGATGGATAGTTTAAAATGCGCTTTTCTGAATTGGGTTGATTCAGGTCACAGCTTAAAAGAAAAATGCGTATATGGATAAATAGTCAGAGATTAAATCTGTAAACAACCCTCCATTTGCTAATGCTCTTTTGTCCTTCTTGGTTTTGTATTTTGCAACAAAATAACTTGAAGAATGTGTTGACATCTAAGCATATAAATGCAACTTATCAAATTGATTTAAGTGAGAAATGTATTTTAGGGTAACAATTAGGGTAAGAGTTAACAGATAATATAGGATACATAAGGGAATGGACACAAACCTAGCAGCAAAATTCTGCTGATCTGGCATCTACATTTTTCTCTATTAGAAGCTCCACATGCTTCATCTTTCTATTTAGACAACAGCTTGTGTTTCTTCCCAGTGTGTGTCTCTAGCTCTTCACAAAGAAGTATTAAATACCTGCTTCAAGCTTGTACTAGGAAATTAACATAAGATATTTTCATTTGACCGTGATCACATGAAGCCCTCTCTAATCTCATTTGGCACATTACCCATCAGATTTATGGAAATTCTCAGTGAACTCTGACCTTGAAGTGTAACCATTGCATAAACTGTATGTGAGATGCGGCTGTGGTTTTCACAAAATGTACCCTTGACCTTGGCAACTGGCTTACTCTTCACCTGGGTCTACTAGTCACTCGGAATCCAAAAGAGAACATACAATCAACCCAGGCTTCCAAACCTATGACACTGGGGCTGATTAGCAGGGAGAGGGGTAAGACGGAATGAATAATGAGGTGAATAAAGATAGCCAGAAACTGCAAACAGCAGGGAGCCTATTTCCACAGAACTGGAAAATAAAGTAACAATAGAAAGAGTAGTCAATTATTAACTAATTTTTTTTCCTCTTCAATGATGTCCAGGTTATTTAACGTCTTGACTTCTTCAGTCATTTGGAACATAATTTCAGCATCACTATCAAAAGGAAAGTTGTGAAACTTTTAACAAACCCGTGATTGGATCCTGGTAAATAGTATCTTACAAAGGGAAGGAAAAATTAAAAAGGCATTTGGCAGCAAGATACACCATAACAAGGCTGGTTGGTAAGCTTCAAACTAAGGCATGCTTTTGAACCTCATCATCTGCCACAGCTACCAGGTGTCAGAGAGGAAGTGAGGAGAGGAGAAATTACAAGAAAAATGATTACGAAGTTCTTTCAAAATAAGCAGTATTATCTGAAGGGGCCCCTGGATGGTATCTGTAGTAATTTACTAAATCCAATCTATATTATCAAAAATATGTATATTTTGAGGCTGAAAATAATGTGATTCAGAGCACAAAGTCAGCCCTCCTGGTTCAAACTCCTGTTCTGCCTTTCCTTCACGTGTGTCCTTAGGAACATAGATTTCACCTCGCTATGCCTTGATTTTCTCATTTTGTAGACCTATCTAACCTCTTAGGGTTTACATGAAGATTAAAATTAAATAATTTATACTAAGTGCTTAGCACTGGGCCTGACTCATATAATTACTGCTCAATATATTTTTAGACATCTTCTCCTCCTTCTTTTCTTTTAGACAGCTATTCAAAACAGGCACATTGTCTCCTGACTCCCTTCCAATATGTGTCTAGGTAAATGCAGCCACTACTTTGTATTTTTCCATTATTTTAAAAATATTTTATCATAGACTTCTAGAACCATCGCTGATTGGTCTCAAAAAACCAACTTCCTCCCAACAGATGAGGAAACTGTGGCTCAAAAAAAGTAAATGGCTTAACCTAAGAAGCAATGCAACCAGTAACTGCTTTCTAAAATAATAAAACAAATTATATCATTCCCACCTAAACGTTATACCGAGCCTGCCTTTGCTGGCCACTATAAACTACTATTCTGCTGTTCTGAGGAGCTCTTGAAGTAGATTTGCTAAGCTATCTAAAGTTTTTTGCTAAGCAAACATAACTACTGTACTTATTTTCCTCATTGACCTGCCTTGCTTGAATTGTGTTTAAGCTTTTGATGGCAAGAGGCAAGCTCTAAAATTGTTTAAACCCAGCTACACATCAGAAGCATCTTTTGCAGAACTTTCTCAAAAAAAATACCTATTCCTTTTCTCATCCCATCTAGTGAGTCAGGATTTCTACGAGTGTGGTGCCTGTGACCGAATCTTTAGAACATTGTTTCTGATGATTCCAGATCTTAGACAGTCTTTGGGAAACGCTGATACTGTAAAACATCATCCTTTAGCATGGTGTCAAGCAAGTGAAAAGTAGTAGATTTTACAGAATCTGAAGTTTTTCTTTATCAATATTAACTCCCTTATCAATAAATAATATAAACATGTATTTTCTTTCTTCATGGCGTACCAATATGTTCATATAAGATATGTCTAAATAGCGTTTTCTCACTTGCAGTATTTTTAGTGCCATATTTACACTTCCACAACCACAGCAGCATTGAAACCTATAATTACCCGCCACTACCCTGTTTCTATTGCCATTTCAGTCATCTCTCTATATTGGGATTACTTGTTACCCAATTTTATGAAGCCATCACAGTTTATCAGTCAGTCTTAGATTGCTTTAAAAGAACTCCCCCTTCTAAAATGTATTACAAGTTCATGTGGATCTATACACATTATACATATAGTTTATTAAAGTTAACTTGGATTTTAGAATTTCATAGCACTCTTGTGATGAATAAAGAAGACAATTGAGGGTATCATGAAGCCGGAGTCTCTGAACTGGAAATTATAGATGTTTAAGGTAACAAATGTGGCAATTTCCAAAAATACGCTTCTATAAAGATGCTGAGTAGAAGAATATGTGGACACACTTCTTATGTTCTGCAACCCTTTAAACCATCATGCCCCCTTTTTTTCCCTTTAGTCTTTACTACAATCTCATTTCTGCTGAGTCTCCATATAACTTAAGGAAAACCCTCTTCTGCACCAGCACTGTGAGAGGATTCAGAGACTCTTGGCAGCCAAAATAGAAAGCCAGTCCTACAGTGAGTAAATTGGTCTGTGTGTGTGAGTTGCTTAGCCTGCTGGGTGAAATCGGCCCCCCAGGACACTAAGAGCCTTCCAGAAATCATGTCTTGCACCTCACAATGGAATCCCAGAGTGAACCAAAAGCATCTTACTCAGGTATGAGACTGCGGGATCAGCCCAATGAGGTTTCAGAAGCAAGAGAAGCCTCCTCCCTACTTTGCTGTTGGAAAAGTACTTGCACGTATCAATCCTAAACAGCGCCCACATAAAAGCAAGGGAGTGTCTCTTGGATTGGCCAAGGGAAATATTAAATCAAGACTGTTTCATACTTTGGGTTAGCCATTTGCTATTACTCTTTAGTACAATGAAACAAAGAAACATGGATGGGGCACTGTAACGGAGTGTGAGTGCGTACCCTGGGAATGCAAGCTTTCTTTTCTGCTATAATTGCATTTACTGGTGCTGTTCCATTCAGCATAAATGTGGCTACTAGTATTCATCTAAAAGATGCCCTAAGGCTTAAACCTTCCCCAAGTGGTGAGTAAGAATGGTGGGAATGTGGTTGGGGCATTTAAAACCCACTCAAACATCATTAATTAGAAATTCCCTGATGAAATTAAACCTTTGTATTTTGGTGGGATCATTTCTCGACATTGTGAGTGATTCTTTTTTTTAATTGCTGAGTCGTACTCAGAACTCAGTGTACCCAATTTCTAAGAAAACTTGCCAAATTCGCAATTTTTGTGCAAACATTTGAAATTAATGAATAAGTAAGTTAAACGATTTTAAGGAATTTCATATTCAAGTGACTTCAGTGTATTTAGCTCCAAGGCCTGAGGCAAGACTTCAACCGCTGAATTTGATGCCATCACTGAATACACTTATCAGGCAAGAGACTGGAAGCGTGCACCATCAGCGCTCACAGACATCACAGACATGCATGATCTGAAAGCAGAGCAGAGCAGGGGGCCGCTGTGCCTAGAAAAGAATACGAATTCTTTTAGCTAATTTTAATTCTATTTTAGCATCTGTAAATTTCAAACACTAGAGGGAGATCGTCGAGACTGGAAGGTTCAATTTTCCTTACCAAAGAGGGCAGCAGCCACCCATTCATCTCACAAATTCCATCATAGTTGTACAAGAAATTGATCCCTATAATCAGTTTTCAGTCCAAAGCTTATTTCCACCGACATCTCCATAGTAAGTTGCAGTTTGAGTTGTCTCCTACATCTTAATACGTAATTGTATTAATACTATGTAGAGGCATCCATTGCTATTTATTAGTGGATACTGTTCATTGAATGAATAATATAGGGAAGTAACTGTGCTAAGCATTTTATCCACCACATCTCACATATTCTTCACCGTAACTCTTCGCCATGGATATTATTACTCTCCCACCTAGCAGATGAGGACTGAGACTTACGGAAGCTAAATAACTTTCTCAGGACGCACACCCAATAAGTGAAAAAGCTGCAAAGTCCAATTCAGGTCCATATGACTTACAAGTGCAAAATTTTGTCCCCAGTAAATAACAAATGGAAGGCCAAGATCATAGCAAAGACTCACTCAGCAACTCCTGACACAATTTGCTCAGAAGTAGGCTTATCACATTACAGTTTCCCGCTGATTCCTTTTCAACTGAATTTTTTAATTTGAGTCTACAAATGTAGATTAATGCATTATAGAATAGTATAAAGTACTCATTTGAATATTATTGAATTGAGGTGTCCCAAGGAAGTTAGTGGAGCTAAGATTATAGAAAGATATTCATCTGATTGCCCAGCCAATAAACTACAGCTACTGATGAAAAAAAAAATACTCTAATATGTTGAGTATTGACACACACACACAACATTCAGAATGTACTTACCAAAATGAATATTTTCTAATAGCATTAAACTTTCCAGCCAGTTTAAATCTTCTTCCAAATGGTTTCATAAGGATATTCAGCTTGAAGATCACAGCCTACTTTACAGACCCTGGCAATGGATCTAGAAATTTGTAAGACTTAGTTATCAACCACTATCAATGAAAATAGCACAATGGTGGAATCAATGATGCAACTGTCTGGGAGCCAGGAGAAGTGGGTCCCAGTCTTGGGTGGGTGACCTTAAGCAAACCGTTTAGCTTCTTGGGGCTTTAGAAAACTATGTGGTTTTATTATTCAGGTAGATGTTTCTTTAAGAAACAATTTAAATAGCGTTTTTTAAAAGTTGGCCTGGCCTGGTGGCTCACGCCTGTGATCCCAGCACTTTGGGAGGCCGAGGCGGGTGGATCACGAGGTCAAGAGATCGAGACCATCCTGGCTAACACAATGAAACCCCGTCTCTACTACAAATACACAAAATTAGCTGGACGTGATGGTGGGTGCCTGTAGTCCCAGCTACTCGGGAGGCTGAGGCAGGAGAATGGCATGAACCCAGGAGGTGGAGCTTGCAGTGAGCTGAGATGGCGCCACTGCACTCCAGCCTGGGTGACACAGCAAGACTCCGTCTCAAAAAAAATTAAAATAAATAAATAAATAAATAAAAGTAATTGATCATTCAGTAAAATAAAAACTAAAATTCAGTAATCAGAAAAAAAGGTTTTTCTGTATCTACCTCTGACACTATGGCCTAAGAATAAGTATTGCTATCTTTATTGCTAGTTTTATTAGATAACTAATTTTAAAAGCAAGCTAATTTCAAGTGTTAGGTTGTTGTACATGGGTGTTCAAGTTTGCATAATATATAAACACCTTGGATGTAACTCTTATCACAAAAACTATCCATTTTATTTAACAAAAGTAAATAGATTTGTTGTACCTATGTAACATCCAAGACCCATGTAAGTGATTATAACAACTGGATTCCTATCTCTTAAAAAAAAAAAAAGAATCCTGTGTTCTTTCCAGAGAAGAACAATGACTAAAAAGAACATTTTTCCTTCCATAGAAAGAGGATATTTGTACAAGTGAAAAATTAAGGTCAGTAAAAACAAGTGAGGAGCTTGAGCTGTGTATCTTCAGGCCACACAACTAAGGCAGAAGTTTCCCGCTTGGTTTGACAGTGGTTTATTCTCTGACCCAAAGACCCTGAGGTAAGATTCAAAGGCTGATGGGTTCATCTGCAAGTCCTGCTGGTGAACTTGGGTAGCTGTGGCTGCCCAGCTGCTGAGACAAAGCTAAAATGGGAATGAAGTCTTGGAATGTCCACTCTTCTGGCCACTTAATGGAGCTAAAATGAAAGAAATGAAACAAAAGCAGTCACACGTTAATTTTACAGGTCTTTTTGTCTTCCAAATTAATGTTTGTACTTTTTACAATTTCACAACTGGCATATTTTAATTTTTCATTAATTCTATGGCTTAAACGTCCCCCTCCAAAACTCATGTTGAAATTAAATTGCCATCATGACAGTATTAAGAGGTGGGATCTTTAAAATGTGATTAGGTCTTGAGGGCTTTACCCTCATGAATGGATTAATACTGTTATCAGTTGAGTTGGTTACTTACAGAGGGAGTGGGCTCCCAATAAAAAGATAAGCACAGCCACCATTTTCTATCTGTCTCAATCATCTTCCTCGCCATATGCTGCCTGGTGCCACGTTTTGATGCAGCAAGAAGGCCCTCTCCAGATGCAGCCTCTCAATCTTGGACTTCGCAGCCTTCAGAACCATGAACCAAATAAATCATTTTTCTGTGAAATTACCCAATCTGTGGTATTCTGTTACAACAGCAGAAAATGGACTAAGACAACTAAAAAGAGAACAGTAAAGATATGGAAGCACATTACAAATGATGTTTTATTTGACTCATTCATTTCAATAAGTATGTGTTGAGCCAAGTCCTAGAAATACAAAAATGAAAATGGCCCAGTTATTGTCCTTAAGACTACATTTTTTTAACTTTTTAAAAATATAATGTATTTTATAATTTTCTAAAAATGTTGTGCCTTACAAAAATCCATGATCCAACAGTGGCTCAACTAATTGGAAAAATGTGCCAAGAGAGTCATTAGACAGAAAAAAATTCTTTTCCTCATGACGTAGAGTTACCTTCAGGATATCATGTTTAATTTCCCTGCCAAGGAATTTGAGTAATGATTTACTGCAGTGGTAAACCCTATATTGTACAATCACTTGATTAGTTTTTGTATAACTGGGAAAGGCAAATAATCTACCCTTGGCAGATATTTCTGTTACTTAGCCCTTTTTTATATAATCTTTGAATAAGACTCAAGGATTTTGCTGTATAAATGATGCTCAAATATTTATATACATTGTATGTTCTCCTCTAGAGCTCAATAACATATATGTCTTTTATATATATATAAATACATATTATATTGAATATATTACTTATATAATTAATATATACAACACAAAATATGTGGACTGGTATACATCAAAATGTAAATAATAATTATTCCATTGAGTGGAATTCCAGATGATTTTTATGTTCATTTTTATAAGATATTCCAATATTTGCTGATTATGTATAACTTTTATAATTAAAAACATAGATTTGTAGGTTCTTTCATTTATATTCCAATGTTATACAATAACTATGTATTATATTTATAATCAGAAAATGTATATGTTTGTATTGCTATATATTATATATATGAGAAGATTATAATTATGCTTCAAATACATAGCAAAAATAAGAGATAGAAATGCACACACATATAATAGTGACTGTGTGTATAGAATGTAACTAATGGAAGTGATCCTTCTGTTTTCTGGAGTTTTTCCTCAATTTGTAGTATGAGCATGTATTGATTTCATAATAACACAAGAACTTTATTTTTTAAAAACAAGTTTTTAAAAAGAAATACCTAATTGAAATACATTGTTTCCTGGATTTTTTTTGTTTCTGAAAAGCTATGATTTTTTATTTATAATCAAAATGTACTTCAATGTTTATGGACAAATTTTAGGAGTAAAAATGAATAATAGTACATTTGTGATAGATTTAAAGTAAGAATGTGCTCAAGTACGCGCTAATAAAGAAAATCTAGTATAAAGCACTGGAAATGAACTCAACACCATGATCACATAGCCAAAATTAAGGCTAACATTGGAACACTGTAAGGGAGGTTGAAAATCCAAGTGTAATATCCTGTCTTTCTAACTTGATGTGGAATCCATCAATCTAAAGCTAGCCATATGGAAATGTAAAAGCCAGGTGGAAAGACACCTAGATAACTAAGTCCAACAAGTCTGAACTGCTCTACTTGGCTGGAGTGTGGGGCACTGATTTCAGTCTATAGAGCAAGATTGGTGCCATCTGACCAGACAGAAAGGAGAATGCAGGCTCACAGCAGTAAGAGGGTTTGGAATGGCATGGAGGGGCAGAAGGCAGAACTTGAATGGTCCCAAGAGCTGTGGAGGGCAGCTTCAGGGGCATTTCCCAGAGCATCCAGGCCCTCAGCCACTGAGGCTTAGATGGCTTTGATGAAGCCCTTTGAGACAAGAGGTAAGTACACAGTAAGTTCCCCACATCATGGAAATTTCAGGAGAGCCTCAACCTCTGTGTGTATTAATTTGCCCATCCCTAACTTGGTAATAATTCTGTTATTTGTTTATATATTTATTTAGCACATACTAAGTGTCAGGCATTATTCTAGGACTAGAGTAATAAGATTAAACAAAAAAGTGACAGTGATAAGTGTCATTTTAAAAACAAGGCACAATATGAGGCTGGACTAAGGAGGAAATGGTCTGTGGAGTTGTCCCTGGGAAGTGAGCAGAGCTCTGAATGGTAGGAAAGAGGAAGTCATGAGAAGAGCTGCAAGCACAGCCTGAGCAGAGGTGGGTGAAGGGAGCGAGGTGCAGAGTGCCATGAGGCAAGAGGGCAGTGTCCACGAGGCACACGGGAGCAGAAGGAGCTGCAGGGATTGGCATGTGGTGGTTGAGGAGCTCATCATCAAGGGGTGCCCTGCTGGTGATGGGAAACCAGTGGAGAAGCAGTTGAGAGGGAACTTGAGCCAACTTGGACATTTAAGAGTTCACTTTTCTACGTGGAGGTGAGATTATAGGTGCACCACAATGGAAGCTGGAAGATGAGGTCGAAGAGCCACTGCAGCTGTACAGTTCTGGTCCAGTCTGGGAAGAGAGTGGTTGGGATGGCAAGAAGTGGTCCAGTTATATTGAAGGTAGGGTGAATAAAACTACATGAGGGATTGAATACGAGGGAATGAGAGAGAATGGAGAACCAAGAGTGAATCATAACTTTGGCCTAACGCATTGAGTGTGTGTCAGTGGTATTTATTTAGACAGGAAAGACCGGAGGAGAACAGGGACAGGGATCATTGAGGAAGAGGGTAGAAATTCAGGACATGTTTCATACACATTCAGTTTGAGATCCCTATTAGTCAGCCAGGAAGAGATGTAAACTAAGCAGCTAGATAATACATCTGGAGCTTAGAAGGGAGATAAAGCCTGGAAGAGAAAACCGAAAGTGATAATGCTTTAGATAGTACTTAGAGAGTGGGAACAAATGAGACCATCTAGGGAGAGTGTACACACAAAGCAGAAAGGCTAAGGACTGAGCCCCGGAGCACAACACATTTAGAGGTTAAGAAAAGGAAGGAAGAAAAAGAAACTGAAAAGGAGAACCTGGAGCGAGTGGAAGCTAAAAAAGAAAGTGATTCAAGAAGGAGGAGTTGGTTAGCTGTGTCCAATGCTGCCCAGAGGTCAAAAAAAATGGGAAGAGAGAGAGAGAGAGAGGATACCTGTCATTTAAATCTCATCAGTGATCCTAAGAAGGGCAGTTAAATAGAATGTTAGGAGTAGGGGGAGCTGGAGGGGAGGAAGGGAAGAGAAAAGGTAATGAGCTAAAGTTGTTTTAGGGTGACCGTTGATAGGTGCTGATAGCAGAAAAAAAAATACACTCACAAATTTTAACAACCCTAAATCAAATCCCATAAAGGGACAATGAACCAGATGCCCTCGTTGAATCACATTCTTTTCATTTAAGCTACATTAAATTTCTTCTCATTGAAGCTACTCATTCAAGGTTTTATAAACTCAAATCGAAAATATTAATAAGACACTGGGTGTGGTGGCATGCATCTGTAGTCCTAGCTACTTATCAGGAGGCTGAGGTGGGATGATTGCTTGAGCCCAGGAGTTTGGGGCTGCAGTGAGCCATGACCACACCATTGCACTCCAGCCTGGGCAACAAAGAGAGACCTCATGTCTAAAAATAAAAAGGAAAAGAAAATATTAATCAGATTCCTTTATAAGATTTCAGAATTGTCATTTTACTTCACGTACTCTCAAAGAAACACAGTGTACCCCAAGCGGAATAAAGACTACATTTCTTTCACAAAACTTTCCCTCCAATGTTTTCCTTTTGGAATTGCGTTTACACAGAGTTGCTGGTTTATATCAAGATTCACTTGAAATAATAGTGCAAAACTCTGTATCCCACCTTTCTTTGCATGGCCAACATCAACATTTTTAAAAATTTTGTTCTACATTAGAATACCTTTCTCAGTCTTTTGAAATGTGTCCATCCCTTGATGTTTTAATCAAATATTGGTTGTTTTAAAATCTATTTTGTGGCTTCCATACTCATATTTGTAAGAAATTTAAATTGATATCGTAGAGTCTGAAAACATATTTTGTTCCTTTATGAAATATTTATCATGATATTGGAGATGTGTTTTTTTCCATAAGATGTAAATACAATGAATTTATATTTTCATCAAAATAGTTGAAAAAATATTTCCCTTGACAAACATATACTACACCTATCCACTTACAGTGGTATAAAATTTGTATATATTTACAAAATCTTTAAATTTCAGATTTTTAGATTTTTGATGTTCATAGTTGTTATAAATTTAAATATCTCAAATCCTTCTATTTACAAAATGTGTTTATTGCATAGTTTTATTTGTTTATTTTCCATTTGTCTTCAAAAATTAAAAAGTGAATGATGAGGTTTAGAATATGATTTATGGTTAGTTGTAGGTTATCTCAAACATTCGCTTCTGCCCAGAATATCAATGAATTATTTCTCTGGATGCATGTGGAAGGCAGAAGGTATCCTTTCAAAGTCCGTGAAACGAGCGTAGACTTTGGACTCGAAGGTAGGTCTGAGTTGTCCTGGGCATTTCACTTACACACTGAACCTTCACTGTGTGTGTGTGTGTGTGTATGTGTGTGTGTGTTTGTGTGCACGCGCAGTAGTGAGTCTTCTATTACCTCCCTCACATGACTGTTGGCAGATTAAGGAGATGGTCTATGTAAAATTCAAGGCACATGGCAGGCACATGGTAAATGGACTGTATTTCTATGATGCTCATCTATGTGAATGGAGATGTGTTTGTGCTGTGATTAATCCAATGAAGGTGTTTATGTTCTATAAAATATAGCCAGAGTTTAGAAACAGTTTGTGAAACTTTATTAACACATGAAACCTTTTGTGTTACACTAGGTAATAATAACTTTTAATTAATTAAAAACCTGTCTGTGTATTAAAATGCCTTACAGTTTGATTAATGGAAATAGATTAGAAGGCAATGTTTTGTCATACTAAAGGTGCATTCGATCGCACATTCAGAGAGAGAGCAAATGACTTGGGACACCATCTAAACAAAAATCAGCAGCTACTAATGAGGCTTGTTAGTGATGCTAATCTATGTAAATGTTACTAATTGAGAACATCTATCTTTTATCTCCAACATTTGGTAATCAGGCAATTAAAGAACAATGACATTCCCGGTGGTTGTTCTTCCTGGTTTCTTTCTTTCTTTCTTTCTTTTTTTTAAGTGATCAAAGAGTTCAGAGTAAGAAAAAAAGAAAGTCCCTTATCAAGAGGTAGGCCTTGCCTTGGGCTACTAGGCCTCATTAAAGACAGAAAAGCTCTGTTGATCACCAATTAACCTGATTTGTAGGAACTCTGATAAAGACCTCCAACAACAGGAGTTTTCTTACTATGGTAAATGACACAGTTTGTTGACAAAAATAAAAGCAACTCATTGAAAAAAAATAAAACAAGACTATAAAGAATTCATTGGTAATGAAAAGTCATTCTGCTCAGAGGCCTGTGTTTGGAGGAGAGAGGAAGTTTTGCCCGTCTGGTGGCCTAGTGCCCACACCAAAGGAGCCAATCACACCTTAAGTCAGGTAGAACAAGCACCCAAAGATGTCTGTCTGATCACCTTGTCAAATCTCTGCTTGCTCCTCCAGGGGCAGCAAAAAACTGATTCCATCAACTTTGTGAAGGGCGACTGGGCCTTGTAGGGTGTACCACATTCCTGGACCAATGGAATTCAGACCTAAGATTGCCTTGGGAGCCAATTGTTAAAGTTTTCAAATATTCCATTTTAAAATTTAACATGGTTTTAAATTATACTGGACAATGTCTATTGTATGTTATTATATATCAAAGATATAGCTAATAGAAATAGCATTAAAGACAGCAATAAGGAGACTACACAGCATTAAAGACAGCAATAAGGAGACTATACACACATTTGAATCCAGTGGAATTCAAATCTAGGATTGCCTTGGGAGCCAATTGTTAAAGTTTTCATGTATTTCATTTTAAAATTTAACATAGTTTTAAATTACACTGGACAATGTCTATTGTATGTTTTATATATTGAAGATACAGTTAATAGAAATAGCATTAAAGACAGCAATAAGGAGACTAAACACCATGCATGTCGCTCAGCACTTTGCCATGGATTACCTCTATTGATCTTCACAATGATCCTATGGCATGCATACTATCCCAGAGAGAGAGAGACACCCTGTATTTGACACCTCACCCAAAAAGTTAATAATTCATCAAATATCCTTTAAATCATTTATTTAAGCAGCTCTTATTTGGTTCTGGCTTTCTTTTCCTTCAGGATCTTAAAGGGCTTCAAGAAACCCTTAAGTGTAGAAAGTAAAATTCCACTGGTGAACTGTGAACTTCCCATTTGGGTGGTGAACGTGCAATGTAAATTTCCCCCAAATGTCTCAGTCCTCCAAGGACTCTGAGAAAAGCAGCCAAAGCATACAGCAGCTGGTTTGAATGGAAGCTATGGAAATCCCTAAATGGGGCGGTGGCAGGTGGGGGTGGGCAATGGCTCGCGCCTGTAATCCCAGCACTTTGTGAGGCCGAGACAGGCGGAACACGAGGTCAGGAGATCCAGACCATCCTGGCTAACACGGTAAAACCCCGTCTCTACTAAAAATACAAAAATTAGCCGGGCGTGGTGGTGGGCACCTGTAGTCCCAGCTACTTGGGAGGCTGAGGCAGGAGAATGGCTTGAACCCGGGAGGCGGAAGTTGCATCGAGTGGAGATCACGCACTGCACTCCAGCCTGGAAACAGAGCGAGACTCCATCAAAATAATAATAATAATAATCCCTAAGGGGTGTAAAATTGTAGTAAAATCATTGTAAATGTGTGTGAATGGGGTCTATCTGGCTCCTTTTACTTCCCTCTTGTATTCCCCGGTGGTGTCTTTCTCCTCCATCCTGTAGAGTGACCCTAAGAGGCCCAACACAGACCAGAAAGAAAGCAGCGTAAGCACTGCCCCATCGTCCTTAAAACAGTATGTTTGCTTTATCATGATCGACTCAAGGAACAGCCTAAAAAGGAACATCTTTTTAGGACAATCAGAATCTCTATTTGTATTCATCTTACATTAATTATTATTTGCATTATAACTGTTGGTGGTTGCTAGCTTCAGATCAGTATAGGTTTGAATATATTGCCACTTCCAAACATTGTTTTTCTACATATGAAGTCTCCCTGAATTTAAAAAGTTTAAAATAATGTCCTGTAGCATGCTGTTTTATTTCTTTCATTTGATGGTCAAAGAGAGAAGCTCAAGACTGAAAGAGAACTAATGATAAGCATAGCTCATTAGCCGGCTAGACTATTGTGAAATTGACTATGATTTCATTTCTGTAATGTGATAAATGATGTAAACAAAAGATTTACATATGAGACTGACTTCCCAGAGCTTTAGTAACTGCACATTGTAAGATATAGATATAGGGGTAGGATGGAGGAAAAAGCCTCTTGTCTCTTAATTGGGTGTTTGTTTCACTGAGCTGATAGATTCTGAATGCTAGATAAAATTTATAACAGTATTTCTGAATATTATCATAAGGCAGTGGTTTTCAAATTTTAGTGTCTATAAAAATCCCCTGGTGTTTGCTAAAATGTAGTAAATCCAGTTTGAGGGCCCCAAACTACTTTAACAGGCAACCCTCTACACACACACATGCACACACACACATACACACACACCCTAACTGGTGATTCTGTTACAAATAGTCCAGGAAGTAAAAAAAAAAGTTTTTGTTTTTTGTTTGTTTGTTTGTTTTTGAGACAGAGTATCACTCCCATGCCTGAGGCTGGAGTGCAGTGGCACAATCTCAGCTCACTACAGCCTCAACTTCCTGGGCTCAGGTGATCCTCCCAACTTAGCCTCCCGAGTAGCTAGGATTACAGGCAGGTGCCACCAAAGCCAGCTACGTTTTCATATTTTTAGTAGAGACAGGATTTCACCATGTTGCCCAGGCTGGTCTCAAACTCCTGACCTCAAGTGATCTGCCCACCTTGGCCTCCCAAAGTGCTGGGATTACAGGCATGAGCCACTGCACCCAGTTGTCAAAAAAGTTTTGAGGCTAGTTTTACTTCATCAAAAAAATATGTGTTGAATGCTTAGTATGCATAAAGGGAAGATATCCAGAGACTATAAGATATGTATGATGGCTTTCCTTCTTCCTCTTTTATCTAAGAGATGATTAGAAAATTAACTCAAAGTGAGAGACTTGGTGACCCATTGTAAAAGTATTTATAAGCTAGAAAATCCATCTCAGGAGATCTGAATTAATGTTAAAACAACAATTGGGTTCTTGCATTACTTCCTGACATATTTTACAACAATGAATTAATCACATTTGCTCCAAATCTAGGGTATTGGTTTCTATTTCCATTTTAAGGATTTACTGAGTAGTGCTAGGAAACACAGGCAAGAAGAGAGAAAAGACAATGTATTGACTAGTGATTTGGGGGAACCACCAAGTGATGTGGATAGTGTGCAAAGAATACAAATGATTCCATCTGTGTTTTTTAAATACCTTCCTCTGGTCATCTCTCCATGATTTGTGTGAGAAGCATCCCCTGGTTGAAGTCAGGTGGGCATAATCTAGAAAGTTTCCCTGATAGGCTAAAGCAAGCAGGGCTCAGAAGAAGAGAGAGAGAGAGAGACAGAGGAACAAGGGTTGCTTGGTGAAGATGATTCTGACAGCCACAAATGGAGCAGGAAGGGGAGAGATTAAAAGTGACATAAAAAAGGATTGCCTGACTTAAGGTCTTGAAACCAATAGGTAATAATTTGAATATGACCCAGAAGCTAATGGGAAGTCATTTGAGGGTCTTGAGAAAGAAAGAATGGAAACAGCAGGCATAAAAGATTATGCCTGCTGCAGAAGATTGGACCAATGTGAAGAACGAGAGGCCAAGGACTGAGGAGGGCTGGCAGGGAACCCCAGATCACAGTGATGTCCTACAGCAGACGGGAACTTGGTGATTACAATGAGGAAGGAAAGCCACGCAGATTAAGTGGCTTTTCCCTGACCCAACTGCTAGTTACTTTGCTTGCTTATTTGTATTCTGCATATATGTATGTGTATCCTGTCTTACTCTTAACATAAGATTTAAAGTAGTTTGTTTATTATGTCTATCTACTCCACCAATTTCCAAAATAGTTCACCAAATAAGCTATAAGCCAAAGTTCAACTAAATCCCAGTTTCTGGGGGTGGATCTCAGGCTTCAATATATGTTTTTAAACTGTTCCAATAATGCTAATGTGCAGCTAAGGTTGAAAACCACTTTTCCAAATGTAGCAAAGGGAACAGATGCTCTCATGTCCCTGAGATGCTCAACACTGGTAACAAGATTAGGGGCAGATTCCTGTTAGCTGAGGCCAAACAGGAAATGCATTGGGCAAACAGCTTTCCTTTTTTTCTTTTCTTTTCCTTTTTTTTTTTTTTTTTTTTTTTTTTGCTAAAAGAAATGGTAAGTACCTGTTTCCACTGACAAAACTTTTAGGAATAAAACTCAAGTCAAAAAGTAGTGCATGACTTTTCTATAAGGTTTTTGTGAAAAAGTCACTAAGGTCAGCTAGGATTTTTTTAAAAGTTGTACAAATACTTTGTACAAATGCACCGTTCCTCCGTGGACATTTATGAGTGCCAGTGACTGGGTTCACAACACTGATGTACAATGGAAGGCATTACTCCAGGAAACTGAGTAAATGGCCCAGCTAATTTAGAAAAAAAAATCTAAAATCCTAAATGAATATGAGATGTTTGAACAAACCTCTAGCAGATGCTGAATTGCCAACAGCTCATGAAATAATTCTCAAACATGAACCTATAGTGAAGATATTTTATGATCTTATTTAAACTGAGAACCGTATGCTTTAATCACTAGACATGATGAAGGAAAAGGTTATTCATCTGTTGCTTGTGTTTTAAAAGTGAGATTTTTTTTTCAAGTTCAGCAGGAGGCCAACCCTCTTCAAACTAAAACCAAAGGCTTTTTCTTCAGAGAAATGTGATGTTTTCATCTGAAAGTAGGTTTCCTTCTTTCCAAGAATGCAGATACCTGGTTGAAAAGCAAAGTCGTATGTCTTAGAAAGTAGAAACATGGCTGATCAGAAATCCAGCTAGAACTGCCACCTGCCTAGGTCTCATTCCCAAACTTGAGCTCCCCCACCTGCCTTCCATTCCATGTTTTCCTATTAGATGTTAAGATTGAACCCACAACACAAATACAGGGAAAGAGGAAGGAGAGAAAAACATAGCAAGATTAGCCAATAGTGTGGCAGAAAAGGGAAGGCAGTAGGATGGGGGCAGGGGTGGGGCTTGGAAATTGCATGTGTTTGTCTCATGCCAAAAACTCCCTGACAGCAAGATTTGGAAAATAATTTTAAGAAAAATTCAGTGATCTGGATGCTATGCCCATCTGACACCAAATATCTGGTCACCTGGGGCATCTGGGAGATTTTCTGGATTCTTCATTTTTTATCCGAATGTTTGGCCATGCTTGGATGCCACCAGACAGCACTCATGGATAGAGTGGCTGAGAAGATGTCTACAAAGGGGAAAGAGAATCTGACCTTCTTTGTCAGAATCCAGTTAATCCTACTAATAAGATAGAAAAGTTTAAACCCAAACAGGAGTGTGTCTGGTTAAATTTGGATTAACAGAAAATATACCACGAAGAACCCTAAAAAAGAACAGTAGTAATTATGCCCACATGAAAGAGGGGCATGAGTTAAACCTGCGCCAGCAGACCAGAGAACATGCCTTCCAATATGGCAAGATTGCTGTAGTTGTATTAATACAACTTTGTCTTAATTATATGATTGATGTGGGCTTCAAAAGAAAACTCAGAAGCCACAGTGGCTCCAAGGGCATGAGCATTATTGAAAGGATAAAGACAGCTTCCCCAGAAGAAAACCACTCGAAGAGGAAGCCTGGGAGGTTTGCATGGCAGAACTAATCAATAATGTCTTGGTTTTATCTATATTAAGTTTAATAAAATTTGATGACATCCGTGATTGAAGATCACACACACAATTGTGGCAACATCAAAGGTATTGTGCAGCATATGTTCAGCCTGGGAAGTATAGCAAATCAGAGACTGGACGTATATGACACTGCACACCATGAGAACACAGAGAACACCAAGACAGGAGCATTCCCTGAGTGCCTTCTCCTCCTGTGTTTACAAAATAAGCGGGGTAAGCTTTCTCACCAGCCTTCACCAACCCCCTTTTCCTCTCATTCTCTCAGCTGTCTGATATCAGAATTTTAAAAGAATAGGTTAAAAAAAAAAAAACATACTTCTACAGTTACTTCCAAAATCTGCCCAATAAACAAAAGCCTGTCCTGGATAGATTTTCCTTTTATCTTATCCCATGAAGCCAAAGGAAATGAGAGAATTTCAAAAGTGACTCAGCACAGAGGAAAGGGGGAAAACTGGATAAATTGCCACCCAGTCCCTTGCAAAAAAGGGGACGAGGACTTTGTTGTCAAATTTCACATGCAGCTCTGCAGAACAAAAGAAGAAAATGAGACCTGCAATTACCTCAGCTTTAAGAGCTCAGTGAAAATCGCTTTAATCCCCCGGAGTTTGTACCACTGTCATATTTTACTTTCTCTTCAACAGGTGTGCAAATTGTTTGGACTGGAGCTGGAAAACAGCATTCAGACCCTATGGGCTGAACGCGAGCAAAATATTTGCTTAGTTGCAGCTGGTCATCTCATATCTTCTTCAGGAATGAGGAACTGGTGTCATGGTAACTTATTTTAATCAGTTTGGCAGCAGAAAATATTATGATTTTACTCACAAAAGTGATTCAGGTGGGTGAGCCTTCCCGGGGTTTTATATCAAAGAGGTAAAAGCAACCATTGTTTGTTTGAATTCAATTCTAACAATTCAGCCGAGGAAAACAGTATTAGTTGTCTTTTTTATACCTGTGTTCAATGCCATTTTATACTTGAGGATCTCTGATAAGCCAAATGCCCAAGCAACATCACACATTATGAAATTTGAAGGGTTTTTTTCCTTTCTTTTTGCTTTGCTTTAAAAAAGTCATATGTCGCAGAATCCCCCCAAAAATGGCAGTAAAGTTATGTTATTAACAAACTAAAAAAATAACCATGCTTGTGACAGGAATCACTTTCCTAAAACTGATTTGGGTCCTTTTTTTTTTTTTTTTTTTTAATTTTACAGCTTTATTTAACGTATTTGATCAGCGATTAGTTCTCATCCACATTGACTGTAGATTTTTTTAACGTGGTAACAGGTACATAGGTAACGAAAGTATAGTGCCTTATTTGGTGAATCTTCATCCTCATTATGTTTTCTGGGCAACCGCACACGGATTTGGTATGGGACATTCCTTATTCCTTTGGCCCAGACAGCTTTGTTGAACCTGGTATCCATGTGCACATCTGGAGTTCCCATCTCCTTCATGGCAAATTTTCGAATCTCTTAGAGTGCCCAAGGGGACACTTGTTGATGGAGTATTCTCGGGTCACCGCCTCATTGATGGCAGAATGGCCCTTTTTCTTCTCGCCGCCCTTCTTTGCGGGAGCCATTCTGCCAAATCTAAGTTGGAAAGGAAGACCATTTTTATCTATAAAGCAGATGAAAATTTTCTAAACAAAAGTTAAGTGATACATTTTTTTCCACGATGTCCTCGTTTCCCTGCATAAGTGGACGATCTAAGACTCTAAAGTAGGGCTTTTGACTCAAAAGCCACATTGCTTCTGTTATACTGCTCTACCTTTAATTAAAGAAATCAACACAGGCCAGGCATGACAGCTCACTCCTGTAATCCCAGCACTCTGGGAGGCAGAGGCAGGTGGATCGCTTGAGCCTAGGAGTTCGAGGTCAGCCTAAGCAATATGGCGAAATCCTGTCTCCACCAAAAAAAAAAAAAAAAAAATTTAGACAGTCTCATAACCATGTCAATAGATAGACAGATAATAGATGATAGATAGATAGATAGATGATTGATAGATAGATAGATAGATAGATAGATAGATAGATAGATAGATAGATAGATAAAAAATAAAATAAAAAGGCCAGGCGTGGTAGCTCATGCCTGTAATCCCAGCACTTTGGGAGTCCAAGGTGGGTGGATCAGTTGAAGTTAGGAGTCCAAGATCAACCTGGCCAACAAGGTAAAACCCCATCTCTACTAAAAATGCAAAAATTAGCCGGGTGTGGTGGTGCGTGTCTGTAATCCCAGCTATTCAGGAGGCTAAGGCAGGAGAATCGCATGAACCCAGGAGGCAGAAGTCAGCCAAGATCGCACCACTGCACTCCAGCCTGGGCAACACAGTGAGACTCTGTCTCAAATAAATAAATAAATAAGCACAATATTTTAAAGGTCCGCTTCTCTCTAGGTTCCCATGTTATTTTCTACAGCTATTTCATAGAAATTGCATGACCATTTAGGCACCAGGAAGGAGGGGACCCACTCCTAGCACCACCAGGATAAAAAGCTTTGCATCACTCAGTTCGGGTCCTCTGAGAAACAGAAACCAAGATAAAATTAGCCATGCAAGAAACTTGAACGTTTAAGTTTGTGAATCCTCTACCTTGGCAGAAGCAGGTCAGATCTTGGGATTTGAGTGTTGCTTCACCAAGAAGACTTCACATCTCTCTGTCCTTGAAAGGAGCTGTCTGCATCTTGCATTTCCTTGCCTCGCTTGGAGACATTCTATTTTGAACTGGCTGAAGCCTCCATCCCCAGTGAAGAGCGATATTATTAACTCTGATTGACCAGGACTGACGGTAAGAGAGTGAGAGTTAGTGCTACATGAATTACACAGAGTGTGTATCAAGATGAAAATAAAAGCTGCAATGTGCAGACAGGAAGGGTGAAGGGTCCATTGAAAATCAGAGAGATTAGCAACTCATCACAGTATTTGTGGGTTATCAGGAGACAGAGGTAATGAAAGTGAGACCTATATCCTTGATCAATAAGAGTTTGACTGCATTTTGAGTTCATTTTCCCCTGCCGAGAGAGAGACAGCAGGCTTACTATTGATCACCGTGTTAATCCATAACCAGACTGGGCCTTCGCCTGGTGGAGCAAGCAGGAAAAATAAGATAATAAGCAGGAACTCTTGATCTTTTATTATGGTGTGCTAGATAAAGAGAGTGCGGGGGTTCAAGGTGGAATACTTTATAGTTAACCCTTACTGTCCCTCTTAATTTGAAATGCGTGAGAAGAAGAATTGCGGCCAACCTTACTCTGACTTTTGTTTGACCTTATTTTGTCTGCTTCCTATCTAAAGTGTGCCATGGCCTCTTTTCAAAGACTGGAGGCTGATTTAAGTGGGCCAAGGGACAACCAAAAATGACATTAGGCCCAGAGTAAAGGAGAAAGGCCCTCCAAACCCCGCTCACAAAAATCAAGCGAAATTAAGCGTTAATTGCATCTGTTTTTTCAATTTTCTTATGATATTTTAGAGTCACTAGATCCAAGAATATTTATGTACATGAGTTGTCAACAATATGTGTCACTCTGCTGTTTCAATAGCAAGCAACATTTAGTTTTTCATAAAAGCATTTGACTAAAGCAGTCAATGCATTGATGTAGACCCATCTTAGAAAGATGGTCCACCTTTTCTTTCAGATCCATCAGAGTTCCCACCTTTGTGTAACCTAGACCCCGGCTATAATTTGGGCATTTCCTGACCTGTCTATTAAAAATCGCCAGGCGCAGTGGCTCATGTCTGTAATCCTAGTTACTAGGGATGCTGAAGCAGGAGGATCACTTGAGCCCAGGAGTGGGAGGCTGCAGTGAGGTATGATAGCTTGGACAAAAGAACGAGACTTCGTCTCTAAAAGTAAAAAATAAAATCTTTCTCAGTGACTCAATATTTACTCATAGTAGTTTTTGCTGAAATTTAGACTAATTCAACCACAACTCCAATTAATCCACATGACACCTTTGTACAAATTAGAAAAATGTGACTCCCCCAGGCAAGCACAGCCTAAAAGCAACCAGATAAGATTTCCCCCTTCCCTCATCCCTTCCCCCAGGCACCATTGTACCTAATCCTAAACAGTGCCCTCAAGTCCAGCGCACCAGCAGAGAAAGCAAGAGGATCATGTGAATGTAGCCCACCTACCTGCACCTTGCATGGGCGTAGTTTAGTCTTCACTCTGTGTGCTTGTCCCAACTCAGCTGTCTCTCATTTAGAGGCTTCCTGTGCTTTTCCAACTGAGTTTTCATCTAGTTCTTCAAAATGCTCATCCTTTAACACAAGTTGCACCTATTAGTAAACGGCAACTTAAGTTACCCTGGAGTTAAGTACTCTGAAACAAAGGGAGAGAGAAGTGGTGTAGGTGTGAGCACATTAGTATGAGAGAGAGAGTGAGAGAGAGAGAGAGAGAGAGAAGGGGAGAAAAGAAAACAAGGTTTAAAGAGCTCTGCTTTGGAAACATAATACTTGAGCTGCTCTAATAAGAAAAATTGGGAGATCCATACAAAAATAACGATTTTAAGTATAAAGCAATTTAAAATGAAATGTTTTGTGATGATTTAGCACTTTATCATTGGATAATCAGGGAAGTTAAACAACCTGAATGAGTTTATACAGTGATTATGTGGGAAAACTGGACCCCAACCCAGGACTTCCGAAGCCAGAACCAGTCATTTTTATAAGAGTTAGTCCAAAAAAAGCTGAGGCAGCAAAGTCTACTATGGAATTGATTTTCAGAAACAGGCAATGCTGCTTTGAACTATCATACTTACTGCTGATGATAAGTAAACACTTCTGAAGTGGGTGAGACACTGAAAGTTCCCCTCAAAGCTTAAGGATCCAGCTTGAGAGGGCTTGTTAGTATTAATTTACATTGTGAATAAAGAAAAGATTGTTGAGGAAAGAGGATTTTTCTCTATTTTAAAATGACAAATGGTAGCCATTATCCATCTGAAGCCTCCATAAAACAAGACAGTCAAGTCACGTAACATTATTTGGAGATGGACGATAGCATAAATGATTGTGGCATCAGTTTAGAATAATGAATAACAGAATATCTCACCTGGATAAGCCAAAAACTAGTTGTGAGGCCTTGGGAAATTTCTTTGGGCTTTCCTCTCTTCTAGAATGATCCACATGATCATTCCTGTTTACCATTCTATTGTCTTCCATAGTCAAATGATCCTAGCAGCCTTCTCAGCACCCATGTGTGATCAGAAGTAACAATTCTTGGTCTTTGCAGTAAAGGGGTCAAAAAAGAAGACTGCCACCCAAAGAAGAAAATGAAGTTTGTTATCTGATCCCATATGATGTTTTGGACTTGGGTTTCACTGGTTCTTATTTTAAGAAATCAAGAATAACTTAACAGAGTGGATGTCACCAAAAAAAGTTCATGGAAACAGTCAAAAACATAATGGCTTTGGGAAAATGTTCATTTCTAATTTCATAAAAATGAGGATCTAATTTAAAATGAAAACATGATGTTTGGTAATTGCTATCATTTGAATGCCTGTGTCCTTCCGAAACTCATGTTAAGACTTAATCCCCAATGCAACAGTATTAAGAGGTGGGGCCTTTGGGGAAATGATTAAGTCATGAGGGCTCTGCATTTTTGAATGTGATCAATGCCCTTAGAAAAGAGGCTTCAGAGAGCTCTCCATCCCTTTTCCCCTTCTGTCATGTGAGGACACAGCGTTTGTCCTCTCTGGAGTACACAGCAATGAAGAACCATCTGGGAAGCAGAAAGCGACCCCTTAGTAGACACTGAATCAGTCAATGCCTTGATTGGGAACTTTCCAGCCTCCAGAACTGTGAGAAATTGATTTCTGTTATTCATGAATTACCCATTCTGTGGTATTGTTATAGCAGCAGAAATAGACTAAGACAGATTGATTTAAAAACTGATAGAGAAAATCCTCTTATAAAAAAACTGTTTTGCACCAAAAGCAATTGCAACAAAAGGAAAAATTGACAAATAGTATCTAATTAAATTAAAGAGCTCTGCACAGCAAAAGAAACTATCATCAGAGTGAACAGACAACCTACAGAATGGGGGAAAATATTTACAAACTATCCATCTGACAAAGGCCTAATATCCAGAATCTACAAGAGACTTAAACAAATTTACAAGAAAAAAACAAACAACCTCATTAAAAAGTGGGCAAAGAACATGAACAGACACTTCTGAAAAGAAGACATTCAGATGACCAACAAACAAATGAAAAAAAGCTCAACATCACTGGTCATTAGAGAAATGCAAATCAAAATCACAATAAGATACCATCTCACACCAATCAGAATGGTGATTATTAAAAAGTCAAGAAACAGGGCCAGGCACAGTGGCTCACACCTGTAATCCCAGCACTTTGGGAGGCCAAGGCAGGCAGATCACCTGAGGGCAGGAGTTCGAGACCAGCCTGAACAACATGGTGAAACCCTGTCTTTACTCAAAATACAAAAATTAGCCAGGCATTGTGGTGCATGCCTGTAATCCCAGCTACTTGGAAGGTGAGGCAGAAGAATCATTTGAACCCGGGAGGTGGAGGTTGCAGTGAGCTGAGGTCGCACCGCTGCACTCCACCCTGGGCAACAAGAGTGAAACTCCATCTCAAAAAAAAAAGTCAAGAAACAATTGATGCTGGTGAGGTTGCAGATAAATAACAATACTTTTACACTATTGATGGGAGTGTAAATTAGTTCAACCATTGTGGAAGACAGTGTGATGACTCCTCAAAGATTTACAAGCAGAAACACCATTTGACCCATTCTGTCATAAAGATGCATGCACGTGTATGTTCATTGCCGCAGTTTTCACAATAGCAAAGACATGGAATCAACCCAAATGCCCATCAATGATAGACTGGATAAAGGAAATGTGGCACATATACACCATGGAACTACACAGCCATAAAAACGAATGAGATCACGTCCTTTGCAGGGACGTGGACAGAGCTGGAAGCCGTTATCCTCAGCAAACTAATGCAGGAACAGAAATCTGCATATTTTCTCACTTATAAGTGGGAGGTGAATGGTGAGAACACATGGACACAGGGAGGAGAACACCACACACTGGGATCTGCTGGGTGTTAGGCGGGAAGAAGCAGGGCATCAGGAAGAATAGTTAATGGGTGCTGGGCTTAATACCCAGATGATGGGTTGATCTGTGCAGCAAATCACCATGGCACACATTTATCCATGTGTGCCATGGTGGGTTGCTATGCAGTTGTTACCTGCATATCCTGCGCATATATCCCGGAACTTAAAGAAACATGAAGAAAAAAATAATGAAAGAGTTGAAGAAAAAAATGTTATAAATAGAAAACAGATTCTTTACAAAAAAAATGGCAAATATCGAAAAGTATAAAGAACAAAATATTCAAAAAGCACTCTGGAATCTGCGAACCCCAGTCGGTGCCGCATCCCCAGCCCGCCGCCACGCAGCCTGCAAACTGGTGCTGATCCGGCACCGCGAGGTTGCGTGGAAGCTGGAGAACCGCTTCGGTGGCTGGTACCATGCCAACCTGAGCCCGGCAGGCGACAAGGAGGCAAAGCGCGGGGGGCAGGCGCTGCCAGATGCTGGTTATGAGTTTGATATCTGCTTAAGAGAACAATCCGGACCCTCTGGACAGTGCTAGATGCCATTGATCAGATGTGGCTGCCAGTAGCGAGGACTTAGCGCCTCAAAGAGCGGCACTATGGGGGTCTAACTGGTCTCAATAAAGCAGAAACTGCTGCAAAGCGTGGTGAGGCCTGGTGAAGATCTGGAAGAGCTCCTATGATGTCCCACCACCTCCAATGGAGCCGGATCATCCTTTCTACAGCAACATAAGTAAGGATCGCAGGTATGCAGACCTCACAGAAGATCAACTACCCTCCTGTGATAGTCTGAAGGACGCTATTGCCGGAGCTCTGCCCTTCCGGAATGAAGAAATAGTTCCCCAGATCAAGGAAGAGAAACGGGTACTGATTGCAGCCCATGGCAACAGCCTCTGAGGCATTGTCAGGCATCTGGAGGGTCTCTCTGAAGAGGCTGTCATGGAGCTGAACCTGCCTACTGGTATTCCCATTGTCTATGAATTGGGCAAGATCTTGAAGCCCATCAAGCCCATGCAGTTCCTGGGGGATGAAGAGACCGTGCGTGAAGCCATGGAAGCTGTGGTTGCCCAGGGCAAGGCCAAGAAATGAAGGTCAGCGGGCAGGCTACTGTCCCCAGGAGCACTGTCCCTGCCCGTTGCGTCCCTCTGCCCCTCCCTCCTGCACGTGTCACACTGACCACATCTGTAGACATCTTCAGTTGTAGCTGCAGATGGGGACCAGTGGCTCCCATTTTCATTTTAGGCATTTTGTCTCCTGCACCCACTCGCTTCATACAATCTAGTCAGAATAGCACTTCTAGGGCACAGGTTCTCAGTCTAAGCTGTGGAAAAGCTCCCCTCAGCCAAGAGAGTTTAAAGGTAGTGACTTGGGTTTTTGCAAGTGCTTTGTTTATTAAGGACTTGTGAGGAGGAACCATGCTAAGCCATGACCAATGAGGAGAAGTAAGAGAGCCTGTCTGCCCCGTGGAGCCAGTCCTGTGCTCTTCTACAGTCCGGCTACCGCCTGGGGGCTCTAGTCATTTCAGTGAAAGATGAATGTAACCTGCATGGTGATGTTATGACTGTTTCCTCTCTGACCCCAGAGGAACGGGCTCTAGAAGGTTGGGATCAATCCTGAATTTAGTTTAGGTGTTACATTTATTTTTACAAAAAAAAATATATATATATATTATATATAAATAATACAAAACAATAACCCTTCTGGGGTTTCTCGTGGCAGTTGAAATAGTCCCACATATGGTCATCAGAAAATAAGCCATTCCTCATACCAACATGGGACAAGCTCCTTGACCTCTGAGGGGCAGGAGTGCTTCCTGCTGTGTGTTTTAGAATCCCTCCCCACCTTGTTTTGTAGCAGTGAAATGCTTCTTGGTCTTGTCCAAGTATGTCTTCCACTGATTTCTGAATCATATTCTAGTTGCTTGGCCCTGCCACATGGGTCCAGTGTTCATTTGAGCATAACTGTACTAAATCCTTTTTCCAGATCAGTATAATAAAGGAGTGATGTGCAACAGAAAGTAAAAAATTCGGCCGGGCACGGTGGCTCACGCCTGTAATCCCAGCACTTTGGGAGGCGGAGGTGGGTGGATCACCTGATCACCTGAAGTCAGGAGTTTGAGGCCAGCCTGACCAACACCGTGAAACCTGTCTCTACTAAAAATACAAAAATTAGCCTGGTGTGGTGGCAGATGCCTGTAATCCCAGCTACTCAGGAGGCTGAGGCATGAGAATTGCTTGAACCCAGTAGGCGGAGGTTGCAGTAAGCCAAGATCGTGCCATTGCACTCCAGCCTGGGCAACAGAGTGAGACTCTGTCTCAAAAATAAATAAATTAAATAAATAAAATAAATAAAGCCATTGCTAACATTTTATAGCATAAACTCATCTTTTTGTCCTATGCTCATATATACATGCAAAATCTTGACAAAATTGGAATAATTTTGTAAGTATTATTTAAGTTGATTTTTTTCACTTATCTCGTGTAATTACCATTCCATATTCTTGAATATTCTTTGAGAAGCTTGAAATTTTAAGATGTACTCTCTCCTTCTTCTACATTTTTGTTGTTGTTGTTTGAGACATGGTCTTGTTCTGTCACCCACGTTGGAATGCAGTAGCACGATCATAGCTCATTGCAGCCTCAATTTCCCAGGCTCAAAGGATCCTTTCACATCAGCCTCCCAAATAGCTGGGACTACAGGTGACATGCCACCATACTTGGCTAATTCTGTTTGAGTTTTGTAGTGATGGGGTCTCTCTACATTGCCCAGGCTGGTCTTGAACTCCGGAGCTCAAGAGATCCTCCCCCCTCAGCTTCCCAAAGTGCTGGGATTACAGACGTAAGCCACTGTGCCCAGACTAAATTTAAAGCTTGGTTTCCCTATTTGTAAATGGTTTGGTGTTACTGGGTCAAATTATAAAATAAATAGAAGACTAATTTTCAAATAGCCAGATCATTCAGTAATTAGAAAATTTATTTCTTCAAAAAATCAATGAAATAATCGTTTCCAATTTTGCTTTCATCTGAGTTATTTCAAAGTAATTTGGGGTATAACAAATAATAAAACAAGTCCTCTGTGTTGAACGGATTTTGATTTCTGTGATCAATAAAGTAATTGTTGCTGTAGACTGTACACTTGGGTGCCATAAGGCAGTGTCTTATCCATGCCATGTAAATATGGAGAGACACCTTTGCATCAAATAACGTAGCCCTTCTAATCAGTGTTTTGGCCTCTTTCTTTTTTTAACTTGGCTTTTTTCACTCAATATATAACAACCTGATTTTAAGTGCTTAATTTTTTTTTCCTGAACCTGCCCCCTAAAAATCTAAGACTAATGAAAATGCTCACTCTTGCGTTTGATTTGCCAAGCCTGGACCTGCTGTTTACCTGGTGGATGAAGCACTTCATCAGGATTCCACTGTGCTGTGGTGAAAAGAGGCTTTATTCCACCAGTGTGGTTAATAAATGCGCATTTTCAAGAGCAGCTCAGATATCCTGAAGTATTTTCCAGGCTTAAATTAATCGATGCATCACAATTTTGATTGATAATTTTCTCTTTGTAGTCCCGACAGCCTTGTAAGCAGGCAGAAGTCCATGCAGCACGTTCACAGGAAAACAAATAAGATCCTTCCTGTGAATTTTCTCCTTTAACCACAATGTTAGCTACCATGCATTGTGTGGTAGGCATTTTAAATTTATTCTCACTAACTCTGAACAACTATTCAATATAGGTAGTATTAGCCCCATCCGATAGATGAGAAAATGAAAATGCAGGGATCTGGAAGCCCTAATTTAAATGCATGCTATCCACAGAGCAGTAACGACTCACATTCACTTGTTTTACTTAGAAGGCTCAATCAGCACTGAAAGAGCAGGCTTTCATTTCTTAGGGTGTCAGGAGAGAATACGGGAGCCTGGAAAGAAGAATACGTGGTCCTCATAGACAACTTCCATTCGACTGTACCCATAAATGTATTTCCAATGGAAGTCTTCGATCTCCACCCATACAATGCCTTGGCATCCAAGTGGTAGGTAGTACCTCAGTGTTTCACGGCAGCTAGATTGAACATCCTCTAACAGTTCTTCCCCTCTTGAAATTCTAGAACCCCTAAACTGTCCCACAAATGCACTTGACATCAAGAGGGCTGATGCTGGGAAAGCCACCAAAAGCCTGTGCCATTCCAAACACTGGGTTGTCTTTGGTGAGCTCCCTTACACATCAGCTCATGAAGCAAGAGGCAGAGTGTTGTTGAATCTGCAGAACATTATTTAAGTAGGGAAGTCGATGTTACTTCCAACTTTTGATTGTGGTATTTCCAGTTCTCATTTCACTTGGTTCCACAATCCAGGATAGCAACCTGTATCCCATCTATTTTGCAAATTCATACACCATGGTCATAAGAGAGAAGATGGAAGAGAATGGACTGATCTGTTCAAATACATCACATGATCAAAGAGGTACTTGCCAGGACTAGAAGAATAAAATATTATTCTTCATTAAAAGTTCTAGACCAATGATTTCAGAGGTGCAACAATTCTCCATGTTCTTTTCTCTAAGCCAGAAAGTAGACAAAGGAAAACAGAAAAAAAACTAAAAAGTTTATATCTGCATTCAAATGGTTTTGTTTTCTCATTAAGAAAACAGTTTTTGAATATGCTTTCAACTTTATACTTGAACAATAAAATATTTACAATTATAATACAGCAAAAACCTAACAGTAAGAAAATGAGAAATCATTCTAATCTCTTAAGCAAATATTATCATATGAGCATACACATATCGTTCACTCACTTCCCCAACTCACTAAATGCTAGAAAAATGATTTTTTTAAAGACATAAGCCTATAACATGAAGAGTGGATGACAATATTAAAGTAGTAAAACTTTTGGAGCAGGAAAACAGGGGGAAGTCTAGTGATTGAATTAACATATCCCAGAAAACTGATTTATAAGCCAAGCCTGGGGGAACCTATGAACCATGTGATACGTAATATACATTACATGAGAGACTCTCCAAGTGTTCAGGTATGGGTGGTACCAGGTTTCCCTGAGACGAAAGTAAAGGGCGCGGGAAATGGGACAGTAAAATAAGAAAAACTTCTTTAAAAATTTGCTTAAGAATAAGTCAGAAAGGACTAGTATCCAGAATCTACAAAAAACTTAAATCAGCAAGAACAAAAAAAAATCACATCAAAAAGTGGACATGAATAGAAAATTCTCAAAAGAAGATATACAAACAGCCAAAAAACATGAAAAAGTGTTCAACATCACTAATCATCAGTAAATTAAACCGCAATGAGATACTACCTTACTCTTGCAAGAATGGCCATAATTTAAAAGTCAAAAATAATAAGTGTTGGCATGGATGTGGTGAAAAGGGAGCACTTTTACGCAGCTGGTGGGAATGTAAATTAGTACAACGACTATGGAAAACACTATGGAGATTTCCTTAAAGAACTAAAAGTAGAACATCCATTTGATCCTGCTATCCCACTACTGAGTATCTACCCAAAGGAAAGTAAGTCATCATATGAAAAAGACACATACACAGGCCGGTCTATAGCATCATAATTCTCAATTATAAAGATATGGAACCAATCTACATGCCCGTCGGCCAAAAAGTGGATAAAGAAAATGTGGTGTGTATATGCCATAGACTACTACTCAGCCTTAAAAAGAAATGAAATAATGTCTTTTGCAGAAACTTGGATGGAACTAGAGGCCATTTATTCTAAGTGAAGTTATTCAGGAATGGAAAACCAAATATCATATGTTCTCACTTGTAAGTGGGAACTAAGTTATGAGGATGCAAAGGCGTAAGAATGATATAACAGACTTTGGAGCCTCGAGGGCCCAAGAAAAGACTGGGAGGTGGGTGAAGGACACAAGACTACATATTGGGTATAGTGTACATTGATTGAGTGATGAGTGCACTAAAATCTCAGAAATCACCACTAAAGAATTTATCCATGTAACCAAAAACTACCTGCACCGCAAAAACTATTGAAAGACAAAAATTAGCCCAGTCACAGTGGCTCATCCCTGTAATCCCAGCACTCTGGGATGCCAAGGCGGGCAGATCATTTGAGGTCAGGAGTTCTAGACCAGCCTGGCCAACATGGTGAAACCCCGTCTCTACTAAAAATACAAAAATTAGCAGGGCATGCTGTCGTCTGCCTGTAATCCTAGCTACTGGGGAGGCTAAGGCAGGAGAATCACTTAACCAGGGAGGCAGATGTTGCAGTGAGCCAAAATCACGCCACTTCAATCCAGCCTGGGAGACAGAGCAAGACTCCGTCTCAAATAATAATATTAATAATAATAAATTTAAAAAATAATTAATTTAACATAAAATAAATTTCTTAGGTCATTTTACTAAAAAAATGATAATAACAAGTCAGAGCTCTAGATCTCCTCACCAGCTCACATAGCCAAGAAATGTCCCAATACAAAAAAATAAAAAGGACCCAAGGATCACAGCCACATTAGTTTTCTGGCTTATGAGAAAAGAAAAGAAAACTCAGGTAAGTGTAGGAATAGTGTTTTAAGGCTCATGCATGGAAATGGCATGCATCTCTTCTGTTCCCACTCCGTGACTCACATAAGTATATCTAGTTGCAAAAGACCACAGGAAAATTTAGTCTCTGGCTGGTCAGCCATATGCCTAACTTCCTTACCGTCAAAGAAGTGGAGAACGAATTTTGATCACATTTTGAGAGCAGGACCAAATGTCTGAGACTCTAAATTCCAACATTTAACACAGGAATATTATTCCCAAAAGGCCAGATGGGACCAGTTGCCTTTTGTTGTCGTTGTTGTTGTTGTTATTTTGAGACACAGTTTCACTCTGTCGCCCAAGGCTGGAGTACAATGGTGCCATCTCGGCTCACTGCAAACTGTACCTCCCGATTCAAGTGATTCTCCTGCCCCAGCCTCCCAAGTAGCTGGGATTACAGGCACCCACCACCACGCCCGGCTAATTTTTGTATTATTAGTAGAGACAGGGTTTCACCATATTGGCCAGCCTGGTCTCAAACTCCTTATCTCAAGTGATCCGCCCTCCTTGGCCTCCCAAAGTGCTGAGATTACAGGTGTGAGCCACTGTGCCCAGCCCCAGTTACCCTTTGTACGTGCAATTCCTCAGCAGAGACTAGTGTGACTATAGAGGGTGTCATGTAAAGCTAAGTCGCCCCCATCCCCAGCCACCACAAGATCACCCTGGATGTCACCTTGGAAAGGAGCAGAAGGAAAGGAAGGAATCCCAAAACACTGTACATTAGCCCAAAAGAGGCTGAGTTTTCTTCCCAGTTTAGAATAGACAAGACTGTAGTTATATAAAACGGCATGTAGAAAGTTCAATCATCCACCACTAACCTTACCAGCACCCTGCTCTCCAATAAGTTAAGGCTTCATGAAAACATTCTATGGGGCACCAGGAAATAGAAAAGCTGTATTTTCTTTGCATATCTATGGTAAATATGCATTATAACCAATCCCCATTAGTGGACATTTAGCGTGTTTCCAATTCATTGCTGTTTTCAGCAATGCTATGGTGAATGTTTTGTGTGTATATCTCTGTGTGTATTTCAATACATTTGCCAGTTATTTTTCTTTGCATAACATCCCAGAAATGAAATACTGAATTAAGGGGAATACACTTTTTAAGGTTCTTAATATCCTTTACTAAACTTCCACCAGTAAGGTCGTGCCAACTTATAATTCCACAGCAGTGTACTGAATAACTAACCTCTTTTCATTGTGAATACTGGAAATCTCTCAAATATTTCACAGTACATTCTTTGCTAAAAACTAGATAATTTTGTTTTCATTGAGCTGACTAGTAGGGAAGAGCTTAGCTCAGTAATGAATAATAATTCATTGATAATTATGTAATAAGAAGTTCTATGAGAGGCACAATAGAAAAGATACTGAACTGAGATGCAGAAGTACTACCCTCAATAGCTAGTTCTGGCAGTAGACTGCTGTGTAATATTGATAAATCAAAACAAAAACAGGGGGTGGAATTAAATTTATTAATTTCTTGTCCCTCAAGGTAGCAGAAACCTTAATGGTAATACAATTTATAATTTTCGCTTGAACCAAAAACACTACCCTGAAGACTTAGCCATGCATGACTGAAACAGACAACTCAAAGCAGAAGAAATATCTCATTTTCTACTGTCACCAAATAATCCCACTAGAAACCACGTTATTAATGATTCCCCTATGCAAGATAACAACTGCTGGCTTAAATTCAGATGGATGGCTGTAGCTAATGTAAAATTTTCAGCATCATTTCACTTAAATTCAAAATTCAAATTCAACAAACATTTATTGTGCCAGAAGCCATTCCATGTGAAGAATATGAAACAATGGTCCTGTCCTGAAGAAGCTGACAACATAGTTAAGTCATTTTCTCACAGTAGGTTTTTCTACACAGAATAGTTTCTACTTAAAATAATAAAGCAGAATATTGAGACCAAGAAATACTAAAATTACAAAATTTCCAAGCCATCTCAAAATTGAGGCTCACTTTTTAAAGTTACTTGCACATTTTTCTTAATATTTAATATATTTGCATATATTATAAAGAAATATTTTAATAGATTTGAATTGTGTGTTGTATGTGTGTATGTGTGTATATAGATGCATATATAAAATGTATATAAAATCTTATTAGTAACCTGTACTAATTTTAGTGTTAAAATTAACTGTATATTTAACAATGCTTGAGTCTAAATTAGAGAAATATGATTGACATCAGAACAGCAACATGTTATGAAATATAATTACTTAATTTTTAAAAATTAACTTCATATAATTAACTAATACACCAATAATTAAGAAATATGTAATTAAATTATAGTCCCTACTGCTTAGTCATTTAATCATAAAAGCAAAACATATTTTTATAAACAAATAAAATAAATCTGAAATCTATTAATTAAATGTGTGGTTAGAGCTAAGAATAAACATTAAGAATAAAAATTATCTATTTCCACAATCTCTGTAATTAGAAAACAAGTTTTATGATGAAGTGCTTAATTATTATATTGGTATAGACTAGTTGGTATGGCTCAGTTCCTTAGTTTGAATACTAGCTCTGCCGCTTGGCAGCTATGATGTGCAACTTAACCTCTCTAAGTTTATTTCTTCATCAGTAAAATGAGGATAATCATAGTGCCACTTCAGGGAGCTACTGTCAGAATTAAATAAGATAATTCATGGATAGTGCTTACTATAACCCTGACACCTGGAAAATCCTAGGCACCATTATTATCTAGCCAGTTTGGAAAATGGTCTGCTTCATACATAATTTGGTATTAAATCAGAATTCTGCGATATCGTTTATACAACCAACCAAGTTCATCTCTTTGCTTGGTAGGGAAAATATAAGAGTGGAAACAGGAATATACTATTATTTTGGTAAAAGTCCTAGAGTCTTCTTCTCTAATGAATTACCCCTTTCTGTTTAAAGAAAACCAAGATATTACTAATGAAAGTTTGTCAGTATCATTTGCAAACTGCTTCAACAAACTAATTCTGATAACTATTGGATCTTGCTTCCAAAAGACAGTATACATATGAGTTTTTTGAGGAGAGACGACAAAACAAATACTCTGGCTAATATAAAGTGAATAAAATCTCTTGGCAGAATATTAGAAAACCAGGTTACTTTCAGAAGGGCTGGAGAACCAGGTTTGAAACCAGGCAGGAACAGAGACAGCTCCACAGAGTAGATGTGGGCCCACGAGGACCATCCTCATGGCAGGAATTACCTGGTTCGAGCCAGTCTCTGGGGAGCATGAGATCTTACCCCGTTCTCCATGTTTGCAAGTCTCATCTTATACATCGGTCTGTACCAGGACAGAGAAAAGAAAGATTGGTCCCATCGAATCTCTGTGGTGGGAGGGAAATACCTGGACACCAGTCCCAGAACACTGTGCAGGTGAGATCTTTAAGAAGTGTAAATGGATTCTCAACAGACTCAGACCATGGGGTTGTCACAGTCAAATACATGAAGAATCTACAATACTTTGTGAAGCTTACATATAATTCCACTAACGTTACTGGAAAGAACACAGGTATAAGCTCCCACTTGGGGAGCTTTAGAAATCACAATACTTTGAAGGATTCTCATTTGAGGAAGGTACCTAAACCCAGAAGACGATTATAAACTAGCAGAGTTGTGACATTTTTAGGATTAAATAAAACCATGTCTATGAAATGTCTTCATAAAATACAGCACACCCTGTGAATGTAAAGTGGTATCAGTATCAGTAGATGTCTGTTAGAAAAGTAGACACCACATTTACATACAATCAGTTGGAGATAAGACATTCTTTCCCCGCAACCATTGTTTCCCTATATACCAGCTCTCTTCCCTTTTGACAGTATCTTGTTTTAATCACAGCAAAGGCAGAATTTTAAGAACTTCATTCAACAATACGAATACGTATCCTCAGGGTATGCTAAATACACACACACACATCTCATATTTTAAAGCTATTCATAAAGTAGTTCTCTTCCAGGCTGAATTAGCAATGTTCAGATACTGCAAAGAAATAACCTAAGAATGGGAAATGCTTTCTAATGAGGCTGTCTCTGAAGCAGCAATCAAATAGGAATTCAGGGAATGTTCTGACATTAGTATTAAGAGGACTAGTTTGTTTGCATCTGCCAAATTTATGGTGCTTAACTTTTCAACGCCGAGATTGTCATATTTCCAGGAAATGTTTTATTCACTCAGTTTCCTTTGTCTGAGAAATGAAGCTATCACTGAACTATTTCCGAGAAAATCCCAATAGAGATCCTTATAGACAGAGAGGTAAATGCATAGATGGATTGAATTGGCTCTGAGTCTTTGTCCATGTCAGAAAGACAAATAATATTCCAATGATACTGAAGTTAACAGATCCGGGTTTCAGAGGTAAAAGCCACAGAATAATGAATATGCTTAATAGTGGAAAAGAAAGTCAAGGAAATTTTATGCAAGAAAGCAAGTTAAGCCATATCTTTTGGAAGAAAAATTACAAATATATGTATTTTGCTAACTATTAAGAAGTCCAAATGAGGCTGGGCTCAGAGGCTCAAGCCTGTTATCCCAACACTTTGGGAGAAGGCCAGGGCTTGAGGTCCTGAGTTCAAGACTAACCTGCTCAACATAGCAAGACCTAGTCTCTACAAAAAAATTATAACATTAACTAGGCATGGGGGTGTGCACTTGTAGTCCCAGCTACTCAGGAGGCAGGGGCAGGAGGACTGCTTGAGTCCAGGAGTTGGAGGCTGCAGTGAGCCATGACCACAACATTGCACTCCAGTCTGGGCAACAGAGTGAGACTCAATCTCAAAAACAAAACAAAACAAAACAAAAACAGAAAAATTCAGGCCGGGCGCAGTGGCTCATGCCTGTAATCCCAGTACTTTGGAAAGCTGAGGCAGACAGATCCCCTGAGGTCAGGAGTTCAAGACCAGCCTGGCCAACATGGCGAAACCTGTTCTCTACTAAAAATACAAAAATTAGCTGGGTGTGGTGGCACATGCCTGTAGTCTCAGCTACTCGGGAGGCTGAGGCGGGAGAATCATTTGAACCCGGGAGGCAGAGGTTGCCGTAAGCTGAGATGGCGCCACTGCACTCCAGCCTAGGCAATGCCTGACCAATGCACCTGGCCAATTACTGTAATTTTATACTAAGTCTTGAAATCAGGTAGTGTGGATTCTCCAACAATATTCTTGTTTTACAAAATGTTCTTGGCTATTCTAGGTTCTCTGCATTTTCATGTACATTTTAGAATCAGCATGTCAATTTCTTAAACACAAACAAAAAGTCTGGAGTAGAGCTACATTCTAGCTCTGGACTTTTCCATGAGGGACAAATAAAATGTCTTGTTTAAGGCCACTTGCATTATAGATCTTTTTTACTGAAGACCAAACCTAATCCTAACTGATGCAAGCTTTGTTTCACTCTGCTGAGCCCTGGACCAATCATTGTAGCCAATAATGTATAACGCAGGTAGCTCCACCAGAGACACAACAACTGATTGTGAAAAAGAGATGGCTCCCTAGGAAAATCAGGGCTAGAGCTAGAAGAAGTTGAAAGGATTTTGGGTAAGTAAAGTATATACTTACCACTCCACCAACAGGGCCTCAAAACTAAACAAACTGGAGGTTACACCTGCCTTGATTACTATCTGTTTTTTAAAAGACTCATTCAGTTTACAATGTGCTTTCTAGCTACCGAGTTGCTTTTGAAATACAAACAATGGTACCCAGAGTGAAATATGTGAAAGAGACAGCTATACAGTGATCCTAGAGATCTCCAAAAATCTCAGACCACGGTCTGCTGAAGAATGTGGCCAACTCAGCTATTCGGAAGCAATCTTGCTTTTTTTGCAACCGAGTTTCACTCTTTCACCCAGGCTGGAGTGCAGTGGTGCCACCTCGGCTCACTGCAACCTCTGCCTTCCGGTTTCAAGTGATTCTCCTGCCTCAGCCTCCCGAGTAGCTGGGATTACAGGTGCCTACCACCATGTCCAGCTAATTTTTGTATTTTTTAGTAGAGACGGGGTTTCACCAGGTTGACAGGCTGGTCTTAAACTCCTGGCCTCGTGATCCTCCCGCCTCGGCCTCCCAAAGTGCTGGGATTACAGGCGTGAGCCACTGCACCCAGCCCACCAATCTTGCTTTCAAGGATGACTTTTGCACCTGAGGAAGACTCAAAAGGTACTTGGTTTCTTTGCTAGCTTGTTTTTTGTTTTGTTTTGTTTTTGTTTTTTTTTTTTAATTTAAACTAGTCAAACAACAAGGTCAAACAGAATTAGGCAGAAACACATTTTCAAATTGAGGAGATGAGATTGGGAGGTCACTAGTGAAAGCTTAATTAATTAATTAATTAATTTTTTCTTTTTTGAGAGCGGGTCACACTCTGTCTCCCAGGCTGAGATGCAGTGGTGCGATCACGGCTCACTGCAGCCTCGACCTCTTGGGCTCAAGGGATCCTCCTACCTCAGTCTCCCCAGTAGCTGATACTATAGACATATGCCACCATGCCCAGCTAATTTGTTTTTAATTTTTTGCAGAGACAAGATCTGCCTGTGTTGCCCAGGCTGGTCTCGAACTCCTGTGCTCAAGCAATCCTCCCGCCTCAGCCTCCCAAAGTGCTGGGATTACACGCATGAACCACCATGCCTGGCAGCATGCAAACTTAATTTAAAAAGCAAGTGCTGGGGACAGGGCGTGGTGGTTCAGGCCTGCAAGCTCAGCAATTTGGGAGGCCCAGGCAGGAGGACTGCTTAAGCCCAGGAGTTTGAGACCAGCCTGAACAACATAGGGAGACCCTGTCTCTGTAAAAAATAAACGAAATTAGCTGAAGTGGGAGAATCGTTTGAGCCCAGGAGTTCAAAGCTGTCATGAGCAGTGATTGTGCCACTGCACTCCAGGCTGGGCAACAGAGTGAAACCCTGTCTCAAAAAAAAAAGCGAGTACTGATAGGATGGCTTCTGCCAAATGTTTTCTGAAAACTCAGATAAAGTTATGAAATATAGATGTGGCAGATCTACAAACCCCAAGACAAAACCCAGGCCAGTCTACCTATTAATGCCTGGTGACATCATATAAGCACTGGAATTGGAATGTGATGTTGAAAGATGACTCAAGTGATCCAGTTGGCAGAAGATCTAAATTCTTTGGAAATGCCTTCAGCCCTGGTTCACCTCTGCCCTGAGCTGGTTGGCTGATCTTCACAGTGTACAGCTATGGGATGAGAGAGTCAGCTCTATCTTGCAAATTACAGGGCTGCTTCAGAAGCTGCTTGGCTGCATCTCAGATGGACCCTTGGCTCTGGTGTTCTGAGCATGACTTTCTGTTCTTTGGCCTTTGCCCATCTATGATTCCACCAAATCACAGTCCAACTAATAATCTTCCAGAGTGTTAAAGCTGAAATGGACCTTAGAGAACAGTAGAATACCAGTCCCCTGTTTTCAGATGAGAAAACTTCTATAGTAGGCTCTCTGGGAATATTTCCAAGTGCAAGATACTTTTCTTGCCCTTGAGCAAGAAATGTTCTTGTTTTATGTTTGTCTTGTTTTCTGCCATGGCTGTTTTTGTTTTTTCTTCAGAAATTACCTATCCTAAAATTCTCCGTATATTTATTTTTGTTGTTGTTGAGACAGAGTCTTGCTCTGTCCCCCAGGCTGGAGTGTGGTGGCATGATCTTGGCTCACCGCAACCTCTGCCTCCAGGGTTCAAGTGATTCTCCTGCCGCAGCCTCCCGAGTAGCTGGGACTACAAACGTGAGCCACCATGCCTAGCTAATTTTCGTATTTTTTAGTAGAGACGGGGCTTCACCATGTTGGCCAGGCCCATCTTAAACTCCTGGCCTCAAATGACCCACCTGCCTCAGCCTCCCAAAGTGCTGGGATTACAGGGATTACAGGCATGAGCCACCGCATCTGGCCTTCCTCTGTATATTTCAACCAGCCAAATGTGTTGAACCTTAAAACAAATGAAATTGGAAGATCAATGGAGGACTTCAAGTGTTACATTGTGTAAAGGACATGATCTTACATTTGATATAAAGCAATAAATCTGAAGCATTTTCATCAATCTGAAGGTACTGTTTTAACTAAGAACCTATCAGTCTACAGTGCTAGGGCACATAGCAAACAAATGGAATTAAATAGGCAAGAAGCCTCACTTCAGATTGACAATACCATGCAGGTTGCTTCAGGTCAATGGAAATGAGTGTTCTTAGTAAGCATCATCTGCATTTTCTCCATTGCCCTCAGATGCAGATAGATTCATGAGCTCCAAGGTACCCATCTCAGGTAGCCACAAGCCCAAGAGGGCATCCTAAATACCAGGTCAGGATGCATTTGAGAAACGAGACAGATTCATCCTCTTTTACTTCCCCTCTGCCTTCACGTGGTGCATGTCAACAGAGATGTAGCATGGTGCCTTAGAAACTGCTCTTTCTTTATAAGCTCAGAGTCAAGTTCATGACTACTCACAAGAGAATATGACTTTATGGAATGCCATTTTGTACTCTATCTTCTTGATTTATATTATTTGTTCCTAATTTTTTAATTTAGCAATATGATTTGCATTTTTGTTAATCACTTTGAATTCTTTATGCGGGAAGGTATGATTTATATTATATGTCATATCAATATAATTAATGTCTGTGCATACAATTTGGGAGTACAGCAAAAGAGAATAGTCTTTGGAATCATACTGCCCTGCTTTAGATATCTGTCCTGCCACACAGTACCTATGTGACTTAGGACAAGCTATTCACCTCTCTGAGGTTGAGTTTCTTCACTTGTGAAGTAGGGATGAGAATGCATCTACCTTAGAAAAGGTCAATGGGACTGAAGTTAGTATAGGTGAAATACTTTGTACATTGCCTGCCACCAAATAGTTACCCATATATCATTAGCTGTCCTTATTTATGAAGCAGCTCATCTGCAATGTATTTAGGGGTGATTCTATCTTCTAAATAGGATTGAGCATTTCCTGCCAAGTCGACAAGGCTGAATCTAGCAGTATCAACACTCCACTATTTCCCTGTCTCAATGCAAAAGTGTAAGCTGCGACCATTTCTACGATATCATATTGACACTGGAAGAGAGGGAAATAGGAACAGCAAAGAGAAGAGGACTCAGGAAGACCTCCTGATTTAATCCTCAAATGCCAAATCAATGGAGGCTCTTCACTTGCCTGCTCACTGGCCAGGGTCAGTCTCAGCATCAATTGGAAACTTGTAAAAAGTGTGAATCAGAACCCCTTACCGTGGACCCCAGGAACCTGTGATTTAACAAGCTCTCTGCACAATTCTTGAGAAGCACCGCTGGAAAACAGTGATGTTAGAGGATACCTTTAGCTGTCGGCCAGCTCAGACAGAAGGAGCCAGTAACCCCCAGGCTGGATCCAGGCCCCAGGACTATTCATTTGGAATTGCAAAATGATTTTTTCAATGGCCACTTTCATATTTTGGAAAAATGAGTTTCCAGGTTATCTTGCAAAATGAGAAATGATGGCAACACTGAATCTGCATTTCCACAGGATTACATTTAACAAGAGTTAAATCACAGTGCACTTCTTTAGAACTAGTACTTTCTAGTTTGTCATAGTCCCCACCAGTCCCTCTTATTTTACACCTGCTCCACAATGCCCATTTCTAGTCCCAGCAAGCCCCTGTGAGCATTTGGTTTGGCCACTCCTGATCTAGTTCAACCTCTCCACCCCCCACGTAGGAAAGTACACTTAAGGTGAGAGAGTTTAAGCAAATTCAGTTAGCAGGTTAAGAATCAAATAATGTATTACAGAAATCATAGCTATTATTGCAAAATCATTTGTTAAAAAGAAAAATAATTTGGACCGGAATGCTAATTTTGTGATACCTTCTGTACTATAGTTATGCATCCTTATCCCTTGTCACTAACCTTGATGTTCATTTTCATTCCTCCACGACAGAATGTTATTTGGATAAAGGAGGCACAGTGAGATTTGCTGAGTTTCACAGGGGCCAATCAAAAACACAAGCAAACAATTTTGCTCTCACAGTAACTGGATCTTATTTTAGCATTACATAGTCAAGGTGTCTCATTTCTAACAAATACCAGAAATTACATTTGTAAATGGCATGTATGTATCTGCAAAAGAAGACATTTCTCAGGCATCAGTAATGTAGATATTTAAAAGTTTCCCAGGTGATTCCATTTTATGCCACCAGGTTTGGAAAACAATGATTTGGGCAACTGTGACATAATCCAGTTATCCTCCCTGCCACCCTGACAGATGGCATGATCATTTTAAAAAATGTTTTCAAGCTGGTTGAATTGTAAATACTTCCTTATATTGAGCTAAAATCTACTGCCTGCAATACCTGTCTTCTACCTACTTCCCTTCGAAATCCATTGCATTTTGCCTGTCCCGACTCAATTGTCTCTCAACTGTTCTATAAGTGATTTGGTTTCTGCACTAAGATCCACTGTGGTCACCAACCTCAAGAGATAATAATGAGATTCATCCTCTATGGAAAACTTGTTCTCCAACAGGCATAGCATTAGGGATTTTGGATCCCTTCTGTCATATTCTCAACAAGCTAGAGAAGTGGATTTTATTACCCATTCTTTAACTGCCAAAGCCAGAACTGGAACTGAGGCAATTATGCTAGTAACACTATGTTGGCCTGGCACCTTTTGATGCCTGGATCTGGGCACTACATTTTTTTAAAATTTTTTTATTTTTAATTTTTGTGGGTACATCATAAGTGTATATATTTGTGGGGTACATGAGATGTTTTGATACAGGCATGCAATGCAAAATAATCACTTCATGGAGAATGGGGTATCCGTGCCTTCAAGCATTCATCCTTTGTGTTACAAACAATCCGATTACACTGTTTTAGTTATTTTAAAATGTACAATGAAATTATTGTTGACTATAGTCACCCAGTTGTGGGACCAAATAGTTGTCTTATTCATGCTTTCTATTTTTTTGGTGCCCATTAACCATTCCCACCTCCTCTCAGCCTCCTACTACCCTTTCCACCCTCTGTTAACCATCCTTCTACTCTCCGTGTTCATGAGTTCAATTGTTTCCATTTTTAGATCCCACAAATACGTGAGAAAATTCGATGTTGGTCTTGCTGTGTCCGGTTTATTTCACTTAACGTAATGATCTCCACTTCCATCCATGTCATTGCAAATGACATGATGGCATTCCTTTTTATGGCTGAATAGTACTCCATTGTGTATATGTACCACATTTTCTTTATCCATTCATCTGTTGATGGACACTTAGGTTGCTTCCAAATCATGGCTATTGTGAACAGTGCTGCAACAATGGGCATCACATTTTTTTAAAGTGGAAGCTCCCTGGTCTAGAATACTATCTTTCCAGGTTAAGGTTAATAAACAAGTCTTAGCATAATTTGTTTTAGACCTAACCTCATATCGAACCAGCTGGAAGGGGAACCTTGCAAGCTGTCTGCAATGGCTTGTTGAGGACCAGGGCTTGATCCATCACATGCACCCACCTGTAAGTGTGGGGTGCCGGGAGATGAGTTTCTAGGCCCTTAAACATGAGACAAGAGCCCTGACAGAAACAACGAAGAATAACTAAGTATTCATTTGTGAGAAGCCTTCATGAGAGGCTGGATGGCAGACACTAAACATGAGTTTTAACTGGTAAAGGATGCACTGTACGCGGAATGGGAAGAAAAAAGGAGAGGGTCGGAGGGAAACAAGCCTGGGATTTGTTTGTTTGCTTTGGTTTTGGTTTAGTTTGGTTTTTGCCAGGCCCTTTTCTCCTGTTTTTCTCCTCCATTGTCCGTTTTAAAATACTAAGTAAATAAATAAATAATTTTAAAAGGAGCAGTAACCTATAATTCCAATGAATGCTCCCCCAAATAAATTATAACAACTACAGGGTGGTCTAGAGTGCTAACTAACGTTCATCTTCTTTTAACATGTAATCATCTACAGGGAGAGGAGACGTCAGAAAACCTTATGCACTCTCCTGCTTGGGGTTTTGTGCCTCTTTGTCAATATAGTGATTAATTTCAGAAACTTCACAAATTTTTCGTAGGATTTTGTGTTATGATACATACCTTTTAGGACAATGATTTTTACTGAAATGCATTTATAAGAGGTGACTTTTACACTGTTTAGAGGATGGATTCAAGTGTGTTGAACATGTTCTATCCCAGGTATTGTTTTAAATTCTATCAAACAGTTAGCCATTTTATATAATGCTCAACTGAAAATTGAACGTGAAGTTCAACTTATGTTTTTATTTTTAAATAGCTGATATGAATTGATTTCTTTTTAATTGAAAGTTATGATTTGATGATTCAACCTCAATAGCAGAAACAAAGTCAGTTTGCAACCATTTGATTTATTTCATGTTTTGTCGCCCTGCCATTATTAAATTAGTTCACCTTTTAATAAAAATAATTTCTGATGTTGAGAAAATACAGGTAAGTAGAGAAAAGCTTTATTAAGATCATCAGTATTAAAACTAAATCCTTTTTTCTCATTAAAGGAGATACAGTCAATTTAATTAATGCACATTAATCCTAGTTCACATTAAATTCATCTAAAAATCTACACTCATATAAATTATTAACACCAAGGCATAAAAAATGTTTAAAATGATTAATATATAGATGAAACACATTTCTAGAGGTTCAAGTGATTATATTTTAAAATGTCCTATAGATGAACTAATCATTTAACACAACTTCTTCAGTTTGTCAGACACTTTTGATTTAAGGGGGAAAAAAGACCAGAAAAGTATCTTTCCTAAGGAAAAAAAAAAACAGAAAATTTTACTAAATTTTAAATTTTAAATGTTGATTTAGAGTTGATATTTCTCTCTAAATTAACTTAAAATCATCATAGTGTGAAAGTCGAGCCCCAAATTATCTTTACACTTACATCATTTACATTCTTATTTTTGAAAGAAGGCTATATTTTGCATAATCTTCAGATGTTTTCTCCTTTACTTTTTCTAGAAAAGGAGAATTATTATAAACCAATAAAGAATTCACCCTCAGCATTTAAAAAAATGATTCTGGATTGTAAAGCTGTTTTGTTTTAAAATATCTTTCTGTATGAACTTATTTTAACTGGACTTTTAAAACATTCTGACCTCTAATTGTAAGTATATTCCAAGTGGCATAGTTTGTATTCTGGTTTTATCAATCTGTTTTCAGGCTATAGGTCACTTTACAAAGAATGTCATCATGTATTTTAACACTAATTTCAAATAATGATCTCATCCCAAGTCCAGGCCAATCAGGCTTATAAAAGTTTAACTTCGATTCATGAGTTCTTTTATATAGAGCTCAAATCTTCCACCAGGGCAAGACAAGCCAAACAAAATAACTGTCTTTTCAATGTACATTGACTTAAAGAACTTACCTTTCACATTAAATAACAACAACAAGAAGTAAACTTGTATTTTATCCAGCTTTTCAATTTCATGATAAGCTCTAGAGCTAATTAATTTAATAGACTACAAGATGCCAATTTTCTTTATTTACCTTTTTTGTCCTGATAAACATTAGTGTGCTTGAATGGACACCTCTATTTTCCTTGGAGTTTTAAAGCTTCCTTTCATGTGTGTGAAAAATGGCTAAATATGTCAGGGTTTATCAAACAGAGCCTTGCTTTTTTGGCTGGTCCCTTTCGCCTTATCTAGCAAACACATTACCCTCTCCATCAAAATGTGGCAGAGCAAACACTGCTGTGGGCCCGCACACATAACTAGAGCTACCTTTAAACAGCCTCTAGACTCTTTAAACCCAGCTAGAAAGCTGATTAGGTCCCAGATCTTTGGGCGTTATCTTATTTTCGATAGCTGTGCTATGAAAAGGCAATGAAGAAAAGCTGTCTAATAGGGAGGCACGTTAAAGTGTCTGCTTACTTAAGTGCTGTGCTTAAAAAGAAGAAAAAAGAGAACTGTGTAAACTAGTTTAACTATTTGCTAAATCTCAAAAGGAACAATGTTTTAAAAAATTTTATATGTGACTTAAAGGAGAACCATATTTTCTTAAATCTCAGCCTTCACATACAGAAAGCAACACATCACCATGGTTTATTTTCCTGTCCAAAAATAGTCTAATATCTTTGTTTAGGGTCTTTTGCACAAGTATGAAGAGATTATTAGTCCAAATATGAGAAAGTCAAAGATTTATTTCAGGCCCATGGAGCAACCATGAAAAGACACAATAGGAAGTTATGTGTATTTCACTAAAGTTACCTTTACTTTTATTTGAAAGGATGAATTAATTAAGTAAAGAGTAAGAAAACAGCTACTACTGAAGCTGAGTTTAAACAGCTAAAATTCACTTTGTATATGAAATAGAGCAAGACAGATGACATTTAGGAAACATCTAAACCTCACACAAACACCTTCTTAGAACTTCACAAATTTTTGGTATGCGCACCAAGTAGAAACAGACTGTCTTACAACATTGAACATGTTGAAAGGGAAACATGTGAGTAGGATGTGGAACGCTGATTTAAAGAGAGGAGGGGTGTGGTTCCAAGTGGCTAAGTTAGCACGAACACGTGTCAGAAAACACCGGCTCCCGTCCGGACTTGTTTGTGCGAGTTAGTTTGGGGAGTGACATAAAATGAAAACTATGCATACCTGACGTTCTGTGATCTAATGTAACAAAATTGAGTCATATTTTATATCCATGAAGGGTGACCTGGAGAGAAAGGGAGGGTGCTGTTAGCTGCCTTTCCAACACCCTGGTTTCACTTCAGCTGTGGTCTCAAGTTACTATCTTAAGTGGCAGAGCAGCTCAAAGCCAGAGAGAAAGACACCCCATAGTTGAGGTAATGCTGATACCTAGTCGAAACTGGTTTTGTCTTCATTATAAAAGCCAGCGTGAGGGGTGGGGATCAAACCCTGAAAGATTTTATTATTTCATTCCATTAATTTTTACATCAAGATCCTAGTTTAAATGAATATTCTAACATATTATCAGGACATATATCTTTCCATTCAAAATAAATTTAAACTTGGACAACCTAATAAAAGACAGTGCCTGGCACATATAAAACACACATCCTAAAACTCAGAGGATGTTAAAAAATATGCTACAAAGGACTTAGGTACTTAGCATAAGGCAAAAATGAAGAAAGAGCATGCTGACATCTTTACCAAATAAAGTGGCTGGATGGCAAGTCACACTGTGGTTTCTTTTTAGGGGCTCTTGGTGGCTTTTTCTTGTGATTTGGTGTATAGACATTTTCATGGCGTTCCCACCACTCCTTAGAGCCGCATTTGAGCTTGGCATTTGCGTAGAAGGCTGTGTGGTTTATCTGAGGCTCAGGGGACCAGGAAGAAAGACAATGATCACTTTGCCCCTTTGGGGCAGTTTTGTAATTCTGATGCTTCAGCTTAGTGCAGATTTGAGCAAATCTAACAAGGTCTTAATAGAAACACTTCAAATTTCAAATTTACATTTTGAAGTCTGGTCACAACATTCTACATGATCAGAACAAAAACACTGTTGTCGATAATAACATTAGCAAGACATTAATGCCTACTGTAGGCCATCAGTAACAGCTGATGTATGTCTAGAAATTGCCACACACCAGGCACACTTTAAGAGCTTCACGTGAGTTAACTCACTTAATCTTGACAGCAACCCCTGCCGTAGGTAATATTATTATTTTACAAGTTGAGAAAACTGAAGAACAGAGAAATTAAGTAACTTGCCCAGAGACATACAGCCAGGAAGTGACTAAACTTCAAAGAAGTTCATTGTATGTGTGTGTGAGCATGTATTAAACATGGTCAAAGTGTTTCCTTGAAAATAAGTAGAGCCCCACTAAATCAATTTGACTCTCCAGGAGACAACATAGGAAATTGTTTTCTGCTTTATTATGGGTAATGTACATAATATTCTATTAAATAAATCTTATAGTTGATGGCTTTGAAAGATTGATTTTCAATGCAAACCAATGATTTCTAATTTTCTTGGAAAATGATTACAAATAGATTCATGTGGTACCTCAAAACTTCTGTGATTAAAATGTGTAGATTTTGTACATCACAAATTGGCCTTTCTTTCACCTTGCTTGGTCTGCCTTAGTACCCCTGGCTGCCATTGAGTTATGGGTAAATATTATCCTTGCCAGCCTACCCTTTCTCTTTCTCTCTGAATATTGTATCTGTACTTGCTTTTGATTAATGGCTGGTTTCTTAGCCGAAAAGTACATCTTTCAGAGTTTTGTAATATTTTGAGCTTTGTCATCGAACATCATCTAAGGATAAATAGCAACATCTAGGGATAAAAAGGGTTGCTGTAAATGATATTATCAGCAAAGAAGGCATACCATCAGAATCTCCCAAACCTCCCCTAAATAGGAGACAATAAGAAGAAAGGCTTCAGTGCCAGCACAGATAAGGGACATTTGATAAGAAAAGATGTTAATTGGAATGAGAAGTGTGCATCACATTTGGTTGATGTTTTTATCATCATTTTCAGGTACACAATCAGGCCAAAAGATACGATTTGGTGAATAATAATGTTCGAGAATAAAGAAGAAAGTTTTAATGAGATCAATATTGCCATCGTCTCCCAATGTTAACCTAAAAGCTGAAGACAAAAAAAAAATAAAAAATAAAAAAAGAGCTGTTTTAGATGTGTTGGCTTATTTGGGGAGCAATTATGTACTTAACATCTTTTTTTGAATGCTGTGAATCTCCACCTTCCAGTGCAACATTATACACACATGCAATTAACCACCTTGGTAATGTCTTTCCCATCTGACCTAGAATGACAAAATAAGGCTCTAATGGGCAAAGAGACACATACCAGTGCTAAGATTGCCTTTTCAGACTTCAAGAGTCTCTAAAAAACAAATGTAAAAACACCAAGCACAATAAATAGCATCTCTGTCACTGGAAATCAGCAGAAGCTTGAAACTTCACTTTTGCACTCATAGAAAAAAAAATATTGCCAGCCGGAATAATAGCAATCCAAGATGATGCAAAGAAAAACGTGTCCCAATTTTATCATAGCAAATAAATTTTGAAAACACATTAGTTGGTACATAAACATGTGCTCTGTTGGTGTTAACAAAAAAAAAAAAAGAAAGGAAGAAAACTCTCAAGGAGATGGCTCCCACCTTTTAGAAATCTCACAGGAAGTAATTATTCATTGTTTCTGCACTGAGTCATGCTAATTTCAGATCACAACTTTCAGAATTGCTAGGATATGCCCAGACTATTGGGATTATTTATTTGAAAAGACACAAATATTATGAAAGTTTATTTTACACACTGAACAGCTTGTCACCTGGAAAAAAAAAAAATCTTTCCTCACCCATGGGGTTGGGAGTGTGTAGGGGTAGTATAAATCCAGTTTGCTGCCAAAGGACTTTATGAACTAAATCCCAAAGCAACCTCAGGAGAGAGTCTGTAAAAAAGAATCATTTTGTCAGCCTTCCTACTGCTTCCACACCCCAAGCCTGCTATTGAAAGAGAGTGAAAGAGAAGAAAAGAGAAGCCCACACTATTTGATATTGTCCCCACCACTACTCCACCCCTGTGCTACCACCATCCCCCGCTCCCAGTTAAGGAAATGTTGCTTCAGCCATAGATTTAAAATGAATAATCTGATCACACTTCTGGAAACTAGGGTAAATAAAGGTTGTGTGCCCTGTAATTATTAATTATATACAAACCGAACTATCTCCAGGGGCATTTAAAATATTTGGAGGTTGCAGGTGGAGAAAGGTTTCTTGGCAGTAGTTGTTCACTGAAATCTCTTACAGGATTTTTTTTTTAACCTAGTCTGTGATGCAGAACCCGCTGTGCTAAATTATGAACCAAAGGCTTTGGGGTGGGAACAATCAATCAAAATACCTGGGGTAGTGTGTAATGTGCATGCTCTTGTCAGCGTGAACAGGCTGCCCCTGAACACGGTCCCCCAGCAGGTTAAATAAATATGATACCATAGACAAACCGACAGGATCACACGGCTGCATCAATCAGCTGTTGATAAAATACAATCTTCCTTTAATACACGCTGAGAAAGTTATTTAACACTTACAAAACCTATATCCATTTCTTGTTCTTTTTTTTTTTTTTTTAAGTCTTCTTAGAAAGTGTAACTCTTTTAAAGGGCAAGGAGAAGAAGTTGCAAAACTGGCGGGGGTGCGGTGTGCTGATTTAATGGCGCCAAGGAAGGGTGAGGCGCAACTATTGAAGTAGGTGGGGGGAACAAATAAAGGCGGTTGGGGGCGAGGGAACTGGCCAGAGGGTCGGTGAGAATGCAAACCACACCTGAAGCATTTCAACGGATCTTGAAACCCGTGGGTACCCTGTTGGAACAATTCCTGCAGGGAAACCCCTGGTGTATTTCAATTCCGCTCTTAGTTCAGTTCATTTCAGCTCTGCAGTTTGCGTGCATGTGGAGCAGATGAGAAAACTATTCTGGATTAATTGGGGGAAAAATAACTGGGCAGGAAATAATTTAAAAGGGAGGACCCTCCCAGGGCGCTTAAGAGAAAAGCGACCCCGTAGAGCTGGTGGTAAAAGGGAGATCTTCGATGACTTCCCACCGGTGAAACTTGGGGGTCAGTAACAAGAAAACAGGAAGACAATTGCCCTGAGTTAGCAGTGAGGTTGTTTGCGCCCGTGTGCTTTGTGGCTTAAGAAAAGCTCCTCGCTATGATTAAGGACTCCACTTTCCCCACTTGCACACAGGCAAAAATGAAAGGCGTTGGTGCCAGGACCGTCTTGAGTGCTGGCCCAGGCTGAGCTCTGACTCCAGTCGATTTTGACTTTAACCTTCCGCTCGCGCCTGGCGTCTGCAGCTCGCTCGCCTTGCCCCAGTTTAACCCCAGGCTCCTGTCCTCGGCAGTGCGGCTCCGCGCGCCTTTGTGAGGACCAGATTGGGGGTGGCCGCGCGCTGGGGGAGGGGGTTGCGCGTCGAGAGTGGGAGAGCCTGGTAAACGCTGACAGACTATCTCTTAGCAAGTGAAGATTAATGCCCCATCTAAAACTAAGCTCTCCTAAGTGCCGTCGGTACAACATAAATACTGAGAGTGGGGAAAGGCGTCGCCTGCCACTCAAATAGTACGGCTCTTTCCCAGTCTGTTGAAATAACTCGCCGGGGCAGCTCGAGGTGTTGACGGCCACGTTTGTCAGCGCGTCGTGCCCTCCTCGGGGACGACGAGAGCTCGGAACCGATCCAATCTGGGCGTCCCCTGCCCCAGTCAGCGCAGCTCCTCCCAGGTCTCCACGAGCCTCCCCTCCGGTTTCACGAAGATCCACGCCGGGGCAGAGCTGGGCCCCGGGGTTTAGGGTTCGAGAGTCCGCGGATCACTGCAAACGGGCGCCCCTCGCGTCGCAGGATCCCTCGGGTGGCCGGTGCCAAGTGGGCTCACATGGAGTCAGCTGGCGACCCCGGGACGCGGGCGGGTGGGGGTACCTGGCGCCAAATCCCGGCCTGATCCGCCCCCTCTGGCCCCTCCCAGGCGCCCTACCCAGCCCTACGCCCAAATCTGAGGCCCGTGGGACGGGCAAGGGGCGGGGAGGGGTGGAGGTGAGAGTGGGAGGTAGTAATCTGGCTGCCCTGGTAGCGCTTTCAAGCCCCGAAATTCGCTTGGGGTTCGTTAACACACGCGCTTGGGGTGGTCCCCTCCCCCCGGGTACGAACCCTTCCTGCTGCAGCGGCGGCCCAGGCTTCGGTGACTTGGGGAGGCGCTGGAACCCTTGTAACCTTTTTGGAGACTTTGCGCTTTCGAGAGCTCTTTACCTGAAACTGACACCCGCAAGCACTCTCCGGGGGCCTGTTGGGCAGATAGAGTGGCAGGGCCAGGCGGGGCCTGTTGGCGAGACACGGGGACATTTGTCATGGGTGACCCGGCGCCTCGGCTTCTGAGCCCACTCCGGCGCGGGGAAGCCCGCGCTAATGTAATAAAGCGAGAGCGACAAGAGGAAAGGCCTCTCTTGCCCCGGGGCCGCCACATGCTCACTCCGTTTTACTGTCAGGGCTGGTCGAGGCTGTGGCTTCATTTCATATTCCATTAATATTTACAGCAGCTATTGAATTTCCCATTACAAAGTTCACCATACACACTGCTAATATGAAATTTTAACAGTATTGTGCACATTATGAAAAGTCCCACCATTAAGAGGGGCGGGGGAGGGTCCTAGGGAGAAGTGGCCCTGGGAAGTTACCCACCACTGAACACTCAAAACTCCCCCCAAGCCGCTGAATCTATTCATTTGCAACTATTACCATAAAGATGTGAAACAGTAGATATTTTATCAATATTGAAATCAAAAGCAAGTGAGGAAATCAAGAGTGTAAAAAGCAGGCTGACTAAATTGAGTTTGCGAAGTTCTGTGTGTGTGAGACGCTTTGCCCGCATGTATAGATGTTTCCGTTTTTCCACTTTACTAGTGAAAAAGCAGAAGTATACAGGTTGTGTTGGGATCTGGCTGCAGTGGAGGCTGGAGGGCTGCCGGGACAGGCAGATGCGAGGCAGTGGTAAATCCCCTGCCCTCTTCCCTCGGCATCCCTCTCCTTCCAGCCCTCCACCCACCTCCAGCCTTGGGCCCCAGAAGTTCCCAAAGTTCCAGTCCTGAAAGTGACCCCAGGGAACAAATTCTGCCAAGAACTGTGAATCACCTATTTCTCCCTCTGTGGTGTTCAACTTTTCAGGACTGGCACCCTAAGGTCAGGTGGTGTTCCAGGGGTAGGATTTTCCATGTGATGTGCAATCCTGCCGAGGGACTAACACTAACTTGGACTGAAAAGGGGAGGAAGAACAGAGAAAGAGAGAGAGAGAATGTGGCCTGGACACTTAGAAGTGTTTGTCCACAAAGCCCAAGCCCAAAGACTTCCTGCCTAAAGTGGCCCAGAGGTTGGCAAACCCAGGTGGAGTTAAATTTCTCTCTCCGTCCGTTCAAGGACTGTACAGTGAAGCCACAAGGTCAGGCGCTTGGCAACTTCCAGCTCCAAGAGCACTTTGTGGCACAGAGGGGCAGCCGGGCATCATCCTCCTCTGCAAGAGCTGGCAGGCGCATCCATGGGCATGCCCACCTCCTAGTCCAGTTGGAAGCCGGCCTGGAGCCATTCCACAGCAGATGTCCGATTGCCACTGGCTCTCTGAGATGCGTTGGGCCTTCCCACTTTACCTGTAAGGACATTCAACTTCCTGGGAGAGCCAACTAATTCCCATGCCTCTGGCTTTTTGCAGGTAACCTTGCCCTAGAGTGGGTAGATAAAATAGAAGGAAAGCACACGCATTTTGTTTGGGGGTAGGATATGCTGTAATTTCTCTAGTCTCCACCAAGCTTTCACGTCGCCTGCCCACCCACCCTCACACCATCCCCTCCTCACACTCCTCAGGGTGTAAATTAATGACAGTACTTTGAGCACCACTGTGGTATCTTAATAAGCTTCTATTTCCGCATTGAGAGGGCAATTTCTGAATCTTTAGGTTACTTTCCTGCTAAAGGAAAATGACAGTGCCAGAAGGTAAAGATGGGTGACATTTCCATAGGAAGATCTGGTGTAGATTTTTTTTCTGGGTTTTAAAAAATAATACTATTATTATTATCACACACCCCCATTTTCTTTGCATTTTTTTTTCGTTAAAGCCCCTAAATGTGTCATGCTTTGTCACATCCTCTGTGTGTGTTTTTAGAGAGCATTTGAATAAAAGGCTCGATGCCAGGTATTGGTGACACAGGGGGTGGAATTTTCAGCCGTTCCACAAAGAGTTGGCCGCCTCTATTTGCATAAGGTCAGAGTAGTGCTTCTGATAGAACTTTACCAGCATCTCTGTCTCTTAGCAACACTCTTGCACTCTTGGTCCCTGCATTAAATTGACTGGTCCCTTCCTTTTCTTCCTTTCATTGGGAGGCTTACAATAAAATGTCACCCTTCCAACCTGTGCCTGTCACCCAGTAGGTCATCTGTATCTCCCCCTTCCCCCTCCCCTTTCCTCCCCTCCTCCTCCCTTTTCTCTCCAGCTCCAATTAGACGATGAGATTATTCATTTGGTGGATTCCCAAAACAGTTTCATTTTATTGTGTTAATTAATATTAATACCATTTCTCTCTTTGTTATTAATAAAAAGCTATCATAAACACAGGCGCGATAAGGAGCAAATTGCCAGCACCTACCAAACAATGGGCCTGGAGAGGGGTAATAAGGAGAGTGGAGATAGAGAGAGCAGGGTTTAGGTCAGGCTTCCCACCCATTTAGTTGACGCGGGGTTGAGCGCAGCATCGAAGCCCCTGGAAGCACGCTTGGAATATGCCAGGCAGCCCTCTTGGCTCTGGGATGGGAAACAGTGACAGGATCCAGATGCTGATAGGTGGTGTTAATGGAGGGTCACGTTTGGACAATAGTATCCATCACTTGCCTCCTGGCTCTTCTGTCAGATGGAGTCATTTCTGACTACTCCATCACTCAGATTTTGGATAGATTCAATTATTACCTTCACCTTGGCAACAGGATATACAAATCTATGCTCAAATGACTAAGTAATAATAATAGTATTTTTTTTTTTTTACTGCACTTCTCCTCTTGTTCATTTTAAAGAAAAAATCCCTAAAGGTTCAATACCTTTCTTCCTATTTTATTCTGAAAACATCTGCCCAGTTACTCAACCCCACAGGATAATGGCTGCTTAATTAGCACAAATGTTTGTCTGAATGCCTGAGTGATTATTGCTGATTTTTATAATCTTACCAATGGCCCAAATTAAGTAGTCTGTGTATGTTTTCTAAAGTTTTGGAAGAGTCTAACTTACAAAGGGTCTGTGTGCTGTCTTTATGGGGTTTTTTTCCCCTTTTGAGAAGTGTTTGCAACTGAGTGAAAACAAGAATTGTATTGAAAAGGAAGGGGAGGAAGAGGAGAAGAGTTTATTATATTACCTTTGTTCATAAAGTTAAGAATTAATTTAAATCAAGTTAAAGATTTAAAAAAATTAAGACACTGAGAAGTTCTGCCTGAAGGAAGTGAGAATCAGAGAGATGCAGGGGTGGTGTTGAATGTGCTTTGAAATCCATCTCTGCTTTCTTCCTGGACAGAGAAACCAACCTCCTTCTTTAGAGGAGTGGTTTGTTTTCTATAACATATTACTCATCCCCTTGAGTAGTGCAAATGGTAAGGTAAAGCATCCTGCCTTTCCCTGATATTTTCACAAAGCCCTCACTCTGCTTTCTCCTCTCTTCTTTCTACCCTTTATGCCCTGTAATTCTTGCAGTGTATTGCCAGATAAATTTGCAGGTAATGGGGTCTTAGAAAAGCAACCAGGGTTAAAAGTCAACTAGCTCCTCTTTAATAATTCACGTGTCATATTTCTTCCACTATGTCAAGTTTGCTAAAGAAGATGGACAGGGGCTGATGGGCGGCCACTTGAGTTTATTATTCCAAGCCTCAGAAGGGAGGAAAACTGTAAAAAGAGATGCCCCCACTCTTCTTACAAAGGGGCGAAAGCAGCGCAAACCTTCCTCAGAGTGCCTGGTCCTCTCTGCCTCACCTTGCGTTCCAGCACTTCTCCAAGACGCCAGGAAGATTTGCAAAGATGGGGGTGCAAAAATATTCCTGGGAACTTTTCCTATTTTCAAGCACCCCACCTTACAAATTTGTCCTCTTTCCTCCTTACCAGTATCTTCATTCTTATACATTACCAAGTGACAATTCTGTTCATATTTTTTTGCCACAATACGGAAGTTGCTAGGGCAACTTCACCCATAGACAATGGCTCTTATTTTTACTTTCTTATAGATGACCTTTCTTCTTTTTACAACTGCTTTTTTTTTTTTTTTTTTTTTGGCAGCATTGCTGGTGACAGTTTTACATACCTTTGACTTAAATCTCTCTATTCTCTTTCTTTTTGTGAGGGTGTGGGAGCAAGTTTGAGATGTGTGGGTGTTTTTTTGGTTTTTTGGTTTTTTTTTGGTTTGTTGGAGTTTTGTTTTGTTTGTTTTTTTACTTTCAACAATTTGCTGTTTCCAGGGAGGGGGAGAGACATGGTATGCAAAGACAAGAACATGTGAAACCAAGGAAGTTTTAAGCATATTTGAGCTCGATTTTGGAGTATGAATTGATATATAATCAGATTCCAGAAAGGAAGACAGAAGACAAAGAGAAATAAAGACTGAGTCTTACCTGTTCAGATTTTGCCCAAATGTAGAAAGGAGCATTTTGCTCCATCCAGTTTGCATTTCACTATTGCTCAGGTTGTCCCATCAGAATTTGAAGGATCCCAATTTACACAGATCAAGCCCAGGGAGGTGATTTCGTTTACAATTTCTCTCTCCCCATCCTTCAGGAGCAAAATATCAGATGAAGGTGTTCAATCGTGAGAATTAAAACTTTTCCATGTGTTACTTATTTAATGAAAAAATCCTATAGTTTTGCAAACCTGTTTCCTGATTAGTGGCCCATGGATAGCCATTTAAAGAACAACTATTTTCCTTTTTTCCCCCCTTTTTCTTTAGTTCTGAATAATGTTAAAATAAAATAACACAAATCAGTCGTTCGGGAAACATAGTTTTATCTTCAAGTATAATTATCACTAATGGCACATGACAGAAAAATAAATAGTATCTCTCATTCCATTCATTCTGCTACTACAATGCTATAAAATATCTTTTATGTTTTTTTTTTTTTTCTGGGGGCCTTTTCCACTCACTTAGCTTCATGGCTTTTAAATTGAACCTAAGTTTTTGCAGCAGTTGCTCTGCTCAGGATGATAAGGGCTTGCTTTTCGGGCTCAGTTGTTTTAATATGAACCTTCTCCTACTTCTGTCACAAATTCGAGATGGAGGTCTGTTTATATGTCTGATATAAGTTGTTGGGGGGAGGTGTAACGGAGAGTTCCAGAGGGAGAGCAAATAATTAAGGTTTATAAAAATCAGGCACACTTTGACAGGAGGAGAATAAATAGTTCTGAAAGAAATTTATAGTAAAAGATTGGGTCAGGGTTGGGAAAACAAATTTGTAGTGATTCTGGTCTGTAGCACAGTTGTAGGAGGGGGTGAAGTGTGTCCAAGATCACCACTCCAAGTAACAGCCTATTTGAAACAGCTGTTTAAAAGTTTTCCTGATTGTTACCTTTAAACCGATTAAACCAGCAGGCAAGTGCTTGAGCAATTTTTCAAACTCGGGCAACACCCAGTCCTCCTTCAGCGAATTCCTGATGAACACTAGCTATGTATTTGCAATGTATCTACTCTCTCTCCCTCTTCAATGGTAGAGTTAGACAAGGTTGTTCACATTTTATTTGCATAAATTTTTTAAGGTGGGGAGAAAAGAGAACATGTAGTTTATTTTCAAGCACTTTGCCATAATGTGCTATGTAACTGGCAGAAGTTTCTGGCTTTGATTGAGCTCAAATCCTTCAAGAAAACGAACTTTGTAAGGAAGTTTGTTTGTGAAACTCCTAACCACGTCTTCTCTAGATTAGGGCGATGGAAGGGAATTGGGATACACGTATCGCCCCTTTGGGAATACAAGATTGCTTCCACACCCCCTTCCTTCGCATTTCTCCGGATAATTGCCCTCCCTCCCCTCACTAAGTTGGCATCCTCAGGCCGACCTGGATCCTGCAAGCCCCGCTGCCAGTTGGGATGCTGCTCTGTGTTCTTTTAGGGGTTCTCCACCTCTGTTGAGTTCAGGGCAGGGCAAGGCTCTGCAAGTCTGGGCACTCACGCAGACAGAACTATTTTCCACTGCGGATGGGGTGATGAAAAGCATTTGAGAAGCTGCCGGGGAGGAGGATGTGTTCCCTACCCTACAAGATCAGCTGGGTCAGAGGGATCCTGGCCGGAAAACTGTTAAGACTATTGCACTGATTTAGCAGAAATCCCAAGAGAAGCTTCTCCCACAAGGCAGAAAATATAAGTCTTTGGCGGGATTTCATTTTTTAGATGAGAGGAGGGACACTCGGAGAAAAACCAAAACTAGTAGAAAATAAAATTTAAAAAATAAAAGTAAAAAAATCCACTAGTGGAGGAGCGCAGGAGGCAAGACCTAGAGTACATGCAATCCCATTCTCATATTGATCCGGAAAGACCCGCAGGCTGGGAGGGAGCGCGGTGTAGACTTCCTGCCTAGAACTAAAACACAAAGTAGCAAATTTGAGCAGAGGGAGTTGGCGCTGATTCTCTGGGACGATCTGCCGCTGTCCTGACTTAGGACTTTCGGAAGAGGAGGCGGGGTCGGCTCCGGGCCGCGCGGGGCTGGTGGGCGGCGCGGCGGGGGCACCCCCGGCCTCCCCAGGCCGGGTTCTCTCCCCGACCCGGCGCCGTGCGGTGCAGCTCCCACCCGGCCGATCCCGCAGATCCTGTCTCGAGTCCTGCTAACACCTATCATTTGAAGCCGTCTTCGCTCTGTCTTCCAAACATCTCGAGCATTTTTGATTCCGCTCGCCGCTCCTTCTTACTGAGTTCTCCGTGTCTCTCTGCAACTTGTCATAACCTATGATAAAACGCCTTTTCCGTCGGGAGTTAAAGTCCAGAGGGCAGCGGTTCTATTTTCAACTGACAGCCGAGCAAAGGAGCCGCGGCGGCCTCCCTTTTGTCTGCCTCGGGGTTTAACTCCTGCGGGACCAGCCGTGGAGAGCGCGCCCCGCGCCGGCGGCCGGTTCCTGGGTCCGGGGTCGGGGGAAGCCGCCGCCCTAAAGACGACCCGGTCCCCAGCTCCCCGGCCCTGCCCCGCCGGGATTACTGCGGTTGCGGGAGAAAGTTCTGGGCCTCTGGGGCTGCATACACACGTGCTGCTCGGGCGCGTTCCTCAAAACGAGAGGCGCCTATTTGCACTTGTCCTTTTTTTTCTTCTTCTTCTTTTTTAATTGGAGGGGGGCTTGACCGAGAGCAACACAAGGGATAAGTGAAATAGGAGACTGATACCAAGGTCACGTCAGCCGGCATCCCGGCGGCTTTTCACTGGGCTAGTGATGGAACTGGTTCAAACCATTTTCCTAATTAGCCAAACCCATCCTATTATTATTTTCATAAACCTGGAATTGAAACATGAAGATCTGTTGGAGTTTTTCTGTCCCACGTGTGCACGTGAATGGCCAACTCAGATGACTCTCTAATCAGATGGTCCGGGTTGGGGAGCGCGCAAATGCGGGGTTTAGTATCTCTCCCCAACCCTTGCAAAGGGATCCCGAGCTCCAGGGTGTCCCACGGACCGCGTGGCCCAGGTGCGCAGTCCTCAGCCTGGCCAAGTGCCCCTGAGCTAGACGTCTGGCTTGGCCTCCTCCTGACCGAGAGGTTCCTCGGTACCCAGGGACACCCCTCTCTCGCCACCATTACCTGTTTAGAAGTTCCCTACCCCTACTGTCTTCTTACCTGACCACCGACAGAGAAGTCGCCTTAGAATACCCTAAGGTCGCCAATGGGAGCCTGCGAGTCTCCCAGGCTTTTTTCATTTGTCAACAGTTTGTGACAGAGAAGCCATGGCTTGGATGTCACCCGATATTTGGGAGTAGGCGGGTAGGACGTGGGTAGGAATAAGGAGGCAGGCTACTGGTAGAGCGGAACCAACGCTGAACCCCGGCAGCTGCCTTTCTGGAGCCTTGTTTTGTCCTTAGTTTATTTAAAGAAGGAGGTGGAGCCAGGCGCGGTGGCTCACGCCTGTTATCCCAGCTCTTTGGGAGGCCGGGGCAAGTGGATCACCTGAGGTCAGGAGTTCGAGACCAGCCTGACCAACATGGTGAAACTCTGTCTTTACTAAAAATACAAAAAGTAGCCGGGCGTGGTTGCGTGCGCCTGTAATCCCAGCTACTTGGGAGGCTGAGGCAGGAGAATCGCTTGAACCCGACAGGTGGAGGTTGCAGTGAGCTAAGATGGCACAATTGCACTCCAGCCTGGGCAACAGAGCATGACTCCATCTCAAAAAAATAAATAAATAAAAATAAGAATAAAGAAGGAGGTGGGGCAGCCCCTGATGGAGATAATGTCAGAGTGTCTCCTCCCTGACGCTTAAGGCCTCACATCCATCCCGGGAACTCCTCTTGGGGGGTTCCAAAATGAGGAGGGAGGCTAGGAGATTGTTCTCATTCAGCCAGCCATTGAAACGGAAACAGCCTATCCTGGCCTGGCTTCATGGCCCGCCACCCTCCCTTCTCAGGGCATCTCGCCCCAAGAGAGATGCTCACACTTCCAACCCGGTGCCCCGAATTCAGACCGCCTGCCTCTCACACCTCCTTGCCCACGCCTCTCACCCAATTCACAGACTTTCTGCTAATTTCTTTCTGTGCTGGGAAGCTAGCAAAACCTTAAAAACAATACTTTCAAAACCCAAAACACATGCTATTCTCTAAAGGAAACCTGGAGAAATTGGCCAGCTGAATTCCGCAGATGAGTTCCATTGAGGGGTAGAGTGGGAACTGGGGACGGTGGGAAGTTTGTGTCATAAACTGTGATAAGAGAGGGAACATAGAAAGATTCAATTTGAGAGTTGTGGTTATTTGACATTCCTGCACAAAGAAGTCAATTCTGTTCAGTTAAAAAGAAAAAACATTTCTGTTTTCTGCATCTGCAGGCAATGGTGAGATATAGTAAGAAGTTTAATATCTGGAAAAATAGGTAGTAGAGGTTTTTGTATCCCCCAAAAAAGAAAAAATTAGAAAGAATATAGAAAAAAATGCATTTGTGTTGGAGCAATAAGTTCAGAAATACTATACTTCATTGTGTATTGTGATCTTTCATTTCTCTTTTTGTTTTATTTCTGAAGGTTGATCTCCAGGTCTCAAGCTGGGCTCTTAATGTGGATGTCTTAAAGTGGTATTTCACCATCAGTTTAGCAGGTGCTGCTGACTTTATAAAGATGATTATTTCTGTCCTCTTTAATCTCTGGAAAAAGCCAGAATCCCTTTCCCCTGTGAGACCTACTTTTGGAGAAACTATGAAGCTGCAGTTACTGAAAATAGTATTCTTTTAAAATACTGGTCAGAATTACTCAGGATGTATTTGAGGATCCATTCTCTCCAGTTGGCTTATAGGTTCTATTCAAAGAGAAGCTATTTAGGGACATGTAAAAACCAGTAAATTTCCTGGTGCACAAAAGAAAATGGTGCTTTTTGCCCACTGCCTATTTCCACTCGAAAGTGAATAATGCCCCAGTTACCACTAGGCCTGACTTGATTTATCTTGGTTAATAGGATTAACGTGTCAGCCTCTCTCAAGAATTTCTAAATGCAGATCCAGAGTGTCACTGACTCGCTGGTGTCTTTTTTCCTCTCTGATGGGCATAATGACGCACCTACAAGCAGAGGGGCCTTTGTCCGGAGGGAGCAGGCAGATTATCTGTCTCCAGTGAAATAAGGCGTGATGCAGCCACCTTTGCCAAGACTCAAAGCCAGAACCCAGTCACTATAAAATAATTGTGTCACTACCTCACCACTGTGCTGTCTGTGTTTCATTTATTTTTTGACTGTAATTGAACAGTTGAAAAGCAAAAATGTAGACAAATTCCAGCTGTATTGCGATCTGTTTCTTCCTTTACTACCTCGGCCCATCATTAGATACTTTCCCTCTCTGCGCAGGAGGTCAGAGTGTATAAATATAAATTGCATTTTGCATTACTTCTAGATGAGTGAAGCTGTCAAAGCAATAATATGAGCTTTCAGTCCCACAGTCTACCATTTCTTTCCCATTTTTTGGCCAGGAGGTCATGTGCAAATTGAACGTGACAACCCAGAAGACATGTCCAACAGACTTGTATTGTTACTCAGTTCAGCCGCCTGGCTCATAACAACGTTAAACCCACATTAGTTTCCAGTCTTCCCCAGGCAGGAGCTCCTAAACACAGGACTCAGGCTTCTCAGAAAGTTTACTTCAATGGCAACAATTCATTTCACCTGAAAGTAGTAGGTGGCACTGACCTAAAATATTTTTCACCCAAGATTCATGAAGATGTCACACTTAGAGGGACCAGGGCGGTATCTTATTAAACAAAGAACAAGGTGAAGGGCCAAAGAGCCCTGCAACATACACACACACCACGCACACGCACATGGGAGGAGAGAGGAAAGTATACTGGCTTCTACTTGAAAGTATGAAAATTTTTCAGAATCCAATAGTGATGTGGTTGGAAATCATTTTTGTTGTTATGAGAACAACGAAAATGTCATTTGGGAAGCCATCTTAAAATACGGATTGGCCGTATACCCTCATTAGCAAGTTCTTGATAGCATTGTTTTAAGAACCCACTTGCATAACAAAAAAATAAAGTTTTAGCAGTTTATTATCACCGTCATTAAAAGATACCCCTCCATTGTAGGGAAGGGATCAGAAACTTTCATCAATTTGAAGAAAGCTGAATGGCTTGGAGGATCAGTAATTGTCTATCGATGTGACCCATTCATGTCTTGCCCAGATTGCAGTTAACGGAGAGCTGTTGTTCGCTGACAGGGTGTTTGATGGTTTCTAGAAAATGAGTGGCTGTTTTCATTCCTGTTCCAAATGGACAGGTGTCTACATCAGAATTGGCAACCTGGTTGGCAGATTCAGAGTGGCCAAGGAGCAAATTGTTTATGGAGAATAAACTTCCCTCCCTCCCGTGATGACTGTGCACACGTGTGAGTGCTGGCAGTGGGGAGGAGGGAGAAGTGGAAACGTTGGAAGTGGAAAGATTGATACAGGTCCATAGAACATAAAGGGGCTGAAGCCCCTTGGTTCTCAGTGGTGCCATATGCAATTACACCTCTCCTGGAGCCCAACTTTTGCTTATCCACATTGTGCTCTAAGTGCACAAATAAAAGTTTGTGCAAGGCACTTAGTTTTCCTTAGTTTGCTCATATCAATCTCAACAAATAAAATTAAATGAGGTTTTTTGCACATGGTTAAATCAGCAATATTTTCATTCATTTTTCTTGAAGAAAGTATCTTTATTTTCATTCCCTCAGATGAACTAAAAGTGCTTAAATACTGAACAGGAAGGAGAGGTAACTGTAAGAATCGCCCTGGGAATGCCTAATCCAAAGTAGGAAATGGCCCTCTTGTCCTCAGTGGATAAGGCCACATGTTACCACATAATACCTAAGGGTGACCATTAGATATATAAACGTAATTATCTCTTCTTTCACATTTACACATAATCCTTACAATCTCAGGTTATTATTCATGCTAACTGTTTTGGTTTCCTGTTATTATAATGCAATATATGATAATATGCTTTTAAAAAAAGTCATTGTAATACCCCAAGGTCTGATGTCTTTTATTGTCTAAGCTCTACTTTCACATGGATTAAAGTTGTGTTAAATTTTGGAAAATGTTAACAATAATAACAAAAATCTCTGTGACCATGAAACTAATACTGTCAGTATTGCTGACACTGAAGAAAGTTGCCCTTAATTTTGGGCAACTTTTTATGGATATCTGTAGTTATTAGGAATGTTTAATTTTTCAATACTTGTAATTTATAAGCTGCCAGTCATTAGATTTTAGAGTTCTTCTCCTTTGTCCTAACATTTTTCTTCTCTTCTTTTTTTTTTTTTTTTTTTTGAGATGGAGTTTTTGCTCGTCACCCAGGCTGGCGTGCAGTGGCGCTATCGGCTCACTGCAACCTCCGCCTCCCCGGTTCAAGCGATTCTCCTGCCTCAGCCTCCTGAGTAGCTGGGATTACAGTTGTGCGCTAACACACCTGGATAATTTTTGTATTTGCAGTAGAAACGGGGTTTCACCATGTTGGCTAGGCTGGTCTTGAACTCCTAACCTCAAGTGATCCACCCACTTCAACCTCCCCAAGTGCTGGGATTATAGGCATGAGCCACCACACTTGGCCTCTTTTCTTGATAAAATAATTTGTATAAACCTGACATTAATTTTCAGTTCATTTTTACTCTGCTACACTGCCAGAAATTATAGCAATGAAGATAAAAGACTTTGGAGTGAAGCTAACTCCTCCTCCACCTCTATACTGCACTCTGTGACCTGGGGCACGTCATTTAATTCTCTAGGCCTCAGTTTCTTCACCTGTAAAATGGGAATGTTAATAGTCCTTATTTTACAAACTTGTTTGCAGATTTGTGACATGCTTACCCAGTTGTTTGAAGATTTGTGACATGTTTTCCATGTTTTAGGAACAGAGTAAATTCTCAATCAGAGTTAAGCACCATTGTTGCTGTTGATGACGGTGATAGTTTTGTAATCTCAAAGTGTCAATATCTTCATCTTCATCCATGAAACAGAAACAACACCACCCAAAGGGTTATAGACAATATTTAAGTTAGTTAAAGAGTGTAACGCATTTGACATAGTGGCTGAAGCAGAGCCTTCAGTAAATAGGTGGTGGGTTTGTTGCTGCTTTATTCAGGGAACCAGTGAAAATCAATGAAGTATTCACTGTGGAAAGAAAGTCCATTCTTGAAGAGTTCCACTTGATAGTTCTTCAAGTTTGACTCTAGAGGCTTAGTTGGTAGAAAATGGCATGAATGAAGCCAAAGTTGAGAATCATGCCCAAAGTTGAGAATTAACCTCCTTTGTCCTGTGACCACAACTCATACCAGCTCTCACATGAATTCACATGTCTGGGCAGTAGTGAGACACCTCAGCAAGAGTGGGTGGGTGTCCTGTGACCACAACTTATACCAGCTGTCACATGAATTCACATGTCTGAGTAGTAGTGAGACACCTCAGCAAGAGTGGGTGGGGGTGCAGAGCCCAAGTCCACATCTGTTCCTGAAAAATAAATTACATGAAATAAAACTCCAGGGTGTCTTAGAATCTGAAGGAGGATGTAGAGTTTAAGTGTAATGCTTACTTTCTGATATTATTAATTTACTTGTAGAGATAGGATCACACCTCTTTCATATTTGCATTTGCATAGAAACGTTGGTGCCATCTAAAGATTCTTCTTAAGGGAACCCAAAGGCACCCTGAAGCCAGCAGCCTTCAGCCCCTGCAGGAAGAATCAGGAACTTCTCTGAAAGCTTTCTCTGCCTGGAAAAGAGCCATCAGTTTTTGCTCTTCGAGAACTTTGCATTGAGCCAATAACAAAATTTTATTGAAGCCTTTGCAGGGTCCATCTATCCCAAATACAATTTCATGTTGAAAATAATATTCCATAGCTTCAGAAATCCCTTTGTATATCAGAGTTCATGAATATAATCTCCCTCTGGGGAGAAAAGGAACGGAAAGTTTCCATTCTAAAGCTGTTTATGTGCAACACAACTAAATAAGATTCTCGTCCTGACTTACTCTGTATTTAAAACCAAGGATTCTTCAACTGATTAGATAGAAAAATGGGTTGTTCAGAAAGCCCCCATTTGTATCAGATTTGGGTGTGTGTGTGTGTGTGTGTTTGTGTGTGTGTGTGTGACTTGTATTAACACTGCTCAGTGGTGTTTAAAACCTCTAATGTCTTCAGTTCAGCAAGAAAGCCAAATGGAATTGGGTTTGATCCGTTTTCTCTAAACATAGTTGCCTCATTTCTCTAAGAGTAAATTGGATTTGGTGAAGATTAAAAGGTAGGCAAAGAGAAGTAACTTCTCTCCCAGTTATCACTGACAACCCGTACAGCCAAGTGTTTGGCATGTGCCTGTTGTCTGTTTTTCTGACCGTAGGGAGCAGCTCAAATGACAGGCACACAGATGGATGCATTGTGTGATTAATGATGTCTCCCAGGCCTGGTGGAGAGGATGCAGGAAATGGTGGCATATATAAGCGAGTCCTCTTTTTGGTTTAGTGCTCCTTCCACGGTTTGAAGTAGAGAAGAATCAGGTAAAATTCCAACCTCATTGTTTGCTAGAAAATATGAAGTTACCCTTCTTTCTTTTTCGGGAATCACTTGCCAAATCCAGGACTTTAATGGGAGACCACACCAACTTCCTGATTTGCCCATCAAAATTATATTCTCCCTCTCTCCCTCCCTCCTCCTCTTCCTTTCATCCTTTGTTCCTTCCTCCCTCTTTCTTTGTTCTTTTCTTTTTCTTTGCCTTTTTTTTGTCTCTCTCATACACTACCTCACCTCAGCAGCCTCAGAGTGGACCACTAGAGTAAGCTCTCTGTAAAGTCTCTGAGGAGTGAAAAAAGTGTGTAGAGCTGGCCTGGTGTGGTGGCTCACGCCTGTAATCCCAGCACTTTGGGAGGCCGAGGTGGGTAGGTCACCTGAGGTCAGGAGTTTGAGACCAGCCTGGTCAACATGGCGAGACCCTGTCTCTACTGAAAATACAACAAAAAATTAGCCAGGCATCGTAGTGCACAACTGTAATCCCACCTACTTGGGAGGCTGAGGCAGGAGAATCACCTGAACCTAGGAAGCAGAAGTTGCGGTGAGCCAAGATCATGCCACTGTACTCCAGCCTGGGTGACAGAGTGAGATTCCGTCTAAAAAAAACAAAACAAAACAAAAACCAAAAAAGTGTGTGGATCTGGGAAGGCAGGCGCAGGCAGCATGAAGGCCTAAGGACCCCCAACCTCAACGAGTAGATCCCCCCCACCACTTTCTCACCAAAGGGGTCATCCTTGGGTCTGGTGCTTCTAATATGTCAAGAACAAGAGATCATAATTTCATCATTAAAAATGGGTCAAACATGAGGCCATATCCTCAGGATCATACCCAAAGCTGAGATTCTTTCCTTGGCTTTACATTTTAATTTATTTTGTTTTTATTTTTATTTTTTGAGACAGTGTGTTGCTCTGTTACCCAGGCTGGAGCGCAGTGGCAAGATCATAGCTCACTGCAGCCTCAGTCTTCTGGGCTCAAGTGGATCCTCCTGCTTCAGCCTCCAAAGTAGCTGGGACTACAGGTGGGTGCCACCATACCCAGTTAATTTTTTAAAATTTTGTTTAGAGACAGTGTCTCACTATGTTGCCCAGGCTAGTCTTGAACTCATAGGCTCAAGTGATCCTCTTGCCTCAGCTCACAGCTGTGAGCCACCTCTCCCAGCCTAATTTATTTTGAATACTAAATATTAATAGAAACACTGAAATGGCTTTTTAAAAATTAACTTCTTTTTGAAAAGGTAATAGAAACATGCAAAAAGTAGACAGAGGTGAAAATATTCTTCCAGTCCTATCCCCCAGCCCCTCTTACTCAAGTTCATCAATGTCCCTTTTAAAAAATCAATAGACTTTTTTTTGGTAAGGACTTTTAGGTTTATAGAAAAATTGAATGGAAAGCACAGAGATATATATTTCCTCATCAGTTTCCCCTATTATTAACATTTTCCATTAGTGTTCATTTGTTAGAACTGATGAGCCAATATTGATACCTTATTATTAATGAAGGTTCATAGTTTACATTAGGGTTCACTTCTTGGTGTTGTACATTCTATGGATTTTGACAAAGGTATAGTGACATATATCCATCATTACAGTATCATAGAAAATAGCTCTACTGCTTTAAAAATCATCTGTGGGCCGGATGTGGTGGCCCACACCTGTAATCCCTGCACTTTGGGAGCCCGAGGGGGGAGGATCACTTGAGGTCAGGAGTTCGAGACCAGCCTGGTCAACATGGTGAAACCCTGGCTCTACTAAAAATACGAAAATTAGCCAGGTGTAGTGGTGTACACCTGTAGTCCCAGCTACTCAGGAGGCTGAGGCAGAAAAATTGCTTGAACCCAGGAGGTGGAGGTTGCAGTGAGCCAAGATCACACCACTGCACTCCAGCTTGGGTGACAGAGCGAGACTCCATCTCAAAAAAATTAAAGAGAAAGAGAGAGAGCAAAAAATCCTCCGTGTTCTGCCTGCCTATTCAACCCTCCCTTTCCCTAAAACCCCTGGAAGCCACTGGGTTTTTGTTTGTTTGTTCATTTGTTTTACTGTCCCTATAGTTTTGCCTTTTCAAGACTGTCAGAGCTGGTATCATACAGTATGTAGCCTTTTCATATAGGCTTATTTTACTTAGCAATGTGCTTTACTATTATTATTATGCCTAAGCTGTGCAAAACTCATCTCTTTTTACTGACGAATAATATTCTGTTGTCTGGATGTATCACAGTTTTTTTAATCCATTTACCTATTAAAGGACACCTTGGTTGCTTCCAAGATTTGGCAATTATGAATAAAGCTGCTATAAACATTCATATGCAGGTTTGTCTGTGGACATAAATTTTCAACTCATTTGAGTAAATACCAAGAAGTGTGATTGCTAGATCATATTGTAAGAGTATGTTTAGTTTTGCCTTCCACCCCAATGCCCCTTTTGGTGGTTTGCAAGTACCCGTTAGCACAATAGGTACTTAGCAGAGATGGAGATGTAGACCCTGCCAATAGCTCCAGATGGACACCAAGGCAAGCGCTGCCTCCATCTAGAGGAACATGGGGTCACTGTGAGGAGCATGAACTCCATCGGGCTACAGGGGAGCTTTGCGATTTACTCGGTCTGCGACCTCAGGCAAATTGCTTACCTCTTTCATGCTTTTGTTTTCTCAACAGTAATTAGGCTTGGTAATAGCACCCAGACAGTAGGTTCTGAGAATTACCTGAAATATTCCATGCACATCTTAGTGCAACACTTGGTACAAATAAGTGCTCAGTAAATGTTAGCCATTTTTATATCATAAGACATAAACCAGCATTTTTTCTCTCAAAACAGCCAGTGCGTTCTTTAGAGATAAATTCGTGCGACAGTGCATTCAGGAGCACCCATGACAGAACAACTAGACACACTGAGGAATCTGGTGAGAAACAAATGTGTAGCAGTTCAAATAAAGGAAAATTAAAACTAGGAAGAAAATGTCCTTAAGTGAAATTGCTTCCTCCTCGGAGGTTTTGGTCCGTGGTATAAATTTTACACTCCACTCTTGACCCTGGTTCCCATTAGTGACTTGCTGGCTCAGGATCCCCTAGGATCAGTCCTGGACTGTGAGCTGCCCTGTCTCTGGTGGTCTGCCAAAGCCTGACCCCAGACACTCAGGCTAGCCTGGCACCCCCACACGGTGAACAGCCTCCTCACCCCAGTGGCCTGGCTGACGCTCATGTTTTTCTTTTTTCAGACAACTCTGCAGGCAGGTGGGAGAAAGGACATAAAGCCATCCACGTGATTTTAAAACAATTTATTTGAGCAGTTCTTATGCAATGACATAATGATAGATGCTAACAATGAAAAATAAAGGCACCATGGCTGTATCATCTTTGTATTGCGTTCATTTTGGAAATTAACAAGTAAACAAAAGAAACACTTTTTCTCCTGAGCATCCCTGATGAATAATCTATGGTTCCCTACAATGCAGACACTCCCTTGGAAATGGAAACATTTGAGTTTGTCTACCAGCTGAATTGCCTTCATGATATCAAATAACTAGTTTTCCTGTTTTAACTGCACAGGCAGGGCTTAGGTGTCAGGAGGTCAGAGCATATGGAATTTTTTTTTAACTAAGATAAACAGTGAAACCCAATAACTTATGCAGGGCAAGTGGCTCCAAAACAGACACTCACTAGTATGAGTTATATCTGCATTAATAAAGTGTGGCACCAAGGGCATATTTGGATCAAAATATTTTGAATAAGTGCAAAACTAAAAGATGACCAAAGAGCTCAGAATTCTGCCTAGGAATTACAAAGTAGGCTTGAGAAGTTGAGCTGTAGGAGACAGGGGTCTGCAGGAGTCCCCCAAAGACATGACTACAGCCAGGTTTTAGGATTGTTCAGATCATTAGTCCTGGGGGAAGAAGAATGGAAAGAGGGCAGGGGAGCCGAATGAGCAGTCTTTCTTGTTTAGCCTCCTTACCCCACCCAGGTGTCCGTCATAATTCCTGACACAATTCAATAAAGAGTTGTGACACAAAGGAAAGGAAGAACAAAGGAAATAAGAAAATAACCAATCCCAAGGACAGGCCTCTCACCTAAATTTGCTTTGAGTGTAATACAGCCCAGAAAAATTTCTCTTCGTTTCTAGAACCTTCTGTGCCTTAAGGTTCAGGCTTGTGATTCTGGGTAATGACTAACGACACAGTCTCCAGAATCAGACTAACTCGACGTGGGGTCTGGGATTCACCTTTCACTAACCCTGTGACTGAAGGGTCAGTTTCCTTGTTGTGAAATAGAAATAAGAAATGTGAAATAGGAACATAATATTGCCTCCAGATTCTGTAAGGATTACATACAATAATAATGCTTAGCATAGTCTAATGCATAGTGAGTGCTCGGTCTAGGTCATTATTACATTATTGTTGTCATTGTCATCATTGCTATTCTGAATTGACTACCCCTGTTATGGAATGTTTTTCTATCTGAAACTGGAAATAGGAAAGGGATTAGAGGCAAGGTTCAGACATGGACACTGGAGCTGGGTATTCTGGCATCCTTAGCTGCCCTCAGCTGTGCTGGATCAGCCACTTAATTCAGTTTTGAGGACTTTCTCTGCAAAAGACTCCAAAAGGGGTTCTGGGGAATATGTAGGGATACAGAGGAATATGGTGTTGTCCAGGCCTGATAAGTGCATTACCTGCCCAGGGTGATTCCACAAGCGTTGCTGTCCAGTTCAAGTTGCTGTTATGTAAAGTTCACTTCAAAATAAAAGATGGGCCTCTTTGAGTCTGAATTAATACATATCATCCTGACCCTGAGACCAGCCCGACCAACATGGTGAAAACCCATCTCTACTAAATACAAAAAACTAGCCAGGCATGGTGGCACTTGCCTGTAATTCCAGCTACTTGGGAGGCTGAGGCAGGAGAATCACTTGAACCTGGGAGGTGGAGGTTGCAGTGAGCTGAGATTGCACCATTGCATTCCAGCCTGGGCAACAAGAGTGAAATTCTACAAAAAAAAAAGTGCTAAAGTCAGAAACTGGATGATGGCTGAGGAGCCTACACTGACTCCCTCAACTAAGCCCCAGAATATATCCCTACCTTTGCAAAAGAGAATCTGTATGTTTGATAGTCCTTCTAACCATTTCACTTTGTTAGCCCAAACAGAAAAAGACACTGAAGACTCAACTAAGAGAGATAACCAGATAGTTGATTAGACTTGAAATTGAACTGATTCAGCAAGATATAAAATGATTTGGGAAAACGGGATGTGCCCAGACCGCACTCTTTTTAGAAGCAAATCAGGCCTCCATCAGACAGAGCTATGCCCAGCTCTGAGGAGGCCTTTTCCAGCAAATTTTCTTTCCCACTTGAATCCAAATGTCCCTTGGTCTGCTGTCAGTCCTGGAGACATGGTGAAGGAAGAGTGGAGGGGGATTGGGCTTTTATCTCTCCATGCAATCAGAGCCATGCAATTATCTTTCTGCACTAATAGAAGGATGGGTAAAGAGAACATGACCCCAACCTTTAATTTCCTCTCACTGTCAACAGAGTGACCCTTCCCCTGGGTGGGAAATCTCAAGTTGCTTAATTTTTATGACTTTTATGGCTTTGGCTACCAAGTGAGAAAGCAAGAGAGAGCAAGAGAAAGTTTAAAAGTATTAAGGCTGGGCGCAGTGGCTCACGCCTGTAATCCCAACACTTGGGGAGACCAAAATGGGTGGACAGCTTGAGGACAGGAGTATGAGGCCAGCCTGGGCAACCCCTACCTGCAAAAAAAAAAAATTAGCTGGGTGTAGTGGTGCATGCCTGTAGTCCTGGCTACTTGGGAGGTTAACACGGAGGATCACTTGAGCCCAGGAGTTTAAGGCTGCAGTGAGCTATGATTGTGTCACTGTACTCCAGCCTGGGTGACAGAGTAAGACCCTGTCTCTAAAAACAGTTATTTTCATTAAAATTAAAATTTAAAGTATCAAGTACCTGAAAAAGTGTTTTCTATGTTATCCCTAAGTTGTATGTCCCTAATGCTGAGAGGAGAGCCCTTAAAGACAAATCTCTCTGCACCTGGTGAGCCTCTTTGCCAATTCACAACCCCAGTAGCACTCAGCTCACCCCACTGGAATACCCATGTCACATGTTCACGTCCTCATTTACGGAGGGGGGACAGGGATGCAGACCTTTAGTATATTCTCAAATTTCTAACTTTCTCCTCTTTGGAGTTCTGTAGCTATGTCAGATAATTTTATTATAATGATTCCAACTGTACCTAATCTTCGTTAGATTTAGGAAAAAGAACACCCTCTCTCCCCCAACTAGGTTTCTGAGTTCTGGCATTAGTTCTGTTTTCAAAGTAATGACCAGCACTCCAAGCCTAGATAGCCTTGCTGGAGAACTCTCCACCTGGAGCCCTGCCCATCAGCCCTGCGGGACTTCCTTCAGCTCCTCTGTGATGAGCACCTTCTGGTTTGGGGATGATTTCTTTATCTTCCCCTAATTCCTTCCCCTGGCCACTTCCATCCATCTTTCACACACTGTCTTTAGCATCATTTCCCACAGGAAACCCTCACAGCCACACGTGCTCCTTGTCCATGCATCTATGGTTCCTCCTGGATGACTCCTAATACGCATGCTTTTGGCTGCCTGGTTCTGCTCTGCAAGTCCAGGGATCATATCTATCTTTTCACTGTACCCTGGTGCCTAGCACAATATTTACACTTGGGAGGGGCTCAATAACCTTTGATGACAGTGAAAAAAAGAAGGAAGAGAGGGAGGGAAGGAGGAAGGCATGAAAAGAGGAAGGAAGGGAAGGAAGAAGGTAGAGAGGAAGGGCAGGAAAAGAGATCAGAGTGGGGCGCAGTGGTGGCTCAAGCCTGTAATCCCAGCACTTTGGGAGGCTGAGGCAGGTGGATTACCTGAGATCAGGAGTTTGAGACCAGCCCAGCCATCATGGCCAAACCCTATCTTTACCAAAAATAAAAATAAATAAATAAATAAATAGCCAGGTGTGGTGGCATGCACCTGTAGTCCCAGCTACTTGGGAGTCTGAGGAAAGAGAATCGCTTGAACCCAGGAGGCAGAGGTTGCAGTGAGCCAGGATCATGCCACTGCCCTCCAGCTTGGGTGATAGAGCGAGACTGTGTCTCAAAAAAAATAAATAAATAAATAAATAAATAAATAAAAGAAAAGAAAAATATCACTGCAGAGCCATTCCCAATTTGTCATACCCTAAATACGCTATCTCTCACTCTTCCCCTTTTTTCTCTCTCGTCATTCTTCTTCTTATGGAAACTCTAAAATTAAAATAAAATTAAAACCAATCTGTCCGTGTGTACCCCAATTTGGTCTGTATTGTGAGGTTTTTGTTTGTTTTTGTCATTCTACACCCTGCCTCCACAAATTCAAGTATATTTCAAAGCCAATGTACTGGACGAGTATGAAGCAGCAGGTCCCTCTTACACACATCCCAATAAATAAATGACAAGATCTGTTTTATTGAAATATGATTTTTTAATTTAGGGCTTGAAAATCTTACGAAAGTTGTTTTAAGTCATTGAATAATTCTATCTGGACAGTGACATTGCAAAATTAATGAAATGAAAACACTAGAAATATTATTTGGAGGTGCAGGGAGATGAGGCACACTTTGGGGCAAATGTAGAGAAAATGTAGTATTTGGATAGTTAGATGTTTTACTTAGATTTTTGTTTCATTAGCAACTAATGGTTGAGGTGTCTATTTATTTAATAAAGTAGAGGTGTATTTCATTTAATACAAAGAAAGCTTCTCCCCCTCCCCAAGCAATGTAGAAACTGGAACAAAGATACACCAAAGCCCCGTTAGGACATTTTCCACAGGATTAAAAACAAATCCCAAACTGTACAATGCTGTAAGAGACAGACATTACACTATGTAAGTGTGACTAGATAAAAATATTTCAAGGAAACTTTCCATTGCTTTGGAAGAATTTCCCTCTTTTGTGCAGAGAAATCAAGAGAATTTTTAAAAAGAGGGAATATAATACAATAGCATTATAGAAGAGAATAATACATGTTCACTCGGATTGGTGTCTTCATCTTTCACTTCTTCATCTTAAGAAATGTAGTGCAGGAATGGCTGAATTCCAGGGCAGGGCAAGAAATAAAGTGCAGTGTAGATTTGTTCATGACAGGAGATTTCAAAAGTCAGAACTACTAAGCCTGGGCTGAAAAATAAGAGAGATTTACTTAGGCATTAAAGATATGTACTAGGCAGTAAAACCGATAGATCCTTATTACATTGTCCCATAAGAGACTGGGCCACTCAGAGAAGTTAATGCTAAGGAAATTTAAAGCAAGTTATAGGAAATACTTTTTCACTTGGTAGAATTCATGCTGAGGAATTTGCTGCCACCGGCAGCCATAAAATCAATCACTGAGTTGGATTTTTCAAAGGGCCAGGATAATGCGTGACCTACTCTTCTGGCTAGTTGGGGAGGACAGAAGCAATCAATTCGCCTGCTTCTAGGAGATCACAGTTGATTACAAGTGGGGTCAGCAAAAGGATGTCCCCCACACTTGATCAGGATAATTAAAAAGTGTTTGCCCATGCTCACAGGTCCTAGAAGAAGACTGGAAATAGGATAGGATCAAATGGCCTGATCCAACTTGACAGCTTTTTGACCAGAACAGAGAATTAAGCAACAAACACACACAAATCAATTCCAGCAACAAATTAAAGATGTTCCTCAAATATTTTTTCATAGAAGCAATTTTGTTCCTGGTAATAGAACTATTACACAGTGTTTTTGTTTTTAATCTCACTCTCCAACAAGTATTTTCAAAGTGCATCTGCCAAACTTGAAAACAGCTAGCATGCATAGCTTTCTTTTCCCCAAAAGAGAGTAGAGTGTAGTTGAAAAGTTGTGACTAAACTACGAATATTGGCAAGGTGATGTTAATTTTGATGTTATGTTGAATGTCGGTAGGAAAGTCCTTTGAAAAAGTCATCGCAGTTTGAAATCAGCTTTTTTGTTGTTGTTTTTTAGCTATTATCTTCCCCATCTCTTTAACTTTTTTTTCTTTTATGAAAATAGGATAAAGTCGCCAGGACTTCACTTTGTGCTACTGCAAGTGCATCAAAACCAATATTGTGTCTTTAGCATTCGAATCCATGAACTTCTGAAAGAGAAACCAAAAAGCCGTGTCAGGTATGGTTGGAGCCCGCATTTTCATTTGGGAGCAGAAGCATGTCACATAGTCTTCTAAAAAGAGAAATTTTGCTTAAAAATGACACAACAAAATAAAATGCTGACTAAGTCATGGTAAGAAGTAGTCTTTGAATTTGAATAAAGTGTAGCAGTGCTGTAAAGGCAAAGAAAACGTTTCATTTTCACTTCTTGAGAATCAGGAAGCCTTACAGACTTTAATGGACAATGACCTGTCTGATTTCATTACCTACGTTAAAAAGAAAGCAAAAGTAAAGATAAGGGGAGTCTGAAATCTCTTCCATGGTAAACCACCATAATTTGCAATAGCTGTTATAATTTGTAGCTTAAAGACGTGCTTATTTTGATAAGCATGTTTTAGTGAAACATTGTCCTGACTACTCCACCATTGCCTCCCACCACCCTCCCCACCCCACAAAAAAGAGATGAAAGAGTTGCTCTCTTCGTGCAAATGTCAGGGGAGTGCTCTGTAGTTGCCATGGCACTGCACTGGAAGCTCTGCAGGGCATTCCTGAATCCGCTCACAGGACACCTAACCGCTACAGCCTTTTTTGTGGAGGGGGACTCTCTGGAGCCAGACCACCTGGGATCCAGTCCTGGCTCTGCCTCTCCTCAGCTGGGTTTCCCTGTGGAAGTCATTTGCCTCCCCTTGTCTCAATATCCTCACCTGTAAAATGGGCAGAACAATATTGCCTACATCATAGGGTTGTTAGAAGTTTAAATCACTGTAAAATAACTAGAATTGTGCCTGGCACGTCGTGAAGTGCTGAGTCATTGTTGCTTTCATTTAGTCCCCAGAAAGCCTAGTGCTAAGGGAACTTATCTTTCCACTGGGAGACAGAGGAACAGTGGGGTCACTTTCACTTTCATGGACTTGCGGGTAGGCATGGGAGAAGTTTTCACTGTTATACTCTCTCCCTATTTTGGCCCTAACTTCTTATGCCCCTCTCCTGCCAGGTTTCTCCTAGAATTCTGCACGCCATAAACCAGCCAAATTCACTCCATCCTCACAGCCTTTGCATCTTCTCTTTGGGCCTGAAATAGTTGCCTCTTCCCTACTCCCAGCAAACTGTGACTTGCTAATCCACAGCCACTGGTCAGCCCTCTGCTTAGATGTCACCATCTCTGAGAAGAGTTCCCACAATCTGAGTTCAGTGCTCCTCATGCAGGTGCTCCCATCCTCCCTATACTTCCATCACCATCCTTCATTGCCTGTTTACTTTTCTGTATCCACGATGAGAGAGCAAGCTCACTTGGCAGGGATTAGGTCTTGCTCTTCCGCTGAGTTTCATTTCTGACAGGCTATTCAATGGTCCTGAATGCATGAAAGAACCAACCAAGTTCAACAGGAAAGGCTGCACCTTCCCAGAACATGCTATTTTCATTTGCCTTTACTCTACAAAACCACCAGGGTCTACCCAAATGAAATTGATGTTTTGACCACTACTGTATTCAAAGCCAACATTACAGAAGAACCAGTGTTGGAGGTATATGGAAATAATTGGTTCATCTCTAATAAAAGTAACACTGGGAAAAATTCATAATGCACTAAAACTAAGGAAAGTTCAAAACAAAGTAAAATAGGAGAAATGCTTTCACTGGAGCTTATTTAGTCTAAGAAGAAAGACTTAGATGGGTGTTTTTGTTTCACTGTTTTTAACATGGCTATATACTTAATTATTTAATCAAATTGTAGAGTTTACATTTATCTCTTAGAATATACCAAATACTCTTACCCTTACAATCTTTGGAACATATATAACATATACTTGGCTTTGTGATGGACAATCAGAATGGGAAGAAAAGCTATCAGAAGGCGAGCTTAGCAAGGTAAACAACCGATTGGGGCAATTCACCCTTGCCTCGTATCCATGCTTGAAAGATGTGGTTAATAGAGGCAGAAGCTTGGCACAGTACAGACGAATGATTCAGTACAGACTGAATCATTTCTCTTTGTGAATGCAGGTTGAATCTGGATTTGGACATATACAACAACAATAACATAACTGATATATTCAAGCAGGAGAGATATATGAGGCCCTGCCAAGTGCCATTCATGTGTTACTTCATTTAATCATCACAGGAATCCTATGAGGCAAAAAATGATTTAACAATATAGATGAGTAATTTGAGGCTATGTGATTAAGAAATCTGCCTGAGGTCACACAACCAGCAATCAGCAGAACCAGGCTTCAAACCTGGATTCCAGAATTTTTCCCACTCACTTCTAGCCAACACTGCCACCCACACCCAAACTCAGGCACCTTGAGAAAAACCTGAGGTCTAGAATCTGAAGACTCACATTAATTATTGCTCATATCAGCTTGAGTAGTTCACCTCATCTCTCTGGATCTCTATTTCATCACCTATGATATGAGAATAATAATATAATCTGCCCTACCAGCCTTCCAAAGCTTCCGTGATAATAAGTGAGACGGTTTACATGCCGGAAGTTAGGAAGCAGGAACGTGTTATACAAATATCAGTTATAATTTTATTTAAAAGCATAGTCTGGGCCAGGCACAGTGGTTCATACCTGTAATCCCAGCACTTGGGGAGGCTGAGGAGAAGAGACCGCTTGAGCCCAGGACTTTGAGGCCAGACTGGACAACACGGCAAAACCCTGTCTCTACTAAAAATACAAAAGATTCACTAGGCATGGTGGCACATGCATGTAGTCCCAGCTACTTGGGAAGCCAAGGCAGGAGGAGCAATGGAAGTCAAAAATGCAGTGAGCCATGATCGCGCCATTGCACTCCAACCTGGGTGATAAAAGCGAGACGCTGTCTCACACACACAAAAAAGAAAGCATAGTCTGTTGGGTTTGTATGAATTTACCTGGTCTGTAGGGAGCATTTTACTTGTGACAGTTGAAAATCTGTTCCACCCAAGCCAAATATGATCAACAGATGATAGTGAAGGACTTTGCCCACACAGATTAATGGATGTGATTTGAAGGAGGAAGAGGCTGTCCCATAACCATACACTCCAGGCTTGAGGGAAAAATAATTGCCACCTGTAGAAAAACAGGACACAAAGACAATGTTCCCATGCTAAACATAGTTGTGCTTGGAATCACACTGCTTGCAGATTAAGCAAAGGTGAATCACAGGGATTTCCCAGGAGTTAAAAAATAATCTTATCTAAAGAACAGACCAGCATCTTTACATCCATATATTAATAAATATCCAAATATTTATTTGTTTGGAGAACACTGCCCACTGACAAGATTTTAAAATTTTGTTTTATAGCCTAGATAACTTCTCTCCACCAATATATTTTTCTGTAAAAAAATGCCGCAAAAGATGTTATCTAATCCTACTACATGTGCAAAGCTCTGGGGAAATGTAGTGTTAAAGAGAAGGTAACTTGAAAACATTTCATCTATTAGATTTTTCCACCTGTCCTTAGCATCATAACCCTCTTTGCTTTCAGTTAAGCAAAGTCAAGTCACCCTTGACTATAATAATTTATGTTCCTTCCTGCATTTGTTGAGTACTGAAGCATGTAGTTGAGTACTAGAACCGATATCTGTAATTTTTCTCTGTCCAGCATACATTCCCTGTTTATATAGCACTTTGATTTTCCTTTAGGATACCATTCCCTTTCTCCTTTTTTGGTCCTTCCTTAAGGTTTAAGTAGTGCTAACTCCACCCATTGTTTCCGGCAGTTGGCAGGTGAACTAAGCCAAGCCAATCAGAATGATGGTGACTGTTTTCAAGCCTGGATATGTTATCCAATCAAGACCTATGGATATCAACTCTGAAATGTTTAATGCAACTATTGAGAAAGAGGCTAAACTAGTAAGTTATAATTTGAAATGTTAGTAGCCATCTGTGCTGACATTTGAAGAGAATCTACTAGAGAATGAAGTCAACACAAAGAAAAGCAGAGCCAAGAGATAAAAAATAGTTTCCTATTGTATTTGCATATTTAGCCCTTTCCCTGATCTTTTCCATTATATATGCTAATACATTCTTTTTTAAATTAGGCCAGTCTCTAGTGAGGTTCTATTGCTTGCAACTGAAGGCAATCTCACTAATCTAAAATAATTTATCAGTTGTGCAAAATTCACAGTTTTTACATTTATAGTCTTTCAGGAACCCTGATAGCTTCTAAGGAATAGGGAGTAGAAACAGAAAGAAAATATGGAGAGCTGGATTTTCTCCTTTTGTTTCACTTCCTTCTCTGTTCCTGATCATCTCATTATGTTGAGTATTTTATGCACAGAGCACGTGTAATATAACAACTTCTTTCTGTTGATTATGGCAAGAAGTCCAAGCTGGAGCTCTCCATTTACCCAATCCCACCACACCCCAGGTTTCCACAGCTGTAGCTGAGCGCTACAACTTCATCCTCACCACTCACACCACCCTAGAGCACTCTGATTGTGCTTCATGGTAGACAATGAGGCCATCTATGACATCTGCCATAGAAATCTCAATATTGAGCACCCAACCTACACTAACCTTAACTGCTTTATTAACCAGATTGTGCCTTCCATCACTGCTTCCTTCAGATTTGATGGAGCCCTGAATATTGATCTGACGGAACCTCAGACCAATCTGGTACCCTATCCCCACATTCACTTCCCTCTGCTCACATAGGCCCCTAATATCTCTGCTGAGAAAGCCTACCATGAACAGCTTACTACAGCAAAGATCACCAATGCTTGCTTTGAGCCAGTCAATCTGATGGTAAAATCTGAGTCTTACCATGGTAAATACATGGCTTGCTGCCTGTTGTACCATGATGTTGTACCATGAAGTACATGGTAAATACATGTACTTGCTGCCTGATGTACCAGATGTTCCCAGATATGTCAATGCTGGCATTGTCACCCTCAGGACCAACCATGGCATCCACTTTGTGGATTGGTGTCCCACTGGCTTCAAGGTTGGCATCAATTATCAGCCTCCCAATGTGGTACCCGGTGGAGACCTGGCCAAGGTAAGGAGAGCTGTGTGTATGCTGAGCAACACCATTGCCATTGCTGAGGCCTGGGCTCACGTGGACCACAAGTTTGACCTCACATATGCCAAGTATGCATTTTTTCACTGGTACATGGGTAAAGGGATGGATGAAAGAGCATCTCAAAGTAAAGGCTTTAAGATTTTAAAAACGGGGAAGAATCTAGAAAAAGCATTCTAGATTAAGAGCCAAATTATGCTCCTTACCCTGCTACTAAAGAGCTGTTGGTGCTTGAAAAAAGTCATCCAACTATTTCTGTTCACACCAAGAAGAAATCTACAATCCCAGGAAAAGGGAAGGAAATGATTGGCTTGTGCTCTAGCATTGGTCTTACAGATCAAAGCTCTGGATTTATTTTTTTATAGTACCAACTTCTATTTTAGATTCAGGGGGTACATGTGCAGGTTTGTGACATGGGTATATTGCATAATGCTGTGGTTTGGGGTATGAATGATCCCATTACCTAGATACTGAGCATAGTACCCAACAGTTAGTTTTTCAGCTCTTGTCCCCTTCTCTCCCTCCCACTTCTAGTAGTCCCCAGTATCTAATGTTGCCATCTTCATGTCCATGAGCACCCCATGTTTAGCTCCCCCCTTATAAGTGAGAATATTCAGTGTTAGTTTTCTGTTCTGGCATTAATTCATTTAGGATAAATGCCTCCAGCTGCATCCATGTTGCTGCAAAGGACATGATTTCATTGTTTTTCATGGTTGTGCAAAGCTTTGGATTCTAATCCTAATGTCACCATTAGCTGGTTTTGTGAGCTTGAGCACATTGTGTCATTGCCGTGGGTATCTATAAAATTAAGTCCGTGACAGTGAACCTGCTTATCTCACATAAATTATGGTGAAGCAAGAGAGAAAAGACATTCGAAAATGCTTTGAGAAGTTTAAAGTTCTGAGTACATGCACGATATTGTTACTAGTAATAGTAACAGTAAATGTCAAAGTTTCACATTTGTCTGAAAAAGAGAGAGAAAATTTCCCTCATCATGGCATTAGAGGATATGGCCTGGAAATCACAGTGAGGTCATTCTTCTTCTACTTTTTTATTTTTATTTTTATTTTTTTAGACAGGATCTCTCTCTGTCACCCAGGCAGTGGTACAGTGGCACAATCACAACTCACTGCAGCCTCAGCCTCCGAGGCTCAAGTGATCCTCCCGACTCCTCCTCCAGTTTTTAAAAATGGAGAAAAACTAATCCTATTCATTTACTTAACAACGTTTTTTGATGCCGAGGACTTTCTACTTTAATAAGGTATAATTTATATTTTTTATATTTAATTTTTATCTTTTTAAAACTGTCTTTATGTTCTGCCTGAAAAAGCTTTACCTACCCTATGTTCTTAAAGGTAGTCTCTTTTTTACTTGTAGAAATGTACAATTTTTGCTTTTACTTTAGATCTACAGTCAGTTTGAAATTATTGTTTCTTTATGTGAAATATAGGTCCCACAATTTTTACTTGGCTAGTCCGTTGCTCCAGACCATATACGGCACACACACACAAAATTCATTGAAACACCTTGTGTACTTGGTGAAAATTAACTGACCAGGCTGGGCTCAGTAGCTCACGCCTCTGATCCCAGCACTCTGGGAGGCCAAGGCAGGCGGATCACGAGGTCAGGAGATTGAGACCATCCTGGCCAACATGGTGAAACCCCTCTACTAAAAATACAAAAATTAGCCGGACATGGTGGCAGGCGCCTGTAGTCCCAGCTACTCTGGAGGGGGAGGCAGGAGAATCGCTTGAACCCGGGAGGCGGAAATTGCAGTGAGCCAAGATTGCACCACTGCACTCCAGCCTGGGTGACACAGGGAGACTCCATCCCCCACCAAAAAAAAAAAGGAAAAAAAGAAAAAGAAAATTAACTGACCATGTATTCGTGGGTCTATTTCAGAACTCTATTTGTTGCATTAGTCTACTTGTCTAACCCTGCAGCATGCAACACTGCTTAATTATTTTATTTTATTTTATTTTATTTTTGAGACAGGGTTTCACTCTGTCACTCAGGTTGGAGTGCAGTGGCATAATCACTCAGGCTCACTGCAGCCTCAAACTCCTTGGCTTGAGTGATCCTCCTGCCTCAGCTTCCTGAGTAGCTGGGACTAGAGGCATGCACTACCATGCCTGGCTAATATTTTTTATTTTTTGTAGAGATGGGGTCTCACTATGTTGCCCAGGCTGGTCTCCAACTCCTGGATTCAAGCGATCCTACCACTTCAGCCTCCCAAAGTGCTGGGATTACAGGCATGAGCCACTGCATCCAGCCAAGGTCATCTTTTCTATTCGTGTTTAATGATTTATCTATAGCTCTGCAACATGTCTGTGCCATCAGCTCCTACATAGAAAAGAGTAACTACCATACAACAACAACAACGAAAATTACCTGTTACCAAAAGAACTGGGTTCTACTGCCAGCTCTGCCACTAGCTTCCTTTGTAACCTAGTGTACCAGCTTTCTCTAGTCCTCAGTTTTCTTTATCTACATAATAAAAGGATTAAATTATGTGATGTGGTGGCCATCAAGAATGCTCACTGATGTCTGGCTCTCCTCTTCCTTCCAGGCACAAAGAAGACTATACTTTTTATACCCCATTCTAGTTATGCTCAGCCAGGTGACTAGTTCTGGCCAACAGGATATAAGCAGAAGAGGCATGTGTTATTTCCGGGTATTTCATTGCCCATGAGAGATATTCCAGTGCTCTCTTCCCCTGCTGTGGCCACAAAATATACCACTAATTTGATTTGGTCCAGTTATTGATAGCATTGCCTCTATCATCTTGGGCCCTTTAGTGGGTATGTGAAATAGAATCACCATGTCAACATGCAATTGATATGTAATGTGACTGAGAAATGAGCCTGAGAAATTGTTTTGTTAAACTATAAATATTTTAGTGCTAAGTTGTTACAGCAGCATAATCTGGCTTATCCTAACACAGGCAATTTCTATATTTTCTCTCAATTTTCATATACTGCAATGCTATACATATATGTTTTCTATACTTAAAGAATGAATTTAGAGCAAAAAGAAGCTGCAAATCTCACAGATCTGCTAGGATATTTTTTAAATAAGTTACATGAGAGATGAGTGTAAGGAGAGGCACCATGGAGTTTCTCTACCACTGTGAGAAGAGGAGGATATTCTACAAGATCTTGTTAAATATGTCTTCTAATTCTTCCCATCAGGACTTTAAAAAATAAATTAAAAGATGTACTCTATATTACTAAGTATCAGAAAATAGATGTCAAATGTGAAAGACGCATGTGCTAATACAAAAATGTGCAGAATGTAAATGTAAGTTTAATATAGACATTGTATTTAATGCATTAGTCATATTTATTTGCAGATGTCATCCAAAGGACTTAAATAATAAGCACACTTTAATAAATCTAGCAAATAACATCATATTCCTAACTGTGCTCATCATATCTTTATCCTCTTTACCAAGGAGTATGTTCAAACTGGCTGATGTTAAATAAATTTCACGTATTCATGTTTTTTGAGGTATTTTGTTTGTTTGTTTGTTGTTTGTTTATGTGTCTGTTTTTGCCAAAAGATGAGAAGACCCATTCAAGGAAATGTCAAATAGATGAGAATAAGAGTAATGATGTGTTTGTAGCCAAAGAGCAAGCCAAACAAAAAGGATAATTTGTCCACTTTATCCAAAGACTTACTTGATTTTATTGGGCCCAAATAAAATCAAATATAAATATACTCAAATATAAATGCATTCATCTGAAACAAGCTCATTTGCTTGGCAAATTCCAAAGTGCCTCTGCTATGGAAGTATGTGACATGAATAAGAAAAAAGAAGAAAAGAAAGGAACTAAAATTGTCCAGTCCCTCTTGTTTTCTTAGCTCCTACCTCACCATGAGTGAGAGATGGACAGAGGAGAAAGGAAGAGAAAAAAATAAACAAAACTGGCTAAGGCAGGAGGATCGCTGGAGCCCTGGAGCTCAAGACCAGCCTGGGCAGCCCAGGGTGACCTCATCTCTACAAATAATTTTTAAAAAATTAGTTGGGTTTCATGGCACATGCCTGTGGCTCCAGCTACTTAGGAGGTTGAGGCAGGAGGATTGCTTGAGCCTAGGAGGCTGAGGCTATAACAAGCCATAATCACACCACTGCCCTCAGGCCTGGGTGACAGAGTGAAACCCCGAAAAAAAAAAAGGAAGGAAGACAGAAAGAAAGAGAGAGAGAGAGGAAGGAAGGAAGGAGGGAAGAAGGGAAGGAGGGAAGGAGGGAAGGAGGGAGGGAAGGAAGGAAGGAAGGAAGGAAGGAGCGAGTGAAAGTAGAGGAAGAAATTGGCAAAGTGAGAAGGGTTAGTAAGATAAACAGAAAGAAGGGAAATGCAGAGAGGCTCACAGTTTCAATCATGGTCAAGTTAAGGTGAAGCAGCCAACTAATGAACAAGAAAACATTTCTTGACCGTTTTACTAAATCGCCCTGAAATGTTGTAGTTGAGCTAGTTCTGCAATGGCCTCTATACCTCACCTCTCAGCAGTGTAGGTTACAGGCATGCAGGAACCACCATTAAGGTCACTTTGGTGCAAGAGGAGCTTCCAAATGGTCTCTTAAGAGAGACCAACCAACGGGCAGAAACACTGTGGGATGGAAGGCCATGTGGAGTGTGAGGACACAGCACAGAGACTGCCACTGTGTCCATGTTGCCTTTATTCCATCTCACCAAGCTCCTCCTAGAGCAGCTGAGAAGGCCAACAATACTCCAATCATTTCTCCTGACTCTAGATTTTCAGACAATTCTGCCATACTGATGTTTAGGTAAAAGGAGGGAGGTGCACATAAGCAGGAAAGTGTTCTAACAATGTAGGAGACTTGAAAACCTCCGAGCCCAGCCTGGCCAACATGGTGAAGCCCTGACTCTACTAAAAATACAAAATTAGCTGGGTGTGGTTGCACATGCCTGTAATCCCAGCTACTTGGGAGGCTGAGGCAGGAGAATCGCTTCAACCTGGGAGGCAGAGGTTGCAGTGAGCCGAGATCACACCATTGCACTCCAGCCTGGGCGACAGAGTGAGACTCCATCTCAAAAAAAAAAAAAGTAGCTAACTTTTTTTTTTTTCAAGATAGGGTCTCACTCTGTTACCCAGACTGGAGTGCAGTGGCAGGATCACAGTTCACTGCAGTCTTGACCTTCCAGGCTCAAGTAATTCTCCCACCCCAGCCCCTGAGTAGCTGGGACTACAGGCATGTGCAACCATGCCTGGCTAGTTTTTTGTGTTTTTTTATAGAGACAGGATTTTGCCATGTGTCTCAGGCTGCTCTCAAATTCCTGACTCAAGCAATACTCCTACCCCAGCCTCCCAAAGTGCTGAGATTACAGTCGTGAGCCACCGTGCCCAGACTTTGTTTTTCTTTTTCTTTTGTTTTTTTGAGCTAACAATTTTTCAAGTACCTACTATATGCCAGGCAATAAGCTAAACCTTTTGCTTGCTTTGTGTAATTTAAAATCTCTACAACTAGTTAGTCATGGTGGGTGTGCCTCTAGTCGTAGTCACCCAGGAGACTGAGGCGGAGGGATCACTTGAGCCCAGGAAGTCTCAAGGCTACAGTGAGTCATGATCGCACCACTGCACTCCAGCCTGGGTGGGACAGAGCAAGACCCTGTCTCAAAAAAAACCCAAAAAACTCTAAATCATAGTGTTACTTGCTCCATTTATAGATGAAGAAAATAAGGTCAAAAGGATTCAATGAGTTCTATAAATTCTCACAGTTTGTAATGGCAGCAGTAGGATTCTAACCCAGATCACCTGACCCCCAAACCAGCTTTGGCCACACTTCACACTGCACAGACTATGAGTAAGCTACATTTCCCCCAAATTGTTCCCAGTAACTATTGAACGCCTTGCATTATTTACACCCATCCTTATTATTCCTTACTAGTTCAGTGATGGGTCTCATTCTCACCAATGATTACTTTAAGTATGTCAGTATTAAAATACCTTCTCTCCTTTCACTAACCCTTCACCTTCCTTTGTCATCTATATCTAACTAACCCAACAACTTGGTTTTAACCTCTATAGCAGAGAGTCTTTCAGGGAGAGATTCAATAAATATATTTTTATGAAAGCTTGGCAGATACTTAATTGGGCTCACAAGTATTTCATAGTTGAAGAAAGTGGTTCATTGACAAATAGTAGCAGTAATAAATATTTGTTGACTGATTGAATGATTGAATGTTTAATAATTAAAGAGATCCTCTCTCAGAAACGCTCTTCTGTTAAGCTACTTTCAAAGAGGCTATACGAATGAGAAAAGTGTAGAAGGACATAAATAAAATTTTTTATTTATTCATTTTAATTTATGCCTTCCACAAATATTTATTAAGCGCCTTTTCTAGTCAATACCAGACACTGTACTAATTTCACTCATAGGGTTGTGTACTAGTTGTCTATTGCTATGTAAAAAATTAACTGAAAGTTTGGCAAGTTAAAAAAACAAACATTTATTTTCTCCCAGTTTCTGAGGGTCAGAAATCTGAGAGTGACGTAGCTGGGTGGTTTCAGTTCAGGGTCTTTTCGGAGGTTGCAGTCAAGCTGCTGGGTGGAGCAGAGGTCATCTCAAGAGTTGACTGTCGTAGAAGGACCTGGTTCCAAGCTCACTCTCACAGTTGGCAGGCCTCTGTTCCTTGCGGTAATTGGCAGAGACTTCAGTTTCTCACCATGTGGGCCTTTCTGTTAGGCTTCCCAGAGCCAACGATCGAAGAGAGGAAGAAAGAGAAAGAGCATGCACCCACGCCAGAGCCAGAATGGATTTTTTTATTACCCAGCTTTTTATTACCCAGCCTCCAAAGTTGTACAATGTCACTTCCGGGACTCAGCCTCCACTTCTTGAAGACAGGAGAATCAGAGAATTAGTGGATACAATTTTAAAACTACCAAGAGGAAGCCAGGCCCAGTGGCTCATGCCTGTAATCCCAGCACTTTGGGAGGCCTAGGCAGGAGAATTAGTTGAGGCCAACAGTTTGAGACCAACTCGGGCAACGTAGTAAGACCTCATCTCTTAAAAATTTAAAAATGGCTGGGCAAAGTGGCTCACGACTGTAATCCCAGCACCTCGGGAGGCTGAGGTGGGCGGATCAACTGAGGTCAGGAGTTCAAAATCAGCCTGACCAACATGGAGAAACCCCGTATCTATTAAAAATACAAAATTAGCCGGGTGTGGTGGGGCATGCCTGTAATCCTAGCTACTCGGGAGGCTGAGACAGGAGAATTGCTTGAACCCAGGAGGCGGAGGTTGCAGTGAGCCGAGATCGCACCATTCCACTCCAGCCTGGGCAACAAGAGCGAAACTCCATCTCAGAAAAATTAGTCAGGCACACCGCATTGCCAAGACAATCCTAAGCCAAAAGAAAAAAGCTGGAGGCATGACACTACCTGACTTCAAACTATACAAGGCTACAGTAACCAAAAGAGCATGGTACTGGTACCAAAACAGAAATACAGATCAATGGAACAGAACAGAGCCCTCAAAAATAATACCACACATCTACAACCATCTGATCTTTGACAAACCTGACAAAAACAAGGAACGGGAAAAGGATTCCTTATTTAATAAATGGTGCTGGGAAAACTGGCTAGCCATATGGAGAAAGCTGAAACTGGATCCCTTCCTTACACCTTATACTAAAATTAATTCCAGATGGATTAAAGACTTAAATGTTAGACCTAAAACCATAAAAACCCTAGAAGAAAACCTAGGCAATACCATTCAGGACATAGGCATGGGCAAGGACTTTATGACTAAAACAACAAAAGCAATGGCAACAAAAGCCAAAACTGAAAATGGAATCTAAACTAAAGAGCTTCTGCACAGCAAAAGAAACTACCATCAGAGTGAACAGGCAACCTACAGAATGGGAGAAAATTTTTACAATCTACCCATCTGACAAAGGGCTAATATCCAGAATCTACAAAGAATTTAAACAAATTTACAAGAAAAAAATCAAACAACCCCATCAAAAAGTGGGTGAAGTATATGAACAGACACTTCTCAAAAAAAGACATTTATGCAGCCAACAGACACATGAAAAAATGCTCACCATCACTGGCCATCAGAGAAATGCAGATCAAAACCACAATGAGATACCATCTCACACCAGTTAGAATGGTGATCATTAAAAAGTCAGGAAATAACAGGTGCTGGAGAGGATGTGGAGAAATAGGAACGCTTTTACACTGTTGGTGGGACTGTAAACTAGTTCAACCATTGTGGAAGTCAGTGTGGCGATTCCTCAGGGATCTAGAACTAGAAATACCATTTGACCCAGCCATCCCATTACTGGGTATATACCCAAAGGATTATAAATCGTGCTGCTATAAAGACACATGTACACGTATGTTTATTGTGGCACTATTCACAATAGCAAAGACTTGGAACCAACCCAAATGTCCATCAATGATAGACTGGATTAAGAAAATGTGGCACATATATACCATGGAATACTATGCAGCCATAAAAAAGGATGAGTTCATGTCCTTTGTAGGGACATGGATGAAGCTGGAAACCATCATTCTGAGCAAACTATCTCAAAGACAGAAAACCAAACACTGCATGTTCTCACTCATAGGTAGGAATTGAACAATGAGAACACATGGACACAAGATGGGGAACATCACACATGGGATAGCATTAGGAGATATACCTAATGTAAATAATGAGTTAATGGGTGCAGCACACCAACATGGCACATGTATACATATGTAACAAACCTGCACATTGTGCACATGTACCCTAGAACTTAAAGTATAATAAAAAAATAAAAAAGTTAGTTGGGCACAGTGGCATATGCCTGTAGTCCTAGCTACTTGGGAGGATCTCTTGAGCCCAGGACTTCCAGGTTGAAGTGAGCTATGATTGCACCACTGCACTCCAGCCTGGGTGGCACAGTGAGACTCTGTCTCCAAAAATTAATTATTAAAAAAAAACTGCAGAAGGGAGATTGATTAGAAGGGGAAATGTTAAATTTTATTCATATACTTTTAAATATCTTAACCAATTATAATTGTAACCTAATTTTCCATTAATAGACAATATATAGCCATATACTTAGGATGAGAAAGGAGATAATTAGACATGGGTCAGGGGTGGGGTTGATCTTCCTCTCCTTTCTCACCCTCTCCACAGAAGACCAAGAAAGCTTCCATCTCTCATGGAGATCTTTGTTATCTTTTGATAAGGGATGCTATTTTCCATTCCTACGCCAAGGTATTGCATAGACACAAAATTCCAGCAAGGTTGCAAACCTCAGTAGTGCAGAGAGAGTGGAGGAAACTCAAGACGATACAGAAAAGGCCATCAAAATGATTATCAGGGAACCTAGAAACTGCCATATAAATGTATTTCCCAGTGAATTTTAACATCCAAATTCATTTAACTTTTAATGGTCTGACTATATTTTGACCTGCTGAACTGTTTCGCAGATTCAAATTTTCATCATTGTCCTTCACATCAAATAATGAATTCTGAAGCAGAATTTCCATCTGTCAGTTTAGAGAATGCAGCATCTCATCTCTGTATTGAAATCAAGTCCCTCTCACCTTTCAACAGCCAAAGAACCACTTCATCATCAGCAATGTGGAAAGCCACAAATCAATTAAACTTACCTCGCATTTATGAGTACCCATGAATTGCACTTACAATGGTTATACAAAAGGGTATGGTAGTGCCGGCTTCTCAACGAAGGCTCCCAAGTCAGGTAAGGGCACATCTGGGGTCAGTGATACTTTCCCTGTTTGTCCCGTCTGTGACTCAAGCGGAGTTCTTCAGTTTTTTTCTCGGGCCCACTGCCACATCAACATTGCAATATTCCTTGTCCCTGTATTTTTAAATCTAAGAAGAAAACCGCATGCAGGTTTTTGAAGAGCCACATGTGGCTAAGAAAGCCTCAGGTTGGAATGTGGCCCTGTAATCCCCTCACAGGGGTGAAGAGGAAACAGCTCCAGAGAGGGTTCCAAATACACACCAATGCCCCTTCGAGCTACGTTTTGCAGTTCGTTTTCTGCTTTAAAATCTCTATTGGCTTCACATCTGAGAAGGCTTAAGAACATAATTTATTCCATATAAGGTTCCCCGTAATTCATGCTCAGTAAATTGGCAACATAGGAAGAATTTTTTCATTGACTACCATGGAAGATTATTAAAGGGCATCTTGTGCAAGTAAAGACAGTTCAAGCAGCCATACGTCATACAAAAGGAAATTTCCTAGCATCCTGTGTTTTCAATGAAAATAATTTATATCTTTTGAATTTATAAATGTATAATTTTAGTTTTTACACAATTGCCCATTCACACAAAATTCTTCTCTAGACAGTCCAACTCCAGGATACACTTCACCTTTTATAGTCCCTCTTCCTCAAAACCGGATAAATCCAAGAAAACCTGAGGTCTATAATTCACTCTACTTCTGTATTTTTTTTTCAGTTTTAGATCTATGCCAAGATGATAGCTCACTGTCCTAAAATGCTGGCTTTCTTGACAGGTAAATATTAACTCTTTGTTCTCAGCTTTGTCTTTCTCAGCAAGTGATAGAATAGTACCAGCTCTTCCATTGTTTTGTCCCTTGATGAAAAACGGATTGAATTTGTGTGTGCAAGGCCAAGTTCTATGGTTGCAAACTAGGAACTGTGTTCCATTATTCAGGTACAAACTCACAAACATCTAGATATTTATAGTTTTTATTCCAATGATTAATGAATGTTTCATTTTCCTCTCTTTTTGTTTTTGTATCCAATAAATACAGCTGTGGGTTGAAGGATGTTATTTGTAATTATTCCATAATAAAGTAATAGGATTTCTGTCCTTATTATTTCTTAGGAATATTTGCATTGAGAGTATTAAATTGATGTATTTGTTGTAATAATTATTTAGATTCTTAGATATAGGCATCTGTGCATGAACATAATTCTCCAAAGTGGCAGAGGCAACTATATTGGCTTCATATTAGAATCATGAAAGTGCAGTTGTCAGCCGGGCACAGTGGCTCATGCCTGTAATCCCAACATTTTGGGAGGCCAAGGCAGGAGGACTGAGCACGGAAGTTTGAGACCAACCTGGACAACACAGTAAGACCCCATCTCAACAAAAAATTAAAAATTAACTGGGTGTGGTGACAAGCACCTATATTTCCAGCTACTTGGGAGGATGAGCTGGGAGGATCACTTGGGCCCAGGAGGTCAAGAGTACAGTGAGCTATAATTATGCCACTGCATTCCAGTCTGGGCAGTGGAGCAAGACCCTGTCCCAAAACAAAAAAAAAGAAAAGAAAGAGAAGGAAGGAAGGAAAGAAGGAAGGAAGGAAGGAAAGAAAGAAAGAAAGAGAGAGAGAGAAAGAAAGAAAGGAAGGAAGGAAGGAAGAAAACTTAGTCATTTTTTTTTAGACAAAATTAGTAATTTTTTAAAAGAAATTTTAGACATGGGGTCTCGCTATGTTGCCCAGGCTGGACTTGAACTCCTGGGTTCAAATGATCCTCCCACCTCAGCCTCTTGAGTAACTGGGACTACAGGCAAATGCCATGGTACCCAGGTAATCCATTTTTTATAGACTTGCCACCTAGTGCAGGATTGCCAATTGACTGAAAGCTAGATTTCCCATCTTTTGCATTTTTGTCATTCAATCTCATCTGAATCTCTTGTAACAGGCCTCAGGAGTCATATTTTAGTATTGATAATAAGAGAGCTTGATTCTGTCCTTGTCACTGGAGTCCCATAACCCTCAAAATTTGGCCTGTCTTTGAGTCATTTGTTGGTGACTGGATGATATTTGTACAGTACCTCGGCTGTCTGGATACAAAGACACAGGCCAGTATCTCTGAAATGATTATCAAGGCTAACATGGTCTTTTCAACTCAAAACAAACAAAAGCTATAAATTTCTTTACTGAAAATGTTTACTGCTCCCTAGAGCTATGAACAGCATTAAACATAATGCTCAAAAATGTATTCTATTTCACTTGTGAAGTCCTTTGCAATTTGAATTCTAAAAAGAGAAATCACAAGAGAGAGAAAGTGGTGAGGAGAATTTTTTTAATGAAGAATATATTTAGAAAAGAAGAATGAGAAGATGTCTTGCCACTGAGCCAGTGGGAATTTGAAATTACTCCAAGCCAGGGAGCCAATAGAGTGTCTAAAACATAAGGTAGAATTCAGAGGGAGCTGATCGTGTTTTGATCTCATGTAATGCTTTTCTTCACGCTTGTTTCCAAGATCTAATTGGTGTCTACCTTAGAAAATGTTAACTAATGAAGAGCCATGGTGAAAAGAGCATCAGAACTTCTTGGATGAATTCCTCTACCTACGTAGATCTTGACCTTTCCCTGGAGCAGTAACCATAAGATCCTAACTATTAAGAACCCAGGTTGGCTAGGCAGTGGCTCACACCTATAATCCCAGAACTTTGGGAGGCTGAGGAAGGCGGATCACGAGGTCAAGAGATCAAGACCATCCTGGCCAACATGGTGAAACCCCGTCTCCACTAAAAATACAAAAACTAGCTGTGCATGGTGATGCGTGCCTGTAGTCCCAGCTACTCAGGAGGCTGAGGCAAGAGAATCACTGGAACCCAGGAGGCGGAGGTTGCAGTGAGCCGAGATCACACCACTGCACTACAGCCTGGCAACTCCGTCTCAAAAAAAAAAAAAAAAAAAAGAACCCAGGTCATTGCCATTCCCTAAGTTATCTAAACTTTATATGGAAGTCATGGGGCAAAGAAAGAGTGGAGTGGTGAAATCATGTGTCACTGCAGCCTGCAACTCCCCAGGCTCGGGTGATTCTCTCACCTCAGCCACCTGAGTATCTGGGACTACACGTGCATGCCAGCATGCCCTATTAATTTTTCTATTTTTTGTATAGGTGGCATTTCATCATGTTGCCCAGGCTGATCTCGAACTCCTGGGCTCAAGCAATCCTCCCACCTTGGCATCCCAAATTGTTGGGATTACAGGCGTGAGCCACTTTGCCCGGCCAGATATTGTCTTCTTCATCCACGCTTTAGTCTAGCTAAGAAAATATCTTGACTAATGCTCAGACTATACACAAAATGACAAATAACAACTACAACAAGAAAACATACACATAAAGATTATGTTACGTTTCAGTCCTGTGAGATTCTGTCATGGCTCTGAATGGTAGAACGACCAATATAAAGAGCATGATTGAGACTTTACTATCACTCTGAGAAGTGACTAAAGCAACGAATGTGACACCATTGATTTAAAGCCTCTTGGCTGGTGATTTTCACATTGGGTGCTCTTGAGTTTCTTGGAGGTGACTGTCCAAGGTCAACGGAGAGTACACAGTTTAACATCTGCATTCAGGCCCTTCAGTTCTGCCAGGCTGGTCCCGCCATAAATAAAAGCCAGTTGGACAATAGCTACTCTATGCAATCCCAATTAAAAACCCCAAATACAAACATAAAAAGATATTCAGATGCTCCAGCTATCATTAACACAAATTAAAAACCAATATTCTTAAACTTGCATCATGCATTCATTCATAATGTACTGAGCTCTTGTGTGACTGGCACTATTCCAGGGGCTGGGAACATAAGTGAATCAGCTGTACTCCCAGCCTCCAAGGAGCTTCCAGCCCAGAGGGACAGAGAGACACATAGGGAACTAACCAAAACAGCATGTTTTATCTGTTCTGATAGGCACAAGCACTGAGGAGGAAGCCAAAGGTACCAATACTTCTGGCATTTGTGCAAAGTTAGGAATACATTCTGGCAGGATTTTTTTTTTTTTTTTTGGCCATAGTTCTCCATGTACTAATCTCTGATATTTCCACAACCTTGTCTACTTTTATGTGTCCTTCTCTCTGCCTTAAGCCTTCAGGTAAATGTCCACGACACAAAGAGCTGAATTTACTCACTCTAAATGGAAATCTAAATTTGACAAAAAGAAACTCTATCTTCTTGGAAACCATTTCAAATCCACTCCTCTCTTTATTCCCCATGAAACATGACAGAGATAAGACACCCTAATGAAGAACTGTATGACAGAACTGACAGGATGGCTCACGCCTGTAATCCCAACATTTTGGGAGGCCTAGGTGGGAGGATCGCTTGAGGCCAGGAGTTCAAGACCAGCCTGGACAACATAGTAAGACCTGGTCTCTAACAACAATAACAACAACAAAAATTAAATTAGCCAGGCATGATGGTGTGTGCCTGTAGTCCCATCTACTGGGGAGGCCAAGGCAGTCCGGGGATCTCTTGAGCCCAGGGGTTTGAGACTACAGTGAGCTATGATCATGCCACTGCACTCCATCCTGAGCAACAGAGTGAGAACCTGTGGTGGTGGTGGTTGGGGGGGCGGGGGGACCTACAAAGAACAATGTGAGAAACCTATAGCTTATTTACACAAATCCCAATATCTTTGATTGTCCCCCCAAGAGAAATAAGAACATGGTCTGGGCCAGGAGTGGTGGCTCACACCTGTTATCCCAGCACTTTGGGACACCGATGCCGGTGGATCACCAGAGGTCAGGAGTTCGAGACCAGCCTGGCCAATGTGGTGAAACCCCGTCTCTACGAAAAATACAAAAATTCGCTGGGTGTGGTGGCAGGCGCCTATAATTCCAGCTACATGGGAGGCTGCAACAGGAGAATCACTTGAACCTGGGAGGCAGAGTTTGCAGTGAGCCAAGATCACGCCACTGCACTCCAGCCTGGGCCACAAAGAGTGAAACTCCATCTCAAAGAAAACAAAAAACAAAACAAAACAAAAGAACGTGGTCTGACCTCCTCCACCTTTGCTTTGTGCTTCCCTCCAGTGGAATTGCCATCTGTCTCTTGTCTCACCCTTGCTCTGCTCCTACTTCACCCATCTTCTGAGATCCAGGTCAAAATCATCTTCACTGTGAAGTCTTTCGCAGGCAGTTATTCATGGCAGGACAGATCACGCTCTCAAACTTCCAAAGCTCTTTGTACTAATTACCAGGGTGTATTATATTAAATCATATCGGCTTTCTTGCCTCTCCCTCACTGACCTAAAAACTTCCGAAGGCAGGGACTATGACTTTTCAATCTTTGTATCCACAAGTGCATGGTACTATGCTGGCCACATCTTGCCTGCTTAATAAGTGGATGTTAAATAAATGCACAAATGAGAATGTTTCCATTTGTGTAGGAGAAGAATTATTCTTTTGACCCACTAGATTCCTGCATTCTCCATGCTACACATTCGGACTCATGGCCCCACCCACATTTCCACCTCCTCCAAATTTCCTATGACCCACTTCCCAAACCAGGAAGGTCTAAATCTGGAATAGGCCTGGGGCATAACCAGGTAGACACAGCTGATCTTGACTTTGAATATTCCCCTAGGACAGGCTGACGTAGGCTGACCATCTCCAGATGGTCACACACTTGAATGGCCAGATGAGTAACACACACTTGAATGGTTTATTTTTACAAGCTGAAGATTTGAATGCTCTCTTTCACTCTGTTGCTTTGAATCAACAAAATAATAATTAACTAGGTACAATTATTTCTGCTTCACAGTGGCCTTAGGAATATTAGATGCCTAGCCTCAATGGAGAGCTAATTTTTGTTTGCATCCAGCCACCAAATTTGAATCTGAGTCACCAGTTTACTTTGTTTCGAATTTTCCCTTCAGTTTGGCTGAACATATACTTTCAGGTGGCTTCCAGTACTCTACTGACCAAAACAAAGAAAGCTGGAGTTGTCTCAACTTTGTGAACCAAGCTTCAAAATTCTGGTTTGCATCAATAGACTCTGTTAGAACCAGCCTAAGCCAGCTACCCAGGGAACAAGGTGTTGACTCCTTAGCATCCTGGCATCCATGTAGGTCCCAGTCATCAAGGATCCTCTCCCAGCAAGGCCAGTATAAGCAGTAGCATACCTGTGAGGAGCAGGCAAAAATCCTTCTCACAGAGGAGAAAAGGACCCCAAACAGGCAGCAAAACAGGTAATTCAGGCAGCCTTCTGAACATTTGTGAAAACCTATGTCTCAGGTGGCCTTACACCTGAGACAGAAAAACCATTTGAATCTTTTAAGGCAGTGAAAATTTTGAAGACAGAGTTATGGAATGAAGAGTTGAGGCAATTTGGGGTGGGAGAGGGAATACAACTATCTTCACGCTCCTTGCCTTTCAATCCACCTAATCCCCACCAAAATAATGTATTTTTGAAATAAGAAACGTCTTTGCATATAGCCTTCCCATAGACTTGATTGAAACGCAAAACTTTATGATATGGATTTTTTTTTTTTTTCTTGAGACAGAGACTTTCTCTGTCATCCAGGCTGGAGTGCAGTGGCATGATGTCAGCTCACTGCAACCTCTGCCTCCCAGGTTCAAGTGACTCTCATGCCTCAGCCTCCCGAGTTGCTGCGACTACAGGGGCACACCACTACACCTGGCTAATTTTTGTATTTTTAATAGATATGGGGTTTTGTCATGTTGGCCAGGCTGGTCTCGAACTCCTGACCTCAGGTGATCTGCCCGGCTCAGCCTCCCAAACTGCTGGGATTACAGGCGTGAGCCACTGTGCCTGGCCTGTGATATGGATTTTATGAGCAGATGGTTTTGATTCAAACCTCGTCTCTGCCACTGATTAGTTGTATATGACTATGGGCATGTGAGTTGAGTTTTCTGTGCTTCAGTGTCCACATCTGTAAAATGGGGATAATACAACTAATTGTGTCATAAGTAGTTGCTAGAGTTAAATTATATGACAAATAAATGAAGGAGGAGCCTGCCTGGATCACACAGCTAAAAGGTTCTTCAGATAAGTGGTAATACTTGATGCTATAGGTTTTAATATGAGAAGTGATAGGCTACAGATATAATTGGCCTGATATGGTTCATGTGTTTCCAGTTGTTTTCCTGGCTCTACATGGCTAATATCAGAATAGCCATGGGCTTTGTTTGTTATTTGAATGAATATATATATACATATATATATATATACACACACACACACACACACACACCCTAAGACACACCCTATTTATACACACTTGTAGGGTATTTATATATATGTGTGTGTGTGTGTGATATATAGATAATATAAAGGTATAGCTATATACGGTTAAGTCTGGGACCAGAGCTGTTGGCGGCCAGAGGGCCCAGCCCTGTTCCATTCAGGCTTGGCCTGTTCCTAGCTGGCTGGGCTTGGTCAGGGCTCTTAACCTCACTGAGCCTCAGTTACTCCAGCAGCAAAAAGTTGGCTATAGTAGAGGCTGGGACAGCTCTCCTGGGATGAGCTCTGCTCTGCCCCAGAGAGAATCTGCATTTAGCCATCCAAATGATCCGATTTATCTCCTAAGTCCTGTCTGGGACCACAGCTGGTGGCCAGAAGGGCCAGCCCTGTTCCATGTAGGCCTGGCCTGTTCCTAGCTGCCTAGGCTTGGTTGAACAGGGCTCTTAAATTCGCTAAGCCTCAGTTTCCCCAGCAGCAAAAAGTTGACTACAGTAGTATTTCTGTCTTGTCGGCGTTGTTAGGCTGTAAAAGAGATAAGGCAGGTAAGTGGCTTAGCTTTGAGCAGGGCTCCTGACTTACGTCAGCTCTCCTTCTTTCTATTATTCTTCCTATCTTTTCCAAAAGAACTTTTGTAGCTGTTGACAATCAACTTTGTTGGCAAACATTAGGACTAGGCAAAATTCGCTCCAGAGGAAAGTCTAGAGATGGGAAGGTCAAAAATGGAAAGGCTTTGATTCTGTCAGGACTAGGGGAGCAGAGATGAGCAGCCAGGATAGATGGAGCAGTGCAGTGAGGTGGGAGCCGGAGCTGCTGAGCACAAGCCCAGCCTTGGCCGAGGTTCTGGTTGATGCAGTTCTCAGGTCAGCCAGACCACGGCAGCCTTGCTATTGACCCAGTGCGAGCTTGAGGCTTGGTGCTTGAGTCCTTAATGCACTAGGAAGCATTTTCTCCCTCTGGTGCCTGCTAGTGCTCGCCACATTTCAAAGAGGCAGCTGCCAGCCTGTCTCACCTCTCAGACATCAACGTGCAAATCGAAGACTCTGGGGCTCCCCGCAGAGAAAACCGAGTCCAGATGCATTTGGGTGGGACCTGCTTTTTCCCTGCCCACAGGTGAGCCTTAAAGCAATCTACCTCCAACACGGCCTCAAGGCCTCCCTATCAAGCCAGAGCTTTGCTTTCCTGAATTCTTGCAGTTATTACCACCCTCTCCAACTCCACCTCCAACCTGTTCCACTCTGCAGGAAGCCCAGGAAGCCAAGGAGGGACCAGACAGCGGGGAATCCTCCCACACCCCATCTTCCGGCACACAGGAAAGGAACAGAACTTTGTTTTGCAGAAAAGTAGATGTAGGTGTAGGTGTCTGGGAGTGGGCACCGGGGGTTGCAGCATGCCCTCCAGCTCTCAGGACCCAAGAGCAGTGCTTCAGTTGCCAGATGCCTCCAAGAGCAATGGGCTTTTTGGTTGCAAAAACAACCTTAAGTCTAGCAAACCCTAAAGGAAGCTGAAGAATCCCCTAGGAAAAGGGATCAATTGGAGTAATATTGGAGTGTGATGGATGCCAACCCCTCCCCAACCATCTTCCACCCATCTTACCGGGGCCGACGCCCTGGGGCACAGACACACTATAGGTGAATCCCAAACAGCTTAAGGTTTCCCGACCGACCCTGCCGCTGAGGGCCAGGCCCCATGCAGTTTCCTCCTCTCCAGGACTGTTTTCTCCTTCTCCCTCCCCCCAATCACCCCCGGCCTGCCCTTGTATTGCAATCTTAACTCCCCTGGACAGTACTTTTGAGACACACTTATTTCTACCACGCACCTTGCGGGTCGCTGGAGGTCCAGTGTGGGCGTGGAAGTCTCTGCCTTCTCCGCCAGACCTGCGTGGGCAAGACTGAGCATCCCCAAGTCCATGGAGTACCCTCTGGGCCCAGTGCGCTCTTCTCAGCAGCACTTTGGACACCCTCCCAACACTGGTGAGGTGCATTCTAACCTCGAATTCTTTTATTTCCTTTGAAGGTTTTTTTTTTTTTTTTTTGAGACGGAGTTACCCTCTTGTCACCCAGGCTGGAGGGCAATGGGGCATTCACGGCTCACTGCAACCTCCCCCTCTCAGGTTCCAGCGATTCTCCTGCCTCAGCCTCCCGAGAAGCTGCGATTACAGGCGCCCACCACCACGCCTGGCCTAGTGTTTTTTTTTTTTTTTTTTAGTAGAGATGAGGTTTCACCCTGTTGGCCAGGCTGGTCTCGAACTCCTGACCTCAGGTGATGCGCCCGCCTCGGCCTCCCAAAGTGCTGGGATTACAGGCATGAGCCACCGCGCCCGTCCTCCTTCGCAGCCTTTTTAAGCTAGCCTTGGGGACCCGATTTGGGGCGGCGATGTGGGAAGACCGTCTTCCCTCCGCCATCCAGCCACTTCTTTTACCCTGTTGCGCCCCTAGAGACCGCACCCAAGGCAGCGCTGAAATTCGGGAGTCCGTGGCTGTCCTGGGGAGCGTCAGAGTCTACGGTTTGCTCTCTGTGCCTGTGGAGCTCTGTGGAGACCGAGAAGGGCCTACGAGGGGCGAGGAATAGCAAAGAAAAGGATCGGGCCCTCCTGTCCAAACGAGAACCCTGCTGAGGGATAGAGCAGAGGAGACAACGGGTGGGAGAAGTGAACAAAGGTTTGGCAGGCCAAGGAAAGAGGCCAGAGGCTGTGTCTGAAAAACCGAGGTGGCGATCCTGTAGTTCCCAGGTTCTTCCCCGGCTCGCAGAGCGAGAAACCGGGGCTGAGGAGATGGATCCCAGCGGGGCTGGGCGCCTGGGGCGGGGCGGGGAGCACAGGACTGAGCATCTCACTCAGCAAGGAGCCCCAGCGTCGGGCTCCTAGCTCCGGGCCAGGAAGCTTTCCTAGTTCCTTAACGCGAGTATGTTTCCAGAGGTCTTGCCAAGGCTGGGCAAAGGGGGTGGGGAAGGACGGCGGGCAGCTTCCCAGCGTCCAAATCAACGGAGAGAGGGAGGGCAGAGCCCTTGGTCGCGCGCAGTTTACTCCCGACCACGTATTGATTTTCTATGTCTCTGCAATTTCAGGTCCTACCCTATCCCTTATTCAGGTTCAGCTTCGGGTTCTGGCCCACTAAGGGTCCCCAGTACCCCTAGGCAAGCCCAGGGACACCGAACGCCCGGAACGAATTCACCTGAAAGCAGGCTCCTCAAGCCCCACCCGAGGACCCACCGAGCCCTGTGTCCCCATCCCCTTGGGGCAGCTCTATCTAGCAGGCAACCAGTGACTCCAGGAGGAGCTTAGGCAACTGCTGGCCAGGCACGCAACTTTTTTTTGAAACGCACTGCTGTCCCCTTGCAAGGTGTTATTACAGCAATTCAATTACAGTAAATGGCGCGCATCGTCCTCGCAGCTGGAAAGTCGGTAACTAACTGTGACCGAGCGGTGTAAAAGAATCCGGCTAGACAAACATTACTTTTATTTTCCCCCTTCCTTCTGAATTTTCTCCTTTCCGTCTTCGCTCCGTATTAATTGTGGCTCCACCAAAGGTTAATTAACTCCAAAGAGCTTAGTCTATCTGGACAGAAACACACTGAGAAATTGGCAAGAGATCCTAAAAAATGGAACGTGGCGTCAAAAAGATTGCCCGAAGTTCCTCGCGTTCCCTTCCGTGGCTAAAGTCCTTGCCTTCAAGGAACACAGCTTCAGTCCTCCGTGGCAGAGACTCCTGGGGGTGTGGTCATTCAGGCTTAGATCTGGGCTTAGATCATGAAGCCTCCTATGGGGAGATGGTGCCCACTAAATCCCACTTGGCGTGGTCTGCAGGCATCCGAGGAAAGGTCAAGTCTGCTCCTGATGTGTTTCCACTCCTAGTTCACTGGCGATAAGTCGCCACTTGTGTTATAGCACGTGCATTTCATGCTAAACTTTAAATAGCATTCCATGAAATTAATATCAACCAAAGGGGAAAAAAGGCAAGATGGGGGTTGGGGAGGTGGCGGCTGGCTTTCCAGGGTGGCGGTAAATCGTGACTGTACTCCATATGTTAAAATCCGGAGGGAGAGCTGGAGGAAGGGGAGAATCCCTCACCAGTCAGCCTCTGCAATCATTTAAATAAAGGTAAAATTAACATTCGCTCCTTTGAAGTTAGAGTGAAGATGGCTTAAAAGAGGATTTTATTTAGTGGGTGTCATATCAAAACGAGAAGAAAGGCGATGCCTCGCCTGGAGTTTTTAGTTTCATAATATTTTTTAAAACATTATTTTAGAAAAGGCCAAAATGGCAACTCAGGTGTCCCACTGCGTTCTCACGGTCCCCTAGGGCTGTGGACCTCTCCCTACAGGCACGGAATGCTCAGTTTTCTCACTCCGGGGGTAGAACAGCCAGAAGATGCCTCCGCAGGTTCCCTTCTGCCAACTCTACATTTGACTAGGACCCGGAGTGTGTTAGTGTCTGACTCCTGGAGGGGGCAGGACCCAGGGCACTGCACTTGGGACCTGGCCTGGGCCACGGCTGCCCAGCCTCTAGCCCCCCCTTGGCGGGTCCACCTGCGCCTGGCGCGCTTCTTGATACCAGTGGCGCCCCTCACAACCAGCGTGTCGGGTCAGGAGGAGTAGAGCAGATGAGAAGAAGGTTGCACTCGGGGTGTCCCGACTCGGGGCCAGCCACAGGAGCGAGCTGGGGCCCAGCCCTTGATACAGCTCCTGACGGCCCCGGAGCAGAGTGTGCGGCGACCGCCCTGCCCCAGGCGCACGGGAGGAGCTCTGGCCCTTGCGCAGCCAGAATAGTTAGGGTTGTTTTCGGCTTTGTTTGCTTTTAAATCTATAGGCGCCGTTTCATCTCAAGCTCTGCTCAGCCTCTGACCTCCTGTTTGCAATTCTCCTCTGGACCCTGACTTTTTTTTGGAGGGGGCGGGTTAAAGTGAGAATGGGGTGGAGAGAGAAATGTTACTCGCCCGTCCTTGGCTCCCAGGGCTGGCGATGGCAGGAAAAGAGGACCCATCACTATAATCGGAGGTCGCCGGCCGCCTGTGATCTGGGGTTGCCGCCCTCGTCCCCCGCCCCCTGGAGTTCCTACGTAAGAAGTTTCAGAAAACACATTCCGCACAGGTCCCTAACCGGGTCCAGGTTGCCTGGGTCTCGCCGCCCTTCCTGGCTGGAGAAAAACCCTGTTTTGTGAGCAAAGTAGAGGGCCCTCAAGACCGCTTCTTGTAGTGTTTTTACGGAGTCTCCTGCCAGCTCTGCATTCTCACGAAGAGTTACCCCAAGACCTCCCACATCTACCAGAAGAGACCTGAATCCTTCTCCGGCCTAGTTCAGGGGACATCCCGGGCACTCAGCACGCCCGCGGTGGCGTGCATCCCAGCGAACCCTAGCCAGGCTGCGCGGCCTCCCTGCTGGGGCCAGTTCGCGGCTCAGGCTCCGAGGCGGCACTGTCCCTACTCGGCCGAGGGTCCCCTCCTACCTCTCCCTGCTCCCTTGCGGTCATCCTGTCGCCCGTTTCTCTCTTCTAGTGCTTCTCCTGGACACCAGGACGGGCCCCACCGTATTTACTGCACAAAACCCCGCTTTTAAAGCCCGGTTAGGGGCCTCCGTCCTTTGTAGGAGACTTAGAAAAAGCGAAATTGAGCGCCCTGTGGGTGGCCCTTCTACGAAGAGAAGATTCTCCTTCGTTTGCGTCTCTGCTCAAGTGCTTTAAAGTTACACTAAGGACCTGCTCTCTATTCCTTTACTGTGGACGGAGTGGGGTGGGGGCGGGGGCAGGGGGAATGGAGAAGCCGATCTGAGGATAGTAGCTGCCCTGTAGACACTGGCTGCTCTCCTCCAAAGCTCCAGGGTGGGAATTTCTCCACCAGAATTGCAATGTGGGTGTCTGGGAGGTTTCTGAATGTAGGACTTCAGAGGCACTCACATTCCATTTCACCTCCCCAGCCGTCATCCTGGAGTCACCAAACTCAGGGTGCCTGGGCCAAGTTGTCCTCCCTGACTTGGCATACCAGAGCTGTTCGTCTGGGACCCGTCCAGCCTGCCAAGCAGTTTTTGGGGTTCTGCCTCTGCCTCCAAGTCCTGGTGTTTGTGGTGGCTGCCCCAGCCTGCAGAAGTGGGAGGAGTAAAAGCTTTGAGCTTATAAATCCACTTAAAGCAACTATTACACTTTTCCCTTTCTGACCATGTGTGAAACAACATACATTATTAACAATTTGAGTCTATAATTCAGGAAACAGGAGATATTTTTTATACAGGTCTCTTCTTTCTCCACTGTGGGGACCCTCCTCAACAGAGATCTCCTAATATATGCAGTTAAGGAGAGGTTTCAGGAATCCAACATCTGTTCATCTTGGTTTGAAGGTTAATGAAACTCGACTGTAATTCAGTTTATTTCCAAAAGTATCTTGTTCATTTGTCTGAAACAGTCAGGTAAAAATTACAACCTGCAAACTGATGCTAAATTGGTCTTTTTTCTGCTTACCCTAAAGTTGGCCAAACCAATAGCAAATAATTTTAGATGATTCACATTTTGGCATAATTGCCATCACATCTTGTTCCCAAGGTGTTCTCCAGTTGGTCCGCTGGCTGTCTAGCCAGCTCCTCTGCATCTCCTCAGCCTGGTTCCATTCCACAGTTCCTTAGTTTGATTTGGTCTCATAGAATGCCCGTCCCCAGGTCCTCTTATTTCCCACCCCAACCCACCCCCACCACCACCATATCAATCAGAGACAATTGATTTTGTTGTGTCCTGTTCAAAGCAGAAAGTGCTGACATCTTGGGGAGTGGGCAATAACTCTCATGGAATATCAGACAAACAGGCCAATGTCCGGATTTAGGGATTAAAGTTGTGTGTGTACACATATATGTTGAAGTGCATATGCATGTAATCATGTTCATACACCTGACTGTGTATCCAAATGATAGTGTTGAGAAATTGAGACAAATTTTCAATGCAATGCCAGAGTATAAACTGAGTGAGAAATCATATTAATCTGGATAAATGAAGAGGTGAATCACACCTAAATGTCTAGGAGTAGATCATTAATTATGAAATCCGAGACTCTTTTGAGCATCCTATGCTTGCTAGAAATGAACCATCTTTTTTTTTCTCTTTTATTGAAAATAAGACCCTAAATTCCTTTTGATTGAAAGGAAGTTATCAGACAAGATGCAATTTTCTCTTTCTTTTCTGACAACTCTGTCATCCAAAGGATCACAGCCATGTCAGGATGTCTGTCTTAGGAAGAAAAAGAGAGAGAGAGAGAGCTAGTGAGAGAAGCCCTGAAGCCCGTGGCCATGTTTGCATCAAAATTTTCCAGACCTCTATTTTTGATTGTGATCCCACTGATCTGAGTTTGAAATGCGAACGCAGTGAAGCCCCTAAGCCTTCAATCGTGTGAAATTTTCAAAAGATCTCTAGAAGCAATCTCAGGCTGCCTGACCCCTGACAGGCACCGATCTCTTTATTCCTCTCTCTGCCAGCACTTCATTTGTCGGAATATCTTTCAGATTTGCACCTCCAGATGACAAACCTGAGTGTTTATTATGGGTACATGAATCGGAAATCTTCAAGCCCGGACAAAAGCACCATTTTAAACATAATATTTAATTTCTCAGCCTAAGTGTCTGCTTCTTTATTTGCTTTTCATTAGCTTAAATATTTTTTCCAGGTCTCCCCATGTGTCACTTTGATATTTAGATGATTCTCTCTTCTAATCATCATTTCCCCCTTGAAAAATCCCCTGTTGCCCGCGACTGCTGGGCTCACACGGCAACGTCACCGTGCGGCCGATGGCGAGGACTCAGCTCGACGCACAGCAGTTCAGGGAGTGCGGGGTGGGGGGCGCGTCTCCAGACAAGGTAAGGGCCGATGGGGTGCCAAAGAAAGACTTGCTTTTAAGCCAGAGGCCAGGGCTAGGCCCAAGGCAGTGAAGACTTTCCCATCTCACTCCACGCTTCTCCTTCAGGCCTTTTTAATTCCCCATATTACTTTTGAGAAAAAAAAAAAAAAAAACCCTCAGGTGTCTTGAGAAAGTGCTGGGGGGCAGCTTTAGCTGATTCGAGTGTGCTCAGCTGCTGGCCCTCCGAGCGTGGGCGCCAGGTTTAGCCATTCCACCCAAAACAGACTCATTCCTGTCTCCGGACTTGTTTTTCCGCCTGCCTTTCTGTCGGTACCTAAATCCTGGGAGCTTGAGGGCACTAGAGGGAAAGGGGATGGGGGACGCTTCTGGAAAGAGGGCTGCTTTGTTAAAATGCCCCATGCCAAATAATTCCAGGGACAAGGCTTTGGGGTCGAGATGCCGTCCACCCCTCCCCCAACCTCAGCCCCAGATCGGGGCTTTAGAGCCCAGCCTAGCACCCAGGTGGACTGAGTTGAGATAGGGACGAGCTCCAGCTCTGCAGAACCCAGGGGTGACTCGCCACTCTCAAGCACAGTCTCAGGTCGAGAGGTGGTGGGCTGAAGCCTGAACACCCCTCCCTGTGTGTTTGGATGGGCCATGTTGCTATGATTAACTTATTAAACCCCCTGATAATTATTTTAATTTGACTCGAAAAAATACTTTGGGCGGCGTTGTCATGTGTTTGTATTTATCCATCCCCCCTATAAAACCTGTGTTAAAACAAATGTTACTTTTCTCTCTCTGTACATAGACCCTCCCTTTTTGAAATAGACCGCAGGGACTGCCATTAGATCGAATGGCAAGTCTTTATGGAAAGTGTTTTGCATAATTACATACCAAAGCCAGAACAGTCACCTCCACATTTTATGGGTCACAAACCATCAACAATTGCCACATTATTGTCCACGAAACCTTAGTCCCTTCATTGATGGAGCGGACTCCACTGCCTAATCTAGAACGGGAGAGGATGGAAATTTCCTCTAATAAGAACCTGAGAAGATTATGTCCCCACTGACAACGTGTTTACATATAGTTATAAAGTTCAGAGGACCGACCGGGAGAGGAAAGGAAATCGGACTAGGCCTGATTAAGAACGGCGCATCGGTCTAATATAGATAGCGCATCAAAAGGAGCGGCTGAATGCCTCTCCCCTTTTCAGATCCGACCCCTTTTCTACCTTTGTGATGCAGTAATTAAGATATTCTTATTTAGACAGACAGCTTCTCTGGTAACTGAATAATATTAGCTCCTTTGATGTCAAACTTTTGACAGTTATCACACCAGCACTGGGCAATTTAGCACAAATGCCCTCCAAAAAAAAATAGAAAACCCCCATCGGCTTTGAAGAAATCTAATAAGTGTGATCCTTATCACCAAATGATCTAAATCGCCGCCGACAGACCGCCTAGCTATAAATTACATTGGGTTGTACATAATGAAGCCGAATTTGGGTTTTAGCTCATTGAGGAAGCATTGGTAGAAAGTGGGGCCGGAGCCCCACACTTACAGCTCCCCCATTCCAGACACCCAGAACTGCTGCCCAGTGCGACAGAAAAACCCCACAGTCTACCGGGTCAGGGCAGGGATGGGACAGAGGTGGGGGCAGGTGCAGGCAGAGCCCACCGCCCTTGCCCCAGCTCCGGAGAGTCCGGCAGGACCAGCCACCTACTCCCAGGATGAGCCGTCGCTGTTGCTTTCCGAGCTTGGTCGCCAAATTTGGGATTTGCCAGATGGCAGGATTATCTTCGCGTCTGTTATATTATGTGTGTGTTGAGGGGGAGCGGGGGTGGAGAGCGAAGACAGGGAAGTCCAGAGACCTCACTGGTTCCTTTAAAATACACGCATGTTCCCTCTTTGCCCACTCCCGGGCTGCCGCCGCCGGGACCCTTACCGGAGTTCCTGGCACCTCGGAGCGGCCCCACGGCAGGCAGCAGGCGGAGCCTCTGCCACCCCTGCCCTTCGGTGCCGGCCCCCTGCCCGCATCTCTAGACCTGGGGCCCTGTGCCCAGATGCGAGGACCTGGGGTTTGGGAGTGCGAATGTGAGAACTTCCCCCAGAGGAGAAAAGGGGGAGGTATGAGAGTTGGAAGGGAAGGGGGCAAAGAGGGCGGGTTAGGAAGGATGGGCCTGTGACAGTGGCACCTGGAAGGCATTGTCCTAACGAGCGACACCTGTCAATCTCCGCGCCGGGGTCCCGGGGCCGGGGGCGGGGAGGCCGCGGGTCTCTGTGGTGATGTCATCTCAGAGTCCTTTCCCGGCTAAGGGCGGGAAGGCTGGGAGGGGCGCGGAGCTAGGAGAAGGATGGGGGAGGAAAAGAGAAAATAAACAGAACTCGCTCTCACTCGCCACATCCTCTGTTCGCAATTTACATGGAAATCAATAATCCAACTTTAATGTGATTTCTAATCTTGATTGATCGTCTTGCCTTTTCACTGGAGATGGAGAAATAGGGTTGCTGCATCTCATCCCATAACCCACACAATCGTTGGGGAAGTCTTGTTGCCCCAAAGCTCGGAGGTGACCGACTCTTCTAGACCCAGCTCCCCTCTTTCCCTGGCGGTTGTTCCAAGCTTTAGGCTTAAAGAGGAAACACTTGGAGATGAGTTTTGAAAGTCTTCCGATATTGCAGGGGGCAAGGAGGGGAGTTAATTAACGCTGGGCTTGCTCAGCGAGTGGCAGAGGGGGACTCGGCGTGGGTGGGCGGGCCAGGTCGAACGCTGGGGAGCGCAGTACGGGAGGCTTGTGAGCCCGAAGCCCCTGCTTGGAGGCCCAGGCTGGGGGGAGGTGGTCTGCGGTGGCCTGGGCCGGGGATGCGGGGCGGGGGTGTTGCTGAGGTACCCCAAGGAGTCCCCCAATGGTCCTAGAGAAATTCTGATCTCCCACCTACTGAGTCCCCACCCCCCACCCCACAGTGCGCTACCGAACTCTCCCTCTTTCTATTCTTTTCGGTCGAGCTAATTAGCAGCCTGCCAGCGGCCTGATTTATGGAAACGTTCGGGCGGGCGGAAACCCGCCGCTAGCCTAGCCAGGCTGCCTCGGGGCGGAGTGGAGGAGGAGTCTCTACCGGCCCCCTCCGTTGAGTTTCCCTTCTCGGGGTCGGAAAATGGAAGTTGCCGGTCCCCTACCGCCGTCACCCGGGCCGGTCTAGGAGACCCCCACGCCCTCGCTGCCCCAGCCTGGGGTGCGGGAAGCCCTGGCGCTAGCGGAGCGGGCAGAGGCCGGTGGCCACACAGCCTGCTGCGGACACCCGAGGCCGCCAGGTTCCAGCTCCAGCTAACTCCGAGGGCGGGCTGGACGCCGATAGAGTCCGAGCCTCCTATGCCCGAGTTGGGCGCCTAGCTTCCCGCTTCCAGGTCCCCAGAGAGGAGAAATTAGACCTGCAAGGGGAGGGGTGCTGCCTGAGATCGGCTTCACCTCTCGGCACCCCTCCAAAGCCGCAGAGAGTCCACTAGGCCAGGGTGGGGCCGAATGGAGCCACCGGCCCAGGGCCCGGGAGTCGCTGGCTAGCGCCTGGGGAGGGCGTGGTTCTCTCCACTTTCCCTCCCGTGCACCTTCTCCAGGGGCGCATCCTCAGAGGGCTCCTCTGAGTCGGAGTCTTCAACCCAGAGTTGGAATTTCTCCGAGGCGAGTGCAGGTCACAGGCCATTTCTGGAGCCACCCGGAGGGGCATTTGCCCGAAGACCCGGCACAGTCTCCTCGCCACCTTCGGGCTGCTTTGGATAGCCAAGGGGGCGGAGGGGTCGAGGAGTATTCCCTCTTTCCCATTTGACCTCAGAAATGAGGATGGACAGCAAGCGGAGCGAAGGAGCCGGGGAAGAAAGTGCAGCAGGACCTGTTGCTGGCGCTCAAGCAGCCTCGCCTGGGAGAGAATGTTGGACACCTTGATTTCTCCAGGGAGCACCAGTGCTCTCCCCACCTCGGGGAGTCTTGGGGGAAAGAGACTAGCAGACGCAGAGGGCCAGAGGCCCGGGGAACTCTTCCCCGGCTTAGGCTTGGAGTGCAGACAGGGACAGAGTGGGGTGAAGTCACTGTGAAAAGGATAGTGTCCCTAAGCCCGGCTGAGACTGAAATTGCAATTGTAGGGAACTGAGATCTCCAAAAGAATGTGTAAGGTTTACTTTAAAACACCCAACCAGTTCATTTTTCTCAGAAGGCATTCTGGATGCCCTGACGGGGCATGCCGGGAACGGGACCCTTCTCCCCTCCCCACAAGAACTTCAGACACCTGCTCTATCCTGCCTTCAGCCCCCAGGCCCCCAGGCCCCCAGGACCCCTCCTTCCCGGGTTTCCCTCACAGAAGAGAGTCATTTAATGTTACAGATAACTCAGCCCTGGCCCAACCCACCCACCCCTGGGGAAATTTAGTCTCATCTTCCTCACCCTGCTGCCACCATTTCTAAAGGTTTAGTAAGAGTTAGGGCGTCATGCAGGCCCTGGGCTTTCCCCAACCGGATGGAAGAAGGAAGTAGACGCCCTCAACCAGCTGGGGAGCTGGGCTGGGCGCCGATCTATATTTCGGGGTTCAGCCCATGGGTGGCAGCCTCTCTCAATTCCCAACTGTGCTAAGGGCTGGGGTCACCTGCCCGGATACGTTGCATACCCCAAACCCGTGACAAAAGTCTGAGTGGAAATGGAGGCCTCCTTCCCCCCCACACGAAAATGTCGTCTTTTGGCAGTGCGGCCCCCAATCCTGCATGTCATCTGAGGGTCACACTGCAGGCGCAGGTCTTCACTGGGTCCTGCCTCCTGGAAAGTGCTCGCAGACCAACTCCAGGGTCGACAGCCGGCAAAGCAAATGCTGGCGGTTAGGTGCTCAAATAACATTCTTCATTCCTCTTTTTCAAAGTTGATTTATAGCAATCGACAGGTTAAAGCCTCATCTGACTTCATTACGTTTAAAAGCTGTCTATTTCACAACTGTCACTTTTCATCACTTAGCTCAAATAAATACTTGAAGAAATGAATTGGAAGAGACTTTCAGATCATGTTCATAATTCTTGGTCGCCGCGTTAACATTCCTAATGACCTGACCCTCTGAGTTTCTGCAGACTTCTAAATTGGGCCGAAAATTCCTCTTATATACTAGAAAACTTCAAGGAAGGTGAGGTGGCCGGAAATGCGACTCAAGGGAGAAGTGCAGCGGCTGCATGTGGAAGGCAGGGTGTTGTTGCAGCAAAGCATCCCAGCAGTTGCGAGGGTCCAGGCCCGAGACCCGGAGCCACAGAGAGGGGGACAGCTCACGGGTCAGGTGATTCCCGTGGAACCAGCTGCTGACAGGAGGGCCCCAGCCTAGCAGTCGAGCCGCCCGCTCGCGTTCCTCGGGTCCCGCCGACCAGGCTGCAAAACCACGAGAAAATTCATGCCAGAAGGAAACGCTGTTCATTGGGACTATTACTATTATTACTTCTATCACTGTTTCAAAAATGATTTTAAAGGGCTCCCACGACCGCAGATTAGGAGTGGCAGAGTGAGAGCCATTTTCTCCCAGTCATCTTTGACTCAGAGCTTGTGAGACACCCAGAAAGAACAGAAGCATGGAAACGAAATCGTACGCACTGAAGTCCGTTCAATAAATTGAAATAGTTTCTTCAATTTTGCTACCATTTGCCCAAGCCTTCTAGTATTACCAGCCGGTGGTAATACTTTCACTTTCTCTCTCTCTCCCTCTCTCTCTCTCAAGCTCTCTGTCTCTCTCTCTCTCTCACACACACACACACACACACACACACACACACACTCAGCTCTAAGAAATAGGGGGACGAATACAGAAAAAAATAAGCGAAAGGAGAGGTAAGAAAAAAAAAACTACAGAAAATAAAAGGAAAAGGAAGGGAAGAAAAAGGAAATGAGAGAAAAGAAGAAAGCAAAGGAAAACCCAAAAACTATATATTTTTTTCTTTTTTAGTTTGGGGGACAACGATAGAACATATATTTTCCTTATTTTTTTCTTTGAAAAAGAACAACAACAAATAAAACCCTAAGCTGCGTCTCTGAGCTTGTGGTGGATTGGACGCTTCCTCGGTGTGCCTGGGCCGAGGCTGACTCCAGCGCGCCGCTCCCGGAGCCTGGGGACCTGCAGCCCCAGCCTCCGCCCCGCCCGGGAATTTCGAAGATTTCCGCCGAGCGGCGGCGCGCGGAGTCTGCTCCGCACCTCGCCATCGCAGCGCTCCCCGCCGCCGCCAGCCTTCCGCAGCCGTGGCCTCAGGCCTTCGCCCACCCTGCGGACCGCTCGGCCTAGGTGGGTCTGAGCGCTCCCGACTTTCCGCTCAGAGGCTTTAGGAACCCCGAGTTAACACTGCTCGCTGGCCGCCGCCTCGCTGCGTGGACGCGGCGGCGGATGCGCTCGGTGGCGAAAACCCGGGCGCGCTGCCGTACCTTGGAGCGCCACCTCGCTGCAGAAACTGGAATGACGCCGCCAAGCCTCCCAGCCGCTGCAGCCTAACTTGTACGTCACCCGGACTTTTTCCCTAATCGAAACCCTCAGAGAAGCCGCAACGCACAGGTCTTCTGACGGGTTAAAAACCATTATCTGTGACCGACAGATCCCACAGTGGCTGCATTGGGATGAAAGGAAAATAACAGAAGAAGGAGAAAAATATATAGGCACAATTTCATCAAGTCTAAAGTAGTCACTCAAGCTGGGGAGCTGCTTTCCTAGAAAGGATGAAATAAATGAGACATGGTCTTTAGGAAGCCACTAGTTCGGGCAGCCGTGTATTTCGGGTCATTCAGCTGCGGCCAATGCAGATGACTCCCATGAGGTGGTGCCTATAAAGTCATCCCTTCCCAATTATGATTTCCACCAAAACTCATTTATTCTGGTCAGTCCAGCATTAGAGGGGTTCTGCAGTGCCAGTCTCCAGCCTACTGGGACACTGTACCCGCAGCTTTTGGCTTTGCTGACTAAATAACCACAAAATATAGCCCCCAACATGTACACCTATCCGCCGGTGAAAGCAGCAACTGGCAAGAATTGCAAATTACACAGCCTTTCTTTCCAAGGTGCAACTGGGCATTTGACACTATTTTATCCAGTTGATAACTTAACAGGTTTGCTGCAATCTTATATCCACACGACCATAAAATATACAGAAAATTTAACCCACTTATATGGTGAGCCTTTGCTTCAATTTGTCTTCAAAGTGCACCATCCCAGAGATGGGTGTTATAAGTTAAAACAAATGTTACATGCCAAACATGGTTTTAAAAATAGAGCATCTCTGGCATGGTCCAGTGAGGATTTGTGTGGTTTCTTTGTTTTGAAGGGAGGTACAGAACCTTTATTTAATGTAGTTTTTATTACAAATTTCAAATCCTTTTTTTTAAAAAAGGAGCTCTGTGGATCCCACAAATAATGGGAGCTGAACTGGGGACTATAGGGTGAAGACAGAGTTTATCTGGTGTTGTATAAGACCCTGTATTTCCCTGCCTGAGCAATCCCAACATAGAGATCGCTTCTTGAAACTCCGCAGTCCCCTGAGTTAGCGGGGTGAGCCCCCAAAGGGCAGGCAGGGGATAGAGTGAGTGCCCCTTCTCCCTGTAACCAGGGCTCCTCCTTGCTGATTAGGAGCTCTCAGATCTTGCTCAGAAATTACATGGCTGCGCCAGGAAAATAGCCAGGTTGGCTTTCTAGCTGGTTTGTCTCTTCTCCATCAGGCTAGGAAAGATTCCTGTGAGACCACACAGGAGAAAGGCCCCAATTTCCTAGCAGGACTTCAATGAGCATCCCTAGTAACTGCCAGCTAAGGAGGGGTGGCCCGGGCCCTGGGGGTCTTGAGGCCTGGGCATGGGGGTGGGGGTGGGGGTTGGTGCTAACATGGGGAGAAGGCAGCTGATGAGAGATAATGGGAGCTCAGAGGGAATTCCCAAGAGGGTCCTGGGGCCCACTGAGGGCCAGCAGTGAGGAACTAGGACAAAAACCGAGGAGAGGAAGGCATAGAAAATGATATGTGTGAATCTGCATGCCTACAGTTTGGAAAAGGAGTTCTAAACTGGAAAAGGTTTTGTGTGTCTCTTTCTGTCTCTCTCTCTCTTCCCCCCCTCCACCCCCTTCTTCTCTCCCTTCATTTCTCTCTTCTCCACCCCTTCCTCTTCTCACATTCAGGTTTTCTGGGGTTTTTTTGCCCAATAATGCCTGGAGATGAAAAATGATTTTTATTGCTATTACACTTCCTACCGCAAGATGCAGTGCGAGGCGGCCGAGTTTGTATTACAACTATGTCACAATGTTTCACTGATGCAAAACATGTAGCCAGAGGGTGTTGCTAATGACTCCTGGATTAGAGTGAGATTGAGACTGGGAGAAAAAGAAAAAGAGAGAACAAGAGACAGAGGAAGGGAGGAGAGAGAAGAATTTCATTAGAGAACGGGGAAAATCACTGTATAATCAGCTCGAATAATCTAATCAGGATATTTTCAGATTTCAAGGTTCTCTCCACGCTTAAGAGTGTGAGCTAGAGAGAGACCATTATCCTTTTAAACACCACAAAGGTTTTTTTGCATGTTAATAACTATTAATTATGTTTACAGCCAGTTAAGTGAAGAACTCTCCTTTGGAAAGAAACTTTAGAAAACGCTTAATAGCAGATTAAAGCCTTTTCCTGGAGCCGAGGTCGCTTGGAGGGAGGTGGGGGCCGGGTAATCACCCAAGGGTGTGCGGAGCCCGAGGCGGCTAGCAGAGGCTCAACGCCCCCGCCAGCGGTAGTGCACACAAATGTGCAAGCGCCTGTGACAGGCTCTTGGGGCCCAGGGTGCCCCGTCGGACCCGTGGCAGAACTCCTAGGCGCAGCCAGCCGCCCGGGCTCGGCTTCCACTCGGTCTTGGCAAAAATGTCCCTCCGGGCTCCGAACTCCCCAGCGCCCTCCCCCGAGACCAGCTCTATTTAGGGAAGCGGGAGGTTTCGCGGTTCCTACCGTGGCCCAGGCCGGTCCCACCGCCCAGCAGTCCGCTTCTGCCCCCCGGGGCACAGCAAGGAGGGCGTTCCCTCGGGGCTGCGGCCCTTTGAACCCGGGGAGCCCTCGGCTCTCGCCAGGACTCGCGGAGCTCGCTCGGGGCCCGGCTGCGGAGCCGAGTGTGGGTGGCGGGTGGGGTTGAAGGCGAGTGGGGGAGGCAGGAGGGGATGGAGGGGCGGGGGCGGGAGCCGGGCGTTAAGCCTGGAAGCTTGGCTGTTTACCCAAACGATTTTCCTTTCAGACCCGAGACGCCAATGAGACAAGATCAAACTCCCCTTCTCGTAGTGCGTGTGTGTGTGTGGGGTGTGTGTGTGTGTGTGTGTGTGTGTGTGTGTGTGTGTGTGTCCTCTTCCAGGAGGGGTTTTGTGAATGGGGGCTCCAGGACATCGGCTGGGAGGGACCAGAGGCCAGCCCGGGCACCAGCGCCTCCTCCCGGGGACTGGGAGAAGCCGGTCGGAGGGCGCGAGGTCTGAGCGCACCGAAGGGCGCGGCGTCCCAGACACAGTGGTCCTCTGGGAGAGAAGCGAACAACAGGAACACAGGCCACGGAGAGCGAGGGGCCGCGTCCCCAAAGGCCCAGCCAGGAGACACATGGTCGTGTGCGGGAGGGGGAGGGGGAGAATAATATGAATCACATCCTTCTTCCAGTCCCTTAATTTCCGATCCCTCCAAAGCCACTGGTTTCTTCCCGACTCCCTCGCTCGAGATCTATTAGCTGCAAATTAGGCCAAGGTTTTGGCGATTACGGCGCAATTCAGACCGAGTGACACGCGCCGCCTGGCTTGCGCCTGGGTCTCTCTCTTCGCACTGCAAAATGGTTAGAAACGAAGAGAGGATGGGTAGCCTATATTGATAACACATTGGTCATTTTAAAAAGGGCCCCGACCGAAGAATATCCATCAGCCTGGGGGATCTGGGGAAGAGGGAAGAGGAGACGAGCAGGCTGAAGTCTGAGCTATGGCACAGCAGGTGACAATAGTCCTGGGCACGACTCCTGCAGCTGCTCTGGGGACGAACAGGGACTAAAATCTCGTTTAAACAACAACAACAACAGTATTAATATCGTTGATAATAAAAAGAATCAGAAGGCAGCATATTTATTTATTAAGATCATAAATGATTAAAATCTGGTTACATGAACATTGTATGTATAGTTAATGGCACTACGTCCCACAACTCACTGCTCACCGAAGGCCGATTAAAGGCTTAACTAAAGAATTCTTTCTGGAAGAAAAAGGTGTCATTGCGGTGCTCTGACTCAGCCTCCACTGCTTCTTCTGCGTCAGCCTGCCCCTAGGTGCCCCCCACTCTTCCCACACATGCATCCCTTACTGAAGGATTCTCTCTCTCTTTTTTAACTGACCAACCACCATCTCCCTGTCCAGAATATTCTTATTTAGCCAGAATCCCCCTCCTCTGGTGCTGACATGGATGGGGCATATTAGGGACCTGCTAACCCTTCTTCAGGCGTCTGTGTCTTCTGCTCAGGCGTCCCAGGCCTGGAAAACACCCCGAGGGGGGACTCTAGGGGCCTCTGGCTTTCTCCCGCATGTCAAGGGTGGAGGGCTGCAGCTCCAGGGCTCAGAGGGAGCAGAGGCAGCTGATGGGCCTCTGGGTATGAGTGGCGGTGCATAAGGACCTAGCCAAGCATGTTGTCGGCCTGGAATAAATGTGTGTGAGAGGGGAGATGCTCATGGAGGAAACCGGATGTGCCTAAAAATGATTGACACCGCCAATCTCACATTTATTAAGCGCTTACTACGTGCCAGTCACTGTGTCCACATCTCTGGGGCCTCCAAGCCTGAGGACAAACCACTGTGGCCAAGGGTAGGCCTCTGAGCCGGGTGGCTGGGCCAGGGCAGGCAGACAGCCAGATAGGTGTCCTTGTGTGGCTGAGGTCAAGGTTTCCGCTTCCCCGTCCGTCCGAGGGTGGAATCCAGGAGCCAGACCAAGGCCTCCTCCCCACCTGCCCGCGGTCGTCCCCTAACAACCAGTCCGTCCAGTGTTGCCATGAGCTGTGCGGACTTCCAGGCCAGAGGGGAGGTCAACAGGTTCTAGCCACGTTCGCTCTTCTTCGCGCTGAAGTTCTTAAACGAACGTAGACTGGGCCGAGAGGGCCGCGGAGGCCAGGCTCAGGCAGATGGGGAGCGCTCAGTGCGCCGAGGCCAAGCCCACAGCCAGGCCAGGAGCCCTGCGTCCTGTGCCTCCTCCCGCTCAGGTCGCGGCAACGCTGCACCAGGCGAGGTGCGCCTCCCTCGCGGTGCCAGAAGGCGCTTGACTGACTCCCCGGCTTCAGCAGCCGAGAAGGCGGCCCCCGGCTTTCGCGGCCTGGTGCGCACCCAGGGCAGGGGCCAGGCGCGGCACTCAGGCCGCTCTCCCCGCCCCACCCCGCCGGGGTGTTCTAGCCTCCAACTCCAGGCCGCCGGAACGGGAGTTTTGCTCCATTCTCTGACTCTTCCTCCCATCCCCCTAACGCTGGAGGCTGAGACTCGCTGGTGACCCAGTGCCGTGCCCCGTGAGAGTGGAAAAAAGCAGGCGCTGCTCTCTGTCTGGAGACAAAAGGCCTCTGCGTTCAGGCTCCCTCGGGCCTGGCCACTAGGTCTTTCGCACCCGCTTCCTCCTATGCAGAAGAGGCAGGAGCAGGTGAAAGCGGCGATGCAGCGAGGGCTCAGCCAGCGAGTCTTAATTGATCCCAGAAACAGAACACCTCCGAATCCACGGGCATAGCGACCGGGCATCTGCTGCAGAAATACACAGTCTACCCCCAGCACCCCTCAGCAGCCCTCATCCAGCCATCTTCCTATAAAGGGGCCCCTGGTTGCCGGTTTTTTCCTTCTAGTCTGATTGCAAATCACCTGGCAGCTAGAAACCCTCGCCCCCTGATATCGACCTCCAGAGGTTACTCCTTTCCCTAAAAACGACTCTGGCTTGCTTTCTTCTACTAGCCCCACGGGAGAATTCACTGGTTTTTACATTAAAAAACAAAAACAAAAAAACTTTAAACTCTCTCTGGGTGTGAGATGTGGTTGGAACTCTCCGAGTCTCCTGGTTCACCACACTAACTCTCTGCTGCTCCTGAAAAGCTAGTCCTCTGAAGTAGTCTTTTCCTGCAGTCTATCATTTCGGTATTACAAATAACTACCATGGAGCGAGAAATACCCCCGGCTTGAGAATATTGATAGATGATAGTAGCGATATTCACAATCGATCCTCTAATAGGCAGACGTCATAAATCATGTTCAATGCCCTGACAGCAGAGTACTTCACTTAATAATATAATTAAGATTAAAACTCGAGAGGTATTGGAGGCAGCGGGTATTGATAGCTTCAAAAATTACATTCTGGATATGACGATGGCACGGAAAAGGACCTTGGGAAACTATAACCCCACTCCCCAAAAGTGGAGTCTTCTGGCCGCCCCTGTCTTGTGCTGAGCCCGTCCCACTCTCCTGTCCCTGCACACACTCTTTTTCCCCACCAGTAACCCGAATCTCCCATAGGTCTGAGCAGAGAGCAGGCCCACTCTTTCTCAGAAATGCTATCCAGTAGGATAAGAATTAATAGGGTTCGAATGAGTTTGTTGGATTTAGGAACTGTTTAAAAATTCATTCCTTCAGCCTTGAATATTCAGTTTAAAAAAAATGTTCAGGAGAGCAAGGAAATGATGCCGTTTTGTTCTTTCAATACAAATAGGTTCCTGAACAAAGTTTTCAAAATCACATATAAATAACTGAATATATGGAGATATGCCAGTCCACTTCATCCCTGAAACTCAACTGCCTGTACACCTTCCCGGAACCTCTGGCCTCAGGACAAAACCCCAAACTTCACATTAAGAGTAAAAGCAGAGTGGTCAGATCCCATGCAGCAGTGATAGTCTGCTCTTTGCTTCATGAGTAGAACTGATTATAAGTGAGGCTGAAATTATTTCAGAGTGGAATATTAATCAAATCAATCAGAGCTGACAAATGAGAAATATTTGAAAGTCAGTGGTAATTTACAACTTTGTTATTGGTTAAAAATCTCTTGCCTTGTAACAGTAATTAATAATGCTTAGAAAAGAACGATTTGGAAATCCCCTTCTCATTCTTTTTATTTTTCTCTGGCTCTTAAAGAAGGAAAGAGAGAAAGGAAGCAAATGAGTGATCAGTAGAAACAGGAAAAACACTGAGTCGTTTGTGGGGAGAACAAAACTGGAAAATATAAAAGAAAGGGAAAAAAGATTAACCCCATGGGAGGCCATCAGGAAAGAAAGAAAATACAGGAGGAGGGGGAGTAAATCAGAAAATGAATTCTGTAACCATACCCCATGAGCAGGCTGGCTAAAGGTTGAATTTCAAATGGCCCAGAAACCCCATCAAAATGAACAGTGCTGCTAAAATATCTTGAAAGTAGCTCAGCTCTGAATCCAGGCAGAGCTCAGGGCATTGTCTGTTTTGTTGTTGTTAACAATGTATTTCTTTATGGCCCAGGAGCAGCCATGTGCAGGCTCTTGCCCAAATTCAATCCCTGGAGACCAGACTGGCTTTCATGTTTCTGGTGTCAACTCTTCTTTTGGTCATAGCCAATCCCCCCACCCACCCGTCTTACATTGATTATTAGATTGTCTCAGCCCCACCTAAAAAACACACCCAAATAATGACTTGTTGAAGAACTATAAATCTTTTCGGCCTCTGAGTTTGGAAAACCATTTCAGTGAAAAGGCTTTGCTGTGAAATGCTAAAGATATTCCCAACCTTCTGCTCACTGAGGAAGAGCTGCTACTTTTATTTGTTGAGCTTTAATTTGTTGGATGGAGAAATTTTTCAGGTTGGTAAAAAAGGATGGAGGGGAAAAAACAACTTTGGCAAACTTTATCTGGTCTGTATTATAAGCCCCAGTTTTGTCTCACTGAACCCAAGCTGGGTCTACAAAAAGTAGCTAGAGATTGAGATTTATTGGTCTCTAAATGAAAAGATTCATTTGATATAAGAGGTTAACTCAAAGTTCCTACACCGTGACTAGCTTCGGCAAATGCCTTTGTTGGGTTAGCACAAAAGCAGTTCAAAGAAATCTTAAAAACACACCGAGATATAGACACACAAACACATTCTCCCACTTAAGCCACAAATGCAATTCTCTTTTCTTTGTCATTTTTTTCTGTCATTACAAACTTCCAACTTCTTTCTAAATGGCTGGGATGGTCTCCCCCAACCCATCAAACTTTGCCATTTTGTATCTTTTGCTTTTGCTAGAACTCAATGAAAGAATGAGGGGGTATGAGAAAGTAAAAGGGGGGAAGTGAACTAATTTGGATAAAGCAGAACACTTTGTAAATGAGGTGCATTGAGGATAGAGAAATACAGATGGAGGAGAGGGGCTCTAGGATTAAAAATAGGCATACTGGTTGGAAACTGATGAAATGGGTTTTCAGCGATCAGTCTATGGATTCAACAGGAACCTGGCAGAATGTAAGGTTGTGATGAGGAGACCGTGAGTGAGAGTGAATTCGTCAGAAAGAGTGAGAAGGGAGAAAACAGCAGCAAGGACCTGAGATCCCTTGCAAGGAGCAGACTATGGAGATGCTAATGAGGGAAAATTAACCTTTGGGTTGGGTCTGTGACATGGGCCTTCCACTGAATGAATGATCCAGGGGCTGCCAGCAGCTTCCCTCTGCACCAGCGAAATGAGATAATCGCTCTGAAACCTCCCAACCTTGGTGCGAGCAAGCTCTGAGACTGTTGTGGAGAGCAGAATGTAACTAACAGCTCCTTCCAAACAGACAAACAAATAGCAACTAGGACCACAACCAGGCGTCAGAGCACACCTGTAGTTGTGGGTACATTTGTTCAACTCCAGAGCCCCTCTAGGCTGGCACATTGAAGGAAGGGAGGAGCAGGTATGGAAGATGAAAAAATATCTTCATCTCTGTTTGTTCCAGTCTGTCGCCAAAGGCCCTGGATAACCGGGCCTCAGTGAGGCAACATAAGGGATAAATGGATTTTATCTCCAGGAGCGTGGCCACTGGGCCAGGGGATTATTGCTTAGCCAGAGAAAATGTAGTGGGGAGGGGAATAAAGAAAAGAGAGAAGTTGAGGAGGACAGACACAAAAACAAACAAACAAAAAAGAAATTCAAAGGGAAATTCTGAAAGTGGTTTCCTGTCACATACACTGAGACATTAAAACACACACACACACACACACACACACGGATTTTATTAAACAAACAAGTCAACAACCAAACGCACATCAAAACCACATTTGCTCCTGCTGTCATAGGAAAAGAGGGTCTGGAATGATTGTAGGGTTCTGGTAGGAACCCTTCTGACCTTTACTACTATCAGTACCTCCCCACCCCCTCATCCCCCGCCCCAGCATTTTCATAAACGCTCTGAAGTCCCCGCTGGAGAAGGGGCCGCACTAGAGGCTGCAAGCAAGGGGAGGACTCCCTGTTGGAGGCGAAGGGGTCATGTTTCCAAGTAGAGACATCAGCAAACCACAGTCTTAGTGACAGTGACAGCGCAAAATTATGTTTAATGTTGCAAGGGGGAAAGGGGAAATATAAAATTAGCGCAAAGAAAATGTTTCCCAGACCTTCCTCACAATTAGGGCATATGGATGGGCACAACGGCGGGGTCGACAGTGGGGAGGCTGGGGCCTAGCAGGGCGACCGTATTGGGTGGAGGCAAAGACCGGAGTCCTCACTCCCCAGGAGGAAAAGGAAAGCTTCTGGAGAGAGATTTAATGACACTCCGCCCAATCACTTCACTGGGTTCGGAACCTTTTCTGCAGAAGGGGGTATGTTCTAGATTTCCCATCCTGGCGGAGATGACAGTTCAACGACCGGCCTACTCAGTCCCAAAGCCACAGGGCGTTTTAATTAGTGATGAGGCTGGTGAAGGGGCTGGCGGAGCCTGGAAGGCGGAGAAGGAAATGCGGAGGGGGAGATGCACAGCCCCAGACCCCTCCCCCTCCTCGCCGGAGCCTCGGGAGCTGTAGGGAGAAGATGCTGAAGCGAAGTAAGAATTACTTAATAAATTAGCTGCCCCTCTTTAGAACTTGCTGTCAGCCCCGCCTCGGCAGCCGCACGTAGGCGAGCGAGACCCCATTGCCTTCTCACTACGCCCCTGGAGCTCCATAGGTGCACCCCCACCCCCAACCAGGGCCTTGGACAGGCAGACAGCCGACAGCCCAAGGGATTGGCCCAGAGAGGGCCAGAGAGGTGGGAACGGTGGCATTTTCAAGGAGGAAGCAGTTTCTGTTCAGTGCGGGAGATTATTTCCTAAGCTGCTTATTTAAAGAGACAGAGATGAGAGAGAGAGAAAGGTTGATTCCCTTCTTGTTGTGGTTATAAAAAATTTAATTTTGCCTTTGTCTAGAAACCACTGTATTATTGTGATTATTAAACAACATAGTTTCCCTTCTTACTGCCAGGCAAGGGGAGGGGGAAGAAAGAGAGAGGATAAGGAACATTTTAAAAATAATACATATTACAAATAAATGCATTCTTAAAAACTAAACCAGGCAGATAAAGGCAGATGAGAAACTGCAATGAGAGAAAGGGTGGGGGGGGGGGGAGAGGGGGGAAGAAAATAGTTTGATTATTTAAAGGCTAATCTATGCAGAAGAATCAGAAAAAAGAAACTTGGGAAAATAAGGCAGCTGCTATGTCCTGCGTGATAGCTACACGACTTGAAAAAAAAAATAGGAAAAGAAGCTATTCTTAGGTATAGCCAGGGTTGTAGTTTTATACTTTGATTTTAGCAACAAGTATCAAAAGATCTAAACTAATTGATTGCTGAGTTCCTTGGCCCTTTTCCAAAGAGCAATATAGATTTAATTGTATGTTGCTTAAAACTCCATTTCTCAAACAGTGTGAAGCATGTAATAAAAGTCATAAACCGTATCGGAGATTTTTTTCCCCCACAAGCATAAATACCCAACTGACACTTGGAAATCTTAGCTAATACTCCTAATGGGTTAAAACAAAACAACAACAAAAAAGGCATCTGTGAGGGGTAGCCACATAATAAAATCCAAACTGTTAATCCATTTTAACTCATTCAAAAGAACCTGCGGTTGCGGATGGGTGTTTTGCAGAGGCGGGGTTGGGGTGAAGGGACCCCACATCAGACACCTGATTTGCTCAAATTCGGTCCATCTAAACCACTCTCCTCTAAAGGAAAGAAGTCTGGCCTACAAAAAGACACCAGAAATATCTCCACCAGAGAAAATGGATCTGAAAGTTGCAGCCGAACTGCCTGGTCAGAACTCTCTCTGACCAAGAGACAGGGAAGCCACTCCGCGGCTTTCGCTCTCCGCTGCCCCTAGCCTGGCATCCCCCAAGGAAAGAGACCGGCCTGGAGACGCCGCGGGAGCGCTCCAAAGCGGCGCGGCAAAATCCACCCCTCTCCTCCTCCTAGGCAGCTCTCCCTTTCCCATTGTCCTCCGTTATCCCTGACCCCCAGTTGCTGTTGGGGTCCAAAACCACCCGCGGCTCTCCCTCGGCCAGCTGTATCCTGGAGTAGCGAAGAGTCCCAGCCACGCCTGCGATTTGGTCGGAGATCTGCCGCTGCAGCCAAGTTCGCGGCCGCCATCAAGCTGGCGGCTGCGCGCGTCTCGGGCCTTGCCCTGGCGTGGCCACGCGGGCCGGCTGCAGGCGGAGATCTGTAAAAATCCACGTGAGCCGCCCCCTCCTCCTGCTGCCCGCGGCCCCTGACACTGCAGCATTGAAGCCTGCCCGGAGGTCCCCGAGGTCTCCGAGTGTGACAGTACTCAGCATAGCGGGTAGATGGCACAATTTTCTAACATTTAGAGAGAGGAACCCACGCTGGGAGCAATAAGTCCATTTAAAAGCCCTTTATTTAAAAGGAACAAAGATAACTGACAAGCGAAGTACAGAGACATCTCAATGAAATTTCCAAAGAAGAAAGAGAAATCAGAGGCTAAAGCAAATGCGAACTGGGCTTGATGGAACAGGCCAGCACTTTCCTCCCCCTCAAAAGGAGAGCAGATAAAAGACAAAAAGAAAGAGGTGGTGGTCATTGGGTCTGTGCGGTAAGGATCACAGCCCAAACCAAATTCTAAAAGTCCACAGCCACTGAACTTTAAAATGGCCGGGTGGTCTCGGTGGGGGAAGGTGAAGGAGAAGCCAGATCAGTTTGGGGGAAAGAGATGTGGAAGTTTTGCCCCTGCCTTGGATGCTTTTCCCCAACCTTTGATAACAGGCGTCTCTGCTTTGGCTTGGGGTCTGGGGAGCCCCAGGAGGATGGGCAGGCAAGGCAGTCGCTCTGGGCACACCTGAGCCCTTCCAAGGGGCTGGGCACCAGAGGCTTCTGTCCTACAGCCACCTTTCCTACAATGGGGCCCAGGGCTGGGCCGAGTCAGCCACGATCCCAGACACTAGGGTTTGGTCAAAAGCAGGGCACTTAAGCTCACACTCAGAGACTTGGGTACAATTGTGCCCTTTCCAAACTAAGAAGGGCACGACGGCACCCACTGATGTCTCCTGGCAACGCCAAGACAGCCCACACTTCATCTTGTGCTCTGGCACTGCCGCCACCCTCTCCCTCCCCACCAAACCTACACACCACATCGATCCCCCTTGCCAGGAGAGCCTCGGGCTGAGAGGAGAAAACGGAGAAGGGGGCGAGAGGCCAAGGGATCCGTGAGGCCACCCCATCCGGGCCGGCCTCTGGCCCCGAGCGACCCTGGCCAACCAGGACCAGCGGTGGGAAGGGGCACGGCAGCTATCATCCGCAGGGGGTCAAATGATTGCATTTGGGTGGGTGCTCGCCGACATATTTGCTGAGTAAACCTCCCTCGCTGGGCTGAAGGCGAATCCCCGTTGATAAATCCATCATTACCGTTCGGATTCAGGGAGGCAGCCGCGCCACTAAATTCATCTTACATTTGTAGCGCTTTAATAGACATTTATTAAATGCTTTTAGAGAGAGGCATGGGGCGCGTGATTACATCCTAGTTATAGACAGAACATAAAGACCCACGTTAACACCCATTTGCAGGAAGGAAGGAAAAGGTGGGGAGGGGGTGGTAAGGCAGAGAGATGAAGCGAGGAGAGGCAAGGAGAGACGGGGCGGGCAGGGGCACGGTGTCTAGGCGTTATTAACGAGGGCTGCCTGGCGGGAGCAAGGCTAGAGCCTCGGGAAGTGGCAGGCTGCGGAGAGGAGTACTCGCTCCCCTCGAAGTTCCTGGGGCTTCCCTTCCCTTGCCTCCCACCCACAATCCCCGCGTGGTGGGCTTGTATTCTCTCTGCCAGGGAACAAGGGACGCCGCACTGCCTCCGCCGACCCTTCTGTCCCTCCAACCCCCACTGCTTCTTCACTTTATTCCAGGCCTCTCCAACTTCAACCCTTTGGAGTAGCCAAACCAGAAAGAGAAGGAAGGGAGTCCCCGCATGACGAGGACCCCAAGAAATCCTTTAAAACATCCTCTTCACCCCACCTCGCCCCCAACCCAGATAGCAACAGAGCTGGGCCAGGCTCCTGCAGCACAAAGCAGACGCCCAGGCCACCGGGCGGAGTAGATCTGCTTGCTCAGAGGGCTCCTTGGCCTGGCAGTCTTTGCGGAAGGACCCCCTGCTCTGCGCCAGGAGGAAGCCATGCCACTTTCGCGCCTTCCATCATCTCGTGCCTGGGAACTTGCCCTGGACTTGCCCCGCGCCCCCCGACCTCATCCTCAGGGAGCTGGTCCCGTAGGGATGCCTGGGCCTCCAAAGGGCCTAACGCCTTCCTGAGGGCCCCATTAGCTTCGCCTAAAAGCCCAGTCCCCGAGGTCTGCCGGCTCTGCGCGCGCTCTCACGCGCCCTCGCTCCCCCGGGACGCAGCCACCGACCCGGGCCGGGACAGCAGCCGGCAGGACTCCGGGCCCTCCCTGGCTCTTGGTAAAGAACACTTCCGCTATCTCAAAGTTGCCATAAGAAAATAAATACAAGTGACATTGTACTGGGCCAAAGCTCATTAGTTCGTTGTCCAGGCCTAATAAAGGAACAGAAGCGCAAATTATAGAGTTCAGCTTCAACACACGCTCTGTCACCCGAGATCAGCGCACCGCGAGCCTGATTCCAATTGCTCCGAACTTGCTGCGCAGTTCGCCCCCCACCCCCTCCTCTCAAGCAGGAGGTTGGGTGGAAAAATATAGTTCCAAAGGGGGTAATGATCAAGCTTTTCCTCTCGGAAGCCTGCGCCACCTCATTTCCCATCAGTAATCCCAATAAAATTAACGTCGTGGCTGCAATTGAAAAGAGGAGGGCCCGCAACACTCCTGAAATAACACACTCTCCCCAGCAAAAGGTAAAAAGCAAAACGGCCCTTTGTTCAGCTAATTAACGAAGGCCCAACTCCGAAAGCAGATGTGTTTGCTTAGCTAATCACAAGCATGTTTCTTTCAAGGAACGTCATTTCGAGGGGGCCGCTCCGGGGGAGATGGGAGAGAGGGACACCACCCCCCCAGGCCCATTCTGCCTCGGGTCTCTCACCCCGGTCTAAGATCCAGAGGCTGAATCCAGGCAGCCCGTCTTTCACACCTTTCTTCCCCTCAGCCCTACCCCAGAGGCCCCATAGGCAGAGACTTCAGCGCTAGCCCCAAGGCCAAACCTGCAAGACACGAGGGGGAGAAAAATAAAAGTTTTAATGACACAGATGCCATATTAAATGAGGCAGTTTTACAATTCACTTTGAATAGGACGCTAACTTATTACAAGTGTGTTATCAGAAGGACGATAAGATTTATAACTCCAAGAGTCAGCTTTGCGCCTTAATGACAATGGATGTTAAGAGGAGGAAATCTGTTCTCTATTAGAGGAGAGGAGAATCCCTTCCCGGGTTTGGGGGCATTTACAGAGGCCTCCAGGACAGATACCAAGCCCTTTGTGTCTCTATATGAAAGATTCTCCCTTTCCCCTTTGACTATTAAATAGGGTCTCCTTGTTGGGTTAGCACCTTGCTCAGCTTTTTACCGTGTGGTTGGGATAGAAAAAACAGAAGGAAAACGAGATAGAATTGGGGATGCAGATAGAGGTGGGGTGGGGAGCACTTCTTAGCCCTCTGGTTCCTCCAGTAGAACTATTTCCCGGTCTTTCTTTACCATACAAAAGATAGCTTTCCCCTAAACCAACACAGTAAGCAAACTTTAAAAAACTGGGGTCCTATTACAAACCAACGCCCAGCACTAACTGCTTTAAAATTACTGCATAATTAGATTTAGTTGAATTTCACCATTAATTAGGCAGCCGCACTGCAGGGAGCCTTTGAAATCTGAGAAAATGGGAAAAATCATCTGAAGCACGTTTTTTAAGCCCAACTTCAATAAATCTTGACTAGGCCTGGAATTCAGAGAGTATCCCAGGCGGCTGAGGGAGAGGGTTGTCCAGGCTGGGGCTGGGGATGGAGCTGGACGTAGCGGGGCGATATCCCATCCGCCCGAGAACGGGGCCTGGGCCCGGATCCACTATCTCTGCAGAGGCCCTCAGAAGACCCTCTCTAGGAGGCCAGGTCTGTCCCACGGCCGCCCTTGCCCACTCTCAAACCTATTAGAGAAAGAGGGTCCTCCGCTGCAGTCGCTCTCCTGCCAGGGGCACAGTCCACGCGGGCTCACACATTTCTAGGGTCTGCGACCACCCGCCTGGAACCGGACCTCAGCCCCTGCTAGACCCTCCCACCCCGCAATCAACCCTCCGCCTGGAAAGCCACCTTTCCCAGAACTTGGACGTGCAAGCAGCAAGTTCTGCCCAAGTCCAGCGGGGATCGCATTCCGCCCTCCCCACCGCGCCCCAGCTCCGCTCCGGCCCGCGCAAACCCCGGCGCAGCCCCTGCATTAATGAGCGCGAGAACTGACCGAGGTCTGTAAAGACCGTCCTCTTCCCATCCCCCTATACCATTCAAACATTTAAGATCATTTGCGGATACAGACTTTTTATTTTTCTAATTTGGTTCTTGGAAGGAGAGGAGACAGGAAATCAACTCTCCTGAATATGGGAGGGGGAGGGGAGAGGGTACAGCGTTACCAATATTTTCCTTACGAATTCTGTTGCTTTAATTAAAGAATCGAGGACCGGACTCACTTGCCAGCAAGAGTTTAAAAAAGGGTTTTCTGCCTGCAGACGGAATGGCCTTTAGCGCCCCCAGCCCTCCTTTTTTTCTTTTTGGTAACCAATGTGTTTTCTATTACCCGGCCCTGCCGTGCCTGGCAGCCCGGCGCTCGCGGTGCAGTGGGAGACGCCATGTTGGCTCAGCTCATAGGACCAAGTCAAAAGCGAGCTTCGAGGCAGAGTTTCACACGCTCGAGCTCCCCCTGACCGCCCCCCGCCCCCGCCCCCGCCCCCCCCGCCTGTCGCCGCTTAATGCACATCCCAGGAGTGCAGCTCCGCGCGCCCGGCACCCCGGACTTTCCCGGGGCGCTGGCGGAATTCTGCCTCACGTAAGTGGGGGCGGGGGCTGGGGGGCAGGCACTTTCCCGCAGCAGCTGCCAACTACAGGCCCCCGTCCCTGCAGCCGGCTAGATGCTAACCCAGCCGTCTCCGCGGAACCAGCCTCGGACGTCGCCCGCTAACTTTGAGCCCCAGCTCCTCGCGGCCCAGGGAGAGCTAATGGTGAGAGGCCGAGGCAAGGCGACCGCGAGCCGAGCGAGCAGGCTGGAATCCCCCCCCCCCCGGGCTCAATCTTCCCCCAGGTTTGTTTGAAAGTGGCGAGAAGCGGCGAGCGCCCCTCTCTCTCCTTGCACTATTGTTGCATTTCGCGTCTAACTGGGTTCTCTCACACCCCCGAGCGCCACGAGGAGGAGGGGGAGCGGGGTTGGGAAAAGAAATAAAGCGAGCTCAGATCAGATGAAAAAAAAAAAAAAAAAACCCAGCAAGGAAAAAGAGACACTTAAAGGGAAAGAGTCGCCATGTTTAGCAGCTTTTTTAAAGATCTCGTCAATTTCACACAGAACGCGCTCGCTGGGTCCCAGCCCTCGTCTTTTGTCCAATTCAGTCGCAGCAAAGATCTTTTGTTCTAACTCAGCGTGAAAAGAAAAACTTTCTTTAAATGCAATAAACTTAAACCGAACTCAAGACTCTAAACAGATCCTCCTCCGGCCACTCTAAACATATACAAGGGGGTTTGTTTTAACCGGTTGAAAAATTTTGGGTCCTGTTTTTCTGCCTCGCAGACCCCAAGCTCATTGCTGAAACTTAAGAGTGCGAGAGAGATTTCCAACGTCTAGAACACATGCTTAAAGCATAATAAAACAGGGATTGTCTTTTGCTTTGAAAATCATAAATTATAATTTAATGCCAATAATAATTTACAACAAATGGCTGTTTACAATAAACTAACACAAAACAAACAAGGAAAAGGGCCTGTGTTTTACTTATTAGAGAAACTTCACATACTCACATGGATAGCACTTGCAAGAGGAAGAAAATAAACAACCGACAAAACCTCGAACTAAAGGTCAGCAATACTGTGCCGTAAGAACATACTTGTATTTATATATGTATATATCTACAGAAATAAGTGAGAGTCAGATGGAGAACTCTGCACAAATCAGATTTTACTGGTCTGCATGTATTGACTGGATCTGAATATTAACGTTTAATACACTTTACAAAATGATCCCTTTTCTTTCACCTCCCTCACTAGTCCTCCCCCCCCCCCCACCACTTAGAATTAAACCACAACATGGTGAAGTACTGGCGGTGGGGGGGTGGGTTGGAAACCTTGAAGAAGAACAAAATTGCAAGCTCCCAGCACTGAGCTTCCTCCAAACCAGGAAAAGAGAAAGAGGAAAAATGAAAAAAGACTCCAAAAGAAATAGTTACTGCTTCCAAATCAGCACACCCTGTAAAGTTTCCCTCCTTCCTTCTTTCTTTTTCTCTGTCCTGCTTTCTCTTCCTTAATTTGGCTTCTAAGGACAAAGGATCCCAAGAGCAATACAGATTGTAGCCACACAATCTAAAATGTCAAAATGTCGATGTGTTTTTATGTACATAACTCCAATGGAAAAGATTCCCTTGACCCTGTGGTCATGCTCTCACAGACTGAAGGTAAAGGGGGGAGGGGACAGGGAAACAAACTGCAAGTTATCATATATACATTAAAAATAGACCTTTCAGTCTTATAACCTGTGTCACTGAATTTGAAACTCTCTCAACAACCACGCTAGAGTAGAATCACAGGATATTTTTAAAAATCACACCTACTTAAGGAAAAACTCATTGCAAACAACTGTCCTCTAGTTACAATGCTGTGATTAGCTTGCTTGAACGATCTTCTGAGTAACTGTCAGAAATGTACAAAAGAGTATTTTTTTCTGATCATAAAATAGATACTGATCTCAAGATTTCTAATACTTTTTCACAATACGTTCCCTAAGCAGGCACTTAAATGTGACAAATATAAGGGCCTTTTTTTTTTTTTCCTGGAAAATCCATTTTTAATTAAAAGGAGGATTAGGTGAATGGGGGTGGTTTACTATATCAGTATGGCACTTCCTAAACCATAGATAAACCATTAACTTCAGCTCCCCCCCCAACACACACACACCCAAATTAAACAGGCAAATACAGTAGTCCACCTTTGAACAAACTGACTGAGGGGAGTAAACAAATGCCCCCCCCACCACCCCCCACCCGGCCAGCTAAGCGAGAGCTTACAGGGGCTCTTCTAGATGTAAAGACAGTGAGTGGGGACAGCCAGGTTTCAGATATCAAATAATATTTTAATTTCTGAATACTTTCAATTTTCCTTGGAATATAACACACAAAGACTCGACCAAACAGTTCAGTTATTATAACTTTTACAGTATACAGAAATGTTGCACTTAAAAAAAAAAACCTTCAGTTTTTTTAAAACACAAACTGTAAACTCTAAGATACTGAATCAATCACGTTACCTATAAGTGCCAACAGTGTTATTTTTGTCATGCTGATTTCAATGGTATTTTTTAAAAAGGGAAAATATCAACAATTATAATACAAAGGGTTTGCAAATATACAAACAGATATAGGATTTTCATAACAATTCAAGAACTAAGCGGGACCCAATTCAAATTACAAAAGTTCACTTTTTATTCAAAACCTCAGCATGTGTCTTGGACACATTCCTTGGCTGCCAATAAATTCCACAGTTCATTCTCTTTCTTAAAATATTTTTTAAAAGCTAGGTTTGTCATGGTGTCTTTTGGGGCGGGGCAGGGTGGGGGAAGTTAAGTGTTATATGTGGTTCCTCCAGTTCTCTAATTAGAGTGCTCAACTTCACCTAAAAATTTTGGTCACCACTTGTAAGTGCGTTTCCATCATCTTTGAGTTGCCTTTTAAAGTTTTATGTCTTCCTATGATATTTTCATGGACTCAGTTTTAATTCTTGCAGAACATATATTTTAATGATACACAGTTTTGAAGAAGCCAAGATTATATCAAAACTTATTATAGACCACAGAATAAACTGGTTTGGAACCAGAAAAGTACAAAAAAGAACAGCTAGAGGTACATAGACACAGGACAATTAATAATTTGGAAAAAAAAAAAGACTTACTTTCTCCATTCTGCTAATTGTCTCCCAATCTCCTTAAATGCACTTTTAGCAATATTTTTCAAAAATTTACCAAAAAAAGAAAAAGACTAATTTCCTTTTTATACAAAAATGATAAGTAGCAAGTTGTTCTGACCGACACAGGAGTTTTTTTTTTTTAATGCATTCTGTAAAAGTTCATTTGACAGTCTTTTTTTTTTTTTTGAAATTCACAGTCCATTAAATTCTTCCCCTCTCTTCTTTTAGCAAACTTGTAACATCCTTTTATATCCTTTCTTAACAGAAGGAAATTAAGCAAACAAACCAGTCTTTTGCCTTTTCTTTCTCTGTTTCACTCCCCCTTCTTATTTTATTTATTTATTGAATTGCCATATACGGCCAGTTAAAACTGCTGCCGGACAGTAACATATCCCGGATGAGGGTTTCGATGGGGGTTTTACCTACCAAACGGACGAAAAACAATTGCTCTATGACTGAGGAGGAGACGGTGCGGAGGGAAGGGAGGCGAAGCAAAAGCTTTCCGAATCTCGTCGGCTGGTTGGGGTACTGGCTCCTAACGTATTCTTCCAAAGCACACTGAGACTTTTCCTGCAAGCTTTCCACATGGGCTACATCAGAGAGACCACAGGCATCTGGAAGAAAGTTTAAAAACAGAAGAAGAAGAAGAAGAATTCAGTCATCAGATTAAGAGGTTTGAATTGGGTCACATGAGGTGTGTGCACAGAGCTCTGTCAAACTGCCCCAACCGGAGTTGGAGCAAATGTCTATGTACTGAAAACTTAAGGGGGAGGGGGAGGGGGAGGGGGAGGAGGAGGGGGAGGCGGGGTGGGGGAAGAAAGAGCAAGAGATGGTCCTGAAGAAGTGTTTGCTTTAAAATAAAACATAGCTCAGTGTGCTACAGGCTTTCACTGCCCGAGTCCTTAGCCTGGGTCATTGAGAGGCCCAAGCCAAAGTGCGTTGGGTCTATCTGGCCCAAGTCAGTAAACAGAAGAAACCAAAACTACCAGCACTCTTTCCCCTCCTCCTCTGTAAATAATAGTTTGGCTTATAATTATATAGGGGTTGGTGGGGGTTGGGGGTGGACAACCTGGCCCAGTACCGAGTAATGGCGTCCACGATCCAGCCTCAGATTCCCCCCAAAGAGGGCGACTCATTTTTCTCCAGTCTTTGAAACTGATTTAAGTGGCCCTTTAAAACTGATCTTGTCAGTTTAGCCTATTGAAGGGCAGCCATGCAAACCGTGATCTCTCTGTTCATTTGAGCTGTTTCTTTTCCCCCCCTTTCTTCTCTCTCCTTTTTTCTCCCACCCCCCTTTATTTTTTAAAACCCAGGTCCCTCCGAGAAGCATCCCCCCTCCCTGTTATCTTCAGGAAAACACTTTTCTTTTTTGATACGTGAAAATACAATAAGTGCCTTTGAAATGAGAAGCTTCTTGGTAAAGGCGGTTCAGGTTGTGACCTGACCTTTCAGGGCTCCCCAGACAAGACTGGGGTTAACACATGCATATTGTGAATCATTAAAACAGATATTCGAAAATCACCACCACCACCTCCACCCCAAGAACCAGAACACACATGAAACCTCCTCATATGTATATCTAGGACTCTGCATGTCTACAGAACGTAGAGGTGTCTGTGGACAGGAACTAAAAGATCTGTTTGCATAGGACTCCTTCCCTCGGCATCCTCGGAACTGTGTGTCTCCCTCTCCCTCTGAATCAGATAACAGGAACCTTTATCTCTTTGTGAGGCGACTGGCATTCTCCACACAGGCCTCCACGTTTTGCAAATAGTCATAAATTAAACTGTTAATGACAGTATCAGGCATTTTTTTTTTTTTCCTTGAAAGACCAAGGGTAAGGCTAAGAGCTAGCAATGATATCAAGAAATTAACAACTACTTCCATCGTCCAAGAAGGTGGGCTGGGTGTTGGGTTGTGGGACGGGGGTGAAGGTGGCTATGAGGTAGGGAAATATCTTGTCTGTATATCTGCAGCAGGCAAATGTTCTAGATATGAGGGGCACTCGAGGAAAATAATCCCTATCCAAACCTCTGCAAACAGCTTCCCTGCCCAGACACTGGCCTTTAATTGATTACCTAAGGACTTCCAAAGGCAGAATTTGGGGTGGCTGTGCGGGGAGGTTTTATGTGGAAAGCAGCAATGTACAAGACAGCAGTTTGAGGACTAAGAACCTGCAAGCTGTTCAGCTAATGACTTAGTTCCCCAGACTTCTTTCAAACAATAAGGAAGAGATTGTGGACCTCCTTTATGTTTGCCACATAAACTACACATCTTTCCTCGTTTCCTGTTACAAGCTTAAAAAATTGTAGTGGATGACTAGGTTCCAAGCCCTGCTAACGTCCAAATGTTTGTTATTCTTAATCGGGAACCCCTTTCCCCTCTCAGCCATGACAAAAGGATCAGCTGACAACTTAGTACAAGAATGTGAAAGGGGGTTGGTGATTTCCATCCACCTGGGCTATGCTGAACTCAGCCTGGAGGCAGCCAAAAAGCTCAGGTGTGGCCCAAAATGGAAAGCCAGACATTTTCAAAAATCATTTTGCCTCAAGAGTTAATTAATATCAGATCTATTACTCACACAGGTTAAACTACATGCAAACTAATTAGATTGCATAATGCAGTCAATGATGGTTTTATATCTCTAGCAACATCCATATCCAGCCCAAGTTGGCATACACTTTGGGTTGTTTGAAAATTGCCTTAAGTGTTTGCTTGGGCAGGGAAAGCAAGAGGCCAGAGTCTTCAACCTCCTGCAGACATTCTGATGAGTTATGAGGGTCCCTTTCCTCCTCTTACCCCATCCTGACAGATCTTTTCCCCTCTCCTGGCAGTCTGCATTATTCCAATAAGAATATGATTTTGAAAATTGCTGCCCTCAGGTTGGATTTGCCTGGAGCTCCAACTCCTACTGAGTTAGCAGGTAAACTTTTCCCTGCAGGGGCAAACTTTTCCCTGCAGAGACAACGTCAGGGCTGCTCCACTGCCCAGAGGCATCTACTGGAGACCCAGCCAGGGCGCTAGAGAAAACCGAGAGCTTGAGGAGATTCCCTGGGGCCCAGCAGGCCCAGGGGGCCTGGGCTCAGGAAAGGGAGCAGGAGAGGGCATCCCAATCTGGATACTGCAGGTGGGAGAAACAGGCAGCAGAGGCTGCCCTATGGCCCATGTGGGGAATCTATCTGAAGCATCCTTCCTGCAGTCCAGCCTTCCTCTCCTCTCCCCAGGACAGGCCTGGTAGTGCCCAGCAGCTATACAAAGTTCTCACTTCAAGTTGCACTCAACAGTTTGGCCTTTCAAGGAGCAGACTGGGTTTGCCCTGGGGACTCCCAAGTTCTCTGGTCCCCAACTCTGGGCTAGGAGCCCGTGGGCACGAGAAGACAGGGCTCCTTCCTACCTGAGGTGAACAGGACTATGGCCTTGAGGCAGCTGTACTCGGCTGAGTCAACGTGCAGCGCCTTGAGCTTCTCCACTTGCTCTTGGAAGATCCGTATGTGGTCCATAAAGGCGACCACCCGGTCGGCAGACATGGGCGAAGCATGCAGGCCGGCGGCGGCCAGGAGCGGGGCGACGTGGAGGGGCATGGAGCACTGCGCCGCATTCAACACAAACAGCTCGCTCCAGGTGAGGCGAAGCAGGGCCACCTGGTCCGTGATCTGCAGGTCGGGGAAGAAGGGGATGTTCCGGGCCCACTCGACGGCGCTGAAGAGCATCCTCGCGGCCAGTTCGCAAATGTTCTCGATACCCATGATGTTGTTGGGCTGCATGCATTGGCTGCCGAAGCGCGACGTGGGATAGGGCTCGGCGCGCAACAGCAGGGAAATATATCCGGACAGGTACGAGTGGCAGTTGAGGGGATCCCCGTTGGTCAGCGCGAACTGCCCGTGGGTCGGCTGGGTCGGCGGCATCCTGCCCCTCTGCACCGCTGCGGGGAGGAAAGGAGACACTCCACAGTTAATGACCAGCCTCAGTCTCCAGGTTCCCCGGCGGGGTCTGCCCCAGCCCGACCCCCACCTGACCCAGGCCCTGAGCAGCGCAAGAACCTGGCAGGCCTGCCACAGAGCTGGAGTCGCCAGGCTCTTGGCACCATTCCTTTCAAACCACCACCCAGGCGAGCTCTGAGGGCCAGAGGGGCACACTTGCCTCCGAGGCCCGCTCGCGGCTGGTCCGCCGAGGACCCAGAATTGGCCACCTTGCCTCGGGGTCCCCGGCGCTGTGGGCGGGATGTAGCATTCTGAGGGCATCTTTCTTCTTTGCTGCTAAACAGCTGATATTTCTTATTGATTGGAGGAGAGGGAGCGGGAGGGGCGAGTCTGGGGGGAGGGTGAGACGCTTTTGCAAAAGGCACGAGGGTTCACCCCAGACGGCCTGTGGCCACTCCGGAACGACTCTCCCACAAACCCCGAAGCCCCAGCCCCAGCCCAGCGGGGAACCCCCAGTGAGAGACAAGCAGAGAGCGGAGGTCTGGCGTCTGTCTAATCAGTGTGCTCGGAGAAAGAGACGGAGGGAGAGGGCGGAGAGAGAGAGGCCGGCTAAGGAGAGAGGAAGCCGGGAGAGGCAGGGAGCAGGCGGCCGGCACTAGCGGAGCCTGGGCAGGGCCTGTAAGGGCCGGGGAAAGCCGGCGAGGCTCGGGCTCAGGCTGTTATCTGACTCCGGACCGGGAGAGTCGCTCTCGCAGAAACACAAAGAAACCCCGGCGTTGGCTCGCCCCAACCCGGAGCCCGCGCCCCGCGCCGAGCGCGCCATTGGCAAAGCACGGCTCGCGGCGCTCGGCGAATTTTATATCACAAAGACCCAACTCGCGCAGAGCGAAAGCAGCCACCCAGGGCCCCTCGCCCACCCTTTCCTACTTCCTATCGCGCTCTCTTCGTTTCAAAAGTGAAAGGAAAAAAGAAAGCAAAGGTATTTTTTTTTTTTTTTAGCAGAATGTTAATCCACGGAGGGTCACATGAGCGCTGCCCGGGCGGCAGCGTTAATACGGCGAAGTGCATAAAATTGCCATTTGTAATTTGAACCTCCTGTACAAAAGTACAATCTCAGTTTTTTTTTTTTTTTTTGAGAGGGTGGGGGCTGGGGAAAGGGGTGAGGGGGAGGGACATGTTGAACATGCAGGAAAAACAAGGGCAGAGAGAGAAGTAAACTAGGCTTTAAAACAACAACAACAACAAACACCCCATCCCTTGCAGAAAGGCAGACTCCAGTGAACTCACAATCAATGCAAAGGAAATGGAAACAGCCCAAAGAGAGAGTAAAGAAGGAAATCAATCGGCCAAAGCATGCGGATTTGGGGTCTGGGTTCCAATGCAGAACTCGCTTCTAGTATAAAACCCTTTTCCGCTGCAATACGAAGAGAAGAGCTTGGGGCTTCTTGTCCTTACCCAGAGCAGGCTAGCCAAACGTACCCAGGACCCCGGGACCCAGGACGAGGGAAGGAGAAATGAGAGGCCGATACCTTCCCGTCTCATGCCCACTTTGAGGCACTTTTTGAGGCGGCAGTACTGGCACTGGTTGCGATGGTGCTGGTCGATGGGACAGTTCCGGTTGGCGCGGCACGTGTAGCTCAGGTTCCTCCGCACGCTGCGCTTGAAGAAGCTCTTGCAGCCTTCGCACGTGAACTGGCCGTAGTGCTTGCCGCTCGACTTGTCCCCGCACACCACGCACTCGATGTGTTGCTGCTGCTGCTGCTTGTCGCTACCCGGGCCGCCAGGGCCGCCCTGGCCACTGGCCGCCGTCTGGGCTGGCGTGCTGGCTGGGCCCCCTTGGCCGGGCGTCTGAGGCGTGTGCGGGGCGCCGGGCGGCGGGCCGGGCACGGGCGGCGCCTGCGAGGCCTGGCTGCCCTGTGAGCCGGGCACCTCGTCCTGGGGGTCGCGCCACGTGCTGACTACCATTGCCATATCTATGGGGGCCGCGTCCGGACTTCCTGCTCCCCTGGCTGCGGGCGGCGGCGGGGCGGCGGCGGCTCCCCGGGTCTCGGGCTCCGGCGCGCCGCCTTTTGTGTGTGCGAGGGTGCAAGAGGGCGCGGGAGGGCGCCCCGGGTGGCTCGGGGGCTGGTTGGTTGAGGTTGGTTAGTTTTTCCTTTTTTGTTTTTGCTTTTGCAAAGTTTTGTCGATTGCTTGTCTGGCCCGGTGTGTTTGTTTTGTTTGTTTCTCTCGGCTCAGCTTTGTTGGTTTCGGGGGGCTTTCCGCCGGGAGGGGAGGGGAAAGGGACAGGAGAGCGAGTGGGAGCAGAACGTGCAGAAAGAGGGAGGGGAGGGAGAGCTGAAGTCGATTGTCTGGCTTCAAGACAGAAGTAGGAGGCAAAAAAAAAAAAAAAAAATCTCTCCAAAGATCTCGCTCGCTCTCACTCTCTCCCTCCCTCTCTCGTTCACTCTCTCGCTCTTAGAGCTGGTGTGCAGCCGAGGAGTTGGCGGAGGAGGAGGAGGAAGAGGAGGAGGAGGAGGAAGAGGAGGTGGTGGTGAAGGAGGAGGTAGAGGAGGAGGAGAGGCGACTGTCCGGGGGCCAAGTCCAGGGCAGCCCACAGTCAGCCATTCAGGAAAGCCATTGAAATCAGGAGGACTAGGAGATCGGAGGCGCCGGGTGCGGGCGCGCCCAGGGAGCCAGGCAGGCCGGGGCGGAGGCCGGCGGCCCGCGGAGTGGCCGGAGCGCTGCCCGGGTCCGGGGGAATCAGCATGAAAGTGGTCCGCGTTGGGCGCTGCGCGGCGTCGTCCTGGCGCTGGGCCGCCGCCGCCGCCGCCTGCCCCGGGCGTCCGGCGCGCGCCTCGCTCTCTCCGGCCGCCGCCGCCCGCAGTCGCTGGGTGGAGGCCGCTCGCCGTTCCCTGCGGGCCGCCGCTGCCGCCGGAGCCGCCGCCGAAGCCGCCGGGTCGGGCCCGGAGCCGCCGCGTCTAGCGCCGCCGCCGCCGCTGAAGTCGCTGCTGCCGCTGCTGCCGCCGCCGGAGCCGCTGCTGCTGCTGCTGCCGCCGCCGCCTCACACACATAGGGAAAGAGTCAACTCGCCGGCGGCGGGGGAGAAATGATAAAAGAGAGAGAGGAGGGCAGATCACCACCTAGAAGCACATCCTTCGTGCGCAGAGGGGGGAGAAAAAGACGGAGAGAAAGAATGAAAGAGGGGAAAAAAGGCAGCACTGCACCCGGAGAAAGGAGGCAACTCGGGGAGAGGAGGAGGAGGAGAAAACACACACGCGCGCACGCACACACACACCGCGGAGAGAAAAGAACAGAGAATCAAAGTGATCAAATATGCTAAAAAGGGGGGCGCGGGAGGGAATGCGATTTATAGGCGCCGGGGCTGGCAGAAGTGGCTTCTCCGCGATCAGCTCACTGAGCTCTCTATATAGTGAACTTTGACACGACTGCTGCAACTTAGCGCACGTTGCCATGGCGACGGCGCGCCTTATAAGGCAGCAGCCGGGGTTGGCCTGGCCAGGCGCGCGCGCGCCGCCCCCTCGCCGTCATTGGCCGGACTGCGGCGGCCCCGCCATGGCGGCCGCGGGCGCAGCCCGGTCCTAGCGCGAGCGGCGTCGCCGGCGCGGCGCGGGGCACGCGGGGGACCGGGGGTTGGGGGGCGGGGACGGGGTGGCCGCGCCGCCGCTGCCGCCGAGAGGGGGATGGGCCCGTGCTGGCCCTGCGAGCGCTGTCTCTGCTCTCCCCACATCCCGCACCCAAGGTTTCCGCCCCGGCGGGGAGACTAGCGCAGCGCGCACACACAACGTCTCTTAAAGGCTCCGCGAGAGGCTTTGGATGGAATCGGGGAGTTTGCCTCTCGCAACTTGGCGATGTCACGAAATCCGCCGCTCGCGCACCACCCGGGACTCCTGGCGCATCTTAGTGCCCACAATGCCAAAGAAAAGTTCCCTGGTTTCTTTGCAGAGGGGTAGGGAGTGAGGGTGGGAAGGTGCCACGAACTGAGCTTGTAGACATTTTCCAAACGAAAGATTTGGCCAAATCCGGGTGATGGCAAACCCTTCTCTTAATTAACTCTGATCACTTGTTCGGTTTGGTGGCATATATATATATATATACACACACACACACACACACACATATACATACATATATATAATATATATTCTTTTCAGAGGATAAAGGCCGTTCTGTTTCTGTTTATTCCTTGTAGAGTTAACATTTCACAGGTATGTGGCCTGATATTTTAATTGCCCAAATAAAGCATCTCGGATGCTGAGAAGCAGAAGTAGACTTCATCTGATTGTCATGATGCAATTAAAGTCCATTTTCCTCAACTTTACTCTCTCTCGCTGGTTTTAGCTAACTCTCCAGCCAACATCCTGCCACACACCCAGTCATGGTGAGAGGGGAAAGACCTCTGCCCACTGATGGACAGGAGGAGGCAGCCGCCCAGCCTCTCCTGTGCACACCCTCTGTACACACATGTAAGCGCACATGTATCAGATGCACATTTGTCAATGTACACAGACAAAGACTTCACCGACTATGCTTCTAGGTCATAGAACAGTTGAGTACGGACTTCATTGTTCCTCAAGTTCCTTTTAAGCATTCATATAGTCATTAAAACGCACCCAGAGATTCTGCCCCAAATGGGAAATAATACTAGTACAGGTCACAAGAACCAAACCCAAGCCATATTCTACCTCAAGTAGTCACTGCAAAAAGAACAACTTCATAGCCTATTGCCATTCTGCTCCATGTGCTAAAATAATTGAGACAGTTGTGTCTTTGAATTCCAGGGTGTCTGGTTTTAAACATCAAACATGTAGAATTGCTCTCACAATACACCATATTGCAACGCAGTAAACTTATTGTTTATGACCAGTTAGTGAATTATCATTATTCCACATTTATACAAGAAAACTGTGTCTCCTTTGTACACACTTTGCACCAAGAAAAAACCTCATGCCAGTAAACCAACCAGGTTTGTGAACAATTAAAATATTCTACACAAAAGACGCTGAGCTCCAGGAAAGAAATGAACACATATGAAGAGTAAATTGACGACCACAGAAAACATCCTTGGTAGCTGAAAAAAAAATTGACAGGATAAAGATATTTTAAAAATAAACCATACATATAATTGACATGTATAGATTACATTTTACATTCAATTCTCTTTACACACATAGGCACAATATGAGGTAAGGACTAAAGATCTGGGCAGATAGGGGCTGGTTTTTAGGGAAGGAAAAATCTTCTTTAAGCTTCATTCCTGAAACCTCAGCCCTCACTCTTTTTCCGATGAAATCACGTATTTCACTAAAGCTGCAGGTTCTCGGTTTATTTGAAAGTTGTTAAAAAAACAAAAAACAAAAAAAGCCCAACAAACCTATAGTGGACACTGAACTATCATAAACCTGGTGTGTAATAAGATTGCCACAGAGTGAAGCCAGGCTGAGAATTTCAGGTTAGTTAGAGACACAATATAACTTTCTCCTAAAGAGGATAAGAAGGATGGGAAAGAAATCATTACAGAGGAGCAGGTTTTTGGTAGTTGTTGTCTTCCCTTCCAACCTCTATGATTCAGGAATTGCTAATGTTACAAATGTCAGTAGATTCGGGACAAGTTCAGCTGAGATGTGATGAGACTGGGGTTGAGATAGGAAATCTAATGGGCATTCCCATCTCAATAGAGGATGAAAATAATTGATTATAGGGAAATCTTAATCTCACCTCCTGAATGAGGAGACTTCCATAGCAGATTACCTTTTACAAACATGGGAAGGGACAATATCGAGGAGGAAGAGTTTCCCCAGTCCACTTAGAGATTTTTGGAATTTGAAGTATGCTCTGATGGCCTTAGATTGAAATGGAAGAATTTCCCAACCATATCTTAAAAAATTGGAGCCTGCTAGGCAAATGATCACAGGGCTGCCATAAAGTCAGGGGTGTTTCACTCTGTATTTTAGGACTCATTCAGTTATGAAATGCTGTTACAAGGGAGAAAAAAATCACCGTATGAATTATACTTAATTTTAATGCATAGAAGAAGAGACAAGACTACAGACTGAGAAGAAAAAAGGGCAAAAATATTTTAAAATGTCTTCTCCAGAGATGCTCACTTGCTGTGCGTCTAAGGGTAAAAAGCTCTGAGAAGATAAAATCAATATATTATTGTTGTTTTTTAAAAATCCAACTCAGTCTTTTTTTGCAGATGTAAATTTATTTTAATGAGAAGAATGGCAAGCTTTAATTTGCCTAGAGAAAGTTGGGACAACATTTGCCCTAATCTAAAAAAGAAAAGAAAGAAACTCAACACCCAGGAATATAATTTTCTTGCAGAAAGTGGCCTGATGGGCTGTATTTCTTTACAGATTAAATCACAATATGAATACAGACCCCAGCAAATGCCGAGTTTAACTCTGAACTCAGTAGAAACCAGTTCCGTCCTCCAGGATTCATTGAATTCCTCCTTTCCCTCAATCTAGTCCGTGTGTGTTTTTCTCTTCCACCACACTGGAGCTCCATGAATAGGGAAAGGGGCTTCCATTGTGTCCCTCTGAACTTCCAAGTCAATGCAATTTTTAACCACTGGCTTGTGGTACTTTGAAAATCACCAGGGGCTGTCAGAGTTAGGTCCTCTGAAAAATTTACAGTGCTAAATCAGAGCATATGCTGGGAGGGAAAAAATTGCTTAAGATTGGAGCAAGTACAGTATCTGTCTGCCCCCTAGTGTAAGAGTCCTCGCTGCCTAAAATTCAACTTTAAAAGAAAAGGAGCTCTTAAAGGGAAACGACTTTGGACTCACGTAGGCATAGGAGAACGAAACTTCTGTACATTTTAATCTGAATAATTCTTCAGGATTTAACATTAATTGGCTCTGGCTTGGTTGGACCTTACTCGGATCTCGCCACCTCTGCGTTTCCCGAGTCACTGGCGAAGAGGTTATTTTTTTTTTTTTTTTTTTTTGAACTGGGTTTATGTGCGTCCCCCTCACCCCCTCCTCTCTTTTTCTTTCTCTCTGTCTCTGTCGTCTCTCTCGCTGGCTTTTTTAAAATGAGGAACCGCTCCTTGAATGTTCTGGACAGAGCACAGAATTGCTTCTTAAGTCAGCCCGGCGCGGTTGCAATAGACAGCAAAAAGGTAAACGTTTGCCTGAAATCCGCACGCCAGCTCCACCACCCCGCCCGATGGTGAGTACCCTTCTCGTCGCGATTCTCCTCCTAGCTTAACCGAGCGCTCGCCTACCCGAACCGTGGCCCAGGGCGCCGGGCTAGGCGTTTCTCCCTCCCTGCCTGCCTGGCTGTCAGTCGCACAAGGTTGCAAAATGAAGCGCAGAGGCAAAGCGAACAGTAAATGCTGATACTTAGTGCGAGCCTAGCAGCTCCTTTGCTAGAAAACCGAGTCATCTGCTGCTTGGAAAACCACGCTTATAGGACTGGTTTTTAGTTTGTTCTATGGAAGGAAATGAGTTTGAGGAGACAGGACGAGGAGATAGGAGGCTCCGCAGTCTTAACGCTTCGGCTTAATCATATTTTGGCAGCTTTGCAATTGTATTTTCCCCCTCTCCCCCTCCACCATCTCTCCTACCACACACGTAATAAAATATGGCAATGCATTGAATTGACTCTGTTCCCCCCTTCCCCGAACCCCTTAAACCACAGTCCTCGGCATTTCATACACGTTAGCAAACCGATATTTTGAAAAGCCCCAAGTCATCCCCAACCCCACACAGCACAAGGAGAAAAGTGAGAAAGGAAAGAGAGAGAGAAAAAATACTGTAAGTAAACATACCAAAACCATATTTGCCTTGTTCAAGGTCCCAAACCGCTTGCATCTTCCTCCTAAACTGGAATAACTCTCCTTTAGTTTGGCGGGTGAAATAAATGCTTTGTTGGCCCCCTGAAAAGATGTGTCTTTGATAATTAAAGAGAATCTCCTCCTCGGTGTTTATCTAAGCGATTGTGCAAACTGATAAAAAGTAGGCGCTAGCCTGCAGGGAAAAAGAGGAAAGGTGAAGGGAGAGATCTTCCACCTCAAGGAAGTGCTTCCCCATGTATTAGGCTCTCTCAGCCTTGGAAAACCCTGCACACTAACTTTAGAGAGACAAGGTTTCAGGGAGCTTTGTACATAGCTGCTGAGGAATGCAAGCCTCGCCTTTAAGAAAAAAAACCCCAAACCGTAGGTAGGAGATGTCTGGAGTGATCCTTGTCTCTCATCTCATTCCTTAGAAGGAAGAGTGCGTTGTTACACCTTGTTTGGGGCTGGAAAGACGAGACTTTAAAAACACCCGTCCAATTGAAAAAAATCTCCCAACTTAATGAGTTTAGTCGGAGGCTGGAGCAAACGGCTCAGCCTCAGCAGAAAACCGCCAACAACTATAGGCGATATTGCAAAGCAAGACGACCCAAGGCACAGCCAAATTCCACTGTTTGGGGTCGAGAGAGATGGAGGCTAATCCTAAAGCAAGTTGGGAAAAAACAGAGGTGGAAGAGGAGGGGGAAAAAGCATCAGCCTCGCAGACTGGCAGACAGGCTTCCCTCGTCCTGGATCAAAGATAGGACTTGAGACAAGAGGGCAACATTTTTCCTAGGAATCCTTTGGAATCCTCATTTTCTACTTTTAACTCAAGTCTCCCCAAGTGATTTTTCCCCCTCTCCCCTGTGGATTTCTGCCTCCCCCCTTTCCGGTCCTTATTCTAGAACTTTCCTGAGGAGGAAATCTATTTCTTTTGGGGGGAGGGGTTCCCCATTCCATGCCTTCAGATAATGAATGCTTGATTCACCCCCTCCCTTTCTCTACTCCCCAAAACGAATAAAGGAAGCAGGAATACGGTAACTAGTGAAAACTGAATATAAACTATGCTGCCTCTCACAGTTTAATACAGTTTTAACTAATGGATTTTTGTTTTGTTTTGTTTTAAGAGAAGAATAATGGGGAAACACGGATCTTTTATTTTAGGAAACTGTTATGGTAAGATGTATGTCAGACTTGACAAATGGAACTAACGCTCTTCGGCTGCTTCTTGTCCTTGTCTTAAACAGGAATTAAGTTAAACACAGTGCTGAATGTTAATTACATGTTTACTGGCTAATGAAAATTACAAATGGTTTTGCCACCTCAAACAATGATGAAAACTCTGAAGACACTGTAATTATATACTTTGAGCAAAATAACTCAGAATATTGATCATAAGAAGTGTAAATCTTTTTTAACTATTCATTAATACCATAAATATGGGCTACAGAAGTTTTTCCTTGCGGTTTGTCTCATCAGTTATACTGAGTGGATGGATGGTGAGGCTCCTCTGGGGAGGAGGTGAACTCATTCTCTTAGTAGAAGGAGGCCACTTGTGTAACTCGGGGGTGCCCCCTCCCTTTCGCCCCCGCCCCCTTCATCCACAGCAGAAGGTCGAGGAATAGTTGAACAGGAAGGCTGGACTCAGGGCAGGTGAAGGTGATCACAGCCTGGCCTTTTCTCTCCCCTCCCTGCCCGTCTCACTCCTCTCCCTTCTCCCTTTCCTGCCAGTTCTGATCGATGACTGCCTTCCCCAGCTCGGGCACCAGTGGGATAACCTGGCATTCGAGGGTTCCTAATGGAGGACCAGTTAGACCAAGAAACTCACCCCACCCACAACCCAGCCATGGAGCCCTGACAACTTAAATTCCCTCCTTCAGAGCTGGCTCAGGCAGTTCATTGCAAAAGAAGGAGAAAAAAAAAGTTAGGGATGGAGGTTGCTATTGGGTAAGGTGGCTCAGGCGGCTGAACCAGAACTGGTTTCCCTGGGTTTGGGAGCAGAAAAATTTTTTTGTTGTGGTTTTCTTTTAACTTTGGCCAGAGTTGTAGTCCTGGCAGCCACTCGGATCTAGGAGGTCAAAGGTGAGGGCTGCACTAACCCTAAACGGCTGTCCTGGCCTGGCCACAAGGCCAAACAGGCAGGGGAGAGGGGGTTTGTCAGCCTTGCAGCTTGGCACTTTGGAGGGGGCATCTGTGGAACCCATACTTGGGGGGCACAGCATCAAGTGTGGGTTTTAAGTGAAATATTGAGGATTTTTTTTAAAAAGTGCCCTAGGCTTGTGGGACTAGAGTCCTCTTTTTCCCTGAGAATTCCCAAGGCGCTGGTCTTTGTCTTAGAAGGAATGGAGTTTCTGAATGGTGTGAAAGGGACAGAGAGGGTCGCTTCAAATCGATTTTACTTGTCCTTTCTGTCTTTTCGGATCAACGCCCTTCAATGGGCACAGAGGTGCTCTTTCAACCAAAAACTTGTGCTACATTTTCTGCCTGTATTGGTGCTAAATACAATAAGCACTGGGCAGGGTTTTTTTTTTTTTCTTTGCTCTCCAAAGCAAGAAAGCACCCTAATTAAATTGTTTTATATGGACAGTCAAGACGGACCAATTAAGTATGCATTAGTATAAAGATATAGTCTGCAGATAAGGTTGTTTAGAAAATCATGTGTAGGACAAAGGAGAGGGCGCTAGCATTTTGGAGAGGTGCCTAGACCCAGCAAGGTCATGCCCCTTCCTTCTTGGGCCCCAGGGGAATTGCAAAGGCCCAGGCCCCAGGTGAGAGGGGAACAAGCTCGCTAACAGGTGGGCAACATTGCCGGAGACTTTCAGGCCCGAAGCCCCGGCCCAAGAGCAGTGGAGTCCGAGGGTCGGGATTCTTCACATCTTACTCGGGCAACGTAGCAGACCGAGGTACCGCTCCCGTAGGACGCAGCGGGACCCCGCAGTGCCCTACTCCAGGTCGAGCCTACTGCCCGATGTCTCAGGTCCAGGGCGCGGCCCTGCAATAATGAAATCGTCTGCGCCCGGGGAAGACCAGGAGGGCCAGGGGGCACCGACAGTGTCACGGCCGTAGCCCTCTCACAGCCACTATCAGGGCAGGAGGCCTCCACCTAACACCTCCAAGCTAAGCGCTTTTTCTCATCTTAGGAAAGGGGAGTTTTTCTGCGAGGAAAGTAACGCTCCCACCCGACGCCATCCGGCCCGATGGACGTCGAGGATCAGTCTCTAGTAGAGTTGGAGAAAGGCCGACGGGTCGGAGAAAGGGTAGCAGGGAGAGCGGCTCGTTGTCCAGCTGATGCAGCTCTGGGCTTCTCCACCCCCTCTCCTCCCTCAGAGGTGTGGGCGGGCGGAGAGCATCTCTCTTCGAAGGAGGCGACCCCCATAGCAGGGGCCGGGGCCTCCCCGCGTCGCGGCTCAGGGCTGTGATAGGTGGTCCCCGGGCCGAGGGGGCGCGAGCGCTGCGCGTTGCCGCTGGAAGGGCTCGCAGGGCGCACAGGGCAACCCTTAGCAGGGCGGGAGGGAGGAGTGGGGGCGAGAATTAGAGCCTGGGGAAGTGGCTGAATGTCAAAAGTAAAAGGTTGAAAAGCCAATTTTCCAGGCGCGCTTTCGCCCCCCTTAGCTGGTTGCAGGGGCCGTAAATCAGCGGCCGGCGGCGAGGGCGGGAGGAGCCCCCTCGGCGAGCTCGGCGCGGCCCCGCCCGGACCGTGCGCACCTCCCGGTGGGCCCCGAATCGATCCGAAGCCTAGCTAAGGATGTCACCGCACTAAATATTTACTGATCACACACAAATAGCCGGGGCTCGAACGATTTTCCTCTGTGAGGAGAGCGCGGAGAGAAGGGTAAATCATTTTATTAGTGTGGATAAAGCCCAGAGCACACTCCGGGCTGGAGTGTTTTAAGATGTGTCTTCAACAGGATGAAAAGAGTTAGGGAAATCGATACCGAGTGATTAGAAGCCCCCGGGGTGACGAAGGGGGACTGGGCTTTCAGGGATTTGGCGAGGCCGAGAGGGGGGAGCAGGCCTCAAGGGGGGCGGCCCGACCACCGCCAGGGAGCTCCCCGGCTCAGGCCTCCGTCCCTCCCTCCTCGACGGGAGACGCGAGGGCGCAGCGAGCTGCAGGGAGTCCACTGCGGCCAGGCTTCGTGGTGCCGGCGCCGGGTGAAGGCTGCGCGGGCCGCCGCGGGGCCGAGGGCTTGAGAGCCACTGGCTTCACGCCGCGAGTGGCAGAGGCCAGGTGGCCCCGGGACTGGATTGCAGGCGCGGTGTGGGAACGCCGGCAAGTCCCCCACACGCAGTCTCTCCAGACAGCCTCGGGGATTAAAGGTGTGGCCTAAACGGGTTGCATTTCTCCTGCTGGCATTTCGGGTTCTCCTCCCAGCCGCACCCGATGCACCCTCGAACTTTCTCCCGGAGAAATCTCTACCCATCCTGTCTTTTAATATTTTTCAAGAGGTCTCAATGGCCCATCCCCGCCAGCTGCCTCTTCCTCCCACCCGCTCGGTGTCAGGGGCGGCCGCCGGGTGGCGGAACCCGCTGGGGACTGCCGGGAGAGTGGATTCCAGGTTCCCTGCTCGTGGGCAGGTGGGACGACATCTGAGGCCGAGGAGGAAGGCAGGGGGCTGGGTGACAGACACCGAGGAAGCCCCAGGACGTCTGCGTCCTCTCCTAGGCGGGAACTCAGCTTTGGGGGTATCAGGCCACCCCCAGCGATGGAAACCCGCCCGGGGCCCTTGGCTGGGTACTGCGAACCCAGGTGGCCAAGGAGTAAAGGCTGGCAGGGCTTGACGAAGTTAGCAAGGCTTTGAGGGGAGTTTGCTGGGAGGGAGAGCAAAACCCCCAAACTCAAGCAGCGAAGTCCTGGCGCGAAAATGGCTTTTCACTTCTCCAAGCGCAAGTCTCTCTCGCTACTGTGAACAAACCTTGAGGTTCGAAACAGCTGCAAATAATCAAGTAGGCACAAATTTCGGGAGGGGAAAGGAGGGGCAAAAGGTAAGAAAAGGGGAGAATCTTTTTCGTTTCTTCTTCCTTTTCCCGCTCCTGGCCTTTTCCTAAATATCTGCGCTCCCTAAAGCAACTGATAGCTACCTACGTTTGTTTATTTATTTAGAAAGGTTCACCCACACCACCCTCCAATTACTCGATTTTCTTGGCAGCTTGAGGGATCTAATCCAGGCTGCCCTGCTTGGCTCTTCGGTGCAACAGGAAATATAGCTGCAGATCCAATTAACCATTTTCCAGAAGAGACTTTCTTTTTTTTTTAAATGAATCCCAGTGGATTGAAGCGACCCTGTTCAGGTGTGAGGCTATCGGGTACCTCGCATTCCTTCCTCGGTAATCCTCCAATTCCTGCGTTGGAAGTTCGCAAGCCAAGCTGACCTGGAAGGTGTCAGGAGCCGGGTGTCCATTAACCCTTCTTGGTCTTGGCCGGAACGAAGGTTAACTACACTAATCTACCAAAAGGAGACGTAGCAAAAAGGAAGAGAGGGAGAGAGGGAGTAAAGGAAGAAGGAAGAAAGGAGGAAAGGGTATATAAACTCTAGTTGCCAGAATTTTAGAGCTCTGCCCTTCACTGGTCGTCTCCCACCTCCACCCTTCCTATGAAAGCAGGTTTCCATTCAGAGAGACAACAGTCTCATCCATCACCCGCAGCACACTCCATGGAGAGGGACTTTAGGGAATAAGAAAATATAATATAGTGAAATATTTTCTTGTATTTAACTGACCGCCTAGTCCATTTAAAAAATATTTCTAACCATGTCTACAACAGTAGAGTGCTGTGGCAGAGAGTTTTAAAAACTAAAAAAAAAAAAAAAAAAAAAAAAAAAAAAAAATTACATGGTTTATTTAAATAAAAGCTAATTTTAGAATCTTGTCAGTAGCCACATTATAGCCATAAAATCTGGGTGAGATTAGAAAAATATATTCTGCTGGTTTCAAACCTGGTGGCATTCTAATGGGTAGTTGTACGATAGTTATATGCATGAAGGTGTATGCACGTGGGTGTGTATATTCTTATGGTGTTAGAAGTTCCTTGATGGATTAAAGGTTCATATACTCAGGCACTAGATAGAGGCTGTCACTCATGTGTACTGGCAAAAAGGCAGAAGGCAGTGCAAAAAAGAGTTTTGAATGAGCTCCTTAGAATCACCATTGTTGAAATACAAGCTGAAGCAACTTAGCTATGGTAGAGCTATTGTGGCTTGCAAAATCACAGAAAGACACTTCAAAGTAAAACCATCAATTTTGCAGTTTGGTAGCTTTGGCAGGGCATTTAAATAAAAGGTGAGCATCTTTTGCCTAAATGTTTAAAAATTCAGGGATATGCTACTCATTCTATTTTACTTTTCAATGGATTGAAGAATTAAAGGAGAACAGGCTATAGCTAGAGATGATGGCATAAGGGGGCTCTCTGCCCATTTAACCAAGTGTGATGTGGGCTATACATGCTTTTAATACTAATATTATATTGTAAGGCAAATCCTGCTGAGAAAGTTCCAAAGACATCTAAAGCCATGTGGACATCAGTTCATACTTAGTAGTGGACAGAGTGAGGAATTATTGTCTGGTTCTATATTTTTCTCTTTCTCAAGAGCCTGAAATGAAATCTTTTAAATGACAGTTAATTCTTGGTATGTCAAAAAAAGCATTAATCAAATGGTATCAAGTGCCAGTCATTTAAATGTGAAGGTGTTAGTAAGGCAAATACCCAGATAAATTAATATGGTTAATTAGCTGCATCAGCAGTACTTAAAGAAAATACAAGCAGAACAACAAAAGGGACCTAATTTAATTTTCTTAGAACACAAACTCAAGGTGAATTGCAGTTGGAGAAAAATAGTTTAAGAAGTGATTTCCATTCTATTGGTTTTTATAAGGTTTTTTTGGGGGGGAGACAGTTTCAATATAAAGGAGTAAGTAGGTGGACAGAGACAGACATACTGTCATAATAGGGAAACATGCACAAATTAATTACAACCTCATTTCTCCTCTTAAAAGGCTGATTTCTTGAAAAGTTGAAGGTGCATCTTAAAAATAAATAAAGAACTTCTGTGTAAAATTAAGAGAAGGCTGTTTAACTTCATATTCAGCTTCTTGACCATAGGATGTATTAGCTTGAGAGTTTACAAAGTGTATTGTTTAAATAAAATTTATACTTTTCTTTTTAGTTGGAATACAAGATAGAGAAAGATACTTTTCCTATCCATCTATTATAATTCATAATAAATTAATCAACCTTATCTAGGAGATTCCTATGTACTTGACTGAGGTAAATTGATTGCAAGGAAGTCACTTTAAATAGTTTAAAGCAAAACCGAGAACATTAAAGGAAGGGAATATTGAATTCAGTGAAAAATGTCACATTGGTTATTTCTTGGCAGGACCACATGACAGAAGAAGTTAGCAAAATTGGGGAAGCTTATTTCTTTGTGGAATGTATGTTAATAACTTATTTACTTCTAAAGATATGTTGCAATTTATTTGCATATACTTTGTTGCCACATCACCAAGTAATTAAAAAGATGGTAGTATTGTAATACTTAAGTAGTGAGGATTTTAAAGATACTTTTCTTCTTAGCCTCCTCTGAGTGATAAAGACTTATGCCTATTTACTCATTGATTTTCTTACATGTGATTTTGGTTAATTTAATGGCTTTTAAAATTAGATACTATTTTGCTAAAGTCTACACTGTATATAAATTGAAAACAAATTCAAAAGTATCGAATCTTTTTCAGGAATTGCAATTTGAATGTTCAGTTATTGAAGAGCTACTATTTAAACCCCCCAGGTTCTATTAAGAACAAACAACTAAACCTGTTCTTCTTTCCTAACAACTCTTAAAATTGCAACTGGCATGGCTGTGGATGAATGAATATTTAATATGAATCTTTAACCCTCCTTTCTTATTTACCCTGGAAATGCCTTTAATTTGTCTTTTATGCTTGAGTATTTTAAAAAGCATTAGTCAGAATACAAGAATTATTCACTCCCTTTTTAAAATCAGTGAATAAAAATTCTAATTATAGAAAAGAGGTGTGATGTTTATTCTGAAGTTTCAGTAGCATGCTAAGTTTTTTAAAATAAACTAGAAGAAACACTATCCTAGATAAATTAAAATAGGGCAGTTGTTGGGTAGGGTTTACATTCATATCCTTCTGCCTTTTTGCTTTTGATACAAAGATATTTGGGTTTTTGTCTTCACATACTGTCTATTGTTAACAGAGTGAATTTTTGAAGTTAAAAATATTTTCAAATTGTCTCACCTTTATAGTCAAATGCATTATTAAATTGAAAAAATAATATTCACTTTTGTGTTCAAATTGGTATGTCCAGGCAATAATGAGAAAGGTATGTTCTGTAAAATGTCTCCTCCCCTAAAAAACAAAACACACAAACATTACATAAATTAAGCTCAAGAGAAAAAACAATTCTTAGGATTCAGTGTGTTTGAACAATGGAGCTCTTAATAAGTTTTTAAAATTTTTTTATTTTTAAAGCCTTAACTATCTTCTAAGATGGGACACTTCAGTTTTACAGTTTTATATACTTTTTGAATTTAAAAGCAAATTTTAACATTGCAGGATTTTTGAGGTGCAGAGAGATTTGAAAAATAAGCCTCCAAAATAAAAGACAGACAAGTGACAGGGCATGATGTCTTGCCTAAGTTTTTACGGACGTTACAAAAGTTTTCTTTTAAAAATTACAATAACATGCTTTTTCATCAAGTACAAAATAAGATAGGAGGAAAAAAAATGAAGAAAAAGTCTCCCTCTCACTCTCTCCCACCAAAAGACCCCAAACAACAAAACAAAATAAAAAGAAACCCAAATCCTAAACCCCATAAATGAAGCCCCTTACCATGTTGGGAAAGTTTCTGTGCAAACTGAACTGTTTCTGTGGGTCCTGCCAAGCTCCTGGCTGGTCAACTTTTTAAACACGGCAGGCAATGGTTAGACTGAGGTGAGCAGCCTGGCAGCCTAGAGAAGGAGGCAGACTTTTAGAGCTCAGCTCCAGAAGACCTACCACTTAGAGGGAAAGTTAGGAAAGCAACTGTTGAGAGTTAACCTCTCCTTTCCAAAGGAGGTTTGCAGAGGCAGGACAGTGAGAGCTGATACCACCAATTTTATTCTTTTCTCAGGCATTCCTAACTTTTATGATTTCCCCCCTCCTTCCCTTACTATCTGTCTTTGTGCCTCCAGGGCCAGTGAAAGAGCAGGGCAGATTCTAGATTGCTTTCAGAGTTTGCCTTCTCTGATGATGGATTACCATGTCAATTTAAACAGCATAGGATTAATTTGTTTCAATGATTTCTCTTTAGGCTGAATGCCAGCCGTTTTTCTATCTTTCTCTTTGCTCTTCAGAACAACAACAACAACCAAAAAAAAAAAAAAAAAAAAAAAAAAGCCTTCTTTCCATATTCTAAGTTAAGAGACAATAATAGAAATAGACAAGTTAGGTGTAATGTTGCAACACAGTTATAGGTCTGAGTGTTTTTTATCTCTGCCTAAGAGGCTGAAACATACAGTCAGTCACATTAAAATGAAATTGGACTCAACATTTATTCAATAAATACTTGTCTTGTAGATAATCCAGTGCCGAGTGCTTTTGACACATAAGAACTTAATTTGTCTTGGATAACAAGTTATTAATATGGCACATTTAAACTTGCCACCTACAATAAGGTTACTGAGCTCTACAACAAACTCAAATGATCATTGTGAAAAATAGTTTGTGTGAAGGAGGGAGACATTTTTTGAGAATGCTTATATTATTATATGTAAGTATATTCACATACAAACCAGTAACACATAGGGGCACACATGCATGTGTACACACTCTCCCCAACATATATATGTGTGTGTGTGTGTGTGTATATATATATATATTCAGATCACATATGACAAAAAAGTTCAGTGAAGTTAAAAAAAAGTCCATCCATTATACAGATGTATCTAACCTTTCCTAAATAAGAATGCGTCAGATAATTTTCTCTTTTGAAAGATTTCTAAAGTGCACATGAAAAATGCTGTTCAAATCCAATTTTTTTTGCAAGACCAAACCCATTATGAGGTTGAAAATGTCACAAAAAAAGCACTTAGGTGCAATCCAAAATCAAACAACCCCTCCACATTTTTCACCTAGTCTGAGCTTGCAGCCAGCCAGAGCACGTTGCTGGTAGAATAAAGCCAATTTAAGTGAAATAATCTATTACTAAAGTGATTATTTAATTTCCTGCTCTAACAGGAGGTCCTCCAATGGATGCAAAAGGACAGGAGAGAGATTTCATCCTATGCACCGAATTTATTGGGCAAACATATTTTGAATTATGGGCTGCTTTTGCACCACCTTCTTCTAATTGTCTCTCCTTTTCCCAGCATTCCCTCACACTGAAATTTACATTATAGTTCAGAATAATAAAGTGCATTTTGAATATGAACACAAATGGATTCTATAGCCTTCCCCTTTCCCTCAGCCTTCTCGATGCACAGGCGGGCTTTATTCGAACAGGTTCTACTTTCTAAGGACATGCATGATCAGAGGCCAATGACTGTCAGAACTGGAATCTATGCAATTTTAATTTGTAAAAAAAGTTATTGGTTGCTAACCTTGGGGGAGATTGTGCATCTCTAAGAAACCAAATCTTGGAGTGCTCTCCCTGGGAAATGACATTACACATGAGTAGAAAAATCCAGGCAAGAAAGGCTAATTGAATGAAGAGAGAGAATTAGGTTAAAAAATAGAGTACAATCTAGTATCACATTTTCACTAGTGTAACTTGAAATGAAGGTGTCTTCAAGTCGCCGGTGTTGCCAGAGTGTTTAGATGTTGGCCACAGATGGGAACACCTATTGAAATGTGTCTGAAGAAGATTAATAGGGCTTGTCACTGTTGGGAAAGCACTGCTTTGCTGTAAATTTCTACCAGCACAAGATGAATTACCGATGAATGCTCACTTATCAACCCCATCACTATCGTTCGACACTAAATCAAATTGAGAAGTTATCTGCAATCAGAAAATTTCTTTTTAAAATAGACATACACTTTTAGGCCCCAACTCTTTAATAATCCCATGTACAAAACAATTCCCCATCCCCTGTTGCTTCTTTAGCTTAAACAAAATTATATCTCAATAATGAATATATTTTTAAGTTTTTATGCACAATAAGCAGCTGGTCAATGGCAAAGGTTGGCAGTATTTTAGAGAGTGTATGAAGGTTTCTTGGAGGTCATCATTTAACATTTCATAAAATGTTTGTGTGTGTGTGTGTGTGTGTTTTAACTTTTAGATCTTTCTCTCCCTTACTTGGAAGGCAAAGAAGAGAGTGAGTTTACTGTTCTAAACCCTGTGACCTAATAGTCCTCTAATGCTCTGGTAAGATCAAATTCTGAGAGAACTGCAAGTTTAAGTAGAGAACAGTAAAATTGAATTCAACAGATGGCAGTGATACTTGGGGACATGCATTTATTCTTTTATGATTTAATGGATTTTAGGTATCTCCTTTTTAAGTTGATTTACTTGAGAAGCAAAGCAGGGGCATGATCTCATTTTATTATTTATTAACCAACTCTGAGCATCCAGAGGCTTTCCAACCTAGGGATAATTATGTTTTGATAAAACCGTCAACAATTATATTGTTATAGGGCTCTACCTGTTTAAAAAATGTGGTCATAGGCATGATTCATTTGATTTTTACTAAAGTCCTGTACAAGAAGAGATTTTGCATTCCCATTTTGCTGATGAGCAAACTGAGGTCATGGAGCCAATAAGAGCACAGTCAGAATTTGAACCTATTTCTCCCGGGATCCTTTCAGGATTTTTTCACTCGTCATTATGTAAATAAAGAGGAGGATGATGATACTAATAACAGCTAACATTTACTGTATACCAGAACTATGGTAAGCATTTATTTATGTTACTTTATTTAATCTCTATACAACTCTCTGCAGTAAATACTGCTATTATTTCTATTATCCAAGAGAAAAAAATGAAAACCAAACAGAATGAGACTTACAGAGTTTAAGGACCTGCCTGAAATTCACATTGTTAGTAAGGTGAGGCATATTATTCAAATCCAGGAAGTCAGAATTCAAAGCTGCTGCCCTATCCTATGTTCCTGTTTCCAATTACAAGAAGTCTTAAATTGTATTGAATGGTCACAAGAAACCCCACTTCTTTTCAGAGTATAAAATTCCTTAGACTCTGCAGCAGTGTGTCATGGCAGGATAGGCACTGGTCTGGAAATAAGGAGACCTTGGCTTAAATTCTAGCTTTACCAGTTACTAAGTAGGTGACCTCAACCTTCATGCCCTTTACTTTCCTCATCTCTAAAATGAGTTGATTGGGTCAAATGGATCTACGGACATTGCACTTGTGTGCTTCTCTCACTTATGGTGCCCAAGAGGAAAAAAGAGGAACAGAGAAGCAACAGCCATCTATGCAGAGGTGAGTAGGGGTGCGTGACACAGTGCACTGTGAGAGGGCATGGCTCCCTCTTCTTGGAGACTGTCTTGAGGACTCTCAGCATTAGAAGAAGTCTCCTTTTTCTTTTTCTTGCCTCCAGAGAGCACTGAATACTTAAAACAACGATGGTTCTTTAGAAAACCATAGAATTTAAAACTTGCAATAAAATCCTTACCTTCATTATTTTCCAAGTAAAAGAAAAAATAAAAAACAGGGTAAAGGTTAGGGGACTTACTTAGGGTCATTGAGCTGGTTGGTGATGCAGTTGAAACTGGACCCCTTTCTCTTGGCCCCCAAACCAGGAATCCTCACCTCCTGAAAGCATCTTCCTTACGCTATGCTCCTTGCTCAACAAAAAACACTTTAGATTATCTGATCATGTCCCTATCATAACCATTTCCCTATTTTATGATGTGATACTTTTATTGGGTTATTATTGGCTGTAATATGAAATTTTTCTAGGTCTCTCTCACAATAGTTTTTCATAAAACCTATTAAACTCACCAGTTACATAGTGGAGGCTGCGATGAAGAATCACACAATAATAAGAATATTCTGTCATCTCCATTAAGTCACAATAATACTCCGATCCGTATTTATTACAATGCTCCTCTGATGCCTCCATCACCCAAATTGCTAGATTTATATTCTCTAATGGTTCCCCAGTGGGAAAAACCTGTATTTTAAATTTTTCTTTTCCTGTCCCAAATCACCCTTTCATATCCATGGCCTGTTTTGGAACCTCCGTCTGGATTTAATCAGAAGTTGCAAGACAAAATGTGCATTATTAAGAAATATAAATATTTTCAGAAGCAATCAAAGGGATGAAAGATTGATTCAGCATGCAGATTGGACTTAATTCGAAGCAGCTTTGTTCTAACGAGGGCTACTGGGATACAAAGTCAGGAGCCATTGTACCACCAGTTAGTTGGAAATTCCAATGCATTAGAATAACCTGTCAGGATTTCTCTTGCTAGATAGACTGAAAACACTTTTTGCAAGCTATGTTCCCCAGTCTCTGGGCAAAACCACCTTCCTTGCCACCCTTAGGGACTTGTAATAGGTAATAGTCATCTTTGAGAAATTATGACTAATTCGTTCTTCTCTTTAGAGTTCAGATCAGCAAGTACCTCCCTTTTCCCAACTCAGAAGCTGGCTTAGCATTAACTTTCATAAGAACATTTTGGCCTCGAGGCATCTGTATTACAATTTCTTTCTTGGCATAATAAAAGGTATCACATTATCTACCTGGTCAATCTCTATCGGCTTTCAAAATAGAGACATGGAAAAACCTAATAAGCCTCATTAGGATATCTGCTTTAAAAACAAGGCTGCCTCATTTAGCACGTTGCTGTGAAATGTCCCAGCAGAGCTGGGTGGTCATTGCTTGAATACAGGTATTGCTAATTTGGGATCTTTGTTAGTCTGGTAGCTCTGAAAAAAATGCCTAATGTGTAGGTGGAATTTTAATACACAAGTGATCAAACCCAGATTGTTGTATTTTGTTTTTGTTTTCTTTCTTTCCTTTAATCCCACTTCTTGTCCACATGGCCATGTGTGAGAGATGGCTTGATTTTCTTGATACGGTTCACCCATCCACAGCTGGAATTCCAAAGACGACTGAAAATGTCTTTAAAATCAACACAACTCAGGGAGCCTGAGAGAACAAGTTTTCCTTTGTTGTAGGGTATAGTATTATTTGCTGTAGGTTTTTTGATATACATTCTAAATTAGGCCTGCAAAGGCATGCTTCATCTTTAATTCATCACTCTCAGCTGAAAGAGATTAGCAATGTCTAGCACGCACCCCTCGTATGGTGCTGACCTCATCAAGTATGGCCTGAAATTAATTAGCCTCATTCATTCAGAATGGAAAAGGATAATGGAGCCGCATTTTAGAGATGACCATCACAAATTGTATGCAGCATATTTAAAAGGCCCCTATTTTCAAACCATGTAGATTAAAATTCTTTCTAGGGCTTACAATATGCCAGAGTTATCAAGGATCCAGAGCAGAGCCTGGTCAGGTTTCGTGTATATATGTTTGTGTGTGTGTGTGTGTGTGTGTGTGTGCAGAATCATATGTTCCATGAATGTTAGTGCCTGTGTATGGCTGAGTCCATAGCTGGCTTGTTCTCTAGGATGACACCCAGAATATCTGACCAACAAAAATCCGATGTTTCATACCGTTTTATATGGTCCAGTAGTAGAATACATTGAGTGAAATTTGTTGTTGCTATTAAGTGGAATATGCCAGCACAAACTTTGCTGCTATTTTTCAGATACTATTCATGCTTTAATTTAGAAACAGAAAAGCCTCTTAAAGAAATGTTCAACTTTTCTATTTTGAGTTATTTTTAAAGTTTCTGTCTTTTCCCAGTCTCTACTGTTTGATCATATTTTAAAACATGATTTAGGACTACGTTAGATTACAGAATCACTTAAATTTACCATCTTGCTAAGATTAGCTGATTTTTCTCTTTTGGGGATTGACTAAGAGCAGCCAAATTTTTGAATATCAAAACTGCTTTCTTTTCTAGCCAAAAAAATCTTGACCGGGGTTCTTTTGGATTCTCAAAGATGTTGTAAAGTTTATTTTTATGAGCAGTAGTTTTGGGACTACAAATTCAAAGAAAAAAATGACTTTTATGTTTCCAGGTTTTAATTTTTAAAATAGTATAAAATGTAGTTAACTTATGAAAAGATAGTAGTGATGTTTGAAGGGAATTTTATATAGTATACATTTCTAAAGGAAAAAAACTTTATCCAAGTATAACTTTGTTTAGTTAAATTAAAAAGTAGGCATTTAGTGTAATGTACCTACAAAGCTTCTACTTAACTGTTGTAGTGAAACAGGCAGTTTTAGGCAAAATAATCTTTTCAGAGCTCATTGATATACTCATCTCCATATGTAAGTTATTTAAGATTATTTTGCATTATAATAAAACAGAAACTGGAAGCATATTGCCCATGTCTCTGCAAATTTAGCATGTAGAAATTTCTCTAAGCTCACTTTTGCTTAAGCTCCTTATCCTAGAAGACCCCTGTGTCTAATGGGCATATATCATTTATATGTACAAGATCATCAATCACGAACTGTGAACCTATCATTTTGACATAAAATATCTATCCTTAAATCTTCCCAAACCTCTAGAATATAATTTTGGGAAATTAGCTAGCTTAAAGTCTGTTCTTCTGACTTCTGGGGGATGAAATGCAAAAATGAAGAAAGCTTAGATTATACAAATTTGATTTTAAAATGACAGTTTAACTGAGTCAGGGATAAAACTGATCTGCAAAATGCAGATTTTTAAATGTTGATGGAAACAGACAATTTTGCTAATTATTTTCTGATCATTTTGGAATTTCATGGCAAATAAATGTCATAGTAGATAAAGAAGAATATTCTCCAAAAATGGTTTGACTCACTGAAGCACATTTTACCAATAATATGATATTTTCTCCATAATTACTTATCACTGAGACAAAGGAATGTATGCATTCTGTAATATTGCAATTTGCTCACATACTGAACAGCATGTCTCAATTTTTATTTAATTTTTTTATCAAGTGAGGTGAAAATGGCAGAAAAACTGTAAATACGAGGATTAAGCTGTATGAAATTTGAGTTCATTCAAATGACAAACTCAAAGTAAAACACAGATGAACTTACCAAATTTCATTTGGTGTCAACCTGAAACTGTAAATCTTCTCTTTGTGTTTGAGAGTAGAAAGGAGGTTCACCTAAAATTCAAACCAGGTTTTCTTAAACCTAACCCAGACTTACTAACTTTGGGGTAAACTATGGTTGCATTTTGGGTTCATAATAAAACTTTCATCCCACTTTAGCTGATGATAAATAGATGATGGGTTGCATGGAGTAAACTAGAAGATGTTTTTGGAATTGCTATTTTATCTTATTTTATTTCATAATGTTCTGAATTAGGGAAGAACAGTATATAAAGCACATTTTCAATGATGTACAGGGAAAGATGACCACATAAGACTGTCCAAAAGGGAAAATTAGCAGCATTTGGATGTTAAGTATACATAGGGTTTTCTAAAAAGCAGAATGAGGATGAAATATTATTAACTCACATTTTTGAGTGCTTACGATAATCAGGCCCTGTTTTAAGCATTTTACACATATTAACTCAGTTTGGTTTACCATAGAAAGTACTAGGCAAATACTATCACTCCCATTTTGCAAAAATGAGAAGACTACTAGGCATAGGGAAGTTACGTAACTGGTCCAAGGTTATACTGCTTGTAAAAGTGATTTGAGCCCCAGATGTCTGGTTCTGGAATCTCTGTACTTAAGTACAATGCCATACCTCCTCTCTAGAGAAAATGCATTCGCAATGTTGTTTGGAAACAAACTGCTGAAGACTGTGAATGGGAGGCATGCTTTCCCATTTTTTAATGACTGAGGGCAGTAGTAAATTTAATGGAGAAAGCCAAAGTAGACAAGCTCATTCTTGTCTAATCTTCTTATCCCAGAAGTAGGAAGGGAGTTGGTTTCCCAAATCTCCTGTAAGTCCTTGCTGAGCTTCCACTTGGAAGACTACATTACGTAGGATGCCTCAGTGCTGAAGAGATAGAGATAAACTGAGTGGAATTCAAATAAAAAAATACAAAAATGACAGGGTGAGAGGGGAAGATAAAAAGAACTAGACAAGTAGAACGTTGGCCAAGTAATAGTTAATAGAGAACTCAATAGTGTTCTAGAACTATTTAGAAGAAAAACAATGGCCTAAAAACGTCACTAGGGCGGTTGGAAAGAGGCAAAGAGGAAGGTCTAAGAGAAAAACAAATTAAGAGAACAGTGTTAGATTTTGTCATTGTCTTGCAAGACCCACAGTGTAAGTTATATCTTCTTGGAATGCTGAAGTCCAAGCCAGGGATTTCACAGGAAAAGAAAATTTTATTCCTTTCTTTGTGTAGGTTGAAGCAGAAAGATAGGCTTAAAAATATAGTTAAAAATGCTTTACATAATAATAATGTGTGGAATGTCCCCCTAAAAGTAATAACCTTTATATTTACTATCTCATTTAATCCTCATAATAAATTTACAAGGTATATACTATTATCTCTGTTTTACAGATAGAGAAACAAAGGTTTGAGGGGCCCAGGGTCAGACAGTCGGTATCCCTAGGAATCCTTCCCAAGCCTGGTCTCTTCCCAGAACACCATGCTGTCTTCTCTCCCATGACGTCCCCAGGATTTTGCTCAGGAGATGATGTCACAAAACAACTGATTTTAGGCCAAATTCATTACAGCACATCACCCTTAAGGAATGTTTTGATAAGAGCACATTATGCTGGAATCAGACATAGCCCTGCTTCTGAAATCTGGCCGACATCTTCAAGAGGTGGCTGAGTCTGCTCAGCTCTTTCAGAAGCTGTGCATGTTAAGTAAACACACAGTGGTTGGCTTGAATGTGGGAGCTAAGGAGAGCTGGATGGACATGGGAAAATGGAGTGGAACTCTCGAAGTAGGCCGCAAGCCTCCTGTGTCTGCAGGCCCCCAAATGAAATCACTTAGCTGTTTATAGGAGTCTTAGTGCCGATGAAAAGACGAATTATACTTCAAACTTTTCCCTGCCAATGGAGAAAAGTTCCAGATTCTTTAAAAAGTATGAAAACCATCGATCCGAAAAGTGGCAACAGCATTTGGGACCAATTATCCAGATTAAGAGGCAACAATGATCTGTTTACACTTTGTAGCCAAGAGCCCTTTGGCTCTGGTCCACAAACTGGAGAGTGTAATTTACAGGAATTTCAGCCTAACATTGACTTCTTTTCTGACCTGTGTGTCTGAGGATAGAGGAAGGCATGTAGCAAAAGCCCTGTGTTACCTTCCCTAAAATGTCAATGGATGGGGAACTGAATATCATCTTCTAGGTAACACAGTTAGCACATAGATCCCCTGCCATGAAGGCATGGGTTTCGTCATTCAGGAAGAGTCTAATTGACTGTGTCAGGATATAGCTTTTCAACTTGCCACTCCTCAAAAATGGTATTTATAAAAGAAGTTAGAAAATAAAGGCTCCCTTCCATCTTGTGCTTAATTACCACAGCATTCCAATTTAACTCTAATTTTCAATACATTGTGGATTAATCAGTCACAAATGGTAGAAAGTGAAGTTATTACCAGGAGAACTGTGCTGCTGAGAATGATTAGACATAAGATTGTGGCAAATACAGATATTATGGGCAAAAAGGAGACATCCGGAACATTTGGCCAAAACTCCAAAGTTGAAGTTGATAGAGATTTGAACCATTTGGGATGGAGATGCACGTTTCTCCCTCTACAAAGGAAGACCAGTCTCCATTTTGCATAACCCTGATAATTCCAGAAGTTTTTGAAAATATTGGTCTTTCTTTAAACATAATCCTGATGTTAAGGGCTTGACCTTGACATGAGGAAAATAACCAAGTGACAAGGAAAAGAAATAGGAGGTATCTATTCCTGAAAAGCAGGACTGCCCAATGCAGCAGTATTGAAAAGACAAGTCATGATTTTACCTGTAGCTATAGCTATGCATATGTGTTTACAGTTAAAAAAAAAAAACAAAAAACAAAAAACAAAAAATGTAACCAGGGCTGGGAGTGGTGGTTCACACCTCTAATCCTAATACTTTGGGAGGGAGAGGCGAGAGGATCAATTGAGCCCAGGAGTTGGAGATCACCCTGGGCAACATAGTGAGACCCTGTCTCTACATAAAATTAAAAAAAAAAGTTAGCCAGAAGTGGTGGCTCACACCTATAGTCCCAGCTACTTGGGAGGCTGAGGTGGGAGGATGGCTTAAGCTGGGGAGGTCAAGACTGTAATGAGCTGTGATCGCACCACTGCACTCCCGCCTTGGTGACAGATTGAGACCCTGTGTCAAAGGAAACGTAACCACACTGAATACCATCTTAGACCATGAAATTGGAAGTAAGCACAGGCAGAGACTCAGTTGTTCTTTTTCAAGCTCTGTTGGTTGGATAGCCATTTAGATAAAAAGACGACAGAGGTTGTGATTGTGGAGTATTGTGCGAGTCTTGGAGTTGGAAAGCACTTTTTATCCCATCATCCTGTGTGCACTTAATGCAGGGCTATCTTCTGAGGCAACTCAAATATGATGCCATTCCAGGCCCTTCACAAATCAACATGTATTTCTGATAAAAACTGGTCAAAAAACAAACTTTATTCAATTTAGGATTTTTCGGATCCTGGTTTATCTCAACAATTTACCATTTTTCTGCAATGTCAGAGCTTCCTGACATTTACAATTAACTCACAAATTAACTTAGAAATGATAGTAAGCTCTCACCTAAATGATCTAGTGGCCACTGGGGAGCAGACCAATTTTCTAGAATAAGGTTAGGACTAAGTTGCTCTGTAACGATGTTAAGGTTGGTTGTGTAGAAGCAGTTACTCAAGTGTGAACAGGAATCTAGGTGTGAGAGGGAGTCATTGTCTGCCTCTCATTCTGGCTGGTTACTCAGCACTCTGACATTCCTCCATCTATAAAACAGATAATCTGCTTTTAAAATTTTTTGGAATTTAAGGCTCCATAATGGAATCAAGAAGTCATGGAATCCTATGCTTGGAAGGAAGTTTGGAGGGCATTGGTCCAACTTCCCACTGAACCCAGAGTTCTGGAGATGGACAGATGATCAAACAGATGCAGATGGAGCGAATTTCAGGAGTTGCGGATTCAAGGAAGGTAACATAAATGTGAGAAGGTCTAGGTGAAGGCTGCCAGTTTGGCCAGGGCCAACTAGAGAGATGGAGGGGAAGGGCTCATGCTCTCCAAGGCTGCTACTATTGGGGAACTTTGTTTTTAGAAAGCTTTGTTCTTTGTATGAAAGCAAAAATTGATGTATTGGAAATATCTTTCTCTTTTGTCTGATTCTATCTACAGAAGGAATATAACGAAATCTCATCCCTTTACCATATGATAGACCTTTAAATCTTTGAAAACTTTCATGCCCCTCAATCTACTGCTTTTGTTTTAGTGGCTAAAGTTCCCTGTTCCCCATATGACATAGACTCAAGAGATTTGCTTCCCTGAGTTGGCCTTGGTTTGCCAGTCTCTTAAGAAGTGTCCCAAAACAAGTAAATTACTCAGAAGTTACATGACTATCAGGGACAGTGTGTGTCCACTGCACCATGTGATTGGCTTTAAATGGAGCCTTTCATCGAGGAAGAGCCTCCATATCCTGGAGTCAAATCTTAATCATCTGGGGCCTGTACAAGGGATTTATTGCATTTAGGAACGTCTCACACTTACCCTCATTAAATTTCATTTTGTTTTGGCTTTGTGGTAGCTTTTAGAATCTATCTCTTTTATATTTTGTTCCTTTACAAATTTACTAGCATTTTTTTTCTTTGTTACAGTTTTGCCCAGTCATTGAACTAAATATTGCAGATGCCAGGGCTTCTGGAGTTTGTGGGGTCTTTGGTGTCACTAGTGATTATGTTGAAAATAGTTGCATGTTTATTTCTTCAGTTAACTCATAAGTAGTGGTTAATGGCAGGGTCTCTGGAATAAGATTTGCGAGGGTTCAAGTACTGGATCTGCCAATATATCAGGTGTGTGGCCTTACATGTATTAACTTATCTGTGCCTCAATTACCTCATCTCTAAAATGGGGATAATAATGTAACTATCACGTATGGTTGTTTTGATGATTAAATGAGTTAAGATATATAAAGCACTTAGACTAGTGCCTGGCACATAGCATGCACTATTCATTAAAGAAGATAAAATAAATCGAAACAAGATCCCTAAGGAGAGGGTAGCGTCTTGTTTATATCTGTAGCTCCAGAGACTAATGCTGTGCCTGGAATACATTTGGTGCTAATATATTGAGAATATGATGAATGGGTTTCCGTAGTGTTGCAGACATGCATGTAAGCAGATACTACAATCAATGCTATGGCTCCTAATGTTAACAGATTTTCAACATGATTATAAAAAAGAGGTCCTGATCATGGAAAGAGAAGTTGTGTACATTCAACCTCAGACCATCTCCATGGTGGTCATTTTGCCACTAATCTTTCTGTGAATGATAATAGCATCAGTGTCTTTATCGACCTACTCTATCATGCCTCTTTTATCATGGAAGACCAGAAAAGACACACACTTAAGTCTACTCTCAACTCAGAAAAGAAGAATGCATTCTGCTTAATTTGTGCTTACACCAGTCTGAGAGGGGATACTGTCTACTTTTAGCAAGAAAAGGAGCTTAACCAAGGAATGCTAGTGTTTCCCAATCAGATCTTCATTTTGTTTCAACTTTTGTAGATTCCTAGGCCTGAGGCAGATTAATTTAAAAAAATATGATTAAAAAATAAATGTTTTAGACATCGTTCACGATGTGAAAGTTTCTGCATCCTCCTACCTTTCTGTTTACATCACAGGTGAAGTTTTGCCATCAGGGTAGGTCTTGATTTTTAGGTGTATATCCATGTAACCCTCCCCTGGTTTCAGCTTCAGTATGTTAAAGCCAGTTCTCATCAGGTTGAAAATTTAAATCTTCCAGAGATATCTTTTACATGTAATTCCCTTTGAACTTCTGTCCATGCTAATTTAAACACAGTCGGTATTTTCCTCCTTCTATATTAAAACAGTCGAGCTCAAAGAATAAAATTCACCAGTGCTTTCTCCTTTGAATGTGTTCAATAGGTACCCCTGAAGCAATTACCTACTGCAAGAGGTGGGAGGAGCCATCTGTAGGAGCAGGGGCCACGGGTAATATGATATGTGGTTGTTGTGTGTGTAACGTGCTAATACTTTTGACAGCAACCATCCTAAAGAGGTGTAGCAAGTCATTAGAAATTTGTACACAGACTGCCCTATCCATTACACATGGCCCATATCATACCCATAATCTCCCAAGGCAGATATGCTATTACACTCAGTGGGCCAAGGTCTGCTGGTGCTTATATACACATAACTCCCACTGACTCTGTGCCACTGAGACACTTCAATGGGGGTTGTCAGCAGCATAAATTTAGCCCGGTACAGTCACAACCACAGCGGGTGCAGCTGAACAGAGAGACCTGGCTGTGTGTTAAAAAGGCTGAGGAAGAACAAAAAAGCTGCCAGTTTTCATAAGAAATCTTATCCCTCGAGCATTGAGAACTGTAGCCCGATACTCACCACACTCTTTATCCTTGTCTCACAACCTGCGGATCCCAGGCTGGGACTTGGAAGCAGCTAAAACAGAGTGGGCATTAAAAAAAAAAAAAGTCTGCTACAGGGCATAAAACCATGCTTTGCATCCAACCTTATTATATGAGGGGGAAGAATTCCCCATAGATGATCTTCAGAACATTTATTTATCAAAATTTAAAGGAGCATCTTGGAACCAATGACCTTTAAATATAGAAAATTTAAGATACGTAAAACAAAGGCACAAAGATGCTCACCTTTTGAAAGTCTCTGGTACATCCAAGTTGAATCACATTTGTTATGGGTGTTATAATGTATCCTATATATATTGTCATGCTAATATGATGATTGCTATATTAAACCTTTCACAGTGATTTCCAGCATGTTATCTCATGTGATTATTTGCAAGATCTTTTTGGCCCCTCAGACATCCCCAAATCATATCTTCTAAGTGATCAGCTTAGAAGCTCTGGTTGCAGCAAACACCAGGATTTAATCCTTCCTCCTTGGAGTCACAGCCCTCACAGCTGTAAACAATGAAGCCTGTTCCTAATCATCGGAAGTGCCGTCGTTTGGCAAGCAAAGCCTTGGTTCGAATCCCTGCTTTGTGCCACACTAAGTGTGTATCTTGGGCATGTTGCCGTTGAGCGCTATTTTTCTCATCTGTACGCTCAGGTTAAGACAGTAACTTCACAGTAACGCTGTGAGGACAACATCAGAACACTTAGCCCAACATACATGCACCAATGAGTGAATGCCTGCAACTGTTGCAATGTGTGCTACTTAGTAGGCACTCAATAAAAGCTTCTTTCCTCTTTTTCATCTTTTCTTCCCCACCATATCCTAATAATGCTTATGCGAGCCTATGAATATTAAGAAAAAGACTATCTTTAAAAAAACTATTATTCCATGAATAACAAACGACTATGCATTTAACAGAACACATTTAAAGCTATACTCACCCTTTGATTATTGGTATAGAACAGGTAAGAATGATCTAATCGAAAGAAAAATGGAAAAATAAAGGTAAACAAAGAACCAAATTAGACATTCAGTCAAGTATGATTAGTGGCTATTTCCAGTGGAGATTTTAGCTGAGTTTAGGATCCTGCCTCTCTGGCTGTTAAGGTACAGTTGTTAAGAGTGACCATTAAGAAGTTGAATGCGTAATTCATTCAGAGTTCCCATAGATTTTCTTTCTCAATTTGGGAAAAACCAAAAATCAGGTGCAATTCTGTTAATGCTATAAAACTAGTATGTTTAATGATAATGAAATTAGAAAAAGGAAACTATCTTTTTCCTTAATGAATTTAGCTTTCTTGTCATTTTTTCATTTAAAAAAAGTAGTTCACAATATGAGGACCCTAGTTTGAAGTCAAATTAATCGTGTGTTAAAACATGACATAACTCATACCACTCATTCTGAAAATGGTAGTCTAGGTCATATTTAAAAGTAATGTGTTCTTGAATATGAAAAAAATGCAATAGATTAATTTGAAAAGTATAAATAATTCAACACAAAATTATGCATTTATCTTTACATATTTTCCTATATAAAAATATTGCCTCCTCATTGTTAAGTAAACTTCCATTGGCATGTGTAACTCCCATAGAGCTCGGATAGGAGATGCAATTGTGTTTTTTAGAAGAAAGTAACTGAAGTTTAGTAAATTGAAAAGAGCACATGCATTTGAGTGTGTGTGTGTGTGTGTGTGTATTGCTGGGAAGGTGACTTTTTTCAGTTTACAAAACAACCTCCAGTTTGAAGTTGCACTTAGAAAATGTTAGAAGTTAAAAAAAAAATTGAACAGGATTTGGACAATATTCAGGGACTTTGAAGAGTGTGTGCGTGAGAATTTGGTAGTGATGATGGCAATGTAGCCACTTCCATTTGTGTAATAAAATCAGCACAAATAAAACAAGGCTTATCTAAATATAAGTTGAGGTGGTCAATCAAACTCTTAATGGAACATAAAATTGATATACATGTATTCAAATATACACAATAAACTTGTTAAATTCTTTATGTCTTATTAAAGATAATAAAAAAATACCAAAATTCAAATATGCCTTCTGCCTTCAAATGTCACTTCTTTTTATGTAGGGTTAATGATACTGGCCTCTCAAGTTCTGGGCTAGTTTTGTAGTCAGTGAATCTTGTCAAACAGAAATTCGTTTTAAAAAAAGTTGTTCTCCCTCCTCATCCACATTTTGCCTCGATTTTAGTGATCCTTTCACCCTCCCATGCCTGTCAGATCATAGCATCATATCAGCCTGCATAAAATTGATTTAGGACAGTAAGCATTTCCTCCGAAATTAAATTCTCTGTGAAAACGTAACAGCACCACCCAACATCAAAAAAGCGTCATGGGAAAAGTGCCAGAAGTTGAGCTGAAATGAAGGCTGAATGCTTTATATCAGGGAGAAGGGGAAAAGGGTCAGACAGAAAGAGAAGCGAAAGGAAAAGCAGGGCAGGAGGAGAGGCATGAAGGAGAGGAGGGACCTAAATTAGAACAAGAGGCGATGTTTATTAATAACCTTACTGACCCACAGGCCCCTGACACAAAATACATTAAGTATTCTTGGGACACACTGGTCTGTCACTCACAGGAGGAGCAAATAAAATGGTGTTGGAAGCTGCAAACTTTCTGAGAACAGATAAAAAAGAAAAGAAAAAAAAGCCAGAACGAGGTGAAGGCATAGACTCACAAGCTCAAGAGGCCTCACGGTCCGGGTTCACTTTCTCCTGTAGCATCTTCTCCAGGTAGTCCACCTGACGCCTGCACATTTCTGGCAAAGTAGGTCTGAAACAAACACAAGAAAATATTGATGTTTAGTTGCAAAGAGGTACAGTGGTCTTTAAGAGTGTCCATTCATGGCCATTGTAAGACATTTGGAAATTAGAGGAAAGGATGAAGAAGTAAATAAAAATTGCCTCTGATCTCACCACTTAAATATAATCATTGTGAACACTTTGACAGACATTTTCTAATCTTTTTCCTCTACTTTTTTTGCACACATATATTTGTGTGCTTGGAAACTACAGTGCAGGCCCTGCTGTAGTGTACTATTTTGCAGACTGCTTTTCTCATTTGATAAGTCATAGTAAATATTTGTTCATTTTGTTAAAACTATTCCAAAACATAATTTCTTTCTTTCTTTCTTCTTCTTTTTTTTTTCTTGAGACAGGGTCTCACTCTGTCACCTAGGCTGGAGTGCAGTGGTACGATCTGGGTTCACTACAGTCTCAACCTCCCAGGCTCAAGCGATCTTCCCACTTCAGCTCCCCTAAGTAGCTGGGACTACAGGCCTGTGCCACCACACCTAGCTAATTTTGTTTGTTTGCTTTGTAGGGATGGGGTTTTGCCATGTTACCTGGGCTGGCCTCGAACTCCTGAGCTCAAGAGATCCACCCACCTCAGCCTCCCAAAGTGCTAGTAAGTTTACAGGTGTGAGCCACTGCCCAGCCTCCAAAACATGATTTCTCTGCCAGCATTGCATTTCCTTATCTGTAGAGGCTGTAACTCATTCATTCCTCTAACCTCTAGTTCGATATTGATACCATTTGTAACTTTTTGCCCTTATAAAATCTTCCTGTGTATCTTCATTTCCTCTGGATAAATTATTATATGTGAAAATCATGGATCAAAGCCTTCTTTCTGTTTTGTTGTTTTACCTTTGGCTACGTTTTGTAGAGTTGCCCTCCAAAGTTGCCGATTTATATTCTCACTCAGGGTGCATGCGAACACACACAGATTTCAGGAACCATAATTAACTCTTTCCCCCCAAAAGATAAGAAACGTAGCATCCCATTGTGTTTTGTATTACGTTGATTATTTGTGATGCTAACTTTCTTTGCCTTTCTTGACTCTGTCTTGTTTTGTGTGCAGGTGATTTTGCACGCTTTTTAAAATATTTGTTTATTTAACATTTGCCCTATAGTTCCAAGGAAATTTTCATTAATTTTCTATTAAATTATAAAAGTTCTTTACATATTAAGTTTATCAACTCTCTCACTATCATATATTGCAAACATTTTCTCTATTTTGTCATTTGGTTTTTAATGGTTAATGGATATGTTGATGAATTTAAGTACATAAATATTTTCCCTTCTTCTACTTTCTGCTTTATGTTTTAAAAGCCTTTGCCTATCCCAGAGTAAAATCAGTATTAACCTATATTTTCTACTAGTGCTTTTGTGGCTCCTTTTATTTATAAAAACATTTAAATCTCTTATTTATGTGGAATTTTTTTGGTCGTTAAAATTTCTTTTCCTTATTGATCTAAATGTATGCTTTTGGGCCTGTTTCTGTGTTTCCATGTTTATTTTATTATCTTTTTGTCTCCATCATTTTTGCCAAAATTCTCCATTTTTATTATTGTAACTCAAGAATATGGTTTTATGTCTAGTAAAGTAAGCTCGCCCTCTTTAAGATTGGTATTCTGGATGATGCTTTCTTATTTGTTATTCTATAAGAATGCATCAAGTTTCAAGTTTAAATGTTAGAAAATACAATTTAAGCCAAGCATGGTGGCTTATACCTATAATCCCAGGTCTTTGGAGGACTGAGGTGGGAGGATCACTTGAGACTAGGAGTTTAAGGCTGCAGTGAGCCATGATATAGCCGCTGCACTTCAGCCTGGGCAACAGAGAGAGATTCTGATTCAAAAAAAAAAAGAGAGAGAGAGAGTACAATTTATAGATTAATGTGTGTGGATTAGAGGTCTTTTTAAAACCAGGTTTTCTCATGTAGAAATAAACCATGCCTTCTCATCGATCTTTTCATATGAACTTCTATAAAGTTATAGTTCCATCAGGTAGTTTCTCAATACAATCTCACATTTATTCAGTGCTATTGTGCATGCAGTTTCCCTATTCAATTTCATGACTTCGCTGAGCAACATTATTTTTTCAGCATTTTAAGCATTTTTATTTCATATTTGCCACGTTACTGGTTTCTTATTCAAATAATTTGTCAATTTGATTCTCTTGAATCATCTAGGTAGATAACATTATTATCTGCAAATAATGATCATTCTGTTCCTTTCCAAAAATTATGTAATTTCTTTATTTTTCCTGTCTTATTGCAAAGGATTAGAACGTCCAAATTATTTAAAAAGATTCTTCATTAGGAAGGCTTTCAATATTTCACTGCTAGGAATACACTGTGTTTTTGATAAGCTCTGGCTCTTAGATGTGTTTTTGGCTTCAACTTTCAATCTCCATTCCTGAACCTTCTGTACCCTAGTCCCAGTGTATGGCTCCCCGTCCTCCCTGCTCAGTGCTGAATACATCTTACCCTTTTTGTATACAAGAATGTTCTATCTCTGTACACACAGCCTCATTACTTATCTACTGATGCTTCTTTTTGAGTTATAACACCCATGGTTCACAGCAGGAGAACTCTCCTTCAATTCTTGGACCAAAACCATAAAAATTGGAATCACCCTTGATTTATTTAGTAAATCATAAGAAACTACCTCGCTATTTTCTGCCACCTTAAAAGTTAGTGTCTTGCATAAGAGGTTTTATTTTTCCATTTTAGGAATGCTAAACTTTTTTCTCACATAGAAATGGTCATTTCATTTTAATTATGCTGGATTTCTGCCAGGGAAAAGTAAAACTAACCTGGGATTTTGCATGTGCCATGCAAAAAGAATTGGTTCCATGGGTTAGACTGGTTAGAACAATATGTGAAAATAGACTGAGGGGAAAAACAGCAATGTTTAGCAAGAGTGCCTGGTTACACGTGGAGAGGTGGAATGGTGAACCTCTCCAAGCAGAAGTGGCCTTTGGGATGAGCCACAGCTTAAAAACCGTGGGATCTCAAACACATCTCTGTATCACCCTGAGTTTCCATTTTTTCAACTCTAAATTGAGCATCTTTCCCCTGCTAGGATAATGTCAGAATCAGAGACAACTTCTGGACACTTGGCACCTAAGCAGGCACTTAAAAGAGAAGCTGTTAGGTTCTGGCCAGGTTTGAAGGCAGGAACGTGGGCCATGTTTTAGATAACAAATGGAAAGACTTTACTATGAATTTCTACATAGAACTAACCCCAAACATGCTCAAGAAGTTTAGGATTTAGTCAACAGGCATTACTGTACTGGGAGAGCCATTAAAGGGCTCCCCAGCCTCTGCCCAAGGTAGTGGAAACCCTGTCTTCTCTCCTCTGTCAGGGTTGGCCTTTGCCTTGACTGCTGAGTTTATTGGATCCTACTTCCTGCCCCACCCTGATAGAGCATGAACTGTGAATGTTTAGATTCTGTCTTCCTCTGAGGGAGACCGGAAGGGCTCCTAATTTTGGTAAAACAGTAAATTTAGTCATTATAGCCATGTGCCTGGCATCATTTAAGAACCTCCTTGTCAGCACCCCTTAATTTTTCCAATTTGTTAGCCTGGAAAGCACCCCTATTAGTATCAAACTTAAGTCTTAATGAGGTGAAATAAGAATTTACCCCTATCATTCCCAAAATGAAGATAGAGATCTGTATCTTTTTAAACATAATGGGAGGTATCTGTGTTATTGTTTAAAATCAACTATCCTTTATTCCATGCTTTTTCTTTCTATTGTTTATTTTATCTATCCTGCTTTCCCAAAGGGGCAGAATTAAGGCCCCCATTTGCTTTTTATTATTGTAATCAGTTAATAGCTGTTCTACAATGCTTTACTTATTGTGTTAATTTTCTGTAGTTATATCCAGAGGCCGCTTACTGGAAGATCACATTTAAAAAAAAAAATAGAAGATCTAACTCCTTCTTTAATGGGTCCAGTTTCCATCTATAGTTTAAGCTGAAATTATCTAACACGACTGAATTACAAGATCATTGAAAAAATATACAAACTGTAGCTACTATTTTAAGTATATCTGTGGCGAGTACAAACATTACATTAGTATGAAGACAGTCCAAACATTCATTATAGCATCTCTGTTGACCACAGCTTATGATACCACTTCCTCGGATCTGCCCTGAATCTGTCAGAGGTATGAGTGTGTGCTATTGCCAGGCACACTGCCAATCATTGTAGTTCCATCGCATAGGTGCCTAAACTCTGGGTCCCAAGGACCATCGTCCTATTGCTGTTGGAGATTTTAATATGAATGTGTCTTATGTAGATGTTGGCATTTAAAGAACTAGTTCTCAAGTTAAAATGGAGCTTCAAAGCAGACCAAAGGGAGAAACAAACTTACCTGAAAGATGACAAAGGACATTTGTATAATAAATGTGATAGAATGGACCCCATGATAGAGGCATTCTGAATTAGATGAACGTACTCAAGTGAAAAGAGCTTCACTAGGGAGTCAGCATTGTGGGTTCTGGGCCTACCTCTAACATGAACTCACTCTGAAGACCTCTGAGGGCCTCAGTGTTCTCTTTTGTAAAATGAGGAGGAGTTGAGATGAAAGTTCTGTTTCCTCTCCACATTCACACTCTGTGTGATGTTCGGCCAGGAGCGATTCTGTTCAAAGGTTCAGCGAGGAAGAGTCATTAGCAGGTCAGGATTGGATCAGAATTAGAATGCTTCTGGTTCACTGTTGAGTCTCTGAAGATGGGCATGGCACTTGGCATAAAACAAAGGCCCATTCGTCCCTTTATAATAAGTTAGTGTTGATTGTGAAGCCTACCTAAAACTCGAATTTGAGAACTGTTATTCCTATGATGGCTGAGAGAGGAAGTGGAGAGAGGGCTAGACCACGAAGTCACAGGAGCTGGGTGCATGACTCTGGGCAAGTCACTTCATTTCTCCCAGTCTTTTCTCCTTTACTTGTCACATAAAGGGTTTGGAGGAGAATTGTCAAAGTAGCTTCTTTTTTTTTTTCTTTTTTGAGACGGAGTCTCACTCTGTCACCCAGGCTGGAGTGGAGTGGTGCCATCTCGGCTCACTGCAACCCCTGCCTCCCGGGTTCAAGCCTCAGCCTCCCGAGTAGCTGGGATTACAGGGGCCCGCCACCACACCCGGCTAATTTTTGTATTTTTAGTAGAGACGGGGTTTCACCATCTTGGCCAGGCTGATCTTGAACTCCTGACCTCATGATCCACCCACCTTGGCCTCCTAAGGTGCTGGGATTACAAGCGTGAGCCACTGAGCTCAGCCCCAAAGTAGCTTCTAATTAAGAAAGTCAATGACCTTATGAGAATGGTCATCCCTGTAAAGCAAATAAAAAGGTTCCGATGCTTTACAATATCCAGTGTCCAGAGCAGGTAGAGCACATTACCTACGATTTAATGCTCACTGGGAAGAACTTTGCGGGGATGGGCTGAGAAGAAGAGGAAGGAAAGGGGAACTGTACCCTCAAGTCTGACTGGGACTTTCATGCAACGAAGGAAATGAGGTCTCCTGTAATTGCCTCTTATTAAGGTAGAGAATGTATCAAATGCTGTGTTTAAATCAATTCAATGCCGAGTTCTTAGCACAGTGCACCACCTGTTTTGGCTGTTTCCATACCCTGCCCACAGTGGTGATGTGTGAGAGCTTTTCCTTCAGGCAATGCCATCAGAGAAGGAAATGAATGGCAACAACATATTGAAAGGAAGAGAGAAAAAGTTCATATACATTTCAATGGAGGCACGTTTAAAGCATTTAAAAAGGGAGTCTGAGAAATAATGACAAAGTTTAAACAGAATCTTAACTTTGATCTGATTTTCTTCTGTAAAGCAATTTGGCACATAATTTTTCAAGTGCTAAACCACAAATTCTAATAGCCGGACCTCAATGCCTTCATTTGCATCTTGGGACTTCTATTCCCCCTAAAAAAAGTTTAAAAAATTATTAAGGTGATTTTCCAGAGACATTAAAGCATAAAGCATTTGCTGGTCAGCTCTCATAAAAACTACAGCAGCATAGAATAGCTGAGATTAAAAGCTAGATTTAAATCATGCAAGGGCTCAGTTAATATCAGCACCTAATTAAGAAATCTGTAAAGTTGATTTGATGGAGAAAAATTCTATCAAGGTGTGATTGGAATTTTCCCTTCCAGTTGCTGTTGGGGATTTTAAGAGGAATATATCCTACATGGAATTTGGTATTCATAGGACTAGCTCTCAAATTAAAATGATGCTTTAAAGCAGAGAATAGGGACAAACTAATTTACTTAAAGGGTAAAAAGGAGGTTCTTAACTAAAAATAAACATGATGGATTGGGACTCAATGTTAGACTGCATTTCTCCTTAGTGTTTTTTTTTTTTTGTTTATACTTTAAGTTTTAGGGTACATGTGCACAATGTGCAGGTTAGTTACATATGTATACATGTGCCATGCTGGTGTGCTGCACCCGTTAACTCGTCATTTAGCATTAGGTATATCTCCTAATGCTATCCCTCCCCACTCCCCCCTTCTCCTTAGTTTTTTAACCCAAAATCTTTCATAGTTCATATATGTAAATGATAGACTGTCATCCCCTTGAGGGCTAATGGATATTATTCTTTTTGTGTGTACCCGGTACTCCACTCATGCTTCTTAGCACATAATAGATTCCCACTAAATGTTTGCATAGTAGAAGAATTGAAATACTTTGATCATTTTTAAAAAGGTTCTTGCAGAGCGTGGTGCTGTTTTGGGCCTATCTTCCATTCAATAACTTGATTGATAGGCCAGTTGCGCACCAGCTAGGGAGCATTGCACAGGCAGCCTGCAGGCTGAATTGGGCCAGTGTTTATCCACTCTTTAAAATCAAGAACCTTCAGCTTTGCATAATAATATGAATTTCTGAATTCTGAAGTTGTGGCACTGTTTGGTCAACAGCTGTGCGTAGTGACTATTAGGAATAGCAGCCCCCATTAGGCAGGGCTCCTTCACAGGTTGCCATTATTAATAAATGTGATAGAATTGCCCCCTGCGCCTCCCAACACCACCCCCCCCACCACCATGTTAGGTTGCATTCTGAATTAGATTTAGATGGGTGCACTGAATTCCATTGCATATGACTCCAGGCTGACTTCACGTTTTTTCTTTTTTTCTTTTTTTTTTGAGACAGTGTCTCACTCTGTCACTCAGGGTAGAATGCAGTGGTGAGATCATAGCTCACTGCAGATTCTATCTCCTGAGGCTCAAGCAATCCTTCCACCTCAGCCTCCCGTGTAACTGGGACTAGCACCACCATCCCCATCTAATATTTGTATCTGCTGTAGAGACAGGGTTTTGCCACGTCTCTACATGCAGGGGGGTGGGCTCACTGCAACCTCCATCTCCCGGGTTCAAGTGATTCTCATGCCTCAACCTCCCGAGTAGCTGGGATTACAGGTGCCCACCATCACATCCGCCTAACTTTTGTATTTTTAGTAGATACAGGGTTTCAACACATTGGCCAGGCTTGTCTCCAGCAACTCTTGACCTCAAGTGATCTACCTGTCTTGGCCTCCCAAAGTGCTGGGATTACAGGGGTGAGCCACCACGCCCAGCCTAGTATGCCTTTCTATGGCTGTTGGCTTTGAACAAGTTAAAGATCTAAGTGTGAGCTTAATTGTTTTCTCCAGCTTCACAAAAAGAGAAGACTCTTAAGTGCTAGGCTTCGAGTGAATCTGTAGTGTGCACATTTCTACAACCTCAGTGTGGGTCCAGTGGGAATTAAGCTGAATCTAAGCACTAAATAACCCTAATGATACCAAGTAGGAGCTCATCAGGGAGCTGTTGAAGAGTTTGTCAGAGCATATTAAAATACAATACATTCACATAATCAAAAAAGGTACATCAGTCCATCTGTCTATACATTCCCTTCTGATATTAAATTTGTCCAGGGACTTTTCAAAATTACATCACCTATCCCTACCCCTTCCTTTGTGAATAAAAATGTGGCAAGAATGGAGAGCAAATCAGAATAATGCACGTTGGTGAAAGTCCTATAATTGAAATCGTTATTGCTTAAGACACCGTCGCTTTAATCAGCCCTATCATAAATCAATGCTTTTCACAAGTGAAGGTTTAAAATAAAATGCTGTTAAACAAATTGGGCCTCTTAAAAGGCATGATGCAATTGGGAAGCTACGGAAAATGGATAAAAAAGTGCTTTCTGAATGCATTCACTGGTTCCAGCATTTTGTCTTCCACTTAATTTAAAAAAATATATTACCTGGTCCTTTCTTAGAAATTACATATTGGAGGTCTATAATGGCCAAGCCTTTAACCCATTAAAAAAATTTACTCCCAGGAACAGTTAATATTCGACTTTTAATTGCTTTTTCTTGTTGGAGAGGAAAGTGGTTTTTTTCTTCTTTTCTTGATTGACTTTTCAAAAATCACCTTGTGAGCTATAAAGATGGAGATGATTTTCAAAAACTGCAGTACACATCTGTGTGTATGCACGCATATATGTGTTCATGTATAAATAAAATCTCCTATGTACCAGAAGCTGGTGCTTCCCTCACAACAACTCTGCAAGGCAGGTGTGACTATCTGCATGCAGTGAATTAGGCGGCAGAGGTCTAGAGAGGTGAAATGATTGCCTGGCGTCACTCAGGTAGTAAGTGGAGCAGTGGGTGGCTTGACCACGAGCCAAGGAAAAAGGTCATGCCAGTGGTCCCCATCTTGGAGTGCAAATCCTCTCAACCTCTTTAGCCAGCACCAGATTCAAGAATATAGCAGATAATCCACACCACCAGCAAAAGTCAAAAGAGCCCAACTCTCATCTTTTCTAAGCATTTTAATGTGAGTCCTTCATGGTAACTAAGGTAGGAGAAGCCGTTGAATCAGCCCTATAAATCATGTCCACCTGGAAGAGAGTTCTTATCCAGGGATTTGTGTGAATAAGCAAGGAGGCTTTGGGAGGCTGAGGCGGGTGGATCATGAGGTCAAGAGATCGAGACCATCCTGGCCAACATGGTGAAACCCCATCTCTACTAAAAATACAAAAAATTAGCTGGGCGTGGTGGTGGTGCGCGCCTGTAGTCCCAGCTACTTGGGAGACTGAGGCAGAATTGCCTGCACCCAAGAGGCGGAGGTTGCAGTGAGCCGAGATCATGCCACTGAACTCCAGCCTGGGCAACAGAGGGAAACTCCATCTTAAAAAAACAAACAACAACAACAACAACAAAAAACCCCAAAAAACAGGGAGGTCACAGTTTTCTTATTAGAACTGTGCTCATACAGACATCAAATGAATTTTGGGGCCTCCTCAGGAACTGTTTTAAAAGAAAGAGGGGGCCAGCCAGACATTGGTGTGGAGAAGGTGAGGAAAAGGCTCCATTTGGTTGCCTAAAATTAGAATATTTCCAAGTCAACACTGTCAGTCTCCCCACTCTGACATGCAGTAAATCCAGTACCCACACCTAAAGTGTTTTCTGGCTTTCTTTTTCTTTTTCTTTTTATTTTTTTCTTCTTCTTCTTTTTTTTAGACGGAGGGAGTCTTGCTCTGTCATCCAGGCTGGAGTGCAGTGGTGCGATCTCGGCTCATTGCAACCTCCGCCTCCCTAGTTAAAGCAATTCTCCTGCCTCATCCTCCCAAGTAGCTGGAGTTACAGGCACCCACCACCACGCCCGGCTAATTTTTTGTATTTTTAGTAGAGACAGGGTTTCACCATGTTGGCCGGGCTGATCTTGAACTCCTGACCTCGTGATCTGCCTGCCCTGGCCTCCCAAAGTGCTGGGATTACAGGTGTGAGCCATCGTGCCCGGGCTCTTGCTTTCTTTTCTTTTGTTCCTTCTCTTTCCACAAAACCAGGTATTATTTAAGTCTCTTGAAAAGCTGCACAAACCAACTCTTCCTCCCCGATTATCCCTTTCAGAGCTCAGGTGATAAGCCACCTTGCGTTACACCTCCCATGACTTGTGGTCAGATGCGGGCTGTGTCATTCTGCCTTATCCTACCTTACAAGAAAATATCTGTATATTGGCCTCACCAGGTCCCGGTTCCTCTGGGAATCGTCCTGTATGCAACATCTTCACAAGGGTGGCAGGCAGTTGAATCTCTGGACTTCGTGAGACCACTGGACATTTGGCAGAGAACCAGGAAGCCACGGTTCCCTTCTGTGAGTCCCTCAGCCGGAAAACTACAAGGTGTGTGACTGTAGGACGAGGCTTTTTGAAACATGATGTGTGACACTTTGAGAAGTGTTTGGAAAGAAACTGGCTGACGTCGAATGGAAATTTGAACATTCACAGATTTCTTTTCCTAGATACAGAAACACAAAAGCTTACATGTACACATTTAAAAAAAATTTAAGTTATCTTTTCTTTCTTGCCTTCCTTTTTTCCCTGGCTTTTTTTTTTTTTTGGTCCTTTTTTTAAAATTCCTGGTTAATAATAATTCCCATTTTTAACCAAGGAGTGGTAAAACTGACACTGTCATATTGCTGTGATAGGATATATTAGCAAAACCCTTTTGGAAATTCATTTGCAGTGTGCATCAAGGGCCCATAAAAATGTATGAGAACTATGTGATAATAAGGAAACAGGATATGCACTCTTAATGCTTATAAATACATAGGCAAAATATACATAGTCATACTAATAGGTAATATTTATTGTCCACTTAATATACAACAAGCACAATGCCACATGTTTTATAGTCATTGTCTCATTTATTTTGTACACAGACTTTGTGTGGTAGATATTATTATATCTCCAATTTACAGATTAAAAAAGAGAGGCCTGGGGAGACTAATTGGTTTATTTGGAGTCTAGTGTGAGATTTCAACCCATCCTAATTGATTACAGAGCTTACACTATTAATTTGTAATACCTTATCATTCCTCATAATATGTGGTTATAAGTAAAAAGCAAACATTAACAACCAAAAAAAAAAAAAAAAAAACCCACACCAGCAAACAAAAATCAGATAAGCTCTTCTCTTATAATAACCACACGAAAAAATAGGAAAGCTTAGACTGAGAAAACGGCCAAAACTAAAAAAGCGTATTTGCAACCAGTTAATAAAATGACAGGTAGCCTTCGACACTTAAATGTTTTAAGGTTTTTTTTCCTCTGGATGGGAATTAGACCCTATATGAGTGATTTTTGACCAAAAGAATCTAATTGATATTATTCTGCTAATTTAAGGAGTTCAAGGGAACAAGTCTTACATGTAGTTGCAAAGGACTTTGAAAGGACTTTGTCCAGACTTAGGTGAGAATTTTCTTTTGGACTGGGACCTAGATTAGTGTTTCTTAACTTTCTTAACTTATATTGTGTGACAACGTAGCTGAAGATATTAATAGAATCTATGGTTTCTCTTTCTCTCTCTCCAGAAAAACACGTATATTAACATTATTCAACATTTAAAATTCAATATTTTAATTTTATCTTTTTTTTTAAGGAAACTTTGAAAATTTTAGGTTTATTGCTGGTTTAAGATTTAAACTAAAATTTCCCTGTTTTGGCTTCCAGAATGTTCTTTATACCTCAGAGAAAGGACTTTCCTTTCTCTAATAATTTTTTTGTTGTTGTTTTTTGGAGACAGAGTCTCGCTCTGTCACGCAGGCTGGAGTGTAGTGGTACGATCTTGGCTTACTGCAACCTCTGCCTCCCAGGATCAAGCCATTCTCCTTCCTCAGCCTCCAGAGTATCTGGGACTACAGCCACACACCATCATGCCCAGCTAATTTTTGTATTTTTAGTAGAGACGGAGATTTCACTATACTGGCCAGGCTGGTCATCTTGAATTCCTGACCTCAAGTGGTCCACCTGCCTGGGCCTCCCAAAGTGCTAGGATTCCAGGCATGAGCCACCGCACCTGGCCTGTATCTCTAATAATTTAAATACTGATACAGTTTCTTCAGAGTGTTGTCTACACCTGGAAAACTGAGGTCGGTAAAGTAAGCAAGTATAAAGCATAATTTAGTTTCAATGTTTTCATTAATATGATACCACAGCATTGTGAACACTTGTATTTGGTTGTGTAGCTAACAACTACCTTTTGGATTTTTCATGTTGGAATGAAAAGAATGCATGGCATACATCACCAAGAATCAAAGGTTGTCCCTGGCAGTGTAATTGACTCTGTAATAAAGAGAGAAGCTTCGCTAGGTGAGTGGACAGCATTATGAGAGGCTTTGTTCACATCTGCAGAAATGCATTTTCGTTAAACACCTGCGTTAAGCACATGCGCATAAGGCACAGTGGATAGATGGATGTAAAACATGGGTAGATGATGTCCTTGTATGAGATTCTACAAATACTCCGAAGCGTTGAGGTTTGGAAGCACTCAGGCAGCCTCCTGGCACTATTGGCTGTGCTGCTAATAAGATTACAGGCAGGGCATGATTTCATTCCATGTAATATTTTCCTCTTTAGGAAGAGGGAAGTTATTTTTACCTGTCAATTTCTGTTTTCTGAAATTTAAAAATTCTCAGGTATGAATCCCAAAAGACTTTACACGCAACCTCCATCTCCTATTCAGGACTGTTCAAGGAGAAGACAGAAACACCATGTTTAGAGGTCATTGGTCCATCTACTCTAGAAACTTCCCCTTGGCAGTGGTCCCTGCCTATGTTACAGAAGACGGCAAAAATACGAGCCATCGTGCATCTGGCCAGTTCTGCAATGCTCCATCCCAGGGGGAAATTCCTTCCTCACTCCAGCTGGTGAACAGCTATGCCCTGGAGCCCAGGACGGACATGCCTTGTAACTTTTTAACTTAGTTAGTGTAACTGCCAATATTATTCCTATTCATATAAATGTCTAATCCTTTCTTGAATCTTGCTAGACTATTTGCCTCAATAATATCCTGTGGCACTGAATTCCACAGATAGATTATACGCTGCTTTAAAAAGTATTTCCTTTTCTTGGTTTTAAATTTGTTGCTTTTTAATGTCACAGAATAGCCCTTGTTTTTGCATTAAGTGGCACAGGAGAGAAGCATTTCAAATTGGCCCTTATTTCTTCCAAGCAGTTTCTTCACTAATATTAAAACCCTATTTTCTTCATATATTTTCTATTTTGGCATATATAATCTTGATTTAATGAAATGATTTATGTAAGTAGTCTCACACTATTTTGTGAACATAGTAGGCCTGGTAAAAAGCTTTCCTTGGCATTCAATGTCATTTATTGGACAAATATTTATTGAGTATCTATTATGTGCAGGAACTGTTCTAATTTTGGAGAGTCAGCTTCAAGTAAGACTGGGTCATTTTTCTGAAGGACTTACTTTTCTAGAGAAGGAGCTAAGCAGTAATATAGTGAATAAATCTATGAACCTCGTGGTTTCAGATGGTATTAAGTATTATGGGAAGATTGAAAGAGTGGCTGGAGCCGATTTGCATTGCACAGTCAGGGAGTGGCTCTCTGAAAAGGGGACAGTTGCCATCAGCTGTCAAGAAGCCCCCATGTGAAATCTCCATGAAGGTGAACTCCAGCTCCGAAACAATGCCCAGTAGTTGTTGAGGCTCAATCATTATTTGTTGAGTGCCTAAATGAATGAAGGTTGAGAAGGAAAGCCTTAGTTACTAAAATCACCAGGAATTTACTTAGTAGATTCAGGAGGATCATTTCTTGAATCCCCGTGTTCTGTAACTCCCAACACTGTGGGAATAAACAAAGCAGGGGCTGTAGTTAGTTAGACTGGGTTTCAAGACCTGACCATGGTCCCCAGCTTACCAGCTGTGTGGCCTTGGGCAAGTTACCTAATTGCTCTCATCCAAAGAACCCTCCTTTATAAAAATGAGAGTAAACTTCCTTCCTTCACGGGAGTTGGAGTTTGAAGGCAAAGTTAATGTGGAAGTTCTTTTTAAACTGCCAAATGGTGTAGAGGTGTGGTTATTCTTGAGGGAACCAGCTGTTCCCAGTGTCAGGCTCTGCTCTTTCATTCTTTCCTCTCTCCCTTCCTCATGTTCTGCTTCCTTCCATTCCCTACTTTATCCCTGCCCCTGCCTAAAGCCCACCAGGGCATCCATGGGACTTAGCTTTCTGTCCCAGAGGCGGCTTAAGCAGGGTAGACTTACCTTTCTGAAATTCTTATCTACGTCTTAGGAACTTTTACAATGGAGCTGTTGTGTATTGATGCAGTGGACTGGATGTGGCTTTCGAATAGTGATTGTTTGCTTTTATTTTGTTTACTGCTTAATCTTCTGGGGTCAAGTTATCCAAACTTCTACGTAAAAAGACAGTCCTTGCCTGAATTTCCGAAGGAATCTTGCCCCAGAAACCAAGCCTTTGATTGCAATGGGCTGCCTGGCTGCCTTCAGCTTCCCTCTGTGTTCCAACCTGACCGGCATATGCGTACACTGTTTCCTCATGTTGCCTCTTGTTATTCTTTTTCATTGTCCCTTAATGTACGGTTTGTTTTCCGTTTAGGCAATTTGAAATAGAGCATGTGCAGCTCTGCATAATAATATATTATAGGAAACATTTCAAGGAATAAATTATTAGAATTGTTTACATGCATGGTTCAAATTTACTGGCAAATTGCTTAGGCCTCAGTTTTACGATGTAGCTGCCAGCTAGGCTCCTTCAGGGTAAAACTCTGAAATAGGAGAAGCTGCCCAGCGCTGTCCCTTCCCAGCACTTCCTCTCCTTGTTCCTGCCCTTTCAACACCTCCCTCCTTTCCCGCCCCCAGATAACTCTGTGGAGCTGCCAGGCCTTTTGCACCTTAATGTGAAGACATTTCGTGGGTCCTCCCTGGACCCGCCCCCAGCAAAGGTGAGGTGCGCAAAGGAATAAATCTCCAATGGTATAATTTTAGACACTGTGGCAACTGGGAAGGGCGGCTATTTTTGGCCATGGGGCTCTCTCCTTGACCTGAGATGATATTGCCTGGCCTGCTCCTAGTGCACCCGGCCAACCCTGCACGCGGTCCTTTTCGCAACATGTTTGCCATTCCTGGGGGCTGGCTTCTTCCTCTTTCTGCCAAGCAGCTCTGTGCTCATGCACGATCCTGTGTGTTTGAGCAAGGGTGTGAAGCAGTCGACGCGTGCCCACCTAGGCTTGCCCCAGGGTGACACTCTCAGGCAGTGGTCAGGCCACCTCTGAGGGGCAACGCAGATGGAATAGACGTCCTTTCACACTGGGGGTGGGGGAAGATTTCCGGTCCAGCTTCTGGGTCTCCCTCAGCCTCCATACTTTATCAGCTGCTCAGCGACCATTCTATGAGTCACTCCCTCTCTGGGTAAGGCGAGCCAGGCAGCCTCCAGGCCACAGGGTTCATGCATTCCCGCCCACACTGCTTCATTTGAAGCCGCATCCTCACAGAGATTCTTCTGACCACCCGGCTTGCTGTCTTCCCACTCAAGCTCCTGATGCAGCTGCTGTCTGCAGACCCCCTAGACTGCCTGGGGAAGTGAGTCGGAGCTCCTGCAGCAGAGGGGTGGAACAGCTACACGAAGATCCGAAGGTGGCCAAAAATAACAGCGCTTTCCAGATGAGGGTAATGTTATAGCCAAGATCATCACTGGGGTAGGGTGTCTTGTTCTTTGTTTTACAACCTAAAAAGTACACAGAAGACTCAAAGATCATTCAGGAAGCAGGAATAAAGTCAGTACAGAACAGAGAAATGGGAGCAGTTAAAAACAAAGGAATTGAGTTTCTTTATGCCAAAAGCGAGAAAACAGAGGCCTTTTATAGATATAGAGAGAGCCCTGGCTATCTGGATGGAAGTTCTGTTTTCTCCAGCTTCCATGGCCACACAAAAACGGGAGAATTCTGAATTTGTAGAGAGAGAGAGGAAAAAAAAAGTGAGAGAGAGACAGAGGATATAGGGAGAGACTGACCAAGGAACAAAATAGCAAGGAGTTAGACAAAAGGGGAGAAAAAGATCAAGAGACAATGTTGCCTTCTCTTATCTGCTATTGGATGAAATTTAATAGAAACTTATTGAGAACCAACTATATCTAATCCAGTTATCTATTTCTGCATGACAGATCACCCTGAAATTTATTAACTTAAAACCACAAAAATCAAGTTATGATGATCTGTCATTGTTTTCAGTGTTGACTGGGATCAGCTGGGTGGTTCCCACATAGTCTTTCTTGAGAATAATGAGGTCTGGCGGTGGCCAAGGCTGGAGTCATCACTGAGGCTGCCTCACTCTCATGTCTGCTGGTTGATGCTGGCCATAGCTGCGACCTCAGCTGGGGCTGTCAACTGGAACCCCTGCATGGGGTCACTCCATGTAATCCGAGCTTCCTCACAGCATCTCATCCTTGCACTTCTCACATGGCCACTCAGTACTCCGAAGATGAGTGTCCCAAGAGAGTAAGGTTGAGGCTGAACGATCCTCTATTTTATTTTATTTTTTTTCTTGAGTTGGAGTCTCACTCTGTCACCCAGGCTGGAGTGCAGTGGCGTGATCTCAGCTCACTGCAACCTCCACCTCCCAGGTTCAAGCGATTTTCTTGCCTCAGCCTCCAGAGTAGCTGGGATTACAGGCACCTGCCACCGTACCTGGCTAATTTTTGTATTTTTAGGAGAGATGGGGTTTCAACATGTTTCCCAGGCTTGTCTCAAACCCCTGACCTCAAGTGATCTGCCTGCCTCGGCCTCCCAAAGTGCTGTCATTACAGGTGTGAGACACTGCACCCGGCCCGAATTATCCTTTTTGACCTACCAAGTGACATTTTCTATTTTCCACCAATCGCTAAGGTCAGCTCAGATTCAAGGGCAGAACATTTAGATACCTCCTCTGGATGTGAGGAGTGTTAAAGAACTCGTGGACATGTTTTAAAACTGCTAAAGTGTCCAATCATGGTGTCAGCTACTCCCAGCCTCTCAATCTCCAGGAGCTTCCAATCTCCAATCTCGTTGGAGCTATCAAAGTCAATTAAGTATTCTGTGAAAAGTAATAAAATAAATACCCATTCACCAGGTGATTGAGGTGATAGAAGAACGTGTACCAAGTGGGATACAAGATGAACACTCGCATTCATGTAGGTCACAGGCAGAGTGTACTTCGGAAGAAGTATTTGTATTTGGAGAGCGTTGAAGGCAAATAGGACGGCAGTGGCCGGGGTTCCCTCACTCTGAAGTGGGGGTGCTTACTCGCCTTATTCAAACTCCTATGTCTGTGCTCAATGATTGATTTATCCTCCTCTGCCCTGCCTTGGTATGACCAACTGTACTTTACTTCAATTACATCGTTCTGCAATGGTCCAAAAACCTTGCCTTTTTTGTTCTTCTGCTGTGACTTTATCCTTTCTGTGCATGAAAAAGATTCAGGCCAGGCGAGGTGGCTCACACCTGTAATCCCAGTACTTTGGGAGGCCGAGTCGGGCGAATCACACGGTCGGGAGATTCGAGACCATGCTGGCTAACAGGGTGAAATCCCGTTGCTACTAAAAATACAAAAAATTAGCTGGGTGTGGTCACGGGTATCTGTAATCCCAGCTCCTCGGGAGGCTGAGGCAGGAGAATCGCTTGAACCCAGGACGCAGAGGTTGCAGTGAGCTGAGACCATGCCACTGCACTCCAGCCTGGTGAAAGAGCAATAAATTAAAAAGAAAAAAAAGAAAAGATTCACCTCCCCTTCTCCTTCCCTACATACTTGCTACTCCATTGCCATTTTTCAGACCAGTGAACTTCTCTCTGCCCTTGTCTCATTCCTCAGTCAACTGCTTGAAATATACATATTCATCTTGTTTTCCTTCTTTATGGCCACTGTCTCTTGCCTCCTCAAATCCTATCTTATATTCCACGTGACTCACGCCCTTCTCTGCTCTGACTTGTCTTATCCCAGGAGCCAGTTGTCCAGCACAGTGTCATGGGACAGTGGGTCCTGGTGCCACAATGCCCGGCATCTCCACCAGATACAGCTTTGAGATCTTCATGATGAAGCTTGCTCCAATCCAAGGGCTGCCAGATGGAGTTTGCTGTTCAGCTGCTAACCTTTCTTTGGTAAGCATTTACTATACTCCATCATCACTGAAATTACTTTTAATCTTGATTTGAGCCTTTAGTCTCCTAATAGCACCCACTTGGGACATTCGTTGTTTCTGTTTTGTTTTGTTTTGTTTTGATGGAGTCTTGCTCTGTTGCCCCAATTGGAGTGCAGTGGTGCAATCTTGGCTTATTGCAACCTATGCCTCCCGGGTTCAAGTGATTCTTGTGCCTCAGCCTCCTGAGTAGCTGGGATTACTGGCTTGTGCCATGACAGCCAGCTAATTTTTGTATTTTTAGTGGAAAAATTTTGTATTTTTCTACTAAATTTTTCTACAAAAAATTCTTGTATTATTCTACTAAATTCTAAAAATTTTGTGTTTTTTCTACTAAAAGTATAAACATTTTTAGTCATGTTGGCCAAGCTGGTCTCAAACTCCTGGCCTCAAGTGGATGCCTGCCTTGGCCTCCTGACATGCTGGGATTACAGGCATGAGCCACTGTGCCTCGCCAGGGGACATTCATTTTTAATCCCCATGTAGGTTGGGTCTCTTTTATCCTCTTAGTATAAAGTGATATATGTCCACTTTAGAAAACTTAGAACACACAGACAAGCAAAAATAAGAAAACAAATACTGTAGACAGAAACATTGTTAACTTGATGTGGGCCTTTCTCATCTTTTTTTCTTTCTAATTATGGTTTTTATATCCAAAAAAAGTAGCCTTACCACTTAGATGGTCAGTGCTTTCATCTGAGCTACTTCCTATTTTACTGAACCAGTTCTACAGAACTCTATTCCCTGGCCCCAGCTGATTGGAACAGGTGTGGACATCTGGCCCAGCTGGGCTAGTCCCTGCTCTTTCCCTGGGATTAAATTAGATTGCATGCAGGACTGGTGCTATAATAGCACATTGGCATATGTATTAGTCTGTTCTCATGCTGCTAATAAAGACATACCCGAGACTGGGTAATCTGTCAAGGAAAGAGGTTTAATGGACTCACAGTTCCATATGGCTGGTGAGGCCTCACAATTATGGCAGAAGGTAAGGGGGAAGCAAAGGCATGTCTTACATGGCAGCAGGCAAGAGAGTTTGTGCAGGGGAAGCCCCCTTTATAAAATCATCAGAACTCATGAGACTTATTCACTATCAGGAAAACAGTATGGGGGAGACTGCCCCTATGATTCACTTATCTCCACCTGGCCCCTCCCTTGACACATGGGGATTATTACAATTGAAGGTGAGATTTGGGTTGGGACACAGCCAAGCCATATCAACACGGGATTAGAATTTGTACCTCGAAAGCTAAAGCTTTAGTGGAGAAGGTGGTTTGCAAGAGATGAGTAGAGGAGACAGTGAGAAGCAGAGGAAGAGATGGCGGAGTTCTAGGGGCAGAGACTCCTTGTATCCTGGCACTGATCCCTGCAGGGAATTTTGTGGAATTGCCTTGCATCCTTACCTAATATTCGTCTTTAATGGAGCAGTGTCTATGGGATTCTGATATTTTCATCTAACAATGCATGTGCAGAATGACAGGCACAGGCTTTGTTCACTGAAAAATACAGCATCGTTTTTTTCTGAGTCATCATATGTCCTCCTAGATTATAATTTTCATGGCTGCACAGTGACTATTGTGGATGTCTCAATATTTATGGGAGAAGTGCAATTTGTGGGAGAAGCTTGAGCTCTGGTGTTAAAGAGTACTGAGTTCAAATGCCCTGCCCTGACACTTGTTGGCTATGTGATTTGGGCAAATTATTTAGACATCCTATGCCTCAGTTCCCTCCTCTGTAAGATAGGCACAACAATAAGGTTAAATGATGTAATGATTCTTAAAGCTCACAGCACATTTTCTGTCATATAAGTGAGGGTGCAGTAGATTTCACCTCTCGTTATTTATAATCATGAAACCAGTACTCTGTTACTGCTCCTGTAACAACCCTTCTATTTTCCTCGTCCTCCCCTGCCTCTTTATTCTTCTTCTTCTTCTTTCTCCTCCTCCTCCTCCTCCTCCTCCTCCTCCTCCTCCTCCTCTTCTTCCTCTTCTTTCTTCTTCTTCTTCTTTCTTCTTCCTCTTCTTCGTTTTGCTCTTGTTGCCTAGGCTGGAGTGCAATGGTGCGATCTCAGTTCACTGCAACCTCTGCCTCCTGGATTCAAGCAATTCTCCTGCCTCTTTTGTGTTTTTAGTAGACATGAGATTTCACCACGTTGGTCAGGCTGGTCTCGAACTCCTACCCTCAGGTGATCCGACTGCCTCAGCCTCCCAAAGTGCTGGGATTACGAGCATGAGACACCATACCCGGCCTCCATTTTCAACACTATAAACAGAATGGCAGTGAACATCCTTACAGTCAAATATTTGCACATGATTATTCTTTGAGAAAAATGCCAAGTTGCATGATTGGATCAAAGATTATGGACATAAATTTCTTTTTTAAAACATGCACTAGGGGCTGGGCGTGGTGGCTCATGCCTGTAATCCCAGCACTTTGGGAGGCCAAGGCAGGCAGATCACAAGGTCAGGAGTTCGAGACCAGCCTGGCCAAGATGGTGAAACCCTGTCTCTACTAAAAATACAAAAATTAGCTGGGCGTGGTGGCGGGCGCCTGTAATCCCAGCTACTCAGGAGGCTGAGGCAGGAGAATCGCTGGAACTCGGGAGGCGGAGGTTGCAGTGAGCCAAGATCACACCACTGCACTCCAGACTGGGCGACAGAGCAAGACTCTGTCTCAAAAACAAAACAAACAAACAAACAAACAAAAAACATATACTAGGATGGCTGAATCTTCAGTGTTACCCACCACCCTAGCCTTATCCATTGTCTTCTTGGCCTCAGATTTAGAGAAAACATGTTTCTTTCTGGGTCCAGGATGTGGTCTATGTTCACTTTCCAACAAAATTAAAACGTCACATCTGACATTTGAGTTGAGACTCTTCGGGGTAAAGTTAATTAATTCATTTAGCTATTCACTTACATGTCAGGTATAGATTAAGTTTATTTATAGCCTAGATTTATGGATTAGGTTTATATTTTGAGAGCTGGCTGGAGTGTTGCTAATGGTGGAGTGGACTTTGCAGCCATCATAGGAAGAGTTCCAGATGGTCCTGAGGAAGTCAAATGTAGACTAAGTCTTACAGTATCTGTAAAATCTTTCCTTTCTAGAAACAGAGACATTTGGAATATCTTTATCTTTTGATGTGCCTGGAATGACCTGCCATTGGCAGACCCTTCCCTGGCTTCAAGGCTCCGGAAAATATCAATATGAAATTTAGTGAGACACTTCTTTGAGCCACCCACTGTGCTAGGCACCTTGGAAAGACAAAGGTAACCCTACATGATCCTTATCCTCAAGAGCATAGTTTGTTGGGGAAGTAGATGTGCAAACAATTAGAGGGCAAAGTTAAATTTGCCAGATTGGTGGTGTGCACCTGCAAGGAAATCCCAGAATAAGGCATTCCATGAGCCAAGGTCTGCATGCAGTTAGCCACTTGGTCCCCAGGGGGTTTTAGTTGTTCTAAAGTCATAGTATTTGATTTTTCTTTTTAGTTACCAACAATGAACACTGGAGATTTTAGGTAAAAATACAGATTTCTGTCTTACTTTGAAAAAATGAAAGAATTGACAATAATTAGCCCCTATTCCACCATGGTAACAGTGAGGGATGGCTGATCTTTTAGCCAGAGAATGAAATGAGTTCTCCTGCTGGGCATGATGGTTCATGCCTGTAATCCTAACACTTTGGGAGGCCAAGGTGGGCAGATCACTTGAGGTTCGGAGTTCAAAACCAGCCTGGCCAAAATAGTGAATCCCAGTCTCTACTTAAAATACAAAAATCAGTCAGGCGTGGTGGCAGGCGCCTACAATCCCAGCTACTCAGGAGGCTGAGGCAGGGGAATCCCTTGAATCTGGGAAGCCGAAGAGGAAGTGGTTGTAGTGAGCCAAGATTGCGCCACTGCACTCCAGCCTGGGTGACAGAATGAGATTCCATCTCAAAAAAAAAAAAAAAAGAAAAAAAAAAAAGAAAGAAATGAGTTCTCCTTTTTAACTATAGTCCCCACTACTCCTTACAGTTTTATCCTGTACTGCTTCATTTATTTATGCTATTTGTGTGGGCCCTGTGAGTTTAAGAGCATGGCCTAGTGGAAGAAGGCTCTTATTCTTTCACAGGATATCAGGGAAGATCAGAAAGATCTGCTAGAGGGGAGACCTGCAGGGTAAGCAGAAATTTGCAATGTAGAGAGGTAGAAGGGAGGTGGAGCACCTAAGGCAGAGGCAACAGCATGTGCAGAGGCATGGGGCTTGAGCACAGAAGGCCTGCTTGGACGAAGACAAGCTGACAAGGATAGCAAGAAAGTTGAGTATTTAACGGAAGGGATCAAGAGAAAGAATTGGAGAAGTATGCAAGTGCCAGCTCATGAGCAGTCTGGCATACCAAAATAGAGGCTTTGGATTTTGCTCTGTGAAAACTAGATTGGGCCTGGTGTGGTGGTTCATGCCTGTAATCCTAGCACTTTGGGAGGCTAAGGTTGGTGGATCACTTGAGGTCAGGAGTTTGAGACCAGCCTGGCCAACATGGCAAAACACCTTCTCTACTAAAAATACAAACATTATCTGAGCATGGTGGTGGGCACCTGTAGTTCCAGCTGTGAGGGAGGCTGAGGCAGAAGAATTGCTTGAATCTGGGAGGCGGAGGTTGCAGTGAGCCGAGATCGCACCACTGCACTCCAGCCTGGGCAACAGAGTGAGACTCTGTCTCAAACAAACAAACAAACAAACAAACTAGTTTGGATGATTGATCAGATAACAGCTAAAAGAGTTTCCAACAGTGCCCCGACTCCATGCTGATGCTGTGGAAAGCACATGGTGGGCAGCAGCTCATGAAATCCTGACTCCCAGCATATAATACATGTGCTATTACAGAGGCGAAAAAGCAGATCGAGGGAGATCGGTTAAGTGACTTCTCCAAGGTCACAACCAATAAACATCAAAGCAGGAAGTGAACCCCAAGCTTCATTACAGAGCTTGCAATCTAATCATTGGGGCACCCCACTTCCCAGCTGGATTAGTGCTTCTGAACAACTACCCTGGCAGCAAAGTCAGGGTTGCGTGGAGTGTGACTGTGGGGACACTGAGAGACCAAAGCTGCCGAACTACTGGAGACCCCTGCATTGGCCAGAGAGCAGGAGGGCCTTCACCAAGGTGGCCTAGTGCTGTGAAGAGGAGGGGGTGGATGGGGGAGATGTTGAACAGGATACAGGATGGACCAGTGGGACCCTCCTTCATGGAACCTGCTGGTCATCGCATCGCCTTTTCTTTTCCTTCTTGGAATTCTCGGAGCACTCTGGGCGTCTTTCCTAGGGCTTGCTTGTGCCATGTCCCTAACCAGCTGTGTGCATCTTATCACATCTAGTATGTTTTGAGCTCCTTAATGGCAGGAGGAATTATGCTTTATTTGCCCTAATATATTTTTTTATTTTTTACATTGCTGAGCATAGAGCTTTGGTAAATGAATGAATTCCAAAATTATCTTATTCAGATCATTTCTCCTTATGTCTGCATTTTATAAGTTAGTGGCAAGTTAAATACTCTTTCTTTTAAAATATGAAAATAATTTCCTTACACAATCTACTTTAAACTACATTAAAATATGAGGGAAAGTAAGACTGGGAAGTTGTTTAAAAACAACAAACCCTTTAAGAGTCAATGTCACATTTATTGCTATAAAATATTTTTCTCTCTCTGTTAGACATCTGGTTCCCATTACATACAGTATTGGGTACTTGAGTTCACCAGCCATTTTGCATACCAAGCAGTGTGCAGGCAAAATCCCCACCGACATCCACCAGTATGCATTTGCACCAGGTAATTCTTTACATTTACAGACAACCCTTCTATCACCAACTTAATTCTTACCAATACATTTTTGAAGTTACTTTGCTCATAGGTATCTTAAGACCAAATTGCCTACATCTGAGAAGTGAAGAACTTCAAAACCCTGGAGTCTTTGCTTTATGTCATTGTACAACCCAACTATCTATAATCTGGCATTGAAGTCAACGAAACATCTAAATCTTAAGTCTATATTTCCTAGTAACATTGACCCAGAAATGAGAAACACAATATGGAATGTTTGCTAATGAGTCATGAATTTCATTATAATTGCTTCCACATTCAGGATAGCTCCCTTAAAACCATCTAATCTTGACATATCCTGCAACAATCCCATGTGTTGTAAATGATTTTGTTTCATTTCTTAGGTTACTGCTAAGGGCTTGTTTTCTGGTTCATTTCATTTTCTTAAAGAAAACCACACATACGTGTGCGTGTGCATGCACACATTCAGACATACACACCTCACCTCAATTTCTACTTTTTGAAATAAAATAATTATGAAATAAAAAGGAGCTTTCATCATTTGGTTTGAAAATAAAAATAAACACATTTAGGGAAAAAGTTGAAATACATTCCATTATACAGCTCTAATTCAGGCCTCTGAGAATTAAAGCCAGAGTTAAGCAATGCCTAGGCAAGCAGTAGTCTGTACCCTTTGGAGACTTAAGAACCTATATCAGAATGGACAGACACAACTGGCATTCGGTACTGTAATGATGGAAAATTAAATACAACTTTAAAAAACTGCTCACTTTATAAAGTGATCTATTAGCATTGTTCGACTTCAGCACTTAAAGTGACTGATTCTAATTGCAGGATTTGGCCAGTAGCAAGCATTAAAGAGCTGCAGGATCTTGTATTTTATTTCTTTTTGGGATATTTTAACTGGATTTTCTTTGGAATGAAGCTTTATTCTTGCCACACAAAAGATCGTGTGGAAGAAATTTCTCTGTTCGTTAGAATGAGAGGTAATTATAGTTTCTTCTTTGATTCATGATTCAATATGCCAGATCCTAAGAACATTCTTGCATTTATTCTCCCCTTCCTTTACTAAGTAAAACTCTATTTTTACGGCTCATGGATATTATCCTGAAGGAGTAAAGTGGATGCCCTTCTCTAATGAGCTTTAGCAAGCAGAGAGGCACTCTTTTCCTGCACCTGGTTATTTTACTGTGTCTTTCAGAACCTCTCCAGGATAAACCGGTGGGTCTGTAGGATGAAGCTACCATGCCATACCTTGAGCTGAACTTATTTTACATAGGTTATCACAAAACTACAGGGACTTCTGGGCAGGTATACTTCTTAGATGTACCTACTAATGAGATTGCAGTTTCCAGAAAAAGAAGGAAGCGTATGGGAGAATGTCATTCATCTTTGAATTTGACTTTAGGTTTATGACATCTACAGGCTATTTCAGAATTTTCATTTGATTGACTACAGGAAACTAATTAATTGAATAGGATTGGAAACTGCAGCTCTTTATGCTAAAAGAGTTTTTTTTTTGGGGGGTTGAACTTACATGTTTAAGCAGTTTAAGACATATTGAAATTTTACCTTAATCTGCCGTATGGATCTTTTTGTTGGTGGCTTTCAGATTGCTCAGGTAGTGGAAGAATTGCCTACCATGTTTCAGAGTTTAGATGTGATGACCTACATTGTTATCCACGTAACCAACAGTGGGATCTTGAACATGTAATTTAAAACTCCAGCGCTACTGTAAACGCTAGCCTTATTTATTTAAAACATCACTCTCTGAAACTGACATTATTTTCTTAATAGGACAACACTGGGTAGAAAGAAGTTTAAAGGCACTCTCTGACTTCTTGGTGAATTTTTCACTAACAGTTCCCCGTTGCTCATAATTGCATCCTCTCTTCCAAAACCTAGAATCTGCAGAAGAGAGCAGAAATACTTGTTATTGACCTGAATTAGGATAAAAAGAAGAGAGAAGATAAGATCATAGCTGTTGGCACTTTGTTTATGAAAACATCATTTCGAAAATATGCTTGAATCAGGCAAAAGTAATGCATCTCCTTCCTCTCCTAGCATATTTTAAATGCCAACCTAGCCAGACAAAAAGAATAATGCCCCAAATTAGGGCATTTTCTTTCCTGTATGCTAGTGTAATATATGATAACATCATTTAATTATTATTTATGACATTTCAACTACATTTTAGATATTATAGAAATATACACAAGTATATGTAAAAGTATAAACATAAAAATCAGAAAGTGTTTAAAAATTATCACATTTTATTTTGAAATAATATAAGACTCACTGAAGTTGTAAAAATAATTCAGAGAGATCCCTTGTACCCTTCACCCAGCTTTCCCCAAAGACAGCATATCACATAACCACAGCACATTCTAAACATTAGGAAATTGATTCAATATTGTTAACTCAGTTAGAGGCTTTATTCAGGCTTCAGCAGTTTTACATGCACTCTTTTCTGGGGTGTATAATAACATGTAGAAATGCATGAAACACCAGCGTTAAGAAAGCATCTCTCACCAATGAATATTGATAATATGCAAGATTCTCAGACAATGTGGTTTTATGCCTCTTGTGATTGACTAAAAGAGAAGTAGAGCTGGTTGCATTTAGGAAGGTCCTTTATACCTAATTGCTTTATCCATATGTTAATTAACTAATCAATTAATCAATCCTAATCAAGTGCCAACTATGAGCCAGCCTCTTTGATAAACTGGAGATTCAAAGATGGAGGCATGGATTATACTCACGAAGAACTCACAGGAGGAGATAGAAATTCAAATCAACAATTACAACACATAGCTGCATACCATAACACAAATGAAACACACCAACATGACTAAGCACCTAAAAGTGCCCTGTACTGTACCAGGCATTAGGCATTGGGTGAATAAGATGCATGCTCTTCCTGTTCTGTGGAGCTCACTGCTGAGTGCAGGAGATAAGACCATTAATGAGCGATGACAGCAACGTGCTCTAACAGGGAGCTGTGCTTTGGCGTGGGTGGGTCCTAACCAGATCAGTGGGTATAGGAAAGTGACTCAGGGGTGTGTCATGAGGTCAAGGCCAGCATCTCAAGATGCTGAGCATGACTACTTTATGGGTTCTTTGAACCAATCTCTGACTATTTTTCATGCAGACCCCATAAAGCATCTTCTAGTTGTGCTATCGCATTTTAGCAGATGGCTTGCTATCACAAGAGCAGTCAATGTTTCTCAGAACTCATTCAAAAGCTCTTTGAAGGCCGGACGTGGTGGCTAATGCCTGTAATCTCAGCACTGTGGGAGGCCTAGGTGGGAGGATGGCTTGAGCTCAGGAGTTTGAGACCAGCTTGGGTGACACGGTGAAACCCCCTCTCTACAAAAAATACAAAAATTAGCTGGGCATGGTGGTGTGCACCTGTGGTCCCAGCTACTTGGGAAGCTGAGGTGGGAGGATCAGTTGAGCCCAGGGGATAAAGGCTGCGGTGACCACTGCACTCCAGCCTGGGTGACAGAGTGAGCCTCTGTCTCAAAAAAAAAAAAAAAAGCTCTTTGATATCATACTTGGTGTCAGATCTTCTCCATTCAATGCTGGCAGGCCTGGTGCTGGGCTCACATAAGACATGGGGTGAAGAGGGGTTTGCTTTCCCCCAGTGAAGGTGAAGTGTTTTCCTAGAGCATGGTTGGTTAGTTGGTGTTGGAAAAATGTAACAGTTGTCTTTTTCATTCCTAAAAAATTGAGGTTTCTTATTCAAAATGAGAGAACACTATCACCCTCTAAGCTGCTGTGGGTCTTATTATTGGCCTTTCCTGCTTAGAACCCCTCAATTGCTTTACACTAGACTTAAGGTGGCATCCAAAATTCCTACCTAAGCATGTGGTCTACAAGGCCCTATGTGATGTAGCTCTGCTCATCTATGTCTCATCACATTCTGCTTTATCTCCAGGTCCTAGTGGTCCAAGCATGCTGGCGTGTTTATTATTTCTTTAACTTCCAAGCTGTTTCCTACTCCTGGACCTTTCCACATGTTTTTGGAAATGTTTTCATTTTTCCTGATACTTTTATCTATAACCTCATTCTTCAGGCTTCTATTGCAAGACCTTCTATACTGAAGCACTTGTTTATATGAAGCCTTCACTGTAAGTTCCACTTTATTCTTACTTTTACTTTGTGTATTTATTATTGTATGCAATTTTCTATTCATTGGTGTGATTATATAATATTTATCTCTCCCATTAAACTGTAAGTTCCATGAGGGCCAGAATGATGTCATTTTTATGATTATCTCCTGAAGGCTCAATAAGTATTTGTTGAATGAATTATTGAATAAATGAAAACATGAATAAATGAAAGAAATAGTAACATATACCTTTATTTCTCCTATGTTTAGGTAATGCTACACCTGAGATTTGGAAGTATCTATACAGTGTTTTGGGATCATTTCTGGAGTCATTTCTTTCTCAAGTTCAGGCAGCCATCATTTCTCATAAAAATCATGGCTGGGCTGGGTGTGGTGGCTCATGCCTGTAATCCCAGTAATTTGGGAGGCTGAGGTGGGCGGATCACCTGAGGTTGGGATTGTGAGACCAGCCTGACCAACATGGAGAAAACCCATCTCTACTAAAAATACAAAATTAGAAATTAGCCAGGTGTGGTGGCACATGCCTATAATCCCAGCTACTTGGGAGGCTGAGGCAGGTGAGGCAGGAGAATTGCTTGAACCCAGCAGGTGGAGGTTGCAGGGAGCCAAGATAGCACCATTGCACTCCAGCTTGGGGGACAAGAGCGAAACTCCGTCTCAAAAAAAAAAAAAAAAAAAAAATCGTGGCTGACATGATTTTGTCTACTTCAGTGGTTTCTGCTCTAGGTGTTTTATTTGGTGAAGTCGTTATCTCAAGGCTACTCCAACAATGGGGAAACCGTGGGTTAGTTGCCCACTGCTGACTGAAATGGTGGCCATTGCTTTGCAAAGAATAGCCTAGAGCTGCTTTTCTAATCCCGGGGCTTTGAACATGGCTCTTTGGTACACAGAGGGTCTTGAGCATGGGAGGTACCTTGGCAGACAGGTCCAGCACACCCTTTAAAATGTTTATATCTGCTGAATTCTAGATCCAAATCCTGTGTTCACTGGCTTCAAGAATCCTGTCTTCATTGGCTTCAAGAATCCTGTCTTCATTGGCTTCAAAACTGGGATGAAGGAGGCTCCTTAGTGGAGAGCAAACCAAAGAGGTATTTGGAACAGGGATAAAGGGATTGATAGAAGTCAGGGACTGTCTCCAGGGAGAAGTGATCTTTGAGCTGAATCTAGATTGGTGGTCAGGATTGAGTTACTCAGATGGACATAGGTGACATGGTGTAAGAGTGGGCTGAGGGAATAGCAGTGCAAAGGCCTGAAGAGATGTTTGGTGAAAAGGCTCAACCAAATCTCTGGACATACAAAACCAATTAATGGACTGTGAGAAGAGTGGTAATCCCCCATCCTTTGAATTTGAATTATGTAGATAATTGCTTCAATTTTGTGCCTGGTATGTACCCAGTCTAAGCATATGTTTATAATCTAACGTACATTACTTAAATTTTGTTTGGTAGGTAACAATGCAGTGTGAATTTCTGTTTTTTGTTTGTTTGTTTGTTTGTTTGAGACGGAGTCTCGCTCTGTCGCCCGGGCTGGAGTGCAATGGCACGATCTCGGTTCACTGTAACCTCCACCTCCCAGGTTCAAGCGATTCTCCTGCCTCAGCCTCTCGAGTAGCTGGGATTACAGGCATGTGCCACCATGCCCAGCTAATTTTTGTATTTTTTGGTAGAGACAGGGTTTTACCACCTTGGCCAGGCTGGTCTCGAACTTCTGACCTCATGATCCACCCGCCTTGGCCTCCCAAAGTGCTGGGATTACAGGGGTGAACCACCATGCCCAGCAGCAGTGTGAATTTCATTACCTTTTTTCCTGGGTGTTTTTATCAAGAAGGGCTTGTGTGTGTGTGTGCACATATGTGTCTTTAAACTCATTTGTTAATCTTGCCCATGTATAAATAAAGATCACAGATCTTGTTTATGTTAAGAGCTGTGAGATTTTGGTGAGCTGCTGCTTCTGGAATGTATACCTAGTGAAGAGGCAGCTTTGTGTACCAGAAAGAGCTCATGTTTTGGAGTTAAAGACCTAGGGACAAGGATCAACTTGGCACTTACTAACCTGTGACTCTGGGCAAGTCGCATAACCTCTCTGAGTCATAATCTTTCCCCCACTAACTTTGTGGTAATAATAAGGTTATTTGGCTCATTTATCTCATAGAATTATTTATATAAGGCAATCTATTTGAAAAAACTTTAAACATTATAAAGCACCTTGTAAATAGGAGGCATTGTTATTCCAGAAAAAGTATACTTAAAAATGTGACAGGTTATGTAAGTGAATGGAGAGGCCCTACGCAAGCTCAATATCATTTGAAAATTGAAAATAGCATATTTCAAATATGGCAATATGGCTAGACATTCAAAAGTTTCTGAGAGCAGTGAAAATTTACACTTATTGTGTTGCAGGTTTATAGTTTAGAAGGCAGTTCAATGTTGTACAAATTAAAGAGAAAGTCAGCCCCCCAAATATTGATAAAAACTTTTGATTTTTAGAAAAGAAGGCATAAAGTGAATTTTCATGAAATATTTCTTGGTAACTCACTTTGCAGTATTTTTAGAAATTATGTAACAATAGAATTACTTTCCAGAATATAGTAACAAACTTTCCCCAAAATGTTTTATTTAATCAATAAGGAGCTAAGTAACTGGGGGAAAGGCAAGCACATTTTATATGTGACAAACAACTATCTCACATATTAGTTTCAAAATATAAGACATGTAAAGGTGCACATCAAACTCAGCATTAAAAATTATTGAGATCCTTTGCCATGAAAATGATTTCCCTATATTTTCTAGAAACTCAAATTGGATTCATATTAAAGAAGAGAAGGATGGATTTGTTGAGACAACACAAACCCAGGAAGGGTTTGAGGGGTGAAACAAACTGGGTTATGGATGAACAGCGGGCAATTGGAATGTAGAACTGAAACAGCAATTAACATCTTGGTAAGTTACCCACCATAAAATGCTTTAGAGCAAGATAGATTTTTGTTTTTCTTTTTTTTTCTTCTATTTCTTCTTTTCTATATTTTTTCTATCTTGTCATGTAGGACACCCTTTTTTTTACTCTAATTTTGAGATCCTCGTGGATGAAAACAAAACAAATATTAAAATATTGCATAGGAAGAACACAAATAGCTTTGATAATGCACCAACTGCAAGTGGATTCACTGGCTCTGTGTCAGCTGGTTCATGTAGGAAGCTGAAGAATATTTTCTTGCCAACGTTTTGGCAAGAGTTATTTTTTGCCGGGGGGTGGCCGCAAGGGTGCAATCCAATAATGATAATAAAAAAAAGACTGTATAACCATTGTGTAGGACGTGCTTCAGCCACCCTACAGCCGAGAGTGAGTTGGTCTTCCACAAGTCACTGGGGGAGATGAAGGATACACTGTAGTCAGTTGGAGTCTCTTTGGGCCTAAAATCACTATAGGACACTTTTCCAAAGTACCCTGATGTCTTCACTGATCCTGAGTGCTGGCACTTGCACTTTGTCACCACATCCATCCCAGAGCTGCCCCAGTGGCTAGAGGCCTCTTGAATATCAGCATCATGCTCTCCCCCAACCTGGGGGATTCGTTTTCCTCCCCTGCAGTAGACATTTGCATGGAAGGTTAATCCACAGTTAGGAGTTGCTTAACTCAAGCCTCAGAAAGCATACACTGCATCTTTAAGAAATAGTTTACTTGTGAATCAGTAAACGTACTAGACAAAGCAGCCATTACTTATGCATTCCTGCATATCCAGCAAGGTGAAAATAATAGAATAAACATCATATACTTCATTATGATATCGGTTTACACTTCCAGGGTACACAAAAAGGGGCCATTTCATCAAGCTAATTGCCTGAAAGTAAAAGAGAGAGAACTTTAGCTATTAGTCTATTATGGGGCTTTTTTCTTAATCACAAATAGGGGCCGTGTGTCCCTGGGGGGATGTGTATTCTAATTTACAATTGAACTACAGATCAGAGCAATCAATCTTGGGCAGCACTTTTACAGTGTAATTGCTGCAACATAACAAATAAAAAAAAAAAAAAGAGAGAGAGAAGAAGAAGACCGAAGCTGAGCGTCAGCTTGAGGTGGAGATATTTGCAGGCACTAGTTCAGGATGGGAGGGAAGAAACGCCACAAACATGAATATGCAATGAGGGCTCATTAGCGGCCTCGTGTTGCCATGACGAATGGCATTATCCGCGGCCTGGTGCTGCCTAAACATGAATTTTATAACTACCCATTTATCATGACTTGTCATGGGCTTCTGTACTGTACTTTCTTCCAGCTCACACACCTTTCCCTATTATGACAGTAGAAATCTTTCCTTTTATTATTATTGTTTCCTTTTGTATTGATTTCTGGCTCTTCAAAATAAGTTGCATCAAACAGAGCAACATGCTAATGAGTGATTTGTGCCTTCAAAGTTGAAGAACTAAAACTTGATTATTCATCCCGTCTTCTCTATAGTCATATAATTGGCAAAGAGTTGGGCTAAACTTTGAAAGAAATTTCTTGATGCGTGAGTTTTTGTTTTTGTTTTCGTTTTTTTGACTGTAGCATCTTGACACTGCAGATTTTTTTTTAAATTTAAAATTATCGAAGTTATCTTCCTTTCATTTATTTTATTCCCTTTGTTGTACTTCCAGAATCTTTTACTATCTTAAATGCACAACTCAGAAGTTTCTATGTCTCTTCCCAAAATCTCGGCACCATTACAGAAAAGTGTAAGACTAAAGTGTTTCAGAGATTTTTAGTGCTTAGCGTTTTACAAGTGCATGAGTTGATTTCTCACTTAGAAACCCTCTTATACTGTGCAGAGGAATGTTAGCAGAAAGCTTGTTCTTTAATGATAACTTCCTAGGATGTACATTTTACTAATAGAAAAAAAAAAGTGGAAGCAATCTCCCATGATGGAAACCATGAGATCTGTTTGAATATTCAGCAGCAACAATTTGCTCTATGCAAAGGCTTGAGTCTTTGCCATTGGCCAGCGGGGAGGAGGGTGCATTTGTCTGTCAAAATTAAGTCCACCAGTCAGCCAAGCATAGGGTCCTAGGTTGGCAGAAGTGTCCTATTGTAATCAGAGATACAGTGTGCCTTACGATTAGTCCGTTTAGTACCATGAAAAGAGTAGCACTCAAACTATTTATCGGATTCACTGTGGTGAAACACGGCAGCACAAGGAAGTAGAATCTGGTATTGCTTTGCACATCCAGGGATTATAGTCATTCCTGTATTTAATTTGTAAACAGTAAATAGCTGACCAGGTCTTGTTAGCATGACTGTCTCTACTGTTCCCTCTTGGATTTCATTTTAATAGTAATGACACTTTTACATAGTAATACTATTCATGTAATAATGATATGTAAAACTCATAATAAAATAGTCTGTGTATTACTGATAATTTTATATTCATAAAGGATTTTGCCCTCCCCGAGTTCTTGTTTTCAGATCTTTGGGTTCACTAGAATGAGGTCTATTATTTAATGTTTTTTTTTTTAAGGAAGAGAAAATTGGGGCTCAGACGTGAAGTGACTGGCTCAAGGTCACGCAGAAAAACGAGATGCTGGGGCTCAGCATCAAGTTCTTAAGTCCCTGGGTCAGTGCTTTAAGGTACCCAAAGTTGCAGAGCAGAAATTATTCTTAAAATGGCAGGTAATCTCTTTTAGGATTTGATGATAAGTGAATGAATTGGGAAAGGATCCCATTGAAAAGGTGACCATCATTTACACTTGAGAGCCTGTTATTCTCCAAAGCTACTTACTAGGACTGAAATTCCCATGTGCATGTCAGTTAAAATTAAGTTGCCATATTCCAACCATTTAAGTTGAATTAACTTTCATCATTTAAAAATGCAGATATGAAATGTTTTTCAATATAAAGACTTGGGCACCATCCTGGATGGTGATCTTGTCTTATGAATCCACTGGGCATTATATTTTTGTTTCTGAAGAAAATACCCCTGTTTTCCTCGTGAATGAATTACATAGGATTTTTAGAGATCATTTTGTGAAGAAGGGAGTGAAATATTGGCAAATGATATTAAATAACGCTGTGATTGTGACTGAACAGATTAAGACTTTGTCTATATGACACCAAACATCTGGATGAAAATGGAAAAAAAAAGTAAAAATCCTTGATGTTCTGTTTACTTGATACCATACATCTGGATCTTTAATAACATCTGGATTTTTGACTCTTTTCTCCTCGTAGGTTTCATCTGGGTGTTTGGCATCACGTTCAGAAGTGCAAAAAATAAAATTCAGCACCGTTATTACTGAATTAGATAAAATGATTGTATTTAATTAATCTGTAAATATTAACTAATTATTCTGTTTACCATAACATATAATGAATATAATTCTCCACCAGGCAAATAAAGAAGGAAAGATGTAATTAGGTGATTTAAGCATAAAACTTGGCTTAAAGCATATTTAAATCTTGGTCATAGTTTACTGGCATTAATTTCCTTGAGCAAAAATCTTTGTAGGTCCTCAGACAACCATTTTCTCTTCTGGGGAATAGATTTCCCTCGTTCTTATGAGGGTCTGTTCATTTACAATGTGTTTTGACAGTAGTAAAATTTAGTAAACATTCAGTAACATATGAGATACATCTAGTAATAGATGTTTTCTTTGCCAAGTGAATTATCTGGGGCTGATAAAAATCAGTGTAAAACCCACTCTCAGAGCAGCCTTCTGACATGCCTGAGGCTGAACCCCGAAGAGGAATCTACTGAAACTGGACTTCAAAGCCTTTGTCGCAATGAAAAGCACCTTCTGTGACTGACATTTTGTTGTGATCTCCTCTAAAAAAGTTATCATAATTATTGAACATTTCCTCTGTAGCTTATTCTCAATCCAATCAGTTATAATGAAAATAGTCTGCTTGCTTTTCATATTCTTAAGTTTACAAAATGATTAGTGCTTCCTTGAGATATCCCATTAATTGGACACACAACCCAGATGAAAAGGCTGAAACCCAAGAGTATATAAAAAAATAAGGTTGTTGCAATTTAAGTGCCTTCAAAAGATCTAATTTGATTTCTAAAAGCAATTTTGCAGATGTGAAAATTAAAGGCACGCAGAAACAAGATATGATTTAATGAATGTGTAGGTTAAGAAACATTTAGAGGTTTCAGTAGCTTTACTCTGACATTTTTGTTTGTTTGTTTAGCTGTTATGTTGGAAAGATTGGGTCCACAACACAATAAAAATTACTGAATTTTATGGGTCGCTATTTCCTTGATCAAATTGTTCCATTCTTCCCAACATGTTTCTGAAACAACTTGGTATTTCTGTCTGCAGATTTTCAGGTCCAGGACCCGTCAATCAGATTTCAGATTCTAATAAAGTCCAAGGGTCTCTCCACTTAGGTTTGTCTTAGCTGTTTCATCAATGAACCCCTCCCACTTTTCCAGCAAATTGCACACTTATTCCCACTTAAAAAAAAAAAAAAAGAGAGAGAGAGAAAAAATAACCCTTCCCACTGGTTCTAATGACATCTTCAGTCATTAATGAGTTAATAAAAATCTCGAAGTCATCTGGGCTAGATAAGAAGGAAGAAAGAAATGTATTGTACTGTAATGACAGGCTCTCGAGCTGCCCTCTGAGATGTCATGGGTCAGTCATGTTAAGAATGTGTGCGTCCAATCATCTGCTGATTTTTATCAGCAAGCCCTCCAGCAGGAGCTGACAAGGGCCAGTTTGGGAGTCGCAATGAATAAACAATGACTTTTTGGATTGTTGGAGGCTGTGTAATGGAGTGAGGGGTTTATATATACTAAAACATGATGACATTAGCAATCAATATACCAATTACTGGACAAGTTATTGGAGGAGGCATTCACGTGTCTTCAGCCTGCCTGCACTTTGAAGGGGCCTCTAGCAGGGAGAGTCCGTGTGCCCAGAGGCAGGCAAAGGTTCAAGACCTCAGGCCCAGATCTAAAAGGCAAGCCCCTCTTCTCAGGCTGAAGTAGTCCAGAGCTGGATGATTTGAATCCCCTGGGGAGTTTATTAAAAATACAGATTCCTGACTTTCCTTCCTAGAGAGTCCATCTCAGGAGTCTGGGGCTGAGGGTGAGGCTTAGTGTTTTTAACAAAGTTTCCAGGTAATCCTGATCGGGAGCATTAAGGAACTGCTGTACAGTTGTAATTCCCAAAGTGCTGTCCCCCAGCCAGAGCAGCTGCATCCCTATCACCTGGGAGCGTGTTGCAAATGCACATTCTTGGGCCCCTCCCTAAACCCACTGAAACTGAAACTCACTAGGGGTGGGGCCTAGAGATCTGTGTTTTAACACAGCCCCCAGGTGATTCTGATGCACTCTGCAGTTTGAGAACCAAGGCTGTAGTACAAAGATCCTTGCCAAGGTGTTGCAACACAGCTCTGTCATCTGTAGCCTCTGAGGCTCCTCATGGGTAATTTGTTACTTGTACTGGTTAGAGTGCTGGAGTTTGCAAATGATTTACTTAAAAAAATTAAATTAGAGTAGATCCAAGATTATCTTCACAGTCATGCCACTCTCATTCACTTGCATACTGCTAGGCTTTCTTGAATGATCTTGATGTATGAGTGACTTTGATTATAGAATAGGAAGAATAAACATAGCTTTTGTCTATTATTTGAAGTAGAAAGAAAGAGTGCATTTGTACATAATCTTAAAAGGAAAGGAGTCCATAAGAAAAATCAATGTACGTGAAGCATTTATTTGATGTATGACAAATATTTATCTAGGTAACCAGTGCCATTTGTGAAACCCATGGGCAATTAGTGAGGTCTACTGTTTTTGTCTTTGGTAGCCACAGAACATGCAACATGTCTTAATTGGAAGAAGAGAATATGCACGGCCCAAGGTCAGCATATCCTCAGAAGAGGAATAGCGAAGACCTTCTTGCAGTTGGGTTGAGACTTCCTTTATTCAGCCAAGGGTCCTCCTAAAGGGGCTGGCTAAACTTTCAAAAGAGGTGGACTCGTTTGTCAGCCATGCAGTAGATTTAAATCAGTTTTCTCCAGAATACGTTTGAAAGAGTAATATCATGTCTCAAAACATTGATTTAAAAAAATGCCCGGGATCAAGTGAGAAACAGTAGATTAACCTGAGTTAAATAGGATTGTTTGCAGCAGGGCCCCGAAAGCCTCCAGCACATTACTATGCACTGAATCCCCAGGACATTTGATCTTCAATAGATTTGATTACCCAAACCGTTTTATAAAGGATAAGCTTGTAGCATTGGTGTTCAGGGAATAGACTTTCGGAAGACACAGATTCCTATCTTCTAAGATGGCAAATACCTGTTGGTAGAAGCTAGTTCTTTTATATGTTGTATAGTAAGGAACCTCTTCCCTTATTCTAATTTATCAAACCCTCGGTGTCTGGCATCAGGATTCGTTATGTCGTGGCTTGATGCCAGCAAAAAGGTTCATGTAACACTCACCAAAGAGTTAAAGAAGTTGTCCAGTTGTTGATGGTTTGGTTAAATTATCCCTGAATTTTTGGCATATCTCCCAGAACAGGTACTCATAAAAAAAGAAAGAAACCTGGGTTTTGCTAAGTGAGATTACATTGTGTTTTCATATATGAGGGATAATTCCAGTGCAATACTTGCCTGTACCCAGAAACTGGTTGCATAAGCAGACGGGCATTGGGCTGGGCCTGACGTTAGAAAGTACTTCTGCCCCCTCCATTGGCAGTACTTCCCCGGGCTTTTCTAGCTCACAGGGCTCCAGAGGGCCATAGCTGTGGTAGCCATCTTTGTCCCCGCACTGGCTATTTCTGAAGGTTAAAGCTTGGGGATATGTGTTACAGAGGGCAGGTCAGGAGGGATTTAAGCACATTACTGGTTGTAAAATTTCTTTTCTTAAAGTTATGGCCAGAACTGTGCGTTCGTTAATGCCAAATGTTAATTCTTGCTGGGGACATGATGTCTTATAAATGTTATGAAAGAATATCATTTTTCCTGTAGCAGTGCAGGTACTTTTAAGGCCACGTTAAGAAAAGGGCTAGTTTCCCCATAACATCTGCAGGTCACCTGCTTGCTTATAAATCGCCTCTATGCTAACATCCCTTCCAGCTGTTACACAATAGTTAGAAGAAATTGTCACATGGTAGAAAGAATAGAACTTAGCTCACATTTGAAAGATGTGTAAAGATTAAAAACAAACAAACAAAAATTCATCCAAAATAAAACAACCCCACCACCCTTGTTAATATTTGTCACCTTTTCTACATAGTTTTACAAGTCTCTGCTAGACTCAGAACTCATTAGGCTGTGTCTCTCAACTAAAAATAATAGAGCAGATTCAACTTTGGGAGGTCCTAAAGCCCTTTTTTTCATCTCCTTTGTAAATATATCCCCATTGACACCACATGTGCTTCCAAGCTTTCCAGACATAAGGGGTTTGTATGATGGGATTCACTCTACACCCTCGTAGAAAAGAGCAGAAGTTCAACACAGTTAATGGAGATCTACCCACCACTGGTCTGGTTTGTTATGTAGTTGAATATTTCTCCCCTTTATATTCTTTGAAATGTTTTGAATTAAAATAGCTTACTCAAGGTCACTGAAGGCATATGGTCCTGCTCAAAACTTTAAACAAAACATTAGTTTTTACAACCTTTTGTAATTTGGTATTGTATACAACATAGTTATATGCAGAGTTTCTGTAATCTTTTCAGTGGGTGACAGAAATATGAGAAGCAAATTTATAAGCCATTTAGTGAAGCATTTAATCAATTTCATGCATAGGAAATAACTCCGATTGCTTTGCTTTATCAATCTTTCTCTTCAGCAAAACTCTTAAGTCAACAGGATCTCCAAACACTGCCTGGGTGGGGGAGGGGCTGGGGGCGGGGTGGAGAGTGGGCAGGCACCTTTCCCTGCACACAAATGTCAGGGACTTCAAAAGTCTGCCTACAGGGCTTGCCAGCATCTAGGAGGCTTCTGGAGGCTGTTAATGTATTTCAGAAAGAAAGCACGGGTCTAATGTTTAGAGGAAGTTTTCAAGGCCTTTTACTGTAAAGTTATTCATTAAACACCCTTTTCCCAGAGTGACTCTCACATGCTCAGCAGTGCAGACTGTGTTCAACATTAGGCTCAAAGAAGTATTTTGGTAAAAACTGTTTCAGTGGTTATGACTTTTAAATACATGAAAACTGAAACGACTCACATTAAAACTTAACTTCTGAATTAAGGAGTTGAAGCGATGTGACCAAAATACCTGAGATTCACCGAACAGAGCTATTTTAGCAGTTTTCAGGATACTTGAACTGTTTTTTAGAGTTCATGTTCCAATTCTCTTTTTGAATTGCTTGAAAGATTAATCCATCTCTTGGCTACATAGTGAGTTAATATTTTCTTTTCTGTCATGTGCTAGAATGTCTCTTATGACATTTTACCCCAAACACCATCAAGTTTTTAAGTGAAAAAGTCCTAAGGGAGCAAAAGATGATTTTGCCAATAACCATTATCTGCTAAACTGTATTAAAATTGCATTAGCTCTACCTTGTCCTCTAAATGGGAACCGATATAAAAGTATTGCAGATATAGTATCTAATTTAGAAAATAATTTGCTACCATTGATTTTTGAATCTAGAAAAATATTCCAGTGAATAAATTCCAGTCTAGATTCCTTTTTTTTTTTTTTTTTGAGATGGAGTCTCGCTCTGTCACCCAGGCTGGAGTGCAGTGCAGTGCAGTTGCACGATCTTGGCTCACTGCAACCTCTGCCTCTCAGGTTCAAACAATTCTCCTGCCTCAGCCTCCCGAGTACTGGAACTACAGGTGCCCACCACCACACACGGCTAATTTTTGTATTTTTAGTAGAGACGGGGTTTCACCATCTTGGCCATGCTGGTTTTGAACTCCTGACCTCGTGATCCACCTGCCTTGGCCTCCTAAAATGCTGGGATTACAGGCGTGAGCCACCGCACCTGGCCTACATTCTTCAGTACTGATTTTAAATCGGCTCCATTCCTGGACCTCATCTCAGCCTCCTGATGTTTCACTCTGCCTTTTAAATATGACATATGCAAGGATTTGCCTGTGTTGGCAGTTCAGTGGCATGCCATTGATATTTATTTTGCTACACTACCTAACTTGTGTGGGCCCCATCATTATATTGAACAGAGTTGCCTTAATAATCTTGCATAAAATTGGCAGCACTTGGGGAAACTGGCTATGCAAGTAGCTTGGCTGATTTGTTTATCTCTCTGTCTCTCTGTCTCTCTATCTCTCTATGTATCTATCGTTCTATCTTTCTGTTGTTATTCAACCATTAAGTCTTGCATTACACCAGTGCCTCGTTGACTTTTTTAAATGATCATTTTGAAAGAAAGATGTCTTTAGTGTAAGATCTGATATTTAATGTGAAAAGGGACTCCTTAGAACTAAGATATTTAAAATTTTCTAATAAATTTTGAAACACCAAACAATTACCATATACTTATTCTACTTGTAAATATTAAGGTATTAGAGGATAAGGCTAAAGTGCTCTTTGCTATGACTTCTCTGCCTGCCTTGATGTGATCTATGTTACTAAGGATGTGCATCTTGCCAGTCCCTTTTCTGTCCAAATGAGTCACCAAAATGTGCCATATCATATGTATCATTGCGCATTTGTTATTTTCACTTATCCGTGTCTTGGAGATCTTACCTGGTTAGGAGAAACAGGTATACCCCATTCTTTCTAACTGCTTAGAGAATTTCCCATGATGAAGGTAGACCATGCTCTCTGAGTTTTTCTCCTATGATGTGTGTGTAGATTCCTTCTAGCTTTTCGCTATTATAAATAGCACTTTAGTAAATATCCCGGTACATATTTCCTATGTACTCTAGTATTTCTCATATGCTCATATGCGTAATACAATACTCATATGCCTTGAGTATTTCTCTAGCATGGGCACTTAAAGTGAAACTGCTGGGTCATAAGTATACATATTTTATGTTTTCCTAGTTACTGCCATATTATCCAGCAATTTTAATTTTAAATGAAAGTCCTACCCTAATCTCTGATACAGCTTTTCTCAACTCTACTGAAACCTACACATTGCTACAGCCAGTCTCATTCTCTGTTAATAATTTTGCTTCTGCTTCTCCAAGAAGATGGAAACCATCCAGAATGCCTTTTCTACTGAGCTTTCCCTTTTCTAGGGCAAGCTGGGGCCAGGCAGGCTAATCACAGGGGCATAGCCAGATGTTCAGAAACAGGGCTGCTCAGGGCCATTGAGGTGACCAGACATTCAGAAACTGGGGAGCATCAGGTCAACAAACAAAGCCTGTTCATCTTTTAAAAATGCATCAACAAAGTCAGTGACACGTTTTCATTTTGATCATAACGTTGATGTCCAAATTCGAACAATTGTCTCTGACAGTTTTATAGCTGAGGCCTACACATTTTTACTATTTTCAAAGACAGCCTTGGGGGCAAGGTAGAAAGCTTATAATCAGACTTGTGGTGTTTGTTTAGGATTTAGGGCCCAGGAAGGGGATGCTCCTGGGGACAACTTTCCTTATCCCCTTCACCCAGTGTTTTTCTGGTCCTCTGCACAGTATCTTACACTCACGACCTCCTTCCCAGACTTATTGCTGCCTCTTCATTCAGACTCACCTTTAAATCGTTCTGGTGGCTTCATGTTAATTTGCGTCTGCTAGTCTCCTCTTTCTTCCATCCATTTTACCCTGCTAAATCTTCATGAAGTACAAATCTGGTTTTTAGTTTTTTTGTTTGTTTTCAAGAGACAGTGTCTCCCTCAGTTACCCAGGCTGGAGTGCAGTGGCACGATCATAGCTCACTGCAGCCTTGAACTCCTGGGCTCAAGTGATCTCCCACCTCAGCCTCCGGAGTAGCTAGTACCACAGGCAAGCACCACCACGCCCAGCTAACTATTTTTTATTTTTTGTGGATATGGGGTCTCACCATGTTGCCCAGGCTGGTCTCCAATTCCTGAGATCAATCCGTCCTCCCACCTTGGCCTCCCAAAGTGCTGAGATTGCAGGGTTGAACCATCCTTCCTGGCCGCAATCTGGTTTTGACTGGCTGTTGTTTAACACAGCTTCTTACTACTCGTACCCTTTATCCTGCCGTTCAAAGTCCTCCATGATTTTTTCCCAAACTTGTCTTTTAAAACTTCCTTTCTTCTTCTCCTTTATGTATATTTTACTTAGCAAAACAACATGGTTACCCTTCCCTCAACTTTCCTGCCTCTTTACTCTTCCCTTGGCCAGAATGCTCTTTCCTCAACTGCAGAGAAATCCGTGTCTTCAAAGTCAGGCCACTCCATGAGACTTTTCCTGTCTTCCTCATTTTCTACCAAATGAGTGTGACTGTTAATAGAAGACAACGACAGGGATTAAAATGGGAGAGGGAGGCTGGGTGCGGTGGTTCACGCCTGTAATCCCAGCACTTTGGGAGGCCAAGGCAGGCGGATCACCTGAGGTCGGGAGTTTGAGACCAGCCTGACCAATATGGAGAAACCCCATCTCTCCTAAAAATACAAAATTAGCTGGGCGTGGTGGCACATGCCTATAATCCCAGCTACTGCGGAGGCTGGGGCAAGAGAATCATTTGAACCAGGGAGGCAGAGGTTGTGGTGAGCCAAGATCATGCCATTGCACTCCAACCTGGGCAACAAGAGTGAACCTCTGTCTCAAAAAAAAAAAAAAAATTGGAGAGGGAAACCAGAAGTCAGAGGTTGGGCTAACCTGTAAGTCCTAAGTGAAATGGCTCAACCCAGTATAACCTAAATAAGGGTTACACACATTCTAAGTGATGGATGTATTTTCCACTCCACAGTCTAAAACAGAATGTGAGAATGTAATCTAATTGTAGCTGTATTAAAATGTTATGCTACAGTTAAGTCTCTGTTCAGCTCCTACTCTAGTGCAGGCATCTAATCAGGAAATGGCCTCCTGTATAACCCAAGGATTGTTTGTAACTCAGGACCCTTAAGTGCAATGAAGCTAACCCTATATATATTAATAACATATTTAGACTATGTTATGTATACCAATTCAGAGATGAAAATGATACTTTGAGTCTATTAGTAGAACATGTACTTTCAGCTGATTTTTAAGATAAAAAGGATCTGTTTTATACAGTTTTCTCTACCCTTTTTTGCCTGTTCCCCCTGTAACTAATGGTATACATTTATGAGAAGTCTAGTGGAAGTTAACCATAGAATCCTGGTCTTGCACGAGCTTTTTCTTTTTTTCTTTAAGGATAACTGTCAAATATTGGGATTGAATCTCTAAAATTAGCTTTTAGAATTTATGTATAATAATGAAAAATTGGAAGCCAACTATACATCCAAGAATAGTAGATTGAGTCCATACATATAACATATCAATACTGAAATATTATATGGGCTTTAAAATGTTATGAAAGTCTATATTAATATTGAAAAAGGTTTTAGGGTAATCTTAAGGACAGTTAAAAGGCAAACCCATATTTAAACTTAACTTTATATGGACTGTGAACTTGTCAGGGTGATAGATTGAGAAGTTATTTTATTTCTTTAAAAAAATTTTAAAATGTGGGCAAGGTGCATTGGCTCATGCCTGTAATCCCAGAACTTTGGGAGGCTGAGGCAGGCAGATCACTTGAGGTCAGGGGTTCAAGACCAGCCTGGCTAACATGGCAAAATCTCATCTCTACTAAAAATACAAAAATTATCTGGGTGTGGTGGCACGTGCCTGTAGTTCCAGCTACTCCGGAGGCTGAGGCAGGAGAATCACTTGAACCCAGGAAGCAGAGGTTGCAGTGAGCCGAGATTGTGCCACTGCACTCCAGTTTGGGTGACAAAGTGAGACTCCATCTCAAAAAACAAACAAACAAACAAACAAACAAAGTTAATGTTATATTGAGTGGACATTGAAATCCAAACATTACAGTAGCTGTATTACTCCTAGCTGAATGGTGAGAGCTGGATTGGAGAAAGAGGATTCTGTCTTTTCCTAGCCTCAGAAAGGCAGCTGGAGGGGTTTCCCCAAAACTAGGGAAGAGCACACATTGCTCTTGCAAACGAGGAACTTGAGATGGGCAAACTTAAAAACCACCCTGATTTCACTTGAAGAGACTGGTTTAAACAAACACTTTTTTTTTTGAGACAAAGTTTTGCTCTTGTTGCCCAGGATGAAGTACAATGGCGCGATCTCGGCCCACCACAACCTCTGCCTCCCAGGTTCAAGCGATTCTCCTGCCTCAGCCTTCCCAAGCAGCTGGGATTACAGGCATGCGCCACCATGCCCGGCTAGTTTTGTATTTTTAGTAAAGACGGGGTTTCTCCATGTTGGTCAGGCTGGTCTTGAACCCCTGACCTCAGTTGATCCGCCCACCTTGGCCTCCCAAAGTGCCGGGATTACAGGCGTGAACCACCGTGCCCAGCCTTAAACAAACACTTATAAGAGAAATCTGAAACCTCAGTATAAGGGTAGAACTCATCATAGCTATTCCTGCTACTTAAAACATGCCCAGATATCCTGATTTTTTATAGATTGATTCTCTTATGAGGGGACGAAGAAAAGTAGCCAGTGGTTTGCCAATGCACCTTACTAGTCTTTGAGGAATTGTAAAAAATGGAAGAATTAGTGGGAATTTAGAGATATGCAAATGAGGTTTTTACTTTAAAAAAATATTCTGAAGGTGAATTTTGGAAATGAAACACTTGATGGCCCATGAATTAGATGTTGAGCTTCAACAGAATTTAGGATACATTTTTAATTGGATATTTGGTAAACCTTTATCAGAGGATGATGGAAATCTAGAACATTAGACTGAGAAGGAAGTTGGAAATAGAAACAGTTCGCTTAGATCCCTCATGGATTCACTAAAAACAGCTCAAGTCATGCTGACTTATTTTTTTTTCTGATAAGGTGAATGGGTGGTAGGAAGGGATGCCATAAGCCAGCAAACTGTAGTCTCTTCAAACTGTAAAGTCTGGAGGAAATCACCAGGGGATATTGTTATTTAACCGAATGCAGATTCTGAGTCAGTAGATCTGGGGTTGGGTCTCAGCTTCTGCATTCTTAAGAGGCTCCCAGGTGACACTGATGCTGCAGGCTCATGGGCCGTACTTTGAATAGCGAGATTTTAGACCATGGACCCCTAATACAGCTTGTTGAAAACCAGATTTATGTCCTCTATGTCCAAAGTGGCTGATTCCATAGGTACAAGATTCTACTTTTTTTCAAGTGTCCAAGGTAATTGTATTGCATGATCTCATAAGGAACCATAGCATCAGACACTACATAACCAGTCACAATGCACAATATCATTATAGTTCTTTTTTATCATTTTTTTTAAGACAGAGTCTCACTCTGTCGCCCATGCTGGAGTGCAGTGGTGTGATGTCAGCTCACTCACTATAACCTCCGACTCCCACGTTCAAGCGATTCTCCTGCCTCAGCCTCCTGAGTAGCTGGAACTACAGGCACCCACCACCACCACACCTGCCTAATTTTTGCATTTTTTAAGTCGAGTCAGAGTTTCACCATGACCAGGCTGGTCTCGAACTCCTGACCTAAAGTGATCTGCTTGCCTTGGCCTCCCAAAGTGCTGGGATTACAGGTATGAGCCACTGCGCCCAACCAATATCATTATAGTTTTTACACTCAGTTGTATTTATAATTGGTCAGACCTTTCTTTTTTATTCTAGATAAAATTAATTTCTTCTACCATGGTACAACTTCTTTACCGTGTACATTATTGCATATGTTATGTTCTATTCTTGCCCACCTTGGCCCCCAATAACCATGCCCTCTTACCAACACACCCTTAATAGAATTTGTATGCACAATTACATTTTTTTGGAAAGGAATTGAGCATTCACTTGTTCTATATCCCTAAGCCTCAGGCTCTCCTATGATCAGTGAACACGATAATACCTACTTTATTGGGTATCAAATAAGAATAATGTGAAAGAATGTCCAAAGACTGACCTTGTAAATCAGTAACTCTGGGTTCTAGGCTGTTCCCTGCCAAATTTGACATGACCTCAGACAAGTTGTCAGATGTCTCTGATCCTCCCTCTTCCACCAGTAGCAACAGTTTTTAAATGTATAAAGTGCTAAACAAACTTGAGAGAGTTTTATTGTGAGCAGTAGGAAAATGCATTACTTTTTAATTTAATGAAATGAATATCCAAAATTAATTGAACAGCATTGAATTAATTAATATGTCATTAATTTTTACATGAATTCTCTCCATTAGCAGTGTGTCTTATAAATGTTTGCTATTTGTTTACTGTTATATGTAAGCATTACTCACTGGTAAAAGATTCTCACCTAATACATATGCTAAATTTCCATCTTCTTGCATGATTCTGGTTGAGGATCATATTATTCCAGCCTTAGTTGTCCCTGAGGTATGCAGGAATTTCTCTCTTTTGTGTTGTGCAACCCATTGTGAAATCACAGTGCCATCAGCGTTGCTATCTGTGTGTTGCTAGAAGTATAATTTTCTATACCTGTTTGTCTTTGGCCAGAGAAAGAAACCAATAATCGCATGTTGACCTTGCTTGCTGCTTCTAGGGCCACTATATCCCACTGGGCTGTGAAATCAGCATTTCTGCGATGCCTATCTTATTTGTGCCAGTCTTTGCCTGAACATTCTTTCCTATGGTGAATTTCAGAAAGAAGAAATACAGATAACTATTTTTTAAAAGTTAACTGACCTAAATGAAGACCTAGACTGAAGGAAGTCCAGCTGCCTACTTTTAAATACAAATTCACAATGACCCAGATTAATAGACCTTTGAGCCAGAAAAAGGTTGAAAATGGTGAAGGCAACTGAGATACGGTAGGTGAAGAATAGGGGCTGTGGAGCCACATGGCCTGGGCTCTTATTCAGCTTCACTGCCTTCTGTGTGGGTAATCTCCGGTTAGTTAGCTCACTTTGCTAAGCTTCAGCTTCCTTCTCTGTGCAAAGAGGATTTAAGGAGGTAATCAAGTCTGCTAGAATCTATTCCTGGCAGAAAGAGAGTTTAGTTTTTCCTCCCAAAGCACTGCAAATGCTTAGAAAAGTCCCAAGTACACAATAGGTGTTCAGTTGATGTTTGTTGAATGAATAGCTTTCTTCCAGAATGATAGAAAATACGTGTCTTCCTTAAGGTCCTGCAAAATGTTTCTCCACATGCCTTCTCTCTGAGCACTCCTTCACTGGAATGTTTTTATTGTTCTTTAACAGTGAATGGCCCCAGCATTTTGTTTATCATGCCAGAGATAAACCAGGGCACCATTAAAAGTCTAAACCCTTCCTTGGACTTCCACATCATCTAAAGTGTTTATTGACTTGAACTAAAGTAGATGCAACAATTTGAAGCTTCAACCAAGTTTAGTCTTTTCTTCCTTTTCTACTGTTTACAAAACAAGATATTTTATGGAAGTAATTTATACATTGAATAGAAGAGGGCTATTCCCAGTATTATCTTTATCTTGTAGACATAAATAACAAACAACTCCGGTAATCAAAATTTACTACAATTGTAATAGCTTTTGGCAGAGTTTATGAATTGTATGCAATGCTAACATAACGCTGAGTTTCAAGGATAGAGGCCAGGATTCCTAGTTTGGCTTTGTTAAACGGGAAAAAAAAAAATCACTACTGTATTCATAGCATTTACTACATTCAAGAGATTAATTCTCATAAATAAAATTGTTTATACCAGCTTCTAATCAGAAAGTTGAAATTATCTGTGGCAATGTAGCCCACTAAAAACTTGTATACTATGAAAATATTTCAATAATTAATGCATGCTCCATCTAGAGTAATCGACAGTGAGGTCATAAACGTAATGGGCCATCTGTGTTTGATTTGTACATGAAAATGCTTAAAGAGATAGGCAGGTAATTCAAGCTTCCCTGCCAAGGAAGATTTGCTCCAACTTCTCCAAGTAGCAGTGCTATTTATTAGATTTTCTTTCTTTTTTCTTAAAGTTTTTCCCAGGTTTTTATTTGATCTATGTACTTCTCACTGTTTCTTGTTCTAATGCAACAATCCCTTTTAGAGTTTTTGGTACTCTAAAACCAAATTAAATTGGCTCATATTCATTCTCAACAATTATACTTGGCTCCCCTAATTTTTTTTTTTTTGAGACCAGGGTCTCACTCTGAAACCCACAAAGGAGTGCAGTGGCACAATCACAGCTAAGTGCAGCCTCAACCTCCCCGGCTCAAGTGAACCTCCCACCTCAGCCTCCCAAGTAGCTGGGACTACAGGCGTGAGCCACCATGCATAGCTAATTTTTTAGTTTTTTGTAGAGACAGAGTCTTGCCATGTTGCCCAGGCTGGTCACAAACTCCTGTGCTCAAGCAATCCTCCCATCTCAGCCTCCCAAGGTGCTGGAATTACAGGCATGCACCACCACACCCTGCCTCCTAATCATTTCAATGGCAACTTGAAAGCCACATGTCTTATTACAATATTAAAGGCTCACTCCAATGACTAATTCTTCTCTGTCTGATCACTTCAAACTTTATTATTGCAGTTTTTGCTTTTTTGTCAGTTAACAATTAACCAGCCCTGCTTATATGTGTTAATGAAGAGTGATAGGACCATTGAGAATCTTAGTCATGGTTTTGTAATTCACCCCCGCGAGCGTGGAGCAGAATCTCTTATTTCTGGATGCAAGACAACCTCGGTCAACATCAAAGGAGGTTCTAGGATTTTCTATGGAAGAAAACCAAAGAGCATTGAATAATTGCTGAGACCTGGACCCAAAAATGTGTCCAGGAACATACATTCAACTAGAATTTACCAGGATTTATCATCTGCTGTGTGCTGTGCTAGGCACTGAGGACACAGTGAATGAAACCAACAAGGTCTCCATTCTCACGGTTCTTATATGCTAGTGAATGCGACTTCCTCCTTAGAGGTATTCTTAAGTTCTACAACTAGGAAAGTAAATGGATTATCTCCCTTGGTAACCTCCCCCCCAAATCTGTATCTCCTCCTGTATTGCCTGTTTGGGGAAAATAAGCCACCATCTACCCAGTCACTCAATGCAAGACCCTAGGGTCATCCTGGACAATTCTCTTCCTCTTTCCTCTTCATCAAGGCGATTCACAAGTTCTGCCAGCGCTGTTTATCATCGCCTGACTCTGCTTCCTTCTCTTCATCCCTACCTGTACAGCCACTGTCTTAATTCAGTTCTTAAAAATTTTTTTGCCTAGAATCTTGCAACAGTGTCCAGTATTAATTCCTTACCATTCTATTCTCCATACTGCTGCTATAGTGATATTTTAAACGTTATTATGTTAATAAGATTATATCATTTCTCTGTAGAGAGTCCTTACTGTAAGAGTTCTACAATTGTCTTGGAGACAAAACCCAGACTTTTAACATGGTGTACAAGAAAAACTTTTGCTAACGTGGCCTGGGCCTGCTTCTACTATGCCATCTCTCCACAAATCCAGCTCTCTAGTCCTGAAGAAGTCTATTTGCCAGGCACATTATACCTTAGTGCCTTTGACCATGCAATTCCCCTTGCCTGGAATCCCTGACTTTCCTTTATTCACTTGCACAATCTCTCTTCACCTGTAAAAGCTACTCCTAGAGATGTTGCTCTTTCTGCACAGTTTCTCTTCCTTGTTGCTTGCCTGGGTTATTAGTGGACACTTCTCAGAACACTTTGGGTTCAGCTCTATGGCAGCATGGTGCCCCTCTGTTTACCTGCCCCAGGTGGTCACACAGTGCCTGCATACATATGGGAGGTATGCTGAATAGGAGGTGTTGAAGGACATTCACTACGTGTCCAGCACTGTGTTATGTCTGATCAAAGACACGATAGAATCTAAAGGCAATTCTCAAGAGTCCTTGTCTTTAAGTGGGATGGCAACAAGATGCCTACCCTCTACCAATCTGTTATTTATTTGGAACTAATTGTTAAATCACCCTTATTCTCCACTTTTCCAGGCTAATATTTTTTTAAAGTTTTTAGCTTTTAAAGTAATTCTTAATATTCAGTTATGTCAGTTCTTACAATTGTTACTTACAAACATATGCCTTTTAATAGCTCTAACCTAGTGCCCTTAATATTTTTCAAAGGCACCTGAGAAAAATATAAGAAAAAATTAAATTAATTTTATTCTAATTTTTGAAGTAGAGAGGAGCTTTTCAGTTCCACTGTGGCATTCTACATAATGTCAATCAACCTAACAAAAAGCAAAGCAAACAAACACCAACCCAGCTCTTCATGTATTCATATTAAATAGATATAATAGCGGGGCTGGATGTGGTTGCTCAGACCCATAATCCCAACACTTTGGGAGGCCGATGCAGGTGGATCACTTGAGGCCACAAGTTCGAGACCAACCTGGCCAACATGGTGAAACATTGTCTCTACTAAAAATACAAAAATTAGCCAGGTATGGTGGCCTGTGCCTGTAATCCTAGCTACTTGAGAGGCTGAGGCAGGAGAATCACTTAAACACGGTAGGCCAAGGTTGCAGTGAGCCGAGATGGTGCCACTGCACTCCAGCCTAGGTGACAGAGCGACACTCTGTCTCAAAAAACAAAACAAAATAAAAAGCAAAAAGATGTAATATCTGTATATTTAATTGAAATTCTACTTTTTCAGATACATGCTTGGTTTTGAGCAGACATAACCACCCTCTTTGTTTCCTGTAGAAGTAAACAAAATACAAGCCACACTTTTAATCAGAAAAATGTAAATGGAAAAAAAAATACAAATTTAATAAAAATCTAAATTCAGCTCTTCACTATTTCCTGAACACATGCTCATTAGCTTTCACTATATGAAGTGTACTTCTAGAATGATAAGAAAAATAGGCACTTTGAAAATTAATGAATGTGATTAAAATATGTAGTGAGGCAAAGGGTAGTTTAAGAAACTGCACAGTTTTACAAGGAAGAAAATGGGGTGAGAGAGTAAGTACCCTCCATCTGAGATTGCTTGTGACATGGCCAAGGGCCTTCAGTGTGCCCTGCATCCTAAGATGCTGCTGGTGAGGCAGAGTGGGAGGACTTAGCTCAACCTTTGTTTTTCTTCATGCACCAAGCTAGGGAAGTCAATTTTGCCTTCAACACATAGGACTGATTGTTCTTGATTTCATCATCATCGTCAGAAAAAATTTTATATACCTTTCTGTGTATTCAAAACATAAAAAAAGAATCTTAAATAGCTATAGACATTGCCACCCAGATGTTTTGAGTTCAAAGTAATTAACAACATGATAGGACACAATAAACAGAGCCATCTTTCAGACAAGTGCATGGCCTGATGAGACAGCAGATTAAAGGCTTAATGGGGCCAGGTGTGGGGGCACATGCCTGTAATCCAAGCCCCTTGGGAGGCCAAGATGGGAGGATTGCTTGAGGAGTTCAAGACCAACCTGGACAACATAGCAAGACTCCATCTCTACTTACCCCCCCAAAAATTAGCCTTGCATGTTCGCACACACCTGTAGTCCCAGCCACTTGGGAGGCTGAAGCAAGAGGATGGCTTGAGTCCAGGAATTCGAGGCTGCAGTGATCATGCCACTGCACTCCAGCCTGGGCAACAAACTGAGACTTTATCTTAAAAAAACAAAATAAAACAAAACAAAAAATGAAAGGCTTTATTGAGGATGGTTTCAGCTGGCTAAGTTCCAACCATGTTTCCCATCAAACTATGGTTTCTTGTACTTCTTTGTGACATTATAAAAGCAGTACATTCAAAACAAAGGAAAATTAGAATATACAAAAAGCAAAACTAAGAAGAATACCCTGAAAAAGAATTTTTTCCTTTTCTACAAGTTAGCCAATGTAATTGCATTGGTATATATCTTTGCAGAGGTATAAAATAGCATACTATTCTACATATGTTTTGTAACCAGCTTTTCCTCTTAACATAGCAAATACATCCGTGTCACTAGCCCTATTTAAGGTTATGTGCTTGAATAAGAACCTACCACCAGTCAAGAAGGCACATTACATGTTACATAGCAGCTTACATACTATCTTTTTAAAAAAATTAAAAGATACAGACAACTGAGAATCATACATAAATACATTAAGTTAGCATGAATCTTTATTTTAAACATTTAGATGATGTGCCTTGTAAACAAATCAGTTCAGTGCTTAAGAGTGATGAATAAAAAAGTTGGGAAGGTAAGGGGAATATTTTAAAATAATTTGGTAAAGTAGGATGGGAATGGGTTTTGGAGATGAACGGATGTTTGCACCCAGCTTCCCCAAGCCCTAGACTATGTGTAGGTGAGAATATCTAGCACTGTGTTTGGCACACTGTGGGCCTGGGGAGAGTTGGAACCCATTTAAATTAGCTGGAAGAAGCAGGGATTCAGAACACAAGGATGGTAAAGGTAAGCAGTGTCAAGGGGAGACAAGAACGTGATGGAAATACTAAAATGACTGTGTCTCAAAAACAGGGAGAGTGTTCAATAAATGGTGCTGGGATCGCTGGCTAGGCATATGCAGAAGAATGAAACTGGATCCCTGCCTTTCACCGCATACAAAAATTAACTTGAGATGGATTAAAGATTTAAATGTAAGACCTCAAACTGTAAAAATTCTAGAAGAAAACCTAGGAAATATTTACTAGACATCATCCTTGTAAAGAATTCTTCGCTAAGTCCACAAAAGCAATTGCAACAAAAGCAAAAATGTATAAGCAGGATCTAACTAAACTAAAGAGCTTCTGCACAATGAAAGACTCCATCAACAGAGTAAACAGACAGCCTGCAGAATGGGAGGAAATATTCACAAACTATGCATCCAATAAAGGTCTAACATCCAGAATCTATAAGGAACTTAAACAATTCAACATGCAAAGAACAAACAACCCATTAAAAAATGGACAAAGGACAGGAACAGACTCTTCTCAAAAGAAGACATACAAGCAACCCAAAAACATGAAAAAATGCTCAACATCACTAAGCATCAGAAAAATGTAAATTAAAAACCACAATGAGATACCATCTCACACCGGTCAGAATGGCTATTATTAAAAGTCAAAAAATAACATGCTGGTGAGGCTGTGGAGATGAGGGAATGCTTCTGCAATGCTGGTGGGAATGTACAATTTCAGCCACTGTGGAAAGCAGTTTGGAGATTTCTCAAAGAACTTAAAAATGGATCTAGCATTCCACTCAGCAATCCCATTACTGGGTATATACCCAAAGGAAAATAAGTTGTTCTAGCCAAGAGATACATATACTTCTATGTTCCTTGCAGAGCTAGTCACAATAGCAAAGACTTGGAATCAACCTAGATCCCCATCAACTGTGGATTGGATAATGTGGTACATATACATAATGGAATACTATGCAGCCATAAAAAGAACAAAATCATGTCCTTTGCAGCAACCTGTTTGCAGCTGGAGGCCATTATCCTAAACAAACTAACACAGAAACAGAAAACCAAATAGTGCACATTCTCACATGTAAGTGGCAGCCAAATATTGAGTATGCATGGACATAAACAATGAACACCGGAGACTGCTAGAGCAGAGAGGGAGGAAAGGGAACATGGGCTAAAAAAACTACCTATTGAATCCTATGCTCACTACCGGGGTGATGGGATCATCTGTACCCCAAACATCAGCATCACACAGTATACCCATTTAACTAACCTGCATTGTAGCCCCTAAATCTAAAAGTTGAAATTGCTAAAAAAAACCAAAACATAAATAAATAAACTTAGATATGCCCCGCCTCCAAAAAATGAGGAGAGTTTGGTGGTGGAATGAGGAGGGAAAAAATGCCCTTAAGTGCTACACCGCAACAGAACCCCTGGAAGACAAAGGAGAAGAAGATGATGGCAGCTAATGGATAGCATTTACAATAATGATGACAACACCAGATCGTGCTTACATTTCCCATGTACCAAACAGGGGCCTCTAAGCACGTTGCATATATGAACCATTTAATCTTTACCACATTTTGTCTGGCCTACCTTCTTTTTTTTGAGGTAGGGTCTCACTCTGTTGCCCAGGTGGGAGTGCAGTGGCATGATCTTGGCTCACTGCAACCTCTGCCTCCCAGGTTCAAGTGATTCTTGTGCCTCAGCCTCCCGAGTAGCTGAAATTACAGGCTCACACTACCATGCCTGGCTAATTTTTGTATTTTTTTCGTAGAGCCAGGGTTTCAACCATGTTGGCCAGGCTGGTGTTGAACTCCTGACCCCAAGTGATCCACCCGCCTTGGCCTCCCAAAGTGCTGGGATTACAAGCCACAGCACCTGGCCCTGACTTACCTTCTATGGCTATAAGGACTAAATGAATTTGTATTTGTAAAGTCCTTTAAATAGTGCAATATAAAAGTTTGTTAATAAAGCACACTTTTACTGAGACACACAGAGGTTAAGTACCTTGCCTGAGGTCACACAACTACTCAATGGAAGAAGTAGAATTAGAACCTGGGCCATCTGGTACAGGAGCCCAGGCTGCCCCTAAGAGATCTCTGGTCAACTCAGAAAGTGATGGGTTTGGCTCCTCCTGCCCTGATTTCACCTTACCCACAAAGAATGTCAAAGGAGATGCTGTCTTTCTCCATGGGAGAAATGGGAATGACCATTAAAGCTGAAGAATTCCAACAATGGGCACCTGCTGGCGAGCTGGGGGCTGCATTACTTCTGCCCCATCTCACCTCCTCCCATCCACTCCATCCCTCTGTCCTTATTTGAGGTGACAGGGTGGGAAAGGCACTCTCTTAGGAGGTTTGATGTGACATTATTTAGGAAAATGGAAACAAAATACAGACCCAGTCTGTAGAAATGTCACTATTACTGGAAAAGGAATTAAAATCTCCTTAAATAACCAATGTTTTCAAGATCTCTGGGTGAAGACTCAGAGTTAAGGTCCTCCCTTTCTCATTCTTTTCTCCGTTCCTCTTCCTCTTCCCTGGTTTCTGCCCCTCAACTATTGACCAACCCATCTCCCTCTCCCCACTGTAACAATAATGGTCATAACAAGAATGCTAGAAGCTCACAGTCACTGAGCTCCTGTTATGTAGCAGGCATGTTAATTCATGATCTCATTTAATCCCTGTAACAGCCTTGTGAAGAAGTGACTATTTTCTTAACCTACTTTATATGTGAATAAATTGAAGTTCAAAGAAGATAAATCATTTGACTGGTAAGTGGAAAGACTGGAATTGGAGCTCCAATCTCTTGCTAAATCCAACGCCACACTTTCTCTCCTTATCCCCCAAGGTGCTGGCACCAACTCCACTAAGCATTCAGTTTTCCAGCATCACCTGATTCTTGGAAGATAAGTGGGTAGATATGCATGGGCCTCCCTGAGTTGGATACTCTGGCACGTTTCACACGTGGTATTCCAGCCAGTTGGACTGTGACTTTTAGCCAGAAAGGTAATGAAATGCACCAAATAGGATCACAGGATTTGTTGTCAAGGCCAGCCCCTGTTTATTGAGTGTCTGCAATGGCCTGGCATTTGTGGTAGCTGCAGAGAGAAATGCAGTGGCGAAGGGGATGTGATCTTGCTATCAAGAAACTTAGCATTTGAAAAGGAAAATGAGACCAGCTCACATCAGAAGAAGAACCTAAGAAAAACATGGTGGGGGGGATTCTTTGGGGTTAGTGCCTGAGTGTCTACCCCTTACACTTTTTCCCTTTTCAGCCCCTTCAAGCCATGTGGTACCAAGGCTACCAGTGGGATACTGAACCTGATGCTAATAGGGATGCTGAGACATCTGAGGGTTGAGTTAGAGGTGAAGGAGTAAAGAAAGAGAAAGCCGGCCTCTTTTCAAGGTCTGGGCAAAGAGAGCAGATTGTGTGCCTCCTGAAGGAGACCCTTCACATATCTTCATCAGGATGTGGTCCATGGAAGGACCTTCTACTTCTGCTAATCATGGTAGCCCTGGAGGAGTGAGGCAGAAACTAGCAGATGAGCTTCTGCATCTGGTAGGTTGGGTGTCCTGTCAGTCTTTTCAGTGCCTCAGCAGATGGTAACAGGAAGAGAAACTTCCTTACCATTTTGGACTTTCTCCTTGCCCAGAACCAAACATCTGACCTATACAATAATGAGCATTCTCAAAGACATGTCATTGAAACACCACAAAGATCTTCTGGACCTACGGTCATGATGTCTGCATTGAAATAGCTATTAGATGAATGAGGGAAAAATGGCATAATTTTTGATAGCAACTGAATTAGAGAGCTGGAGGATTAAGTAAAAGGAAACACATGTCAGAAAGATGGAAACACATGAGTGAAAACGTAGGTGACTTAAAGCACAGATCCAGGAAATGGAACATGCAAATAATAAGCCATCCAGAAGAAAAAAAGGAAAGAGTAGAAAAGTGGTTACTATATCCAAAATGAAGGAACATTTCACTGAGCTGAAGGAAGACGTTAGTTTCCTGATTACAAGAGCTGAGTCTAAGTAAGAATTAAGACAAAACAAAACAAATCCAAACAAAAACATGTAACTCAACATATCCTCATTAAATTCATGACTATTCAGTGTACTAGACACTGTGGAGTTTCACCCAGATACCCCCTTCAGGACTGGGGCACCCTAACTTCCCACCCACTGCTGTCCATATCCAATACTTGTTGATGCAATGTACAAAGGAATGGTTCTCTTGTCCCAATATGAAAACTCAAACTCAGCTCCCATAAGATTAGCTGAGGCCTCTGTTAAGGCTGCACGCAGCTACTCAGATATTCCCTTTGCCCAATCCTGCCTCTTTATCCCTTATAGTCATTGTTCTCAAGAGCACTCCTCTGTAAAATTCCTCCTGCCCACAAATCCCCATCTCTGAATGTTTCCCAGGGAACCTGACCTATGACACTTTATACTAAACAAAGCAAAACAAAACGAAACAAAAATCCAAAAACAGAAACAAAACAAAATTCTCCCTTAAAAAACCCCCTAAACTGATGATATTTTCTAATAGAGCATTCTGATTAGTTGAAAATAAAGGAGAGCTGGGTGTGGCAGCTCATGCCTGTAATCCCAGCACTTAGGGAGGAAGAGGTGGGAAGATAGCTTGAGCTCAGGAGTTCGAGGCCTGCCTGGGCAACATAATGAGTCCCCGTTCTCCACAAAAGGAAAAAAAAAAAGCCAAAAAAATTAAAGGAGAATTGGACTAGTGTTATGCTTGTCTGCCATACGGAAAGCTGAAAGATGATAAAATTAAGTGTATAGAGAAAAGCCAACTGAAAGTTAGAGATGGTGAAATAAAATCTATTGTGAGAAAAGGTCTGAAATCAAAGAAGCATATAATTAAGAAAATATTGTTTATTTGGTTCCAAAGAAAATTATTTTGGAAACAGGTAAGGACTCTGTTTATTACTCCTATAGCTTTTCTGGTGAAAACACTGTAGAAAATTATCTACCCAAATGACAACTGAAAACAATGGAGATCTCAAGACCAAAAGGATCGGAAAAATGGATCATGATAATGATGTAATTGAGATGTTGTAAAATATTGGTGAGTATGGATTATTGGAACAGAAAGAATGAGATGTTGGGAAAAACTGGAGTTAAGAGGTGTGGCTGTGTGTGATGGTAGGGGGTAGGGAAATTAATATCACAGTGGGAGGAAATAATTACTTATTAATGATATGCTAATAGGGGAGTCAACATTAGCTTCAGTAGTTATGGAAGGAAGGTAATGTTTAGCACATTTGACAAACAAAAATACCTCCCAAATTACCAGGAGGAATAAAAAAATGAAGAGAAACTTAACGAGGCCAGCAAAAAAATACAAAAACAGGTAAAAAAGAAACAATAGCAAAATGTAAAAAATTGAAATTAAATATAAGATGGAGGAATTAAGTAGATCAGTTATTACAAGAAATATAAGTGGATATAGTTCCTTTTCAAATGTCAGACTAGGTTAAAAAACAAAACCCAGCTTAATGCTCCATACAAGAGTTATACCCATGACAAAGTGAAATACTGTAAATTAAGGGTTGGGCAAAGACATCCTAGACAACTGCAAAGAATAACAGAACAACAAACCCCAAGGTATGAAAGTTTGAATTCATGAAACACTTCAAAGAAATATACTATGTAATGATAAATGGCATAGCCTATTAAGGAAATATGATGAACACAAAATATCAAATAACACAGGAGACAAACACATAAAGTAAAACTGCACTCCAGCCTGGACAACAGAGAGAGACTCTGTCTCAAAAAAAAAAAAAAGAATACAATTGTAGGGGGTATATTTAATAAAGCACTTTCAGTATCTGGTAGATTAAGTAAACAACAGGCCAAGTGCAGTGGCTCATACCTGTAATCCCAGCACTTTGGGAGCCCAAGGCCGGTGGATCAAAGGGTCAGGAGTTTGAGACCAGCCTGGCCAATATGGTGAACTCCGTCTCTGCTAAAAATACAAAAATTAGCTGGGTGTGGTTGCAGGCACCTGTAGTCCCAGCTACTCGGGAGGCTGAGGCAGGAGAGTTGCTTGAACTCGGGAGGCATGGAGGTTGCAGTGAGCCGAGATCGTGCCACTGCATTCCAGCCTGGGTGACAGAGTGAGACTCCACCTCAAAAAAACAAAACAAAACAAAAAACCCCCAAAAAACCAAACAGTAAACAAAAATATAGTGAATTTCAATAAGATAGTCAATAACATGGAACACACAAACACCCACACACAGATCTATGCAAATGTGTGTGTGTGTGTGTGTGTGTGTGTGTCAAGGTACTCTACAGGAATTTTTATCTTTATCTGTGTCCATAAAGCATTTGTAAAAGTTAATAGGTAACTGATGACACAAAAATATCTAAATAAAATTTAAACAGTAGAGGTTTCATAGGCTACATTTCTGATCATAATGCAGTAAAACTAGACATGAGCATAAAAAGTTGACAAAAAGTTCTTAAAATTAAAAACACTCTTTTAAATAATCCTTGGATCAAAGAAGATAACCAAATTAAAGTTATGAATCAGAGTAATAAAAGTAGTATTTCCTACTATATAAGACATTCAAACAACTTTGTACTGAGGCAAAAACTATACCCTTAAATTGTGTTTTTTGTTAAAAAAAAGATTGAAAATAAATTTTAAAATACTGAACTTAAATTCTAAAGTAACAATAAAATATGAATGAGGAAGGAGGGAATTAATAAAGATAAAAGCTAAAATTAACAAAATAGAAGACAAACATAAAAATGGATAAGTAAAATCAAAATTAGGCTCTTTAAAAATATTGATGAACTGGATACAATTCTGTCGATTATGACTGAAGAGAGAGAGGGAGAGAGAAAGAGGGAGGAAATGAAATGAATATACTATTGGAAAGGAACTACAACCACACATATGAAGAAGATAAGAAAATTTACTGGTGGATATTATGTACAACTCCACAGAAATAAATTTGGAAGCCTACAGTAAATGGATTTTTTTTAAGTAAAAATATAGACTCTGGAAATCAGTTATAGCATGAAGAGATAGGAAATATGAATAAATCAATTATTAGTAGAAGAGTCTGGAAGGTGAAATACCTTGCATTAAAAAAGGCACCAGACCCAGATGGTTTTACAGATGACATTATAGTCTTTTAAAAAATCATTTACAGTATTATATAAACTTTATTTGACCACAACAAGGAATGACATTCAAATTGTTTTGTGAAGATAACTTGGAAAGACAGTACAGAATTTGAAGACCAATTTCAATAAAGAATTATAAACAGATTTTAGCAAATTAAATTCCATCAGTGTATCAAAAACTTGTGACACCACTACTAGATAGAGTCTATTACCAGAACTCAAGAATGTGTCTTAGTTATTACAATTCTTTAGTAAATTATATAAAGGCTTCCAATTAGTTGTAATGGATGTGATGATAGTCAATGAATCCTTAAATCCTGATTTCTGAATAACTTGGTGATTGCAGGAGTGGGGTAAGGATAGAGTGGACATTGGTGGAAAAGAGTCATTTAGCTTTAGGCAAATGCATTAGTTATTTGTGCTTATTGATTTAATTTTTAGGATGTGAGTTGAAGAGAGGAGTGATGACTAGGCCATGGGCCTGTGATGAGTGCCTGTCATGTTCCAAACCCTTGACTAGGGTGCTTTGCATACAATGTCTTTTCATTTAATGATTTAATCAGGTCTCGGTTAATATGCTGAGCACACACTCATATTAATAGAATGCCTTCCAGAAACATTCATTGAGGACATTCAGTGAGAAATCAACATATCATTTTAGAAGAAGTTAGGTAAAAAAGGGACTTATGCATCGAATGTGATTATTGAAATTGGTTGCAGATAAACACGTTAAATACTTTGCTGACAGATTTCATTCATAAGACAAAAGATACAGCAATTTCAACTGATGTGTGAGTTCATAGATCTTGACATTGCTTTACAAGTTCGTTAGAATGGTTTTGCTGGCTGTAATCATAGAAGCATACAGACTTCTGCTGCAAAGACATCAGAGCTCACCTAATTTTCCTAGGCTATCTTAATAGGGTGTCTGCTGGTTGTACCATCTCTGAATGGGGAATCTCTTAATCTCACGATGCAAGGGCAGAGGCTTTCTTTTCCATCTGGCATAGCTCTATCTGAAGACCTTGGGGAACTTAGGGAGGAGAGTGATTTCCAACAGAAGGGAGAAGACCTTTGGACATATTTTTGTCATGAAGCAGCCTCTCATCCTTCCTTGAGTATGCTTCCTGCTACATCTGTCTCTGGCATAGCCTGGGTTTCTCCTGTTTGCCTTGAGAAGGGAGATTCTTTGGTACATTTACAGGGCCTTGAAAGCCTGGTGCCTTCCTAGAAGGAAGGAAATAATCTTTCTTGTACTACAGAAAAGAACAGAGCACAGCTCTGGCTAAAGTATGTTGCTAAAGAAGTTTAAACAAAGCAAACTACGGATACCTCAGATGCAAGATTTTGTTACTTAACAAGTCGGAGTAATAACTACTAAGTCAATGAATCTAAGTCTACCCTATAAACAAGGATTATGATATTTAAACAGGGCTTTGCCTCACGACAATTGTGTCGGCAGCCAATTGTGATAGCTACCCTGTCTTTCTGCTTCATCGCTTAAAGCGACAGTCTCCAGCTTTCCACTCCGCATCTATCATAAAGACACATTGATTTCCTTTCTGGAGAAACACATATTTCTTTTCTCCTGCTAAAAAGATAAATCTGACAGATTTTAATCTAATGTAGTTGTTCACAACTGTAGAAATACGTACAGTGCCACATATGAAAACAAAAATACAACACTCCCAAAGGAGAAGGAGTTCTGTGGCCAAGTTTCTTCGTAGAAAACACTTGCATTAAAATACACACACAATTGCACACACACACACACACACACAGAGAAATAAAGTCTGAGAGTTGTGTATTTTAATATTTTTTAAGATAGTGTACTTGCTTGTAGTGACATCAGCAAAGTTTGGTCTCAATTAAAATTTGCACTAAAACTATATTCTCTGTATTTTTGTTGAATTCTAAGATTCTGTAATGTTGGGCTTTAAAATGAAGTCTTTCCCAAGATAAAACTTGGCTTTCAGAGGAAACACCATTTGAGATATCATGTGGAAAAATGAAGAATTACCAAGTCTTGTACCCAACAGACTCCACTAACTGTATGTTTGTTCAGTATGTGGCTATGACGTGACCCAGTGTGTCATAGAGCATCTGCATTATTTCATATAGTGATTCTGAATAGCTTTTATTGGTAGTCTCTTCAATGTGTCTAAGGAGATTCAAGATGTTATATCTACATAAGATTTTTTTTCTGAATTTAAGTAAACATTTAAATGGATATTTTCTTAAGATGGTATTAAAAGTCTGTGGGAGAGGGACTGAAAATTATCAAGGTTTGATGCTTTGTACCGCTCATTCATTGATTAGTTACATGCCCCTCACTATGAGTTATGCGTAAGGTGAGTTTTAATGACAATTTTCAAAATATCTGAGTTGTTTGCATGTTTTGTCTCTTCTTCTAAGTGCAGATATGGCTGATTGCGTTTTCATTAGAATGGAGAGCTTGGATGTCTTTTGTTCATACCTAGTGGCAATTTCCTGTCCAGGTATCTTGGCCTAATACATCTTATTTCAGCTAATTCTCAGAGGACAAAATAAAAAACAATCTACATCATGAATGAAAGTGTAGAGATACAGTTTTAAGTGACCATTAATCTAATCCTGCCTTAAGTAGTCCATCATTTCAATAAAGTTTCAAAATTTTATTCTCATAATTTTGAATATTGTATTAAGATATATGATTCAAGAAGAATCATATATTGGGAAGAAAACTATTGAAAGTTGCTCTAATAATCCTACATAGTGATTCATAGTGTATATATGTATAGAATTTCTTTCAATGAGCAAAAATAGAGATCTATTTCTCTTTTAAAATGTGAACTTTAGGCTGGACATGGTGGTTCACACCTGTAATCCCAGAACTTTGGGAGACTGAGGTGGGCAGATCACCTGAGGTTGGGAGTTTGAGACCAGCCTGGCCAACATGGAGAAACCCCGTCTCTACTAAAAATACAAAATTAGCCGGGCGTGGTGGCACATGCCTGTAATCCCAGCTACTCGGGAGGCTGAGGCAGGAGAATCACTTGAACCCGGGAGGCAGAGGTTGCAGTGAGCTGAGATAGTGCCATTGCACTCCAGCCTGGGCAACAAGAGTGAAACTCCATTTCAAAAAAAAAAATAAAAATGTGAGCTTTAATAAATTCCCCTTTGGTGTGCTTCCATTGTCTTTTCTAAGTCCCTAAAAATTACAGACATTATTTTCTATATGATAATATACCCTAAAGTACCCTGCAGTGCATTGTTGGGTTAATTCTGATGACTGCTTTGGTTTGAGAATGAACTGGCAACTCTGTTATCTGTCCTTGATGTGCCATTTACAGATATTTCACCCTGAAAAGCACAGGGTGACAGGAGAAAGAGAAAAGATAAAAAGTGGCCAAATCAGAAGTTACCTTGTTAGGATAATTTTAGAAGAGGTTGGCATTTAAACTATAAGAGGAGTAAATTAACTTCTTAATGTAAAAATTAAGAAAAGGAAGCCAATGAAAGTGAGTGAACTTATTCATTTGAATATCATGGTGTCCTCATTAAGCCTCAGCCAATAAATCAGTGGTTAAAAATTTGTCCCAAATTCCATCTGGTACTGGTGTTATTTGAAAATTTAACCCAAAATGAAAGGCCATCCTGAGAAAGGAAATATGTGGTGTTTTCTTGAAAGAATATTTGCGATGCCCCAAACTACAGCTGCTAGAAGATATGAAGGCAAGCACAAAATATTACCTGGATCATGATTTATACATGCTGAACAGACAGTAAACTCACTGCACTCCTTTGCCCCCACAGAAAGTGCTCACAGCTAGCTATAACTCCAGTGTGGTATTTCCAAGCAATGTTTTCCAAAGTTACCAAGATTTTTCTTATTTACAAAAGAAGCAATTCATTTTGTAGGACATTTCAAACTGGCAAATGGCCAACAACAATTTTGACCAAAGCTGGGTGCAAAAGGTATTGCAAAACACAAAGCGAAAGAATATTTAGGCAAGATGGAAACAAAAAGGAAGATTATTCATCCTTGCATATGGCTTTTTAAAGCCATTTACAATGAAGCACCGCTTATGGTAGTTTCCTTAACATTTTCTCCATTGAGAAGGCAGAAGACTGAATATGTTTGTGAATCGGTTACAAACGAAAGAGAAAGGATTCGGAATGACAGTGGAATTTAGCTGTTGTTTGAGAATCTGCAGCGTGATAATGACACTGTTAACCAGGAGAATGGAGAATGTGATCTCATTTGCTTTTCCAGAAAGAGATTTCGAGAACATAACCAAAAATTAAAGTTGCTAGTGATAGTGTGAAAAGTAAACAATAACAGGCTTACCACAGTTATGCATCTGATTGAAACAGGTAGAGTATATCTGAGGTCTTAGAACCAACATTTTGTTCATCTGTCTGCTACGCATGGAAATGTACTTCAAAAGAACGGAGAAAGTGTGGGCTCTCTCGAGATGTATTTAGATAACTTTATACAATATGCACATTAGACCATGCGTCATGCCACCAGTTCATGTCTCGGGCCTCCCATGGCTAAACTGTAAGGAGATTTAGGGGCTAAATAAGATTCTGGGAGATTTCATAGTCCATTTCTTATTTGCTGGGGAAAGACTTTCTTACACAATTCCAGCTACATTAAAAGAGACTTTAGAGGCTGGGCGCACTGGCTCATGCCTGTAATCCCAACACTTTGGGAGGCTGAGGCGGGTGGATCAGGAGGTCAGGAGACCGAGACCATCCTGGCTAACACGGTGAAACCCCGTCTCTACTAAAAATGCAAAAAATTATCCAGGCATAGTGGCGGGTGCCTGTAGTCCCAGCTACTTGGGAGGCTGAGGCAGGAGAATGGCATGAACCCGGGAGGTGGAGCTTGCAGTGAGCTGAGATCACGCCACTGCACTCCAGCCTGGGCGACAGAGCGAGACTCTGTCTCAAAAAAAAAAAAAAAAAAAAAAGAGAGAGAGAGAGACTTTATTTGTTAAATTATTATTATTTGGATAGGGTCTCACCCTGTCACCCAGGCTGGCATGCAACTATGTGATAGTAGCTCACTGCAGTCTTATACTCCCAGGCTCAAGGGCTCCTCACACCTCAACCTCCTAAGTAGCTGGGACTACAGGTGCATGCCACCACACTTGACTAATTAAAAAAATTATCTTTTGTAGAGACGAAATGTCACTATGTTGCCCAGGCTTGTCTTGAACTTCTGGACTCAAGCATCCTTCTGCCTTGGCATCCCAAAGTGCTGGGATTACAGATATGAGCCACTGTATCCATCCCAAATTATTTACAGATATTTACTAACAATCCCACTCCTCTAATATCACCATCACTTGACAAGTCCTGATCATCTGTTTTAAAGAAGATGGGCTGGGCACGGTGGCTCACACCTGTAATCCCAGCACTTTGGGAGGCCTAGGCAGATGGATCACGAGGTCAGGAGTTCAAGACCAGCCTGGCCAAGATGGTAAAACCCCATCTCTACTAAAAATATAAAAATTAGCTGGACATGGTGGCGGGCACCTGTAATCTCAGCTACTCAGGAGGCTGAGGCAGAGAATTGCTTGAACCCGGGAGGGCGAGGTTGCAGTGAGCCGACATCATACCACTACACTCCAGCCTGGGAGACAGAGCTAGATTCCGTCTCAAAAACAAAAACAAAAACAAAAACAAAAACGTGAAAATGTCTCTTAACCTCCCTTTTCCTTTTCCAGCTGATGTGCAATGTCAGACAAGTCATTAATATTCTTTTTTTTTTTTTTTTAGACAGGGTCTCACTCTGTCTCTCAGCCTGGAGTGCAGCAGTGGGATCATAGCACTCTGCAGCCCTACCCACCCGGGCACAGATGATCCTCCCACCTCAACCTCCCAAGTAGCTGGGAGCACAGGTGTCCCGGCTAATTTTTAATTTTTTTGTAGAGACAGGGTCTCACAATTGTTGCCCAGGCTAGTCTCCTAGGCTCAAGTGATCCTCCCACCTCAACCTCCCGAAGTGCTGGGATTATAGGAGTGAGCCACTGTGTCTGGTCATGAACACTGTAAGCCTTAGCTTTCCCACATGGAAAATGGAAATGACAATGCCCACCTCACAGAGGTGACATGTGCTAATGGATTGAAAGCACTAGCATAGAAAAACTTACTAAACAGGCTGGGCATGGCGGTTCATGCCTATAATCCCAGCACTTTGGGAGGCTGAGGCAGGAGGATCATTTTTGGTTGGGAGTTCAAGAGCAGCCTAGCCAATATGGTGAATCCCCGTGTCTACTAAAAATACAAAAATTAGCTGGGCACAGTGGCACAATCCCAGCTACTGGGGAGGCTGAGGCAGGAGAACCGCTTGAACCCAGGAGGCGGAGGTTGCAGTGAGCCGAGATCACACCACTGCACTCCAGCCTGGGTGACAGAGCAAGACTCCATCTCGGGAAAAAAGAAAAATACAAAAAGTAGCTGGGTGTGGTGGTAGGTGTTTGTAGTCCCAGCTACTCAAGAGGCTGAGGCAGGAGAATTGCTTGAACCCAGGAGGCAGAAGTTGCAGTGAGCCAAGACTGTGCCACTCCAGTTTGGACGACAGAGCAAGACTCCATCAAAAAAAAAAAAAAAAAAAAAAAAAAAGAATGAAAAGCTTACTAAACACTAGAGAGCTAAAAGAAGTGGAAAGAAAGCAGGAGAAAATGACTTGGCTTGTGGCTTTTAGGCTTTCCTCTCAATCATTTCTATCCTTTCATTTCTGTTAATTTCAACAATGCTATTGACAGGAACATCTGCCAGACTCCTGTGATTCCTCCTCATTTTTTCCTGACATACACCCTCGTCATCTTGTTTCAGACCACTTTGCATTTGGTATCTCAGAACTTGAAGAAATTAAATCTTTTCTGGAAACAGAGTGACCTTCTACTGCAGAGGAAGCCACCACTCTTGGGTGTTCCCTGTGGTAAAATACGACTCTGATACAGCAAATGATGCCCCCAGGGCTGGAGTAGTGAATCCTCTGTCCAAAGCACTCGGCCTTCCCCAAGATTAGTCATTTGGCTGTCTCACTTTGCTGCTAGTAATTCAGAGATAATCATATTACCAAGATGCCATTTAATCTGTATTTGGCGTATCTCAAGTTTTCATCTTCATTAATAGAGCCATCAGAGTTTCATCGGGCTTGACTGGTATTGGATACACCAGTGATTCACCCGGGGGGTGAGGTTTGCAGTTCGCATGGAGAAACTGTGCTTGCCAGATGGCAGCTGTTAATCTGCTTGCATCAGGGGTGCGAGGAGGCCTAAGTTTGCCTGGCCTCTAGCCAGTGGGGCTCTCCCTCACCTCTGATTATACAATGACCTTTCAGCGGACCCTGTTCTCCACTCCCAGCAGGCCTGAAGGCACTGGGGGGAATGGATGCCTGATGAAGGGAAGGAATACTTTTTCTGGCCTTCTTACAAGAAAGATTATTAACCAAATCTTTGCTACCTATATAGCCTAGGATATTGAAACATAAGATTTCCATGGAAGTGTTGTAGCCTTTCTCCTTAGTTCTGCTAAAATAGGGGTCTTGTCACACAATCATGAAATATTAGGCTTGCAGACAGTTTGAAGGGTTAGAAAAATGGAATTTATTGGGCAAAAAGGAATAAAAGGGGAAACAGATTCTCAGCATAGTTAGAGTCCTGCTAGTATAGGCTTCCCACCTCACAGATTGAATCCCAGGTACCACCCAGGAAGAGAAGGAGTCAGGCTCCTCCCTCCTGCAAATGGCATGAGCTTCCTGAGGCTCCACACTCCTCCCAGTGTGCAGGCCAGTCAGAGGTTCTCCAGGACCCCTTTATACATGGCTGTCTCAGAAGGCAGTGTGGTATGGTGGAAGGAAGTGAACCTGGGAGTCAGAGAAACTTGGCTTTGAATCCAGACTCCAGCATTTAACTAGCGATGTGAAGTTAGGCAGATCACTTAACCTCTTTGAGCCCCAGATTCTTCTGTTCACATGCTATGAACCTGATACTGTCATCATGGTGGGTGCTTCATAGTCAAGGCAGGGAAGTCAGATGGAGACCGATCCATGAGCCCCATGAGCCAGCTGTCCTGCTCCTGGGAGTGGAACCCATCCCAGCATTGGGTGTGGTGGTAAGGTTGGTGGTGACTGAGGTGTTTGTCGCTGGGGTGATGGGCAATGAGATGTCAGGGAGGCTCATCATACAATGCTATGCAGCGGTTTCAAGCAGTGCAGATTAAATCTTAAAAACTGACTAAGAGGGAGGAAAACCACAAAAACGTCTATGGGCACCATTTATGTATAAACATATATATGTGTATATATGTAGACATATATGTGTATATATGTACACATATATGTGTATATATGTAGACATATATATGTGTATATATGTATATGCTTATACATAAACATATATGTATATATAAGGTACATATACAGACAGAACAAGGAAATTTGGGGTGTCTTATGAGAATGCATACAAACTCAAGGATGTCATCAAACACAATAATGCTATTGCTTATGGGTTGTGGGAGGAAAATGGAAGGGGAAAAGGAGATAAAAGTTAATGAACACATGAGTAAAGGGCTTGGCACAAAGTTGTAACGATAGCGTGCTATGAGTTGAGGAGTATGACTTACTCAATGTTCTGTCCCGGGTCTAAAAGAAAAAGAAAAGTTCAACAAAAAAGTCAAGGGAAGGGGGAGAATATAATTCACAGTAATGCTATGGGGGCTTCAGGGTCTGGGTGTGAGGACCAGCACCCATGTGGCTATGGAATAGCTCTCTCTCTTGGCTCTCTCTCTCTCTCTCTCTCTCTGTTGAGGGTGGGAAGAAATTTCAGGAGAAATGTAAGGCATGGCCCAAGATACTCATTTGCTCTTACCTGAACTCTCAGTCTCTCAGTTTCTAGTTGCCTAAAGGCACTTCTCTAATTTTTCCCAATTCTCAGTGCACACTCGGTTTTTGTGACTTGGTCACTGCAGACCTTTCGGAAGGTGTGGTGCTCATTCTTGTTAAACCAGTTGAGAATTTCCCCAATCCTTTGGCCCTGCACACAAGTGTAGCTGCTCTTCCAATCAATGGGACCTTTGTGTGCAGCAGGGCAGAAGGATATTATTATGTGACAAATGACCACAGGGAAACTCCCATTATTTTCCTTGTGTCTGAGAAATTATAAATGCGTAATAAGGCACACTTTGTAGTAACCCTTGTTAATTTATGATTTTAAATATGAATGTGAATTTATTGGAATGATACAATGAAGAGTCACCATAGGCACTGATTATAATTATCACCAAGTACAATGAAGCAGAGAAAGAAACTATCTCGCTCCTAAATGGCATCATCCATATAAGCCTTGCCTTGTTCAAAGCTACTCTGTATTATTTTCTTCTAAATAAAATAAATAAGGCACACATAAAGAACAGAACCTAAAGAGGAGAAGGAATGGTCTATTTCTTTTTGTTTTTTGGAAGCTAAATTTTTGAGATAACATTAAAGATAAAAATCAGCAAGACACCTCTGGGCTACGAGAGGCTACTCATGTCACATGTCCATTTATCACCATCATCTTCTCTATGTTCTCTTCCCTTCCCCCCACTTTCTCCTCCTCCTGCTTCTTGATTAGCCAGTCAGATGTCTTATTCTTCTGAAGGAAGTGATTTGTTCAGAGATGGGTACATGATACCAGGCTCTGCCAATGCAAGGCTTGCCTGAGACATTCGTTGGAGATGTAAAGAAAGAAGTATGCTCACTTCTAGAATAGCCACATATAAACCATTAACTGCAGTGAAGAGAGCCTGATTAAGGATGCCAATGGAGAAAGAAGCAGAGCAGCACAGAGCAGGAGCACTAGTGAGATGAGCATGATGACATTACTTGAGTACCTGGATCCAGCCACACCTGAAAACTGAACTCTCTAAACTCCTCACTTATTGGAACTAATATGTTTCTCCTTTTTGGTTTTAGTTGGTTTCATTGACTTTTTACTCATGGCAAACCAAAGATTTTTTTTTTTTTGAGACACAGTCTCATTTTGTCACCCAAGCTGGAGTGCAGTGGCGCAATCTTGGCTCACTGCAACCTCCACCTCCCGGGCTCAAGCAATTCTCCTGCCTCCACCTCCCAGGCAGCTGGAATTGCAGGTATGCACTACCACACCCAGTTATTATTATTATTATTATTATTATTATTTGTATTTTTAGTAGAGATGGAGTTTCATGATGTTGGCCAGGCTGGTCTCGAACTCCTGACCTCAGGTGATCCACCTGCCTTGGCCTCCCAAAGTGCTGGGATTACAGGTTTGAGCCGCTGCACCTGGCCAGCAAACCAAAGATTTCTGAGTAACACACCAAGTAAGAAAGGCAAACACTGCCACACTGGGAAGCACACACTCATTTATTAAACATTTAGCATGTCTTACTCTAGAACAGGAAGAGCATTTGTACAGATCATATGACTCATTTGAATCAATTTCAAACAAAGGGAACAAGTCTGTGCGTTAGTTCAAAGACGCCTGCCATATCTTTGGGTATCTAAATAAGTTCACGTGTGTGATTTTACTTTAATAACCAAAAAGAAATGTGGCCATAGGTTGGGTTACCTGGATCATATATTCTAACTAGACAGTAATTCATAAATTCTGTGCCAGCAGTTTCATTTGTGACTACAGTTGCGTGAAGGCATGAAGAACTACTTTAATAGTCATAAGGTGATGAGCTGTATGACCTAAGGCAATTTACTTAACTTCTTTGTACTGTCAGTGTTTATCTGTCAAGTGGAAATAATAAGAGTATGTACTTCAACCAAACTTCCACCAATTCTTCTGAGTAATAAATAAGCAAATATATGTGAAGTGCTTAGAATGGTGGCTGGCACACTCACTCAGTAAATAATAGCTATTGTTATTAATTATCACCACCACCATCAACTTCATGTAGGAAGCTTCACAAGCAGTTTGAATAACTTGCAAATACTTTATTTACCACTTACGAAGTATTTTGCCTGCATCATCCAATTTGAAACTAAATCCACACTGCCACACAATATGTGTTTTACAGTTTGGCTTCTTGCAATTGAAAAGAGCATTTTTTTTTCAAATATTTACATAATATTTTGCAAGATCCACTGAATCTAGTATCACATATGAATGACTGAGGAACACTTTTTTTTTTTTCTGCAGAAGAGTTAAACAAAAACATTTAAAATACAAATGTGGACCGGTTCTGGATATCTTTTACCAAGATTGGAAATTTAACTGTTTAGTAAAACTTTGGTTATACCTGTTATATTTGTGAACAGACCTAATCACGGGAAATAAAATGTTACTTTGTTAAGAGTTACTTTATCTGTTCCTTAATATGTCACTGATATCAAAAAGAAAAGGGTGAAGCAAATTCATACTTTCATGTCATTGGTCATTTAAAATATTTTTAAAGTTGGACCTCCTGAAAGACTTAGTGTGTTTCATGTCACCAACATAAGCAGATTGTTGAATTTGACACATCTAAAAGTTTTCTATGTTTATGGAATTTTCTCACAAAGACTTGCTTTCAAAATGCTAAAATATTCATTCATAGTAAGAGGTTTTTTTTGTTGTTGTTGTTGTTGTTGTTGTTGTTATTGTTTTCCCCCACATGAAAAAGCTTTGAATTAACTGGGCAAAATTTTTCAATAGTCTCTTTTCTTTTTTTTGAGATGGAGTCTCGCTCTGTCTCCAGGCTGGAGTGCAGTGGCGCGTTCTCGGCTCACTGCAACCTCCGCCTCCTGGGTTCAAGCAATGCTCCTGCCTCAGCCTCCCGAGAGGCTGGGACTACAGGCGAGTGCCCCCATGCCCAGCTAATTTTTGTACTTTTAGTAGAGACGGGGGGTCTCACCATGTTGGCCACAATGGTGTCGATCTCGTGACCTCGTGATCCGCCCGCCTTGGCCTCCCAAAGTGCTGGTATTACAGGCATGAGACATTGTGTCCGGCCCTCAATAGTCTTGTTTAAGGAGATGATACAATTTTATTCTTATATCAATTTCTAGAATTTATCAAAGTTTGCTAGTAATTCTATCTTTTATTTTGGACCTTGAAGATATTTTATCCAATTCAGGGAAAACACACCTGCTTTAATAACTGCTAAGGGGACAAGGATGGTGTGGGAGGAAAGATTTATATAATTAATTTTACAAGTGTAAATTTTAATAATTTCTTGTATAGCAAAACAAAAACCAAAAAGCATATACAATAAAACTTTCTTTGGTATTTAGATGGTATTGTTTTTGTCAGAGCTTTGGCCAGAAGCTAGAAGAAACAATTTAGGTCTGAATTGTTCTCCTCTGTTTAGGCTACTGTGTTACTAAAAGGCTTCTGATATTGCAACTTTATTTATTTATTTTTTTTTGTAGTTAGTAAGTGTTCCTCACTTGTATCCTTGATGGACTAATCTATTCTCCACCTAGATACTTTGAGTTATTTTCTCAAGAGTAGTTGCATTTTCTTCGTTGTGTATCACAAAGTAAATGCTAAATTCTAGACATATATTGACACTCACAATTATGGACACCAATCATTTTGTGAAGGTGAGCCATACTTTTTAGGTTTTATGAATATCGAATGCATTTTAAAAGACAGCCAGATTCTCCCAGTGTTTACACAATGGGACTAAATGAGTGTTAATAACTTAGGTCTCTTAGAAGCTGTATGAAGATATGCTAACAAAGTTGTTTGCTAATACACAGAAGAGATATGTCAGTGTTGGTGGTGTGTCTGTCCTAGAGAAAGGAACCCTAGGGACAGGCTTTCTGATTCAGCTTCATATCATCAATGAGCATTTCAGGGACCTTAGTGCCAAGTGTTCTTGAAGTGATGCTCAAATTTGAAATTTAAACTTAGCAAATTTTATGTACATATTTTAGGTGGGTAATGCAAGTTCAATCCAACATTCCATACACAAAGGGCACCTGGATATTCCTAGGTCTCAGTTATGGGAATACATGAAGTCAAATGAACATTGATAGCTCTTGAGACCCTTCCATGGCCCCAACAAGACCGCCTGTCATGGCTGGTCCCTTCTGTTGCTTCATCTGGGCTCCACTGGGCTCAGCAGTTCTCCACTGTTGTCCTGGAGGAGTCAGAGGGGCGGTGAAGTCTGTGGTGAAGTGTGTGGGGCAGATCCCTCTGTCTGTGTGTCTCACTTCATCACGTTAGCCTGCAGGCAGTACAATTTGGACCTGAGTCTCATAATGCCTTTTATGAAAGAGCGCATCAGACTGAGTTTCTGGCACTGTCTGGGAAACACACAGCATTCTCTTCCATCTTGGCTTCCCATGTCTTCCCAGAACCTTGTGTTCCAAAGTTCTTTTTAGTCCAGACCCTCAGCAGTGTTGGACATAAATTCATGCAGATACATGTTTTGGGGATAGCAGGGTAGGAAGTTTGTATGCCCATGAGTCTTAGCACATGCCACACTACTATTAATATATTTCCTTTTAACGGATGGCTCAGGCATAGAGTGACAATTTGATCTAAGAATGTAAATAGACCCAGAGGTTTTATAAAAAGCTTCTTTTGTGATTTTGTGGTGATGACGATTGGACTTTTAATAAATTTACCACCTATAGATAATGGCTGTAGATACAGACACCAACACAAAGAGTGAATAAGAATTAAAGGAAATCTGTGAAAGATCAAAATAACAAGGAGATCGTCATGGTATTTTTCCGGGGTTGTTCAGATATTGGAGAGGCGTGGGAGTGTTCAGTAGTCAGTGACTTCTGCATGATATTTGCATAGAGAGAACTTTAAAAAGGTTGCATTTCTTTTCTGCTTTCATATTTACTTTGGGTTAAGGTTATAGGATCTCCTTGGCAATGTTGCTGATGCTATTTTTGTAAACCCCAAATCAGTGTTCAAATGTAGTGGGATGGAAATTTTGAGCTACAGCAACAATAAATACATTTTATGTCCCTGTAACATTCAAGCTGTAGTATGTCTAAGAGTCAGTGAAAGTTGTTCCCTGCCTTGAACTCTGAAGTAAGAAAGAAACTTTTGTTTATAAATGTTAGAGATTTTGTTTTTGCATTTACTGCAAAGTTAAGTGCAGATATCATCTACTTTAATCAGTTTTGGCAAAATATCAAGTGTGCTTGTTTGTTTGATAAGGGAGGAAAACCCCCAACTTTTCATGAATGCAAGTCCTTTACCTGTGTTGAAGATACATGACTTCTGTCCATAAAGTCTTTGATCTTGTGGACTCATACAGAAAACACAGGTCCTGTACAGGCAATAAGAGGCAGATATGTACTCCAGAACATCGTTCTCATCCATTTTAATAATGTCTGATTTTGAATTTATAGGATTTCATATAAAGGACCCCATTTATAAGTTTTTTATTCTTCTCCTCTAAAGATGTAAAACTTCATATGCTGATTCGAGTGAAACTGAGAGTAGTCAATATCAATCAAACAAAGATTATTTAATATGCACTTTAGCATATTCTATATTGGATTTTTTTACGAGAATATTTGATAAGAGAATAGGTGTGTGTGTGTGTTTCTATATCTATCTTTCTATGTTTTTCATCTCACCGTGCTTCCACACTATAATCTCCTTGAAGGGCAGGGCCATGTGCTATTCATTTTCTTAACCTTGTAACACCTAGTGGGAGGCTCTCAAGACATGAAAACCAGTTTATAATTGTATCAACTTTACATTCTGGAAGATGCCTGTCAGTGGCCTTTTATGGTCCTTGCACCCATCTGGTGGCGTGGATGGGGCAAGCCTTACAGTCCTTATTTTATAGATGATGAATTTGAATTTCAGAGAGAGTGAGTGATTTACGATTCCAGGCATGTCTTTCACCCCATCCATTTCTTGTGGCCCATCTCTGGACACTTTATGTTGAGGGAAAGGAGCATTACCCTGCAAGCCTGGCAGGAAGAAGGGCTGCTGACAAATGGTGTGTTTGAATTTATGGATTGGGCTAGTGACAGTTGACAGAGCCTTCCTATAGAGACACAGCATTCTCCATCATCACTGGCACCTTGCCCCTAGGACCACAATGAGTATCAAACCACATTTAAGACAACCGTGAACAAATTTCAGTGGGATTGGCAATGAGATTTCCAAATGGACAAATCTTCTGCCTGAAGGTGGTCATCAGCATGTCTGTAGTGTATAGAGTTCTCTACTAAATCCACAGCCTCTGCTTCACCTAACTCTTTTTTTAACCTGGTTTTGTTCATTGTAGATAAGAGTTCTCTCTCTGATAGCCAGGAAGTTGTACTGAGAAGGGATCAGCCACAACAAGCTTGATTCACTGGGCACGTTACCTTGTGTTTTTGTTCAGCACCTCTTTATATAACAAAACTGTCTAATCTCTCAAAGTCACAAAAGGTTAACATTTAACTAAGTCCTGCATGTCATTCTGGGATGGACATCATGACAGTTTGGCATGTCGTTTGGCATTGTGCATGTGCTGATACATTTCCATCCAATTTACAAACGTTTCATTGAATGCATACCATATGCCAGGTGATTGTGCTGCTGCTGGGGAGAAGGTGGGAAATGAGGCATACACAATCCCTGCCCTCACAGAACCTAGTGGGGACAGATGAGAAGAAAGGAATGCCAGTGGAATTAGTGTGATGAAAGAACAATCCCATGAGATAGGAATAGCTTTTTTAGAGCGCTAGGCATTCTGAAACTTTCTGGTTATCTCAGATCTCAGATTGCTTAAGCTTCTTCATGCCCTTACAGGTAGGCTCTGGTCTTAGTAGCTCTGAAATATTGTGAAAGTTTCGTGACCTCTTGGGACCATAGTTTTATCATCTGTGAAACATAGACATTAAAGGGGAGGACTTTCAAAGCTTTTGCAATCCTAAAGTATCATTGTTGTATTATTGCAATAGCTAACATTGATCAAAGTCTGACTAGGTGCCAGGCACTGGACAGGGAGCTCTTATAAGCATTGTTTAATTTATTAAGTGATTTTTGTGGATCTTTTTGTATAAACCTGGCTACAAGCAGCCTAAGGAAGGGCATGGCAGGTACTCTGGTGAAATCCAGATAACCATCAAGGGAGAAGATGGCTTTGTCTAGATGTCTTTCCCAATTTAGATGTTTTATATACTTTTCAGGGGAACTTGCATCACATCTGTACACACCCATGTTATATTTATATAATATTTGCATGTGAACTCTTTGTTCTATTTAAAAATGATCAATTTGATGCCTCAAAATTTTTTTTAAAAGCATAAAAACTCTAATGACAAAAAAGCAGTTTTCAAAGCAAAATGAAGTCCTCCCATCTGTTATAGTCATTTATTTTAAAAGACAGGTACATTTTAAATGCCCCTATCCAGCTGTGTTCATCTATATCTCCTTTTGTAGAGTTATTTAAGTCTTTTTGGAATTGCTTCGTGTCATTTTCAAATGTTCTTGAATTTAATGGCTGCACGACATTCTTAGGCAGACTTAGTCCTCAGCTGCCTGCCAGGGATGAGTTCACATTCCTTTCAGTAATGAGAGAGCAGGAAAATGGACAACACACTTGCAATAGGCTCAAAAACACCTTCCAGGGGAAAGAGATGAGCTGTTTGATGTCCCATGTCCCATGTCCCACCGACCTGGCAACTCTGTTAACTAACAGTGATGATGAAGAAGATGGTGGCAGTGGTGGTGGTGATGACAGGTGATGACAGGTGATGAATGTGGATTGAGTGGCTCAGGAACTTGGAAAATTATTTGCATAGCTATTTCATTGAATCCTCATAACAACAAACTGAAGTAGATGTGAATATGTCCATTTTACTGGGATGAAACTGAGTCTCAATATTTGTAACCACCTTGCTCAAGGTTACTCAGTCAGTAACTGGACAAGCTGGGATTTGAACCCAGGTCAATCTAATTCCAGATCTCAGGCCTTGAGTTTCTACATGACACTAGTTTAATCCCTTCTTGCCAAGAATTCTTTCTAAGAGATAAGGTAAATCTGCTGTACTATCTTTAATTCTATAATGATATGAATAGAGCTATTATTATTTTAATATTATCAATCCAGTAACTTAGAAATTCTCCCAAAGAGTAAAACAATTGGAAAAAGTACAATGTTGCACAAATACCAAAAACTTTTAGCAGTTCATTATTTGGTCCATGGATGGGAAGGCAGCATGGCACAGAGGAAAAGCCAGGACTTGGGCTAGGCTGGGCTGGGCTGGGTTGGAGACCTGGACCCATACTGCTGGCTACATGGACCTGGCCCATCCCTAACCCCTCTAAGTCCTAATTTCCTCACCTACAAGGAGTGGCTAAAATGTCTTTGTTGAAAGAACGTTAGATTGATTGCAAATCATAAATTAAATGTGTCTGTGCAGTGTCTGGCAATGAAAGTGCTATGTGGTTCCTACTAGATAAATGGTAGAAAAGCTCGTGGCACAAACCGTCCATGCCTATCATGCTCCTGGGATAAAACTCGACCTTAAAGCCCTGCCTGATTTCATTCCTGTCCATGTCACCAACCCCATCTTTAGCCATTTTCCTTTTCATTGATTTTTTTCTCATTTCTCATGTGGCACAGTGTCACCCTTCCACCCCAGGGCCTTTGAATATGCCATTTCCTTGGCTGAAAAATAATCTTTCACCCTTGTACGAACTCACTGTTCTGTCTTGTCCTTGAGTTCTCTGCTTAAATGTCACTTCCCCAGGGGAGTCTTTTCTGAAGCCCCAAAGCATCAGGCCCCCCTTATGGATTCCTAGGGTGCCTCCCGATTTGGGATACCCTTCCCAGTGGTAATTAAGTACTTAATTCACCATTAATTGTTTAATGTCTATCTCCATCACCAGCATTGACCTCCAACAGGGCAGAGGCTGCGTCTGCCATATTTATTCTCTCTCCCCAGATCCTGGCATGGGGCATCGCTCCTAGTTGGTGCTTGATGAATATTCATTGAATGAATGAATAAATGAGTTGATGAATAAAGGATTGCCTTATTTCAAGGATTCCCCTTTACACTTTCTAACTTGTTTTTACTAAAAGAAGACCACTTGATGTGAGCCATGAAAACTTTTACCAAAAGTTTTTGCCCAAAGCTGTGCCCTTTCTACCCTTGAAGAGAGCAGAACTTCCTGGGGGACCATTTGTTACCTGTGGTGTGGCAGCCTTGTGTACCAAATGAGCTGCATCCACTCCGACCAGAGCGATACACTGGATGATAAAAAGATATCACCTCCCTGAAACAGATGCTTCATTTTATGATAGAAACAGAGAAGCTGAAGCCTGCAGGTGCCGGGCTGACACACGCTCTGCAGAGAATCATTAGAGCCTCCTTAGAGAACTGGGTTTACTCTGTGTTTAATCAGCCCCAGGCAGAAGAAATGGCTTCATTTCAGCTCGATGAGAGCCAGATCACAAAAGGAAGATAGATGGCCAATACGGCTCATCACTATAAGCATATTGTCTTAATTTGAAGGAACAGCCTGGCACCCGTGCTAATCAGGAAAGAAAGTGCAATATGGCTAGCACTGAAGGCCAGTCAGTTTAACTCTCAGTGTACCCCTTCAGGAGAAGCTCTCATTTGTTTTCTTAATTAATATTTTAAGGGAAGTGAGAATCACAAAACACATTACTCAATCACTTAAGAAGTTCCTTGGCTTAGAATTAAGGATGCTCCAGGAAATACTTTTTATACCTGAAAACTTTGAATCTCTACCTAGAAAAAAGTCTGAAAGCCGGTGAATAAAGTGGCTTAGGAAGGTAAGGGCTATTAATTTGCTGGCTGCTTTTAATATTGGTCATGTTTGGCAGTTGATCCGGAAATAGCTACAAATAGAGACGATATCAGATCTATTGTGTGGAAACTTGCTGGTCTCTTGCAGGCTCTTGTTATTCATGACTCAGTCCTGTGCTTGTTCTTCACCACCCTCAGCTTTATTGAGGTGTAACTGACAAATAAGGATTGCATATTTAGGCTGGACATGGCGGCTCATGCCTGTAATCCCAGCACTCTGGGAGCTGAGGCGGGTGGATTGCTTGAGCCCAGGAGTTTGAGACCAGCTTGTGCAACATGGCGAAACCCTGTCTCTACAAAAACACAAAAATTAGCCAGGTGTGGTGGCAGCTGCTGGGGAGGTTTAGGTGGAGGATCTCTTGATCCCCGGGAGGCTAAGGTTGCAGTGAACCGAGATTGAGCCAAAGCACTCCAGCCTAGGCCACAGAGCCAGACCCTGTCTCAAAAAAAAAAAAAAAAAAAAAAAAAAAAGGTTATAATTTTAAGGCATAGAATGTGGGTTTTTTATATACCTTGTGAAATGATGACCACAATCATGCTAGTTAACATGTCCATCATGTCACATCATTACCTTTCTTTCCCTTGTGGTCAGAACATTTAAGATCTACTCTGTTAGCAGGCCAGGCACAGTGCCTCACGCCTGTAATCCCAACACTTTGGGAGGCCAAGTCAAGTGGATTACTTGAGGTCAGGAGTCAGAGACCAGCCTGGACAACATGGTGAAATCCCGTCTCTACTAAAAATACAAAAATTAGCCCGGTGTGGTGGTGTGCTCCTGTCGTCCCAGCCACTCAGGAGGCTGAGGCAGGAGAATCGCTTGAACCTGGGAGGTGGAGGTTGCAGTGAGTAGAACCTCTGCATTCCAGCCTGGGCGATAGAGCAAGATTGTATTAAAAAAAAAAAAAAAAACCCACAGAAAAACAAACAAAACAAACAAAAAACTACTCTCCGTGCAAACTTCAAGTATACAATACACTGTTATTAACTAAGTTACTTTCTGTACATTAGATCTCCAAAATTTATTCACTCTGCATAACTGAAATATTGCACCCTTTCACTAATTCCCTGGCATCCCTCCTCATGCACAGCCCCTGACAACCATCATTGTACTCTCTTCATTTGCATGCTTTTGCCCCTCTAGAACTTGCCTTGGTTAGGACTGCAAAATGGATATTCAATTCAGTCGCTCTTAGCTTCTCGATTGCCCCAAAATGCCAGAAAAGGGATTTTAAGCTTGTGAGGAGCAATAATACATATCTGAACTCAGCATCCTTGCCAAACCCCTCTTATTTGAAGTAAAAGCAGATAATGAGTAGTTTGGGTACTTACAAACAAGTGGATGTTTTAGAATCATTTGGTATGTGTCACATCCATGTTTTCATTATATCCCCTGAGCCTTAGCACAAAGAGCTTTAACAGCCCTTCCACCCCAGTGACTATTTTCCAGATGTTCTGAAACAACATCAAGTGACCCAGTTTACCCCTGAGAGATATATAAAGGTGCATTTATGGAGAGACTGGATGAGTGAGGCTGAGACATTCGCTCAGCAGCTTAGTCCTAGATAATCTCCCATGAACGCAGTATCGAATCTTACTTTTTACCTAAGGCACATTGAGTACGGTTTCTAGAAAATGACATGCGAAACACTGCTAAAGTGAAGAAGAAACTTAAGAAGCTTAGCAACGGATGTAGAAATATTATCATCAGCTATCAGGGTAATAGTATCCAGTCATTCCCCACCTACAGGCACAAGATTTAGGCTTAAGCAGCTGAAGACAACACAGAAAGTGTGAGTCTTAGAGTGTTTAAATATCGGCACATCAAGGGGAAGGACTTTAAAACCTGGACAAGTGTCATTTGCTTTTTGTGCTGGATAGGATGAAAGCAAAATCACAATTGCAGAACTGAAAATACCCAAGAGGCACGCCAAGGTTCATTGAGAAGCCATACCACTGAAACAAGAGAAATCATCATTTGTAGATAGGAGATTGTTTCATTCTTTGCAAATGGGCAGCAAATACCAGAGCAGTCCCTGGGATCAGAACCCAGCTCTTTGCCTCTGTAGAGGAGGTGAGCCATTTCTCAAGGACCAACAATATGTTGCCTTATATTCAGTCATAGGGGAAGAGCTACTGATTCCCTCCAAACATGGGCGTCAGGCCACATGTCAAAACCTGGCAAGAAGATGGGAGAATTCTTCCATAGCACATCTGTTTGTGTAGATGACATTGAGTGAAAAAGGTGCCCCCTCCCCAACTCCCAAAGTAAGCAACATGCCAAAACCTGGATGTGAAATGTACTTCATTTTCTACAGTATGTCAATCACCCAATGTCTGCTGTGCAAAATGAACAATCTTCTGGCATGACTTCCATTGCCACTGGCACGGAACTCACTGCAGTCATCCTGTTGAGGTACTTTATGCATGAAAGGGAAAGTGAGCCCATGTGAGGGGGGTCCGACAGCTCTCAGAATGCCTGCTAGTGGCCTGCTGTTTAGCAACCATTTACATGGGCCCAACTAATGGATGACAGTCCTATTGCTGAGTTCAGAAATAGATGCCCTCTCTTATCTTGGGAGGCGGGGAAGTCTTGCTTGGCACTGACATGTTTGTCCAGCTTAAACTTTGGTGAAGAAGTACAATTCTGACTGCACGGTGAGGTGGATGCCCATTGAGATAAAATGAACTACTCTTTGCTTTGAAAATCTGTGGTCTGGAACATCCAAGATTGATCATTTTGAGTCAATTGCCATTGCTGGTGCTTTTCTGATTCCTGCCGCTGATTTGTTCATAGTTAGAAACATGAGTTAAATTACCCTTATCTTAACATCCTTAACCATCAATGTTGTTATTGGTCATAAAATTAGGCACTTCCTGTCATTTCAAATCCACTGACAGTTTTGGGTGGTTTGAGTTGAGTGGGTTGGACAAGGGGAAATAGGTGATTTCCGCTGCTTCTTGCGGAGTTAATCTCTCATCCAGATACTGCTAAAGCATCTCTTTCAACAGCGGTCTTTATTCTTAGTTTAGCAGCATCACTGTAAACAACAAGTTTCTTTAGAATGCTCCAACTCAAAGTACAAATGACAGATGATTTCCCAGTCCTGAAGAAGTCATTTAAGCACTTGTATTTCTTTTCTTTTCTTTTTTTTTTTGTTGTTGAGATGGAGTCTCACCCTGTTGCCCAAGCTGGAGTTTAGTGGCGCAATTTTGGCTCACTGCAACCTCTGCCTCCTGGGTTCAAGCGATTCCCCTGCCTCAGCCTCCTGAGTAACTGAGATTACAGGCACCCACCATGAAGCCCAGCTAATTTTCTGTATTTTTAGTAGAGACAAGGTTTCACCATGTTGGCCAGGCTGGTCTCGAACTCCTGACCGCAAGTGATCTACCAGCCTCGGCCTCCCAAAGTTCTGGGACTACGGGCATGAGCCACCGCACCCAGCCTCACTTATATTTCTTTCAGCAATTTATTCCAGTTTGAATAAGACAGTCAATTTCCCATTTAAACATGGAGCAAGCAGGTTATGTGTGTGCAAACAAAAATATCTGGCAGCCATTCAAGGTTTGGATGAAAAGAAGGATGTGGAAACATGTTACAGCTAGAAATTATTACTTTATTGTAACTGCCATTTGATATTTGGGGGCCTCTCTCTTCTCTGCACAAATCTCTGTTCTTAAAAGTCCTTTTGGGGAAGCTCCGGGCTCCCCACGCCATCCCCTCCTCCACCCAATAGCTGCTGGGCTGCTCACATGGTCAAGCTCGTCTTGAATCTAGAAAGTATTTGCAGCTTCATCTAAGTTTTCCTTTCCCCTAAGTAAAACATTTGTTTCAGCTAACATGTTTTGTTCAGTGTGGTACATCTTAGCTGCTAAAATGTCACTTCTGTGGCAAATATTTCCTCAAGGAAACATTTGTAAATATCTTCAAAAAGAAGTACTCATCCCTTACACCAACAAAAATATAGCCAAGTCAGCACATGTGTTTCTAAAATCCTCCTTCCTTTATAAAAGTCAGGCTTTTTCCTTGTAACTGATCAGCAGGAAGAAGTATATATATATGTCCGTGTCCTCCAGGTGCTTGACCCGCAGAGGCTCAAAGGGGCTAAAACACCTTTGAGCATAGCATTGATCTTAGTAATCTTGTAACAGGGTGTATTAGTCTGTTTTCACACTGCTGATAAAGATGTACCTGAGACTGGGTAATTTACAAAGAAAAAGAGGTTTAGTGGACTCATAGTTCTATGTGGCTGGGGAGGCCTCACAATCATGGTGGAAGGTGAAAGGGACATCTTATATGGCGGCAGGCAAGAGAGGGAATGAGAACCAAGTGAAAGGGGTTTCCCCTTATAAAACCCTCAGATTTCTTGAGACTTATTCACTACCACAAGAACAGTATGGGGGACACTGCCCCAGTGATCAATTATCTCCCACCAGGTCCCTCCCACAACATGTGGGAGTTATGGGAGCTACAATTCAAGACTAGATTTGGGTGAGGACACAGACAAATCATTTCACAGGGTTTCCAACTGGCAGGTTTTTGGAAAACTGAGACCAGCCCCTTGTATGGGTGCCTCTCAAGGGATCAATGAGAATAGGAAGTGATCAATGCTCTCTCATACTCATAGCATGTCTGGGACTCTGAGTGCCCAGAATTCTGCCCCATGTAGAATAGAACCTTGCTAAAGGTTGAGCCCACCCTAAATCTAGAGGAATCACCACCGCACAGAAAACTTCTATCAACTCCTTTCTGTGCTGTGTGAACATAAGACTCATCTCAGTGTAATGTTGTGAGAAAATTCATGCTCCATCACTAAGAAACAGCTGTGTGTTGCCACAGTCATTAACTTTTGAAAGATGTTAAAGGAAGTTTTTGTTTGAAGCCAGTCACATCAGACAGAGCTTCCCCTTCAGGTTTCCTTCTGGTTCTCTAAGTGTTACCTTGCTTCTCTGATATGAGTAGGGGAAACCAGCACCAGAAATTTATGGCTTCTATTAAGAAGGTTGGCTGGACGTGTGGACAATATGTCAATAATTATTTCTGGTGGGGGCTCTAACAGCAGAGGAAATGTCTTTGTAGAGTAGCTTATTTTAACAGAAGACAGATCTGCCTGACCTGGGTTTTATGACAGATGTCAAATATATCGAAGTGTGTTGTGAAGCAGATTGCCTTATTGGCAAAGAAATGAAAGACCACCAGGAAGATGGATGGGAAATTTTCCTTGAGGGGTTTCGTGCCTCTTGGTGCAGGTGCGGCGGTGAACCTGGAGAAAGGCCAGTGGGCAGGTGAGAGTGGAGACTGTGGGGAGCAGTTTGAACTTCTGCCTATCCACGAGACTTGGAAACAAAAGACCCCAAGCCCCAGAGGGTTGATGGAAAATGGGGTGGAAGAAAGGGAGAGCAGGGCAGCTCACACAAGAGCAGTTAGGGGACAAGGGTAAAATAAGTGAGGCCACCCGAGAGAGAGCACCCCCTCACTTGTCTCATCTGAGGTGCCTGCTCAAGAATGGGTTGTTCTCCAACTTTCCTTCTTGAGTTCAGCTCAACAAGTATCAGTGCCATGTGCCAAGAGCTGAGCTGGGCATTAGAGAAGAATGCTGAATACACAGGCTCCCTACTCCATCCCCATTTTCCTTCCTCTGGAAAGAAACCACTTTACTGTCCAGGGAGGACGTGGTGTCCTAGGGTCACTTATTAGCTGCTGGGTAGCCTGAGGCAAGTGTGTTCATGTCTCTGAGCCTCATTTCCCTGAACTGGACAAAGGAGCTCAGGACCTGCCCCATAGAGTTGAGGATTGAGAAGGAGAGTGCCCTTGTACTTGACCCATAGTAGGTATGGGAAAGAAGGTTTAGAAGCCAATCTGTTTTGAGTGTGTCCAACGCACAGTGCTTCATAGGGCTCTTGCAGTTCTCATTTACTCTCTACAATATGGGAAGTACATATCATGATTTTGGTTAAAAATGAGGAGGCAGAAGGGATGGAAAAGAGAATCACTCTCTGTTTAGAAAGTGGCCCCCAAAAAGTTGGTCAGATACAGAAACTATAAAGGGAGTAGTGAGGACCACTCAACTGTTTGCCTTTCATCTCAAAAAGACTGAACTTCAGGTAATTTATATGGCTCTTCACTGAAATTATCTTCCATTAGATTATAAGCTCCCTGTATTCTTATTCCGTGAGCTTCCTTTGTCACAAAAGGTTAGCAGAAAACTGTGCCCCTTGGGACAGATGGATAACAAAAAAGCCACCCTTTCTCTAGGCTGCTGTAGTCAGTACTGGAGTGTTGGCTTCGGTGGGAGGACAACATGGTGGTTTTCAGCTGCCCCTTCAACCGGGCTCCCATGTCTGGGCACAATCTACACCACTGTTTGTGGTGGCCCTGTAAGCCCTTAGCACAACTAAGCCCAAAGTGCATAGTCAGTAATGTTTTCCAACTCAATTTATTGGAGTCACTCTTGTGCATAAAATGATGGCATTATGTTTTCAAAGAGATTACTTTAGTCATTGGAAAAACATAATAGAGAAATTATGGATAAAATGTAGAAAGTCACTGCAACAGTATTCTTTTGTGTTCTTAAATGTTTCTTCTTTGAGTCCATCATGATAAAGAATACAGTATTTCATTTCTTCTGGCTTTGCTGGCTATAAACCATTAAGGGTTTTATGTGTTTTTTAATTGATTGGAGGGCCCATGGACTACAGTTATGAGAAAAGCTTGGAGAAACTGAGACAGGACAAATCATTAAAGAAGGATATTTAGACTGGACTCAGTGGTTCACACCTGTAATCCCAGCACTTTGGGAGCCTGAGGTGGGAGGATCACTTGAGGCCCGGAGTTCAAGACCAGCTTGGGCAACATAGTGAGACCCCATCTCTACAAAAAAATTAAAAAGGATATTTACATTTTTACATGTATGGGATTCCCTAGGATTAGATAAGGTAGCTGAAATACAGAAACCAAGAAAAGCTCACATAAAATGTTAGCTGTGATATAGAATATTGGTTTCAACTATTTTGCCTTCTGCTTATTCTTTAAAGGTGGTCTCGATGGTAAAAGTAAAATCCTTAATAAATGGAAGAGCTGTACAGTCTTCTGTTTTGGATTTTTGTTTTGTCCCATTTTGTGGTAGTATCACAGAGAAATCTTTAGAATGCAGATCTTGTTTACTTGCCACTTCTCCCCCTTGATCTACTGGGCTTTTGACCACTTCACCTACAAAGAGGAAACTCTCAGAAGGAGGTGGAATGTAAGCTGTTTTCATAGATTTTACCCTCCAAACCAACTTCCAAAGTGGTTAAGTGCTTTATCTAAGAAGCAGAGAGTAGAAATGTCCATGCAGAAAAAAACAGCAGGATCTGCTTTTATGTTTAAAAAGTGGGGCTGGACGTGGTGGCTCATGCCTGTAATCCCAGCACTTTGGGAGGCCGAGGAGGGCAGATCTCTTGAGCTCAGGAATTCAAGACCAACGTGGGCAACATGGCGAAACCTTGTCTCTACCAAAAATCCAAAAATTTATGGGGCATGGTGGCATGCACCTGTGGCCAGCTACTCAGGAGGCTGAGATGGGAGGATCTCTTGAGCTCAGGAGGCAGAGAGGTTGCAGTGAGCTGAGATCACACCACTGCACTCCAGCCTGGGCAACAGAGTGAGACCCCATCTCAAAAAAGGAGGGTGAAGTGGGTAAAGTGCAAACTGAAAACAAGAATTTCTCTGGAAATGGAGCAACTGCCTTGAGTCAGATGCTAGGGATGAGATTTGTCCCTCCTAAGGAGGGGTTGCTGAAGTCCTTCCTCTCTTAGCCTGGCTTGACATATGGAAGGAGAAATGATTTTCAATTTGAATCTAGAAAGTGTAGAATCTGTCACTGGGCAGAACAAGAGGCACATGGCTTTTCAACCACAGGACTATTTCACAAATTCATATTCTTTTCTCTTCATTTTGACTCTTTTTTGGCCCCCTCTGCTCATTTTATTTCCCCTTGAATTTGTATTAAATTCATTACATGCTCTTAAGGGAGAGAGGTTCTCCAGAGTGGGGAAGACGCTACCAGTAAAAAAGTTGGCGGGGGAAGAAGTCAGCCTTGGTGCATTGAACTAAACTATAGTTTATCTCAAATTATTTCCCCCTTTTTGGAGAACAATATACTTTTCTCCTCGAAGAAGCTTGAAGTCTCAAAGGCCTTTATTAACTTGATCTTTGAGAATAGTGTTTTAATTTTTCCATAATCATCATGCAAATTGATCATGATAATCTCTGGAAAGGAAAATAAGTGAACCAGTGGCCTCATTAACTCCAGTGCTAGGGGGACCCACGTTCCTGAGAGCTGGTGCCTTTACCCCATGGTGTCTCAGGATTTCATTGTGTATGACTCGGCCCACACCCAGTGGGAGCTGTGGAACGTTCCCTGCCTGGCCTGTTTAAACTGCCTCATGCATTTTACTCCCTTACGAAATAATAGGGGAAAGGTTCCAACCTTACAAAAGAAATGTTGGCATTCTACTCAGTTCTAAGCAGGATCTCCAACTCTCCTATAACAGAACCATACCACTGATGCACATGTCTTTTCCAGACTTTACCTTAATGACACTGAGGTCTCAAATTGCTAGACCTTGGGTGATAAATTGAGTCAGTCAGCATTAAAATGTATGGCTCAGATGCATAATCCTGAATGCTGTTCTGCTGAATTAGGAGGGCTTTTTAGAGTGTGTTTTAATTTTAGTTTAACACTGACAATGGCAAAGACAAACAGATCTGTCCAAAATATACTTAGTAACAGATTTTTGAGTTGGTTATTAATTTTATATAAGTGGTTTCTCTTTTTATTTTTATACACTATAAAATTCAGTAGAAATCAGAATCAAATGCAATACACTTTTATTGATTGCCTGCTACGTGTCAAACAAGGTGTTGAATGTTTTCGAATGCTATCTCATTTATCCTCATCTTGCAGATGAGGAAAATGTGGTGTAAAGAGGTGAAATAGCCTGCTAGCTGGAGAGGGGCAGAGTTATTCACAGATCTACCTCATCATTGACAAATTTTGGATGCAACCCTTTGAAAATTAATTTCTTCAGTGCTATGTACAGCTAATAACTGTTTCTCAGTGGACCTTGTCCTATCAGTGAGTAGAAAGGAAGTGCCTATAAGCCTTGGGGCCACAGGGCACCATAAACATCTGGGCATGAATTGTCACTCAGTGGGTGTCCAGGACCATACTTTGAGGCACACCAGTGCCTTTCACTGGCACATCATATCTGTGGCTGAAAATCGTCTCTTCCTCTTTTGGATACAATTGCCTTCTAGGGAAGTACAGATGCAGGAAGATATGCACAAAGCTGATGCCGGAAAGCAATAACCTAACAACCAGATGGGTTAGCCAAAGGCATCTGCCTCCTGAGACAGAGCAGGACCACATGCACATCTCCCTCTGGAAAACCCCATTTATCTCAGCTGCAGTGAGAAAAGGGGTTATATGTTCTTTTAAGTCACTTCTACCTCTCTGGAGAAATTTTATATGAATATGCATCAACACCAACTACTTGTAAACTATTATGTTAGAATACAATAAACTATACCTTCTACCAGTTTTGTTGAGTGTCTACTAAATGCTGGGAATTGTGCTAGGTGTTACAGTTCCAAAGACAAAAGGGCTTAATATTCTTCTAGAGAGGGTGGACTTACGAACAGATGCCTGCAAAATTAAAGAGATGACGGGCAACAAGCACCAAGAATGACTTGAGGAAGGTGTTGGACAGGTAATAACGCTGGGGCTGGGACTTGAAGTTATTAGTAAAAGTTCCTTGGATGAAAAAGTTGGGGGAATTATATCCTATTTTGAAGGAACTTCCTACTTAACGTGGCAAAACAAGGGTATGCTTTTGCCTTGAAAATAGCAATAAACATGGTGTAATTGGTTTAGGAAGGCTGTGCTCCATGGAGAAGAGCTGGTACTACATTTAATTTACCTGTAGCATAGTGTTTTCTCCAACTACGCTTAGAAGAATACTGGTTCCTCGAGGTGTTGATAGGTGTTGTCTGGAAATACAAGGAGCTTCTGAGGCCAAGTAATGTGGCAAACACTGGGGTAGGCCAGTTACCTGGGGTTAACTTTCCAGCAGGACTTCTCAGAGTCTTTAATATGCTACTCTGCATCATAAATTTTCAAGAGCTTGCCCTGTACCTATTTGTCTTTCCCTCTTCATAGTGCCCACAGGGTTTCATGGATCTCAGCACAGAAAATGCTGCTTTAGGGTAGAGGCAGCTGCCAGCAGTCTTTAGAAAGTGAGTGATTTCTATTTCAGAAAGGTAACACTGGGCACCTGGGAAGAAAAACTCCAACGGTGAGAAACTAGACCCAAGGCAACCTATAATGAGGCCGTTAAAATTTTCTAGGCACAAGAAATTGAGGGTCAGAATTAAGGCAGTGAAAATGGGAGGGAAGAGATGGAATTGAGAGATACTTAGGAGGTAGAATGGATACTCTATAACCACAAGGATGGTGAATGAGAGAATAAAAATACTTGAAGGTGACTCCCAAGTTTCTAGTTGGGAAGCTTGGACACAGAAGTGTTGGGTAGAAGTTGAAAAACAATTTAATTTGAGACATACAGATAAAGATGGTCAAACTCATAGCCAGCAACTGGTGATACTAATGAAGCAAGGTATTTCCCTGACCTCTTCATGGGTGGGAACTGAAGTGCATGGGTGCTAGAACTAGCTGGCCACTTTGGTGCTGGCAGAGGTGGACTCCACTCTCTTGGTCCTGCTGTGTTTCACCCCTTGTGGGAGGGGGAGAGCAGGTGAGTGGGTGCAGGAGCCGGGGTGAGTGCTTTTGGGCTCTGGCAGGAGCTAAACTTTGTGTGGGCCCTTCAGCAGCATCTAGGGGAGTGCCCACTACCTCTAAAACTTCAGAAGGAGTACTACAGTGCCCTTTTAGCTTTCCTGTCTGTGGATCGCTTAAGTGTTAACAGCTCAGTGGAGGGTCGGTGTGACAGACTTTTGTACTTGCACTCATGGCATCTGAATTCTTGTCTGGTATCCTGGAGTAATGAGGTCGCATGAAGGAATTGGTGATGGTAAATGTGGGGGATTTTGTTGGTGAAAGTGGCTGGAAGGGGAGCTCAAAAGGGGAAAGAGCAGGAAGGTGAACTTCCCCTGGAGGCTGGTTATCCCCAGCTGGACTTCTTCCAAGGCTACACTGTCAAGCTGTCCCTCTGAAGTCAGGCTGCTTCTCTCCAGTGTCCAACCATAGTTTTTCCTCATCCAGCTGCTTTTCCTCTCTCTGCTGGCTGAGCCTGGGGTTTTTATGGTCACAGGATAGGGGACGGGGTGGGCCATGGGTGGTTTTGGGAGAGGCAACATTCAAGTGGGACAACAGCGATTTTTACTCCCACTTTCGGTCGCAGTGTTAGGCTTTTCAGCTTGAAGGTGGGACCCTTGCTGGGGACCTGCCCTCTTCTCCCCAGAGTTTCCCTGGCTCTGGTCCCTATCAATAATCTGCAGTTCAGGGCGCAGATGAACATATTTTTATCTTTCTGTGATGCTTCAAGTGACTCTATTATCTTCCAACATCTTAGGGTCATCATAATGAACATCATGTTGTTTGACCATAAATGTTTAACAATGCAGGTTATAGAGAACTGTGTTTAATAGAAAGCTGAATACAAATTATTCATTGAGATACTAACATGTGCCTAGCACAGCAATACTATGTAAAGAAAAAGCAAGCAAACAAACAAACAAAAAAGGGAAAAATAAAAAGACGTATCCCTTGCTTAATTTGTTTATTATCTTAAGCCTAGAGAAGGTATTACAAGTGGTCAGAATACCAATGTTAGAATTCTGACCGTTCACTTGCTATGTGACCTAGGGCAAGATACATAACTTTTTAGTGCTTGGGTTTTTTCATTTGTAAAATATTATTTGTAGATTATTAGTGTCTTTCTCTTTAAGGAGTTATGAGGTTTAGCTAGGGTTAAACAAAAAAAAAAACAAAACTATTTACTTCATTCTGAAGGTATAAAATAAATTTCTTTAGGAAATAATGTATGCATTGTGATCTATTTAATAAGTTTTACTGTTACTTTATTTGTTTTCCAGGTAATACCAAATAATAATGTGTCTATTTGAATTGCAAAAATCAAGCTGGTTTCAATTAAAGAAGTGTGAAAAACTCCTAGGTTGGCAAAATATGTAACACTTCTATTAATTAAAAATAGGTAAAATGTGTTAAAAAATAATGAAAAGTTCGTGCTTTAATTGAACTGGCTTTTTTCAAAAGCCTATATTTTTATGAAGCTTAATGAAACAAAAATTGAAATGGTGCCCATTATGAAATCTGTGTTAATTGTTATTATTCCCATAAAGTTCATATGACTAAAAAAATGCATACTACCTGCCTTTCGCTTTCTCTGTATTTATTTTTCTGTACATATTCACCATGGCAAACAGAGCATTTACTAAATTGAAAACTTCCTTTAAACACTAGAAACTTTTGACAGAAAATTGCTAGAATTATAGGGTATTTTTGTCAATCTGACAAAACTTCCTTCATTCTTCCTGATTTCAACGGCAAGACTGTTTCTCTTCTTATCTCCAATACTGTCATCATCTTAAATATCGTTGTGCTGGAAGGCATTGCAATATTAATTAAAAATACAGTCTAATTATTTACCCTAGTTGGTTCATACAAACCTCTTTGGTATAATCAGTGGACTCCCTTAAGGGGTTTCACGGTATTTCGGAGTGAAATAGAAAGGTTTGTTACTGAGTTGCACTTGGCTCATGAGTGTAATTAAGTATAACCTACAATTCACCTTTAGGTCACTAGATCAAATACAACTTATCTGGGCAATGTCCAAAGGTATGTGCTGTTGTTGACTGAGTGCTGACGGGCGGCATACATAAATGAGTGGAACTTTTAATTTACATCCAGGCGTCTTGGAGAACATTCCGGGTGTTTCAGCGAGTCAGAGGGAAAGCAGAGGGCAGCCAAACAGGTCCTTCATTTTAGACAGTCCCCAGGACAAAGCAGCACAAACCAAGCTGAAAGAGCTGCTCAGATGGCTGAAGGTGTTTGGCGACAACCTCTTCCCACTTCTGGCCTTAGTGCTAACCTAAAGTTGCAGGGCAACCTTTGCTAGCTGTTGGTGTTGTGCTGTGAAGCCTCCTGGATGTGCCTGGGGCTCAGTCATCGGAGAGATTGCCTTCTCAAGTAAAGCAGTGAAGTGTTTCCAGGTCCAGCACAGTGCTCAGATCCAGGCTTCAAAACTATGTCCTTGGGCTCATCTGGCATAACAAGGGTTCAATTGATTTCTCAAGGAGTCTCAAAGGGTCCATTTGTCTTTCTCACAAATATGTTTTAGAAAGAGTGACAGTAAGGCCGGGTGCAGTGGCTCAGGCCTGTAATTCCAGAACTTTGTAAGGCTGAGGTGGGTGGATTGCTTGAGCCCCACAGTTTGAGACCAGCCTGAACAACAGAGTGAAACCCCATCTCTAATATATATATATATATGTATATATAAAATATGTAATTTGTATATATAATTATAATATATTATATATATTTAATATATATAATAAATATGATGGCAGCATGTGCCTGTAGTCCTAGCTACTCAAGAACCTGGGGTGGGAGGATCACTTGAGCCTGGAAGGTGGAGGTTGCAGTGAGCTGAGATCAAGCCCCTGCACTCCAGCCTGGGCAACTAAGCAAGACCCTGTCTCAAAGAAAAAATAAATAAAGGAATAAAATGCTCTTGACTCCCATTTTAAGATAAAAATCCGTGTCTGAAAGCCCTACTCAGTTTGAAACATTGAATTGCCTGGCCTAAGGAAGAAGAGAAGTTCACAAGCAGCCCCATAAGGTGATAAAAGAGTTTGGGAAATGGAAAACAGCAGTCAAAATAAAATAATCTTTAGTTCTAAATATTGAAATTGATTAGAAGTTATAGTGGCTAGGGCCAGGCATGGTGTCTTATGCCTGTAATCTCAGCACTTTGGGAGGCTGAGGTGGGCGGATCACTTGAGGCCAGGAATTCAAGACCAGCCTTGCCAACATTGCCAAACCCCGTCTCTACTAAAAATACAAAAATTAGTTGGGCATGGTGATGCACACCTGTAATCCCAGCTACTTGGGAGGCTGAGGCACAAGAATTGAACCCGGAGGCAGAGGTTGCAGTGAGCAGAGATCATGCCACTGTACTCAAGCCTGGGCGACAGAGCAAGACTCTATTTTAACAAAAACAAAAAGAAATTACAGTGGCTGAACCGTAAATTTATTGGTGGGTATTGTGGGAAATGAGAAGAAAATGGTAGTCTAGGCTAGATATGGAAGGCTTTGAATATCTTGAGTGTTTTTTTTTTTTTTTAAATATCCAAAGCCAGTGGTGTAGTTTTACTTGCATAAGCAACTCAACAGGAAGGTTTCAATTAATCTAGAATTGAGTGGGAATAGGTATTTTGGATGATTTTTCCTAATTGAATTCAACCTAAAAATTTGGCTAAGTTAAGAATTCCAGGAAGAAATGGACTAATCAGGTGTTTGCAGTCAGGAAGGTAATTCAAGACGCTGAAGGTTTACGTGAGGAAGATAGTAGATGGTGTCTCCCTTGAGGTGATCTGTGAAGAGGAAAAAGAATAAAGCAACCAGAGATTGTGGCCTTTGGGTTTCTGCCTGCTGAGAAATGACAGATAGAATCCCAGCTAGCTGGAAGCTCTGATTCACAGAAACATGAGAGGTCATGTGAGATATAAAGTCAGACAGAAAGGGCTACATGTATAGTTGCTATGTTTTATTTTAAAACTTGTTAATCTTGATATTGGGGGTTGGACTGGACTTCGGTGGAATCTGCTAGAAAGCATTCTAAAACAAATCACATCTGTTCCTATGAATAAGCTGTCCATCCACCCATTCACTTAAAAATACTTATTGAGCTCCTACTATGTGCTAGTTATGAGGTAAACAAAAGCAGACAGCCCCCTGACCTCATGGAGCTTACAGTCAAATGAAGTGCCCAAGGACTTGGATACAGTGGGAATGTGAGCAGAGTGAGAGGTGCAGAGAAGAGGTGGACAATGGACAGGCCATACAGGCCCTTGGAGGCCCGGGAAAATATTTTATTTTTAATATTAAAGGAAAGGAGGACCCATTGAATACTTAACATAATTTTTTTTCATTTTATTTTGAATTGGAGTCTCACTCTGTTGCTTACGCTGGAGTGCAGTGGTGCGATCTCAGCTCACTGCAACCTCCATCTCCTGGGTTCAAGTGATTCTCCTGCCTCAGCCTCCCGTGTAGCTGGGACTATAAGCTCATGCCACCATGCCCTGCTAATTTTTGTACTTTTTTTTTTAGTAGAGACAGGGTTTACTACATTGGCCAGGCTGGTTTTGAACTCCGGAACTCAAGTGATCTGCGTGCCTTGTCCTCCCACATTGAAAACTTTTAAGTAGGGAAATTATATGATCAGTCAGACTAGCTTCTAGGATTTTTTTTCCTCCTGCATCTTCATGGGATTTTTTTTGATGCCCAGTTTCTCCCTGCTGACCATGTAGAAGCAGTTTTCTAATGACCTCAGAAAATTGACTAGGGCGTGAAAGCTGCTGTGTTAATGAACTGCGGAAGTGGAAAAGGATGAAGAGACCATGTTTTTCAGTTTAGTTCGGACACTCACCACCTTACCACTGGATCGCACAGTAGCTTCATTAGTTGGCCTGGGTCTGATGCTTGCCTTTCCTGCCAGACAAATTTTCTCAAACAATTGCTCATGGCATGGCCCTATCCAGAACCTCCACCAGGGCCCTAGGGCCACAGCGCCAGAGCACCTTACCAGAGCAACCCAGATCATCCATGGAATGGTTCCTGTTGGTCTTCTATGTGTTATTGGCCATAAAGTTTGCAAAAACATCACTTTTTTTTTCTTTATATATATATATATTTTATTATTATACTTTAAGTTCTAGGGTACATGTGCACAATGTGCAGGTTTGTTACATATGTATACATGTGCCATGTTGGTGTGCTGCACCCATTAACTTGTCATTTACATTGGGTATATCTCCTAATGTTCTCCCTCTCCCCTCCCCCCACTCCACAACAGGCCCTGTTGTGTGACGTTCCCCTTCCTGTGTCCACGTGTTCTCATTGTTCAATTCCCACCTATGAGTGAGAACATGTGGTGTTTGGTTTTTTGTCCTTGCGATAGTTTGCTGAGAATGATGGTTTCCAGCTTCATCCATGTCCCTACAAAGGACATGGACTCATCATTTTTTATGGCTGCATAGTATTCCATGGTGTATATGTGCCACATTTTCTTAATCCAGTCTATCATTGTTGGACATTTGGGTTGGTTCCAAGTCTTTGCTATTGTGAGTAGTGCCGCAATAAACATACAAGTGCATGTGTCTTTATAGCAGCATGATTTATAATCTTTTGGGTATATACCCAGTAATGGGATGGCTGGGTCAAATGGTATTTCTAGTTCTAGATCCCTGAGGAATCGCCACACTGTCTTCCACAATGGTTGAACTAGTTTACAGTCCCACCAACAGTGTAAAAGTGTTCCTATTTTTCCACATCCTCTCCAGCACTTGTTGTTTCCTGACTTTTTAATGATCGCCATTCTAACTGGTGTGAGATGATATCTCATTGTGGTTTTGATTTGCATTTCTCTGATGGCCAGTGATGATGAGCATTTTTTCACGTGTCTGTTGGCTGCATAAATATCTTCTCTTGAGAAGTGTCTGTTCATATCCTTCGCCCACTTTTTGATGGAATTGTTTGTTTTTTTCTTGTAAATTTGTTTGAGTTCTTTGTAGATTCTGGATATTAGCCCTTTGTCAGATGAGTAGATTGCAAAAATTTTCTCCTATTCTGTAGGTTGCCTGTTCACTCTGATAGTAGTTTCTTTTGCTATGCAGAAGCTCTTTAGTTTAATTAGATCCCATTAGTCAATTTTGGCTTTTGTTGCCATTGCTTTTGGTGTTTTAGACATGAAGTCCATGCCCATGCCTATGTCCTGAATGGTATTGCCTAGGTTTTCTTCTAGGGTTTTTATGGTTTTAGGTCTAACGTTTAAGTCTTTAATCCATCTTGAATTAATTTTTGTATAAGGTGTAAGGAAGGGATCCAGTTTCAGCTTTCAACATATGGCTAGCCAGTTTTCCCAGCACCGTTTGTTAAACAGGGAATTGTTTCCCCATTTCTTGTTTTTGTCAGGTTTGTCAAAGATCAGATAGCTGTAGATGTGTGGTATTATTTCTGAGGGCTCTGTTCTGTTCCATTGATCTATATCTCTGTTTTGGTACCAATACCATGCGTTTTGGTTACTGTAGCCTTGTAGTATAGTTTGAAATCAGGTAGCGTGATGCCTCCAGCTTTGTTCTTTTGGCTTAGGATTGACTTGGCAATGCGGGCTCTTTTTTGGTTGCATATGAACTTTAAAGTAGTTTTTTCCAATTCTGTGAAGAAAGGCATTGGTAGCTTGATGGGGATGGCATTGAATCTATAAATTACTTTGGGCAGTATGGCCATTTTCACAACGTTGATTCTTCCTACCCATGAGCATGGAATGTTCTTCCATTTCTTTATGTCCTCTTCTATTTCATTGAGCAGTGGTTTGTAGTTCTCCTTGAAGAGGTCCTTCACATCCCTTGTAAGTTGGATTCCTAGGTATTTTATTCCCTTTGAAGCAATTGTGAATGGGAGTTTACTCATGATTTGGCTCTCTGTTTGTCTGTTATTGGTGTATAAGAATGCTTGTGAGTTTTGCACATTGATTTTGTATCCTGAGACTGCTGAAGTTGCTTATCAGCTTAAGGAGATTTTGGGCTGAGGCAATGGGATTTTCTAGATATACAATCATGTCATCTGCAAACAGGGACAATTTGACTTCTTCTTTTCGTAATTGAATGCCCTTTATTAAAACATCACTTCTTAAACTTGTTCAATGGATTGCCAGTTTAATGAGATGTTCACAGTTTCTCCATTAAAAAAAAAATTGGCTGAGTTTGATAGCTCACACCTGTAATCCCAGCACTTTGGGAGGCCAAGGCAGGTGGATCACATGAGGTCAGGGGTCTGAGACCAGCCTGGCCAACATGGTGAAACCCTGTTTCTACTAAAAAATATACAAAAATTAGGTGGACGTGGTGGTGCGTGCCTGTAGTTCCAGCTACTCAGGAGGCTGAAGCACAAGAATCTCTTGAACTTGGGAGGCGGAGGTTACAGTGAGCCAAGATCATGCCACTGCACTCCAGCCTGGGCGACAGAACGAGACTCCATCTCAAAACAAAAAACAAAAAAACAAAATCAAAGCAAAAGAGGCAGGGGAGTCTATTAGTCAAATACATCAGGAAAACAAACCCAATGTATAATATCCTCACTTTTCATGAAACACTTAATGTACTTAGCCTCACTAAAGGCTCCAAGATGTCCTTCAAAAATGTAATTAACTCAACACTTACCAAGTATGATCAATGTTAAACCCTGCACCTAACCATGGTTAAAACTTTGTTGAACAGTTTGGAAAACACTGCCTCAGTTTAACCTCTTTGAACTTCTCTTGCCACGGCTCTGTTTATGCTGTTTCTCCCTTTCAGATGCCCAGTTTGGATGGCCTTTTGGATTCTTCCTTTGGGAAAAATCGTCATTATCCCCTCTATCTTTTCAAGCTCATCCAACTGAGATGTCACCTCCTTTACGAAGCCCACTCTGATGATCCTAACTCAGACTGACATTGCTTTTCCTCTAACTCTTGAGGCACTTTTTTTAGCTGGGCTATTTGGTGTTCCTTTACTATACTTTACATTGTTCCTTTCACCATTTATGTTTATAGTGGCATCCTTTTCATCTTTACTATGCGAAAACCAGCTTTAAAGTTTCTTGAAGGGATTGATGATTCTAATTTTCAGGTTGGAAGGCAGAATCGTGAAGAAACATGAGGTTTGGATCAAGACAGTTATTTCAGTCACATTTTGGTTAACCAGCTGCATGACTTTGGGTGAATTAACCAACTTCACTAAGCTTTAGCTTTCTTATATCTGTAAAATGGGGACAATGAACTCCCCACCTCTTGGAGGTGTTGCGAAGAGTAAATGAGACTGTGTACAGTGTATAATATATTGTAAGCAATCCATACATGTCAGCTGCTGTCATTATTGTTATTATTATCACATCAGTGACTAAGAATGCTACACAAAAAGGTCCCGTTTTTGTTGTAGTGACTGTACATGCCCAATATTCTGGGCAATCAAAATTCCTCAATATTCTGAATATTTTGGCATCCAAAGAGGCTCCCTCTCTCTTTGCAAAGGCAGAGAGAGGTATGTTAAATGTATCCATCGTCTAGCAAAGAATGGTCTTCCTCCCAGAGACAGAGTGCCTGTTGCTGTGACTGCCACATTCCCTGGATTTTCTGGTCCATCGAGATTGTAATAGTGAATTTCACATGCAAACACGTAGTCCAAAGCATTCTGACTTCTGGTTAAATATAAGAGCTGTGTCTTTTTTTTTTTTTTTTTTTCTGGAGACAGAGTCTCACCCTGGAGTGCAGTGGTGCGATCCTGGCTCACTGCAACCTCCGCCTCCTGGGTTCAAGCGATTCTCCTGCCTCAGCTTCCCAAGTGGCTGGACTTACAGGCATGCACCACCATGGCCAGTTAATTTTTAAAATTTGTTTTAATTTTTTTAGTAGAGACAGGGTTTTACCATGTTCGCCAGGCTGGTCTTGAACTCCTGGCCTCAAGTGATCTGCCTGCCTCAGCCTCCCAAAGTGCTGGGATTACAGGCGTGAGCCACCACACCTGGCCAAGTGCTGCATCTTGCATGAAGAGGTACTTGGCCCCTGCCTGTGGCTAGCGTGTCCACCTGGTATACCTGACCTGGGCATCAGGGGACATGCAGGTGTAAGTCAGTGGCTGGGCAGATTCAGCCCTTTAGTTGATTTAGGTTAAATTTCACTTGAATCTATGTGATTGTTTATAATAAGATAGTTCAGCGAAATAAAATGTCAAGAGTCCTTTTATATTTTACATGATAAATATATATGAATCGAGGAAAAAGAACTTCTGTTTATTCACTAAATGTTTATTGAGTGCCTACTATTTACTGGGCACAGTTACATGCAGTTGTTATACAACAGTATACAAAATACAGACAACCCTGTTGTAATGGAGCTGAATTCTGATGGGAGAAGAGAGAAATCAAACAAGGGAATGAAACTAATATGTTATATAACAAATGGTAGTAAGTGATGTGAAAAAATTAAAGCAGGACATGGAAGACAGAGAGTTGGGAAGGTCAGTGAAATCCTTTCTGTTACAATGACATTTGAGCACAGGTGTGAAGGAGAATCTGGGAAGTACTTGGGCTAAGGAAATTCTCAAAAGGTAAAGGATCATGTCGCCTGATAGGCAAGAGAAGGAAGCTGAGATAAAGAAAAAGAGTGGTTTGAAGCTCGCTAAAAAACATGCCAGATTTTCTGGCCAAGTCAACAAGTCTTTTATCTGCAAAGGAATTCAAAAGCCATTGGTGGGTTTGAAGGAGAGGCACTACATTTGTGTTTTTGGAAGATTACTCTGGCAGTGCCAGGTGGAGAATGGGTTGAGGTAGTGAAGTAGATCCAGAGTAAGAGGAAGAGGGAGGATTTCAGGCGACTGATGGGTGCTGTCGTTTCCAGGCTGGCCATGCTGGAAGAGGAGCAGGCTTGCTGAGAAAGATGCTCACTTAGGTCAGTTCTGGAAGGGCAACGTTGGGGCAGTCCAAGAGAGAGTCTCTCCAATGCAGATGGGAGCAGTCAGTTGAAATAAAACCTCCCTGGAGAGGTGTTTTTTTTTTTTTTTGACGGAGTTTCTCTCTTGTTGCCCAGGCTGGCATGCAATGGCGCGATCTCAGCTCACTGCAACCTCCACTTCCGGGGTTCAAGTGATTCTCCTGCCTTCGCCTCCCGAGTAGCTGGGATTACAGGCATGCACCACCATGCCCGGCTAATTTTTGTATTTTTAGTAGGGACAGGTTTTTGCCATGTTGGCCAGGCTGGTCTCGAACTCCTGACCTCAGGTGATTCACCTGCCTCAGCCTCCCAGAGTGCTGGGATTACAGGCGTGGGCCTCTGCGCCCGGCCCCGGGGAGGTTTTAAAGCTGGTGGCTCATGGATGGTGACTGGGGCCATAATGGGAGTGCATGGAATTATCAGGGAGCTCCTTAGAGTGAGAAAGAAGAGGACTGAAAATAGAGACGTAGGAAGGCTGAAGATCTAAGACCTGAAGGAGGGGCCAGAAAGGAGGCCAGAAGATACCCCGGAGCCCTTGAAAACCTGGAGGCTGCCCACCAGATAGCATGATGATCAAGACTACAGGTTCTGGTGTCCAACCCACCTGGCTTTGAATCCTGATTTCCCCACTAAAACTGACATGACTTTCGGTACTAAGCCTTGCAGGGTGATTGGGAGGGATTACACGTACCATGTTCAAAATCTTTAGCACTTTGTCTGGCTTGTAGTAGGTGCTCAGTAAAGTGGTACATGTGGAAAGGGATATGGAGAGGCACATGGATGGAAATGGAGATGGAGACAGAGACGGAGGTATTCTCTAAAAATGTTCAACTCAAAGTCCTTGGCAGCATTAACAGAAGGAGTGGCAGCATCTCAGCTAGCATGCCAGAATAGGATCTGCTGTAACTCTACACAGCCCAGAGCCTGTCATGCCCTGGGGTAATGTAATGAAAGGTGTTTTCCTCTCTTCAGAACAGGTGCTCAACTGATACAATTTAGAGTCTCAAATTCCAGAGCTTAATTGTTTGTTCTACATACAAGTTAGCCGAGCTCAGAACACCTGTGGACTAAGTTCTTTTGATGCACCAAAGCCTGTCTTTTATTAAGCCCTTTGCGAGCAGTCAAAATAAGACCGAATGTCCATGTGTCGCTGCGTAACCATGTGGACGTGAAACAAGCCAGCCAGCGTGAGGACTGCACAGTAAGTACTTAAAATAGCAAGTGAATCCTTAGGCTCTGGAAAATATGGTTACGTGATTAATGTAACCAGAGTTAGAGATGAAATAACATTAAATATTTTATATATATAGAAACTTGGCTACACACACATAAAATTCCCTATTAGTTGTACTTGAGGTTTAGTTATGTTGAATCGATAAAAAATGATTTAGAGCGGATGGTTTTCAAAAGCCGGTTGTGCTTTCAGTCTTCCATAAAGAAGTTAAAATTAATTTTAATATGTTGATGGTGCTTATTGATGATAATATTCATAATAAATATCCATCGGAAAAATTCTCCGGCACATCTGTGTGACAGAGAGGTCAAGAATGTTAATGACGATCAGGACTACAAAATGCAATCCAGTCAATTCCTTTAATTAAATCTAAAACTACTTTATGTCTTCTCATTTATGTAGTAAACTGATAGTGGAGAAAAGGGCACCATCTTTATCTGGCTCATTGTAGAGTCCAAAGATGCGGTCTCAGATAGTGTTTTAACATTTGTAGCTCTTATATCCTTGTGGAATATTTAAAGTAATTATGGGTCTTAAGAGTAATGCTCCTGCTTCTATAAGAAGAAGAAAAGGTGGAGATTTGCCTTTGAATGCCGTTTTGTAGAAGGAGAGCTTTCTCTTCACAGACACTAATCTTGTATTTACAGGCTGGGTTATATTTGGCAGAGCCAACATTCCAGGGTAAATGGTAGAAACGTCTACATTTCAGTGAATCCTTTTTAATTATATTGTTTGGGATCAGAAGAAAAAGAACACAGCTGTCTGAAGTTCTCCCTACCACAGAGGTTCAAGTGCTTATAACCCAGTCATCATAGCCATGAAAAATTCATTTTTATTAATTGTGGTATCATACAAAAGTTGGCATCACCTATGTGTTTAGGTTATTAAACTTGGAGAATAGAAAGGTGAGCATTTTAGAAAATGAATCAATTAATGAATGAGCAATTCATTCAGTTTTTCCATGAATATTAATAGCATGTAGTGCTACTGTGTGTCATGTGGTGTTACGGGCATCTGAACACAGCTGTAAACCACACAGACAAGATCCAGTCTGGACCTCAAGGGGTTCCCATTTTAGCTTGAAGGAAATGAGGAAACAACAAAAAAAGTAAACGGAATTTTATCAGATAAGGCAAAAACTATGCCAAAAAACCCCCAAACAAACACCAAAGCGGGATGATGATAGGTGGACCAGCTATTCCTAGTTTGCCCAGGGCTGCCCTGGTGTTAGCACAGAAAATCTTGTGTCCCAGGTAGGCCCTCAGTCCTAGGCAAACTGGGATGATTGGCTATCTTAGTAATGGGAAAGAGAGCAGCTAAATGAGAATTTATTTTGGATGAGGGGTCAGGGAAGGCCTCTCTGGGGAGGTGATACTTCAGTTGAGATAAGAGCAATGCAGGGACCCAGAGCTCACACTGGTAATCCCAGCACTTTGGGAGGCTGTAGTGGGAGGATTGCTTGAGCTCAGGAGTTTGAGACCAGCCTGGGCAGCTTGGAGAAACCTTGTCTCTACTTAGAAAAAAAAAAAAAAAGTAGCTAGGCATGGTGGTGCACACCTCTAGTCACAGCTACTCAGGAGGCTAAGGTGGGAGGATCCCCTGAGCCAGGAGAGGTCAAGGCTGCAGTGAGCTGTGATAGCACCAATGTGCTCCAGCCTGGGTGACAGAGTAAAACCTTGTCTCAAATAAATAAATAAATAAATGGAACAATACAAAGGAGCTGCCTTCATATACCCACAGATCCCTTAGGATGAGGTTCATCTCCTGGTGATCTTTCAAAAGAAGGGATTTACGCTTTGAGAAGAAGAATAAACATTTATGAAAAGTTTTCTGTGAGCCAAACAGTGTAAATATGTTATCTCATTTAATTCCTATAGCCCCAAGTGGTAGGTAGGCATTAGTATTTCCATTTTACATGTTAGACATTAAGTGATAAATAATGTCTGAAGTCTTGAGCCTAATCGAAAATGGCAATAAGATCTTTCTCTGCTTGAATTCAAAGCCCACAGGAGATAGTGTGAAAAGTGAGTTTAAGTACTTTTGGGAAGAAGAACCACTTTCTGCTTGGAGAAGAGATGAAAATGGATCCTTCATTTATGGAGCCCAGGCTCTTGCTGTACAGCCCATGAAACCTCCTCTAAGTGGGATTGGCTTGGACATTATCCTTTAACCACTCTAGATCTGACAGCCACTGGGCTAAGCAGCCTCTTTAAGATACCTCTTAAAGAACTCAGGACTGCTTGTGGAAATAGAAAAGACTATGATGATGGGAATTGGAGTTTCTGCAAATCACAGATAAGAGGGAAAGAATATAAATTTTTAGCTTTACTATGGTCCTACTGTATCTCTGGGTTAGTGTTGCCTATGGATGAATGAGAGGCATGTATCTTTGTCTTATAATTTAGCTTCTGGGATGTGTGTGTTCTTTAAATCTTCTTAGAGAAGACCTCATGTATCATGTCTTTGGATTTTCCATTGCAGCTAACACAGATGCTTGCATGTAGAATGAAATTCATAAATATTTGTTGAAATTCAAATATTTGGAGAGTCAGCATTGGCATACTGATGAAGTTCAGTTTTGCTTTCAAAGTGATTTTTATAAGAAAATCTCTAAGGTGACTCACTTCTGGGTTTGACTAAAAACTATTTTGGACTTTGAAAAAAAATCCCTTGCCATAGTTTTATATATATAAAACTATATACATAACTATATATATAAATATAGATAAAACTATATATATAACTCTCTATATAACTATATATAAATATATAAAACTATATATATAACTCTCTATATAACTATATATAAATATATATAAAACTATATATAACTCTCTATATAACTCTATATAAAACTATATATATAACTCTATATAAAACTATATATATATAAAAAACTATATATATATATAATTATTCTTTAAAAGACAAGGTCTCACTCTGTTGTCCAGGCTGGAGTGCCATGGTGTGATCACAGTGCTCATTGTAACCTTAAACTCCTAGGTTTAGGTGATCCTCCTGGCTTAGCTTCCAAAGTAGCTGAGATTACAGGTGTGCACCTCCATACCTGGCTAATTAAAAAAAATTTTTTTTTTGTAGAGATGAAGGCTTCACTTTGTTACCCAGGCTGGTCTCAAACTCCTGGCCTCAAGCACTTGGATTACAGGTGTGAGCCATCGTGCCCAGTACCATAGTTATATTTTGGCCCAACTCATGCCATGATGACAAACTCTGAAGGTATAAACTTATTTAGCTTAAAATACAAAGATGTGAGAAAGCACTTTTGAAATGGTAGAGTGGAGGGGCTCTCTTGAACACGAAATAGACTTCAAGACAAAAAGTGCTACTAAAGACAAAGATAGACGTTTTATAATAATAAAAGGGTCAATCCATCTGAAAGACTTTAAAATTAAAACATATATGTACCCAGCCTGACAAGAGAGAAATAAAACTCTCATTGAAGATGACATGATCTTGTTCACAGAAAATCTCAAGGAATTTATTAAAAATTTATGAGTGCTAATTGTTGAGTTTAGCAAGGTTGCAGAATACAAGATCAATATATCAATATGTAATAAAATCAATAAATTCTATTTCTAGCAATGAATTCTACATAGCATTGCTAGAGATTCTAGTTCTAGCAATGAACAAGTTGAAAATGAAATTAAGACAATTCTATTTTAATAGTATCAAAAAGGATAAAATATTTATGAATAAATTTAACAAAGAAGTGCAAAATGTTTACACTGACAACTGCCCAATATTATTGAAAGAAATTGTAAAAGACCTAAATAATTGGCAAAACATCCCATGTTCATGATTTGGAAGACTTGATATTGTTCAGATGGCGATACTCCCCCAAACGATCCACAGATTCGAGACATTCCCTTTCAAAATCTTAGTTGCTTCCCCACTCTGCGTTAAATTACTCGTTGGTCCTAAAATTTAAATGGAAATGCAAGGGATCCAGAATAGACAAAACAAGAAACCTTGAAAAAAAACAAAATTAGGAGACTAACATTTCTCAACTTGAAAATTCAGGTACAGTAATTAAGATAGTGTGGTTCTGGCATAAGGGTAGATATTTAGATCAATGGGATAAAATGGAAGATTCAGAAGTAACCCTTACATGTTCCGTGAATTAATTTTTGACGAGGGTGGCAAGTCAATGGAGGAAAGAATAATCCCCCAAAATGATGCCAGAACAATTGGAAATCCACTTGTAATAGTAAATTTAGATACTCTATCCTGCATCATATCCAAGAATTACCTCAAAATGGATCTAGACCTAAAGGTAAGTGCCAAAACTGTAAAACTGAATTAGGCAATGGTTTCCTAGATGGCACTAAAAGCAAAAGCAACAATAGAAAAAAATAGGTATATTTGACTTTATTTTTATTTTTAATTTATTTTTTATTATTTTATTTTATTTTTGAGACAGGGCCTTACTCTGTCAACCAGACTGGACTGCAGTGGCATGATTATAGCTCACTGCAGCCTCAACCTCCTGGGCTCAAGCAATCCTCCCACCTCAGCCTCTTCATTAGCTGGGACCACAGGTGTGTGCCACCAGTCCTGGCCAATTATTTTATTTTATTTTGTAGAGGTGGAGTCTCACTTTGTTGTTCAGGCTAGTTTCAAACTCCTGGCCTGAAGTGATCTGGCCACCTCTGCCTCCCAAAATGCTAGGATTACAGGAATGAGCCACTGCACCTGGCTCAGTCACTTTATTAAGCATAACAAAATTTTGACTAATTTGACTGTATTAAGCATAACAAAAAAACTGCTGTGCTTCAGAACACCACCAAAAAGGTAAAAACAGATTGGCATGTGATTCATGCCTGTAATCCCAACACTTAGGTAGGCTGAGGCGGGCTGATTGCTTGAGCCCAGGAGTTGAAGACCATGGACAACATGGCGAAACGCCCTCTCTGCAAAAAAATACAAAAAATTAGCTGGACATGGTGGTGTGCGCCTGTTGTCCCAGCTACCTGGGAGGGTGAGGTTAGAGGATCACCTGAGGCTGCAGTGAGCTGTGATCACACCATGCATTTCAGCCTGGGTGACAGAGTGAGACCCTAGTTCAAAAAAAAAAAAAAAAAAGTAAAAACACAATCCACTGAACATGACAGAATAATCATATATCTAAGAAGAGACTTGTATCAAGAATATACAAAGTGCTCTTACAACTGAATAATAGGCCAGGCGCGGTGGCTCATGCCTGTAATACCAGCACTTCGGGAGGCCGAGGCGGGCCGATCACCTGAGGTTGGGAGTTGGAGACCAGGCTGATCATCATGGAAAAACCCCACCTCTACTAAAAATACAAAATTAGCCGGGTGTGGTGGCACATGGCTGTAATCCCAGCTGCTAGGGAGGCTGAGGCAGGAGAATCGCTTGAACTGAGGAGGCGGAGGTTGTGGTGAGCTGAGATTTTGTCATTGCACTGCAGCCTGGGCAACAAGAGTGAAACTCTATCTCAAAAAAAAAAAAAAAAAACTGAATAATAAAAAGACAAATATGTAATTAAAAATGGGCAAAGGATTTGAATAAGCGTTTTTTTCTGAAGAAGATATACAAATGGGCATAAGTACATGAAAAGATGGTTTATATCATTAGTCTCTAGGAAAATGCAAATCAAAACCACAATGAGATTCGTGACACACCCATTAGAATGGCTAAAATTTAAAAAGACAGACAATAACAAGTGTTGGTGAGCATGCAGAGAAATTGGAACCTCATACTTTATTGGTGGAATGGTGAAATGCTGCAACCTCTATAGAAAACAGTTTGGCAGTTTCTCAAAATGTTAAAGATAGAATTACCATATGATCTAGTAATTCCATGATTAAGTATAAATTCAGGAGACTTGAAAGCATATGTCCACACAAGAACTTCTTCAAGAATGTTCTTAGCTGCATTACTTATAATAGTCAAAAAGTGGAAGTAGCTCAAATGTTCATCAGCTGATGATTTGAAACACAAAATGCAATATAGCCATACAATGGATATTATTTGGTCATAAAAATGAATGAAGTACAGTATTAATGCATGCTACAACATAGATGAACCTTGAAAACGTTATGCTGGATGAAAGACACCAGTCACCAAAACCCCTGCATTGTATGATTCCATTTGTATGAAATGTCTAATGCAAGCAAGATCATAGACAGAGAAGGTAGATTAGTGGTTGTCAGGAGTGAGGAGAGGGAAGAATAGGGAGTGATTGCTAATGGACATGGGATTTATTTTTGAGGTGTTGAAAATGTTCTGAAATTAGATAGTGGTGATGTTTATATAACTGTGGATTTACTAAAAACTGCTGAATTGTACACTTTAAAAGGATACATTTTATGGTATGTAAATTATATCTCAATGCTGTTATAAAATCTAGTAATATGCTTTGTAGGAAAATGTGTATGAAAATAAACATCTTGGTAGATAAGTTTTTATAAGGTAAACAGAGGCAGGGGTTCAGATTTTCCCGCTAATATCTCATTTTCTCTTATCTGTTTTAGATGAGTGTAGGGCTATTATCATGGGCTTTTTCCCCAGCTGCAGGTAGGTGTACCCATTTGACTGAATTCTGGCCTATAGGGTAAGAACGAAATGTCTTGTGAAACTGCTCTGTTGTACCCTTAAAAGAAAATTGCTGGCTCTCTATGTACTCCTTCCCATTTTAGGCAGACTGAAGTGTGCACATGAGGGGTTGAGCCATTGTTTTTTTGTTTTTGTTTTTGTTTTTTTGAGACAGGGTCTCACTCTGACTCCCCAGGCTGGCATGCAGTGGCATGTTTGTCTTTCTTCCTGAAACAAATTATCCTTTTACAAAATTAAATAATTTTAAATTATTTTTAATGCTAAAAATATTGTGCATGCAATGGTGTACATTCCCCTCCCAGGCTCAAGCAATCCTCCCACCTCAGCCTCCCAAAATGATAGGATTACAGGAATAAGCCAGTGTGCCTGGCTGCCATCTTTGAGCTGCTTGTTAAGAACAACATCGTTGGGAGCTGGGATGCTGGGCCACTTGATGAGCAGAGCCTACAGAATCACTCTAATGCCAAAGAGAAATACATTCTCTACCAGATATTGGCCATTGTTATTTTTGCCACTTTTAAAGCAGTCAAACCAATCTTCTCACTTGTAGAATAACATCTTTGGGGTCATGATATATATTTTTTAAGATTTATTGTTCCTTCCCATGAATCTATGTTCAGATGGTTCCAAATGAAAAACTCTGAGGGTATCAGGACACATATGACCAGTCCCGATCTTCTGGAAGTTTAAAATAGGAGTCGTCTGCATAAATAGCAAACAGAAAACACAATTTGAAACACAAGAGCAGAATTTCAAATGGACTTTTGTGGAAGTGTAGTTGAAGTTGAGGGGAACAAAAGAGGGCTGGAGGAAGATGTAGAAGAGTAAGGTGACCTGAGCCACCCCCTGGATGGTTAGGTGGAGAGCTTCAGCAGGTGGAAGGGTGTGGCCAGGGGGGAACAGAAGAGAGGTGAGTGCAGTAGACTTTAGCCAAGGTCAGAATATAGCAGAGTGACTGAAGGGGAAAATGGTTGGAGATTATGCTGAGCTCTTCAAGTTGACTGGTGCTGCAGATATTTGGATTGAAGCTCAGGACAGATGTCCAAGTGAGAAATTTAAGTTTGGGAATCATCTGCAGAGATGGTGGTTGAAGAACTGGGAAGGGCTAAAACTTCAAAATCATATGGCTTGTTCTGTCATCAGGATTAGCCTTCTCCTCTAATTCCCTGTGTGCTCTTTGTCTTTCTAAAACAAATTATTCATTTAAAAATTAATTTTACAGTGGCTCACGCCTGTAATCCCAGCACTTTGGGAGGCCGAGGCGGGCAGATCATGAGGTCAAGAGACTGAGACCATCCTGGCCAACATGATGAAACCCCATCAATACTTAAAAAAATTTAATTTTAAATTATTTTTAATGTTAATAATGTTATAAAAAGGAAAACGGTGGTAAAAATTTTACTTATATGTATTAATTACAAACAACTCTACCTCATCAGGATACAAAAACACAGTAAGAAAATGTAAATTGGATGGCCAGGCGTGGTGGCTCACACCTATAATCCTAGCATGTTGGGAGGCCGAGGCGGGAGAATTGCTTGAGCTCAGGAATTCAAGACCAGCCTGGGTAACATAACAGGACTCTATTTCTACAAAAATCCAAAAATTAGCTGGGCAAGGTGGCATGCACCTGTGGTCCCAGTTGCTCCAGAGGCTGAGATGGGAGGATTGCTTGAGCCTGGCGGGGTGGGGTGGGGTGGGGAGTCAAGGCAGCAGTGAGCTATGCTCACACCAGTGCACTCAGCCTGGGTGACAGAACTGGACCCTGTCTCAAAAAATAATACTTATAAATTGGAATAAGAAATTATGTTGCCTTTACACACCTGCAAATGGTTTTTCTAAGGAGTTAGTTGAAAAATTATACTTTGCTTTTCTCCAGGAATATTTACTTATAATTTTCCCAGTGCCAATTTGGCACCATAATGTGAATACAATACAATACAGTACAATACAATACAATACAATACAATACAATACAATACAATACAATACAGTACAGTACAATACAATACAATACAATACAATACAATACAATACAGTACAGTACAGTACAATACAATACAATACAATACAGTACAGTACAGTACAGTACAATACAATACAATACAATACAGTACAGTACAGTACAGTACAGTACAGTACAGTACAGTACAATACAATACAATACAATACAGTACAGTACAGTACAGTACAATACAATACAATACAATACAATACAATACAATACAGTACAATACAGTACAATACAATACAGTACAGTACAATACAATACAATACAATACAGTACAGTACAATACAATACAATACAATACAATACAGTACAGTACAGTACAGTACAATACAATACAATACAATACAGTACAGTACAGTACAATACAATACAATACAATACAGTACAGTACAGTACAGTACAATACAATACAATACAATACAATACAATACAATACAGTACAATACAGTACAATACAGTACAGTACAATACAATACAATACAATACAATACAATACAATACAATACAGTACAATACAATACAATACAGTACAATACAATACAATACAATACAATACAATGTTAATACATATCATTTTAAAGGTAAATTAGTTATTATCAAATTGTTTTTATTTTTAAACAATTTTAGAGTTACAGAGATATTCAAAATAGTACAGAGAAGTCCTACACACTTTTCACCCAGCTTGCCCTTAAGTTAACTTCTTACCCACAAGCGTGATTCTAAGAAATTAACTACAATTAAGCATAATACTATTAACTAAACTCCAGACTTTATCAGATTTCATCAGTTTTTCTTCTAATTGTTTTTGTGTGTGTGTGTGTTCCAGGATCCAGTCACCGATCTAAAATTGCTGGTAGTCTGAAAGTTTTAAAATTCTCCTAAGTCATAAAAACACGGTAGTGCAGAACATTCGCTCTAGTCCATCTGAAGCAAAGGAGACTGGAAGGGGAACTATGAAGTGCCTGTTTGAGACCAGGATTGGTTATTAATAAAACCCCAGACCTGTCAAGTGGATGGTTGTGGGAATCAAACATGAAAGCACTCTGAAAATTATGAAGTACTGCACTCCAGTAAGATCATTTATTCATTCATCAATTTTTCAGAAACTATTTCCTGAGCACCAGTCATATCTTAGGCACTGTGTTAGGCACAGGAACCACACAAAAAAGACGCCAGTTCTTGCTTGCCGGTAATTCTAGCCACGTAAAGCTGATCATTAAGTATTTATTGAATGTCTACCACTGGCCCTATGATACCAATTATTACCTTTCCATTAGAGTGCACTCAATGGCTGTTCCATTACAGGCTTGAAAGAGTTAATGTGCTGCAAATGCCTCTGTGCCTGGGGAGTTCTGCACCACCTCTGCCCAGGCTGCAGATGCATTAGGCTCCAAGTATGTATTTTCTTTTCCCTTCTGTTTATGTCTCTGTTTTCTGTAAAGTCTGCTAAACTGCAGCAGTATCTTCCAAGTTCTCTGACAATGTTATAAATTTCATTAAGAAGATGAAGCCTTCTGGGGCAATTAACTCCAAAAGTGGTACAAAGCCATAGCAAGGAGATACTGGCCTGTAGTACTTAGCACTTAGCTCTGAAATTGAGATAAGCCCTATCAACCCGGGGTTGTGTTTAATGTTCACTGCAGCTTCCATACCACAGCTACAACCTAGCGGTCACCGTGTTAACACTCCCCAATATCTATTACAATTAGTTTTTGATTAAGAGGCCTAACATGGCTTTTGAAGCTTTTTATGTTGTGTCAAATGGCTAGTGATGGAGTGAGATGCACAGACACCTCCCGGTAACAAAGCATATTGTAAAAGGTTTCGAGTGAACTATTTTATCATCCTAATGGAAACCAGATGACTCGAACTCCCCCCTTAATTTCAACTATTTACTGAAGAGTCCTTGTTTTGAATTACTGAAAGATTTATTCTTATATGACTACCTCATGCATTAAGAATCGCTAATAACAGAGCCATTGGAATTTGGGAAAGCTTTTAAAAATGACTGAAGCAATGTTCGCAGAGGATTTATTTTATTTTATTTTATTATTTTATTTTTCATTTGATTTTTAAAGAGCAAACGATTTTGCCCTTTCCTAGTATTTAATTATTCCTTTAGTTATTGTTTATGAGGCCTTTCTCTGTTGAGTTATACTGTCACTGCCAGGGTTTCAGTCAGTAGTCTTGGCCTGCTGTCTAAGAAAGAGGTCACTGGTATTTTGTGAGGAGAGAAAACTTTGTTCAGTTATGTAAGATATAATTCTTTGTGAACTGAAACTATATGCTATTTTTGTAAAGGTCCATTTGATGAAACAAAGTACAATTATTTTAAAATCTCTTTATAGATTAAAAAGCCGAAGGTCTGAATTGTTTGACATTTTATTACTCTTAACATGAATGGTCACATGTAAATGTAATGAAAATGGTATAGAAATATGACTTAACTTGTGAGTGTGAATCATAAGAGCTTTTTACGGCCGGGTGTGGTGGCTCACGCCTGTAATCCCAGCACTTTGGGGGGCTGAGGCGGACGGACAACGAGGTCAGGAGATTGAGACCATCCTGGCTACCATGGTGAAACCCCGTCTCTACTAAAAATACAGAAAAAATTAGCCAGGGGTGGTGGCGGGTGCCTGTAGTCCCAGCTACTTGGGAGGCTGAGGCAGGAGAATGGCGTGAACCCAGGTGGCAGACATTGCAGTGAGCCGAGATCGCACCACTGCACTCCAGCCTGGGTGACAGAGAGAGACTCCATCTCAAAAAAAAAAAAAGAGCTTTTTACTAACATACTTTTTTACCGACTGTCTCTGGCCTCATTCATACACTTCCCTTTGAACCTCAGTTTCCTAATCTGTGATCTGGGCGTTGAATAGACATGCCCTGAGTTTTTGATCATCTCTAGATGTTATTGACTCTGTGACATCAGATGTGCTGGAGACTGTTAGTGCCTGAAGCGTAAAGGTTTTATCACGGGGACACAGTGTGGTGTATTGGGTTCGAACCCTGGCTCTGCCTGTTATTGACCAGTCATTCTTTGGCGTAATACCAACTTATTAATGCTCAGAGTCCTTCCATGCAAAATAAGGACAATGTTAGCTATTTCACAGGTGACATGAAATAACCTAGGAAATAAAATCAGATACATAGAGTGCCTGATAAATGGTAGCCTCTCAATCATTTCCGTTTCCCCCTTTTTGCCTTCACGTTTTGTCCTGTTTAATGGTGCCTTGTACAATTGGAATGAATGAAATGACCACGATGTTTGTGATGGACCTCCTTATATTATAAACACTTAGTGAGCACTTGCTATGTGCCAATGTTGTGCTGGGTCTGGGGATCCTAAGACTAGAGGCAGAGGCTTGCTCATATAAAGATTGGGTCATAGACAGTAGGCAGAGTATTTTAATAGAGCCAGACAGTCAGAAATGAGTAGAGATGGCAGCTGTCAGGAGGGCCGCCCACTCAGTGCAGATTGCAGTTGGGGCTCACTCTCGTATATGATCACATACATCATTTCAGGTAGTCTTCTCAACCACCCTCTCAGCCTAGCAAGGCAGGAGTTATCAATCTCCCCTTTGTAGATTAAAAAGCTGAAGATCTGAATTGTTTGATATTTTATTACTCTTATTAATAAGATCCGTTCAAAATAAAACTTGCTGTCACAAATGTAATTGCAGCGAACATGTGCAAAGATTTAGACCAAGTAAAAAAAGCTGTAGCAGATTTACACATTCATATTTCACTGATCAGAGTCTCTTTTCTAAGCATTATCGCTTCGAGGCCCATTCATTTCATTCATTTATGCATTCGTCCAGCATTAATACGCTGTTTTCCAAGCACAGGGCTAGGTGGTGGGGGTTTGAAGATGAAAGCAGTAGCCTCTGCCTTCAGCAAGGAATCTGCAGTCCTGTGAGGTGATAGGCACTTGGACCCATGATTGTAGTGAGAAGTAGGTGCTGGCCCAGAGGTTGACAGAGGTATTTGAGGGAACACAAGGGGAAGGCCCCCTGAGAGGGCTTAGATGAGGCCTTCTGGAAGAGGGGAGGGGACACTTGAACTTAGCTGAATTTTATAGGATTCAAAAGGGACAAGCGAAAGTAAGGGTGACATGGAGATACTTGAGGTGAAGAAAGTCTGGGAGACAGGAGAAAGCATGGCTCTCTGGGGCTATTGTCAGTGGTGACAAGGTACCATGTGGTGGGGATGTGGCTGTGGAGAAGTGGAGAGGCACCAGGTTATGAGGACATTTGGCCAGCACTCGTCCTTCAACAAGAAACAAGTTCCCATATACACTTTGTAGTTCACATCTGTTGAAGTCTACCCCACATTTAACTAGTAAACAAGCCTTGTATCTTATTTCTTTCCATTTCCTCTCGAACCCATCTCATTTGCTGCCTGTGGCTAGTCTGGGTTTATAGTCCACCTTAGCAGTTGGTTAGAGGCTGTTATTAGTATAACCAACCTTAAATAATTTGATTTTCAGGTTGGGTAAGTCACAATATCTCCTGTGGGCTTGATAGTAAAGCTACACATTTATTTAAAAATTGGTTTCTTCACATTATATTTGAAAGCAGTGCTACTCACTCATCTGTAAACCATTAGGCTACATGTATAAAAGTATCTCATCTGACTTTTATCTACAGAGTTCCGAGGATCTGTTTCAGGTCCTTGCGGATATTCCAGTTCTCTATGAAGTCTATTGTCTTATTTTATTAGTTTTCTCTTTAGGACAATCTTATAGTGAACTGTGTATTTAAAGGAGAAGAGAACCCGTAGAATAAATTGTGAAGATACACTCAGACTTTCCTCCTCGTTGGCAAATTTTCAGGCGTTCTTTTTTGTTTGTTTATTTATTTGTTTTTAATTTAAACAGGAGATTTAAACTGGCCTGGTGTGGCCTGCAGTAGATAACGTATTGTTTGGCCCATGAGTTATAAATCTAGAGATTTATAACAAAATATGACTTCTTTAAAAAATCAAAAGATATGACGCTGTGGCTCTTAGGGGTTCTCTGTGGGGCTAAGGCACATTCACTCCCAGGTTCCTCATGGTGCCTGGGGCACCCACTTCACTCACCAGGATTCCCTGCCACACCCCCAACACCTTTGCCTTCCTGTGTACTGCTTGCACTTGACCTTTTCCCATTAAAAAACTGGATGAATGCCAATCAGCAGGTACAAAATGTAACCCTCTTAGCGCAGAAGTTTTAAAACAAGGCATGGACTTAATAACTCAATGAGGAAGCAAATACTTTTAGAGAGGCTTTGCAGGTTAGTGATAAAATAAATTTCCTGAGTGATTTTACACATTGCCATGGAAGGAAAACGAGGGAACCACAAACGTTAGACTAAGTAAAATTTATCAAATCAATGATCATCCAGAAAATTTCCCTCCATCATTGCACTTACTTTGTGTCATGACTGTCTCAGAACTGTTTTTTGGTGAGAATATGAGAAATGTAAAAATGAAGTAATTTTTTCACTCTCTAACAATCAGAAATCACCACTGGGGTTTTCTTATATTTTTCGGGGGGTTCCTCTGGCACCCACTTTCCTGAGCTTGGTTGGAAGTGCTAGTTTTTCCTGGTGTTAATTATTAATGTGACCTGTTTATGTACCAGTTATCCGGCTAACCATTAATATCTGTTTACTCATTGATGACCTTTGCAATTGCGTACCTAGCTCCTGGCTGTAAATGTCAACTTTTTGTTTTTATATGCTAAATGTTTTCTCTATATCTAATGAGTACCTGAAACAACTCCTTAACAAGGTAAAATCATATCAAGCAACACAAGTATAACCTTTATGAATATGAAAAGGAAGACAAGTGCTATTTTTTCTGAGGCAACAGAACTTTCCTGTTTGGAATGAGCAAGAGATGTACACAAATGGCAAATGCAAAGGATCCCTGAGGGGGAAAAAAAAAAAAAACAATTGGCAAGAAAAAATGTTCTTCTGCTCTCTGCTTAGTTTGGGGAGGCGGGGTCGGGGGCAGGGGCGGGGATAAGGAAAGGACTCTGACCTAATCCTGGGGAATGAAACCCAATTTTACTTTTTCAAAATGTCAGTGTTAAGCACTTGCACATTCAAGCGGGCCTGCAGGATTTATCTCTAGCTACCCAGTCAGTCCACATTAACCCCAACACGAGGAAGACATTTCCATTCCACACAATGGTAATGGCTAAAGCTGAGATTAAGCAATGCAGCTGGATTAGGGCTGCAACTGGTGACCTTAATTTTACCCATCATTGGAGCCTGTGTACGTTTGACTCTTCTTAATTACATTTGCCTAATTTAAACAGACAATAGTAGTCCAAGACATTTTTTCACCCCCAAATAATAAAAAAGGAAGAAGAGCATTTTCCTAGAAATTAACCACAGGACAGTGTTGTTATGTCTGCTGCTTGGGTAACAAAAGCAGCTGTTTTCTTTTTCTTGCCCCATTAACATACCAGCACTGGGAAGGACCCATTGAGATATTATCACCTTTGCATAACAATACAACTTTAAAGTCTCACAGTGCTTCTTTAGCGAAATATTTTAAAATATTAATATCATCCCAGCCATAAATAACCATGATGGCATTCACAGAGATTAAAGTTTTGAGATATGCCTTAGGTGTACCTTCACATTTTCTTGTTCATTGAGTTCTAACTTCAGTAAAATTAGTTTTTTTAGATAGAGCTCTGAACACTTGCTGTGACTGTCACTTCGTATTGAATTTATCATATAGAATTTAAGGCGGAAGACTGGGGAGCAATCTGTCACAAACGATTGTATTCGTAATCGTTGAGGGTTGGGATGGGGGCTGGGGAGAAGATAAGCATCCTAGGGCCGTTCTTGTCGCCTGCACCATTCATTGGGCTCCAGTGGCAGTGGCGAGGGGATTTGCGTAGGCTGAGTGTGTAATGTGTTTCCTTCAAGCCTGCCTTGATGGTTCTGTCTATGCTGTACTTCATACACATAAATGCCTCTCAGGTTTTCTCAGCTAAATGATAACTCAGCTTGTCTTTCCCGGTGAATTCGGTAATAAATAGATATACGGGCTAGACGTGGGGTGTTCTGACTTAGTTAGATCCTCTCGTGTCCTGGAATAGACAAGTGGACTCAATCATTGTGCTAACAACAAGACACATGCTTTCCAGGGAAGCACGGGCTTTTATGCTAAGTTTACAATGACATGAGCTGAAAAGCAATTCAAAGTCAAGGTTAGTATGACAACCTCACATCCGTCCAGGGCATCTAGAGGGGAAAACGGTCAAGATACAACATTATTTTCTTTGAAAACTGAACATCTATTAGGGGATTTTGAAATGATAGAGAAGTAGAACAGTTGAGTTGCTTCTTGAACTCATTTAATGTGTACGTTTTACTCTGGGAAGTAAGTATTTTCCCAAAACTGCTATTCAGCGCTGCATTTTTTTTCCTCTGATGTGCCAGGCGTTTCTTCACAACCTCTGGATGTTGCAAGTCAAGTACTCTTAATAGCTTGCAGATCTATATCTGGGTATCAAAATCACAGGCTTTTGAACTTTGCCAATCAGAATCCCACATTTACATTTCCTTTTTATGTCACATGCTCAATGAGCTTAATTGACACATGGAAAATTTCCTGTATACATCTTACTCAAGGCAACACTGGAAATTTGGGTTTATGGAATGCGTCGGCAGCCCTGAACGCTCTTGGCTTCTTCGCTGCTGGCTTGGTCTGTGGCCCAGAATGATGCAAGTTATGCGTAGCTCAGAACTCTCAAATTAGCTGCTGGGGCGGTGTTAGGAGTGTGTTCAGGCTCAAGAGCCATTTTTGAGGGCTGGAAGAGGGAGTGGGGAGGCTCTGGCCCACTCCCTACTGTGAGGCAGTGGAGGTTACTGTTGTTTTTGAAGACTTGGGCCATTAACTTCTGCAGGAAATCTGCCCTCATTCCCAGCCTGCAGTGTAGCTAGGGGCCTCATCCTGGGCCCCTGTGGGATACTGGGATTATTCTATTTGTAGCACTTATCATATTACACTAAAGATCTTCTCATGGGTCTCTCCTCCAACTAGACGGGGGAGGCATTGAGAGACGGGACTCAGCACCCAGCACTGTGTCTGACCTACAGAGATACTCAGTAAAGGCAGCCTAGGTGCTGGGTAGGCTGTAGGACTAAGCAGGACTGGACATGGGGATGCCAATGATAATAACAGCTCCTAATTATGGAACAGGTACTCAATGGTCATAAATGCTAGCCTAGGTGATTCCCTACACCCATTTCACAGATGAGAAAAGTAAATAAGATGTAACAAGGTCAGGTGGTGTTCACAGGGTAAATTAGGAAGCCAGATAACTGAAAGGGGAACTGGGGAATCCCAGGCTATTCCTTATGCTCTGAACATACACACCTCTGATTTATCTGAAGAAAGATAATATTTCCATGATCAAAATACAATGGAACAGCAGTTACAGAGCTTGTGAAGCGTAGAAAGAGTCCAGGACTTGCTGCGGTTTTGCTTCCAGTGGCACTCAGAGGGGTTTGTGTTTTCAGTTTCTGTATTAATTTTTGGCCTATGCAGTATTTCATTCTCAGCATTTTGCAATAAATTGGTGGTCTCTCAGTATTTCTAGGTATCTGGCTTTACCATGTCCTAGCTGTGTGACCTTGGAAAATTTACTTCTGTATTCCTCTGTTTCCTCTGCTGTGAATGTGGGGATGGAGGGTTGTCTTCAGGAGTGACCATTCTAATATTTGCCAAGACCCTAGAATGGTGCTTAGCACATTCTGAGGGGGCAGCAAACATTAGATGTCCTGATTTATGGTTTGAGCTGTCCCTGTCTCTTCTCTCTTCTGCTTGCCCCTGTCCCCACCTACCTGAGCTTCCCTCTTGTGGCTCTGCCTCTTGTGCTCTGGTGTGTTGGGTGCTGGGAACATTGGGTCTAGCATTTGCTGCATCTGTCAGCCTGGGATTAGGGGCCAGTGGTCCATGCTCATCCTCTCTGAGAGGCAGCCACTTCTGCAGGGGCTGCCATGGATTGAGGCCTGTCTCTGTAAGTGGCCTGCTTCTCTGGCCTTCGCCCCCTTTCCATCTATCAAAATCTCTCTCTGTCTCCCTGCCTCTCTCTCTCCCTCCTCTCAAAGGCCTCGAGCTTCTCCGCTCTTCCTCCCTGCTGGCATTATCTCCTCCCACAGCTTGAGCTTTGGGGAAACAAAAGCCAGGTGTCTTGGCTTTGGACTTTTAAAACAAACCTCCCTCGAGGCAGGGGCACAGAGAGGCCTGACTTCCTTTGTAGAGCAGAGGGCAAATGCTGAGATAAAAACACAAATTAATATATCAGTAAATTATCCTGCCCCACTGACGTACTCTCTAATCAGAAAGACAGTGAAAACACGGGAGGATGCCAGGAAAGAATCCAGAGGAGGAAGGAGGAGCCACAAAGCCAGCAGCAGCCCAAGGAGAACAGCCCCCTGGGAGGCTGCAACTGCTGAACTTTTCCCCTGACATTTTACTGGATGTGCAGGGAGCACCAGCTTGCACCACCGTGGGGTGACAGGAAGAGAGAGACAACAGTGAGAAACGGAGAATGGAGGAACAAAGGAAGAAAACCAAGGCAGGGGCAGAGAGGCAGGGCTAATAACCACGTGGGCTAAGATCTCACTCCTTTGGACTCATAATCATCACAGTGACCTTCCTTAGTGGCCTCCCTCACTACAGAAGTCACCCCATTTTAAAGACAAGGGGCTGGGCATGGTGGCTCACACCTGTAATCTCGGCACTTTGGGAGGCCGAGGCGGGTGGATCACCTGAGGTCAGGAGTTCGAGACCAGCCTGACCAACATGGAGAAACCCCATCACTACTAAAAATACAAAATTAGCCAGGCGTGGTGGCAGGTGCTTGTAATCCCAGCTACTCAGGAGGCTGAGGCAAGAGAATCGCTTGAACCTGGGAGGCGGAGGTTGCAGTGAGTGGAGATTGTGCCATTGCAATCCAGTCTGGGCAACAAGAGTGAAACTCTGTCTCAAAAAAAAAAAAAAAAAAAAAGTTAAGGAAACAGGAAGTCCAGGATAAGTGGACTTTCCCAATTTCCTGCACCTGCTAGATGATGGAGTCAGGTTTTCAGCCAGAATGTTGGAGGATGGTGATCATGCAGTTAACCACTTTGCTATTAATACAGGCTCCCTCTTGACAAGTCTGTGATGTGATCAAACTGGAGAACTCAGTTGGTGTACTTAAAGAGTAAACAAAAACCCGGTAGAACCAGAAGAAATTAAGACTATAAAAGAGAATGAGCCAGAAGTGGTGGTGTGAGCCTGCAGTCTCAGCTACTTGGGAAGCTTAGGCAGGAGGATCTCTTGAGCCCAGGAGGTCGAGACTGCAGTGAACACGCCACTGCACTCCAGCCTGGGTGACAAAATGAGACCTCATCTCTAGGACAATGAAAAAAGAGAATGAAGCTCTACTCCCAGGACTTCAAATATGAATACAATTTTCAAGTGAAAGAATAAAATTGTCACATCCACCACGTGGTGAAGGGCTTGCAGAAACATGGCCTCATTGCCTCCACTCAACCCTGTGGGATAAATCAGAGATTATTGCCCTTTTATAGATGTGGAAACTGAGGTTCAAAAAAATTCAGTGACTGAGCCAAGTAAATAATAGGCAGAGTTTAAGAGAGAACACGGTTCTACTGACTCAAAATCCAATGGTGATGGCATGGATGACAGTATTTGTCAGGGGGCTCATAGCCCTGTACTCAAGCATTGCTAGGGAAGAGGAATAAACTAATATCCCTTCTCCCCAGGCAAGCTGGTGGGTTCACTTAGGAACAATGCATGTTGAAGGTAAACTAGTGGGGTTGCACAGGTGGGAAAAGAAGAGGGATTTTCAGGTGGCTTTCAGCTGATGCATTTGATTTGGCAGGAGAGGAGACGTAGTTGGGATTCATGACATGAAGGAAATATGCAGAAAGGGAGCAAGAGTAGCAAAAATTGCAAAGCTGTGAGATAGAGAGGAAATGCAGGAAGGATTTCAAAGCAGAGCATAGGCAAAGAATGCCTGGCATACAATCTGGAGAGGAAAAAGATGGGGAAAGGAAGTAGGAAGTGAAAACTGAGGGAAGTGGAAAAGAAAGTGAACATGTGGATGATTTGGAAGCCGTCCTCAAAAAGTAGAAATGTGGCCTGGAATCTGTACAACACAAACTAACGGGAATACAATGTTTGGGGCAGGAGAGGAAACACCTGCTTAAGAAGGGTGTTTGAAAAGTCAGAGCCACACCCAGACCAGAAGATTGAGGCAGACTGATGGACATCATTATGAAGAGAAAAAAAAGTATCTGTAAGTTTCAGCCAAAATAAAAGAAAAAATGTGGAGTGAGGAAAGGAAGAACAACCACAAAACCGATGTTGTTTTTACAACTTGCTAGAATCACAATAGAAATAGTGAAGCACTATTAGACCAGTATTTTCTAAACATATCTGAGGATAGCACCTCCTATTTTTTATTTTTTATTTTTTTAATTTTTTGAGACACGGTCTTGCTCTGTCACCCAGGCTGGAGTGCAGTGGCACGATCACGGCTCACCGCAGTCTCGACCTCCAGGGCTCAAGTGATCCTGTCACCTCAGCTCCCTGACTAGCTGGGATCACAGGTGCATGCTACCACACCCATCTGATTTTTCTGGTTTTTAGTAGAGAGGGGGTCTCACTATCCTGCCCAGGCTGGTCTAGAACTCCTGGGCTTCGGCAATCCTCCTGCCTCGGCCTCTCAAAGTGTTGGGATTACAGGTGTGAGCCACCACTCCCAGTCCTCTTTTTTATTTTTAAAAAACCTTCTTTAACATCTTGTGGAACTATAATTTTAGGAACATAGTTTATAAAATGTTAACTTGGTAGCATTAGGGTGGACTTTTCCACCCCTGAATTCCATTCCTTTCTGAGTTTTGAATGATGGCTAATAACTTCTCTGATTCTTGGTGCTTTCACCATGCCTGCCTATATGTGACCTCTGTTAGGGTTATGATCTGGAAACCCAGGCTTGTTAGAATTTTGCATAAATAAGTGTCATAGGATTTTGAGCACTGGCTTTAGAGAGTCTTCCATGAGCAAATATATGAGCTTAGCACCCTGAAGCTTTTGCATCTATTTTGACTGCCCAGAGGATTTTTCTTGCTTACTTACTCGTTTCTGAGCTTCCATTCAGAAGGCAGAACTTTCCAGCTAATTGACCTCCAAATAGTTGAAGCGTGATTGTATTATTGCTACTAATAATATTGGCATTGCATAAAAGCAACAGAACCAGTCTGCAGATTATACACTGCAGAGGCCCTTTAAAGAAACAGTTAATCCAGAGATTAGGTTGCATATTTTGAGGACTTTTTCAAATTTTTGTCATGCACACACACTCATCTGATGCTTGCAACAGTGCTGAGCATATTGTTTGTGAAGTGGTAGTGAACCTTAGTATGAGAAATACATGACCACCTACTGGTGGGGTTACAAAGGCAGAAATTCAGCTATAATCAAACAAACAAATGCATTATTCTTTCTACACATTCATGAGACAAGAGTGTAAACTCACTTGCGGAATTTACAGTTTTCCACAAGCGGATTTGGCGGAGGCATCTGACTGGGGATGTTTCCATGTCTTTCACTGTATGCATCTCTTATCATAAAATTTAAACAAAGAAATGACAGTTGGCCTATTGCCATGGAATTATATTCCATCATAGAATAAATTCTCATCACTAGTCCCAACGGTTATACCCAAGATGTCTTTTTGGATACCTTTAAGGTAGGGTACTTCAGGGTCCAATCAGACACATCAAAGGAAAATAAATGGTAACATAAAAATGGCCAAAGGAAGGGAAATAATGATGTCACTTTGTGCAACTTTTAGAGTAGTTTGTTTCATGCCAGACATTACCTTTATCCTTTCTGCCCCATTTATTATAAAAATTTTACTTTGAAAATGTTATTTTAGAAGGAAATTTTGTTGTGACAAGACTTGAACAGAGGAGGTGAAAGAATTAGATAGTGAACATCCAGGTATCCATCAACCACTTTTGACAATGAACACTTTACATCTCTTGCTTTTTCATATCTCTTGCCATCTGTCCCTCCCTCCACCCAATCATCCAACTGTCTTGATTTTCTGATGCATTTCAAATGAGTTGCAGGCCTTGATACCGTTACCACTAAACCTTTCAGTATGCAGATCATTAACTAGAATTCAATATTTATTTACAAGGTTTGTTTTTGAGGTAGATACAGCATAATGTACAAACTATGTACATTTTGGTGGATTTTGGCAAATACACACAACTATGTAACCCAAACAACTCTCAAGATCTGGGATGTTTCTAGCATCCCAGATTGTTCTCTCATGTCCATCCCACCAATCCTTGCCCCATTTTCCCAAAGACAACCATTATTCTGATATATAATTTTTCACCCTAGATTAGTTTTACCCATTTTAGGATTTCCTATAGATACAATCACGCAGTGAGAAAAAGATGTGCAGGGCTTTTTCATTCAGAATAGTGGTTTGGAGACTCATTATGTTGTTGTGTGTCTCTACTGTAGTTTGTTCCTTTTTATTGTTGAGTAGTATTCCACTGTAGCCATATACCACTGAGGAGAATTTTTAGAGAGAGAGAATATGCACCAAAGAATGCCAGAAAAGAGTTTTCGGGATAATGAGATGGTGGTGGTTGGGGGGACCTGAGGTATTTTACTATGAAAAAGTGCACTTTTAGAAAAGGACATGAGAACCACCTTCTGCTATTTAAGGCAAGAATCAGCAAACATTCTCCGCAATGGGCCAGATAGTAAATATTTTGGGCTTTACTGGGCCATGTGGTCTTTTTTCAAGTACTTAATTCTGACTTATAGTAAAGTAAAAGCAGCCACAGACAATATGTAAGTGAAGTGTGATTGTGTTCCAATAAGACTTCATTTATGGACACTGAGATTCAAATTTCATGTGATTTTCATGTGATTTTCATGTGTCACAAAATATTATTATTCTTTTGATATTTTTTCCAACCATTTGAAAACTTGAAATCCATTCTTAGCTCATGGCCCACATAAAAACAGATGGTGGGCCAGATTTGGCCTACGAGCCATAGTTTGTCAATCTTTGATAAAAAAGCACTGTCAAATAGAAGAAGGAATAATCATTCTGTTTAGAACTAGTGGGCAATATGAAGACTAAAGGAGGCAGCTTCTGCTCAGAAAACTGAAGATCTTTCTATTAATTAAAGTAGTGTTGAAATGGACTCTAATTCCCTACTGTGTCTCTGTCCCTTGCCCCTATTGGTAGCATAGAATTAGCAGGACAGGCTACAGGGCTAGTCTGTTTAGTGCAATTGTCCAGCTCTTCTCAGTCTATCTGTGTGACCTCTGGCAAGTTAGTGAACTCTTTTCTGTTTCCATTGATTCATCTATAAAATAAGAGCAATAATAGATCCTACCTCCTAGAGGCATTTTCAAGATTCAATAAGTTAAGTGTCTATGAAGTCCTAGGAACAGTGCTGATTCACAGTCATTACTCAATATAGTTAGGACAGTGTCTGGCACACAGTAAGTATGAAATATGTGTTTATTATTATCATTACTGTTGTTATTGCTTTAGTCGTTGGGAAGTTGGATAGGCATGTGTGAGAATTTTGTTGAAGGAATTCCTACTTTTCATAGTAGGCTAGACTAATAGATGCTTAAGTTGTTTTTCTGCCCTAATCATCAGCATTCTCTTCAATTTAGTGCCTGATACTTTGACCCTGAGGCTCAACTGTTGTTGAAATCTGAAAAGAAATAACATAACATTCTAGCCATTAATATTAGCATAGCCTACATAATAATGTAGAAGTACAGCTGGGCCTTCATATTCCTGGGTTCCATATCTGCAGCTTCGAGCAACTGCAGATTAAAAATAATTGTAAAAAAAAAAGAAGAAGTAATAATACAACAATAAAATGAATACAAATAAAAATACAGTATGAGAACCATTTACATAGCACTCACATTGTATTAAGTATTGTAAGTAATCTAGAGATGATTTAAAGTATACAGGAGGATATGTGTATGTTATATGCAAATACTATATCATCTTATATAAGGGACTTGAGCATCTGCAGATTTTGGTATTGAAGGGGGTTCTGGAACCAATCTCCTGCAGATACAGAGCAATGGCTGTGTATTTTGTTTCTGCTTGATCTCTCCTTACCCTGGATCTTGGACCTACCTCTCAGTAGATCTGATTAATTATAAGGCCTCATGTGGATTCTGACTAGTTGTAATGCTACTTTAATTTTTCTCCACATGAGAAAGTGAGAGGAGTAGGGATCTTTGCTTTGTAAAGGGAAATGTGTTAAAGCATTTAGCAAGCATTAATTTTTCCTAAGAGCTTTATTCACATATTGGATGGTGCCGAATAACCGGATAGTTGTGCGATTATGCACAACATTATTAATGCAATTATGTCTGGATGTCTTGTGATGTTGTGGGACTGGTGCTCCAAGCCCATTATGATTGCTGTTGCCTGTTGAGAACAGGGGAATTCAAGTAGAGTTGACTGTGGCGGATCTCCATTTGCAACCCCTCATCCCCCAGTTATAACACTTATACTAGATTGTTGTCTTTGTTTACTTGGTCTCCAAGATTTATTTTCCTAAGCCCGATTATGTATCTTCTTTTTCTCTGTTAGCTGGCTGGAATGATGGCCCCTGTTTCTAGGTGTGGTGAGCACGATATAAAATCACAAAATGGTACTAACAGAGACCTGTGGGATTATTTATGTCAACATTTTCATTTTCCACATGAGGAAACCAAGGCACAGATAAGAGAAACTTCGCGCTTCCAGTCCAGTGCTCTTTGTAGTATGCCAGATTCATCTTTGACTCTAAGCAGGATCGGATGTGGGGTGTGTTGTTGAAGGTGGCAGGAGGGCCAGATGGAGGCAAGCCCCACCCTCATGCCTACAATGTAGAGTTTTGGCACTATTTCCAAATAAATATATATAATAACTGGAATACTACTCTCTATTATATTGAACACTCTCAGAAAACATTATAAATATCAAATGTCAAAGCCTAATTTATTAAAAAATCCTGTTAGGGGATGTCTTTATTATTTCACATGTTGGAATCTCAAATTGTGGCATTGGTCTCAGCCTTTCTGTAACTCGCAAAAGCTCTGCTGATGAGAAAGTGATACTATAGTATTTACATGGGTGCTTAAACATTTAGACATCCATGTGAACAGATGATTCCAGGAAGAATTGCTGGTAGGACACAGAGCAACATCAAGGCAGGCCTTGATTGATCCTAGATGATAAGTTAAAAAAAAAGGTCAACATGGACTTGAAGAAAGAACAATAGAAGGGAAGAAATGCTAGATAGTGAAAAGGGAGAAAAGAAGAAAAGAAAGGAGATAGTATACCCTGGCGGTTCCCAGGAAGTTAAGGTGGCAGGGGAAATACAAAGCTCTCTGATGGGGGCGAGGCTCCTAGTCTTTTGACAAAAACAGAAATGGGGGCTTTCCCCATTAACCCCCACATCACTTAATAAAGCCTGTTCAATAGTCTCATGTGTTTTTTGAAGCATAAAGGATTTGAGTTGACTCTTACTATTTTCTAGCTTGACTCAAAGATGGTTTATAGCACAGGAAGTTCCAAGGTTTCACATAAACAATGTCATGAGAGTTATTAATTTTTGGAGTTAAGATTATTGCCTCCTAACTGACTTTCTGAACTTTTTGGATTTAGTAACTACTGCTTTGAAGGCAAATATTTGCTTTCCGTATTAAAAAAACCACTTTTTAGAGTATGTAAAATGACACACTAACATGAACTAAATTCATAATGAAGCCAAATTCTTTTTAAAAATATTAAATCTATAAAATTAGAAAACCATTTCACCCTTTTGTGTAAAATACCTATGCTAATGCCTTGCTCACTCATTTTTTAAAAAATCCATTTTAAAGAGAATAAAGAATTCTGCTGCAAAAACAAGTTGAAAGTCTAAAACTTGTTTATCGCAGTAGAGGCTCCAAGATCACACATGTCCATTAGAGGTATTCAGTACAGGGTCACTGGAGGGTCGGCAAGAGACAGCCAATTAGATGTCTGTTTTTCCTTTCAAAGTCCTGTCTGTTTCCTTCACTCTCTTCAAAACACCCAGAGTAGACATATATATCATGAAGTCAAAGCAAAAAAAAAAAAAAAAGACAAAGAGAAGGCCTTAGAAAAGTGGGAGTTTTATTATCCAATAGTCATATGCATTTTAAATACCCATCATTATCAAGAGGAAAAACGAAGCCTGGTGTCTGATAAGAAGATGTGCTACAAAGTAGAATACTATTCAATTTTGTCTAAACTTAGGCAGGAAAAGGCTGCTGAATGCAATCCTTGGTTTCCCACCGTGGAAGATAGATGACTTCAAAGTTGTAGCAAAAGTATTTGTTTAGAGTAGGGAGGATCAAGACTTTCTGGTATTTACAGTGAAAAAACAACAACAACCCAGCCTATCTTTTAGAAAAGGAATGCATGGTTAAATTGGCTCAGCTTGTCCTTAGCAACCTGAACTCAGAGGCCACATTTTTTCCTCTCTAAGAAGCAAGTGGGAACTTGAAAAGTATGTAGCATGTCGTGAAAAGGGAGCAGTGAACTTTGCCCAGGTCTGCAGCCAGCACTGAAATTTGAACCTTCTGTAGTCCCTGGACTGGTGTCCCGCCCCCCTACCCCAACCTTCCTTTTTAATCCCTCTGCATAGAGCGCCTTAGCAAACTACCTTGGCCTGGAAGCAGAGCAGTTGTGACTCCTGAGAGAAAACCTGTTCTCTAAGTATTTCTGATGCCATTAAGAAGGAAATGCTAATGACAACAAAAAAACTCCACTAAACCCAACTTTATAATTATGATTATGATATTCAACCTTATTTTTCATAACATGTATGGAGAAAATATAGAAAGATTTTGTTTTGTTGCATTCTTTTTCAAGATAGCTTGAGAAGTTTTGGAGGTTCCCTATGTAGAGATTGTCACTGCTTGGAAAGATTTTTCTTACCTTGTTGGCGGGGAATATCATTAAAAGCCCTGCATTTAGGCGGCTTGCAGTATGAATCTTTTCACAACAGTAAGTTACTTGGTAACTTGAGCTGCACTCGTTCCTGAAATTCTTTCACATAATTGAAGATTAACTTGATTCCCCGGGTTGTTGAAGGTGGTTGACAGTGTGGGGCTGGGGTGGGTGGAAATAGATTATTCAAATCACAAAGAAGTAGGTGTACTCTAAGTGACTGTTCCATTACTGATCATGATTGTTTGCCTTCCTAAGTATTCATCAAACTCGGTGCTGCAGGATCGTGTGGGGAGGGAGGAGAGTGTACCGCTAATGTTCAGAAAGCAGGTGAACCTCAGAGAAACTTAAATATTTTGTAAAGAGACTTATATGTAGTAATGGCTACTCCAGAATCCATTAACGCCCAAACAAGCCGACTCAAGGGTTCTGGCTTTCTCAAGTGGCTAATGTAAACAATATGAAAGTCAATAGTCGGGGACATTCCAAGATAGTATTAACACGATTGATTTATTGATGGTTGCACAATGGGAGGTTATCTTTTGTTAATTGACTCAGTAAATAAGCTCCCAGGCGTCAGGGCATAGGGGGAAAAGCAACCAGTGGAGGAAAAGGTGAGGCACCTGGATTATAATTTTTTTCAACTCCCAGCCTGTCTTGGTAAATTCCATACCACTTCCTCTGCCAACCTCAAACACAGTTTAGCAATTTTAATTCCGGCCAAAACTCTGCATCCATGTTTCATGAGGGGAAGACTCAAGGGTGGTATGTTCCTATCAAACAATCCAACTTTCTTTCTTTCTCTTTCTTTCTTTCTTTCTTTCTTTCTTTCTTTCTTTCTTTCTTTCTTTCTTTCTTTCTTCTTTCTTTCCTCTCCCTTCCTTCCTTCCTTCCTTCCTTCCTTTCTTTCTTTCTTTCTTTCTTTCTTTCTTTCTTTCTTTCTTTCTTTCTTTCTTTCTTTCTTTCTTTCCTCTTCCTTCCTTCCTTCCTTTCTTTCTTTCTTTTTCTTTCTTTCTCTCCCTCTCTCCCTTCCTTCCTTCCTTCCCTTCCTTCCTTCCTTCCTTCCTTCCTTCCTTCCTTCCTTCCTTCCTTCCTTCCTTCCTTCCTTCTTTCTTTCTTTCTTTCTTTCTTTCTTTCTTTCTTTCTTTTTCTTTCTTTCTTTCATTCTTTTAAAAACGTTTGCTTCAGGAAGATATAAAGCAATAGTAGGTGAGAAAGAGAGAAAGAACTCACTGACTTGGCTTATTTATTAATACAAATCTAGAAATGGTGGGGAGGATGCATGTATGATCTTTTTTTTTTCTTTTCTTTTTGTTTTAGATGGAGTCTCGCTTTTGTTGCCCAGGCTGGAGTGCAATGGCAAGATCTCCGCTCACTGCAACCTCTGCCTCCCAGATTCAAGAGATTCTCCTGCCTCACCCTCCCAAGTAGCTGGGATTGCAGGTGCCTGCCACCACGCCCAGCTAATTTTTGTATTTTTTGTAGTTACAAGGTTTCGCCATGTTGGCCAGGCTGGTCTCGAACTCCTGACCTCAGGTGATCCACCCGCCTCGGCCTCCCAAAGTGCTGGGATTGCAGGCATGAGCCACTGTGCCCGGCCTTCATGTATGATCTTTTAACCTCCAAGAAATGATCGAACCATAGGGATAATACATTGTTTGCTGTTGGTAGTTATTTATGCAGCATTTCTCCATAAAGACTACCATAATTTGGTACTTCCTCATCCTAGGAGGAATGGGGAAAGAAAAAAAAATGCTTTATAAATTTTGGCTGATTCCTAGTACAACAGTCCCCCTTATCCGCAGTTTTGCTTTCCACGGGTTCAGCTACCCGTGGTCAATCACAGTCTAAAAATATTCGGTAGAAAATTCCAGAAATAAGCAATTCCTAAGTTTTAAATTTCACACTGTTCTGAATAGATGAAATCTTCTGCCATCCTGCTCTGTCTCGCCTGGCCTGTGAATTGTCCCCTTTGTCCAGCGGATCCACGCTGTATGCCCACCCCTCCCCGTAGTCACTTAGGAGCCATCTCTGTTATCATATTGACTGTCACAGTGTCACAGTGCTTGTGTTCAAGTAATTCTTATTTTACATAGTAATGGCCCCAAAGTGCAAGTATAATGATGCTGGCAATTCGGATATGCCAAAGAGAAGCCGCAAAGTGCTTCCTCTAAATGAAAAGGTGAAAGTTCTGGACTTAATAAGGAAAAGAAAAAGTGTCCTGAGGTTGCTGAGATCTACAATAAGAATGAATATAGTATCCATGAAATTGCGAAGAAGGAAAGAGAAATCTGTGCATAGTATGTATAGGGCTTGGTGCTGTCTTCAGTTTCAGGAATCCACCCAGGGTCTTCCAGTATCCCTCAAGCACAAGGGGAGACTGCCGTATTATATCTGCTGAAGTGGGAACGCTTTGAACTTGGCAAGATAGATTTTTTTTTTGGACTTTTACACTTTTATCAACGATAGTTTAAAAATTTAATTTGCTCACTCTTTAACCCTTACTATCTTCCAGAACAGTGGTCCCCAATCTTTTTGCACCGGGAACCGGTTTTGTGGAAGATGATTTTTCCATGGACAGGGTTGCCGGGATCATTTTGGGATGACACTATTCCACCTCAGATCATCAGGCATTAGATTCTCGTAAGAAGCACCTAACCTAGATCCCTGGCATGAGCAGTTTACAATAGGGGTCGGCTCCTACGAGAATCTAATGCCGCTGCTGATCTGACAGGAAGCATGATCTGAAGTAATGCTCCCTCACCCACTGCTCACGTCCTTCTGGGGCCTGGTTCCTAACAGGCCACAGATTGGTACCGTTCCGCAGGCTGGGGTTGGGGACCCCTGTTCTAGAACACTCAAAAAACATCAACTTCTCCTTTCACGCTGTCTTTCTCTCTGTTTCCCTAAGGCTTTTCTTTTTTTGATATGGGCATTCTTTAAGCTCTGACTTCTCTTTTCCTCTTTCCTCTGCCATCTCCTGTCAATTTCTTCCAGCTGCTGGCTGCACTCTGCAGGGGAGTACAGAGTGAGTGTGAAGTACGAATCAACACCTGCACCCACTCCAGCTCTGTCTCCACCTTCCAACCATTTCCCGTCCTGGCTTTTCTATTTTTGTTCCTAACCCACCCCATCCCATTCTGCCATTGTTTTTGGCCCCAAAACTTGGAGTCCACCTCACATTCCCACTTTCTTCTGTAAGTTCCCAAGTCCTATAGATTCTGCTTTTAAAATGTATAGTTCATAAACGATGAGCTTTGCCTCCCAGATAGATTAAATTGGACTGTGGATTGGCACACGGTAAGTATTCAATTAATTTTTGTTGAATGAAGGAATGAGTGAGTGGCTCCTCCTTAAACCAGGGTCCCTGCTCCAAAAAATGATCCTACATAGCTTTGCATACTACTGTATTCTTCATAATAATCATCTCTGATCACATTATTTCAGGGCTCAAAAACTGTCAGTAACTAGTTTTCTCCTGAATCCAGGGTAAACTACTCTTTTTTCAAGCCACCCACAATTTCTTTTTGTTTATCTTCCACTAAACTCCTAAATATCCTATGCTCAATACAGAATATTGCTTATTTTCCTCTAAATTCTTTTTTTTTTTTTTTTTTTTTTTTTTTGAGTTGGAGTCTCACTTTGTCACCCAGGCTGGAGTGCAGGGGTGTGAGCTCAGCTCACTGCAACCTCTGCCTCCCAGGTTCAAGCAATTCTCCTGCCACAGCCTCCCAAGTAGCTGGGATTATAGGCATGTGCCACCACGCCTGGCTAATTTTGTATTTTTAGTAGAGACAGGGTTTCTCCATGTTGGTTAGGCTGGTCTCGAACTCCCGACCTCAGGTGGTCCACCCGCCTCGGCCTCCCAAAGTGCTGGGATTACAGGCGTGAGCCACCACACCTGGCCTCCTCTAAATTCTTTATATATCTCTGCTTCTCTATTTTAGCTCATTTTGTTTCTTCAATCAGAATGTTTGTTCGATCATTTTTTTAAGCTGCATTTTTTTAACTGTTCTTTTGAGGCCCATTTCAAATGCTACCCTGTCCACAGAGCTATTTTTAGTTCCATATACTTCTTTCTCAGCCAAGCTAGATGTGCTCTTCCTCTTGGGGCGTTTATTGTATTCAGCCTGCATCGTAGATATTTCTATACTTGATTTATTCTTTCCTAATAGAAGGTAAATGCTTGGGAGACAGGAGCTAAATCTTACTTCTTTCTTCTGTGCCTGGACTCTCAATGCCTTGTACATAGTAGGCACACAGAATGCTATTATTGAATTACAATGATTTTTATATTTTCATCCGTGTAAGATTTTTTTCTTTCTCCTTTGATTGCATGTTGTTGTTCAGCATTGTGTGCGTATGTGTTTCCCCATTTGCTATGTCCTGCTTAGCACCTTTAGTGTTGAAATACACATTTATTTATGTATCTTTCCCATTTTGACCTATTAAATAAAATGTATTTTTTCATGTGAATATCCAAAGTGAGAGAGGATTCTGTGAAATGTCTCTTGAACTGCTGTTCCAAGGTAGTCTTTATAAACAATCCCTCAATCTGGATTTCTTTTAAATTTTGTTTTTATTTGTACAGATTTAGGGGGTACAAGTGCAGGTTTCTTACATGCATATATTGTGTAGTGAAATCCACATTTATCAATCATTATTTTAAACTGGTCTTTGGAATGCAGGCAGGTCCAGGAGCAGGGCTCCTTCAGTTTGCCCTGCTGCAGCCCGCTTCGGGTTTGCCCAGCTTTCTATTCTTTCCCTACCCCTCTTAATGTCTGAGAATTAGTTACACTGAAGTTCCACTTCATACAGAGCTGCCTGCAACTTGAGATGCAAACTCCAATACTGTGGGCCACTTTTTAGAAGCATGTGGTCATTCGGGAAACAAAGGCACTCCTGTTTCCTCTTCTCAATAACAATTAAGACATCAGATTAATAGAATCTTTAAATTCTTGAACTATGCTCGCAGAATAGTTTGTGTTTGCTTTAACACAAAGGAATACTTTCCGAACCCTAAAGGTCACCCAAGAAATAAGAGAGAGACGGATTATGAATCGTGTATACTGGTAGATTTTTGGAGAATGGCATGTGTCCTAGGCAGTGCGCTCTGGCTTTGGAGTGACTTGGCATGGGAGTACTCTGTGATTTACGCTGGAGAGGCATTTCCTGGGCAAGGAATCCCCTGTATTGAAGGGGCATGCCCATTAGGAGGAGAAGAAGAAATAGGGGCGGGGTGGGGTGGGGGAAGAGGAAGGCTTCTTGGTTCACATTCTGGCATTCACTTAATGAGTATAATGTTCTTGCTAATGGGATTTAACCACAATACCTATCCCTAACCTTGTCACCAAAAAGATAGTCTACGTGCCCCTTTTTTTTCAATACCGTCTGCCTGGTAACTGTGCAAAAGTCTGTTCTGCCAATTTTCTAAATGGTAATCCTAGAATTATCTTGGCTCAGAAATGAATGAAGAACTCGTGTACAGGACTCAAATTTCCCTACAGGGGTTGTAACTGAAGCAAGGATTAAATGCCAGTACACAAAACCTCTCAAGCAATGGACAACATGTCGATTGCTAAACATTCTATGGTAGAAGGCCTTTAGTTTTTCTCTTTTATAAAGCTTGAGATCAAGTTTTGGTAAGAAGTAAAAAAGCAAGGCAATTTAGCTCCTTTAAAGGATTGCTTGTTGGGAAGGACAGAGCTATATTTAGCTCTGTGGCTGTGTCTCCAGGAAGCTAAAGCAACAAGGCAATTAAATGGTGAATTGTGTGTGTGTAGAGGGGGGTTCGGGGGAGGGCAGGTGAGGGAGATGATAATATAGGTCTTAAAAAAGAATCTGTTTAGGAAAAAAATTTTCAAAACAGTTGCAAAGTATCATGAAGATACAGCAGACTATTGACTGATCACCTGTTGCACATCGCAAACCTTTATTTTGAAGTGGAACAGACAGAGCCTGAATAACTCCAAGTTCCCCCATATGGTGACAGCAACAATAAACTCTCTGTCATTTATTGAGTACCTATTGTATACTAAACACAGTGCTTTACTTCTATTAAGCCATTTAGTGTTGACAACTGTGCTCTCGGCAGCAAATAGCATGAGGGTCTTGCCCAAGATCACACAGCTGCTAAGTGATTGAAACAGATTTGAATCTTGTTCTCTTTCTCTCCCCACTTTTAGTTGCTTATACACTATGCCTTCTATACTCTTCCCTGCTGCACTGGCATTTTATGATTTTTAAATTCTTATATTACAGAACTTTGACCTTCTAGGAGAAAGGCATGAAATACACCCCCCTCCCATAATGTCCATACTCATATACGTGTGTGTGTATGTGTGTGTGTGTGTGTAAAACATCTACATCTAAATCTACAATTTAAGTGGAGTGCTATCCTTAAAAAAGGAATAATTAGAAACTCTCATTTACATTGTAATTTACATTCAGATTTCCTGGAACTGTAGCTTTACTCTTTTTTGCTTTTTTTTTTTAAAAAAAACTCCTTTTATTTATTTATTATAATTGCTGGATATTTGGCTCTGCTCATGTCCTAGATATAGGGTTATGGATGTGGGGCAGAGATCAGCGAGATAGACCTGTGTCAGGAAACAAAACAGCACGGTAGAATTGAGTGTCGTATAACTAGCTCTCAGTCGTCATTTTTCTTTCATTTTGTAGGGTAAACCTAAGGCCTGTTTGATTTTGCATCTTTGCATTTAAACCCTGGGTGAACAGGTAGATGGCAGCCAATGATCCCAAGTGGAAATTATTGACTTATGAGAGGGTAAATAATTTGACCAAATCTAAACATAGAATTCTTCTTCTATGGGTGCAGTTTAAAATCGCAGGGCATTTTAGTGCATCGTCAGTTTTCCTTTTCACACCTATTCCCTTATTGAGATAGGTAGGAATCAAGAATTGCATCTCTGGGAAGATTAATAAGTGTTCTTTCTGAAAAAATCAACAGTATATGAATAAGAAGTATATTTCCTTGAATGATATAGCTGTTAGTTTAACACCTTAAATAAAGAAGGTATTCAATAATTTTTAGGAAAATCAAATTTAGAAATAAACATTCGGATATGGAGGGCCTAACAAGGCTGTTCTCAGAGTAGACAAAGGTATACTTACAATCTTATTGAACCTCTTTGGGACCAGCTGGACAAGATCATTGCTCGGGTCCTCTAGAGCTCTAATATTCTTTGAATCAATAGTAGCCCAGTGCCCTTTCATTTCTGGGCCCATTCATTTAGGGATGGGATAAAGTGGTCAAGAAAGCAAAATTCAGCTGTTGAGTCCAGAGGTAGTTGGAGATATAAATCAGAATATTTCTTCCTCCCAGATCAAAAAGAAAGAAGTTCTTATATCTGCTCGTGTTTGAAGCAGAGCAGCAAAAATTGTGGTGGATATAAAAATCTAGGCTTATTACAAGACCTAGGAAGCAATCTCAGGGGGATGGTCTTGCTGTCAGTTACCTGAGATTATTTAATTACAAGCAACCGATGATTACCTGTAAAGGCGAGAGATGCAGTGGAAAACTCAAACAACGGTTGTTGCAAAATCATATAAATTGGCTTGGGAATATCCCGTATGACTTTCCCCCCCAGAAATTTGCCTTCCTAATTATGTTTTGCTTAGCCCAATATTAAAAATTAGTTAGTTTCCCCAGAGTAGCTCTGAAGTTAAACTGCGGAGGGAGTTGGTTCAAGAGCATGCCAATTGGAATATGGAGGATGAAACATTTTCTGGCACTAATGTGGCAAAAAATCCCAAAGTTATTTTAATCTTAAAGAAAACAATAGTCTTGAGCACCTTACCAGCCTTCACATATTATCTGAAATGCTATAAACATTTGTAATCATTACATAAATGAGATTATTTTTATTTAGATATGTGTGTTTTTACCTTGAGAATGTGTGTTCTCACTCTCATCCTTCTTGGCAGCTAAAGAAAATAATAAACCAATTTTCACAGACTCAAGCATAGTGCTCTGCACACACAATTGGGTCAGAAATATTTGTTGAATAAATAAATGCTCCTGCTTAGGAAGGGTCTCATTTTGTAGCATTGAAGACAGATTAGGCTAGATTTGGAAAGTTAGACCTAGAGGTGGATTAGAAATCTTGGATCCTTGGGCTACAACGTTGTTGTCATGGGGGGTTCTTAATTGAATTCTCTTCTTTCTTTCCTTCTTCCTCCCTCCCTCCTTCCCTCCGGCCCTCCCTTCTTCCTTCCTTCCCTTCCTCCTTCCCTCCCTCCCTCCCTTCCCTCCTTCCTTCCTTCCTTCCTTCTTTCCTTCTTTTCCTTTTCCTGAATTAAAATGACTTCATAGTCTAATATTCCTAGAGTATATACAAACTTGAAAGTAGGCACATATTCCTGAAATTTATGGCTCTTATACAATTGCAAATCCAAAACAAATTTACAAATTGAATTCAAACAAAACGACAAACTCAGCATTCAAATAACAACATTGACTTCATGTGATGGACAATGGTTTGCTAACATTTAATTGCTACTCACAGCATTAATTTTGTTCCAACTGGTATGCTGATGATGTTTTGATTTTAGTATGCCTATATTTCCTTGTAATGTATAGGACAATTCCTTAACACTTTTCTTTATTTAAACTACAGCAAAACTTTGGTCCACACAGAATGCTGGAACATCATTTAACCTTCACTTGGCACAAATCCGTAATTTACTTACTTGGGGGTGGGGTCCAGGTTTTGTGGGGCCTGAAGAGTATACAATTTTTAGGGCTTTAAAAAAATATATATATATATATAAAATAAAAGTGAAACAAAATTGCTAGGATCCCTCCCAAGACATTGGAAGGAATCTGCATAGGAGTCAAAGCTCAAGCTTCATTAGCTTCATGCTAAATCCATCTGTGTTCATGTATCAAGCCCATCTCTGTTTTTTTCTTGTTGCTAATAAAGAAGAATGACCTGGCAACAATGAGGAGTGGCATTTTTTTAACTTGGGGAAGATCAATCTTAAATTACACATTAGTGTATTTAAAGATTATTCTCAACCTAAAAACAGAAAATTAAATATTGTCATTGATGACACAGAGACGACTGAGAAGTACCTTTTTGTTAAATTCTTTTTCCCTTGATAAATTCCAAGGAGGAGTTGCTGGAACCAAGTTTTAGAGCTCTCACCATACTTTTCTTGGTTGGATTTACAGAGGTCAAAGTTTGGAGTGCAACTAGAGAGGTTAGCAGTTCACTTTTCCCAGCCCGCCTGGCTTCTCATAGCGTAATCTCTGGGCACAGCTGCTGTGAGCACACAGCCCCTGGGACTCGTGTCTTGCCCTGCTTCTGGCCTGATGACAAGACTGGGAGGAACTGTGGGCAGGTAAGGCCAAAGGGAACCTCAGACCAATATTTCTCTGGAGGGCAGAGGGACAAACAGAATCCAGAGGTTGGGATCTACCTCGGGGACAATGTCTCAGAGTCCAGTGGTTGCAATAAGATGTGTTGTGAGTCAGAGCCAGCGAGGGAAACAGCAGGCACAGGGGATGTTGAAAGGTCAGCCAGGCAACGGAAACCAGGGGCCAGGAAGAATTCTGAGCTATGATATCAGTTGGCGTGCGTGGTGGGGCAGGTATTCATATCAAAATCAAGCAAGTTTCATTTTTCAGGATCCAAGATTTTCCTGCCTTCCTTTCCTGGTAGGACTCAAGGGATTCTTCCTGGGCTCATAGACACTAGGTGTGAAACCATGCATAAGGACAGGAAATGGGTGTCACTCTTCCTTATTGAGGAGATTCTGGAATTATTTTTACCAGAGTTGATTGGAGAATAAAATATGGTAGTCAAGATCAGACCTCTCCTCTCAGGCTCTTTTCCTTCTAAGACAGGAGAATCTTCTGAGAGGTTCCCATAGAAGAGAACCCTCATGCTGCAAGTATCCAGGATGCACATTCTGATTTGTGCGAGTTCTAAGAAAATCTTTATTTTGGGACATTTGAGGCTTGTCATCAAAGAACTCTAACTTTCTATCTCCCATCTATCTATCTATCTATCTATCTATCTATCTATCTTCTTTCTATATATTTTCTATTTTCTATATATATTTCTATTCTATATATTTCTATTTTTTATATAATATATATGTGAGATGTATATTACAGAGAGATATATTCTTTTTCTCTATGTATATATGTGGGAAAGTGTTTTGTAAATGGTGAAGAACTACTGTTGTTATAATCCCATTTCTGTCCAATGGAGGTGCTGATTTTTATCTTGCTTGATAATTGTTTTCAGGTGAGATTATATCCGATAAATACTTTTTAAATTTCTTTTTCTTGTGTTTCCTTTCTGTTTTTCTTTTTGCTTTTGTTTCTTTAGTTTTCTGGTGAAAAATGACTCCATTGGAAATTTTATATCAGAACAAGTGTTTTCAGAAAAGGAAGGGATTCTCAGATTTAAAGGAAAAAGTTTCCCTAAAAGTCAGAGCAGCTAGAGCTACTAGGAAACCCCTTTATCAAATCAATCAAGTCTTAACTATAACACACTCAACCGATGCTTGGGTAGAATATAAATTCCAAGTCACATGAGGTCTTATCAGTTATAATACTGAGAAAGAAATAGCCACTCTGTTTTGGTAAGATGATAGCTGTGGGCTAATTCATTTTTTCTTGAAATATTTGGGGGATTTGAAAGCTTAAGAAGTAAACAGGTTGTTTTGTTCAGGGAACCTTCTCTGAAAGAGTTACCAGGGTTCATCTGATGACATTAGCTTTGCCAGTAATTTCCATGATGTCAAGGGCACACGGGAGATTAAAGAGGGATTAAGACCTGCTTGCACAGTCAAAGCATCACCGTAAATTGACTTGACTTGGCAGGCTGCACTTCAGGTTGGCACCTTTTCACCACCTAATCATATACAATCCAGGTTTGTGGTGTTAGCTAGGCTACTTTCACAGAGGCTAAGAAATGTTAAGCAGGCAAGGTAGGAGGTGAAAGTTGCCGGGAAGGGGTGGATGGACTTCCAGGAGAATGCTCAAGGCCAGGCTGCCACCATGAGCTGCCGAGGAGGATTAAAACATAAAGGAAAATGTTCGTTGTTGTTGTTGTTGTTGTTGTTCCTTTTTCCTCAGAATCTTTCAAAAATGAATTTCATTTTTCTATTTACCCTCCTTCCACCCGCTCCCAAGTTTTCCAGATATACGTTCCTCTTAAAACCTTTTTAATCCCTCAGGTTATTATCAACACTTCTGCAAAAGGAGTCAGGTTTGCCCAGGAACTTCACTGAATAAAGATGAGTTTATATCTTAAAAAGGAAACAGCTGGATGGCAAAAGCCAGGGAGGGAGGCAGCTCTTGTTTCATTAGCGAAGGGAAACTCGAGGGCCCAGAGAGAACAACTGGGCTGGCAGCCACGGCGGGGAGAAGAAAAGGAAACACACCATCATAAAGAACTAATCATGAAAAACGGAAAGTGAGAAAGAGCCAAGAACAACAAGCAATAAATGGATTTGGAAGGGGGAAAAAGATGAGGAGGAATGAAAAGCTATGCTCAGGAAAGAAGAAACAACAGCATGTGCGTTTCGTTTGAAAAAAATTAATAATTCTGAAAATCATTATAAAGTCTTAAGGAAAATGTTTTAAGATAACTTTTCAGACCCAGGTTTTATTTCTATGTGTTGTTTCAGAGTCTATTCCAGTGCATGAAAAAAAAAATCAGATGGAACTAGTGGGAGAAACTTAACAGACAATGTGCCTGAGTGATTGGTTTCCCTCTGCTTTTTTTTTTTTTTTTTTTTTTTTAGTGATTTCTGCCTGATGGTGGGGAATAGAAGCAATTAGTCTGGCTATATAGGATCACTGATAAATCAGGGGATTCTAAGATTAACTCATACAATTCTAGCCATAATTAGAAATATCAAATACATTTTCACCTGTGCAGTAATCATGTAATGTTCATTTGTTTGTCATGAGGGGGTGATAATTCAGCACTCACAGGTATATCTTTAAATATTTTCAGATGAAATGAACATGGATTTAAGGAGGAACTAAGAGGAAAACCGGATCCTAGTCTGTCCTTCATCTTGAAAGAGGACTATTGGTCATGTTCGTATATTTTATCATGTTGAATCTGTTCATCCAAACATAGCCAATAGTCCAGGCAAGCCTAGAGAGAAGATATAGATATACACACTATTTGAAGTTTCACATCAGTTACAGATAATACTTTACAAATGAAATGTTGTTGGTCTTTTATTTGGGGGATGCCTTATTAGCTTTTTAAAAATTAGTTTTTAATAGCAGCATTTGTTTAAGAAGGAAGAAAAAATGCTTGGTGGTACCTTCTGGAATGTACATTAATCTTGTTAATGACACTGCAGTTCATGGTTGGCAAAACAGGACTTTTGAATCAATCTGTATTGTGTGTGTGAGTGTATATGTGCTTGAGAAAGAAGGCCAGGGCACTAAAGATACATGAGAAGTGCATGAAGACAGGATGCAGGATTTCCTATGATTTTATGTTGTTCTTAATTAGGAAGCATATTGGCAGCAAATGCTAACATGTGTTAGGATGTTTAGCTGAAGCCAAATAAATGTTTTCTATTACAACTCTAAATTCCATGCCTGGTCGGAACCCGTGCTGTTCTGCTCATGGCTTACAAAATCCCGTTAAAAGTCATCTCAAGGGCCAATTTTCTCTTGGCTCACAGAGCAAAACGACTTTCACCACATGTTTTCCTGAAGGGTTATCTACAACTCCGGGTGGAAGTCAAAGATTGGAAGAGGATGACCTCTGATCCTGGAACTGCATTGCTTGGTGGTCAGGAGGGGTTCTTAGTAAGCAAACTCAGTTTAATCCCAGAGTCGGAAGTGGGTTTCAACAAGCCAAAGCAACATCCTTTCAGCTCTGCTACTTTTTTGTCTTGGAGGAATAGCCAACGGAAGAAGATGGAGAGTCCGGACAAAAAAAAAAAAAAAAAAAGAAGATGAGGTAAAGTAGCTACACTTGTGTACATAAGGAACCATGTAAAAGTATGCTATTTATTTATTTATTTATTTATTGTTTTGAGACAAGGTCCTGCTCTGTCACCCGGGCTGGAGTGCAGCGGCAGGATCTCGGCTCACTGCAACCTTAACCTCCCGGGTTCAGATAATTCTCTCACTTCCGCTTCCTGAGTAGCTGGGACTGCAGGAACGCCCCACCATTCCTGGCTAATTTTTGCATTTTTAGCGGAGACAGGTTGCCATGCTGCCCAGGATGGTTTCGAACTTCTGAGTTCAAGTGATCCTTCCGCCTTGGCTGTCCAAAGTGCTGGGATTACAGATGGGAGCCACCGGGCCTGGCCATTTTTTTCTATCCATGTCTTTTTCACTGCTGTGTCTGAGAAATTTTACACGCTCTCATATATGTAGCTGAAATGATGCAGGAGTTCCCCGGGACCAGCCGCTTGGTACTCTTATTTATTAATATCAATAAATCAATGAAGCCAGGTTGCAAGGCATTCTTAGGTATTCATTCACCATGCTAGGACCGCATTGCCTGGAGCTCTTCAGCAGTTTTTCACTGCAAGGCCTTCACACAAGCTAGTCCCTCTTTCTGGAACATTCCTCTCCAGGTTTTGCATGGCCTATTCCCTCACCTTGTTCAGAACTCTTCCCAATTGTCCTCTCTCCTCCAGCTTTCCTTGATCCCTTCATCATTCTTTCCTCTATTTGTATTTATTTTTGTTCATTGTTTTCTCCCCTCCTCTAGAATGCCCATTTCAAGAAGGAAGGGAATTTATTTTGTTTTCCCTGCTATGCCTCAATGCCTAGGACAGTGTGAGGAACATAGAAGGTGCACAACTAATAATTTATTCACTGAATTAACAGGTCCATGGTGTTTTTGTTACTTGTTACAGATGTGTGTGTAACATTTTCAAAGTCTTGGAAGTTATTAAATCACTTTCCTGCATTTTATATGCAAGACTCCTATTATTCTTAATAGGAGTCAGCTGTACATCTAGACTGCATTAAAAAAAAAAACAAAACTACATTTTCTTTTGCCTTGTAAACAATCCCACATGGTATATGGGCCAAAAAAAGAAAATTAACAAAAAAAGGGAGAATGTACCAAACCATATTCAGTTAGTAAAAGAGGATGTTTTTCCATATTCTTAAATGAAGATCTTTTACCCAATATATCCAGTCTCTTATAAACCATGAAATGAAGTGACTGGCTATCAGAACTAATTTTCAGAAGAAAAACTGTCATCTTTAAAGCAGTAAAATCTTCATAAAACTGTGTAAACCAATTACTGGGTTAAGTAAAATCACTGAAATATATCAGGACCTTCAAATGTCTCCAGGGCAGACATAATACAGTAATTCTCTAATAGTCACTCTGGGGAGACACTGTAATGGGCGGGATGAAGTCATTGTAATATTCTCATTTAGTTTTGGTCCTGAGACTTATAAAGAGAATACTGGTGGCGGATTGCACGTACGGAAGAGATGCCTATTCATTTCACATGATACCAGCTGGCCTTTCCAGGCTGTGGATCATGAGCTCAGGGGAGCCCAATGGAGATGGGCATACTCATTTATTCTGCAGAGAAGATATGCCTTTAAGTCCATTTGAATGTTTCTTCTCATCCCTCCTCATCAAAGAGAGTGGAAAATATTTTGTGTGCAGTATTTTTTGCTTTAGGTTATTTAGATGCCCTCATGTATATTAGGTGTTTGCATGTGAGCAAATAACTAAAAACAAGAGCAGGACCTACCAGAAGCTTCAACAGAACAGATGGACCATGGAAGACCTCATGTTCTTTTGAATTAGTGAAAAGCTATATAGTTTAAGTAGGTATCTTGGTAATCTAGGGTAAATCACAAGGATTGGGTAAACTCAATGGAATATTGAAGGTTTATTTTATTAGGTAATTTTATATACATTTAGGCCACGTGCGGTGGCTCACGCCTGTAATTCCAGCACTTTGGGAGGCCAAGGCGAGTGGATCACTTGAGGTCAGGAGTTTAAGACCAGCCTGATCCAACATGGTGGAATGCCATCTCTATTAAAACTACAAAATTTAGCTGGGCATGATGGCATGTGCCTGTAGTCCCAGCTACTCTGGAAGCTGAGGTAGGAGAATTGCTTGAACCCGGGAGGCAGAAGTTGCAGTGAGCCAAGATCACACTACTGCCCTCCAGCCTGGGCTGCTGAGTGAGACACCATCTCAATACATATATATATATATATATTATATATCTGTAATGTGACATTGTTTTCTCAAACCTCAGACTAATCTTATACTCAATATGGAAGATAATCATAACTCATCACTCTGGATTATAACTGCTTACATATGTCTTTCTTATGAAATAATGCACCTTGAAGGTAAGGACTTCACTTTATTTGCTTCATTCTCCAGTGTCCAATTTGTGGAATGAATGAATAACCCTTAACAGAAACCTGACTGTGATTCCCTTCACTATTAACTTTTCCTAGAGTTATGAATTCCAGTTAAAAATTTGTTCAGAAAACCACTTGTCCTTAGGAGTATAATTTCACAAGACACACAAGTTGATTTCCTCATAGTCTATCGTGGTGATTTCTACCCAGCTCAAGGCTGTGATTCATGAAGAAGAGTGATAGGAACCAGACTTCTTAAAAGTGGTGAGCATCAGGCCACAATCTCAGAGGATAGTGTATGAGGGGTAAAATTGGGAAGACAGATTCACATTTACCCAAATGGCTTGCACATTAAAAGCTGTACACCTTCCCCGACTGCAATTAACTCAGAGGGAAATCTTTGTGCTGGTTCGGTTCTCTCCGGTGTGTCTGAGCCTGCAGTTGCCTGGCTGGCCCTTGTGTCCCTTTGGAATTGATAATGAGGTTCAAGAGAGAGGAATAGTCCTCACTAAGCATGTCACCCCTATTTAGCACCTTTTCCAGGATGGCAGCCACTATTGTTTTATTATGTCTCTGATCAGCTGTCACTATTCATAAAGTAATCACTGCCATTAACACATCACGCCTCAAGCCATCTGCTGCAGCATGGCACACATAGAGCTGTTGGTTGCAAGCAAAGCAGGTGTCCCTAAAAATGACAGTACCACAGTAAAGGTGGGAGGTCATCATGGTGAAAGAGGATATGTCATGTCAAGTAACTCTATTTTTTGATGTATTATAGTGCAATGAGCAATAGTATTTCTTGCTCAATTTGCAGAAGGCTAAAATTAAAACTTCTTATTTGAGATACTTCTTTTCAATATTGGTAAGTTATGGAGACAAAAAATGTCATTGAAGTTCTTAAAACAATAGCATCTAGATTGTGAATGGACTTTTGCATTAAATTTGCAGTCAAGTTTAAAGCATTCTTGAAGCGATCTAATCCATCAAACCTCTATTTGACAAGTGTTTATTGAGCACATACTAAGTGACACTGACATGTGGCTGGCCCACCCGAAATATACAGTTGCTACATAAAACAAAAATCACAAGTAGTGTGTACAGTGGAGATTCCTGACCCCAGCTGCATTTTTGACCCTTGGTCTGTCCCTAACACTTATCTTGATTTTGGATAATTTTTTGGATAGTTTTCAGTTTTAACAGGATCCATATTGATTGGATTTTATGTGGATGTATGGGAAAATAAGCTTGCATTGGAAAAATACAGGGATTTCATAAAGTCTATTAAGAAGGACAATATCTTTATAGGACAATTAGTTCTCTTAACCACCTTCATTGTAAAGGGGCTTTATATTTATACAACTGAGAGAGGAGATAGGAATTTAATTGAAGATCTTAAATGTTGATAGAAAGTGAGACAAGGGATCATAATTGGGTTCAACTATCTTTCTAGCCCCTTCTCCTCCTGCATATACACTGGAATTGCATCCTGAGCTTAACTTCAGAAAATTCACGTATTTGCCCTTGGCAAATATACACACTTATACATCTATATGTATATGTAAAAAATTAACTAGGGTAGTTAATAATTCTACCCTCCACTTATTGCATGAGTTTCTGCTCTTTTCCTGGGAGTGAGAAGTATTGGATGAGGGTTTGGATCTTCTAGCCCATCAGTTACTCTTAGCAACATCACCCATCCTTCCCTACTGGTGATGAGAGCATCTTGCTGCATGGGTGGTGGTTCTCAGGTGTATACAAGTACTCTTCTCCATGATGCACATGTCCACACATCCTGTATGCTACTGCTGGTTTAAGGGATTTTCAAGGGTCAATTCAATAGTACATTTAGAATTTAACTTCCGTGAAGCATGCTACTCAATTACAAACCAATTGAGGAATGCTACATAACCCCAAAGTCTATAGAAAGCAAAGATATCCATCTTCTATATCAGGATCTCTCGACTGCTTTCGAATCCAACTTTCTTTTGAGAAACAAAAATCTCAAGCTCGCTCCCTATCACTGAAGATTTGTAGAATCATCTGTTGTAACCAAAAAAATAAAATCGAGCTTGAATTTTTGTGCATTCAGAAAAAAGTTTTTTATTTTTTTTTCAAATTCTATAATAATCTATATGCTTTTCAAAATGGGTCCCCTTTCTCCCTGGGGATTATGATATGCCCAAGCATAAGGGGCATTTTAACTTTAAGGATGATATTTGTGAATCTGGGATGCACGCTTTTCAAGATACCAGTGAAGCATCAGAGAATGAGCAAGCACTTGTCTCCTGATGACTGATGGCCCTTTCTTTTTTTTCTTTTTTTTCTTTTTTTTTTTGAGATGGAGTCCCAGCTCTGTCACCCAGGCTGGAGTGTAGTTGTGCGATCTCAGCTAGCTGCAACCTCTACCTCCCAGGCTCAAGTGATTCTCCTGCCTCAGCCTGCTGAGTAGCTGGGATTACAGGTGCCCACCATCACGCCCAGCTTATTTTTGTATTTTTAGTAGAGACAAGGTTTCACCATGTTGGCCAGACTGGTCTCGAACTCCTGACCTCAAGTGATCTGCCTGCCTCGGACTCCCCAAGTGCTGGGATTACAGGCATGAACCACCGCACCCAGCCTGACCGATGGCCCTTTCTAAGGAGACTGAGGTGGTACATTTGTGATTACCAGATACGATAGAGTTTATATTGACCCTTGCACTAGTGACTTGATAGTTTTTATAAAAAGCCCCCAAATTGTTTGATATTTCATTTGCATCAAAATATTGTAGCTCAAATGGCTTTATCAGATTGGCTCCTTAAAATATCATGAGCCCTTGTTCTAGGCTCAGAAGGAACACAAAGACAAAGACAAATGGTTCTTGGGTCCTGCCCTCAAGGCACTTACAGTCCAGTTTCAGTTTTAGATGTTCAACCAAGAACATGGCTAATGGCTGGTAGAGATTGTACTGACTATTGTACCACTTCTGCTAAAATATTATTTTGGTTGAAATAATAAAATGTAGATTCAAAACAGAATAAAATAATATTTTACTGCATTTTTCTGTGAAAGAAATGGGGGAATCTTGGGATTTCAAGATAATCCAACAAGCTGAGTAGGGCTGGCCATAGGTTTGGAACTCATGGAGATCACAGTGCAAACCCACGAAATGTTCTCCTGAGGCCTGCATCTCCATTAATGTTTTCTGACTAGGGAATGTGCTTGCTCTGGCTCTATGGGTAAACAGGAGGGTGAAGAGGAGGCTGACTGAGTTAAAGACATCAGCAGGTTGGGAACTATTAACACTGAGGATCATCTTTCTGTTTTTATTTTCCAGACAGGGTCTCACTCTGACTCCTAGGCTGGAGTGCATCATGGGGCTCTGCAGCCTCAACCTCCCAGGACAAAGTGGTTCTCCCACCTCAGCCCCTCGAGTAGCTGGGACCACAAATATGCATCACCACACCTGGCTAACTTTTTTGTTTTTATTTTTTGTAGAGACAAGGTCTCCCTATGTTGCCTAGGTGAGTCTTGAACTCTTAGGCTGTAGTGATCCTCTGGCCTTGGGCTCCCAAAGTGCTGAGATTACAGGTGTGAGCCACTGCACCTGGCAGTTGAAGATTATATGCGGATCATCTAGGTCAGGAGTTGGAGAACAGCCTGACCAACATGGTGAAACCCTGGGGCTCTACTAAAAATACAAAAAAAAAAAACAAAAAAAACTGGGCGTGGTGGTGGACATCTGTAATCCCCCCTTCTCGGGGGTCTGAGGCAGAAGAATCACTTGAACCTGGGAGGCAGAGGTTGCAGTGAGCCAAGATCACACCACTGCACTCCAGCCTGGGCGACAAGAGCGAGACTCCTTCTCAAAAACAAAACAAAACAACAGAAAAAAAAAGACAGTGGTCCCATTAGGTTATAATAGGACCATATTTTTACCGTACCATTTATATGTTTAGGTATGTTTAATACACAGATACCATGGTGTGACCATTGCCTACATCATTTAGTACAGAAATATTTGTACAGGTTTGTGTACAAATCTGCACAAATCTGTACAAATATTAGCCTGTACAGATTTGTAGCCTAGATGCAGTAAGCCATACCATGTAGCCTAGGTGTATTGTAGGCTACGCCATCTAGGTTTGTATAACTACACTTTTTTTTTTTTTTGAGACGGAGTTTTGCTTCTGTTGCCCAGGCTGGAGTGCAATGGCGTGATCTCGGCTCACCACAACCTCCGCCTCCCAGGTTCAAGAAATTCTCCTGCCTCAGCCTCCCGAGTAGCTGGGATTACAGGCATGCGCCACCATGCCTGGCTAATTTTGTATTTTTAGTAGAGATGGGGTTTCTCCATGTTGAGGCTGGTCTCGAACTCCTGACCTCAGGTGATCTGCCTGCCTCGGCCTCCCAAAGTTCTGGGATTACAGGCATGAGCCACCACGCCTGGCCATATAACTATACTTTTTGATGTTCACACAATGACAACAAAATCACATAACATTGCATGTCTCAGAATGTTTCCCAATCATTAAGTGACTCATGATTGCACTTAATCTCTCTGGTCTGTAAAATAAAGACAACCAGAAGACCTACTCCAAAGTGTTGTTGGAGTGATAATATAATACTTAAAATTAATACTATAAAATAACATAGTACAAAATATTTATGATATTTATAAATACAGACATAAAAATATAGTTTTACTTATGATAATATTTCTTTTTTTCTTTTTTTTGAGACGGAGTCTTGCTCTGTTACCCTGGCTGGAGTGCAGAGGAGCGATCTCGGCTCACTGCAACCTCTGCCTCCTGGGCTCAAGTGATTCTCCTACCTCAGCCTGCTGAGTAGCTGGGATTACAGGAGCTCGCCACCATGCCCAGCTAATAGTTTTTGTATTTTTAGTAGAGACAGGTTTTCACCTTGTTGGCCAGGCTGGTCTTGAACTCCTGACCTCAAGTGATCCTCCCACCTCGACCTCCCCAAGTGCTGGGATTACAGGCATGAGCCACTGTGCCCGGTCTACTTATAATACTTCTAAGCGTGATAAAACACTTATATGTCTAGCACACGATAAATCCTCAATAAATGTAATGTACGAATGTGACAGATCAAGAGAAAAAGCCGATGAAATAAAGCTGCAATACTTGCATTTAGAAAATACTATAGGAATAGGACAGAAGGCTTGGCTGACTGAAATGAGGAATATATTAAAGGAAATGTCTTAAGAGTAGGTGACATTTGAATTGGCTACTGAAAGAGAGAGAGAATCGCTTGTTAGGGGAAGTATCAAGAGCAACGTTTTGGACCACGAAGGGGAAGGAACAAACTGCTTTCTTCCTTCATCCCTCCCACTGAAGCGTTTTTCTCAGTTTGCCTTAAATCTCATTTTATGGGTACTTCAAACAATTTGCCCATTTTTGTGTTAACTGAGCATAAGATCTGTCATGTAGACTTTCTTTATGGAGACTCACACACTTAAAAAAGACTCTCATAAACATCATTGTTTATTAATTAGTATTAGTATAGTTGATAATTTTATACCTTAGGCTTACAATATAATAATTTTAAGGTTTTACTCATCCAAAATCAACTTCTCCAGCCTCCCTTACTATGAACTCACGCTTTGTATTTAATTTATTATTCAGTTTTCTATTTCTTTGGACTGAGTAGGCATGCGAAATAGAATGGGAGAGGAAGCACATAATTAGAAAATATTGTACAAATGCTGGCTATTTTATGTAGAAAATGAAATTTGTGCTTCCGTTTTGTTTCTGCTCAGTAATATAGTCAAGCAACAGTTTGTTTCCAAGTGACCCGTTGAGCTGTGTATGCATTTTTGTTTATTTCAGATAAAATGTATTTGTATTATTTGTCCTTCATACTATCCATACATACCACACTATCTTCTGTATCAGGTAGTCTAATAGAAATATACCTGCTTTGTTCTAAAAAAAAAAAAAAAGAAAAAAGAAAATGAAATTTGAGACCTCGGGATGCAAAATTAATATGTAAGAATTTCATCGCTTTGTTAGAAGATGCAATCGGAGTCCATCCAATATGCTGTCAGAGACTTGGTGGATATTTGTCAATTTTGTTTGTTATTCAGGAGGAATACCTCGATTTTCTCTGAGGAGTCATCCCTGCTTGGTCTCAGTCTACGTGGTTTATGTGGTGCTTTGCCAAGTCCACTCCCTATCCACCTTCCAGTCATTAGCAGGGGAAATAGCTCAAGCTCAGCCACTCAGGTCCGAGTGGTGAGACACAAAAGTGGAAATATGCTTGGAACAGATTCTTCCTGTGAGCAGAACCTTTAAGAGGCTGTTTATTCATTCCTGCTACCTGGAGCCCTGAAGCTATCTGGTTCCCATCTTTGTTCTGTCATGATCTGAGGGTCCAGCTTCTGGTTTCTCTGAGCCGCTCCATATCCTTCCAATCATTTTACACTTTTCTTTTGCTTCATTTAGTCAGAGTTTAACTGATAGTCTAAGTGAGAAAATAAAAATGTGAACACAGAAAAAATTATCACTGGATGACAGCGTGGATTACTAGACAGCATTGTCTCACTGGACATGTATTTTGAAAGCACATACCAGCACCAGGCACTGTTCTAGGCACTTGAGTCAGTGACAAACAAAACAAAATATTGAGAACAATAGATGTGGCTGGGCACGGATTGCAGGCTCATGCCTGTAATCGCAGCATGTCGGGAGGCCAAGGCGGGGGGATCGCTTGAGCCCAGGAGTTTGAGAACGGTAGATGTTCTAACCAATATTTGTTGTTGGGCTTTCAGGAGCTAAATGAATGGGCTAATGACATTTGTTCAACCTTAAGATAATTTTTATATGACCCTCTGTGAGAGGTTCTAATAATTTTTTTTAACAAAAGAATAAGAATATTAACAACAAAATAGGTAAATATTTCAAAAGAGTTCTTCCTTTGGAAAAGCAAGCCGAGTGTTGATTTAAATTTCTCAATGATCAAAGTGTTAAAGTAATATGTTTTGAATAGAGCCATCTATAAAACATACCCGTATAAACAACAAAAGTTGTAAATGTGTAATGGGCAAAAGTAATAAAACTATTGAAATAATGCATTTTCCTCATACCAACTCTATCCATTAATTTTTTACAGTTTTCTACCATGTAACATTACCCTTCATAAAAATGATATTTTAAAATGAGATGGGGTTGGTAAAAGAAGCAAGAGGTAATAATGGAAGGAGGATTGCAAAGCTGTGCTCTGCTGGATGAGGGAGAAAGGAAAATAGAATTCATTTGGGCTTTCTGTGAGCCAGAGGCCATGGTCTGTAGCCTTTAAAGGGGTGAGCAATGCTCAGAGCCAAGGATTTTTATATCTTTATTTTGATTATTTGTTTCTTTTCTCTAAAGAAATCAAGCACAAGCTATTTAAAATAATGAAATTCACTTCAATATAATACTTTATAAGCAAAGTTGTGAATCTCTCATGTATTAAACATTTAAAAATTCTTCATGCATTCTTGGATGGGTTGTATAAAATCTAAATGTAATGTGGTGGTATTCTTGTATGAGGCAACTCGGTGCAGCCAGAGGGACATAGATTTTGATTCAGACGGATCTGAGTTCTAATCCTGACTCTGCTATATTCAAGTTATTTGACCTCTATATAACTATATTTCTTTACCTGAAAAGTAGAAAATATAACTCCTAGCAAGTAGTGGGCACTCAAGATAAGATGGTTTTCTGGCCAGGTGTGGTGGCTCATGCCTGTAATCCCAGCACTTTGGGAGGCTGGGGCGGGTGGATCACCTGAGGTCAAGAGTTCAAGACCAGCCTGGCCAACATGGTGAAACCCCATCTCTACTAAAAACACAAAATTAGCCAGGTGTGGTGGCAGGCGCCTGTAATGTCAGCTACTCGGGAGGCTGAGGCAGGAGAATTGCTTGAACCTGGGAGGTGGAGATTGCAGTGAGCCAAGCTCATCACACCATTGCACTCCAGTCTGAGTGACAGAGCAAGATTCCATTAAAAAAAAAAAAAAAAAGATGATTTTCTTCCACTGCCTTCATCTTCATTCTGATAATACTTCAAATTACGAAAGATTAGCTTATTTGCAACTAGAGGCCATTACAGTATTATTAAGAGACCCACTCAAAATGCTTAATATCCTTTGATATTATGTGTCAACTAAGTAAAAATGTACATGCTTGCAATTCCTAAAAATAAAATAAAAATAAAAGGTTGAAATATTTACACTTACATTAAAATGAGAATCCATACTGTAGCATAATTTTGGAAAATGGAATTATCTGGGATATGAATGCTTTATTTCTCCATTTATTCAACAAACCCCGAGCACCTATTAAACTCTTGGCCCCATGATAGGCATTTAGAATACAAAGATAAATAAAACATGATTCTGAATTTCAAAGAGTTACTTCACCCTCTTCCATGGTGAAGATCACAAGCAGAGAAATAAACGCAGAAATGTAGGATGGAGTGCCTTATGGGAACAATGGGGACGGTCATCTCATTGGTGAGTGTGGGGTGTCAGGGGACACGGGAGTTTTCCAGCAGAGGTGGTGGTGAAGGTATGTATGTCAAGCCTTAGGGAATGAGTTGAAGTTATCTAGGTGAATTAGGTGGGGGAGACTAGAGTAAGAGAGCATTCCAGGCAGTGAGGCAGGAAAATCAGAGGGAGATGAACCTGCATGGTGTGTGTACGTGTGTGTGGGGTGTGTGTGTGTGTGCGCGTGTGTGTGTGTGTGTGTGTGGGTGGGTAGGGGGTAAGAAAGTCCCAGCAATCAATGTTATGCTGCACAGAGCTAGAAGTAGGGAGTAATGAGAGTGATGCTATTGGAGAGGCAGGCAGGGGCCAGATCATGGGTGTTTTCTTTCCCAGGCCAAATTGCTTAAGCTTTATGCAGAAGGACAAACGATGGCTTGGGCACAGCTGAAATACCTCTGCTCAAACCTGTGTGAAGAATAACAATTAGGGTGGTAAAGCCCATTAGGAAATGGGTAATGTGGTCTGTGGTCCAGGGCCAGGCTGTAAGGGCTTGAAGGAGGTCAGGTTCACTGGGACACAGAACAGTGGGAGCGCTGGGTGGTTGGTATCAGAGAGGGGTGAGCTCATGTGCAGAAGGAAGAGAGAGAATCCGGGCTGACTCTCAGCTCTGCAGTGTGGTCCCTGACGTGGTGCCACCATCCAAGATAGGGAATAGATGGACATGAATGAGGGTTATGGTCCAAGTTTAGGCATTCAGTGAAATCAAACTGTGTGTATCTTAAGAACTGGGCTGACTGTGGGTTTTTGAATACCTTGGTGAAATTTTCTTAAAAGGAGCTGCATTGACCACTTCTCCTGGTGCATGCAGAAGGCCTACTATGGAGTGACCATGGAGAGGATAAGACAAAAATAAGCTTATTTGATTAGTCTTATTTGATTCACTAAAAATGTAGTCTAAAATATAGACTAAAAAATAGTCTAAAATATATATAAATAGTCTAAAAATATAGTCTAAAATATAGACTAAAAAATAGACTAAAAAATAGTCTTATTTGATTCACTAAGACCATGTAATGTGGTTCTCCTTCCCCCTTTGTTGGTTAACGGTAAACACCCCCTGGCCCCCGACACACTGTGCAAAAGTTTCCGTCTCCCAAATTTATGAGGCATTTGATATTTGATGTCATAAACGGTTTTTCTTAACTCTTATGAATATTCTTAGCTCCTTCTTGTCAGGAATTGCTTGCAGCTCTTAGATGATGTGAATCACCTCCAAAGCATTTATTTTCCAACACTCAGATGCATTTTTTGAAAACGAACATCAGCTGTTAACTAGAGCTTTCTCAGGTGCAGCAGAAACCCTCTTCCACAAGGCTTTACCTCCCTTCCCTACTCAGTAAACTGCCCAATCCAAACAGGGGGCCACTTCTGGGGCAGTAGCTTCTGCCATGAAAGAATGCATTCAAGTAAAACAATGTGTTTTTCAAATTAGCACACATACCAAAAAATATGTATTTACTTAGTACACCTTAATGGCTTTCGAAGAGCCATTAGGCTCAACTGAGTGAATATTCCGTGTATTACCAAAATATGCACAATGTATCCCCGAACAGCCATTTTACCTGTAAACATAAGAGGACAAGCTCATTTCTCTTTGAATTTTCCTTTGCCCCTTTCTAAGTAATTTTCTTAGCCCATTTGAGAGCAAAGGGAGACATTGTTTCAAGGTTTAGGTGTTTGCTTGCTTCATTCCAAAGTTCAGGGAATAACTGAGAAGTGTGTTCATCTACTGTTGAGTGGCCTAAACGAGGGAGCATTCTACCTGGTTAAGACCTGCTAACGTTTCCTTATTAACAGAGACACCAGCAAAGAGTAAGTAGCTTAAGGAGATTAATGTAAAATGTCTGCAGGATAGAAAAATTGCTTTAGAAACAAAATAACATACCCTCTACCCCCCATGAATTAGTAGTTGAGGCACTTTAATTGGATAAACTCAGTGTTTAGATCAGGAGTCTGTCCAATTGCTGTCTGTGACCAGAGGAAGCAGAAGCAAAGGGGTTAATAGTTGCTGACAATTTTTTTTTTAACAAGCAGTTTTATTGCAGAAATGGGAGTTGAACCGGAACATTCACAATCAGAATGAAAGGGCAGGCAGGCAGGCAGATCTGGAAAACTCACCATTGTATGTGAAAAGGAAAGTTTTCATGGATTTTAGAGAGGCCAAAGAATTATTTTATATTTGAGAATATCTCAATTATTTTATATTTGAGAATATAGTTTAATTTAGATTTTTAAGGACCAGTCACCCAACATTCGAAATCCATATATAATTCTCTGGAGAAATGCAACAATGCCTCCATTTGATCATGGTAAGGAAAGCATTCATATCTGACAATAACTTATGCAATCGTTATAAGACATATGTCTCTAGGTGGTTTCACAAGAAGTATGTGCAATTTAATGTGTTGATTTTTATTTCTAAAGAATTGTGTTGTTTACCTGCTATCTTAGAGATTATTATTCCACCTTGAACAGTGAAGGTGAAAGGGTACCAATCAGCCAGTATGTATCTTCTGACAATTTCCAGATTTTTATCTAGAGACATCCAGCAGCAGAAAATCATTAATGAGTGGCATGTTATAGTAAAAAGAACACTGCACTTGGGAGTCAGAAGATAGAATTCAAAGTCTCAGCTGGCACCCGTAATCCCAGCTACTTGGGAGGCTGAGGCACCAGAATCACTTGAACCTGGGAGGTGCAGGTTGCAGTGAGCCGAGATCGTGCCACTGCACTCCAGCCTGGGAGACAGAGCAAGACTCTGTCTTAAAAAAAAAAAAATTACATGGCCATGGGGAAATAGTTTCTTCTGATAGTTCCCAAACATTACTGTACGACAAAACCATCTGCTGAGCGTTATATATGCACATATACACCTGGACCATCCTCCTGAAATTCTAGCTCAGTAGGTCAGAGATTGGTCTTTATATTGTTTAAAAGCAGCGGGGGTCAATAACTACTAATAAATTCAACACACTTGAGTGTCCTCATTTGTAAAATAGAAACAACATTTTCTATTCAGCGTAGAGGATTGTTGCAAAGACTAAATACAATGATGCATTTAAGACACCAGTGCAATGCTTAGAAGAGGGTCACTTATTTTTCTTCCAATGGGCCATGGTTGTTCTAGTTCAGAGCTCCTCAAAGTGAATTCTAAGGAGCAATAACCCCACGAGATGGTCTATGGAAAAACTGTACCATCAATCATATTTGGCAGCTGCACATTACACTCCCTTCCAGACTGTTAATGGGACCATTAGCACCTTAAAGTTTCTGAAAGAACCTGACAAAAAGGAACTGGCTAAGTTGGTTGAACTCAGTGTTTCTCAAAGTTATTTAACTACCCAATTCTTTCTTCAAGTGGCAATTATTTATTGATGTTTGGTGGAACATGCTTTAGTGAACACTCCTCTTTACGATCTCTAACTAATGTCCTACCTTTCTATGACCGCCCTCAAGGAATTTGCTGCTTGTTTTTGGTCTGACTGAAACCCAGCCTTTCTGATCATCTTGAAGGATATCTGTTCTTTTCTTGAACTGCTAGTTTAAATGGACTCTCATATTGAACACGATTCTATTTAAATACTGTAGTTTTTACTTTAACTGAGGTAGTTACGATGGTAGAACACAAATGATCTAGAAAAAATTAAACCATTAATTTAGCAATAAAATGAATACCTAAATAGTAGAAATTCGCAAGTCCATGGCTGTTAAATAAAGGGAAGACAATTACATTTTGAGAGCTCCTACTTCACCCTTGAAACCAGCAGAATGGGATAAAATTTAGAAATGCAAATTATGCTTCGAGCTATATTAATCTAATAATCAAAAATAGGTGGTAGAAATGGATATAGATGCAGTAAAAAATTTGAGGAGTCTTGAGGATAGCACTATTTCTCTTAAGTCAACAATTTAAGAGCTTTTGGGAAGTTGAATATAATCACGTAGACTTTTTGGTGACCTCATTTTCCTGGTCTGTACTCTTAAAGAAAGTAGAATAAATGGCTTCTAATGTGTCCTTCTGGGAATGAAAAGCAAAATGGCAAAGTGTACCTCTGATTGAGGTGTATTTGTAAAAGAATCACCTAGTCATTCAAGCAGAAGAGGACACAGGCATAGACACATGGTCTTGGGATGGATGAATAGACATCATGGGTAGGGATGGAGAGATGTGATGTGGAAAGTCAGGCTTGTCAGAGTTCACAGTAAGAATTTGCTTCAGATAACTACTCAGAGGAAAAAAATATATATTTTTGCAAGTATCTTGCTTTTACAGGTTTCTGAGATAAAAATCTCAGAAGAACAGCTTTGCTCGTGAGCTTTCCGATATTTCCACTGTGGTCCTGGCCAGAAACACTGTGAGAACACCCTTTCATTTGGTATTTGAGCCCTTCTGCCTCTGTTCCTGGCTGCAGACCAAAGGGAACAAACGCAACTGAACATTTCAGAACCTCAAAATAGTAAACCAAAAATGGTTTGCTCTGCTTTTGGTTCTAAATATGATCGACCTCAAAGCCTTGTTCCAAATGATCTGGTGGATCCATCTCTAATATGGATTACGGGATTTTAGAAATCTTTGGAGGATGGTGTTTTTAAAATAGATAACTAAGAACAAAGAAAACAATCAATCCAAATGGTTGTAGTACAGGTGTCTGAACACCAGAGCAGAGACTAGACTTAATAAACATATTTTACGTTCTAGTGTAAAGTAATTAGAAGAAGGGGATTAGAGTTTGGAGTGGGATATCTGGGCTTGAACGTTGACTTGGTTCATGACTAGCTGAATGTCTAGGGCATGTTTCTGAGTCTCAGTTGTTACCTGTGAGTAAAATTAATAATACAAATGAAAAATAATTATACCCATTTTAATTGGCTCATTATAAGGAGCAAAATTATAAAAATGCTTCTAAAATTGGAGTGTCCATGATAATATGAAAGTCAATAAATCCCAGTGATTAGAAATTTGAACTTTACAATGCAACACACCTAGGTTCATATTTCTGCCCCTCTGCTTTCTAGCTCTGTGGCCCTATATGGGTCACTAAAAATCTTTGACAATCAATTTTACCATCTGTGAAATGGGGTTAGTGTTGTTGGGAGAATGAAATCAAATAATGCATATAAAATATTTGGCACAGTTAATGCTAGAAAAATTGCTGGCTATTAATACATGTATAAATGATGATCATGGTGATTTTATATACTCATAATTCTGGGTGCCAGTCCAAATACAGACATATGAGAATGTGGATAGATCCTCGAGTTCTCTCTGAACCTTCCTTCCATGAAGTTATATACTCTATAGAATCAGTGGGTGAGTTGATTTAGGAGAGGTGCCAGTATAAGCCTGGAATATCTTACTTGGTCAGATCCAAAATATGGGTTTGGCTAAATATAGGGATCTAGGGGAGAAGGTGGAAAATGCTTGCTGGGCCAATGCCAAGTATGAAGCAATGCTGACCTTGGCAATTTTTAGCATCCAATTTTCACCCGTTAAGAGAGGAAGGTTAAAAGGTATAAATAAATGCAAAGGCCATAATAAAATCATTGTGGAATTAAAACATTACGCCCATGGGGTCTTAATTATAAAATAGCAATATATTGTTTACAAACATTCTTACATTAGGGGCTTAGGGATTTCACAGGATGCTTTTTTGCTTTTCTTCTCTTTTCAGGGACAGCTTCACTTTTGCTCTGCTGCTCAGGCTGGAGTGCAGCAGCATGACCTTGGCTCACTGCAGCCTCCACCTCCTGGGCTCAAGCAATTCTCCCACATCAGCCTCCTGAATAGCTGGGACCACAGGCATATACCATCACACCTGGCTAATTTTAATTTTTTAAAATAAAAACAGGGTCTCAATATGTTGCCCAGGCTGGTCTCAAACTCCCACCTCAACTGATCCTCCCACCTCAGCCTTCCAAAGTGCTGGGATTACAGGCACAAGCCACTGTGCCTGGCCAGGATGCTTGTCTTAAAAACAAAGATTTACTACCAGCAACCTGGCTGGCCCAAAATGTGACTGGCAGCTTATTTTATATTCCCCATACACATTAAATGTAGAAAATTAGTAACTATTAGATTTGATTAAATATTAAAATGTCATATTGTTCAGCCAATGAAAAAATTGTTTTCAGGCTGCTCTGGGGGGAATGACTAGCCTGCTACCTTTTTATGGTATTAGTTATATGGTATTTTCTCTTCCTCCCTTCATAGTAAAAATCCTTGAAGGCTTACTCTCCTTGAGAACACTTCCTCATGGGTTTTGAATCTCCAGCTCTTTCCACTCCCAGGTACTGCAACTGTGAAAGTTTTCACAGGCCCCTTTAGCTGCCCAAGGGTCAACTTGATTCTTCTTCTTTGCCATTTTGCACCATTGACCATGTTGAAAATCCTTGCACTTGCTGTCTGCTGCACTCTTCTTGGATTTTGTTTTCTTCTGAATTCTGATGAATATCGTTCTGTTGCTTTATGGTGCATGCTCAGGGTTCCGTTCATTATCATCTTCTCTTTGCCTGATCCTTTATCTTTAAGAAAACCCATCCATTCTTGCTACTCCAGTTATCTCCTCTGTTCAACGAGCTGGGCCACCATGATTTTTCTCCTAAGTTTGTTATCTTCACCTGGATTTCCTCAAGCTCAGTATATAAAGTCAAAACTCTTCAATTGTCTCTGTAAACCAGCTCTCCTATCCCTTCCCCCTTTGTCTCAGCCATTTTGTTTGTATATGGAAATAAACCTCCTGGTGTCAAAACCTCAAAACTTCAGCATTATCTTTGTCTCTACACTCTTGTTTGACCTCTAGATCCAGGAAATACCCCAGCTTCATTATAAGCCCTGTCAATTTTATCTCACACTGTTTTTCACACTTATAAACTAGATAGACCGAAGCAAGGGTCTGTGTGCTCATTCTCTGTGATGCTCATTCTTATGTTCTCAAGATAGTTGCTGGAACTCTAGCTGCAGCTTCTGCATTTCAGGTAGAAAGGAAGAGGATGATCCCAGAATCAAAGGGCATCTGCCAACTGATTCTGCCACCCTTTAAGGGGAGCATTTGTGAAAGCAACATGTAATAATCTTTGCTGACATTGAATTGAGCAGAGTAGTGTCGCATGACCACCCTGATCTACAAGGGAGGCACAGAAATGGAGTTCAAAAGATCGGGACACAGTGCTGTTTCAATAAATGGGAGTTATATTGGAAAGGAGGAAAGTGCAAAATGTTTTGGGGTGGGCAATTGACAGTCTCTACACACCTTTTTTCTTAACTTTCCTGTGTTTACTTGAAATAAATTTCCACTGACTTTGAATAAAACACTCCTTGTTTTCCACCATCATCATCTAACTTGACATCTTCACTGTCCTTTAGCTTAGATTTTTACAAAGCCAATTGTACTCTGTGTGCCTATACTTCACTGCTACTGAGAGGTGAAGCCAGGTGGGCTTCTGGGTCCCGTGGAGACTTGGAGAACTTTTCTGTCTAGCTAGAGGATTATAAACACACCAATCAGCACTCTGTAGAAACGCACCAATCAGCGCTCTGTGTCTAGCCAAAGGTTTGTAAACGCACCAATCAGCACTCTGTAAAACGGACCAATCAGCACTCTGTAAAATGGACCAATCAGCGATCTGTAAAATGGACCAATCAGCAGGACATGAGCAGGGCCAAATAAGGGAATAAAAGCTGGCCACCGGAGCCAGAAGCGGCAACCCGTGCAGGTCCCCTTCCACACTGTTGAGCTTTGTTCTTTGCAATAAATCTTGCTGCTGCTCACTACTTGGGGCCGCACTGCCTTTATGAGCTGTAACACTCACTGTGACGGTCTGCGGCTTCATTCTTGAAGTCAGCGAGACCATGAACCCACGGGAAGAAAGAAGCAGCTCCAGATGCACCACCTTTAAGAGCTGTAACACTCACTGCGAAGGTCTGTGGCTTCACTCCTGAAGTCAGCGAGACCATGAACCCACCAGCAGGAGGAAACTCTGGACACATCTGAACATCTGAAGAAATAAACTCCAGACACACCATCTTTAAGAGCTGTAACACTCACTGCGAATGTCCGTGACTTCACTCTTGAAGTCAGTGAGACCAAGAACCCACAGGAAGGAATAAATTCCAGACACACTACTACTGTCCCTGTTCATTAATCTATTTTTTTTCGGCAAGAAAATATTGATAACAGGCACTGTCCTGTGTGCTAGAGATGGACAGAATCATGACTTTTGCCTTCAGGGCCTCACAGCTCAGTTGGAGAGCGCAACATGACACCAGTTGATTCCAGGGCAACACAATTAGTGACATAACAGAGACAGATGAAATGGATTGCAGAAGCAGAGAGAACATCCTGACTAATTCAATCTGCAAATGGTGAAGAAGACCTTCCAGGGGTGATGCTGTGAGCTGAATTGTGTATTAATAGGAATTTCTCGGTCCAACACACAGAGAAATAAAGTTTTCTGTTGTTGTAAACTGTTCCTTACTAATTAAAAACAAAGTGGTTATATTCTTGACCTCACTCTGAATTTAATTTTTTAAGAATGTAATCATAAGTGAAAGCAATTTTAAATATAGCATTATAGGGCACAGTATTGATAAATGAGGGGAAAACTTTTTCTTAAAGAGTGTACCACTCACTTACCATGCCCTGAAATTAACTGAGAACTCATTTGTCAAGAGAGCACCTACCCTATAGAGAATTCTTCCAATTAACATCAAAAGCGATCATTCTTAACCTCTCATGCATTAAGAAAATCTTGTCTGCACCCAGTGTTCTGTGCATAATCAATGAAGCCCCTTATGTATGTTATTCCAAATTTATCACCCTGTATATTACTAAAATGGATGAATTAATAAATGAATCTGCTGTAGGTCCAGAAGCCAGATTTATTTGTTGTCTCCTGCTTCTCATGGGATTTTCCTTTGGTCTCCAAGACATTTCACTCTGCACTTTCTCATAGTTTGGGATATTTATTGACAGCTACTGACAGCATGGGTTGATACTCATAGGCTCACCATGGCTATATCAGAAAAGTGATTTTGAGGGGGATTAGTTAAATTCTAAAAATGTCAGCCAAGTCACTCTCACGCTATGCTAAAAAGGCAGTGCAAGTGTTGTGCTATATCAGTTCTAACAGTATCGTATTGCTATAAAAAGCACACATCAAGATAATTAACTGATGCTTGACACTGGTGAGGTCACGGTAAGCTTGACACATTCATAAACATTAGTTAAAGAGTAAAATAGTGCAACATTCCTGGGGGCCAATATCATGATATGAAATTAGAATAGATTAGGATATATTCTTAGGATCTGAGCCTTCATTCCACCTGTAAGAATCTACCTGTGGAGATGAATACAGATGTAGAATTGTAGGCAAGGCTGGGTATAAAAGGATGGCCATTGAAGTACTACACAAACTGCAGAATACCCATGAGCTAGAACACTATGTACTAATCAAAATTGGTGCTTTCTGATAATTTTGATTACATGGAAAAGTGCCCACTATGTTCAATGAATAAGAAGAAAAACAGTTGTATCAAAGTCTGATCCATATATATAGGGATATATATATCATATATGCATACACATCTTTCAAATGATTTGCATCAGAATGCTAACAATAGTCTAAGTTTAAGTGATTTCTATTACCATCTTTAAAGTTCTCTAAATTTTATAAATTTCAGATGCATGAGTTTCACAATTAGAAAGAAATCACTTGTTTTTTTTTTTTTTTTGGAATGCAGTGATGCGATTACAGCTCACTGCAGCCTCTACCTCCTGGGCCCAAGTGATACTCCCACCTCAGTCCCCTGAGTAGCTGGGACCACAGGTGATATGGTTTGGCTGTGTCCCCACTCAAAATCTCATCTTGAATTGTAGCTCACATAATTCACACTTATTGTGGGAGGGACCTGGCAGGAGGTAGTTGAATCATAGGGGTGGGTATTGCCCATGATGTTCTCATTGATAGTGAATAAGTCTCATGAGATCTGATGGTTTTATAAAGGGGGGTTCCCGTGCACATGCTCTGTCTTGTCTGCGGCCATGTAAGATGTGACTTTGCTCTTTTGCTTTCTGCCATGATTGTGAGGCCTCCCCAACCATGTGGAACCGTGAGCCAATTAAACCACTTTTCTTTATAAATTACCTAGCCTTGGGTATATCTTTATTAGCAGCATGAGAACTAATACAACAAGTACATGCCACCACACCTTGCTAATTTTTTATTTATGTAGAGACGGAGTTTTGCCATGTTCGAGCTCAGGCTGGTCTCGAACTCCTGGGCTCAAGTGATCCTCCCACCTTAGACTCCAAAAGTTCTGGGATCACAGGTGTGAGACACTTTGCCTGGCCAGAAATTAATCACTCTTAAAAGGAAAACTAAAAAGGACCATGTAGTAGAAGATGAAGAGATTATTTATAGGTAATTTTTATATGTATACATTCTACATGGCTAATTCTTAGACTCATATACAGTGTGAGGTCAATTTCACTAAGGGGCTCAGCACAGACTCTGGCCAGGGAGGGTGCTCCAGGCTTTGAGCCTAACTGCCTGCCATCACTCTCTCCCCTCCCATCCCATTCTCCAGGCCGCCATCAGATTTCTCTTTCCAAAGCAAAACTATTGTCCTGTTATTCTCTCTCTGGAAACATTGTTAAAACCTGCTATCCTCTCTGGAAACATTGTTAAAACCTTCCCAATTGTGCACAGAATACATTCTCCCCGTCCGCTTGGCTCCAGTTCATGTCCTTAGTCTGATATCCCTCAGATCTCTCAATCCTCCTGCACTCCAGCACAACAGAGCTACCTTCATGACACCCTTCACCTCCCCCTGTCCACCACTTTACCCTCATTTTTGCTTGTTCTACCCGTTCTTTCAAGCCCTGCTCAAATTTCCAGTGACCACTCTGAATTAATCTTTCCCTCCATTATTTCTTCTTTGCACTTTATTGATCTCTTTTATTGCATTAATCAGAATTTTACTTGTATTATGGTTCCTCGTGTCTCTCTGTTCTTGTATTGATTTTTAGCCACCCAAATCATGTCTTCATTCATAATCTTTATGGAGTGGTTCTCAATCATTAGCACATATCACAATCATCTGAGGGTTCATTAAAACAGATTGCTGGGCCCCATCTCAGGTGTAAAGACACCAGTCAGCCGTCTGTAAAAATGTACCAATCAGCACTTTGTAAAATGGACCAATCAGCGCTCCGTAAAATGGACAACTCAGCAGGATGTGGGCGGGGCCAAATAAGGAAATAAAAGGTGGACACCCCAGCGAGCAGCGGCAACCTGCTCTGGGTCCCCTTCCAAGCTGTGGAAGCTTTGATCTTTCTCTCTTGGCAATCAATCTTGCTGCTGCTCACTCTGGGTCCGCACTACTTTTATGAGCTGTAACAGTCACCGGGAAGGTCTGCGGCTTCACTCCTGAAGCCAGTGAGACCATGAACCCACCCGGAGGAACGAGTAACTCCGACCGCGCCAGCTCTAAGAGCTGTAACACTCACCGCGAAGGTCTGCGGCTTCACTCCTGAAGTCAGCGAGACCACGAACCCCGCGGGAGGAATGAACAACTCCGGACGCGCCGGCTTTAAGGGATGTAACAGTGACTGCGAAGGTCCGCGGCTTCACTCCTGAAGTCAGCAAGACCACGAACCCACCAGAAGGAAGAAACTCTGGACACATCTGAACATCTGAAGGAACAAACTCCGGACACACCATCTTTAAGAGCTGTAACACTCACTGGGAGGGTCTGCGGCTTCATTCTGGAAGTCAGCGAGACCAAGAACCCACCGGAAGGAACCGGTTCCAGACATACTGGGATCGTGTGGATACGTGGGTTAACCTGACATGCACATCTTTAGGATGATACCTGGAGAAGACCCACGCAGATTGTGGGTTTATCCCCAGCTGAGGATAGATTTTTTTTCCCCATCAATATTGTAAAGAAAACTGAATGAATTAGTTATTCAAGAACCAGCTGTACCTCTTACGTAGGGTTGTCCCAAGGGCTATATGAGATCATGTTTGTAAAGTGCCCAATAAGCAGTGGCTACTATTATGACTAACTTGTGTATTCTGTGCAATAACTTTATAAGGTAAATTTTGCCACCGTTTTACAGACGAAGAGACTGAGGCAAATGGAGATCCCTTAGTTTACCGGAAGTCCTCTACCTTATGAAAGACAAGACTTGGATTCTAATTTAAGTCATTTTGATACATTCTACTCTCCCCACCACAGCGTAGTAAATGTAATGCACACTCAAAAATACTGGATTTCTGTATTTTTTTTTTTTTTTTTTTTTGAGATGGAGTTTCGCACTTGTTGCCCAGGCTGGAGTGCAATGGCGCGATCTTGGCTCACCATTATCTCCACCTCTTGGGTTCAAATGATTCTCCTGCCTCAGCCTCCTGAGTAGCTGGGGTTACAGGCATGAGCCACCACGCCCGGCTAATTTTGTATTTTTAGTAGAGACGGGGTTTCTCCATGTTGGTCAGGCTGGTCTCGAACTCCCGACCTCAGGTGATCCTCCCACCTAGGCCTCCCAGAGTGTTGCGATTATAGGTGTGAGCCACTGCGCCTGGCCTGGATTTCTCTATTTGTTTATGCGAAATCTTCTATTGGCATTACCATCTCTCAAAACATTTTCCTGGCATTTTAACTAAAGATTATTTCCATTGTGATGGGCACAAATGCAATTTCCCTTTCATTTTAAGAGACTGTGAGAAGTAACAAATCAGGTAAGTAAAATTATTAAAGAAGGAACTAGCACTTAAAAAATATAATTTATAAAACCAAGTTGCCTAAGAGAAGCGTCACCTTACAAGACTTTGTTACTTCATGGAATTAATAGTTTCAGGAACATTATAATACATAGTTTAATTTTCTTTGGTGTTTGTCGTGTTTTGGGGGTGGGGGTATTTTTTTATTATAGATTTTATGATAAATAACTTGGTTTTAATAGCACTTTTGAATTTCCTAGACACTAAAACAATAAAGACCATTTTATAAATTGAAAATTCACTTACTTTTGAATTTGCTAGACACTAAAACAATAAAGACCATTTTATAAATTGAAAATTCACTTGTGTGAACACTAAATGCTGGGATTTGATTTCTTTGTTTCTATAGAAACAAAAGAAAATTGAGATTAAAATAAGCTAAAATGGAATTACATTTTATGAAACAGTAAAGAAGCTTATTTTACTTGTTTCCATTGTAGTGTGGTGAAATAAAATTTTTATTTAAAACCCAAGCTGTCTGTGGGCCCTTCTGCCTTCTGATAAAAAGTTCCCTTGGAACAGGGAGTGGCAAGATTTCTATATTGAAAAAAAAAAAACAAAAAAAAATCCAATCTCTTTGCTGTTTCATTCCAATTTGAGAAATCGCTGGTGATGGTTTGGAGGGGATAGGGGAAGATGAAGAGGGTTTTCAATGTGAAAACTTAAGCCAGTGCTCTCTATATTGTTCAAATAGTGAGAGCAGGTTTCACAGAGGCAGTAATGTTAATGTCTTTGGGTCCGTAATACCAGCCCAGTAGGATAATAGGTCAAAGAACCGACATTCTCTGTGATAACCGGAAGGAAGGAGATCCAGACCATCCTGACTAACATGGCGAAACTCCGTCTCCACTAAAAATACAAAAATTAGCCTGGCATGGTGGCATGCACCTATAATCCCAGCTACTTGGGAGGCTGAGGCAGGAGAATCCTTTGAACCTGGGAGGCGGAGGTTGCAGTGAGTCGAGATCGTGCCATTGCACTCCAGCCTGGGCAACAAAACAGCGTTTCAAAAAAACAAAAAACAAACAAAACCCACTAGGCATGAAGACAGTTGCAAAGGTGAGGGCTGGAAAGAGGGTCTCATGAGCATTCCTGGATCCATTTGTTTCTGAGGTCCAATTGCTTCTGTAATTGGATAAGTATTATGAGAATGAAGAAAAATTCTTTCCAATCCATTCCCAATTTTGTCAATTCAGTTCAAGATAGGGTTGTTCTTATTTTGAGAGAATTGTCCTTCACTGTGCCACATGTAATCCTTTACCTGGAGTGGCATTCCCTCTCTAGACTTCTTTCTGGCTCCGTGTTCCTGTGCAAGGAGGGTGCAGCATGTGTTCTCGTGCTTGCATTTACATGGGCTCTGATTTTTTTCTTTTGTTGTACATATGTGGCATGGATAATTTGAATCTGATAGAGAATCTAATAATTTTACAATAAGATAATACTCAACTCGATCTATCTTTAATCTGAATCTTTGCTCAATAAGAACATATGGGAGTTGCAAAAAAAAAATGTAAAAAAAGATGGAAGACCTAAATCCACCTTGGAGCATAAACAGTGGTGTTACTTTAAGAAATGCACGTGTCAGCCCTCATAATGTCTGTAATAGTATAGAAAAGCACCCCCATGCCTCATTCTTTTAGACAATATGGTCCAGTGGGAAAAGTTTTGGCTCTAAAGAATACTATTCTCTAGCTTCATGATATGTTCACTCCACCGTTCTTGATCTCGATTGGAGGATCTGCATAATGGAATTCATAATTTTGTTCTATCAAACCTGCAAAACAGTACCAGCACCTATAGATAGCATGTTGTAGAAAATGGCAAGAATATGTATAAAAATGGAAATGGATCCTAACCATCTCACCTTACTTGCTCCTAGAGAAGTCCAACAGGTGAGTTGGAATAATTTATTTTTTCTTCCCCAGTCATGCAGGCCTAGTTACAATGGATGGACTTTTCTGTTTTGTCCAATAGTAAACAGTCTGAAATGTAACTTAAAATACAGTTTTCCTATAAATTATAAAAAGTTCTGAGAAAAACTCATTTATCTAATGGTCACTGGATATCCAACACTGTGCTGTTGAGAGCTTAATTAGCAAAAGGTGATCAAATCAGGAAGAGCTTCCTGAGGAAGTCGTGATCAAATCAGGAAGAAAAACCAAGCAGAAGTGAAACCACTTTTGACCAAAACGTGTCTAACTGTATATAAGATGTTGATCAGGATGTGTTTGGCAGCCAATAGAAATGTTAATTCAGCTGGTTTAAATGATTAGGACTTTTATTATCTAATATAATAAAGTTTGGAGGTAGGGCGGTAAGTATCTCTGAGTGTGGCTTCTTCAGCAGTTCAATGGCATAATCAAAAATCGAAGACTTTTTTTTCTGCTCTGCTATTCTCAAGGTGATGGTCTTGTTTTCCCAAGTTGCTACAGAGCTTCTGCAGCTCCAAGCATGACCACTATATTTGGCTGCTTAAAAGCATGACAAGGGCAGAAATCATAAAGGCTTTGCCCAGAGGGCCTTGATTGTCCTTGCCTTCTTGTCCTTTGGTGAGAACTTCATTGGTGGCGGCTCCAAAAATCAGTAGACTTTCTGTGATGAATTCACCATAAGAACTGTGGGACCCAGCCTCCCTTGAAGGATGTAAGTACCCAATATCTGAAGAAAATTGAGGTTTTTTGTTTGTTTGTTTGTTTTTTAAGACGGAGTCTTGCTCTGTCACCCAGGCTGGAGTGCAGTGGCGTGATCTCGGCTCACTGCAACCTCTGTCTCCCAAGTTCAAGTGATTCTCCAGTCTCAGCCTCCCTAGTAGCTGGGATTACAGGCATGTGCTACCACGCCCAGCTAATTTTTATTTTTAGTAGAGATGGGGGTTTCACCATGTTGGCCAGGCTGGTCTTGAACTCTTGATCTCAGGTGATCCACCCACCTCAGCCTCCCAAAGTGCTGGGATTACAGGCGTGAGCCACCATGCCCAGCCCCTCCTGGCTTTTGTAGAGTTGCATTTGATTCAGCTATAGGGTCTTCTATGATATTGTTTATACAAGTCAACTGCTTGGTTCCATTTTTCTTTTCTGTTCTCCATTTGGTTGGTTTTATAATCTACAAATTCACATCCGGAGTATATATATATTTTCATCTAGTAAATGGATAAACTTATTGTGAGATTTTATTAGACTTTTTTGAAACTTCCAAAAAGTTTAAATTGCATTTACTGCTTAAAGGAATAATTTGAGATATAACTCAAATCAGGAAGTACTCTATTTAAGAGAGATTCATATTAAATATTTTTGGTAATGCTTCATAAGGGAAATGTAAAATTCTACTTGATTTAAATAGTATTTGTTACCTTTCCATTTTCTCAGCTGCACTTTCTCAGTTTACACTCTAATCTTTTACCTGGACAATTCCAGTCGCTTCCTAACTGTGCAATGTACACATCCTGTTGCTGACCATGGGAACTCTCTAAAGCACAAATATGATGCTGTCTTCCTGTTTGAACTTTCAATCAAGGTTACTTGCAAAATCAGCTTCATAGTTCTTGGTCTAATGCTTGAGACCCTGGCTGACCTTGCAACTACCTTCCTTTACAGCTTCAAAAGTTGCTACCTCAAAAAAACCCTCCAAGTTTTGGAAAAGTACTTTAAGGATTAACCTATTGTAGGCATGAGGAGTTGTCTGTGGTTCCCCAAACATCCCATGTTCTTTCAAGTTTCTATGCATTTGCACATTCTGATACTACTGTCTGGATTATGATTTTCTACCTATCCTGCCTTATAGGAGAATTTATTTCTCAAAATGCAAATGTTCTCTCCTCAATGAAGACATGCTAAAACTCATCTTTAGCCCATTTCCAAGTAGCCAGCAGTTAATACTTTTGTAACATTGTGTATGTATTTCTAGTACAGGATCTAGATCTGTACATTGCATGTACATTTAATATACACTCTAACCCCCACATTAGATGAGATTTCATTGTCCGGGCCTAAGGCATGAGAAAGAGAACCGGTTAGCAGGCTCTCAATAGGAAATAGAAAGCTAAGCAGGGTAGTTCTTCGTTGTGACTTTTAAAGACACTGGTTAAGTAAATCTGATGAAGATAGACTTGGGTTCAAACCATGGATTGAGCATCATGCATTTCACTCACATTATCACATTTACAAAATGCCCATATCATATGATGGGTATTTCACTCATATATCTCAGAAAAATCTATTCTATGGTTTGTGGAGGTAATAACTGTTTTAGAAGCAGAATTTTAATGCAAAATTGATAAATTCTTGTATGCAAATGGTAATATTTAAAGAATTTCCAACATTCTCCACACATTACTGGGACTGGATAATTATCTGAAAGGCAGACTCTGGTTTTGAAGGTCTAGACAACAGCATAGTAGACTTTCTTTTTAGTGCTTACTTTGATTATCATTGGCTATCTAACATTAATGTAAATAAGAATTATAAAAAATGAGAAAACATGTTTGTTTTATTTTAGGGGTAACTGAAAGTATCTTTTGAAAGGGCAGTTTAAATATTCCCAACCCTTATATTATTAAAATACACTGTGGTGTCTTTCTCTTCATACTCTGAGCTCGTTGGTAGCAAACCCATTTATCTTTGTTGTCTTCCTAACCTATAGTATACGGGCTTGCGTTTATTATTCTTCTGATGTGAGTGTTTCTGGATCCCACAAAAACATAGGTTGAGGTAGTTTTGGGAGACAATTAAGCAAATGAAGCACACCTCTTCTGCTGGGCTGCAGTTGGATGATTCCAGCTCATGCATTTGGGGAGCCGGTGTAGTGACACAAATTTTAGAGCCAGAATGCAGGGTTTGAATTCCAGCTCCGTTACTTACCAGTATGTGCTACCGGGAAAGTCATGTAACCTCTTTTTGCCGTGATTTTGTCTACCATTAAGTAGGGATAATACCAATTACTATCTCTAAGAATCTTGAGAAGATTACATGTGTTAATACATGTAAGGTGCTTGGAACAATGTCTGACACATCATAAATATCATAGAAGTGTCAGCTCTCACTTTATTGGTTTCAAGTCTTCACAATCAGCCTCCTTTGTCCTAAGGTCATGCTACATTTTGTATAAATGTTTCTTATGGGACAAAATACTCCTGTCTGTTTAGGAGTGTGGGTGTGAGTGTTTAAAGACACTGATGACTTTTGCTCTATAATGGAAATTCTCTGCACCAAAAGAGCCAGAAGATTGCATTATACATTTATAAATTCACATCAAGTAAAAACAGAGAGGGATATGGATCCCAACGGACATATTATCAGAATTGGGCTCCAGGTGGAGAATTTATGTGACTTGATACAAGTTTAAATATAGAGTTGTTTTACTCCAAAGCTTCAGAGGAGAGGAAGGAATCGTTGTGGTCATTGCTAGTTATATTAATGGAAGGAGTCTTCCCCATTTCTAAAACTTAAGTGATGGTAACTATTGGCAGAATTTGTCATTCATCTCAACCAGGTTTCTAACTCTTACTCTTAAATTCCCTCTTTTAATATTTATTTTTAAAAGTTTTTATTATGTATAAAATCCATTTTTTAATAAGTTGAAAAGAATTGAAGTGGGAGGAAATCAGAGCTGTCATGGGAACTGGAGAAAATGGGTGTGGGGAGGGGAATCTGTAGAGCACAGGTGCCAGGTGTCCTGTGGATCTCAGCCACAGCCACACCCCCATCACCTCTCCTGTATTGTTTCTGACTAATGGAGCAACCCATTCACTTTTTTTTTAATCAAATGAGAAAAAGGATGCATGGAAATTCCACAGTCAGTGTCAATGAGGTCAGACGACAAGCAACTTTAAGTTTAATGAGAAACTTCTACATCAGAGGCTTTATTTAATTTGTTTTGTTATTTTGTCTTACTGTGGCTTCAGAATTTCACCCAAGAAATGTATGGAAGGTTGAACAATACCATGTTAAATCAGTAGATCTACATGATCTTTTCAGTGGAATAGAAGAAATATGATCAGGACTTGGTGGCCCTAAATTAACTTGTTTAAAAACAGGATTTTCGATTTGGTTATGAATTTTCTTACCTCCAGTGATGTGCTGGGAAATGTTTAAAAACTGGCACTTTGGAATAAAGCCCTGATTTATGCTGTTGGCTTATTTCCTTTTGATGATATTCCCACCATAGCCAATTTTGACCTACCAGTGTGATGATACCAAATGAAGAGTTAAAAGAGAGGTGCTCAGTGGTCTCTTGAGAGCCTGTTGAATCTGGCAACTATACAACACAACTCTGTTTACATCTCGGAAAAGATTTGAGACAGGCCAACAAAAGAGATTGTCCTGAGAACTGGCATATAGAAAAAGCTCTATGGCTTGCATAGGCAATGATGAGGCACAGCATTCAAACAGGGAAGCTGGATCAATCAACATTGCTTGGCTGCACAGCGTTAGATAGCCGAGCCAATATTCACTGTTGCACATGTTTTTTTTTGTTTTTTTTAAAACTAAATTAGTGAAGCATACAGACATTCCTGTAGACGTCCACCTGGATATGTCAAAGAAAATACCCAAAAACTGTGCTTCTTTTTTTTTTTTTTTTTTTTTTTGAGACATTCTCTCTCTGTTGCCTAGGCTGGAGTGCAGTGGCACAATCTTGGCTCACTGCAACCTCTGACTCCCGGTTCAAGCGATTCTCCTACTTCAGCCTCCCAAGTAGCTGGGATTACAGGTGCCCACCACCACGCCCTGCTAATATTTTGTATTTTTAGTAGAGACGAGGTTTCACCATGTTGGCCAGGCTGGTTTTGAACTCCTGATCTCTAGTGATCCACCCGCCTTGGCCTCCCAACGTTCTAAGATTACAGGCGTGAGCCACTGCGCCTGGCAAAAACTGTGCTTTCTTATGGTATATTTTTTTCCCTTTCTTCTAAAACATTTTTAGATTGTTATCTCATTTTATTTCATTTTACATCAGAAGGTTTTCACATAGGAGTCCGTATTCTTAGGTTTTGTATGCTTTGGAGGAATTCACTCTGTATTCATTCCCTGTGAGGTCCTATATGATGCCTGTTTTCCATGGGAGGAAGTGAAGTCAAGAAACAAGATATCCTCAAACTACTCTTAGGATCAGTGTCTGCATAGATCTGTCACACAGAAATGCAAGGAAACAATTTGTGCAAAGCATTAAAAAAAAGGGGGGGGACACTGAGAGTATAACAAGTGCTCTTGAGAGAGGACAGACGGAGAGGACGCGTGGGCAGGGATGGCTGCCCTGAGCAGCTGATGTTCGAGCTAAGATCTGAAAGGTGAGCTGGGGCCACAGACTTACTGAGTTGGGGGTGAAATGGGCCACCATCTGGGGCACAGGAGACAGCTCATGCCTAGCCGGAGGAACACAGTGCTTTCAAGCTGCTGAAGGAGTGCCAAGATGGAGCTCAGGGGAGCCTCCTATAGGATGAGATGGGATGGGGTGTGCGGGGGGCAAGACCTAGGGGATGAGATTTTGTGCTTGGGTCCTTGGATGGGAAATGGGGAGGCAGAAGAATGGATGGTGAGATGAAGTTTTATCACCAAGGAAGAAGGAAATATTCATGAGGTGTTTACATCAGGGATTTTTATTAAATATAGTGAGTGGTATTGATCTGGAGCCGAGAAAAGGAGACTTGTCCCATATCTGGGCAGCATGCAGAGTGACCAAACAGCCACATAATCATGACTAAAAGAGTGACATATCTCAAGGGTTTGACAAGTCTGGGAAGCCCTGGAGGGGAACCCCCAGAGAGGGAGGAGTCCTGCTTTTGAGGGGCGGGGTGTTTGCCATACGGTAAAGTGTCTCCTGCAAGTGACTTTTAGGCAGCTGGCTGTCATGCACAGTTGTGTAGTTTGCATACTTGGCAAAGGTACTCAACACGGGGCAGTGGGAGCTTCCATCCAGCCCTCTCTGAGCTCTTCAAATCTGCACCATGGCAAGGCACACAGAGATGGATTCTTTTTGACATGCTCACTGAGGCTTTAAGCCAGCGAGACCCTAGAGACCCTATTCAGGAATAACTTGGGGAGAGGGGCATTTGTTGAGGGGGGACTGGGTGGGAAGAGGTTATGAGGTTCTTTGCCAGCTAAGAAGAGGGTTTGATCCTGAAAAAACTAAAGTTAATTTATTTTATTTATGCCTAATGTTGGTTGGGCAGGAATTGCTTAATTATATACTGCATATGTGTATATATCCACCCAAGCATGCGTATGAGTATTGTGAGTGTACATATACATACATGCATATGTAATAGCGATGTAATGCTTCTTAAATATATTCATGTCATTCCTTTTCTCACTTTTCAGGTGCATGATTTCCCACTTACCTCCCACAACCACTACCACCCACATTGTCCACAGTATTCAGCTGTCTTGGGGAAGATCACAGTTATTTGAATGGGACTGCAAAAAGAGTGAAGGACACAGCTTTTAACATCAGGTAGAGAATTATGTTGAGTCTGTAGTAAGTCAGCTTTTGGAAAATACTTCTCTAAATTTCTATACATTCGGGTTAACTCATTAGAGGTCAGGCCTGGAAGATGAGATCATCTGTTTCTTCAAGAGGAGGACCTCTGCTTCTGTCAAAACAGCTGAGTCAACAGGGCATGGTGTCTCATGCCTGCAATCCCAGCACTTTGGGAGGCTGAGATGGGAGGATCACTTGAGCTCAGGAGTTTGAGACCAGCATGGGCAACATAGTGAGACTTTGTCTCTACCCCAGATTTTAGAAATTATCTGGGTTTAGTCGTGTGTACCTGTAGTCCCAGTTACCTGGAAGGCGAGGTGGGGGCAAGGCGGAAGATTGCCTGGGCCAAGGAAATTGAGGCTGCAGTGAGCCATGATCACACGTCTGCACTCCGGCCCGGGCGAGCATGAGACCTTGCTCCCCCAACAAAAAAAAAAAAGAAAAAAAGAAAAGAAAAGCTGACCCAGGAGACTCAAGAATGTGATAGCATCTCTACAAGTCAGAAAGACAAAAAGGAAACTCCACTTCAACTCAGGTAGAATGTGGGAGAGAGAAAGGAGACAGATGTGGCAGGATTAGGCTTGATGCCGAGTGACTGGAAGTCTAAGCAGTGGTTGAAACAGGATAGAATGTGTTTCTCTCCTTTCTGGTTGCCTGGGGAAGGCAGTTCAAGGCTGGGATGGCACTCTTCAGTGTAAGAGACTCAAGCTTCACCTTTTTTATTTTTTACTCTGCCATGATCCTTCTTCCTTATCATGGGGCAAGATGGCTGCTATAGCTCTGTCCACTTCATCTGCATCTCACCCAGTAAAGCAAAAAAAAAAAAAAAAAAAGTAAAGAAGGCTACACTTCCACATTTGATCACATTGCTAATATCCCTTAGCAGGGGTCAGTCATTTGACCACCCAGAGGCAAGGGAAGGTGGAGAATATAATTGTTATTCAGAGACGCCATGTGGAGAGCTAAAATTCTGGGGTCCTTATAGCTAGAGGAAAAAATGAGGGAACCAGTGAGGACAAATGAGGGAAGCATTACTGGGAGAAAAGAGTAGGGTGAACAGACGTGGAGGTGTGTTAGAAATGACCAGATAGATTTAGGGGAGTCAAGGACATGAGGCCTTGCCTATTCCCATGGAACAGTCTGGGAAACCACTGTGACAGGCCCTGCTGGCGCAGCAGCCACACGATGGCATCTGGGGTCTGGGCCTGTTGGATGTGCTTGAGGCTGCACTACTTCTGTGCTCAGCACAAGGTCTCAGCAGTTCCTACAGTCCTCCATGATGAGGTGTGTTGGGTTGAGGCCATGCACTAGCAGAGGGCCAGCATGAGAATCAAGATGCATTGGCAGCTGGGACCTCTGAGACTAGAAGCCTGACATGTCAGCAGGTGAGACAGGACCTCCTGCCTGTGCGGGCACCAGCCAGACCAGCCAACCCTCATTAGATACCAGATGTATCCAGAGTCCCCTGTGACTCTGATCCCTGCTCTTCCTGCTATCCCAAAGACACAGAGAGCTTCTTCATAGACAGGCACCATCTTGGGGAGGAGCAGGGAGTAACTCTTTTTTTCTCTTCCCATACATAGGGGGAGCTAAATGGGGGACGGAAGGTTCTTGAGAAGATTTAGATAAAGAAGCCAATTTTTTTTTCTTTTTTTTCTTTTTATTATTATTATTATTATTATACTTTAGGCTCTATGGTACATGTGTGCAACGTGCAGGTAAGTTACATATGTATACATGTGCCATGCTGGTGCGCTGCACCCACCAACTCGTCATCTAGCATTAGGTATATCTCCCAATGCTATCCCTCCCCCCTCCCCCCACCCCACAACAGTCCCCGAAGTGTGATGTTCCCCTTCCTGTGTCCATGTGTTCTCATTGTTCAATTCCCACCTATGAGTGAGAATATGCGGTGTTTGGTTTTTTGTTCTTGCGATAGTTTACTGAGAATGATGATTTCCAATTTCATCCATGTCCCTACAAAGGACATGAACTCATCATTTTTTATGGAAGAAGCCAATTTTTAAGTTAGGCATCTGAGTATAATGTGAGTGCATTTTGTATCCTATAAATGTACATAGAATTAAACTTGTAATGCTAAATCATTTACTTTTGAGTTCATCCTCATAAGAGTGCAAAATGAACAAAAATTAAAATTGAGATTGCAGATTTTGATTTAGGATAGACTTGTGGCATTTAGTGTTATATCGGACTAAAGATATCACTCCAAGATAATACTATTTACACAGAAGATCTCCTTAGCTACAGATGTTTTTTTTAAAAACTGAAACTAGTAAAGAGCAAGTTGATTTGTCAAGAGAATTGACTCCCACAAATCGGGTGTTTTCCAGTTACTCAGGCATGTAACATTCACACAGATGCTCTCAGATCCTTTCATGAAGTACTGGATTAAGAAAGTATGACATGAGACATCAAATATTTCAGTGACAAAACCATCCCTCTTGATCAACCAAAATATTCAAATGCGCTTCAGATATGTTGATTTCTGAAGTGACCTGAAGAACTTGTTTTCCCTTAACTCTAAGTTAAACCCAGACACCGTGACTCCAGACCGAGAGCAATTGTATGGGGATATTGTGTTGCTATTGCCTGCAATTTAGATAAAACAAAGGTGTACAAGGCATGCACCCACGTGTACACACACACACACACACACACCTGCCACCCCACCACACACATACTGTGAGGTACTATATCAATGCCTGCGTACTCCACAAATCTAGTCCAGCAACTTGCTTAAGCTTTTCATTGGAACGAAGTGATAGTCTTCTCTCCTAAAACACAGTATCTTAAAAAAAAAAAAAAAGTTGATTTAGCAAAAAGTAGTGCCCAACTTTTTCAGGGACCCATGGAATTCAGGCTGTCTAGCTGACACCTCTGCAGTACTTTAAATATTTAAAGCAATTGCCTCTGAAATATGGATTACCATGTAGGGAAATGTACAAGGGAAGATTGCTTTCTCCAGTTTTGTTTGCTCCTTTTGATGTAAAATGTTGTGGAAAAAAAAAGAGCCGTGACCCTTAATTAGATAAGGATTTATCTACGTTGCTTTTCTTTTTGTGCCTGACCCCACTAGTCGGGCTAGTTGATCTGCATTGCCTAGTGTTGACACGAATGAGCAGCGTGAACCTTATACAGTTGTAAACACCTCTAAAATGTGGCCTTCCTTACATGGTCAGCGATGAGGCCTTGACAGCATGACACCCGTCATCTGATAAGCTAGGGTCAGGGGTCACTCGAAGAGTCGCTTTTTCTTTGAATTTCTAAAAGCCAAAAACTTTTAATGTTTTTAATAAGTAAATTACCTAAACATGTACAGTCCTTTTGCACATATTAACTCATCAGAGGCCCAAGTGAGTCAAGGAGGGCTCCCTAAACAGTTAGGGGCTGTTCACCTGGTGTGTTGTAACTGCGAGACTACTTTTTGGTGAGAATCTGAGATGTATTTTGGAGAGCTTATGTTACATAGTGGTCACATGATCCTTAAGGAGCCAGAGGTCATGACTTTAAGTAAATGGCTGGATGTTTTTTCCAGTGGTGGCAATGTCTATACTCAAAGGCAGAAACTCATCAGTAGGACTTTGATGAAGGAAGAATATTTTTCTTAAAGCAAGATACATTTTAGTGATAGAATTAGCCTTTTAGTTTATTCTCCCATGTATATATATCTACACACACATACACATACATATATAATGTCTGTCTTATAGTGTCTTGGAGATTTAGGTGATCAGGTTTTCTTCGTGCCAGTGTTTGGAATTCAGTGAGATCACGTGGCTAGGCAAAAGAAGAGTAAATTATAACAAGAGCTTCCTTTATAGTCACCATGAAGATGACTTATTCACTGAGTCATAAAGTCATAAACCAAAATGTCTTGGTAAAGAAAAATTTTAATTGATACTGATACATGTTTATTCTCTTCCAGGTCTTATTCACTGAGGATGGGATAGGGGATAGTGTGTGTAACAAATATGTCAATCCTTTGGATAAGGTGCTGTGGGAACACAGAGGGACTCGTGTCCCTGGGAGGTAGGAGGTTTTCCTGTGTTGGCCTCCTGCCGTCTCTCCTTGTGCTTCAATCAGTGCATGAGAGTAGGTGGCAGAAGCACCAGCTTGGTCATTTCTAGGGCTTTTAAGACTATTTACAACCTTAAAATTTTGCGCTCAAAATAGGTCACTGAGAGCCTGTAATCCTGCAAGATTTCAGAGCTGTTCATTGAACTTTCCTTAGCAATTCTTTCATCAATCTGATCACGCTCTTAATTCCCAATTTGGTGTTGCAGGTAGTCAAAATACTAGTGAGGACTCTGTTAATGCAACTCAAAAGCCAGGTTCTCGTTCCAATCACAGATTCAAATCCTACAATTTGGAACTCATGGGCACTTCTAGATTGGGTCTTGCAGAGATTTTTTACAACAGAAAGAATGGAAAGGCAAAAGAAAACATTGAGTAATAACCAACCCAAGCAAGTCCAGCTTCCTTCTGCAGAAGGCAAGTAGTTCTAAATGAATTGAATATTTGGCAATTTTTTTTTCCATCCACACTGTTTGACTCCATTCTGGGCCAAAATGATTATGACTAAACACAGGCAAAAACAAAGTTTATTTTTAATCTGTCTAGCACTGAGGGTATTGGCTCATCATCCAGAGGAGATATGAATTCTTATCCTTTATCTAATCTTTAACACTCTGTCTCATACTGGGGAGTGGTGATGGCGCAATTTCCAGCACTGATTTCCTATTGAAATCGTGGTTTCCTTCATTGTTTATCACATTCTCTCCCATCTTACGCTCAACTCCAACCAACCCAGAGTTTTTCTTCAAAGCCACTCTACTTGACATACATATGAGCTTGACAATAAAATCCCTTGGATATACATTGTGGAGGACGGGTGCATTTTCCATATTTTACATCATATTTTTGTTTCTGGATCACCAAAATATGATGTGTTATAATTTAGAAATTCATTTCCACAAATAATTTAACCAACTATAGCTCTAGACTCATGAAACTTGGTTTTAGGCCAGACAAGTGGCTCATGATTGTAATCCCAGCACTTTGGGAGTCTGAGGCTGGCAGATCGCTTGAGCCCAGGAGTTGGAGATCAGCCTGGGTAACATGGTGAAATCTCATCTCTACAAAAAACATAAAAATTAGCAGGGCCTGTTGGCATATGCCTGTAGTCTCAGCTACTTGGGAGGCTAAAGTGGGAGGATCGCTTGAGCCTGGGAGGTCAAGACTGCAGCGAGCCAAGCTCACAGCACTGCACTTCAGTCTGGGTAACAAAGCGAGACCCTGTCTCAAAGGAAAAAATAAAAAAGGGAACTTGGGTATAATTGTAAGATGGAGCAACAAATCTGGGGTTTTACCTGGAGTCTCCTATACCATGTGACCTTTCAAAGTTGGCCTTGCACAAATCATACTGGAAAGGTATGTTTCAGAACTTTTTCCCTAGTCTTATTTATCAAATATATTTTCCCCACAGGAATATCTAGTACCATCGAAGTGGATAATTAACATTCAAGGTGCTAAGACCGTGTCTACATGATGAAAAGTGTTTTGGAAAAGAATAAATGAGTGCATTACTAATGAAAGATTTTTTTTCCTTTACAAAAAGTCACTGAATTATGCTATCCAGGCAGCCCACTGTCTGATTCATTGATAAATGGAGGAAAAGACGATCACATTAAGAACATCAGAACATCATTTGCAATTCTTAAAGTCGGTATTCAGAATCAACAAGCAGGGAATTTTCTCTTAAAATTAGAGGTAATAACCCACCCAACTGAGTGGCAGCAATGTGGTCAATTGAAGATAGAAAAACAAGACATATTCTCCACATTACAAGCCTTTAGTCCAAGGAAGTGTTTTTCAAATGATGTTGGCTGAGACCCCGAATAATAAATATATTTTACACTGCAACACAAATGCAAATGAGTGTTGAAACATCCATATATAATTGAAACAAAAGTTTCCTAAGTAATGCTTACTCTACTGTCTGCGATGCACACGTATTTTCTATCGTATTCTATTTCACTTTAAAAATAAATGCTAGTTGCAAACCTTAAAATTTATACCCTTAATGGGGGGCTGTGGTCCACAGTTTGAAAAAACAGTTATTTAGCAATTACAGTCGTCTATACTTCTGAAAAATGTAGCAGATGGACTAAGAAACTTCCACAAAGATATGTATTCATAAGCTGAGTGAACCAAAGACCTCTTTAAGGATATAGTGTGACATATGATAGGGGCTCAATATAAATTTGAAGAAATAATTAAAAGAACATAGTAGAAAAGGCCAGGTGTGGTGGCTCATGCTTGTAATCCCAGCATTTTGGAAGGCTGAGGAAGGTGGATCATCTGAGGTCAGGAGTTCAACAGCAGCCTGGCCAACCTGCTGAAACCCGATCTCCACTAAAAATATGAAAATTAGCCGGGTGTGGTGGCGCATGCCGGTAATCCCAGCTACTCGGGAAGCTGAGGCTGGGGAATCCTTGATCGTGGAAAGGCGGAGGTTGCAGTGAGCAGAGATTGTGCCACTGCATTCCAACCTGAATGACAGAGCGAGACGCCATTTCAAACAACAACAACAACATAGTAGAAAAGAAGAAAAGAAGAAGATACTGTGGAGAAGCCATAACAGCAAGTGAGCAGATAAGGCAGCTGAAATGAGCCTCAAGCAACTTAGAGGTGGCCTAGTTTTGGCAAAGATTTTAGGCTGTTTATAAAGCAAAACAACAACTGGTATGACTTTAAGTGCTAAATATTTTTGTAAAAAAAAAAAAAATAGTGAGGCCAGAATGGTGGCTCACACCTGTAATCCCAGCACTTTGGGAGGCCAAGGTGGGCGGATTATCTGAGGTCAGGAGTTCGAGACCAGTCTGGCCAACGTGGTGAAACCCCATCTCTACTAAAAATACAAAAATTAGCAGGGCGTGGTGGCCCATGCCTGTAATCCCAGCTACTCGGGAGGCTGAGGTAGGAGAATTGCTTGAGCCTGGGAGGCAGAGGTTGCAGTGAGCCGAGATCATGCCACTGCACTCCAGCCTGGCTGACAGAGCAAGACACTGTCTCAAAAAAAAAAAAAAAAAAAAAAAAAAACAAAAAACAGTGACCAGTTGAGGAAAGTTTAAAGCCTTTTGTGACAAATGGATATGACTTTGAATCCCAGATTTTCCAGTTACCAGCTTTGCCAATGTGGACACTTTTTCCACCACATCTTGTGTGGTCTTTAATATTGGGGTGATGATATCTAGCTAACCAGGTTATGATGAAAATTTATAATAATAACACATAGAAGGAACATTATAGGGCCTAATAGGTAGCAAACGCTCAAGAAATAAATCAAGAAATATCATTTTGTGTGTTAGATGTTGGTTGTTTTTTTGTTTTACCCAACTCTGGCTTTAGCTTTCTTTTATGCTGAATGAATCTGCCTTTCAAAATGTTGCATCAGACACTAACATACCTTCTCTGCCCAAATTGTTAGCTAGCAGATAATCAGGATGACTCCACCTTTGTACCTGACTGAGGAACTTAGTGAGCCCTGAAGAAATGATGATTAAAGAGACAACGAAGAGGCCAGGCGCAGTGGCTCATGCCTGTAATCCCAGCAGTTTGGGAGGCCGAGGCAGGCGGATCATGAGGTCAGGAGATCGAGACCATCCTGGCTAACATGGTAAAACTCTATCTCTACTAAAAATACAAAAAATTAGCTGGGTGTGGTGGCACGTGCCTGTAATCCCAGCTACTCGGGAGGCTAAGGCAGGAGAATCGCTTGAACCCAGGAGGTGGCAGTGAGCCGAAGTCGTGCCATCGCACTCCAGTCTGGGTGACGGAGGTGAGACTCTGTCTCAAAAAAAAAAAAAAGACAATGAAGACAGGAGACATTGGGCTGTGCTCTTCTAAATATGACAGGGAGCAAATAAGCCAACTCCAGGTCAGTATAAAATCCTAGGTGATCATTAAAATCACTTAAAATTAAATAAGCCAACTCCAGGTCAGCATAAAATCCTAGGCGATCATTAAAATCACTTAAAATTAAAATCCTAGGTGATCATTAAAATCACTTAAAAAAGACATGTTTTGGGAGCTATGTGTTCAGGGAAACAGAGGAGAAAACAACTGGGACTCTATGAGGTGCCAGGTTTGAAGCTGTATGGATGTGACTGATGTCAGGTTTTCATGAGCCCAGTGGGAAATTTAGAGGCAGTAAACTCTGGGCAACTGGGGCTGTTGGTGCTTGAGTAACGCTTGGGCATCAAGATCTCCAAACTGTGTGGCTGCACCTTTGGTCCTAGCTACTCAGGAGGCTGAGGTGGGAGGATAGCTGGAGCCTGGGGGATTGAGGCTGCAGTGAGCTGTGATGGTGCCACTGTACTCCAGCCTGGGTGACAGAGAGAGACTTGTCTCAAAAAAAAAAAAAAAAAAAATCTCCAAACTGGACCTTCTCTCACTAGCGGTTTGTCTCTTTCTCCTCTCCTTCTCTTCCTTCCTAATTATCTCCTTTTCTTTATTCACAACATATATATCCTCAACTATAAATAAGTGTGCTTACACGCTGCTATATTTTCTTTTTTTCCAGCTATATTGATATATAATTAACAAATAAAAATTAGATATTGTTAAGGTGTACAACGTAGTGCTTGATAGATATATACATTGTGAAATAATTACCACAACCAAGCAAGCTAGTTAACATATCTATCACCTCATGTAGTTACTTTTTTTTTTTTGGTGTGGTGAGAACACTGAAAATCAACTCTCTTAGCAAATTTCAAGTATTCAATGAAGTATGCTTGAATAACACTGTATGCAAATTCAAGTATAAATTCAAGTATACGGTGCTATTAGCTATAGTCATTCTGCTATATATTAGTTCTCCAGAACCTACTCATTGTGTAAGTTAACATTTGTACCCTTTGCCCAAGATCGCCCCACTTCCTCGTCCCACCGGCTGCTGGTAACAACCATTCTACTCTCTTTTTCTGTGAGTTTGACTTTTTTAGCTTTTGCATAGAAGTGACATCATGCAGTATTTATCTTTCTGTGTCTGGCTTGTTTCATTTAGCATAACGTCTTGCAGGTTCATTCATGTTGTTGCAAATGGCAGGATTTCCTTATTTTTAAAGGCTGAATATTCCATTGTGTGTGAAAATATATGATATCAACTGTATTTTCATATATGTGTCTAACTGGATGGCCTCTTAATATACTTTAAAGGATTAAAAATTGTCATTAGAGAATTCGAAATAAGATGGTTTTAGATTCATATCATACAATACATGTAATGTGCATGCAAATTCAAGTATAAATTCAAGTATACAGTGCTATTAGCTGTAGTCATTCTGCTATATATTAGTTCTCCAGAACCTGCTTATCATATAAGTTAACATTTGTACCCTTTGCCCAAGACCGCCCCACTTCCTCCTCCCACCGGCTGCTGGTAACAACCATTCTTGAATTTTAAGTCCTGCTCAATAGCGTTGAGGGCATTAATGCAGCCAAGAATTTTGTTTTTTTTATTTAACTTAGTGAGAAAATATAACTTAATATATAGAAGTTCACTTAGATTGATATAGAAGTATTTAACACCACATTAATAGATTTCTACATATTTGCAATGACTAATAACTAAAAATGTAAAAAATAAGGAAGTTACATTATAGGCTTCCAAAAAATATGCCCTTTCACATATGGGATTTCAAGAAAAAAATATAAGCACAAAAGTATGTATTATAATGCTTGGAATACTCAATCAAAATTTCACACAATATAAACAAGACAAATTGGTACAATTAATGATAGACGACTGGATGTTTCTGTTGTAAATTTTTGGTACACACTAAGTGTTTCTCAATTTTTGGTACATATTAAATTTCTTCAGGGTGTTTGTTAGTAACATGGATTTTGGAAACCACCCTGAGAGAGATTCTTACCCAGAAGGTTTGAGGTGGAGCCCAGGTATTATTTGCAAGCATTGCAGTCCATTCTTTTTTTTTTTTTTTTTTGAGACGTCATTTCCCTCTGTTGCCCAGGCTGGAGGTGCAGTGGTGCAATCTCCGCTCACTGCACCCTCCACCTCCCGGGTTTAAGTGATTCTCCTGCCTCAGCCTCCCAAGTAGCTGGGACTACAAGTGCGTACCAGCTAATTTTTTGTATTTTTAAGTAGAGATGGGGTTTCACCATGTTGGCCCGGCTGGTCTTGAACTCCTGACCTGAAGTGATTCACTCCTCTCGGCCTCCCAAAATGCTGGGATTACAGGTGTGAACTTCTAAGTCTAGGATAATTCAGATGATTTTTTTTTTTTTTTTGCTTTCCCATATTTTAGATGTAACCAAAGTGGTGCACTCAATATTTACTCTAAGTACAAAGAAGAACGAAGAGGTAGAAATGTGAGGCAGCTTTTCAACCTGTTTTTGTCACTTTGTTTTCCATCTTTGTTGTATGCCTTAAACAAATACACCAATTGTCTTAATTGAGCCTTCCGGAGCATATCCCCATTCCACGTGTGCCCATGAATCTGTGGCCACATGCGCACATAAATGGTTTGGAGTTCCATTTCTTAGAAAAAATGAAGATTGACCCCGATTCTTTAAGTGCTGGGAGTATTACCATAATAAATGGTATCACTACATGATAAGAGCAAATGTGTGACTGCAGTCAACATATTTTCTACATGACTAATGAGAGACTAGCAGCTTGGATACATAGCAGTGTCTAGAGTCAGTGGCTAAGCCGTGCTAGGACTCTATGAAGTGGGGAAATATTTCTGACCAACCCCAGGGAGATGTTTGCAATGTGGAGTGCAAGCTGCCCTACCGTGGTTTAGCACTGCAAACACTCTCCCTTATATATGCAATTTGCATATTCCTTTATATACTAAAAGGCCACCTGAACATAGGTGGTCAAAAGACCTTCTTTTTTCTACCTTCCTTCTTCTTCTGTTCTTTCCAATGGATCTTTGATTCTGAGAAGTCTGCCCCATAGAAAGGAGGAGGCTTAACTCTAGGAATGCTTCCTGTTCTTCTCTTTCGTCTTTCTTCTCACTCCCAGCCCCGAAGGCATCACAGAAGCATCAGTGATGCTTTTTTTTCTCCTCCACTCCAGTCTGCTTTACAGAACCCCATGTCCTCGGATAAAATGCCACCAAAAAGTCTGAAGGTACTTTGCAATGGAAATGGATTATTGAAGACACAAAGACCTGCAGTAAATTTTACGGTTTATATTTCTGTGATGTTGTTGTTCTTAAAATTGACAAGAAAAAATCAGGAAATTTACATAATTCCTGTGAGTTTCTAGGACAAATGAGTTTATGACTATAAAATACCTCGTAATCTAATCTACAGAACTGTAGGTAAATATAATTGGGCACTATTATTGTTGTTGTCATCGTCTTTCTTGTGAAGAGTGATAATCCTAAGAAAATCAAAAGTTAGCTGTGTGCCAAGTTCAAGTTGAGAGAGCAAGAGAAAGACAGCTGGGCGGCTGCAGGTCACTTTATGGTGGGCCCCAGGAAGCTGAGGCATCCGGTCACCCAGCTGCTGAGCGGCTGAGTTAGGAATCAGACTCTTAGCTTTTGTTCCAGAATCAAGACATGCCCCTTGAGGCTCAGCCGTAAGAGCTTCGCTTTGACCCTCCTAGCCCTGCTCTTTGCCTGGATGGTTCACCTTTGTAGACACTGTTCCATCCAACCTCTTCCCATTGTTCCTTCCTTAGCCCCTGCCCTGCCCTGATTGGTGAAGTTGCTGCCAGGGACCAGGAGGCCACTCTCCTAAGTGTTTATTATAAACAGGGGGAGAAAAGTGGGGAAGGAAAAGTGCCAGAGGAGAATCTCATATCTAGCTGCCCAAGCCAATCCACTGAACACCTATTACATATGCTGGCTAAGCTTCCATTGGTCTTTCCCATTAGAACAATGATAGTCTCCAAGTATGTATGGGTTACAGGTTTTGGAACACAGTGACAGTGGATAATGGTTTTTATGGGAAAATGCATTCTGAGATGGAAATCACCAACTTAGTAACAAACATTTAGGACTTAATGTGGTCCACAAATTGAGGACTACCTTTCATTTATGCAGCAGTTACAATTCCATAGCCAGAAGTGCTGACATTCCATTAAAGAAGAGCAAGAAGCAATGGGGAAAACACCCTGAAAACTACAATAATCTTTAATGCTGAGAGAGGAGCAGCAAACATTATAAGAACAACATACAACAAACTTTGCCAAATAATGGGGAGTTCCTCACACATGAAGCTTGCTTGCTGAGAAACAACAGATCCACTTAAAGACTGCTCTTAGGGATATTTTCTTTGGCTTTGTCAAAAATTTTGGACTTTTCTGCAACCATGTCCCAATAAATGTACCTCATTAAAAATATAAAACTAGCTGGGCACAGTGGCTCATGCCTGTAATCCCAGCACTTTGGGATGCTGAGGTGAGAGGATCCCATGAGCCCAGGAGTTTAAGACCAGCCTGGGCAACATACAGAAACCCAGTCTCTACCAGAAAAACAAAACAAAACAAAACAAAAAAACAGCGAGGCATGTTGGCACATGGCAAATGCCTATGGTTCCAGCTACTCAGGAGGAAAAAAATTAGTATTTTTTGAACTATGTATTCAAATGATATGTATTGCTTTATTATTGTTATATGGTGACACATAATCAGTGAAGAAATAATTAAAACAATAAAATGATTAAAAAGAAAATATAGGCCAGGTGCAGTGGCTCATGTGTGCAATCCAAGCACATTGGAAAGCCGAGACGGGAAGCTCAGTTGAGCATCAGAGTTTGAGACCAGCCTGGGCAACAAAGTGAGACCCTGTCTCAAAAAGAAAAAAAAAGAAGAAAAAGAAAGAAAAATAAAAATTAGCCAGGCACGGTATGGTGGCACACACTTGTAGACTCATAGTTCTCCCAACTACTGGGAAGGCTGAGGTGGGAGGATGGCTTGAGCCCGGGTGTTTGAGGATACAGTGAGCTATGGTCGTGTTACTGCACTCCCGCCTGGGTGACAGAGTGAGACTCACTCTCCAAGAGGAAAGAAAAAAAAAGACAAGAGAAGAAAAGGAAATATGACCTAAATAAATTTAATGACCTCTTTTAACCTATTAGAAATCATGTATAAACACACCACAGATATATTTTAATGAAATATTGAGTCATATTGAAATATGGTAGTATAGTCTGCTTTTTAACTTAAATATAGTACAGATCTCTTTCCATGTCGTCTATGGTATAACAATTAAGGTGAATATATTTAGTATTTCATTTTATGGCTGACTATATTTTATTTCACTAATCCACATTTGACAATCAGATTATTGTAATATTTTCACAACTTTATATTCTCATAATTCAATTGTTGTACTAAGGCATATTTATCTCTTTTGTATGTGAAATTTATCAGATACTTAAATTGTTTTAAGCAAGCTTTATGAGATTACTTTTCTAGGTCTACTGGTTGTCTGGTTTCTAAGATCACGTTGCCTATATTTCTACACAAATCAGATAATGTCATTTCAGAACACCTGATTATTTCAGTCAATTGAAAGAAGCAACTGGTCAACCCAGCGCATAATATTATCTTTTTTTTCCCTCATAAGTAAGAAGACACATAAAATTCTTAGGATAGTTTACAATCTCATACTAGTTTATATGAGACAGAAAGTGCCAACTGACAGAAGACCCAAGTTGACAGCAAGCTTTCATTTCTCAGATGCCTTATGAAACGAATCCCTTATGTTAATTTTCTCAGTTAAGTCCTACAGTTCTCCGTCAATTTCTCAATGAAATCCAGAGGACTAAGTTAACTGACTCTTCAGCTATCCCCGGTAATGAATCATTAGCTACAATGTTAATAGAGACAGAAGGAAATATGATATTGTCTATAGTACATGAGAAATAAAAATTTGGTGAATGGCATTGAAAACACAATTGTATTTCAGGACCTATTCTATTTTATAGAATCCTTCTTCAGCAACAGCAAACTAAGGGAACTGCATATTAGAACTACTGGTCACTATTAATTTAGCTAAATTAGCATCCAACTGTGCTAAAATGTTCACTCTTCAGCCATCTGGGCCATCATTTTCAAGATAGATTGATATGATAAAGAAATGGTGAATGGGGATTAGGAAAGGTGAAGTGAAAAAGTTATTATAATCCAAGATTGTGAATAAATGTTTATAGATGATGAGAAGGACAGTTTGACATAGACCTCATCTGATTAGATGTGAATCTATACATAGCACAGATCTGTTTATATTCACATGAAGGAAGAAAAAAAAGCTGGCATAGCACCAGCTGTTTAATTTGTAGCCATCATTATATTCACATTAACACCTGTTGAATCAGAGATACTGGCACCTGTTGATTTTGCCTGTGCATCTATTTAGTGCTGTGTTCTTAAATGTGAATACTGTAGGGTAAGAGCCATATTAACGGATCACGATATATATAAAATAATGAAAAGTTATCCCTCTAGAGATTTCCAAGAAATAAATAAATGAAACAACTTGAGGACCTCTGTGTTCTTAAATGTGAACACAATAGGGTGAGAGGCATATTAACGGATCATGATATATATAAAATAATGAAAATTTGTCCCTCTAGAGGGTTCTAATAAATAATGAAACAACATGAGGACCTCAGAACAACATTAGGTTGAATGTTTTGGGAAGTTCTTATCAAACCAAGCAGCAGTGCCTGAGCACATTCTGACTTCTCGACCCTGGGGTCTGTGTCCAGCACGATGGATGCTGAGCAGTACTTCTGGGTGTGATTTCTTGGCCTTGAAGGCTATTGTAAAGAGAAAGTATTTCATTTAAAAAGGTCTGTATGGTGTTTTTGTATTTAAAGTGCAAAAATTTTAGATAACTTAGTTTGATTTTTGGCTTTGATAGGGGTTTGTGGGGGCTGTTCATTATTAAAATCTGTACTTAAGAATTTAGGACATTCTATTTATTATGTGTTTCCAAAGCTAACAAGTTTATTATTCGAGATGATTACTCACAATACTTACAAAACAATAAAAATGAGAATACCATCAAATATAGGTTACTTTTGAATAAAGAACTTGGAAGTAATGACGTTTCTATTTAAAAAATCATTTCCTGCACTTTCTGTTTCCTCATTAAAAATATTAATACGAAACTTCAGATGAAAATGCTTTGGACTATCTCTGACTTAAGAAGAGGTGCAAAGAAAGAAATTTTAGTTTTCAAATAGTTACTTCTTTCCCCTCTCAGTCAGGCACTATCAGAATGTTTGGTACCACATTAATTCTAGCAGACAGAAAACATAATGGCCATATAATCTTTTGACAATCAAAAGTATTTTATCTGAGGTGGTGTGTAAAATACTTCTAAGTAATTATGAAAGATTTCCTAGTAATAAGACAAGAAATGAAACCTGTTTCATCCATCTTGAGATAATCGGCTTCACACTAAGAGATTTTCTCCTTGCCTCTTCTTCCCTGTTTGCTTCCGATGCATCCCAGCAGCTTCAGCAAGCTTTGCAGCATTGGTGTAGCAGACACTTATGAAAACACAGGTTGCTGGGTCCAGTCCCAGAATCTGAATCGGCAGGTTTGGGGTGGCCTGAGAATCTGCATTTCTAACTAGTGCTCAGGTGATACTGATGCTGCCAGTCCTGGGACCACATTTTGAGAACCACTGCTGTAGGGTCAGTTATATATATTTTTATTAAATGCTTCATTTCACTGAAAGCTATATGTAACAACCTCATAGTTTTAAAATTAAGTTGATAGACCAGAAAGAAGAAATGGTGGTTGCTGACTTTGGTACCCATTTTACTAGTGAAGTTGCAAATCTCCAATCTATGTCACTCCTGATAAGTGATTTTATACAAATTGGGCCATTCCCTTGAGTTCCTCACTTGGAAAAATGTCATGTGTGACAACAGAGCTTCAAAAACCATCAGGGGGAGGGGGTCCTGTTTAAGAAATTACAGGACAGATACATAATAAGTACCTAATGATTTGCTGAATGAGTACATAAAAGAATCAATTATATCTTTTCAAGTTTATATATTATAGTTACTTACCATTTTCAACACCGAGTTCATTTTGAGAAGAAAATTGGGAAGAAAATGATTTTATGCATGTAATTCTCTCCCTTACCTATCATGTTATATCTTATTCTTATCTAAGATCTCCGTGGGTCTTTTTATCCTTAAGAAGCTTTGGAGGCAAGGAAGAGCAGAAATCACTCTCCCCATTGGATGGATGAAGAAAGGAGCCTCAGAGAAGAGATTCAGAAGTTCGCCTAAGGCCACTAACTAATAAATGATGACATGAGAGTAAACCAAAGCCTTGCAGTGCCAGGGTTGGTGTGGTCTTCCCTGATGGGGGCCTTGACCTGTGAGGCCAAGGACAACACAGGAACAGCTGTCTCCTTGCCGTGGACCTGGCCCAGTAACTAGAAGGACTCAACTGTCAGGGCTGCAAGAACTTCCCAAGGACCCAGCTCTCTGCTGGAGCTGCAATCAAGAAATTGAAACACCTGTGGAGCCCCACCTTGCTGAAGAACCAGCACACCTGTCGACCACTGTCTTTCCACCTGCAGATCCAGGAAGAAAACCAAAGCAAGGAGTAGGGAGAGGCTGTCCTACGAGAGGCTGTTCTAGGACTGTGCTGCTCCCCTGGGTGTGCAGCCCCTGTGTCTTCCTTCCTCCTTGTGTTACCACTTTCCCTGCGCATGAACTGGAGGCTCTCTCCTCCCTCTCCCTCTCTGCATCTTAAAGCTGAGCCCATTAACATAAAGCCTGGACAACTTGGTCTGCAGTGAAGTCTTGAAGACAGAGTCTGGCCTCCTCATTAGAATCCACATGTTATTAGCCTTACCCACTGGTGCTGGCCCTGGCACAGAGAAGGCAACCGAATACATACTTGTAGAATGAATGAGTATTGTCTGGAAGACACACCAAGTCAAGGGTGTCTTGGTGTTCAAAAACTATTTTGTGCACCTACCATTTAGTGGGTACTATCCTATTTATTTAGGACGTGCTGGTGAAACAAACGGATTCATTCCCTGCCCTTGATATATTTTAGCAGGGGATACAGACAAGTAGTTGCCACGCATGTGATGGTATGAGATCCAACAGATGAAAAGCTCTTACCACCTCCAGGCTCTGTCTCGCACAGAAGCACAGCCTATGCTACAGTCTTCATATCCAGCTGACTTTGCAATCTGGACTTTCCAACGTCTAGTGTGAGCTAAGATTTGGCTGCCTTTCCCCACTTCCTGCCCCATGTAGCAGGCCTCTTTTGGCCCTGGGTATGGAGTATTCCTACCTCTTGGCATAATTCCAGTCCTATGTAGTGACACCTGCATTGGTGAGTGGCTGTAGCAACTGTCTAGGCCTGTCTAGAAATGAAAGCTATAACTCTAACCTTTGAAAGTCAGGGAAGCAACAGCAGCCCTTCCCTTTCAGGCACCTACCAGCCATCCTGCTGAAGATAACCTGGATTTGCATCTTCTGGATGGGATAGAAGCTGTGACTGATACTGAGCCATCTAGGGCAGCAGTCCCCAACCTTTTTGACACCAGGAACCGGTTTCGTGGAAGACAATTTTTCCATGGACTTGGGGTGACAGGGATGGTTTCAGGATGATTCAAGCACATTACATTTATTGTGTACTTTATTCTATTATTGTTACATTGTAATATATAATGAAATACTTATTCAACTCACCATAATGTAGAATCAGTGAATCAGTAGGAGCCCTGAGCTTGTTCTCCTGCAACCAGATGGTCCCATCTGGGGGTGATGGGAGACACTGACAGATCATCAGGCATTAGATTCTCATGAGGCGTGCACAACCTAGATCTCTCACATGCACAGTTCTCAATAGAGTTTGTGCTCCTATGAGAATCTAATGCTGCTGCTGATGTGGCAGGAGGTGGAACTCAGGTGGTAATGTGAGCAATGGGGAGTAGCTGTAAATACAGATGAAGCTTCGCTCACTCACTTACCACTTGCCTCCTGCTGTGAAGCCCAGTTTGTAACAGGCCACAGCCATGGACTAACTAAAATTGTCCCTAAGTGAAGGTGAGGATTTCAAAGGCCAATACAATGTGTTGAATGCAGAAGCACTGCAGGGTCTGGATGCTCAAATAATTGTTCTTTTTCTCAATTTTGGAAAGAAAGTTGTCAATCTAAAAAGAGCGGTGTTGAAGAACCTGCTAATTAGATTAGCCATGCTTGGCTAAAGGGGAATGTTATAGTACTTTTTTTTTTTTTTCTTGAGTAAAATCACACTCTGGAAATGGCTGAGTTGCAGAAACATCGGGGGCACTTTATGGGGTTAATAAGAAGTTTGGCCCTTGATGCAAGGTTAATTTATATGGGATGAAACCATAGCTAGTTCAACTTCCTATCATGCTCTCCAGAAAAACCCATGGCCTGGAATCCTCCAGGCAAAGCTCATTTACATTTTTTATCTCCCTATAGTCAATTCTGAAATTCCAGTGGTCATGTTCAGACATAACTTACTAGAAGAGTCATTTCATTCAGAAACGTCTTAATTTTAAATGACATCTTGAGTCTCCAAATCTGTGCTATGGAGACTTCTTTATTTTGACGTGCTCATTCTGGTTGAGTACATTTAGTGTTTAAGAAAGCAATTCAAAAGTTAAAAACTATGTTTTTTTTTTTTTTTCATTGAGTCCCTCTGTCTGGACAAGGAGAACTCCTTCTGATACCCTTTCTGGTGCTGCAGACTTTCAATTTCTACTTATAGTGTTTGTGGATGGCAATGGAAAATGTATTTCCTGCTGAGCCTGAATTGGAAATAAAATTTTTGAGAACTTTGGGAAAAACTGGCAAAGATTCCACCAAGGTGCACATCCAAGGGGGCTCAAAGAGTTGCAAATATCCCCTTGGGATGGGGGTGAGTTGCATGGAAGGAGGAGCTCCACTTGGGGAGCTGATGGACCTGTGTTTAGAGTCCCACTCCACCACTAATTCATTGTGTGATTAGCCCCTCCACAAAACAGGTGGGATTATATGGTGTTCCTGCTTGTTGAGTGAAGATTAGAGTCTGTGAAGGGCTTAGCACAGAGCCTGGCCCATGGCAAAGACTGGATACATGGAAGTGCTTATTGTTACCATTCTCTGTAGGCAAACTCCAGGATAGATTTGACCTGATTCACCTGGGGTTATTCTAATTTCTGTGTTGAGGAACGAGGTGCCCTGTAGAACTCATGGTTGAAGTAAGTGCTTACACTATACTGACCGGTTCACCGTGCTAGGTCACTGGGTGAAATGCACTTGAAAAGTCAAGTGCTCCCTAGAATAGTTGGGGGAGGTTTGGGGAGGAACTAACTAGAAAGCGAGATCTCACAAGTAACAAAATACCCCAGAGAAGTAAAGGCTAGATCTAAAATCAAAGATACATTCTTTCATTCAGTAAATATTTAATTACTTAACATGTGGTGGACCCTGTGGGGGATATGTAGATAGTAGATGCAAAAGCTACTGTCTTTACTAACACTATTCTTTCCTTATCTGCAACTGAGCTCAGTTAATTTAGAATCTTCCATTTCTTTTCAGTAGCTAGAACGTGGGTATGATGGTCAATTTTTGAAACCCATTTAATGTTGTCCTAGAGCTAACTCAGCTATGTCTGCTTTATTCGGGCATGTCCAATTCACTTTCTGTGTGCAGGGGATGTCTTGGGCACATTGTCCAGATGCATGGGACTGGACACCATAGAAGTCTTGCTTCACCTAATCTTTGAGTGAAAGTGTCGGTCCTTATTGCATGTATCGCAGAAGTGTCTCTGGGGTAAAGAATTCTCCTTCCAGCACTGTTAATGCACAGTTAAGACACTGACCCTGAGGTCTGGCTGTGAGCTTATTCAATCCCCAACTTGGAAAGTCAAAGCATATTCTTGAACTTGGTATGTAGGAAATATTTGTTGTTACTAATATGGAGAACACTATAATGGATTTGAGACGTCTATGAGATATTTAGGTGTGCATGCCTGACAGCCTTCTAAAATGTGGGCCTTTAGCTCTAGAGAAAAGCTAGAGATGAGAGATGAACAGGTGGGAAGTCATCTGTTCAGTGGTAGTATCTAAAGCCACGAGACTAGGAGAGGTCACCAGTGGAGTGTCAGGTGGCTAGCGGATGGGGTGATTGCCGGCCAGGCTCCGCAGTAGAGACTTAGCTCCCATCCATAGGGTCATCCCTCCCCTGAATCTGCAATTCTATCTCTTGTCAAGGAGGAATGGGAGCGATTTTCTGTGTACTGCCTTTTTGCCTCCTCTTATTCTTGGTGAAGTAGTTTGCTGGAGTTCCAGTAATTAATTCCCATTTTTGTCTATTCGTGTCTGACATTCTTCTCCATATGGAGTGGCAGGTGACTGGGGAAGTGCTCAGTAGTGCCCTGGGAACTTGAGTGACCACGCAACACAGTATCTTTGGTGCCGGAGAGCACATACTAGTCTAGTATCTAAATGAGACTTTGGAGTCAGATATAGATGAACAGTTCAGCTTCAATATCCAAGTCTATACAAGACAAGATGGTGGAAGAAGAGCAAAGTGCAAACCCAAGGGGGCCCAGAACTGTGGAACGTGTAGTTGAGAGGTTGAGCTCAGGGGAGAAGTGAGCTCTGTTGAGATGGTTCTTCATGTACATTCTTTGTCTGATTGCTTGGAATCACCCTGAGACAGACGTTCTTGCTGAAGTTCTAGCCTGATTCTCAACCCAATCCCCTACTTCTTTGACTTCCCCACCATATCTCAGTTTCCTCCAGAGATTATGATTGTAAAACTCTGGCCCCCATGGCGATTTTCTGCCCCTTACTTTCCAGACCTTCCTGGAAATTACTGCCTGCCAGTTTAGGCTTTGACCTTGGTCTGTGCTCCCCGCTCATGGACCCTGCTTAATTCATCTGTTGCATTTCCATTGTCATGGCCTTACCCAGGCCTAGTCTCTGTCTCTGGGACATCCTCTGGAATGGCACTCCTGGCACTGTGAGTATATCGCATCTTCTGGTGCTTGCTGTATGAATTTAAACTCCATCTTCCACTTCGTGTTTGGAGGTCCCTGTCAGCCAAGGGCCCTTATCTTTGTTGAGAACTGCTGTGTGTGTGCTCACTGTCTCAAATGCCTGCAAAGTAGAATTGTAGTTCTTATTTTGTAGGCTACAAAAGAAGGCTCAGAGAGGTTCAGGAGCTTGCGCAAAGCTACAGAACAGGAAGTGGTGGGTGCTAGGATTAACTGTCAGATTGGTTTGGTTCCAAAGCCCATTCTCTTTCCATAACTATGGGTGGCTTTCAAGGAGGTATGAAGAAGTACGAAAGGTAAGGAAGACAGTGGCCAGGAGGAGTAGACCAGGAGTCTAAGATCTTTACAGTGACACAGTTTGTGAGTAACTAATTTCAGGGAGGTGGGCTTGTTAATAAACAGAGTGGAGAAAATGGTCACAAGTACAGAAGGGAGTCAAGGGACTCCCTTCTGTCAGCATGAAGCTTATCATAATTAACAAACTCTGCTCTTCCAGATTTAAAATCAAGATGAAATTAATGTTTCCCTTAGAAATGGGTGCTGTGGTCCAGGTGCGGTGGCTCATGCCTGTAATCCCAGCACTTTGGGAGGCTGAGGCAGGCGGATCACAAGGTCAGGAGTTCAAGACCATACTGGCCAACATGGTGAAACCCCATCTCTACTAAAAGTACAAAAATTAGCTTGGTGTGGTGATGCATGCCTATAATCCCAGCTACTCGGGAGGATGAGGGATGAGAATCACTTGAACCCAGGAGGTGGAGGTTGCAGTGAGCTGAGACTGTGCCACTGCACTTCAGCCTGGTGAGAGAACAAGACTCTGTCAAAAAAAAAAAAAAAAAAGAAAGAAAGAAAGAAAAAAAAAGGAAAAAAAAAAAAGAGAAATGGATGCTGTGCTGGAATGAGGAATATTGAATTCACTTGGCTTTGGGATACAATCTTGTTACTTCCGGGTCCTGGAGGCACACATGCTATGTATATTTGTAACAGATTCACACACATGATTGGGCCAGTAATCTTGACCACAACCTCCAGGCAGTATGAACTTAACATCTGTGAGAAAAGCACAAGTGTTGCTTCTCTGGTTAGCTGTGACTAGTAATGGCTCCACTTTGCTAGAAGTTCCTGATGTAATACATCTTAATCCAAAATACGGCTCCCCCCTACCCCCAGTATATGGAGAATAGCTAACATTCTTCCTTTTCCTCTTAGAAGGTGGATTAGTACCACCTGTCTCAGCTAACGTTCATGGGATTCAGCAGGAAAAACAGTATTATGAGGGGAAAGCTCCTTTGAATGCAGTATTTTAGGATTATTTCTTTGGTTGCTAAACTGCTACCTTTGTATTCAAAGGTGATGAGACATTTTCTGGCTGAGAGACAGAGATATCCTAGAAAGGTGTCAAGTTAAAAGAGGGCCGATGAAAAGATTTGAGCCACACCCATAGGAGGAGGGTAAGCGATCGATTGCAGGCATTGCTTACATTTTCTTCCCACTGCTACAGTTGAGGGAAGGATTGTGGTCATCACCTTGCTGCCCCATCCCACCCCTTCTTCTGTGGAGGGTATTACCATGGGCCATTATTCCAACTGGATCGTTGCCATCCACCCAGGCTGCTCAATGATTTTCTCTGTATAGGGAAAATGTGGACGTTACAGTGCCTCAAGGTTCAAAGAGCTGTCTCCTTTGAACTAGGAGTCTCCTTTGAGCTGGAGTCCTGCAACTTGCTCTTGGCTTTGGCATTCAACAGGGATGGTATCATGGGCTGGGCATTTAACCTTTTGCTGTCTGCATTTCCCACCTTTTTAAAAATAGAGGTAATTTAATTCTCTTGCAGGAGAGTTGGGAAGATTAATGAGTCAATGTTTGGTGAAGTGCTTTGAGATTCTCAGATGAAAGGTGCTACATAATAATTACAATAACACTTTGTTCTTACATAGTGCCTTTCTTCTAGGGAGCTCAAACTGCTTTATAAAATTATTTCATTAATCCTCGCAGCATCCCTCTATGGCAGGTAGTAATTATATCCCCCCCATTCTCATATCAGCAATCTGGGGCACAGAGAGGCAAACTGACCTGGCCAAGGTTACACAGTAGGTCACTGATAAAATCATCAGTTGAATTCAGATCTGATTCATTCATTTGTTTGTTCCCTCATCCACCAATATTTACCCATGATTATATGTCTGACACTTGAGCTATTGGATAAAAGAGGATGTGATGCAAAGTTAAATGAAATACATTCTCTTTGAAGAGATTTAGTCCAGTTAAACAAGTGCATAAATCATTAGAATAAAATATAGCAATCATATAATACAATGGATTGATAGAAACAAACATGCATCTAAAGTAGGCAAAAAGAAACAAGAAATCTTAGTTTTACTGAAGAGATATCATATGAGTGAGCTTTCTCTTGAGCAATGAGTTCACAAATAGAGAAAAAGAAGTTGAAGAAACATGCCTCCGATAAGAGAAGGAAGGACCATGATAAATGCAGGGAGTGAGATCCGCTTGGCATACTGGGAGCAAAGGGTTTTTTAGACAGGGGAGTAGGCTAAGAAATTTGAACTTTATGCACAAGGCGATTGAGAAGCATTGGAACTTGTTCAAGTAGAAGGAATGAGGTCAGCTTTATATTTAGAACATTAGCTCTGGTAGCTGAATAGTAGCAGGTTTGGATGTGGAAGAGACGTGAGACCAGAAACCAGGAAGACAGGTCTCTGACTCAAAGTCCAGACCAGTCACTGGGTGATTCTTCTCAACAGTTTTATGAGCTGGAGCTCCAGTGTTGTTTTGAAATTCTGCATGTGGTGCTTCGTGAAAACAGTGACAACAAAGGTCTTTCACGGATAGTCCATTTTCTCAATTCGAGAAGCATACAATTAAAAAAAAATCTATAATTCGGCTTTTCAGTGATGGTACAGTGAGCAATTGTCATTCTTCTGCCCTGAAATCCATCAGGCAAAATGGTTGAGTCTACATCAATTACTTATTATAATAGAAAGTAAGACTTTGTTATATTATTTGTTAAGTATCTCTCCACATTAGATACATGAGAATGATCTTCAATGCAAAAGTATTCATTTTTATTTCACATGACAAACTAGTCTGTGATTAGACATATTTATTTTTATTTTTTACCCATGATTGTAACTATGGAGTCCATTTTAAGAATGATTTCTTGATCACTTGTATTTTTTTTCTTGTCAAAATCTCTATTAAGTGTCTGACAGAGAAAATATTCAAATCACTTTGCCTACATTAGAGGTTCTCAGAATGTTTTTCAGGTATGGATGGCTGCAAGCCCACAGGCTACCTGTTGAAGAGGTAGGTGCACTTGGTTCTCAGAATGACAGATACTCAGTACCAGATCTCTTTATCTTCATTACTCATGGATAATAATGAGCTGGGAAAAGTCACAATATTCTATGAAATAAATCCTGACACATGGCTGGTTAAGCTATTCTGCACCCTGTGGACGTACAGTAAATGCATCTTGACTACCTGGCAATGAACTCATTTAGCCGTTTGTTTTTTTTTTTTTTTAGCCACAGTTGCTTTATAAAGAGTACATTATCTTTTATTTTTCTCTTTTTCCAAATTAATGTGTATTTGAAAACTTTGGCTTCTGGGTGGATCCCTCTGGATCTTGTCTAATGAGCATCCATGTACTTGAAGTGGTATCAGCATGCACACACCTTATGCTCTGCCTTTTGTTCTATTGCATGCTAGTTCATATATTCTGCATGTCAATATTGTTCAGTACTAGTCATTTTTAATAGCTCTCTGTGTTGTGTCTAGTTAAGCTACTACATTTGAGTTGGCCTGTGCCTAAATTTTTACAGTTGATGATCTTTCTGATTTTAAAGATTGTATAAACTTACATAATGTAATGTAAAGTGTTTGCGTTGGTGTCTAAATTAGATGCTGGCTAAGGGTTGCCCTCTTTTCTTTCCTTTTGGTTCCCAATTGGATGCAGCCCCCAAACTTGAGATTTCTGACTCCCAGTGCTCATCTCCAAAACCATCAATCCCAAGAAGGTGATTTTCATATAATAATTTTCTGCTCATAGTTTTAACCTCTTTTGGTGCATTTCTATTATTTCTTTGTCCTTACTGGTGGTTACACCAGCTCCCAGTTTAATATCATTTGCACATTTCATTAATATGTGGCTTACTCCCTGTTCGAGATCCTTAATAAAGATGTTAAATTAGATTGTATCTGACATTGACCCCTGGGGCACTGCAATACTTTAACGATATCCCGTTTTCCTGTCTACAGTCTATAGAGTTCTTGCAGAATGTGCGAGGAGCAGCTTCAACCTGGGATAAATCTTCAATTTTAATTCTAAAGCAGAAGTCAAGTCATGTGGTTTGGGATAACTTGACATTGCCAGAACATACTTGTAGCTGCTAGGAAGTCATATTTTAGCAATTAAGTACAGTTTTGCCAGAATTCTATGTCAGATTGCCAATCTGCTGACAATTACAAGAGATAGTCTCTCTGTCCTGCTTACTGCGTTTCAGTCAAACTGAGAAGGGTCTTGTTTAAAAAAAAAGAAAATGAAACTAGGCTTTTTTATTTTAAGGCTTGCAATCACCTTTCACCAGGTTTTAAACAGCAGGCTTCTTCTGTGTTTCAAAGCAGATTTGTTAAAGGAACGGTTGTACCAATTCACCAACGTAGGCAGAATTCAGGGAAGCACACCAAGTGCCCCACTGAGAGTCCAGACTTGAAAGCCACTTTCAAATTTCAAGAATTTACAGCAAGTTCTTCTTTCAAATTGGAAACATTTATTTTTTTCTAAATAGCAAAGGTATAATACCCTATGATATTTTTGGCACAGAATTTAACTCTCTCATCATATTTGATTTAATCAGAGAAATCTATATATTTATGTCAGATGCAAAATTTTTTCAAGTGAATTGTAGAATAATATCTTAAAAAATTAGGTTGCATTATCAAGTAAACTACAATGTCTATGAAATGCAATTGACTATGGTTAAATGAAATATATTCTTTAATCATATACCTGTAAAGTCTTCTAAGTCCGTCCAAATTATCAACTATCTTAAACATCACATGTTAGACATTCTCATCAATTTGTCTTGTTCTGCCTTAAAGTAAACTTTGTTAGCTTTGCAAAGATTTTGATCTCCTCTTGGACATACATATTAAGATAATTCCTTAGATTTTAACAGAAAGAGAATGATTAAAAGAACACACATAACCAGAACTTGAAACTGGCCCAGTAAATACAATTTTTTTTTTTTTGGAACTGTAAGCATGACTAAAAGTGCATTTTGGCATCAAACGCAGAAGGTTGTGTACGTTCTGCAAGGTGATGGAGGAAAGATGCGCATGTGGGGGTCCTCCCTTCCAAAGGGTTTTTTCACATGTGTATGATTCATTGTGTCTTGGAAAATACAGTTTCACCCAACTGGTTCATTGTGTTTGGGAACCTGAATTCTGAAGCACCTGAGTGAAATTCTCAATGTCACCTCTACTCTCTCATTGCCCTACCCAACTCCACGAAAAATGACTGACCCCACCCCCTTTAAGAAGTAAACAATGATTTGGGCAGTTCAGCCAAGAAACCAAAACAGATTAATCTCTGTGTGTAATGAAATATTTAAATTAGTGGTGTTTGATTGGGCTGAGATTTGGTGGTAGAGTTTAGATAGTTCCCTCAATTCCTAGCTTCTATTTTGGGTGAACAATAGGATATCAGAACATTATGTTATACTCTCCTGACCTCAAGGATCTAACAGTTTAACTGGCAAGATAAGGGTTGTGTAAGGAGGAGTTAGAATCAGATGAGATGATGCACAGTTTGATGCAAAAGCAAAACAGAGAAGGAGGCAATCAGTGTGAGAGGAGTTAGTATTTCTGGGGCCTGGCCTTTGGCGCTTTAGTCTCCTCCTCTTATACCCTTTTGCTGCTTCCAAATCTGTTTGTCTAGAGTCTTTTCCCTTGAGCTTTGTGTTCTTTTATCCAACTGCCTACTAAACAATGCTACCTTAAAACCCAGGAAACCCATAGTGCCAACCTGGTGGTGGATCTTTCTCTTTTACTCTGTGCTGTGCTTAACACACTTCCTGGAGTAATCCAGCTTCAGTGTGGTATACTCAAACCAGTCAACCTGCAAATGTAGCTGTAGATGTTCTGGCTTCCGTATGCTGCTGAATTTTTAGCCAATTAATTTTGCCAAAGAACTTTTGATGAAGTTTGTAATACAAAGTAGACATTGACAGCTGTTCTAGAACCACTCCAAGCATCATCACGCTCTGTCGATCTTCTCAGTCATTCTGCTTTACAAAAATGAGATGTTCCTGCTGTAACTTCTTCATTCTTCCTTCTCTGCAAGAACAAATGCTAGGCCCAAATGTTTCCTTCTTGTTTCTAGAGGTGGACAAACACTTTGTACACCAAGTCCTGGGGAAACAATGCCTAGATCTAGCCTCTTACCCAGCATATGGGTCAGAGAATGGGAAAAACCAAAGCGAGAGCAGCAGAGAGAAGCCTTCTTCTATTTTCCTATAAACCATGGCTGACTTTCTTCCTTCAAGTGGTGTTTGCTCACTTGTCATAACTGAGCAGACTATCATAAACGGTATTTTTCTCAGATCTCCTGTTTATACTACTTCAATGCTAGAAAAGGTACTTGTAGTTAAGGTTTGGTATCTAATAAGTTATTTTATGTGGGGAGTATAATGTGGTTCTAATAGTCTATTTAGCCTGCTTTTTAGAATGGATAGTGTTGCTACTATTTAAATGTTATTTTAGTCCTTGAGCCAAAATGCTTATTAAATTATGCAAAAATAACTTATCCAGAGAATTCCTTAGACAACCAATAGGCACACATTGAAGAGAAAAACATTGTTAAATTACTATTTTCTTAAGTTTTTTGGTTCACAACGTACCTAACTAACGTCTTCCAGCTTGGAATTAGAATGAAATGCAAAGCGTGGCATTGATTTTGAATGCGTGCTGTAGCGGACAGAGACCCATGACAGAAATAGAACAGAATTGTGCACACACACATGAACGCACCCCAGGCATATGGGCATGTGGATGGATCAACCACTCTCCTGCACGTCTCTCCTTTGGCAAGGAACTGAATCTTGGCATCTTAGTTTCTACACTTGTTCAATGGGCTTTATTGCACTTAATTTGTCTACCTCATAGAGTTTCTTTGTTAATCATCTGTAAAAAATGCAAGTCAGGCTGGGCCGGTGGCTCACACCTGTAATCCCAGCACATTGGCTGGCCGAGGAGAGTGGATCACCTGAGATCGGGAGTTTGAGACCAGCCTGACCAACATGGAGAAACTCCATCTCTACTAAAAATACAAAAAAATTAGCCAGGCTTGGTGGCGCATGCCTGTAATCCCAGCTACTCGGGAGGCTGAGGCAGGAGAATCGCTTGAACCCAGGAGGTCGAGGTTGCAGTGAGCTGAGATCGTGCCAATGCACTCCAGCCTGGGCAACAAGAGTGAAACTCCGTCTCAAAAAAAAAAAAAAAAAAATGCAGGTCAGGTTGTGTCACTCTCCTTTGTTGAAGCTTTCCCTGAATCTTTTTTGTGGTTTTCTATGAGTCTTTGAACAAACAAACATATCCTTACGATGACTTCAGGGCAGCACATGAGCTGGCCCTGTTTCTCTCACTAGCCTTCTCCTTAATATCTCCTCTTGATAATGACTTCTTTTTAGCCACCACTGGCTTTCTTTTAAAACCTTGAATTCACCTTAGCATATCTTTCTGAGAGAGGCCTTCTGACACCTGACATCCGGAGCTAGGTTCCAATCCTCTGTCGTGGTGTGTCCACACCCTTACCATTCTGCACTAGGTGTGGTCTTACCTGACATGTGCTTGAAGAGCCCCCGAATGCCTCCTTCACCAGACTCATCTCAGTCGTGAGCAACTTAATTCTTTATCTGATTAGATGATATTAGATTAAGACTGATCTTTTCTCCAGACTCTCATCCCCATCAGGGAAGGGCTGAGCTCTGACTTGTTGACACAGCCCTCCAGAACCCAGTAGACCACCAGACATGGAACATTTCTTAGGTGAATGAAGGAAGAGAATAAGATGATGCCGGCGATACCCAGTGTAAAACGGCAAACACCACTTACATGTAAAATACTAATTTCATGTGTTTGAACTGATCAATCACAGAAGCAAACACATATATGCCATTTTTGTAAACATTTTTACAAGTAGAGATGAACCCATGGGCCAGCAGGAAGGCTCTTCCAGGCAAGAGGTTAAGGAATTGTAGCACAATTCCCCATGGTTTTGGAATTTGATGTCTTTTTAACAGAAGTGCCTCAGTGTTCTATTTCCAAGGAAACTCATCAATCGTAAGTGCCAGAAATGAAAGATTTATTAACAAAAAAGAAATTCAGATAATATGTATATTTGCTATTACAGTCATCATGTTTCTTATTTTGAGGACAAATGCCTTCTCCAACTCTGTATTAACATTTTAAAACAATATTCATTTGCATTTTACTTCTTGATAGCACTTAACATCTGAAGGATTAGGAAGGAATTGTTCTAGCTGATAAGTATTGAATTAAACTTGGAGAAACATTTTTTATCTGATGACCTTCATCATGGTGAATCTGTTTAGGTTTTAGAGCAAATCAAATTTTTCAAAGTACTCTAGAGAGAGGTAAGAAGATAGGGTATTTATCTCTGTAATAAATTTTGGATTTTAAAGACTTGTTTAAAACTTATTTGGCATAAGTCAGTTTAAAACTCAGTCTTTAAATTTTCTTTAAAAATGAATATTCAGTAAACCATTATGATTCTGAAGCAGAATAAAATTTGTTTAAATTCATAGATGAAAGTTGGTTTTGTAAGACTGTAGTTTTCTTTCTGAAAACTTCCATTATGGGGCTATCTCATTGGAAAATTGAATCACAAACAACCTTTCCCATTATATCTAAACATATACATAAAGTTGTTTGTTTGCACAGCATGACAATGGAAAAATAAAATGAAGCATTCTGAGCTAAATGTTTGGAGGTGATATCACTCCTTGAGAATTTACAGCTCAAGTTTAGGGCTGTTCTACAGGAAAGCCATGTGTTTTACAGACAAGACCATTTTTTTCCTTAATAGGTGGTCAGTTTCTGCAACAAGTAAACCAGAACGATTTTAGAGGTAAACAGAGAAGATAAGAAAGAGGGTGTCCATGTGTTTTTTTCCCTTCTGTAAAGTTCAGATCATGCATCATCTCTAATGAGCTTGATAAAGCATAGCAAGGCAAATGTGCCATAATTCATCATGTTTTCCGTTTCAAAAGTGACAGACAACCTACAGGAAAAAAAAAGTCTTTATTTTGTAACAATAAGAAAAGGAGGTGAGATAATCACATTTAAAATAATATCTGCAAAGGAACTCTGAAAGTCCACATCGAATATGAAAAATTGTCTTATATTGGGGTTTGTTTGGTTGACATGATGCCAAAAATTCCCGTGAGTTCCTGTAAGCAAAATGTTTGCTTTTAATATTTAATCCAAATCTAGTAGAAAAAATTTAAAAATCTTTAAAAATTTTGACAGAGAATGTGCTCTTATTGTGAGAAATGGCAATACTTGTACTCGTTAGAAAGGTTCCATTAGCTTTCACTCAATGCTGTTAAATATTACAGCACAAAATGTCAAAAGGTTTAGATCAAATTTATTCTGCAAAAAACCATAATGTGCTTATAGTAATTTTCTGAATGTTTGCCTATTTCTAAAAATGGTTCAACAAAATAGCATCTCAAAAATGCATCTCTTTTTGGTCCAACCATTTTCTTTGGAAATCAATGACATTTTCTTATACCATGGACCTGAGTATCTTAGACCTCACACAGAGACAAGAAGAGTTGAGACCCAACTAAATATATAGGATATAATCACATCTTTAATGCCTCAAGTCATTCTGCCTTATCTGCAAGTAAGTGAGGGAGGATGGAACATGGTTTGGTCACTATAAGAAAAATAAAAGCTACTATCAAAAAGAAATGTTAATGTTTTGCAGTGTCTCAGAACTACAAACACGCATTTAATCACAAAATATGTCACTTTTTATAATAACTCAAGAAGTCCATTTGTCTTTACTAAGAATTTTAAGGATCATGTTTATTTAAAGTTCTAATCTGTGAAGTAATGAAGAAATAACAGGAATGGTATGTGGGATAGTAACTTTTTCTGTTTAGAATATAAGAAGTGTATTTACACAAAGACTTAAAATATAGAAACACATTTGGTTCTAAATAATTACAATTAATGAAGACCCTGAATCTTCATATTGAGGTGCCGGGGTCAAAGGCTCTGGGGTTAAGATGGAAGCTGTTCTTTATAACTTTCTTTGCACATTAGAACACATCATATTTGGTAGATTTAGAGGAAAAAGTCTGGTGGGACTTAGAATCACTGAGTTTATACAGTATGACTAGACGTACACTTGCAGAGCAAATTCCATCATTGTTATATCCTTATGTATAAAACAATATCTTTTATATATAGCAATATATTTTATTTTATACATGTGAATATTAAATATTCTGTTTAATAACATTCCAGTTATAACAGCTCAATTTACTTGCCACTGAGTTATTAATATGCCACGGCATAGCAAACTTTTTTTTCTTTGGGTACTCAAGAGCTTTTTATTATTGTCTTTGAGCTTTTTAACAGAAGAGAAAGAAAAAATATGATTATTGGCCAGAGGCAGTGGCTCACACCAGTAATCCCAGCACTTTGGGAGGCCAAGGCGGGTGGATCGCTTGAGCCCAGGAGTTGGAGACCAGCTGGGGAAACATGGTGAAACTCCATCTCTGCAAAATACACAAATATTAGCTGAGTGTGGTGGGGTGCACCTGAGTCCCAGCTACTTGGGAGGCTGAGGTGGGAGGATTGCTTGAGCCCCAGAGGCAGAGGTTGCAGTGAGTCGAGATCACACCACTGCACCTCAGCCTGGGCAACAGAGCAAGACCCTGTCTCAAAAAAGAAAGGTAAAATATGATTATTTAAATTCATCTAGTCAACCCAAACTTATTCTATACAATGAAACAGCAAATTGAGTTTTCCTCTCAAAAGTTTATTCATTTTTGTTATTGCCCCAAATAGCATTCCTTTAAGGACGATGGCATTTGCTTCCTTCTTCCCTGCTCTCTCAAATAGAGGTGGTTGAAAGCCCTTCCAGAATTCCCTTTCCTGTTTCTCCTACTACTTTAGGATCACCACAGAAGATGAAGATAGAAAAGCTTCTCTAAAACATGGCTCATTGTTGAAAATGATAGATTTTACCCAAGGGGACTAATCAGTAATATGCCAGCCTCATACCAAGGACTGGGGACATTTTCTATCATGGCAGACTCTCTGCATGATAAGTTTTTTCAGTTCTCAATTCAAGGGAAGACCTTTGGTTGACTGCAGTGCGTATGCTTGACTGTGTTATATTTCAGCTGTTTCTCCTTTTCCTTCTGACCCCCTTTCCTTCCCAAAGACCATAATGTTCTTCTTAGATTAGGAAAATAGACACTTGAAAATTTGATCCAGGGCTCATACTTAAATGATTAACTCTTTCTTCTGATGCCTAAATACTTACATTTCTTGATGTCCATACCTTTTCACAAATGCTTATTATTCCTTCTTACTTACTCTTCTGTGAATAAAGTCTGATGGATTTATCTTTTACCATTTTTAATGAATAAATGATTTAAACCATTACTTTTCCTTACTTTTGTATGTATTGTCAAAGACCACTAAATTATGTGGAACTGCAAAAAGGTTTTTGATATGATCTCTAGACTCTCATAGGATTTGAACTAAAATTCACAATCCAGGGTTTTAAAAAGAAGAGGAAAAACAGTAGTCTTAGTTTTTGACTCTTTTAAATAATACTCAGTTTAGAATTAAGTTTAACACGGCAGAGTTAAATATCTAATGAAAAAGATCCACTGGAGTACGTGGTGAAAATTTTTCTGGAGATAGTAGGCTGAAAGGGGTTGGCATTTTATACACATCTTTGTTGATGGAGCTGGATTGACAAGGTGACAGTTTCTCCACAGTTTCCAGAAAGACAAATCATTATTTTTATGGGGAGGGAAATAGGGTTGGGAAGGCACATTTCACAATGATACAATCCATTATTTGAAGATGTTAGTATCTGGCCTCTCCCCCATTTAATCAGAGGCATTGGGTCTTTCTTCAACGTTTCTGTAATTTTTTGGGGGGAGGGTGGGTGGGGGGATTAACCGTTTCCCAGCCAGATCTGCCAAAGGGTTATTGTCAGCCAGTCAAAGGAAGCTGGCATCCCAATACACTGGCAAGGGCTTGCCCATGGCTCTTTTTCTCCACCTGTTAACTTCATCACTCTCCAGGTGTGGTGTGAATGGAGAACATGTGGCCCAGCAGTTGCCAGAGGGCATGTTTTCTAAGCTCAAAGTCAGAGGCCACTGGGCTGAGACTGCCAAGCTTTGGAACATCAACTGGGATTTAGTTGGAAAGGAGTCTATACAGACGGTATGGCTAGTGCTTGCTAATCTCTGAATTGTTCTTAAGTGGAGCCTTTAGGACGGACGCCCCGCTGCCCTTTCCATGCTTTGATAACAGCAGTAGTAAAGGCAGAGTGCAGATAGATCATCATGGGTTAGTCTATAATGTCATATCCAAAAAGAAACAGAAAAAAAAATATCACCAAGCTCTATTTCTGGCCTCAGCATTTGGGGAATTACCAAATATTTGAGCTTCTACTAATTCAGGCAGCGAAACTAATAATCCAGCAAGTATCTGTGTTGTTTTGCAGAAGGCAAATGCTCTGGCTGGGATATCCTATCAGACTGTACCATTCCCAAACCAGGCAACAGACAGCCTTTAAATGATCCTGGGAAGAAGTAGAGGCTGGCCAAGGTGTTGTAAGATTAAAAGAAAGTAAAATAAAAAAATTAAAAAAATTAAAAAACTTCCTTTTGTGTTAAAAAAAAAAAAGCATGTTAAAGCTAATTTTAGTTAATGTTCTGAGAGGAAACACAGAAAAACCAAAGGTGTTGGCCTTCCGGGGTAGAACTGTGGAAGTGATGGTCAAGCAGCTTTGTTTAAAGATGCTTACGAGAGGTATTTATTTCAATAGGGGCATAAACTTCCTTGAAAGTGTCTTTTACCCCTTGCTTCAGCTGCTGAACGTTCTCCTACCCAGATGGGTATCAGAAAGTGAGGTTCAGGTTTTGGCCAGCTGAGCTAGGGGAATACTTGGTCTAACCATTTACAACAACTGGATTTTTGCTATTCCAGTGTAGGAAACCTAATTACACCCTGGTAAATTCTCTTCAGTCTACCAAACACAGGAAAAAAAACAGTGACAGAAACTGAAAGGCCAGAAAAGAGAAAAGAGTCCCTAAGACCTAATGAATCCAAACTAAACACCTCTCCACAGAAATGTCAAACATTTCTCTTAGCACAAAACAAGGCTTAAAGAATTCCCTGCTTTTGTCTCTGGCCTAATTCCTTAAGCAGAGAGGGGGATTTTCCTCTGGGAGTGTTATTTCACAAAGAACGAAACAGCAAATAAACAAAAGACTCTCAAAGAGAGAGAGAGTATAAATAAAATTCATGACTCCTTAAAGAGTTTACACTGAAAGAATGTGGAGGATTATTTACAATTAAAGCAGAGCCTCTAGAATACAGTTATTATAAATATATATATAGATTTATACGTAAAGACTGAGAGTTCATTTCATTTTCTTCACAAGAAAACTGCACCTAGATACCCTTGTTTGTAAAAAATTGTGAAACTTCATTTTATTAAGATCTTTTTGTTGTAGTTTTTGTCGCATATACATATATTTTGATTTTTTAATATTTAAAAGTTCTTACACATGTAGCCTAGCAATTCCTAATTAATTTATATCTTTTTATAAAAAAGCTACAGGTGATGCATGTTGCAATTTGATTAAAAAAATAAATCAGCCTAAAAGACAAAGTTCCAAGAAAAAGTGTTTTTTTTTTTTTTTTTTTGGCGTGTGTGTGTTTAAAAGTAATTTCCTACATTTAACAAACACCTTTAAAATGAGTGTTTTCAGTGTTGAAAATATTCTTTTGGTTGAACAAAAGAAAAGTTGTAATCTATTAAGAAAAGAAGTTTGAGTTAACAGAAAAGGAGGAGAAAGGACAAATTTAGAACTGTCTAGTTTCCTGGAAAAATCATATCATAATACAATGGGTAGTTAATAACAGAAATGAGGTTAAAGAAGGGGGAAGGTGAATATGAAACAAATGCAAGATTTCAGTATTAATGTAATAGGCAGACAGAAATAAATGGTTATTAAGATAAAGCAGCAGAGGCTAAGGAAACCAGTTGATTGTAAATTATAGAGCAATTAGTCCTCTTTTCAAGTGTGTGTGTGTGTGTGTGTGTGTGTGTGTGTTTACCAGGCATTTGAATTCTACTTTGAGTGTGACTTAAAACAATGTGGATAATAACTTTAAAAGCCGTGGTACAAGGGCCATATAGGCAAGAGGAGTTTAAAGGTAGAATCCTAGTAAAAGCATGGTCTTCTAGAGGGCTTAAGTCATGGGCCTGGGAGATGGGGCCAGGATTTAGTACTTGCAAAGTTTACAGCAGAGTTTAGATTGAGTCTTATCCTGACATGCCTGTCTCAGTGAAATATCTGAAACATTTGGCCCCATGAGATTAAAAGAACAGTGCTTATATTTAGCATCTGCTGCCCCCAACTCCAACTTTGCTACTAATAAAATTCAGCTCTATGGAAAAGAATTTGAATTCCAGCTGGGCAGTTTTCAAAATAAGATGAAAAGTTAAGCAGGCAATTGGTGTGTATTTAGGGCTCAAAACACCTTGCCCCCTAAGAAGACTTGAAGGAGTTAATCCCTTCTCAAGATAATCCACTAAAGAGCATCCTTCATTATGATGTTAAAAGCAAGGATCAGTGCCCAGGAGTCTAACAATAGGACAGGGGGCTTTTCAGTCCCAACCACATTCTTCCCAGGTTAGAAACAGAAACTGCTGTGATTTCAGCTGAAAAACAGAGTAGGACTTTTCTCTTATGTTAAATACTCAGATGGAAGGAAGGGGGAGAAGTCTACCACATTAACTAAATTCCTCATTGGAGAGTTTTTCTTGGCAACTATCTTTTTTATGTTTTAAGAAATGATTGCACTGTCATGAGAGGAATCATTCTATAACTCAACAGTTACACAGTTTGTAATCACTTTTGATTTCATAGAAAAGCAGATTTTTGATTAAACTGTGTTCAATGACCCCTCCCCCTGTAATATTCAATGAACATAAAACTCACCATAAACTTTTACTAAAGCTGCACCCTAACATTGTTATTTGGTGAAAATTTATCCTTTAAGATGTATTTTGTATTTTTGGTCAGACCTTTATTTCTCAAAGATTCTTAATCATCTTCTATAAGTAACAAGACAAAGTATTTAGTGTTTGTAAACAAATGAATATTTAAAAAACTTGATTTTAAAATCTAGTCTTTACTATATTTTAGTACATTTTTAAGTATTGTATTTAAGTAAATACAATTTAATATTTGAAAAGGTCTAAATGCTGTTGCTTTCAAAATATTTTATAAGAAATTTTTTAAATTAAAAGGATGTCTGTAAACATCTTAACGATAAGTTCATTTCTTAGGTAAATCAGATGGAAAAGTTGGGCCATTCCACGCTAAAGGAAATGTTTCTTTAAAAAATTTCCTTTTTATTCAAAGTATAAACACGTTTTTGAAAGACATCTTTGTTTTTAAGGAACTTTATTCTGACCAAATTGGATCAAGACAGGGAAAGGTTTTTTTAAGAAGTGTTTTTCAAGGGGAATCAACTGCATGCATAAACGTATGTTGTCATTGCCTCCCATGAGCTCTGCTGTGTGCCTGTGATGTTCCAGGCAGCTGGCCTCTGAAGACCTGGGAGCTGAGGTTACAGCCCTGAAGGAGCTGGAGGTGGACAAGCCCATTTTGAGGAATTCAGCTGGGCATGTGTTGGGGTGACAGTAAATCACTGGAACAAGTGGGACTATTTAAAAGAGGAAGAGGCAAAGACTGCTGTGATTTGGATTTGGTGGGCTCAAAGAGTCATCTGGAAACCCTAGTAAGACAAAGAATTTGAGAGAGAGAAGTGTATCTATAATACATAAATAGAAGTCTTTGGGACATGGGTGAAGACTTTATATATGGATATATAGCCCACAGCTGGTAAGCCATCACAAAGCTGGTGATGTAGTAAAGGCAGAATTTTAAACAGAATTTTATGACTGTTTTATTTTCATGAGAAACGTCATGGAAGGGGAAAGATTTTGGGGGTAAGATTTGTTTCCTTATATGTATTATGTGGGAATAACTACACTTGAACTCCAAGCTAGTATGAAGATTCCTAGAGTGCCTATCAAAGCCCATTATCTCAATACACCCATAATAAAGAACAGAGGTCTGAAGTTTTGCAGACCCTTTCTGTCCTCATTATGTGACTTCAGGCAAGTCCCCTTGTCTTCCTAAGTCACAGTTTGTTGTCATCTGTCAAGTGAGAATGGTATCAACTCACAGAGTTGCTGAGAATATAAAATAATATGGTCCATAAATAACCCAGTGCTTGGCTCATGTAAGACCTCAATTAATTCTTGCTTTTGCCAAAACAACAATTAAAATATACATACTGCAAAATGTCAGGCATATAGCAAATGTGCATGAAAAATCAGATTCTCTTTCTTGTAAATATATGCTTCCTTTTTTTCTTTCCTTTTCTTTTTTTATTTTTTTTTTAATTTTTTTTTTGAGATGGAACCTCGCTGTGTCCCCCAGGCTGGAGTGCAGTGGTGCCATTTCGGCTCATTGCAACCTCTGTCTCCCGGATTCAAGTGATTCTCCTGTCTCAGCCTCCCGAGTAGCTGGGATTACAGGTGTGAGCCACCATGCCCGGCTAATTTTTGTATTTTTAGTAGAGACGGGATTTCACCATATTGGTCAGGCTGGTCTCAAACTCCTGACCTCAGGTGATCCACCCGTCTTGGCCTGGGATTACAGGTGTGAGCATTGCACCCAGCCTGTGCTTTCTATTTTAAAGGAAAGTAATATGTGTAAGGTTAATTCAAGGCATACAAGTGTCACTAAAGATTTTGATCTTGGAATCAAAGCATTTCTCTTAGCCCATATACCTGCAGCTGAATTTTACTGAAAATATTTTGAAAATTAATTCATTGATTAATGCCAACTCATCATCTCCCTATCCTCTCCCTCTATCCTTATACTACTGGGGAGAGCAAGTCATTGGACAGTCAAGGCAAATAGTCATTTTCTAGAATTTTGGATCCTGAGAGCTGTGAGTGTTACAGTCAAATGGCTCATATTCGATCTCCTTCCTCCTTCTTCAAGGTTTAGGCAGAATCTAGCCTCTTTATCTTTTTACTCTGGGATTCCTATTTTAAGTCCTTTAACAGAGGACTATTGCTAACTCAGGGACAACACTTCCCTCTGACATGAATTTCATTTATTTATTGTACATTCATTGAGCAGCATTTATCATAAAACAAAACAGGATTTGCATACAATTTGCTTTTTATTGATTGTTACCTCATTTTATCCTTTCAACTTTCATGTAAAATATTATTCCTGGTTTTATTTTAATAGAGGAAAAAAAACAGATTTAAAATGTGCCCATGGACGTCGAGCTGGTGCATTCAGTGGCAAAGCTGGAATTCAAATCTCAGGGCTCCTGCTCTGGGCTTCTTCTCCATGAAACTTGGAGGTAAGATGGAGGTCTTCTTCCACTTGGTTCTCCAAGTTCCTGACATCCTGGAAGACTAAGGCGTTGCTGGTGGGCTTGGACTTTTTTTTTTTTTTTTTTTTTTGAGACAGAGTGTCGCTCTGTCGTCCAGGCTGGAGTGCAGTGGCGCGATCTAGGCTCATTGCAACCTCTGCCTCCCAGGTTCACGTCATTCTCCTGCCTCAGCCTCCGGAGTAGCTGGGACTACAGGCACCCGCCACCATGCCTGGCTAATTTTTTGTATTTTTAGTAGAGATGGGGTTTCACCATGTTAGCCAGAATGGTCTCGATCTCCTGACCTCATGATCCACCCGCAATCGGCCTCCCAAAGTGCTGGGATTACAGGTGTGAGCCACCGCACCCGGCTGGGCTTGGACTCTTAGCTATATTAGCTGCTTTACAAATGGGGACTGCTGGCTTCCGCCATGTTCTGAGTGACTCTGCAGTCGGGTCTGGAAATTATAGTTACTCCTTAAAAGCCACTCCCCTGGGTGGGCTGAGGAATTGCGCTAATGGCCTAAACATACGGCTTGTGCACCTGCCATAGGACAAAATGTCCTGTAAGCGAATGACTTAGACTTCTGCCTTGAGGAGAGAGGGTAGGTGGGGTTGGGAGAGTACCTTGACATTGCTTCAGGAAGCTGTATTCCCTAACAAACAGGTCAAAGATTGAATCTGAATATTTTTCACCTTCCTAGAGTGAAAATCATGCATTGAATAAGTGTCCAATAACTACTATTGAATCGAATTCATTTGACAAAATAAAGAAAAAAATATGGGTCAAGAAATTTTCTTAGGTTAAGAAGCAATCTTGAATTCACAGCTTAATCAATAATGATTTGCAGATTCATTATTTCCCAACTCTCAGTTGGTACTTCTGGCTGCTTAGTTATTTTTAAACTTTTACTAAGTACATAAATACTTCCCTCTTTAATAAGAATGAAGCTGGGAAGCCGGTGCTTTATCATTAAGTTCCATTTTATTCACAAATGTTTGAGTTTGTGGATCGCCCTTTAAAAAGTCATTAATTTATCACCATTTTTCTTATCTTCTTTAAAAATAAGGAAAAGAAAAAGGAAGACACTCTTATTGGTCAGAGGAGAGAACACAATTCCTTCAGTGGAACTAGAAATTCAAGCTACTGCTTATGCCAATTAAAGGCCAATTTGGGGAAAGGTGGATGCACTGGGCTCCACCTGCCATTCAACCACTGATTACGGCCTCGTACTGATGGACTTTCAGCAGCAGGAACCCAAAATTATTGGTGAAATAGGAAAACTATTGTACAGATATGAGAAAAATAGGACCTTCACAGTCATCAGAAAAGTTATCACTTGATGTCGTGTGTCATCAGTCCTTCTTTCCTGTGATTGATTATATGTTTATGTACATGCACTTGAAACACGTTTTTAAGAGTATTATAAGAGATATTTTTCCAATAAGTACAATAAGTATTCAATAATAGAGCAAATAGAACATTGATATCTCATTGTTACTATTGCTCACATCTACATTATGAAGCAAAATTAAAGTTGAAATGCAATAAGAGCCATATTTTATCATAATAGATATTTTTCATTTTCTGAAATAATATAATAATAAAATAATGTGGTTGGTTAAAGTATGTACACACTGGCTATCAATTAAGATGTTTTAAATTTAATTAAATATTAAATAATAAAAGCCACAAGGGGAAGTAAGGGAAGTAAGGCAATTCTTTCTTTAATGTGTAACACATTTAAATGTTTTCTGATAATTATAGAAATATTGAAATCAAATCAATCTTCATACCTCAGAAAATTAAATGATTACATACTAGGGACTATTAAAACAAATAAAACCGTTTATTCCACAACTTTGCACAGCTAAAAAAAAAATCTTCTATCATGTCTAGAAACACGTTTCTGACATATGCACACCTCCCCAGCATATCTCAGGTTATTATACACCTCCAACAACAGCCTCACGGTGGCAGACAGTCAGTAAGATGGACCCCAGTGATCCCTGCCTCCTGGTATTCACAGTCTGGGGTAATCTCCTTCCCTTGAGTATGAGCCTGTGGCTTACTTCTAACCAATAAGATTACAGCAAAAGCAATGGGATGTCAATTCTGTGATTATGTAAAATTGTAACTTCCATCTTGCAAGCCAACTCTCTTCTTTGCTGACTTTCATGACTCAATATACCATGTTGGAGAGGCTCGTGTGGCAAAGAACTGAGAGGCCTGTAGGAACAAAGTCCAATAGCCAGGTAGGAAGGAGTCCCTCAGTCCCACAACTCAAAGAAACTGAATTCTGTCAACTAACAAGCATGTAAGTGAGCTTAGAAGTGACTTCTTCCCCAAGTGAGTCTTCAGATGAGGTCCTAGCCCACTTTTTGATTGCAGCTTGTGACAGACCCTGAAGCAAAGGACTCAGCTAAGTTGTGTCCTAATTCCTCTACTGTGAGAAAATAAATGTGTGTTTTTTAAAATGCTAAATTTGTGGAAATTTGTTATTCAGTAATAGCTAATACACACATGCACATACAAACACATGCACACACACAAACACACACATGCACACAGTATTTGGCTTTCACACTGAGGAGAACACAGTGAGTAGGCCCATTTCAAGTGGCTTTTAAGGTAGCACAATTACTTTTCTTCGTCTGTGATCCACCTTTGTATTCCTCAGGTTCTTTTTCAGGCCTTTGCCCTGAGTGTGTGGGGGACCAAAGGGATGTCATGCTATATGGATGGTATTGCATATTCATATCCTTGGATCTGAAAGTAGTCCTAGAATATATCCTAAGGAGATAATCTATCAAGATTGGAGAATTTCCTTCATGATGTTGTTTATTGTTGCAAAACTAGGAACAACCTGAATACTACTCCCTCCAAGAAGCTATTGAATAATATTGGTATCCCTGTTCAGGAAAAATGCAAACAAACCACTAAAAAGAATAAAATAATCTTTATTGATATGAAAAGATGTTTAATGTTTACTATTACATTTTTAAAAGAAGTTAGAAATCTCATTAAAAACTAGTTTAAAATTCACTCTTATTCCAGGAATACTTATATCCATAGATAATATATATGTAGTTTTTTTTTAAGTAGAAAAATTTCTGGAAAAATACTTATTAAAATGCTATTTGTTTTCTATGTATAGAGTAAAACCAGATAAGTGAAATAAAATACCCATGTTTTCTATATTTTCTACGATGTATATTCCTGGACAGACGTTTCAAGACTTTCATTATGTTCATAGATTGACTGAAGTGAATGGAAACTGTTTCTTAGACACCTAAAATATATCCCAATTCCAACTTCCAGGTCTATCTTCATTGCTTCAAGTGCAGTTGTGTGTAATACTTCTTAGTGAGGCCAAATTTCTTAATAATGATTAATTCCAGTTTCATTTTTCACCCTCCTCATTCCATTTGAGAAGAGTAGTGGAAAGGAATATGGTGCCACACCCCTACACTTTAGACCTATGGTCTTGTAGAACTTCTTAGGGATCTACTTTAATAAAAATTTAATTTACCAGTTACATCAGATGATGTCACACAGTTAATGAGCATTCTCTCCTATGCTATACCTTCTCTGTTCTACTAATATAGCTATGGTTAATTTTTCTATCATGTAGAATTGAATCTGTGGATAACTCCTAGTATTTTTCTGGAAGTAAAAATTTAACTGTTATGTTGTAGAAAATTCAAAAATATATGATTCCTTTGTATAAACTATGTACACATACGATTAATCCATTGATTAAGACCTGTTTTCAGTAATATTAATGCCATCTTGATCATAACATTTAATTAAAAGGTGACAAATGTTAGTTAAGTAAGCTGGCTACTGTACTCAATAAATATATATACTTTTAGAAACATTAAAACACATGCTATCACCAAACCACATAAGTAGTGCCCTTTGAAAACTAAATTACCAACTAGTAGTCATTGCTTTTTTTCTAAGACCTATTGTTCAAAAAAGATCCAGAAAACACACACACACACACACACACACACACACACACACACACTTATGACTTTAAAAAAATCCCAATCTTCACTTTGTTTTCTAGAAGAATCACATGTGACCAGTGCCAATTTAAGGTTTATTGTTAAGCCGTTCCTCATTTTTACTTGGCAGAAACAAACAAATATGTTGCCAACACAGTAGTATGTTCACTCCTTTATAAAGTTGAAAGACTCACATGTAACAGACATAATTAGAAATTTAATCATTAAGTATCTGCTAAGACAAGGCTCACTTGATGAACCTAATCTTTTTTCTATGATAGAGAATATTCCATTCAACTCATGATGTAGATGAAATGGCCTATATTTCTTTACTTGATCATGCCGTCCTCCCACCCAGCAATGAATCTCACTTGCCTCCAGCCCTTCAGATTTCTTTCTTAGTCCCATGGGACAGGGTTTGCATACCTGGGCACAAACAGTAGAGAATGCCCCATGTGCCTCCTAGAGGCCACCAGTATGAGGCCATGTATGAGGCCACCAGTCACATTCCTGGCCGTGCACTGAATATTTTACCAAAGACAAACATTCAGAACAACGTGCCTTCAGACTGAAGGCTTTCCTCAACTGCTTCAGAAATAAGTGACAAGAATTTTATTAGTCAAGGAGATATCTACTGAAGAAATGCAACAGTGATTTTATTGCTGCCTAAGTGGGAAGCTTTACTGTTTATATATTTGTTTGTTAATCATTCCATGGTACTCAAATGGATGATATAAAAATGTAAAGATACATTTATTTTGAAAAGCTTAAATGATTGTATGAAAACATTAAAAAAATAAGTTTTATTGGTTATGTAGGCCGTCTTGAGAAGCTTGGAGATAGCACAAAATATTTGATTATTAATTATTAATACTAATCATTAGTAATTATATTTTTTAATCTCGAGGGTAAAACAAAACCCTGGCATTCATCATAAACAATTGCCTTTGATCTTTTGAGCATTTATACAGAATATGCATTATGGATCTTGAAGGTTGTCTTATTCTAGGTGAATATGTCATATAATGGCATTTTTGAAGAAGGTCATAGAAGCTTCTTTTCTTCAGAATCTCATTGCACAACACACTCAGTCTTTTCTTTTCATATATTGTCTGAAATGACCAGTTTCTTCCTTTCTCCAAAATTCACAATGCTTGTTAATCAACAACTTTTGAGGCATCTCATTTTATAGCAATTATCTCTAAGTCTTAACAGTGTCTCTTTGGTACCCAGCATACGTATCATTTCAAGTTTCAGTTCTCAAGTCTGATAAAACTAATAAACCCACACTGCCAGAGGTGGCACATTAAGCTGGTAAAATGGTTTTCATCTTAATTGGATATGAGCACTGTTATGGCTAATAACCCCAGGATACTTCTAATTGGAGTCTCTCTCTCTCTTTTTTATTTTTGAAACACTAATCTCATTGACCAGCCTTAATTCCTCCATCCCCCATTCCTCCAACCTAAACCTTGAAATGCAATATAGAAATATTCCAATTTCAGAGGGTTATTGCAATACTATTTCCTTATACTAAACCAAAAAAGGGTAAATGATTTTGTAAAAATAAATGCTTCCTTTTAAAGTTTTTAGAAAAAGAAAGTATAGTAAGACTATGGTATTGACATTGCAATAATGTCTCAAATGCAGTTAAGTTAGCTGCCAGCTTTACCTAAGGACACCAAATTCTCAACTTTGAGACATTTTTAAAAGACAATAATCTTATTTGTTTAATTTTTCATTATAATTTTAGGGCAAGTTGTATATCAGAAGGAAACACTATTTAAAAACGATCACATGCATAACTACTAGATTTTTGTATTTGAGATCAAATACATTATTTGAATTTACAAATATTGGTGACTGTATATGAAAATTATAGAAACTTGGTTGTTGACATTACAGTTTAGACATGGCAAGATGTGACAGGTTTCTTTCCATAGATAGCTGCAGTTTCCTTGCAGAGAAAGACACTCTGGCAAACACACAAGAAGATTAACACTTGAATCAGCCATTCCACAATATCGATTTTAAACTAAATTTCAACATGTAAAATCAACTCCAATTTTTCTTCATACTGTTTTTTTTAGAGTTGGTGGGCACAGACTTGACACCAAAAGAATAAGATAATAAGTAAAAGTTTTAGGAGGATTTGAACAAAAAGAAAGAACAGAAAAAATAATTTTCTGATTCCACAAACCAGGAATTTTTTCCCCAGTAAAAGGTAAAAACTGAAAACTGCACGTTTTAATTGTTAAAAAATGACATATGAGCCATTCACTGGCAGAAATGATTCATTTTTAATAGACATAATATATTTTTCTGGAACAATATATATTTTATCAGCTGACTGTGGGCCTTTATAATTATTATTACTATTCTCATATAATTAAAAGCCTTTATGTAGATATCATTAAATAATTATGGATGTGCAAAAGAAATGCTTTACCCATTTTCTACAATCCATAAAATGACGATTGAAAAAACTACTCATTAATTTATATTTACATTATGGCAATTAAATCAGCAATACCTGGAACACAGATGAAGGTAGATCAAAGGGCTTTTATAGACAGAGTGTTTTATATTATCAAAGCTGTAGTGACATCACATATGCCTTTTACACTGACTTAGAAAATTCTGTATTGTTGTGACTCTGAAAGACAGCCAGACTATCAGTCATTTGTCTTTTTTTTTGGTGTATGTATATAATATAGGATATATGTAACTACACAGGATATATATAAATACACACAAAGTAAAACACACATATATATATTTGTGTGTATATATGACATACAGGATATATATAGAGAAAGGGATGTATGTATTATATAAAACATACATATATATACTAGTACTCACACATATACATACATAATGATGGTAAAAATTATGATGATAGTGATGATGATGATGATTTTATAACTGGCAAGCATTTTAGTTCTTTTGGGTCATATTCTTGGTTTCTTTCTCTTGGAAAGACCAAAATTACGTGATTTCCTCATGAGATTTTTGAAACAGAAAAGCATTTCCCAATCTCAGCGTAAGAAAGAGCACTCTTCTCCCCTTTTCTTTTTTTTTTTTTTTTTTGAGATGGAGTCTCACTCTATCACCCAGGCTGGAGTGCAATGGCACTATTTTGGCTCACTGCAACCTCTGCCTCCTGGGTTCAAGTGATTCTCCTGCCTCAGCCTCCTGAGTAGCTGGGAATACAGGTGCCTGCCACTACATTCAGCTAATTTTTGTATTTTTAGTAGAGATGGGGTTTCGCTATGTTTGCCAGGCTGGTCTCAAACCCCTGACCTCAGGGGATCCACCCCCCTCGGCCTCCCAAAGTGGTGGGATAATCGGCGTGAGCCACCGTGCCTGGCCTCTTCTCCCCTTTTCTTGAAGGAAGGAGAAAGGGAACAGACCCACCATCCCCATTTCTCCCTCTTGTAGCGTGGGCAATGTCAGACTTGCTTCTTTCTCTTTTCAGGCAGTTGAAACTCATTTAGCCCCATGGTCAGAACAGACTGTAAGGCACACTGCTGGTCACTATGGAGACACAGACCCTACCCTTAATCAATGCATAGTTTGGTTGTAGAAATGTAATCTATCCACACAGTTTTAAAAAAGTGATGAAACTATAAGGTGAAATATGGAGCTAAATGGGTCATTAAAAGCAGTTATGTCTAAAACTTTGACCAAATATTTTTATCAGTAAGAAGAAAAGCCACACATGTAGTCTTCTTTATGTATATGCATTTATGTGTTATACAAATGTTACATAATAAGACATTTCGTGCATAAAACAGACAAAATAGTCATTGAAATAAGATGAAAAACAATATTAATAGCAGTTCTAATATTCCTTCTGCACATCCTGTGAGGTCTTTGCCTCCTCTCAGAACCATGGATATAGACAATACATGTCATGTCTTTTGGTGCCTGTTGTGGAGTGAGACGTTGTGTTCTACTTCATAGATGTGACAGGCAAGGGGGTATTCCATACTAAGGGAAGTAAGAGGGATACAGAGAGCATTTCCAAATGTCAAGTGGTAAATCCATCTTACATCATAACTGCAAGTTCCTACCATTTCTTAAGCTGTAGTGACTTTATCTTCACATGTTTCCCAACACCTATATAACAACAGTTTTATTCCCAAGATATTGAACTCTATGCTCCCGCTCCTCAACATTTCCCTTTCCAAAACCCCAGTTCTTTGTCTTCTACCTCTGTTATTTCTTCTACTTGAAGAGTTGCTTTACAATGTCATCAAAGTACTGTATTCAGCTTTCTTCCTAAATTTTGCATTCAAGGTCAGGATCAGTTAAATAATTTGCCTAAGGTCAAGCAGAATGTGATGAATGGGATAAGAGCTTATGTTTTCTCTGCCATTGGCACCATCTTCAGATTAGGGCCAATATGACGGTTGTACGCAGATTATTCATTCAACAGGTGACTTATGGGTCACCTGTTGTAGGACAGGCACTGTCCTGGGCTGTGGGGCACACTGATAAATACGATACACTAAGCTACTCTAAAGTGGAAAGTTCATATTCTAAAAGGGAGTGATGTGAAATAAACAAGCATACACAAATAAAAGAGCAAGGTAATCTTAGAGAGAGGTTAAGAGTTTTGGCAATTAAAAATATATATATTTGTGTGTGTGTGTGTGTGTGTGTGTGTTATTTAGGTGGCCAGGAATATCTCTCTGTGAATGTGGAATCTGAGTTGAAACCTGAGTTATATAAAAAAGCTGGTGTTAAAGTAAGGGAATAGAGAATTTCAGGTAGAAGTTAACAGCAGGTTTTAGAACCCTAAGATACAAATAAACTTTCCATGTTTAGAGAACATAGAAACAACTGTGGTAGCTGCATCATCGTGAGAAGGGCAGAGTAAGATGAGATTAGGTAAGCAGGGGCTAGATCATGTAGGACCAGGACAAAGAGTTTGGATCTCCTGGCAAATGCATTAGGAAGTTGAGGGAGATTTTAAAGCTGGGGAGTGACATGGTCTTATTTGTATGGTTTAAAGACCACTCTGGCTGTCATGTGGGGCATGGCTTCTGGAATAACAAAAATGGCAGCAGGGAGACTAGCTAGGAGGCTATTTCAGGAGTCCAGGCAAGAGATAGAGGTTCAGTGGATGAACGTTGTAGCAGTAGAGGCAGAGAGAAGTGGTGAAGGAGACTAAAGGACTTTTTGAAGGATTTAATGTTGGCAGTGTGGGAAAGAGGAGAATCAGACTCCTCTAGGTTTTTGGCTACAGTCATAAACTAAGTATACTGAGTACACCGTCTTACACTAACGTTGGGGAGAGTGGAAGTTTGGGATATGGGAAATCATGAGATCTGATTTGGCCAGTTAAGTTTAAGGACATATATTTGGGATTTAGGTAAAGATGTCCAGCAGGCAGTTGGATACATGAGTCTAGAGCTCAGTGGAAAGGCAAAGCCTAGAGATAAACTTTGGGAGTCAGAAGCAGATGAATGGTGCTTAGAGCCAAGGAAATGAATGAGACCACCTAGGGTGAACATATAGTCAGAGAAGACTATATATTCTCTGACATATAGGGCCAGGGTTATTGCAACAATTACAGTTGAATCAGGGCAAGAGGATCTATCAGATCAAGAGGATCTCAGCTCAAAAGAGCTGAGAAGGAACATGCATGACATGCCTGTGTGCTGTCTAAAAGAAAGGACCCAAAGTCTCCCAAATTGTATTTGCAAAAACACAGAAAACATCTAATCAAGCACATATTATGGGATTGCACTAGGTTTAGAAATATAAAATAATTAAGACTTCCCCGCCAGGCCCGGTGGCTCACGCCTGTAATCCCAGCACTTTGGGAGGCCAAGGTGGGTGGATCACAAGGTCAGGAGTTCAAGACCAGCCTGGCCAAGATGGTGAAACCCCGTCTCTACTAAAAATACAAAAAAATTAGTCGGGCGTGGTGGTGGGCACCTGTAATCCCAGCTACTTGAGAGGCTGAGTCAGAGAATTACTTTGAACCCGGGAGGCAGAGAATTACTTTGAACCCGGGAGGCAGAGGTTGCAGTGGGCCGAGATCGCACCACTGCACTCCAGCCTGGGCAACAGAGCAAGACTGTCTCAAAAAAAAAAAAATTAAAATTAAAAAAATAAATAAATAATAAAGACTTCCCATCTACTGAGAAAGCAAGATAGAAATTATAAAGTTTACAGTGCAATTTAGTATCATAATTTCCCTTTCTCTGCTGAACCTATAATACCGTATCCTGTTGCCTGATGTTTCAGCAGACAACTCAGACTGAGGGACTGATTTCCTGGTCCTGCAGTTGCTGTCCCGCTAGGTTTCACCACGGTGTGATACTGCATTCAGCTAAAGACAGTGAGATGAGTAACTTGAAAGCTTGTAGGAGTCAATGCCCATAACCAATGTGTCTTAGGTTGGGAAAGGAAGAAGTTGCAGCCGATCAAGCCCCTGGGTGGTGGGAAGGTGATAGTGCTTGGATTGGGGGTGTCAGAGACACAGATGCTCAGGAGGAGGTAAAACTCAAGGGGAGCCCAACTTGAGTGTCCTGGAAAGAACTTGCTAATCCTTTCCACTTCTTTGCCATTCACTGTGTCACCTGCACCCAGCTCTCAACTCCACCTCTCTTTCTCAGAGCCTCCAGTAGGATTTCTGTAAGGAATTTACCACTGTTTGAGAGAAAACTAAGAAAATTCACTTTACGTTTGGTCTTCAATCAGACAGCCCATTACTTAATCTTCTTTGTTTAAGGAACAAATACTCTTTGAGGACCCGCAAAGGAATCACCCCTTCCTGGTTTTGTGTTTTTAATGCCTGACTTCTCTACATTTAATAAATACTGAATATATTTATATGTATAGAAACAAACATACACATGTACATTTAACTTACAAGTTATACATATTTTACTGCTTCACTTCGGGAGTTTTAGAAAATAGCTATATGTGGAGATAGTTTTAATAGTTATGTGTTTAGTTTTCTTTCAGATTTTTTGTTGTGGTTTTGTTTTTTTTTTTTTTTTTCAGAGATAAGGTCTCGTTCTGTCACCTAGGCTAGAGTGCAGTGGTGCAATCATGGCTCACTGCAGCCTCAAACTCTGGGACTCAAGTGATGCTCCCACCTCAGCCTCCTGAATAGCTAGGACTCCAGGCACACACCATTTTACCTGGCTAATTTTTAAATTTTTTTATAGAGGTGGGGGTCTCGCTATGCTGCCCAGGCTGGTCTTAAACTCCTGGGGTCGGACCATCCTCTTGCTTTAGCCTCCTAAAGTGCTGAGATTATAGGAGAGTTTCATTTTTTATCTTCTTGCCTATATCTAAAAAGTATTTGCGTTGGCTGACTATGTATAAGCAGGATGCTAGCACCTTCATTGCATGGCTTTCATGATGAGATAATACCTTTTGGTCACTGTGTGGCTTCTTGGTGGGTTGGATACATTTTTAGCCTTAATTATTCAGTTTGGCCATTCCTACTGCCAGGCCCTTGCACCAAATTGCACTCTTTCACTATGGCCATGCCTTCTGTGGCTCCCATTGCACCATGTCCTCTACTGTTTGGGCATCTTGGTTAGCATTTCCATTCCACCCAGGCCTGGGCTAAGCTCTTGAAAGCCCTGGCAGTAAACACAGCTGCTGGACTCACCTCTAGCACACATTCTAAGCCAATTTCAATGGCTCCCATGTAATTTCCATCCTCCATATTTTTCTTTCATGAAGTCTCAGGAAGTGATTTAAAAATACAGTCATTCATTTCTCCTCTAAAAGTTCACGTATGTTCTATTTTCCTAGAGTGAGAAATGGTTTGGCTAAACATACTCATACCACATGTAGTGTATGCCATGTGAGTGATGTAAATTCTCAAGTGGTTCTTTAAAGGACTCCGGTTAGGCAAATAAATAAATGATAATAGCTACCATTTATTGCACACCTACCATGTACTAGGTGCATTTACATACAGGATTACATCTAGAATTTCATTTAATCCTCACAAAAGCAACTAGCGTACCTACCTTGATGGGGTAAAACTGAGTGTTTGTATATCGGAAAGAGTAGCCATGCCGCTGTCTGCTGTTTCCATTGGGAAATCAGGGCCCTGACTTCGTAGATTATCTGTAATTTTTAAATACAGTATAGGTGTATATCTACATATAATATATATACTTATTTTATGTACAAATGGTTCCTGAAATAGGGTTCAACTTTTGAATTTTCAACTTTCCAATGATGTGAATGTGATATGCATTCAGTAGACACTTCACTTTGAATTTTGAATTTTGATCTTTTCCTGGGCTAGTGAAATGTAGTGTGATGCTCTCTTGTGATGCTGGGCAGCGGCCGTGAGCACAGCCCCCCGTCAGCCACACAGTCAGGAGGGTGAACAACCCATACTGTTCTCTACAGTGTACTGTATTCAGTAAATTACGAGAGATCTTCAACACTGTATTATAAAATGAACAGCTGGGTTTTGCCCAATTGAAGGCTAACATAAGTGTTCTGAGCATGTTTAATGTAGATTAAGCTAAGCCATGATGTTTGGTGGGTTTAGCGTATTAAATGCATTTTTAATTTATAATATTTTCAACTTACAGTGGGGTTATCAGAACATAATCCCATTGTAAGCTAATGTGTATTTTTACACATAGTATTATGTTATACTATATTACATTATATTATGTATAATGTATATAATATACTATACTGTATTATATTATAATTATACTATATTTATATGAACCATGGTGACAGTCAAACAAAAGACATTTGTGGACTGTTTCCATCCTCTGGGCTCCGTAGGCAACCTCTAAAGTCTACAGTCAATTCGGGGTTGGTGAGAAGAGCCCAGAGTTTGGGGAGCTGTGATATGACAGGACATCTGGTCTTTGTTTCATTGTCTCATAACATCCTATGTTGAGATAGAAGCTAGTGATCCACTGCCTGCTAAGAATGTTCCTCGGGGCTTCGTCTGTGGATCCTTAGGGTTGATTAGGGGTTCAGCTGATGCTGTTAAAGCCCAACAGGAGCTGGGCCCGCTGTCAGAGAAATGGGGGCCACACAATTCTCATCTTACTTCTATACCCCACTGGAACATCTGACCCAGCTCAAGAACTAATTATTTATGTAATTATGTACAAGCTTCCTTATCTATACCTTTATTCCCATTAGGTAGAAATGCTTGATAAGAATGTAAATGGATATCCTTGAAAGGAATATTTTCATTTTGATCGAGATCAGTGTCTTTCAGTGACTTTTAAAATGCATCCCCTGAGCCTCAGGATGCTGTGAGACAGAAAGCAAGGATGTATCCTCCTTCCACCTGCCATCGCTCCATCAGCCTCCCTAGCTGTTTATTTTTGCCATCTACCGAGTCTCTGAAAAATACGTCTTTGGAAAAAGTGGTTCTTTGGCAATGAGAAAAGGTATCTGGAAAATTAAATTCTAACAGTCAAGTTTTAAGCATCAATTATTTTTATTGCAATTTCCTCAATAAAGTTGTTTTTTTTCTACTTATAAATAAATCCTAAAAAAAATTAAAAACAAGATGGGAAGAGTTGGCGTAGCTATATATTTTTTTCCACACATGGAGCTATATGATCCAAACTTCTCAGCTGGAATTCTGGGATGGTAAGCCACCCCCTAAACTACGAACACGATGCACATACTGTTTTCCTGGCAGGATGATTTCGTGCCCATCTGCTCGGGAGCACCATGCCAATGGAATGCGGGACTTGCTGGAGAGCCGGTGGCACTGGGAGTCAGCTTTAAGATCGCTCCTGTGCCAAGCAATCCCTGAGTCAGAGCACATGCTGATTACAAGAGATCACATTTGTTGATACTGTAGATAAAGAACCATCAGCAAACATCCAGATCATGTGCCCCATTTCCCAATTCGTCTTCCTTCTGGGAATCAGCACACTGCTTCTGTAGAACTGGCCAATCTGGAATGTGTAGGACTTCCCTATTTGTGTATATCCTTTATTGAAGAAGAACAACTGATTTTGTTTATTTCCCATTTACAATGGGAAACCATTTCCTCCAGCCCCATACTAAATCTCATTACTTGGCAGTTAAGTTTCAGTGTTTTATCAGGTTAGTGGTGAGTCAGGTGTCATAAAGCTGAAGAGAAGCAAGTGCCTGAATAATTCTTAGACCTTCTTTATTTTTCTTTCTCCTTTTACTCCCCTTCCCTTATCTTTTATTTCTGTTGAGGTCCTTTTATGGAAATCTGAGAGTCAATGGCCTTAGTCAAACATATGCAGATATTTTTCTTGAAGGGTATGGCTGCAGCCACACAGACCTAAGTTGGCGCATGCGTGTGTGTGCGCACGCATGCACACACACACACACACACACAAACACACACACACATACACATCCAACCCATGTAGCCATGTCAAATATGTGTGTGGGAGCACATGTTCTCTGCAGCCATTCAGAGCATGTTGTATGCTCTGGTGCAAGTGCTCCTGACTTTTTATTTTTCAAATCAAGAGCCTCTTTAATTATCTGCCTCTGACTCCCCATGAATATCACTAATTGAAGAATACCCCCACTGCATGTACTAAGTACACCGTGTGGCTTAATTGAGGGTAAATCTGGGGCATCTTAGGCTTTTTGAAATGTGGGAGTTAGGCCGGGCGCGGTGGCTCATGCCTGTAATCCCAACACTTTGGGAAGCCAAGGCGGGTGGATCACAAGATCAGGAGTTTGAGACCAGCCTGGCCAAGATGGTGAAACCCCGTCTCTACTAAAAATACAAAAATTGGCCGGGCGTGGTGGCAGGTGCCTGTAATCCCAGCTACTCGGGAGGCTGAGGCAGGAGAATCGGAGAATCGCTTGACCATGGGAAGCAGAGGTTGCAGTGAGCTGAGATCGCGCCACTGCACTCTAGCCTGGACGACAGAGCAAGACATCATCTCAGAAAAAAAAAAAAAAAGAAACGTGGGAATTAATTGTAGGGCTTCCATGGCCCCCTTTGGGAATTCTTACGAGCTCCGAAGATCTGGGTCTGCTGGATGCTGTTATGAATGATGTTGTACTGGACGCAAAACCCAGGGAACCAAACTCTAGTGAAGCCACAGCAGGAAGTCTGTTCTCACAGCCTGTATTTCCTCACTTGTAAAGTGAAGACAGCAGCAACTGCAGTCCAGGGCTATTTCTGGACTCATGGTTCTGTCTCTCCTGGATCTGAGTCCCAGGGGGCAGGTGGGCAGACATCTATCTGGTGGCCTTCTCCAGTTTCCTGTCCTCCCAGAGCTTCCTCTCTAACGTGGAGTGTGCAGTTCTTTCCGTGTCCTCCCCTTTCTATGTGTACAGACCAGAAGAGCCCTGGAAAATTTCCAGAGATTCCACAGGTATGTAGGAGGAAATCCACAGCCAGAAATAAGTAAGATCTGCTTGGGAAAAATAAATCCATTTTATTTGGACTTGAGTGGGCCCAATAAGCTCTGCCCACATGGAGAAGCCACGAGAAGCATTTATGACCGGCAACTCCCATTTCTGCCTAGTAGAGCTCTTAATGATTAGACGGCTTTTAAAATGGCTACATCAAAGACAAACAAATCAGGGTGTGAGTCGATGTTGTGGGTCCTGATACCTGTTATCACCACTTAAGTATTTCTTCAAACATGGTATTGAGTCCAAGAGTCTACGTGATTATTATTAAACTAAAAGCATGTTACATTCCAAAGATATTTTGGAAACAATAGATTTTGAAATTCACTGGTGGCTTCCATCATTTCAACAAACTTGTATTTAGGGAGCAGGTGTTGTCTGCAAGCCTAAACTACATAACTGGTGTTTAGTGGTGAGACCGATAATTCTCCCACTTGTTTACAAGATTGCACTGAAGGGAAAGATTTCACCTGAGCATGTCTCATGCCAGAAGCCAGGGAAATGCACAAACTTGAAAGATTTTGTGACATGCATACAATATGCCTAATGTATTATCTCTCTCTTTTTTTTTTTGGTCTGGGGTAGAAATAAAGAGCTACTGAATGACTATGTATATGGACAAAATTGTAAATTTGTACCTTAAGAATAATGTTCGTTATGGTAAATACAACCCAATTTAAACCTAGTGGAAAAAATGTCTTATAAAAAGAATTATAAATTCTTTTTTTTTTGAGATGGAGTTTCGCTCTTGTTGCTCAGGCTGGAGTGCAATGACGCAATCTCACCTTACCACAACCTCCGCCTCCCGGGTTCAAGCAATTCTTCTGCCTCAGCCACTCGAGTAGCTGGGATTACAGGCATGTGCCACCACGCCCGGCTCATTTGTATTTTTAGTAGAGATGGGGTTTCTCCATGTTGGTCAGGCTGGTCTTGAACTCCCGACCTCCTGTGATCAGCCCGCCTAGGCCTCCCAAAGTGCTGGGATTTCAGGTGTGAGCCACCGTGCCCGGCCAAGAATTATAAATTCTTAACTAGTTGGATCACTTCTACCTTCTACTGGCATTGATGGAATGAATCTAATAGCCCCTTTTCAAGAACTCCAAACCCTGTGATTTTGCAGAGACCAAATTAAGAGAAGGTTAAATTGGATATGAATAAGTGGTACGGTCTTTGTTAGGAGTGAATCAGTTTTGGCCTTAAGATACAACATTTCATGTTCAATTCATGTCTGGAAAAAGAAGTTCTAATTCTAACATCTGGAAATGAAATAATGAGTACAGTCTCACAGGTGTATCTGGCTGCAAAGAGAGATGTATATGAATGGCATCACATCTCTAACCCTGTCCTGGAAGGATGTGAGCAAGGTAGGCTACAGTCTGGCAACCCTTGGCCTTTGATGGTATCTTAATCTGTTTGTGTTGTTATAAAGGAATACCTGAGGCTGTGTAACTTATAAAGAAAAGAAGCTCATTTGGCTCGCCCTTTTTCAGCTGTACAAGAAGCAAGGCTTCAGCATCTGCATCTGGTGAGGGCTTTAGTCCGCTTCCACTCATGGTGGAAGGTGAAGGGGAGGTGGCCTGCCGAGATCACAGGGCAGGAGGTGAGAATTAGGAGAGCGGTGCCAGGCTCTTTTTAACAACTGGCTCTTGACGGAACTCTCAAGAACTCATTCGTTGCTACAAGGATGGCACCAAGCCATTCATGCCTGAAGGATCTGCCTCCATGACCCAAACATCTCCCATCAGGCCCCACCTCCAACACTGAGATCAAATTCCTACATGAAATTTGATGGGGCCAAACACAAGCCATATCCAAACCACAGCACATGTGAGGTCAGGTGGAAAGGGAGCCTGAGGCTTTGCTGCAGGCCACACTCCTAGCCCTGATCTTAAGCCTTCCTGGTATCATCAGCACAGCACAGTGTTTAAGGTTAGAGGCACACATCCGGGGTTCAACCCTCCATCACTTCTGTGTAATTGCAACATATTATTCTGTCTCTCTAAATCGCAGTTCCTTCTTTTGTAAGTGGTTGATTAAAACAGCTTTTCTGGGAGGATTAAATGTGATGATACGTGTAAAATGTCTGACACATAACAGTAAGAAATATTTGCTATTATTAATATTATTATCGTAATCATCAACAAATATTTATTTTACTTATCTTGAAACGAAATGAAAAGTTATTTGAGCACTATATAAAAAATTCCTGCATGAATTCAAAGTATCACTGGTGATGAATTATTTTTCCTTTTCAAATTAAAACTTTTTCAAAACACCAGTGAGAAAGTAGACAATCTCTAAAAGCTTGAAATCTTAAGTTTTATTTTTGACATGTCTCAGGCCTGTTTATTTTTCTGTTTTTGTGCATATGACCATTAGAGTATTGGAAAAAGGATTAGATAGCCTAAAAATAATAGAGGCTTTATAAATCCACTTTGCCAGAGAATTACTTTCTGAGGCAACTGGCCTTTCCAAAATAAATTTGCAAACTGTATCCTTATTTAAAAAAATAAAAACTTGGCAAGGCAAAAGAATTTAGGCCATATCAGCTATGTCATTCTAAATTTTAAAATATTTAGTCTTTCTGTAAGATAAATAGGAACAATTGAATTTAAGCAACCAAGAAAAATAAACATACAACTCCTTGAAAATGTACAAATAACTAGATGGTTTTAAAAAATGTTATCAGAAAAATGTCTTTACTACTAACAAGCTCTAAATTGAACAATGGCCATAAATTATGTTTGTATCTGTGCAATGGTTGCACTGCCAGGGGACTGGCCAGTCTCGGGGTAGATGAGGCTTAGCATTTGAAGGCATTTTGGAGCAGAGAATGGAGGAATCCCAGCTGTCTGCTAACAAAAACCTGGTCTTGGGCAGAGTAGTCAAGAGTATGTGCTTTGGGACTATCGGGAAGGCTCTGAAAGAAGGTAAGATTTGAACTGAGCCTTAAAGGATGTTTGGATGAGATCATACTATTTCTTATCCAGGTGCAGTAATTTTCTTTTCTTCCTCCTCTCCACCCCTGGCATGGCACTAGTTTCCACCTATTTAGAGGCACACAGTTAGCAAACCACGGAAAATTATGGGATACTGGGGATCATAGAAAAATTTACTTTATGAACAGCATTGATGGGAGTGAGTAGTGCAAAACCTGTACTGAGTGGAAGACTGAGACCAATAATGATTTCATGAGGTGACCTTGTCTTTTCCAGGTTGCCTAATGGGCTAGTGATTGATTAAGTATACAGCTTTGGGGTGAGACGTGAATTCCAATCCCTCCACGGTCATATGGTACCTATGGCACTAGGGCCACCTGCGTGCTGCTGTTTGAGAGCATCTTTTACATTTGTAAAATAAGCACATGATTTGATTGTTATGAGATTAAGTGATATAATTATAATCATTATTATATTTTAGTTTGTACTTTGCCAAGTACAAACAGGTAACTTTGTTTATGTGCTAATATTTACTTTGCATCTAGTTTCCCAGTGAACTCAGCTAAAATCACAGGTGCCACAGAACTGTGTCCTATGATAGCCTATTAAATCTAGGACATTTTTTCAAGTCAGGAATATTAAAAAAAATCTCAGTAACCTCTAATACCAGAATTTAATTGGGTAATCACTTTAAGGAATATCTGGAGTTGGCTTGCTTATAAATAATGGGTTGCTTTTAAGGACCTATTTCTTTTAAGTTTGAATCAACTTCCCATTATCCGGTTTTTTTCATATTCAGATTTATTCCCCATAAAAGCATTAGTAAGTGCATATGAAAACCATAGTGTAATAATTTAAATGATTGTTATGAAAGGATATTTGTGATAACAAACATTTTTTAAAACTCCAGTTTCTAATAATTTCCTGTTTTCTTAAAACTCATAATATTTTTGAGTTGCAATAATAAATCCCTAATCCTTGTTCTCATCACAAGTAATGACATCAAGCAGGAATCATCATATACAAGACAAAAATGTTTGAAACTTTGGGGTACAATCAGAGTGGCAAAAATTAATCTTCAAAAATAAAAATCTCACTCCCTTGGCTGTTTTGAATTATATTTTTCCCACTGATTATATAGGTAAATAGGAAAGAGCTGAGTGGATGTTTCTGATATCCTACAAACATAATTAGTTAACTTAAGATCTGCTTCCCTTAGATCTGTAGATATCCTGATCTAGAAATCAGAACTTAATTTGAAGTGAGAAGAGCAAGACGATGGTTTATTGCCTTTTTTTTTTTAATGTCTAAGGTTGTTGTTGTTGTAGTTGCTGTTATTTTCATTGACAAACATGAAATTCTTCTAGTAAATGGTTCAGTTCTCTGACCTCGAAGCTGAGTGCATGACACAGGTTGGGCCAATCATATTACCTCATTCCCTGAGCCACAGTGACTTGTGCAGAGACGAGCATGCGGCCCAAGCTGGGCCAATCAGAATTGTTCCCTGGAGTTTGTTATACTGCAAGTATTAGGGAAAACAATTCTTCCTTCCTGGGTTGGTAAGCATGTGACCTCAGTCTCCAGGGTATGCAGTAAAGGATTAACTTTGCCCTGAAGAGGTTTGGCCCTTTTGCTCCCAGCTGCAGGGCTGTAATTTCTAAGCCCTTGGAATGTTCTGCCTGTAGGAGTGTCTTTGTTTACTGGAGGCCTTGAGCAATGCCAGATAGTCTGTGCTAACAATGTAAATTTTGGTGGGGGGCCTTGGGACTTGTGGTACCACTCAAGCTCTAGAGGGGTTAGAGACTAAGGGTAGTCACATGGGTGAACAGAATGTCTGAATGGCCAACTCCCAGTAAAAACTCTGGATAACAAAGCTTGGGTGAGTTTCCCTGGTTGGTAATATTCTGTGTGCATTGCTATATATTGTTGCTGGGAGAAATATATCATGTTTGCATTATCTGCTGAGAGAGAACTGAAATTCCATGCCTGGTATGTCCTAGACCCGGCCCTATGTACCTCCTCTCTTTGCTGATTCTAATCTGTAGCCTTTCACTGCGATAAATCGTAACCATGAGTGTAATGGCTTTTCTGAGTTCTGCGAGTCCTACTAATAAATTATTAAACCTGAGGGTGGATTTGGGGACTTCCTGAGCGTTTTGTACAGCATCTATTTTCTTCTTAATTTTACTTTGACTTCCGGGATACATGTACGGAACGTGCAGGTTTGTTACATAGGGATATGAGTGCCATGGTGGTTTGCTGCACCTATCAACCCATCACCTAAGTTTTCAGCCCCGCATGCATTAGCTGTTTATCCTGAGAGCGCCTATTTTCTGCACTACTAGAGAAAGGCTGAGAGAGTGGAGCAAAGATGAGAGATAGTAGGGTGGATGAATGGAAGGAGAAAGAGAGAGAGGAAGAGAGAGAGAGAGGGAGAAAGAAAAAGAAAGAGTAACATCATGCATTTGGCTCTAATCCTAGAGCCTCCTGAGGGTGCATTATTTTCTTAGCTATTGCTTTGAATCTTTCCATTTCCTGACTATACTTCCAATAATTCTCCCTCACTCCTCCGGACAGTTTACATTGCATTTCTGAAAGGCCTTTAATTGTATCATTTTAAAATTTCAGTTATATTTAGTTAAAACATATCATTTTTTACCCTTAGAGAAGTGAGTGTGATTAAAGTAAAATCAGGATGAAATAAAGTCTTGTAAATATTTTTGGAACTCTCAATAAAGTTATTGAAAAATATATTCATGTGAAGTGAATTAATCTAGAAATGTGGATGTCAACCTGACAGGCCATTTTAATCCCCAAGTTATTTCTGAAATACTGTTAGAATAAGAGATTTGGAAACAGAAGTTAGTATAGGTCTGCTGGTTTTATAATTTTTGTAAGAATTTTCTAATATATAATTTTCTATATCTTGAGCTCTCAGAATAATATTACTTTTGTTAGGCAGGAGATAGAACTCCGTTACTCTAAAGGACTAAAGCTAAACTCTTGCAATGCTGCTCAAAGAGATTATTTAAGCCTGAAGAGATTGTTTTATAGAAAATTTTACATTATTCTACTACTAAATCCCAAATATTAGCCCACAGAGGAAAGTTAGCAAGAATATCCTCTATAAACTCTGTAAATATTTAGACAATGGCATTATCAACATTTATCATTCTATTGATGGAAAATGGACCACAGTTATTACATGCCTGATGCCAGCCTGGGAATTGCAATTGGATTTCCATTACTGCATCAGAATTCCTTGGGCTTTTTGGAAACAAAAGGAACTTTCTTAATTTGATAAAGTATCTACAAATACTTAAAACAAAAAATCTTATTTGATACTGATGTGTCAGGAACATTTCCTATAAAGTGAAGAATAAGACAATGAATTCCATTCCTTTATTACTCTTTCTAGGTCCTAGACAGTGCAATACACAAAAAAAGAAATATGAACTATAATTATTGGAATGAAGAAACTGTCATGGTTACAGTTAGTATAATTTTTTAATAAAAATTTTCAATGAATTTTGGAAATTTGATACATACAAGGTTGATATATAAGTACCAATACATGTACTTGATTGTGTCCCTAAATATCAGCGTGGCCAATTAGAAAATGTATTCTTTAAAGGATTCTATGCCCAATAAGCACCAGGTGTCAATGAGTAAATGTAAGAAATGGATGCCCCGTATGAAGAATATTGTACAACAGTGTCAAAGGACACAAGACGACATATACATGGATATTTTATTTTATTTTGTTTTTGAGATGGAGTCCCATTCTGTCACCCAGGCTGGAGTGCAGTGGGGCAGCCTCAGCTCAGTGCAACCTCCGCTTCCTGGGTTCAAGTGATTCTTCTGCCTCAGCCTCCCGAGTAGCTGGGATTACAGGCACACACCACCATGCTCGGCTAATTTTTTTGTATTTTCAGTAGGGACGGGGTATTGCCATGTTGACGAGGCTGGTCTCGAACTCCTGACCTCAGGTAATCTGCCCACCTTGGCCTCCCAAAGAGCTGGGATTTCAGCCAAGAGCCACTGCACCTGGCCTTAGATATTTTATATATGGGAAGATTTATTTTCCTAAATAGATCAATTATTCCAAAAGTAATCTAAAACTTTAATTAAAACTCCAACAGAGTTTTTTCTTCACAGAGCTAGTCAGTTCATGTGGAACTAGTTAATTCATCTGAAAGAATCAAGAACCTCAAATAGCTCAAAACAGTGATTTTGAAGAGGAAGAGTAAAGAAAAAGCACATGCACAGTTAGAGACTGAATGATGTTAAAGCGATCATATTCAAAACAGTGTGCTGGTGGTACACTGGTAGAGAAATAAAGATCCCAGGAACAGACCTACATAGATATGAGAATGGATAAGAAATAGTCTTACAGACCAGTGGGGGGAAATGGGCTTTCCATAAAAAAAGTAGATATAGATATCATATATATATATATATGTTTATATATATATTTTACATATATATAAAATAAACTTCAGATACTAACATTTGGAAGCAAACCTTTAACATTCTTAGACAGAAAAGGAAGAGAATATGTTTATGGCATTATGATAGGAGACAATTTTTAAACATATAAAAAGTGCAAATCATAAATCTATTAATACATTTGATGAAATCAAATTCGATCTATTCTATTAAAATTCTTTTCTTTGGTTGCATATACCCTAAAATATTTTTAAAATTCTACATCCTGGATAACATATTTTAATACTTACAAAAGAATTCATATTATGAACATAGAAGTTCTACATGTTTATCAAAGACAAATAGTCAAAGAGAAAAATGAGCAGAGGTTAGGAAAGACCAGTCACAAAAGAGGAAACTTGAATCAACAATAAATGTTTGAAAAAAAATTCATCCCTCTCCCATACTTTGACATTAGGGAAATACAAATTAAAACGATGAAGACAGAGTGTTTCCAACCCATCAGAATGGCAAAAAAAAAAAAAAAAAAAAAAAAAGCAAACAACAACAACAACAAAAATCTCTGATAACACCAAATAACACCAAATATTGGGGAAAATGTGAGGAAAATGGAGCTTCATATACTACTGTAAGGGCTGTAAATTAGAACAAACACTCTGGAGAATGACTCTGACTCCATAATATGTAACAAAGCAGGAGATGTTCATCCACTATAACCAGCAATTGTACTTCCTTATTGTATTAGTCTGTTTTCACGCTGCTGATAAAGACATACCTGAGACTGGGAAGAAAAAGATGTTTAATTGAACTTACAGTTTCACGTGGCTGGGGAGGCTTCAGAATCATGGTGGGAGGTGAAAGGCACATCTTACATGGCAGCAGAAAGAGAAAATGAGGAAGATGCAAAAGTGAAAACCCCTTACAAAACCATCAGATCTTGTGAGACTTATTTGCTACCACCAGAACAGTATGGGGGAAACCACATACTGGTTAAAATTATTCCCACTGCATCCCTCCCACAACATGTGAGAATTATGGGAGTACAATTCAAGATGAGATTTGGGTGGGGACGCAGAGCCAAACCATATCACTTATATATACAGTAGAGAAAACTATCCCATCACAGCTTATGAGCGAATAACTGGAAACAACCTAAATGTATGTCAATAGAGGAATTAATGAATATGGTATATTCCTGCAAGTAATACTACGCAGCAGTTAGAATTAATAAGATATGTCTCTCAGTAGTTCATCGGCCTGCTATAGTCTCCATTCTCTCCTCCATCATTTTACTATTAGTACACTGGCATCCTTTGGAGAATTTGCACTTGTGGTTCCCTCTCCCAGGAAGATTCTTTCCCCAGAGATTGTTCTGGCTCATTTCTGTGCTTTGTTTTGTTTTCTGTTCTTATGTCATCTCCTTGGAAAGCCCTTGTGTGAAAATACTATAGAACATTGCACTTCCCCCATTCTTATCATCTCCTGACCTCCTAAATTTGTTTCCAGGTCTTCTTTTTGCCATGCAAGATTACAAGCTGCATGGGGGACAGCACTTTGTTTTGTACAGTAAAGCATCTGAGTGATGCTGGATGTATTTGTTGAAGTGATACATAGACAGCTGCACACATTTGAAAGTTTATGTGCTCCATTCACCTGCTCCTGGTAGAAATGGACCCAGCAGATCCTTCTTCCTACTGCACATCTTCTCACATACTAGAAAAGCAAGAGGAACGAAGAGCACAAGGGCAGCCTGTGAAAGTCTCCAATCTCCTTGCTTCCTCACAGCTTGCTCTCCTGGACCCTTCCACAAGGCTCCAGTGGGTGTGGATGAGTGTTCTATCCAGGACAAGGATTGTGTCTAGCTGGGGAGCACTGGAGGTTCCCTTTTCTGTGAGATGCCTGGCAAATGATACAGCAGCACTGCAAAATAAAAAGCCTGTGCTCAGATCCCAGTGAACTTATCTGCCTCTTCCTGCACTTTTTGCAATATCATCTATGTTGGAAAAGATGATTTAAATCCACCATCTAGCTTAATGTTTACCCCCCAAGGGTTGGAAGTGGATGGTTGTTAAGTCCTCCAGACAAGGTGATGTTCAACTGCTGCTCTTCTGGGAGATGTCATTTAGTGGACTGCAGGGTGCTGATGTAAACTGCATCCTGGGAGCCCAAAAGCCTTCAGTACTTCTCTACTGACCTGGGGTTTACCTTGTCTTCTCTGGGATAGGCTGGAAATTTGATCTCCTCACTTCCTTAAATTATATAGCTAAATTTTTCTTGAATTACTTGTGTTAGCGGAAAGACTACAGGCTTTGGAATCAGGTAGAACTGGGTTTGAATCATGGCCACATTACTTCCTAGCCACTCGACCTTGGGCAGGTTATTTAATTTCCCTTGATCCTCTCTTTCTCCCCCTAAGTTAGAGGGGTTATAATATGTCTTCTGTCTCTGGGTTTGAATGTTGATACAATGAAATAGTAGATGAAAAGCACCATACTGCTCTAATGCGGATAGACAAAAAGCATATATTCTGGCCTGGCTTAAATCCTACCTCTCTCTGTGGAGGTATTAATAATAATTTTTCTTGTTGTTGTTTTTGAGACAGGGTCTCACTCTGTTGCCCAGGCTGGAGTGCAGTGGCACAATCATGGCTCACTGCAGCTTTGACCTCCCAGGCTCAAGTGATCCTCCTGCCTCAGCCTCCTAAATAACAAGGACTATACGCATGCACCACCATGCAAGGCTAATTTTTTATTATTTTGTAGAGACTGGGATCTCCCTATGGCACCCAGGCTTGTCTTGAACTCCTGGGCTCAACCTCCCAAAGTTCTGAGATTACAGGCCTGAGCTGCCTTGACCAGCAATAATTATTTTTGGTACAAATCACACATGACCACATTTTACAGAATTTCCTTTTTTTCCCACTAGCCTGGCACTGTGAGTACTTTGTCTTTCCCTGTTTAGCTTAGTGGGGCAAAGAAAGTAATAATGGTAATAATGGATACTGCTCACGTCTTCATGGAAATCTCCTTGTAACCAAATAACTTCCTTCCAGCCGCATGTGTGAGCTAAATTTACTGAGTAAAAGAAGATCTAAGAATGAAAAAAGATGGGAGGAGATTGTGCCTTTGGATATTGAATATCTTGACCTGGAAGAATCTGAAACAAAAATCCAGCATTTAACTCTTCATTTTGAGAGAATTTACCCTGGCCGGCATTCAGAATCATATTGATATACTTCTGCTAAACATCAACACATCTGGAGACCCCTAATCCAAAATGATCACGTAATAGTAAATGAAAGACACCAGACAAAGCTTACTTCATTTTGATAAATAAGGACACCCTCAGTCATTAAAGGTTAATTTGAAATAAAAAAAGAAAAGCCTTACCCCACCTCCCCGTGTTTCAGAGTCTGTACGAAGAATGATCGTGTTTACTGTGTTCTTAAACTGGTTGTGTTCTCTTTTTAGGTGAAGTATTCTCTGCTTGCTCTTCTGCCAGCCAGTGCAGTGAGGCAAGGGAAACACACACAGGCTTAGGGGAGCTGGACCTGGGTTCAAGTCATGACCCTAAGACTTAATAGATGTGTGACACCACCTGCCTTCACTCATGTCACAGCTTAGGAAACTGAGGCCCAGAGAGGTTAATACTGGTCTTGCGAAAGTCTTCAAAGGATGGCCGGGCGCGGTGGCTCACGCCTGTAATCCCAGCACTTTGGAAGGCTGAGGTGGGTGGATCACGAGGTCAGGAGTTCAAGACCAGCCTGACCAACATGGTGAAACCCCGTCTCTACTAAAAATACAAAAACTAGCTGGCAGTGGTGGCTGGCGCCAGTAATCTCAGCTACTCAGGAGGCTGAGGCAGAATTGCTTGAACAGGAGGTGGAGGTTGTGGTGAGTGTTGTGAGCCAAGATTGTGCCACTGCATTCCAGCCTGGGCAACAGAGCGAGACTCCGTCTCAAAGAAAAAAAAAAGCCTACAGGGGATTAAATCAGATAATAGATAATGTCTATAAAAGGTCTTGGTTGTAAGAGACTCCAAATAAATAGCTGCTGCTATTATTATTACTGCTCTTATCTATTCTTCCTTCTTTCAGAAAACAATTGCGGAGGGCGTCGCTCTCTGCCTCTCTAAATATTAAGAAGCTAAGCAATGTAAACAGTCTAATTCTAACACACTGTGCCAAGAACTGTGGACGCCCCAGAAATTAGAGATTTTAGTAATTTATTATTTTTAAGTGTTCTTGTGGGGTACATCAACATAGCTTTAGCTCGGTAAACAGGTTGGTTAACTTGTTTAACTCCCCAATCTTCATTTGTGGTTACTGCCATCCCTTGGACTTCTGACTTCAACTTGCTGTTTTCCACTTTCATACTTTTATATAGAAAATGTTCTCCTTTTGACCAGGCACGGTGGTTCATGCCTGTAATCCCAGCACTTTGGGAGGCCAAGGCGGGCGAATCACCTGAGGTCGGGAGTTCGAGATCAGCCTGACTAACATGGAGAAACCCCGTCTCTACTAAAAACACAAAATGAGCCAGGCGTGGTGGCGCATGCCTGTAATCCCAGCTACTAGGGAGGCTGAGGCAGGATAATCTCTTGAATCTGGGAGGCGGAGGTTGCGGTGAGCCGAGATAGCGCTATTGCACTCCAGCCTGGGCAACAACAGTGAAACTCCGTCTCAAAAAAAAAAAAAAAAAGAAAATGTTCTCCTTTTTCAGGCAGTTCAGGTTCTTTATCTACAGATACTGAAATCTAATCTTCTGAAGATAGTTTTCCATGATGTAATCATCGTTCCTGTACAGTGGTTGTCAACTGGGGGTGGTTTTGCCTTGTAGGGGACTTTTTGGTTGTCACAAAGGAGAGAGGGCATTGCTTATGGCATCTCACGGGTGGAGGCTAGAGAAACTGCCAAGCGTACTGCAGTGCATAGGACAGCCACCATAACAAAGAATCATCCATCTTCAAACTTTAGTAGTGTGGAGGTCGAGAAGTCCCCAGCTAGAGTGACCCCAGACTTTTTCAAGCAACCTCAGACATTTTGGGGAATGAAAAAAAATCACTCTTTAACAATTAAGCGGAGACAGCGAATGTAAACTGGGATTATTACTGGCACACAGGGATCTATGGCCCCTATCTTGAGTTCCTTTTCTTTTGCACTGCTGAGATATTGCCCCAAAGCATATTATTAATTTGCCTTCTTGACTTGCTTATAGCTGTTCTCACCAGTTAGACTCTTTCGTAGCCCAAACCAGGCAGTGTGGCTTCTGCAACCTCCCCTTCTCCTTCTGTTGCTGTATACAGAGCGCCTACTTGATAAATCTTCTTGATTGACTGTGCTTATTTATAATCTCTGTTCACAATTGGGTCCTTGACAAAACCTACTATAAACTTTTCAACCATCAATTATATGATACATCAAAAAATGTGGGTGAAATGATGGAGAAGAATTCAACAAGTACCATTGCTCATGATGTAGAGAAGATTCCACCTCTTATGATGTATAATTTGATGAAATATACTAAGCAAGGTACAATCCCCTTAATTGGTACTCATTTAAATTACTCATGTTTACTGTAAATGTTCTTCTGCATAAGATGTGTTTCTATTGAATTAGATAAAATTTTATTGTTGAAAGAGTGGTTTATACATGTGAAATCAACAAAAATATATCAAGTTCTCCAAATTCTGCCCAGGATATGATAGGTGCACAATACGTATTAGTTCCTTTTGCCTTCCCATTGCATAGGACACTTTAAACATAATTTTAAGCCATTTAATTTGGTTTCATATGTTTTTGAAATATTGATCTGAGGGGATATTAAAGTTACTGAGTGGCTAAATTGATTGGTATGCTAGGGTTCTCACATAACCAAGTACCACAGCCTGGATGGCTTCAACAACATAAATTTATTGTTTTACAGTTCTGGAGGATATAAGTCAACATTTAAGGTGTCGGCAGGGTTGGTTCCTTCTGATGGCTGTGAGACAGGGATCCTCTCTGGACCTCTCTCCTTGACTTGAAGATGGTGGCTTTCTCCCTACATCTCTTTATATCATCAATGCATGCATATCTCTGTTTCTAAATTTCCCCTTTTTATGAAAACAGCAATCATATTGGATTAGGGTCCACGTTGGTGAACTTATTTTAAATTGATTACCTCTGCCAAGATCCTATCTCCAAATAAGCTCTCATAACTGGGAGGTTAGAAATTCAACACATGAATTTTGGGGGAACACAGTTCAACCCATAACAATTGGTAGTTAACAAATTGCCATAAACAGATTATAAGCTGAATTAAAATTTTGTAGAGAGAATAATTCTACCATACCTTACTATATATAAAGAGAAAGTTGTGGAGTCACTACCATGTGGAATATAAACGATGAACTTGTGTTATTGTAAGCCACTGGAAAGTACATCATAGTCGTTGATCTTTAAAAACATTATAAAGAACTTTCCAGAGAAAATTACATGGATCAAAAATGTCAACATCTTTCTTCTGAGCATGTGAATTCGAAATACTTTGCCTGCCATTCAATTTATTTTTTCCCTCCCCAAATCTCTTGAGATGAATAAAGGACACGCTTTAGGTGACAAAACAGAGGTGCAAAAAATTGCAAGATCATTTGTTCCACACCATCTTCATTTCCATAGGCAGGAAAACATTTGTCCTCTGTGCTTGCTTTATTGGAGGCATGTCTGCCTGACTGGTTAGAGCATGAATAAGATTATGGGATTCCACGTTTGTTGATCTTTAAGTGAATTGTATTCATGAAATAATCGGGGCGGAGGTGGGTCTTGAGGGAAGCCCAAGCATCTACCAGTCTGGGACTTGAGCCAAGTGAGAGCTTTGGCTTTTTTTCAGTGTGAAAGAGGCTAGATAGCTGCCGCCGTCTGCCTGCTATCTCAGGATGGGAGGCGGAAATTTAAAAAATATATACATTTATATTTATATGTATTATATGAAATATAAAGTATTTCATATCTATTTGTCCGTCTGAAAAGAACGTTGGACAGGGAACTGGGTTCCAGTCCCCATCCTGCCACGAAACTTACTAAGTGATTTTAGGCAGGTGCCTTCACCTACTGGAAATGCTTTCTCAGCTGCACATTCAAAGTTTTAGCCTGGGTGCCCGGCCAAAACCTGAGAATTTCATGAGGTAGAGTGTTCCAAGTGTTCAAAGTGATTTTCATGTGGTTAACGCTAAGGATACATTGGCCCTCAAAGAACCTTCATTCTGTAACCTTGTCCCTAACATACTTAGTTGCCTCTGTAAGACTTGTTTGGGCTGAGGCCTGGGGAGGGCAGGGAAGTGTCAGTGTTTTTAAAACAAAAGGAAGAGTTCTCCTCCGGCCTCCTGCAGACCTCCTCACCTTGCACACCAGCTACCTTTTCTGCCCCCAACTCCCAACCCTGAGTTTCCACTCCTGGAATAGGCATCAGCTCTGCAGAGTTTTTATGCTGTGAACTCAAAATTTCCGGGGCAAAAATCTCCGCACCCAGGATTTGCCCCTTCTGAACAGTTTCACCCATTCTTAAAGGAAGGGAAGTTAAAAAGAGTGGGGTCGAGGCCCGGAGTATTTAAACATAGGCCTCTTTATCTTCTTCCCCCCTACTACCGCAGGGCAGCCTCCGAAAGTTATCAGAGTGTCATTAACAGGGACAGCTGCTGGTAAACAAGGAGGATGTCGACACCAGCGCCTCCGTCAACAGGAATTTAACTTTAATCTGTCCCTTACTTAAAGAAACACTCCTCTCACTCTCTCTGTCTCCCTCCCTCCACGGTGCATCATTTATTTATCTCCGTCAACTTCCAGATAGGAGACTGGCATTAACTCCAGAAAGCCCACTGGGATAGAAAATTAATAAGGTGCTAGGGACATCCACCTTAGGTCAATTCCAGGGGACGCGGAGAGAAAGGGAACTCGCTGTGGAGTTCCCTGCTTAGCTGGAAACCGATCCTACATATTTATAAAGGTGAAACTGGAGGGCTGCCAAGCGCCTGCATTTAAGTGATTAACAAATGTTTCTCTTTAAGTGGACACCTCTTGTTCTAAATATATTTGACAAGAATGCAGAGTCATCTGGAGGGCAGAGAGGGCGAGCCCGGGCCTCGTCTCGCGAGGCGGACAGGCTGGCAGGCCCGGCTCCCTGCTCGGTGCCAGCCCGGTTCACCGTCGCCGGTGGGCAGGCTGCCAGCGCCAGCGGCTCCCCGCTGTTTAACGACAATGGATTTACTGCTTCTCTGCATATTGGTGTTATTTTGTATAAACAAGGTTAACACTCCTTTTAAATTAAATGCACCACCTGGTGACTGAGTGGGTGACCTTGCCAGCTCTCTTCACCTGGCTCGGGGAAGCCCAGGCTTTCGCTCCGATTTCAACCTGTGGCTCTCCTTGGAATCTCTTTTGCTTCTCATTTAAACAGAGCTCCTGGAGGAGGTTGGCCGGTGCTTTGCCCTCTGACCCCGCTGTGGGGGACGAGACCCGATGGAGGTACTAGGGGCCCCTGCGGCTGAGCCCGTGTCCAGGCACCTTCCACGTGGCGCAGGGCGGATCAAGGCTTGCCCGGGGCCAGCGCGGTGCTGCCGCCAGCAGGAGAGCCTCGGGGACCGCCCTCCTCCGGCAGCCGGTGTCACCGGAGAGTGACAGACGGTCTGGTGGGCCCTGCCAAGGCAGCCCCTAAATAGAGATCTCCAGAGGGGGCAACACCATAAAAAAGGTTCTTTGTGTTTCACTCTAGCGTGGTATTACTCTAATATAGAGGTCGGCACTTTCCCCACCCTCTAGGAATTCGAACACCTGGAAAAATTCTCCTGGCTTTACATTGGAGGAAATTTAATGGTGTAAACAAACTCTGCAGGGAGCCCCCTTTGATTTGAGAAGGCAGTGATCTGCCGTGCAGTGCTGAGCCAAAGGGGCTTGGAAACGACTTTGCCTGAGAATGTCCATTCCGCAAACACTTTAAGGATGGCTTGGAGTTGTTTAGAAAAATTTAGGTAGACAGCACCGTCTTGGAAGCATCTAGATACTTCGAGAGAAATAAACTTCAGTTACTCGTTTAATTACAGGCATCAGCTTGCCAGTTCCCTGCTGACTGTCCATTTCAGAATAGGGCAGAATTTTTCAGGGGTCTTTGCTTGATGAATTGTAGACCGGTTTGTCAGCCTTATTTTGGCTCGGCAAATAAGGAAATCAGACCCGGGAAGGTGAAGTGACTTCCCCAAGGTCACCTGACCCAGAACCCAAAACTCCAGGCTTGTAAGTTCCATGATGTTGATGCCCTTATTGTTTCCCTGTGGAGTCCTGCTACCCAGAAAGTAAGCTGTGAGCTGTAAGTATAGAGAGTTTTACTCTTAGCAGCATAGAAATAGCTGGGTCAATAGCTTCTGCTTAAATAGTTTCTTAGTAGCTCAAATTGGAGTAATGGAAATGTCTCTTTAAATAGGCAAAGTCATTCCAGTAAGTGATACAATTTTACTTGCTAGAATCCTAATAATTTTATTAAAAATAAGATATGGCATATGGATTTATTAATACCTTTCAATATTTGAGGTAAAATGTGTCCTTCTTTCCCAAAATCTGTCTAATGAGTACATTTTCTGTGTGTGGTGGGGGGAAGAAACTGAAAACAACCTAACATGAATAAGATGCATTGTCTATGCACAATAAGTGTTGTAGCCTGTTTCTAAAGACATTCAATGTTTAGTGTGGACATCAGGGTGCTAGATTTTGAGGACACAAAGATAAGACACAATCAGGAACTAGATTAATTAAGGTCCGAGGAAATTAGTGTGTACATAAAGAACCACTGCGGGTACAGAAAGTTCAGTGCAGGAGGCATCTAACTCCGGGTGTCCAAGCTGACTTCGCAGAGCAAATAGTGCTGTACCCTAGGCAATTCCATTTGTGTTATTGTGGAACAAGTCACAACAGACATTCAACTTGGCTTATACAGTGATTCCTGTTTCCTAGGCATTGTCCTAAATGCCTGGCATAATCCTCATAACAACCTTCTGAAGCAAGAAATGTTATCAGCTCTACTTTACAAATGGGGAAACTGAGGTATGGAGAAATTAGGTAACCTGGTCAAGGCATCACAAGGAAGAAATTCACATCCAAGCAGGCTGCTGCCCCTCTGTGGTTCTGTGTTCATTGTCTTGGTATTACCATACACAGGCATTACTTTCCTCCCTTCAAACACCCTGCCTTCTAGGTACTAACTATCCCACTAGAAGATAAACTTTTAACTTTTAAAAATTACCTGTTGCCAGACATTGTTATGGACTTTACATACAATGATCTTACTATCTTTTTCCCCCTAACCCTGAGAAGAGATAGATATTATTTCCTCATGTTATAGATAACAAGACTGCCACATAGCTCAGCAGCTGCAGCAGCGACTTTCTTTTTATCTTATTAAATAACTCCATTGAAACTAAATTCTTAGAGGTGTCCGATTTTCTAGGGTGGTAATTATTTCAAATATTCTTTTCTACTGTACGACCAAATTCCCAGGGTTTTTGTTTGGAAGTAGAAGGCACAGAAGCTGTCGTGGAAAACACACAGCAAACAAGACAGCTCCATAAAAAAATGAACATCTTTACCCAAGGGGGTTTTGCAGAAATTGCAACAGGGATTAATTATTGAGAACTGAGGTTGTCAGGAATGCAAGAGGTAATTTCTAGCTCATCTAGCCCTGCAGTAGGATTTCCTTAGAGCAAATAGGTTTCTTTTACCTTTGGAAGGTAATATAATATTATAGTAACATACTATGATATATTATTATATGTTAATATAATTATATATTATGTAGTACTAAAGAAGATTGGGAAAACTATGAAGAAGGGAATAAAAAATTATCGAAAATTTTCATTACTGCAAATATTTTTGACATTATTCCTTCCAGCCTTTTTTATTAACACACATAAATTTTGTTAAGGAAAAAAGTGTGTATAAATACACACATGACTAGGATAACTGTCATGCAGATTTGAATGCTACTCTTAACTTGATAAACATTTTTTCACTCTCAAATATTCTTTAAATTTTTCATTGATCATGATTACATAATTTTATTATAAGTATTTATTATAGTTTTCCATAACCCAGATTAATAATTCCCCTATTCCTGGACCTATAGGTTATTTTCAATTGCTGCTATTATAAATAATCTTGCGTATATATTTTGGCGGCCTAAACGGCTTTCCCCTGCTTCAGTGGAATCCTTAGAAGTAGATTATTGGATCAGAAAGCATTCATTTTTGTTGTTTCATCAGAAATGTGAACATACATAGCATGAGTGGGTTTGGAGGAGATAGAATAGGAAGGGAAAGTTGAAGTATTTAGAAATTTTGTTGGTCTGTTGTTTCACTTCTGTAAAAAATAACATACAATACAGGTATATTTGTATACCTGCATATTTACTTTTTTTGACAAAAACAGACAATCATGTTACATTGTCTTCTGTATTCCACTCTGAGACTTCCATCGTATTTTATGTTGCTGCCTCTAGGGCTGGATTTCTGCTTGTTGGGTGTTAACAGGCAAAACAAACAAACAAACAAAAAATATATGGTGGGGATGCTGGAATTTAACATACCTACTATGGTTTGGAATTACCCTAAGGGAGTCTAGAAATTCCATTTTGTCAAGTATCCAGTCTTGTTTTTTAAGAACACAGACTAGGAAAAGCAGAAGATTACTGTACAAAACTTTTACAAGAGTTTGTAAAGTCTGGAGTAGTAAGAGCAAATGTATAAGGGTACGTGGTTCCCTTAGGACCAAAAAGAGGTGTGAATTCGTAAGGCATCTAACTTTCTCTTGCTTGAATGAATTTGCGTCACTATCTTAAATTGAAGTATTGTTTAACCGTGTTCAATTCAACTTCTTACAGAGGGAGAGGAAAAGGCCCACTGCCTGCTTGTCAGGGCTCCTGGATCACGCCCTGCCGCCTGCTGACCTATATTGGACTCAAGCCCTTCTTCTGGCATGCTCACCTGTTAACCCACGTATCAACCCACACCTCAGACTGCTGGCTGCTTCCCATTGAGCCTGAAATACTGTGCTATCTGCCTGTACCCTTTTGCATAAGCTGGGGTTGGGTTATCTCAGATTTCTACTTGGGCCTGGTCAAGATTGCCACATACCTCACCTCTTCTGTTCTGGTCCTCATCCTGTGTTCCTGGACAAAAATAACATTTGAGTAGAAAGCTTTTCTACTTGTTGACGTAGTTGAACAGATTTTGCTTTAATGAGATGAAATGGAGCCTAAATTTATCTGGAAATGTGTGGAATCAGTAGAGAGAAGTAAACACAACTCGAGGAAAGCGGGAAACCCCTGTGTACAATTCAACTTTTTCACTCCCAGGGAGTTGGGCATGATTGTAAAGAATGATGTTTTCAAGCCTGCCGATAACAGAACACGTCTGTATCCATTGTGGATGGGCTTCTGTTGAGAAAGCTTCCTTTTCGCCCAAGTAGAGAAGCTCTTCACTGCCCTAAGATCCTGCTTTCCTATTCCCATGTCAGAGCAGGAAAAGGTGTATATTTTTCACACAGAATAGCCTCATCCACTCCTATGGGGAGTGAGATAGTTCCTGTAGGGTGCTAGTGATGGCATAAAATTACAGCTCACTAGAGAAACAGTTGCAAGTAAAGAAATATATGCATTTCCTCTATTTGTCTTTCGTGTCCGTGTTGTCTAAGTTGCAAACAACAGATTCCACTTTGGCTAGTTTAAAGGGACAAGAGGTTTAATAAAGAAAATTAAATAGCTTGTAGAATCACTGGGCAACCAGAGAAACAGATTTAAGGCTAAGCTTCCAGAAACATATCCCAAAACATGCCCCCAAACCGTGACACTGACACGAAGAGACAGTTGTCATTGCTGCTTTACTGAACAGAGGACCGAGAATTTTTCTACAATCACTGCTGTTCTCTGCACTGATGGAAGCCAAGCCTGCCTGGAGAACTCAACTTTGCAACCCAAAGCTGGTGGCTTATGTGGCTACCCCTACCAACAAAATGGAAACTCCACCAGGTGTCCGAATCCAGTTCTCACGGTGTGTATCCTGCAGGTGGCACGTTGGGAAGATGCAAGGGAGGCTGGGAATTTGAGTCCCGATTTCCAGATTGTGACTGTGGGTCACAGTGAAGATTAGCTTTGCTTTCAAGCATACACATCAACCCAGCAGGAAGGTGTCTTCCCAATTCTAGCCATGAACTTGCAACCTAGTAAAGTGGTTAAGAATATGAGCTTCAGAATTAAGCAGTCATGGATTTATGTTTTCTCTGAGTGATTGTGAGCCAGTCACTCTCCCTCTCTTTGTTTCTCATCTGAGCCTCAGCTTCCTTCTCTGTAAAATACAGATAATATTTCCGTAGAGGTGGTATGTGACACAAATTTAAACAAGCATGTATGGAAAATCCTCAGCATAGTGTTTTTATAATGTAGTGAGCATTCAGTGTATGGTGGCTCTCATTCCAGTTACTAGTAATAAGAGCTGAAAGTTTATGGTCTAAAAGAGAAAAAAAATACTTATGACCAAAACTCATAATGCTAATAATAAGAAGAAGAATCCTACTAATAACAAACCAGCCTTGAAGCAAGCCACCCAAGTTCATCTTAACATTTCTTATAAGAAATTTCAGTTCATACAAGGGATTATATGGCAATAGCTGAACAATGGGAAAGTTTGAGGTCGATGCTTCCTCAACTGTTTCCAAAATAAACAGTTACAGGAAGCTCACTACCCTGTGCATTAAAGCGCAGGGGGAATAAGGAGGGGGCTCTGTTACTTTAAGCTCACTACAGGAGACGTGGGAGCAGATCAATATGTGGTTAAGTGTTTTAGCTGCACTTTTATTATGTTTGACAGCGATGACAACATAGTACGCACTGAATAAAATGACTAATGCACACATTTCTCCCGCATGCATACTGCTTCTATTTTTCGAACCTCCTGAGTGAAAGGCAGTCATACAAAAAGCATGCAGAGTGGGAGTTCCAAGTGGCTAGGGCCAGAATTGCCCACGGATTCCAGATTTTCAGAGTCACAGAGGGGAACCTGACTACCCGAAGCGGAAAGAACAAAAAGGGCTGCATGTTCAGTAGTTAACAGTCGGATGAACTGAGAAAGGCATGCTTAGATATGTAGCTACATTTCTTTATCATCAAGCCCTATCTCTTTCCCATAATGTGGGCAGTGCTGATGAGTGAAAAAATAAACAAGCACATCTAAGTACACTGTAGATTTACACAGTACAGGGCTGAACTTAAAAACAACAACAAAATGCTGTTGTTTGAGCAACTTTTCAAAATCCTATTTAGATGCCACCCGTTTCTACCTTTTAACTGACACCCAGATGTTTTCACTTGGATTTGAGGCCCCGGCAGGCAGCATCCAGATGTTTTGAGGGGGCAGAGGAAGTTCTTTCATTTGTGGCAAATTTGAGAAGTGAAGATTCATTGACTCATGTAATATTAATCTTCCTACATAAGGAAATTGGAGCCAAGCTGTTTGCCCACTTTCCCAGTTATGTGTGGGGTCATTGAACTGGGGTGGGGCAGTGGGGAACCCCTTTGGCTGGGATTTTGTGCAGATGGCACTGAATTCCAAAATACTTACCACGGTTTCTCATTAGCCCTATGCAATTCTTTTTATGCACTTCAAGACCATTTAGTGGAGAAGGAAGAAACTGCAGGCCTTTTGGAGGTATTTCCTTGTGATTCTGGTCTAATCCACCACCACCATCTCACACTTAGAACCCTGCAATCCTTCCTAAGTATTTGTTCTGGAATCCTGTCGTTCTGTTACTAAAACCCCTCCTATTTCTCACCTTGCTCAAGCTTCTCATCTCACTTAGAAAAAGGAATTTTTACAAACAAATCTTTCCATTAGCATCATAATGTTTTTCATGCTTGGCTCCGACTCGGTTTCCTTTCACTTTCTGGGAGCCTTTCCTCACCCTCCTACCTCACTCACAGAAAGGCCCTACACCTTTCTGTTACTCAAACTCGCTTTTCACCCTCCTGTTTGGATGAATGAGCAGAGTTATTGCCTGTAGTGTCCCCCTTGTCCAAAATGTTCTTCCCTGGATATTCCCTGGGCCTGCCGCATTCCACGCAGGTCTCTGTCCAAGGCTTAACTCTTTATTTTTTTTATTTATTTTATTTTTTTGAGACAGAGTCTTGCTCTGTTGCCCACGTTGGAGTGCGGTGGCGCAATCTCGGTTCACTGCAAGCTCCGCTTCCTGGGTTCATGCCATTCTGCCTCAGCCTCCCGAGTGGCTGGGACTACAGGCGCCCGCCACCACATCTGGCTAATTTTTTGTATTTTTTTAATAGAGATGGGGTTTCACCGTGTTAGCCAGGATGGTCTTGATCTCCTGACCTCGTGATCCACTCGCCTTAGCCTCCCAAAGTGCTGGGATTACAGGTGTGAGCCACCGCGCCCGGCCGCCAAGGCTTAACTCTTGAGCCCAGACCCACACCTAGCACAAGCTGGGCACTGAATTGGCAAAGACTTGGAACGCGTGAACACAGTTATTGTTGTTCTTTGTGTTTTCATGTGGTGTATGAAAGATTTGCTCATACTGTATGAAAATCACTGAGATTCTTTTTTCTCAAATATCTGTTTTCTTGAAGATTTAGGTGAGGAGTAAAGTGAGCAAGCTATTTGTAAAAGTTTTCAGAGCAAACATTCCATGATCAGAACAGGATCAAGGATTTTGCCTTTTTGTGGCTTCTTTGGAAGGAATAAGTGTAGGTCCTCAGGCCACCTCATTAAAAAAATGGTTAATAGACACACTACATCTCTGTTGTCTGAAGTGATACTTTAGTGTACTTTGATTTGTTTAAGAGCTGAGCTTACAAGGAGGTATGAGACCATTTCTGTTCCTACCCTCCCAGCTCCAATTATCCGCCTTTCTGTGTTTGGGGTGACATTAGATGCATAGGACTCTACCCTGGAAATTTCCCATTAAAATATTGTTTTTTAAACCCATAGATATAATTTGACCTCTTTTGGATATTTAAATTGAAAATATGTGAAGAACTGAAGTCCCTTTATTTTTACCCTCTTCTGTTATTGGAGTCTTCTGCTATTTGTACTTTATGATTTTACTTTACGGCTTCTTCTAGGCCAGTTCCCCATTGCTCTGCTTCACTGGGGTGACTGAGACCTTAAAATAAGTTCTCAATCAACTTGTGTAAACCAAATGAATGATTATTTGGACCCTAATTCTATAGCATAATAGTCTAAACTTGCTAACTTGGGAGGCCAAGGTGGGCGGATCACTTGAGGTCAGGAGTTCAAGACCAGCCTGGCCATTGGTGAAAACTCTCTCTACTAAAAATACAATAATAATAATAATTAGCTGGGCGTGGTGGTGCACGCCTGTAATCCCAGCTACTCAGGAGGTTGAGACAGGAAAATTGCCTGAACCTGGGAGGCAGAGGCTGCAGTGAGCAGAGATTGTGCCATTGCACTCCAGCCTGGGCGACAGAGCAAGACTTCATCTAAAATAAAATAAAATAAACCTGCTAACTTCCAGACCTAAATCTATACAACAGGAATGCATTGCTTTAATATTATTCAGAATTTCTTAAAAGTTGCTAGGGCATGTTTTAGAAGAAAGTGATTGTTTTCATATGTGATGAGATAACAAAGGTGATAGAGTGAATATATTTCCAAAAATGAACGTTTATTTCCAATTTTCCAATTCTGTTTGTCAAAATGGTTTCTCTCCCAACAAGATTATTATTTCCATGTAGAAAAAAGAGCAGGGATCTGTTAAAAACTGTATGTAATACTCTAAACAACCTCGGGGTAACCAAGTATTAGTTGCGAATAAACTTACTCATCATGGCACAAGTGTTGACCTAAATCACCTCTGATTCTATTAAAGCCAAAGGAGGGCATTTTGGAAGTGCAATTGGGTCTGCAGTCCTTGACACAGAAACACACTGACTCAACACCTTCTGATGCTGGAGACTTATGCTTGACAATTGCCCTTCAAGGATAAGAAAAATCCCAGCAAGGCACCGTCCTTGGTTTCAATGACACCCAGAGAAAAGAAAAAGAAAAAGAATGTAAATCTGATTTCTTTTCCATTGAAGCAGTTTTAATGCTTCCAGTGAAACAGAGAAAATAAAGATTTGTAATTGGGAGTTCAAGGCCATCCATAGCTTCTCTCCTGAGCTTTATCTCTATATGTAGATTTCTTGAGTTCTAGCATTCCAATGGTACCATGTTTACATCTTTTTATTTTGGGACCTTAATGGAATAAATGGAGCTATGTAGTCTACTAGAATATGACAGATAATGGATAGCTTGTCATTTAAAACAATCTTTTTTGCTGCTAATAATTATACTAGAATTTTAAATATGCTACCTCTCCTACCAGATGGTCTTGAATGATGCTTCCATCTACTTAACTGTGCTTTTTGTAAATCAGTTGCATAAAATCTTTTGATGCAGTTTCAAAGATCCCTTTTGTAGAAGCACGGAGATCATGTAATTGGCTGAGAACAACTATCCAGTCTGAGAGGATGACCTTTTACCCTCTACCCAAAAAGAGCACTCCAGAGAGAAAGGTGCCGTAATCTGGGTTTAAGGCTTCTTACCATCATGTGGAGAGCCTGTTTCCTGTGCCACACACAAACAGTGGCAAGAAAGCTCAGCTTCAACATTAATTTAGAACTTCCCATGTTGCTCTTGAGAAAATCCACTCCTTAAAGAGGAAGAAAGGACCTCACCCCATGCCTCCCTCCCTCGGTGGAGATGCCCACACATGGGCACTCGGAACCAATTGCAGGCAACTGTGAATTGGAAGGAAGGAAAGAAGAGATTAGGACTGAAATAGGTGAGCATGTTCAAGTCTGTTTCTAGTGTAGAGATAGCGAGACGGTCACCCATTAATTCATTTGCAAGGCTGAGAGTAATGCTGAATCCTGGCTTAGGACACCAGTAGATGACTTCTCAACAAATAAGTGGACAAAAAGATGACACCACCACCTGAAGGAACTTTTAAAGCAATGAATGAAGCACCTTGAAAAGTTAGATTTTGGTTAAGGGACACGTCCCCAAAGTTAAATGAAAAGGTAGAACCTGGCTTTGCAAAACTGATGAAAAATGGCAATGTATGCTACAAAGTAAGACCCTTTTTTTGGCTTTTTTTTTTCCATGAGAGTCAACAGGGGAAAGTTTGGCTAACGTTTTCTATCAGTAAATACTTAAAAATAACTGGAAACATTCCCATAGGCTTTGTTTGTTTGTTTTTGAGAAGCTTGTTGTTTTTCCACGCAAATTAAAATTCCTAGTGTGGATTCTATAAATTTGAACTTTTGAAAACTTTCCCTTAGCATTTGGCTCAAAGTGTAGCTGGCACTTCCGTGCGACAACAGAGAAATTTCAGTTCTGCTTTTCTTCAGAGCTGCGTGTTATGGGTTAGATAAGTAAACTTGGCTTTCTCTGTTCTAACGGCAGTGTGTCCAGGGAAGCTGGAAGAAGAATGGCTCCAGGGTTCCTGTCGATGCCAGATTTCACCAGCGCTACCCTGCTTTTATCAGTTTTCCATAAAGAGCTTTCATAAAGGTTTTCTTTTTCTGTTTTTCAAATTGTGGTAAAATACATATAACATAAAATTTACCGTTGATGACACTAACTGCATTTACCATGTTGTGATGCAACCATCACCACGAGAACATTTTCACCACTCCAAAAGAAAACCCATACCCATTAAGTAGTTACTCTTCATTTTCCCTCTTCCACCAGCCCGTGGCACCCACTAATCTGCTTTCTGTCTGTGTGGATTTGTAAACTCTGCTTTTTATGTTTCATATAAATGGAATTATGCCATATACATAACCTTCTATGTCTCACTGCTTCTACTTACAATAAATGTTTTCAATCGAAGTTCATTCACCTCGTAGCATGTATCAAAATTTCGTCCCTTTTTATGGTTGAATAGTATTCCATTCCATAAATATGTCACATATTAAAAAATTCGTTCATGAGTTGATGAACATTTGAGTTGTTTTCATTATTTTGCTACTGTGAATAGTGCTAATATGAGCATTTTTGTGAATGTTTTTATTCAAACACCGGTTTCCAGTTCCTTGGGGAATATACCCAGGAGTGGAGTTCCTAGGTCATGTGGAAATTCTCTATTGAGCTCATTGAGGAGCCATCAAATTGCTTTCCATGGTGGCTGGACCATTTCACATTCCTGCTAGCAATTTCCTAGGGTTCCAATTTCTCCACATCCTTTCCAACACTTGCTATTGTCCATTATTTTGGTAGTTATCTAAGTGTGTGTGAAGTATCTCATTGTGGTTTTGATTTGCATTTCCCTAATGGTTAATGGTATTAAGCATCTCTTTATGTGCTCGTTGGCCATTTGTATGATCTATGTTAAAGTTTTCTTTTTGAGAAAGTGTTTTTCAGTTTCGAAAACATAGATTGTAGATTACATTTAGAATGTCCCCGTTTTTCTAGCCCAGCTTGGTCCCTTTGAGAGGTTGCCCTTGGTCCTGAAACAAACAGCACAATCCTGCCAGGTGCCAGTGTCCATGGAGCGAGCTCCTGAGCTGCCTGGTTCTACCTGCTAGTGCCTTGCTGTCTCTTGACTTATGTAGCTGAAATTTCTGCATTATCTCTTCTTCTATCTGCCCAATCAGTATTACACCTATTATATCACAGGCTTGATTTGTAGTTCTGCTCCTTATATTTATCCTGCCACAGAAGCTAGCAGCATGTGCTCCAGAGTTGGACTATGATGAAGACCTTGGAGAACCCAGTATCTCCGTTTTCTCAGCTCTAAAGTGGCTATCTCCATAGTATTTACCTTATAGATGTGTTGTATTAAATTAGGTAATGCATATACATCATTTGGCCTGGTGTTTTTGAGGTGTACGCTCAATAAAAAGTACTTTAAAAACATCTTGCCTTTCCCTTTGCATGCTAGTCTCCTTGGACTGACAACCTGGTGATCCCACCTGGGTCCCCTGATAAGATCTAGATGATATGACTCTCTAGTGTTCTTAAGATACTGTTCCTAAAACCGTCTTATTTATTTATTTCAACTTTTATTTTAAGTTCAGGGGCACATGTGCAGGTTTGTTATATAGGTAAATTTGTGTCATGGGGGTTTGTCATACAGGTTGTTTTGTCACCCCGGCATTAAACGTAGTACTCATTAGTTATTTTTTCTGGTTCTCTTTCTCCTTCCACCCTCTACCGTCTGAGAGGCCCCAGTGTCTGTTGTTCCCCTGTTTGTACAGGACCATCTTTAAAGGCATTGGGACTCAATACACAATTTCTAAATATCATGGGAATTAGCAAATTAATTTATAAGTTTTTATACGGCAGTTTAATTCTGGGAATATAATATCGTTTATTTCTGAACAGGAAATTTAATATCATCTAGTTTTTACTGAGTGCCTAACATGTTCCAGACACTTACTATAGGTGCTTATTATATTATTTCTAATTCTAGTAATAACCCTGAAAGCTGATACTATTGTCTCTGTTCAATAATTGAGGCATAATTGAAGTCAAATGGGAGTAAGTAACAGACCCCAGGTCTTAAGGCAGATTCACTAAGTAGCAAGGTTAAAATTTAACACTCGGTCCCCATGATCCCCCAATTTTTTGCTCCTTCTTAATCACCATACAACTGATATTAGAGTGAGTTGCTTTAGGCATTTACTAGAATGTTTGATACTTAAAGAAAAAATTCTGAAGGTGCATGGACCAATAAATATTGTGAATATCCATGTGAAGTTTGTCACTCTCAAAAAATTTCATTCCTCTTCCCATCCTTTCCAGTCCTCTTCCCTGCTGCTCGTGCTCTCTCTTTTTCTACCAGATGACAGATGACTAAACAAAATAATAAAATGTGAAGCAAGTTCTGTTTTGCCCATGGAGGTGGAAAGTGAGTGTGTATGATCCGTTGGAAGAATTTGGAGAAGATTCTCTAAGAATCAAGAAATTGTTACCTGACTGAATAAAGCATGTAGAATTATGATTATTATGCAGATGCATATCTTGTTCCTGACAAACTATAATATAAAGCAAATGTTTTGAAAATATGTTAATGAAAAGAAGAAAGTTACACAGGATGAGAAATTCACTCTTGCAATGCTTAAAGTAAAGCTGATTATAATATTGAAGTCAAAATTAATTCAGTCTTGTCATTCAGATAATTGAATAAATAAAATTTTTATTTAATCAGATTTAATTAGCATTGTTTTTATATATCAATTTCAACAGAAGAAAGAAAAGTACTGCCCACTTCATTTTCCTATGGATCTGGGGTGGCAAAATAAATTTTCATCGCGTGTGTCTGCTACAGTCTCCCAAATATTAGTTATTTATTCCTTGTCTGAATTTGCTGACAAGGTCACCGTCCGACCTTTGCAGGTGGCAGTTGAGAGAACTTCATAGTCACCTGACCTACTTCCAAGCTGTGCCATCTACATGATGCCCAGACACATTCGACTTCCCTCTTGACTTTCTCACTTGTTCTCCTTGCCTATGTATTCTAATTTTCATGTTATCTTGGTGTATTAGAGCTATAACTCATGTTAACTCTTTTTGAGAATATAATAGAGTAAAATAAAAATATGATGTAACAGACACTGTAATAGGTTTCCTGCAGATTACTTGAGCCTGGAATGTCCCTGGTATGGCAAGGTTTCCAGTGGTAAAGAGCTAGATAAGATTTTAATCCCATCCAACAGGGGTGATTGATTCTAATCACCTCACTTCTCTAACATCTTATGCAATCGTATAAGTCATGTAACCAAGCGAGTATTAGAGAATGTTTACATGTTCCAGATGTATCTATTTGTAGCCACTCCTATTTAAAATGGCCAGTTGGTTCCAAGGTCAGAGAAACAATTATCATTATCTCCAAAATGTATGCAATGTCAATATACTTTGAACAGTAAGTAATAATAATAATACAGATTTCAAATGTAATATTCTTCAAAGTAAGCAAAATAGACAACTTGACCATGCCTGTCAGGTTCTGGGGAAGAAAGTGCTCTATACAACCATCTTGTTTTGCTTCTTTCAAACAATATCGGAAGTTTAGGTGATAGCAGCATCAGTAGAACCTTTCTTTCAAAGCTTAGTGTGAGTTTATTTGATCTTGAGGGGCCCATCTGGATATTCACCAGAGAAGTCTGCCTGTCTGCAAATGAACATAATTTTGTGTGTGGGCTGGCACAGGACGGGCCACCATAAGCATGCGGACCGCAGCAACCTTTGGCTCGGGTGCTTAGGAAGCAGGCGCTGGGCAGCAGGGAGGAGTTAAAACATCACTTGGAATGTTCCAGCGAGGTATCATCATGTATGGGCTTAATAAGACGCCGTGACTGCAGAGGATTCTTACTCTGTGGGAGCTGACTCTAGTCCCCTGTTAGGAGATGACAGGAGCAGCTATTCACACATACTTGTGAAATAAAACTAAGTTACACTCACACAGAGCTGTAGTGACTATAAAGGCAGTGTACACAGCTAGACACTTTTAACTGAAAACACAAATTTTAACAGAATGTTGGTAAAGACATGGAAAATGTAGTTTCCCCATTTCTTGTAAACATGGTTTCAGCTCTCACATCTATCCTATCCTGTATCTGTCTACATAATGCCTGTCACATGTCCACTTTGAAACCCACAGGGTATTGTGGGTGGATCTGAGAACTGCTAGAGAAAATTCTGAGATGGAATCACAATGGCATGATGACTCATTTTTCTTTATGTGTATCTATCTTCAATTTCTTTTTCTCATGGCAGAGTTTTAAGGAGTTACTGGTACCAGGTCCTGAATTCATTTGCTAAAGGTAGCTGCGGGATTTGAGAACAAGGAGTTATTAAAAATAGTTGGACATTACCAGGAGAAACATCACTCAGGTCTCCAGTGGTTGTGGTTCTGCAAAAGTGTGAAGCCGTGTTTGATTTAAAATAACCAAATCTTTTTCTGGAAGTGTGTGCAAAGTTAGAAAGTAAGCTTGTAGAGAAGAAGGTATATTTTTGTATATTTTTGGGCAATGCAGTACCAAGTTATGGTATTGGAGTGGTCATGTTTACTAACTACTGGGAATGAATTTCTCTTCCTAAGCTATACACGACTTCGTGTGTTGCTGAATTAGAGGACTGGAGTCCAGGGACTATGGACTTGATTTTCTTTGCACTATATCACTACACCCTCTATTGCTAGCTACAGGGGCGTGTGTGCTGTTGGTGGGCAATAAATACCCATGGCATTAAACATACTGACAAAACTAAGGATGGAAAGAACAGAAAGACATATTCACATTTTTAAAAGTGTATAAGGATTAAACTTTTCTATAATATTTTTCTAGCAACTGCACATATAGAATTAGAAAGACAAGCAACCAGACACTTTAAATTAGAATACACGTTTGTTTTCCCCCTCAGGGAAATGAAGTTAGGGGGTGCTATATACCTTCTCTATTCTGAAATGGACACATTTATTTCTCAGATAAAATTAAGTTAAATAACTTTTTTGGGGGTAAAATTACATTGGCCGCTGTAGAATTCAATGCTTTCCTTCTGCATATTTTTTTTCAAAAGATTAATATTTTCTCTGCCAACCTTTGAATTCAAACGGGTATTCTCATGGCTTTGGAGCTTTTGTTTGCATCCTTAGAAATCCTTTTAAAAATGGGTGAATTAATTTGGTGGAATTAGGTTAACAAGTCATATCTGAAGCGCACTGGTTTACATTGTGGTTTGTGGTGAGTTTAAAGGCGGTTTCGTGAGAAAACTCCAAGTGCTGAAAGCAAACCTTTCTCAGCCCATAGTGTCTTGATGTACTAAGCACAGAATTTCCTTTTGTGGTCTAGGGTGACCTGGCATTGGATAATAAATATCTGTAAAAAGATTTCCTGAGGTTGACTGGAAGCATCATTGACACTTGAAGTGGTTGATTTCACAGCATTACACAGTGAAACCGGAAGACTTTTCTTTTTAGTATATTGACGTCACATCTCTTTGTAATTATCTCCTAATAGACAATAATCATTTAATCCCCTATTAACTCGAATACTCACACCTCTTTTTGTTGTGTGGTCCAAGAAGTTATGCATAATAACTTCTGCATGAGTCTTGCATTTCTTTGTTTACTCTTTTATTATCTTGTTTGTCCAACATTTGGACAAGAAAAAACAAAAACAAAACAAACTAATGACTCCCCAGTTATCAAAAAAAGTCTTGTTAGAAGTTTGAGAAAGAAACACTCGCGCACACACACACACACACACACACGCCCCACACGGAAAGCCACAGCATGCTCACATTAACTGTGGAAACTGTTTTCCATTAATGTGTAATCAAGAAGCAGGCAGACCATTTACTTTGAAAAATAAAATAAGAAACCAGTTGCCCTCCCCTCCATGCCCTTCCAGATTAGACTAAGCCCCCACATTCGACAACCTGTTTGTCAAACTTAGCCTCTCAAAGAATAAATTCTCTTTTTTGTGGCAGAACTAGTAACAAATCAGGAGGGGTGGATTTTTTGTAATGAGTTAAAATATTCCAAAAGCTTAAGGCTTCCATTGCAGTTGACCTTTAAGGCATGTTGCAGCAAAAAAGTTAATTCACTTTGCACATGTTGCAGAGCAACAGGTGGTAGACAACCACGGGGCCTGTGTGCATTCCTCCGTTTTCAAACCCCTGGCCCCTGGTATTCTGGGATTTATACTACCTCTCCCAGGCCCTGACTGACAAGCTAATCGGTGTGCTGGGAAGCGCTGAGCTATTGATTCCACTGTAACAGAACACCACCCTGTCAATGAAACTGCAATGAAATGCTTCAGCAACGAAGAAAGGGAGGCATTCGACTGTTGAGCAACTGGAAGAAATGTGCTTGTAGGTAGTGCGGCAGAAATGAAAAAGCTCTCCAGAGCAGGGCCTTGAAATGCCGGGTTATTAAAAAAGCCACAAAGCTGGAGTCTGGCTGAGTGGAGAAAAACAGTCATGGTTCAGTTAGGCGTATCTAAAAGAAGAAGGGAGGAGGGGGTGCAGCTTTCAAAATTGCGTTAATCCCTCGAGTACTTAATTTCTTTTCTTTTATGGCAGCTTGTAGTATAGCAACAAGTATTCAAGCAGTTAATAATTTTAAACAGTTTAGCTTACCTTAGGCAATATATCTTTAGCCTTAATTAAAATTTTATTTTAGTAGGAAAAATATTAAAATGACATTAAGATCTATCTTCTATGATGGGAAATATATGATAATATGAATATTTTATTAGACAAACTATTATTAAACAGTGGCTGGCGTTTTCTCTCCTGAGTTTGACTTTAGTTGTCTGAAACGCCGTCACCATTTCTTAATAATGTCTTGATAGCTTCCTTCTGAAATATTTGAAAGTGCCACATTAATTGGAAACAGAAGCCAAATGCACATCCCATTTTTAATACATTGATGGGCGATCCATAAACCACACCTAGGTACTGGAAATTCATTGAGAGGGGTAGTCTTCTTACAGAAACAGTATTTGTATAACCCCAAGTATTCATCACAAGCCACCAAACAAATTGATCTTGGTCATCCTGGTTAAATATTTTACACTGAAAAAAAAATCACTTATTTTACAGTCACAATGCTAAAGAAGAAATAAAGAAGCTAAAACTGCTATATTTGCAACTTTCATACGCTTTATCTACCTGTTATGTAGTCATGTGTGTGCCTGTGTGTTTGTGTGTGTGTGTGGGCGTGTGTGTGCCTTCCCGAGTTTCTCTGGAAGTGCTTAAAGAGTTAAGCAGTTGGGTCTCATCGGTGTAAGGAATCTCAACGACAAAACAAATCTTTGAAAATTACCTCCAACCTGAAACTACACAGAAAATAACCATCAATTTTCATCTGTATTTCCATCTTTCATCTCTACATCTAGTACTGATCACTATGGCATTGAAGTGCTCCTTCAAACTAATTAGATTAATTTCAATTTCCATTGTGTGTGAGAAGGACGCACTTATCATCTCCCTCCCTGCTGAACCCAATAATTGATTGGATGGCGGCAGGTTGGTAAGATCCTCCTCCCGCCAAGATGAAGGAAAGTCTGGATCAGGGTGTTATTGAGGATTCATTTTTTGAAGTCGGAGTTGTTGATTGTACTTGTGACTTTGAGGATGGAGTCTTCCAGTCTGTGGCATCTTTGCTCTGTGAAGAGTTGGCTGTGCTGTGCCTTCTAAATATAGTTTGTGAATACGCATGCTTCAGTGGGCCATGAGGCACGCGGGAAACAGGAGCAGGGCAGAGGTGTGTCTGTTGGCAAGAGTGGATGGGGCACCAAGGGGAAGGGGCACTTAACTTGGAGTGAGGAGGTGTGGGTTTCTGTGCCGATTCTGTTCCTAACCAGCTGATGTCTTGAGACATTTACTTATCCTCAAAGGACCCAATTTTTTTAATCTACAAAATGGAGGAGGACTTATTCAATAAATATTTATGGAACCTAGCTACCATACAGCATGAACTGTGACAGGTTTTGAGGATTAAAAAATGAGCAAAAAAGAGGGAGAGCTATGTCTTGAGCTGAGACGTGATAATTTAACGTCCAGGCAGAGCAAAGGGAACGTGCAAGGGAGGAAGGTGGGGAAGTGCACAGGACTGGAGGATGTACAAGGGAGGAGCAAGGGCAGCTTGCAGTGAGAGAAGGCTGCAGAGGGAGGCATATGGTAAAGGGATGGGGCATGATCAGATTTGGGTTGGCAAAAGATTTGTCAAGAACTTGGTGGAAGTGATCAAGAGTGGAAATGGGTCAAGCAGGAGGCAGCTATGACAGTAAACCAGTCAAGAGAGGATGGGTATTACCTGCCTGAGAGCCTGGTGGGGAGGATGAGCAGAAGTAGATGAGCAGAATGAAGAGATGCTTAGGAGACACTCTTGACAGCATATGGTGATGAGTCAGGTTTAAGATTCTAGAACATGTCCCTCAGTTTCTGGCTGGAATTACCCAGTGGATGGTGATATCACTCACAGACTGGGGACACTGGACTGGGACCAGATTTGTCATGCTCACAAATGTGGTTCAGGACACGAGTTTGAGAACAATTTGATTCACCAGAGAGGATGATGAGATGACCCCTAAACTCTCCAACACCTTTACAATTCTGATTCGCTCAGACGAATTTGCAGTAGGGAAGTGCATCCTGGTCACATTTGGAAGGTGGCATCAGGTAGTGAAAATATTTCAGCTTTTATCACAGATGCGGCCCTAACCCTAATTTGGCTCTTTTCTGGCTGAGTGATATTGGTCTAGTTAATTTATCTCAATGTCAATTTCCTATTACGAATTAGGGCAATGCCACCCCCTTTCATGGTTAACATGAGCATCAGAGATAAAGTATACATTTCCTGCATGTCCCCAGACACAAGGAAGAGTTAGGATTTTTTTAAAGAACTCGTTCCAAAGTTTATCATGATGAGATATTCATCCATACTGTCCTGTGTCAAAATAAACAATATATAATTCCAGACGACGGGGGTGGAATAATATATAAAATAAAATCTACTTAATAAATGATTGTTTGCAGATAACAGTGACTATTTAACAACCCGGCTACCAGTTTGTTCAAGGGTCTTCTGTTCTATGTGTGGGGCTCAATGGAGTCAAGTTACAATACAATATTCTCCAGAGAAGATTCTTGAGTCTCTCTGATGAGGTTTCTTTTTGGCAGTAGTGGATAAGTAAGTTATATTCTCCCATGGGTGCTTAGGAAGGGTAGTTCCTGGAAGATGGCTGTGGTGCCACACACGTACATCCCTTTCATACAAGAACACATGTCCTCATACTACCAAGACAGAAAGATGGTGCTATGGGAAGAGGCTTCTTTCAGTTCTTGTATGTGTGTATGATCATTCAAAACCTTGGCATTTAACTACTTTTATTAAAATATTGCCCAGTCTACCTCGCAGCAGATCAACATTCACCATTTAGTTACCAAATTAAACTTCTTATGGCCATCCACGACTGTCAGGAGACATGAGGGCAAGAGGTGATCTATCACAGAAGTGTGAAGCTAAGATCAAGATCTCACTTTTAAACTTTCCTTTGGAAAATGCAAGGGAATTTTGAAAGGATTGAGGATTCTGAGAAACTTATTTCCTTATTTCTCCATGAAGACGGAATGATTATTTCAGTGTTTCTTAAGGCTTTTCAAGTTAACAGCTTCTAATATGTAAAAAGGTCTTGTACCTTGTAAATTCACTTATTCCTTCAAACATTGCAAACTACCCGCATTTCAATCCTAAATTGTTATCTCATCTAAATACCATATAGGTTTTGCTCATTTAAAAAGAAACTCTACTTAAAAAGCGACTCTGTTTTCTTCCAAGCACTTAAAAACTTATTACCTATCATCTCCCTCCCCTCTCTCCAAGTTTACTTACTTGTTAGCAAATTGGATCAGTTTCATCAGGTAAAAGAGCTGTGGTCATGAACATAAAGCTAATCATTGTTATAAATACTTGCTTAACATTGCAAAAATTCTAAGGTTTCCAGAAAAAGATTTTTTTAAATAGGTAGGAATTAATTTGGATGATGCATTTCTACATGTGCTTACAGTGCTTGAAATCTAATTTTGAGGCACCCACCTTTGGAAATGTTAGCATTTAAAAATACTTTTAAAATGTTGGGAAGATATAAAGTAGTGGCAGTTTGGTGAAGTGAAGAACATTAGTATTTGCCTTTCAGTTTAGCAGCTGCTTGTTGAGCACTTAAATGATCAATATCTTGGATCTATTAAGATGACCCAACCCTGCCTTCGGAGAGTTTTGCATTTTTTCTTCTTTAAAGTGCAGTAAGAATGCGCTTATATGAATAATTGGCAGCTGAAAATATGCCAGCTTCATTCAATGTGGAAAAATTAAATTTGGCATTGAATCCAAGCTATTTAATGCATACAAATATGGTTTTCTATATATTTTGAATGATGTTGTCAAGTCTATTAGAGCCAACCCATGATTTTCTGTATTACTGGAAAATAAGAAAGAGTGAATAAATGATTTTGTTAGCCAATCATTTCAACATCTTGCCCTGCCAAGTTTTGAAGGGTCTGACCAATTTCTTGTCTCTACCTTCATCTGCCTGAAGGGTTGTTAATAAAGTTGTGGCCATGATCAGCAATGTGGAAGGCAATAGAGGATAGACGGAAATAAGTACCTACTAGAAAACTATTTCCTGAATAATACTGGGACATGCAGACATTGGCTGAGAAAGAGATGGAATCTGGCTGGCAAGCCAATAGAGCCTTTTGAGGATTTTGCTTTGATGGAGAATGAGGGCGTCTGTCAACATTTGGAATTCTGCACTATTTGGGGAATAACTGTCTCTTCAGGTCCTATACGTGTGTTCTATCAGCACCAAAAAGAAAAAGAAACACTCAAGTTTATATGGTTATCAGCTTTTCCATTGAAATCTTCCTTTTCTTTCTTGCTAGAGTTACCAATTTCTTGACTTTTGAAAACACAACTTCTGCTGGGTCTCTTTGCTTCCTGGGTTATCTCATTTTCTTTACAGTTCTTTGCTAACCTTGAATACTTACCTGTTTTCCTGTGTGCCTTCCCATTATCTTTCTAGAATTATTAACCTTGCTACCCACTATTCATAAGCTGGTGACATCCCAAACTGTGGCTAGTCTACAGCTTTGCTCAGTCAAGAATCTCTTCTTACTAGAAATGGAAACAAACAAAAGCTTACTCTACAAAAAGGAAGAAAAAGGAGAAGGAGAGAAATGTAGACAGAGATGATAGAACTTGGGATGAGAGACTGATGCGGGAAGTAGGAAAGATGGCAGGAGCCAAGGCAGCCTCTTTCTCTCTTTCATTGGCTCACATAATTGCTCAAACTGAAAACTGCTTCTCTGAGGATCGATTTCATTTTCACATCTCTGGGTATTCTTCTTGCTAGTAACAAGCTTCCTCTGTTTCTATGAGTTTTTTACAACTTTTGAGTTTACCCATCCTTGGTTGAAGCCAGCCACAGATTAACTTGAATTGCTAGTCCCAAATCTAAACTCTTAGATGACTCAATTAACTGTGGCCAGTGGAACAGGATCATTTATATTACAGACACATCCGATAGGGAGGCCTTCCTTATGGTAGAAGAAATTTCTGACTTTAACATCCATCCCCAAAGCATCCCTCCCGCCTATGCCCTAGGTCTGAAATATTATATCCACCAAGAGCAGAATTCACCATCCTCATATCTTCAAGCAGAGAATCCTGTCTCCCCTTCCCATTTCTACAAAAAGAAAAAGAAAATGGGCCAACACCATAATTCCCTCCATTCTTAGGTCCAAGATCTCAGTTAATTGTAACCTATCTTAATTCAGAATTCCTTGTTCTTAGTTAATCACTACATCCCATAATCCTTTTAAAATGTCACATCGATTTATACTTTCTCCCATCTGCATATGTTACCCTAGCCCATGGTTTTTTTTTTTTTTTTTTTTTTTTTTTTTTTTTAATCTGCATTACTGGATTTACTTCCCAGCTACCATGTCCTGTTTCCATCTTCTCCTTCATGTAAGCCATTCTTTCAAATGATCGGCCAAAAATTCTGTTACCTCCATGATATGGGACACTTAGGAATTTACCTTGGGTTTCCGTTCCATAAAATCCACCTTTCCTTACTCAGGCTTCCAAGTTCTTCTTTCATTGCTTGGCTTTCTGATCCCACTCCTGTGAACTGGACTTTTTCTTTGCCTGGAGGCCTGGACTCCTCACATCCCTCACCCCCAGAGATGTCTAGGTTTTACTAAGTTGCATCAATAAAAATGTTCCCTATCATTATGGGCCTTAAATTTATGGTATTAATAAAAATGTTTTTAGTAAAATAGTATCTTTGTCTCTGCTTTACTGTATTTTCCATTAAAATGAAAATCTTCAGCTGTATTGATTGTCCAACTATTGCTTAACAATGATTACATTCTAGCTCTTCTCTCTAGAAGCCCACCGTGAGGTTGTGTCTCTGAAATCAGTCACATCATCAGTATCCCCCTTTGGAAGCAACAAGTCTTTCATGATTATGTGTGAGAAGCTAAAGGAGGGTGGAACTTAAATAGACCAGAACCCCTGAAATATCCCAGAAAGATACCAGAGGCCTTGCACTAAATCAAGTTGTCTGCAAACCGTGGAGAAAAGTGAAGACATTTGGTTTTGGGTGAAAATTAATTTTAATGTATTTAAAACCACATTCAACAACAATTATTTTCCACTAACAGTGAAATGCTAAATGGACTACTTCTTATTTATTACAAACGATTTGAGGTTTCATTCGAATAGGGCCTATGGGTCCGTGGCTTACTGTAAGCTTTAGATTAGCTGTGATATCAGAGCTGGCATGACCCATAGCAGCTGCTAATGCAACACATGCCTATCATTTGCTGTTGACAGGCATTAATAAAAACCTAATTTGAGGAAATTATGAAAAACCTACTCATTATGCAATCTGGTTTATGTTTTGGCATGTGGCAATCATTGGCTTGATAGCCGAGAAACCTTCATTTCCAGAATTTTATGGCCTATGTTTCAATTGCAGACCCAGCCAGAGCCCCCTCACCTCTCCCACGTGTTTGATCTTCTAATTGCCTCAAGACATATACACAGGTTTGCTTTATGATGCTGCAGGCTCAGGCTGAGCCCTGGTCTGATGTGCAGCGGAATCCAGTGTTGCCGTTAGAAATGGGTACTTGGCTATTACAAGAAATTTAATTCTGACCTGTCTATCAAGAGCATTCACCTGTAATCCCCCTCCCCCTCCTTTAACTTGTTCCTTATGGCCTCTTTGGACTTTCTAGTGGCTTTAGTAGAAAATATCCCCCAGTCTAGGAGAACAATTCCTGCTAGTATAGTCAGCACAGACTACAGATGTGACTTGTAGGTACCGTGTGCCTTGACTATAGCTAATAAGTAACATTTAAGTCATTCCATTTTTGTTTTATTAAAAGAGACTTTTCTATAAATGGTATCCTCTCAAATTTTGACAAGGTAGAGAAAGGCAGGTTGGAAAGGGTTAGGAAAACCTTACAATCATCTGACTTTATAGAGTCTGTGCTTCCTGCTCTCTGATGCTGTCTTTTTAAACATTAAACTTAAGAAAAAAAGTTGGCAACTTTGCAACTCATAGAAGAACTGGTTCTTCTCATTGGCCTCTGGCTGATACCTCATAAAAGTTCCCAGATAAACAACTATGGCTAATTGTAACCTCAAGCTAATCAAACAGAATTGTTCTAGAAAAAGGTCCTCTTTCTGTTTGATTTGCCTTATTTTTTTGACTTGTCAAAGCCCTCCCTCCCTCCCTTCCTTCCTTCCTTCTTTCCCCTCCCTCCCTCCTTCCCTCCTTCCCTCTGTTCTTCTCTCCCTCCCTCCTCCCTCCCTTGCTTCCTTGCTGCCTCCCTTCCTGGATCCTTTCTTCAATCTTCCTTCTTTCTTTCCTTAGTATCTGATTCCAGTTCTTCTTTCTCTGTCACGTGCATTTACTTTTATTTCAATTCAAAGTTTAACAATCTCAAAGCAGCTAAGTTGGACATAGAAAGTAGGTATTTCTTTGCTAATGCTACAAAGTGAGAATGACTTGCTGGCCCCTTCAATTCAGAGGTAGAAAGTTGAACTTAATTAGAAATCACAGAATAAATGGAAGATCAGTGGCTAGGCTCTCCTTGTATTGGCCAGTGAGTGTGCCCCTGTTGGTAGGATGTTAGCTGCCCAGAAAAGAAAGCATTTCTGCTCTTCTATTCTCACAAGTTCCACCATTGGACATTTGTTCACTTGACTCAAGACTCTGTTTTTGTTTTTGTTTGTTTTGTTTTGTTTTAAGAGATAGGGTCTTGTTGCCCAGGCTGGAGTGCAGTGGTGTCATCATAACTCACTGTAACCTTGAACTCATGGGCTCAAGTCATCTTCCCACCTCAGCCTCCTGAGCAGCTGGAAGTATAGGCATGCACCACTATGCCTGGCTAATTAATTTTTTATTCTTTTTTTGTAGAGACTGCATCTTGCTATGTTGCCCAGGCTGGTCTTGGACTCCTGGCCTCAAGCACTTCACCAGCCTCAGCCTCCTGAAGTTCTGGGATTACAGGCATGAACCACCAAGCCCAGAAAAGAAAGTCCGTTTCTTCTAAAAATGGAGAGGGATTTATTGAATATATATCATAGCATGTCAAGACAACTAAGATCATCTTAGTAGACTCATTTTTAGAAAAATCAACTTTATATAGGTATAATTTACATATACCTATATGATAGGTATATGTAATATACCTATATGATAGGTATATGTATATGATAGGTATACATATACCTATATACATATATGTATATATATGTATATACCTATATACCTATCATATACCTATACCTATATACATATATGTATATGATATGTATATGATAGGTATAGGTATATGATAGGTATATGATAGGTACATGTATATGATAGGAATACTAAAATGAATACATTTTAGTATTCATTTTAAGTGTATGTTTTGATGCATTGTAATTAATGTAAACAATCAAAATACTTAACATTTCAATAGTCTCCAATACTTCTTTTATGGACCCTCCTGGAATTTGCTATAAGTTCTTTTGTGTCTGGTATCTTGACTCCACATAGTAGTCTTGAGATTCATCCATGTTTTTGCATCTGTCAGTAGTCTATTTCTTTTAACTGCTGAGCAGTATTCCATTGTATGGTTGAAGTACGTTCTGTTTATCCATTCACTTGTTGATGGACATTTGGGTTATTTTTGGCTATCATCATTAGAGCTGCCGTGAACATTCCTGTGCAAGTCTTTTTGTGCATATATATTTTCATTTCTTTTGGGTAAATACCTGAGATTGGAATTGCTATAATTGGAGGGTTATATGGAGAATATATGCTTAACTTTCTAAGTTATTGCCATCTCTTTTCCAAGTGCTTTTATCATTTTACACACCAATTCTGTTTGTACCACATCCTTGCAAACACGTGTTGTCAGTGTTTTAGAATTTTAACTGTTCTAGTGTGTGAGTAGTGGTAGCTCATCATGGTTTTAATTTGTATTTTCTGGATGACTACCGATATTGACTATCATTTTATGTGCTTCTATGAAATATCTGTTGAAATCTTTCATCCACTTTTAAACTGGGTTGCCTTTTTATTATTGAATCATAAGAGTTTTTTTAAAACATAAATTTTGGATACATATTTTTTGTCGTACACATGTGCAACAAAAATGTTCTCCAAGTATTTAATAGCACAAGTCATCATCATCATTTTCAAAAATTTCTCAGTTGTTTTTAACTCTTTGTTTCTTCAGATGTGTTCTATAATGATTTTGTTAAGCTTAGAAAAAAATTACAGTGGAGCTTTAACTAGAAATGATTAAATTTATCAGTGAACTTGTGAAAAGCTAGACAGGTTTAGGATATCGTCATCCCTTCTTGTTGATTCATATAACTTTCCATTTATTAAGCACTTAGGCTTTAAGTGAAGTTTTATGTTTTTAATGTAGTTGTGAATATTTTTGTTAATGCTTAAATATTTAAGATTTATTATAACTACCTGAGATTTTTTTTCCACTGTGTTATCTATTATTTGAAAAGTCATTCATTTTTTAATATTTGTTGCATTATTTAGGATGGATTACTTTTCAGTAACAACCCCACATCATAGTGGTTTAACATAATAAGCATCTGTTTCTTCATCATGTAAAGCCCTCTGCAGGTCTGGACAACACTCTGGGGAAGTTACTCGCCACGTGTTAGCTCAGTGACCTAGGTTGCATCTACCTTGGTTACCTTTATATTAGCAAATGTTTTCACAGTTGCCTTGGCCAGGGAAGGCAGATTGGAGAATTGAGCACTAGCAAGTACAATACTTTGGCCTAAAAACAGGCTGGGTGCAGTGGCTCACACCTGTAATCCCAGCACTTTGAGAGGCAGATCACTTGAGGCCAGGAGTTCGAGAACAGTGTGGCCAACATAGTGAAACCCTGTCTCTACTAAAAAACTCTGCCTCTACTACAAAAGTTAGCTGGGCTTGGTGGTTTGCCCTGTAATCCCAGCTACTTGGGAGGCTGAGGCAGGAGAATTGCTTGAACCTGGGAGGTGGAGGTTGCAGCAAGCCAAGATCACACCACTGAACTCCCGCCTGGGCAACAGAGTGAGACTCTGTCTCAAACAAACAAACAAGCAAACAAAAACACTTTGGCCTAAAAACATATATGAGTCACTTCTCAAATTCATGACCAGCACTAGTCACATGGCCAGGACAAACATTAAGAGAGACAGGAAGCAATGCACCAAGAAGTAGAGGAGAATGGGATATTTGTGAACAATGGTCATGCCTTCCATATTGATTTTGTTGACTCATCTCTCATGTTAGGTATAAGAATATTTCATTTTATTTTTTGGGGGTGCTAGGTAGTCGTTCATATTATCTTCAAATAATGTTATTGCCTACTTTTAAAATAATGTGGAACTGCCAAAATCTTTTAAAATAATGTAAAGTAATAGTAGTGATATGAGACATTCCAATCCGTTATTTGAACTTAAAGTATATGCTTCAAACTAATGTATGTGAGCTTTGCTGTGATTTGACAGAAAATAATAAATGGAAGGAAAATTTGAAACATAATAAAAATAACTTGCATTAATAAAAAACTATATTGAATTTTGCAAGTTTCAAAATCCATCACAACAATCACCTGATTTTTCTTCCTCAGCTAATTGGTGTTGTGAATGAATAATATCAGTAAACTGTTTTATATTAAACCATCCTTATATTTATAATCTAAATCATTATTGATTATTTTGTTTTTCAACATTATGGTGTACTTTATTTAATTGGATTTTTATGTAATAATGCTTTTTATTAACAATTGAGATGCACTGGAATTTTCTTTTTAGCGTTATCTCTTTTAGATTTTCAGGTATTGAATTTATTGTCTTTAAAAATGAATTGAGAAGCTTTCTATCTTTTTCATGCTTTCCCATTTATTATGGAAAAATTATAAAGAAATGCATCTATAAAATCATCTGGCCATCTTACTTGGACTTTAATCATTGTATTTTTATTTCTGCCTTTATCTTTTGTCTGTTCACATGCATGCATACATACATATGTGTTTGAAATGATTTTGATGATTTAAACGTTCTCAGAAAAATTCTAATCTTTTGACATCTTCAACATATCAAAAAATTCTTACATATTATTTTATATTTTTATGTAAAAACTTTTATATTGACTCCACAGTTTCCTCATAAATCAATTCTTATATTTTTCAATTCTACTTTGTTTCTTTATTTTAATTAATTGATACCTTCCCTTAGTTTTATGATTATTTTTCACCCTCTTTCCTTGGTCTTTATTTTGTGATTCCTTTTCTAACTTCGATTTGACTTCATCATTTTCCCTCCTTGTTTAATAATATAAATATTTGCGTCTACAGATTTCCTTCTGAAAGCATCTAGACTGCATTCATTACCTCGTGTTATGTAATGACCAAAGAGATATTATTTTCTAATGAACTCATTATTTTATTCTGCTTTCCTCTTTGAGATAATTTAGTGGGTAGGATACATAAATTTTTCAGTTACTGGTTTCTTATGATGTAATACTCTGTTATAATATCTAGCTTAATTGTGTGAGTCAGAAAATGTAAAGTACAGTTTCTATTTATTAAGTTTTTAAAAGTCTAACACTTGCACAATTATTATGAACCAGGGATTCTCATATTTTAAGGTACATGAGAATCCCTGAGGTGTTGAAATGCATATGTTCAGTTCCTCTCTGGAAATTATAATTCAATAGGGGTGGGAAAATGCATTATCACCAGTACTCAGTTAATCCTGATATAGCTACACTCTGAGAAATATAACCATAAATAACGAAGGGATGCTTGAATAAAATCTATATTCTCCATTTGTAGGGACAAAGTTCCATATTCCAGAATGAATTTTTATTATCTTATTTAAATTTCTAGAAATAACTTGAGACATTTGAAGGAGAATGGGATTTAATGCAGAAAATTAGGCATTTGCAAAAGCACTGGAAGAGCCAAAAGAGTGGTACGTAGGCTGACCTTTGAGGGAAGCTCCCAGGATCCCAAAGGGTGGGCCTGGCAGGGAAGCTGCTCTTCCTGAGGCCATGGTTGCAGCTGCAGCTGCCTCTAGATGCTCAGGAAACTGTGGAGAAGGGAAACTAGAATGCTGCTGCTGTCAAAGCTCAGTTTCCACAGTCTTGTTTGCGGAAATAGCCAAAAAAGAAGTCAGGGATCCAATGCGTGTAATGACTTCCTCGCTTTCCAAACCCTACGTAAATGCTTCGAAGACAGAACTAATCCACGTCCAGAATTGCAAAGGAGTCTGGAGGTTAGAGCTTTTAGTTTTCCAATCTCTCCCACTAGAAGTATGATGGATGGAATTTGAAAGCATCAATATACAGGTAGAAACTTCTGTCAGAGGTGTGGCTGTGGTCATGAAGCGCAAAGAAAGAATACATGAGACACTTATAAGACGTCTTTGCTATATTAACAGACGGTTTCTGATGGGGAAGGATAAGTTAATGACAGTTTCACAATTTTGATCATGCATGACTACAGGACTAGGGCTATTCTTGAGCAAGATACATAATCCAAGGAGCAGTAGTGTGTGTGTGTGTTTGTAATTACTTTTGCACCAACCTAATATATATTTGTTTAAAGGCATCTAACTTGCGGAGGCAGGTAATAAATATTATTTTATAAATTCTGAGCTCAAGTTAACATGAAACTATTCAGAGAACATCTAGAATCTAATGGAATATCTGAGCTTACTAGAAAGAAAAATAACTATAAAAATGGAAGAGAGAAGCCATCTATACATTTAATATATATTTAGAATCATATCCTATATTGAGGATATCAGAAAAAGTATAATGTAAATTAAGTACAGTATTTTAAGCTTAAGAAAATAGGAATGTATAAAAACTATTTTAGGGCCAAGCGTGGTGGCTCACATTTGTAATCCTAGCACTTTGGGAGGCCCAGGCGGGTGGATTTCCTGAGCTCAGGAGTTTGAGACCAGCCTAGGCAATACGGTGAAACTTCATCTCTACTAAAAATACAAAATTTAGTCGCGCATGGTATGGGTGCCTGTAATCCCAGCTGCTCGGGAGGCTGAGACAGGACAATCACTTGAACCCAGGAGGCAGAGGTTGCAGTGAGCTGAGATCGTGCCATTGTACTCCAGCCTGGGTAACAGAGCGAGACTCTGTCTCAAAACAACAACAACAACAACAAAAACTACTTTAGAAAGATATATATATTGGGGAAAATGCTCATTTTATTTTGACACAGAAGACATGAATTGAAGTTTTAATTCTGTTTTTATATGGCATGTTACACAAGCAAGTAATTTGAGTTTTTGTGAATTCAATTTTTCTGCAAATAACATGTATAAGTTAGCTACTGCTGTGTAACAAAACCCACCCCAAGACTCATTGGCTTGAAAGAGTAACCATTTATTATTTCTCATGACTGTAGATCAGCTAGGTGGTTTCTCTGGACAAGACAGGTCATTCATGTGTCTGTAGTCATTTGTGGTTTAGGGGGGCAGCTCTTTGACTTTGGCTAGCCTCCTTACCTGTGTGGGAGTTGGCCAGCTGCTGGCTAGTCAGGATGACTTTGTTTAGGACAACTGGTTTATCTTTTATGTGGTCTCTAAGGCTTGAGCTTGTTTATTTCACAAAGAAAAGTTTCAAGAGAAAGAGTAGAAGTGTGCAACGCTTTTTGAGGACTAGGTTGGGAACTTGACCCTTGTCATTTATCAGTATGAATCTCGTGATTCACAAAGCTGACTGAGATTCAAGGAGTGGGGTGAAAAACCTGAAAACATAGATAACAAACTACAAATGGTAACTTTTTGGGAGTGAGGATATTATAGGTAATTTTCACTTTTTCCTTTTTGCTAATATTAATTGTATACATTTTTGTACTTTAAACTTTACTGTTATAATCAGAAAAATTGTACTTTAACAATATATTCATTACTTGGGATATATACCTGTTAATACAAAATAATGTACTAATTCATTTGTAGCCTGAATATCAGCTTAGGTAACCCCTCTGGTTTGAGAGGTTAGCAAAAACTGACTTGAACCTTCTTTCCTAATGTTATGCATGAAATTTGCATAAATAAACCCTTCTTAAGATTTCTGTGAATTTCCAGGAGATTAGCTGTTTTCCATTCTGTCTCCTGTCCCTGTCCAGTTGTTTTGCTTTTTTCACAAACAGCATGAACAGCAAGCTTTTGGGAATGCACAGGTGTTATTAAGGGCTTGGAGCGATTAATTTGCCACTAATCATTTAAGTTTTAATCATTTAAATGATTAGGTGTAAATTAAAATTTAAATGATTAGGGGTAAATTAGTCACTCCCAAGTGTCCAGAAGAACCACCTAGCTGATGTACAGTCATGAGAAATAATAAATGGTTACTGTTTCAAGCCAATAAGTCCTGGGCTGGGTTTTGTTACACAGCAAGAGCAAGCCTATACAGGTTATTTGTAGAAAAATTGAGTTCAAGGCCAGGCACAGTGGCTCAGGCCTGTAATCCCAGCACTTTGGGAGGATCACCTGAGGAGGGCAGATCACCTGAGGTTGGGAGTTCAAGACTGGCCTGACCATCATGGAGAAACCCTGTCTCTACTAAAAATACAAAATTAGCCAGGCATGGTGGTGAGTGCCTGTCATCTCAGTTACTTGGGAGGCTGAGGCAGGAGAATAGCTTGAACCCGGGAGGCAGAGGTTGTGGTGAACCGAGATCATGCCATTGCAGTCCAGCCTGAGCAACAAGAGTGAAACTCCGTCTCAAAAAAAAAAAAAAAATTGAGTTCAAAAAAGCTTAAATTAATTGCTCATGTAACATGCCATACAAAAACAGAATAAAAACTTCAATTCATGTCTTCTGCACCCAAATACAGATTTTAATTGTTAGATTTATTTGTAACTAAGCTTCGTTCCACCTCCCTGCCCTGCCCTGTCCTGACCAGTGTTCCCACAAGTGCCTGCCCCGCAGCCAGGCTGCTTGACCTCTCCACCTTCTCAAGTCTCCTTCTCATCTTGGCCCTTCTTACGCTGCTTTTAACCCCAAAAGTTTTTTGTTGTTGTTGTTGTTTTTGTTGTTTTTTTTTCTCATCTAGACCATTTGGCCAATGTTCTGTTTTGCTGGCTCCCTCTTAATATGCCTTTAGGTAGAGTTCACCCTTTTAGCCCAACAGACATCAATGAAATACTTTGCTTTAAATATCCAGATTGATTTTAGAAAGAAGTATGTGAAATTATTCCCTAAGGATAGAAATAGCTGCAGTCATTGTAGTATAAAAATCATGTAAAAATCCTCTATACATGCATTTATTCAGCAAATTTTTTAAAGCACCTACTATCTTGTAGGCACTATGCTCAGAATATGCTGGAATTTGAAAGTGAGTGTATTCCTGTCCTTATGAAGCTCATCTGCTAATACTGTCTCATTTTCCACAGGTATTTGGAGAATAAAGTATTCCTGTAAATACCTGACTTATAGAGAATCTTTCATCAAAGTTTTAATATTTGTCAAAAAGTATATACACCAATCTTTATGAGACATAATAGTAGTAGAACTTGAAATTGAGATGAACAAGCAACAGTGATGAATGTTTACAGAGCTGTCAGCGAAGAAAATGATTAATTCACTAAGTAACAATTCTCAGCTGCACTCTTACTACTGAGCAGAAACCTCTCAGAGGCCCTGATGAAATAAGAGGAGCCTATACATACTTCCCCCACCTCTAACATCTCCCTGCCAACCAGAGAAGACAGACTGTATCTGTAGCAGGAGAGCAGGGAACATTTAGACACACATAATTGATTAGGATTGTAATTTCAATAGTCATGTTGATGGAAAGACGTCCATGTTGGCGAAATGTCCCAAAGAAACTTTGCAAAAGAAATGGGCCTGACTTACTTAAGACACGTCAAAAGCATTCTGGTCTACTCCACAGTGGGCTTAAAATTGGGTCAACTTGTGGATGAATAAGCTAGATCACATTTATGTCTGAAAACTAGTCTACCATATATAAATCATATGAAAATTGTTTATTTTCTTCCTTCCTTTTGGCATGTACCAGTCTCTTGCATCTTTATCCCTATTGAATGCTATTATCTTCATACGCCTAAGAAAAAACCCAATTGCAATCCATTACAAAGACTTTAACAAGTTAATAAAAAAATGTACAAATTCCTTTATGGGAGACAGTCCACCTTCAAGAAGGAAAGAGGTTGGGGGTGGTAGTGGAATTCAATAGTCCATTCAGCGTTGAAATGTGAACAGTAAGGCTAATCTTTGGATAAATTCATGCCAGATTTGGCCTGCAGCTCTCACTGGGCAGTTCCCAGATGCGAGCAGGCCTTTAGCCTGTGGTGAAGAAGCGCGGAATAATGCCTCTTTGAATTAGTGTCAAAATAGTGCTGCAATGCAGACTGACAACTTCTGATGCCAAATTGCAAGAACAACACATAATAGCAGTCTGTTAAAATACCCATAGTACTACTAGAGGATATGGTTGTTAATATAAATTAAAAACCATGAAAAGAAACCAGAATTAACTGGCATCAGATGACTAGCCTAACAGTAAGACACCAGAGTTTTTATCGAGGCAAGGATATGTAAAACAAAAAATAATAAAAATATGTAGATAGTTGGTATATAACTTGCAATTACATATAGCGTTCATCTAACAAGTTCAAATAAATAAATATAGCATGTTTGCAAACAAACAAAATAAATTACTAGAAATGTACCCATTTTACTTGGTGTAGTATATAAAGTAGACGGTGTAGTTGGGTGTGACTTTTAAGATTACAGTGAGTTCTGAACAAGTCAGAAGGATGGTAGCAGGTAACAATTGGAATTTGCACTGAGGCACATGCTTCCTTCCCTGCTGTACTACTGTGAATATGTATGGGAACAAGGCATTTATGTAGTTGAGTTGTCTTTATCTCTCAACTTGGTTTACTTGTGAAAAATGCCCATCCAGGAGTAATGCAATTGTAGGACTGATTGCAAACGTTGCTAGCCTGTGGTTTAAGGCCATGTACATAAGAAGCGTATGCTGGTCCTTCTGCCTGCCCTGCTCAACCCCCAAACCCACGCCTGCCTCAATCCTGTATCGCATCACAGCGTCTGCACAAATGTCACCCTGAGAGGCGATCACTGAAATCCTGGACTCTCAGTATTAGTTTGTTAGGGCTGCCATAACAAAGTAGCACAGATGGGGTGGCATAAACAACAGAAATTCCACTTCTCAGTTCTGAAGGCTAGGAGTCCGAGATCAAGGTACCGGCAGGGTTGGTTTTCACTGATGTCACTCTCCTTGGCCCTTTGTCCCCAGGTCTCCACCCAGACTTCCCTCTGTGTGGATGTCTGTGATCTAATCTCCTTTTCATGCAACGACATCAGTCATTGGACAGGGCCCGCTCTCAGGAACGCATTTTAACTTAATCACTTTTTTTTTCAAAACATTGTATTCATATACAGTTATATTCTGAGCTGTAAGCAGCTAGTACTTCAATGTTTGAATTTTAGGAGTGCACAACTCAGCCTGTACGTGGCAGAGCTGATGTGGAAGGATCACGTAAGCCTAGGAGGCTGAGGCTGTGGTGAGTTCTGACTGTGCCACTGCACTCCAGCCTGGGTGACAGACTGAGACCCTGCTTCTAAGAAAACAAAAACAAAAACACCAAACACAGTTCAGCCTGTGACACTCTCTTTTCCTGTCTCTGCTTTATTTCTTCTCACACGCTTACCACCACCTGGAGATCCTCATGTGTTGGCTTAACTGTTGTGTGTCTCTTTCTTCCATTGGACTATAAGCTCTTGGAGGGCAGGGCTGCCTTGACTGCCGGGGCCATGATAGCCTTTCAGCAGGAAAACCATTGCCTGACTCACAGTTGACTCCCAAATATTTGTTCAATAAATGGCTTTGGATTGACTTGTGTTTCAGGGGAGAGCCAGATGCTTAAACAAACAAGAAATGCTAGCAAATGCAAACATTTGTGAAAGTCTTGGGACATATTCTTTGTAATTATCAAAGGCTTATTTTAAAGCAAAAAACCTGCACCGTCCTCAAGTTTTACAGTTTGCAGTGGAAGTGTTGGTGTAAGCCTGCCAACAATGTTTTCTTAGGAAGGACTATTCTATTTTACTGCAAGTATACCCTTAATTGCTATTAATTACTATTAATTACAATAATTGCTATTTAATACTAGTATTAAAATATTTTTAAAAAGCAAAATGATGATACTACTAGATGGGTTTTAAAAAAATGTAATGTTCTTACTTAGCAAAAGAAGAAAAAAGAAAAAAAAAGAAATACCCCGACATGGACATGTCTTCTAAAATGTTGCCAGTCCTAAAATCCTAACAGGTGGATACCACAGGAATGGACCTACCCTCTAACGTCAGTTAGATGACTTTCTTTATATTTTTCCCAAGCCTCTCTTGCCGTGAGTTTTGGCATGTGGGAATTAATTTCATTTCTCTTTATGCCCAAAACAAAACCAAAAAAACCCCACAAAGGAAACATAAACGTACATACACATATCTTTTCTAAATATCTTTGTAATTTCTTTATTTTACTTTAAGCTTCAGAATTAAAAGACTCTTTTCAGTCTTTTTTTTTTTTTTTTTTTTTTTGAGATGGAGTTTTGCTCTTGCCACCCAGGCTGGAGTGCAATGGTGTGATCTCGGCTCACTGCAACCTCTGCCTCCCGGGTTCAAGTGATTCTCCTGCCTCAGCCTCTTAAGTAGCTGGAATTACAGGTGCCTGCCACCATGCTGGCTAGTTTTTTGTATTTTTAGTAGAGACGGGGTTTCACCATGTTGGCCAGGCTGGTCTCGAATGCCTGACCTCAGGTGATCTGCCTGCCTCGGCCTCCCAAAGTGCTGGGATTACAGGCACTGTTCTATGGAGAAGTTAATTATAGAAGGCAATGCATGACTAGAGACACTGCAGGATAGCAGGGGTGCACTAGACATATTACTTGCTTGCTTTCACTCTTTATTTTCTCTTAGGAAAGGGTCTGCAACTTGAGCGTGTATCAGATTCAGGCAGTTTGCTGGTCTTTATTTCTAGAGTTTCTGACCCAGTAGGTGTAAGGGTAGTCCAAGAACTTGCATTTCTAACAACTGACTAAGTAAATGCTTATACTTTCTGGGGACCTAACTTTAAACACCTCTGTCCAAAGATCATGATGGCATTGGGGCAATGGTCTTTGGCATTTATGAAGAAAGTTTCCCAAAAGTTTAGATGATTCCGATGCGAGCAGGGGGCAGGGAGAATAAGGAAAAAGGTAGGTAACAATTACATTAAGCCTCTCCCTCTATCACCCCACATTTCTGAGAGTTCTGCTTTAGAAGGAAATCTTTTTTTTTTTTTTTTTTGATGAAGTCTTGTTCTGTCACCCAGGCTGGAATGCAGTGGTGCGATCTCAGCTAACTGCAACCTCTGCCTCCCAGGTTTGGAGTGATTTTCATGCCTCAGCCTCCTGAGTAGCTGGGACTACAGGAGCCCAGCTAATGTTTGTATTTTTAGTAGAGATGGAGTTTCACCATGTTGGCCAGGCTGGTCTCAAACTCCTGACCTTAAGTGACCCGCCCGCCTCGGCCTCACAAAGCATTGGGATTACAGGTGTGAGCCACTGCACCCATCCTAGAAGGAAATCTTATTACGCCATGCTGCTCCCGTGGCTACTTACAACGGTGAAAGATGAGGCAACTAGATAGATATTTAGTTTAAAATCATGCATCACAACATTTTCCTTATGATGAGTACCTTCCCTATAACTATTTTTAACTTAGAACAAATAGTACATGCTTATTGAGAAATTGAGAATACTACAGAAATATTTAGAGTAATTGAGCATCACCACAGTTGCCTTGCTCTTGATTCTCTTGAAAAGTTTTAACATGGATGGGTGCCTCCTGAACTGTAGAAAATAACACCTGACTCTAGGAAATAAATTTGTTTTCTCTAGAAAACAAAGCACTGGTGGGAGGGTGCTAATGTGCTGGGGATGCTGCAGTGATCCTGGCCTCATTGTCTGGATACAGGATGAGAGGCACATTCACCAGGGAGTAGGGCCCTCACTTGCATGGCGCCTTCCAAGATCAGGGAGAGGCCCAATCAATGCATTTGTAGGGTGTATTCGTCTGTTCTCACACTGCTGATAAAGACATACCCGAGTCTGGGTAATTTATAAAGAAAAAGAGGTTTAATGGACTCACAGTTCCACATGGCTGGGGAGGAATCACACTCATGGCAGAAGGTGAAAGGCACATCTTAAACATGGCGGCAGACAAGAGAGAAAATGAGAACCAAGTGAAGGGGGTTCCGCCTTATAAAACCACCAGATCTCATGAGACTTATTCACTACTAGGAGAGCAGTATGGGGGAAACCACCCCCATGATTCAGTTATCTCCCACCAGGTCCCCCCAGCAATACATGGGAATTATGGGAGATACAATTCAAGATGAAATTTGGGTGGTGACACAGCCAAACCATATCACAGTGTATTGGGCTTTTATAAACTTTACAAAACTATAAACATTTTTGTGTATTTTCTCCATAGCTCCCCCGCCTTTTCCCCTAAATTAAAGAAGACTGAGTTTCCATCTGGATAAAATTCTGACCCCTCATAAATAAAATAAATTTGAAGGAGAGGAAAATTCACATCTTTCACTCTAAATAGTATGTTCCTTTTTGTTTGTCATGAAAAAGCTCCTATTTACTCACATTCCATGTCACAGAACATCTCAGCCTCAAGAAGGATTTGGTGGAGGTAGATTTACCCCTTGTTTTACAAAGGACCGTGTAAAGTCATTGAAGTGTGAAAGTCTTTTTCCTGTAAATCTATTTTTTTACAGCATATAAGAAACATCAATGATCTGATCTGTCCTTCCTCCTCCTTCCCGCTTCCCCCAAAATCACATTCCAGTTTTTATTGTCTTTGTGTCCAAAGTAAACTAGGTGACTTATTTGTATAAAATGTTCTTTTGCCGCAAGAGACAGTAATAAAAGAAAGATTTTCACAGAAAAAAAAAAAAGAAAAAGCTCTTGTTGTTGGGAGGTATTTCACTCTGTCATAATTTATCTTTAATAGATCTATTTAGTATCTATTGAGAGATCAACTTAATGAAGAGATTTGTGTCTCTCAGCTTTTAATTTAACAATTTAAGGCTACTAGTGAATTCACAGATCAAAGACTGAAGCCTTAATTGGTCACTTGCCTTTGCATTTTAGAGGCTGTTTAATCATTTGAGGGTAGTTACACTGTTGCTGTTAATATAAATTTCATGACTTTTTCCTTTGATATTTGTTCAAATGCATATTTCGAGGCATCCTCTGCTTGCTCTCTGTCTGGTCTTCCAATCTAATGATACTGGTCTTGATAGGAACTAGCATATCCTTAACTACTCAGAACCTCAGTCTGTCTCATTTGTTAATACAGAGGTGGAAAATGATATTTTCTTCCCAATACCTACCTCCAGGATTAAATAAACCAAGTACGTACAGCCCGATGTCTGGCAAATGCCAGAGTCTTCTAGTTGACTCTGCATAAAGCAGTAGAAACCTGGAAGCCATTCAGAGAATTTTGACTTTGATAAATCAAGCCGAATATGTACCCTTCTCCCCAATTATTTGCTGAGTCAGGAAAGATGCATGCATGTTTTGCATTGCTTTGAATATTTGAGCAACTGCACCCAGATATAAATTACTGAATAGCTAATGATGCAAATATTGAAACAATGCCTGTATCTGTGAGTTAAAAGAAAATCAGACCCCAGCAAATTGCTAATGGTAAATGTAACATATCAGTCTTATGAGTGAAATGGAGTCTACATAGTTGATCCAGTGATCACACAGCCAGATTGTTCATTCTTGTTGTCATGTCTGGTTGACACAGATTATCATCCAACTCTTTTGAGTGTAAGCGTTAATATCAATTCCAAATATGGGTAAAGATAATCTTGGGGACTCTGGTATGTACTGCTAGATTGTCTTTGAAATTTGTTCTTCACTTTTTACTGTAGTAAAAGACCTCTAAATTTTAGCCAGACTTAAGGCTGTCTGAGAAAAATAAAAGTGTACATTTCCAGCCTTCCATGAAGCTATATGTGGCCATGTGGCAAACTTCTAGCCAATGAGATGTAAGTAAAAGTGATGTAGGCAACTCCCCAGTATTTCTGCAGCAGAGACTGGAGGGCATTGTGCTCTTCCTTCTCTCGTTCTCCACCTTTCCAGTTAAAATGAATACATCATGGAGAGAATTGGGGCGGCCATCTTGGACAAGGAGGTGACTTTTAGAATGAAAGTCAAGTATAGTAAAGCAAAAAGATAGAAAGAGTGTGAGTTCTTCCAAACATTCTGTAAGAGGGTCACCAGAGTCCCTTGATTTGTTTGAAGTGGGAGAAATTAATTTCTTATTTTCATCACTGTTACTTAGAATTTTACCGTTACGCACAATGCAACCTGGGCCTAACATATTGGTCAAATTGCAAATAGATTTGGAGGTCAAGTATAAACATGGCCTTATAGGGATCTTGTTGCCGCTATTAGAAAACAGTAAGATTCTGGAAAAAATATTTCCTTCCAACTGTAGTTGCTCATTATTTAGAATATTTTTTAAAAAGATTACAAAGACAAGAAAATTCTTCAAGTTATTTGTGACTAGTTACAGTATTTTTTCTGAAGTACTTTTATATGACTACTAGAATACATATCAAAGAATATATTTAAAAAGTTAGGTATGCATGGGAAAAAATTATAAAGTTATAAAAAATCATCTAACCCCAGCATTTCTGTATTTACAATCCTATTCATTTTTTAAATCATCCCAAGTACTTTGTGAAAGAAGTAGAGAATAAAGAACTAATCAGCATAAAAATCGTAGCAAAAATTCTTTTAGAAAACAGTATAGACATAGCTTCTAATTGGTGTTGACCAGCTTATCATGGAAATGCTTTTTGTAAACCAATAAGAAGACAGTGGCTTTTTTTTTTTTTCTTTTTTTTTTGGAGACAGACTCTTGCTCTGTTGTGCAGGCTGGAGTGCAGTGGTGGCAAGATTATGGCTCACTGTGAGCACTAAAAACAACCTACAAGGCCCAAGTGAGCCTCCCACCTCAGCTTCTTGAGTAGCTGGGACAGCAGGCATGAACCTCAATACCCAGATAATTTTTAAATTTTTTGTAGAGACAGGGTCTCCCTATGTTGCCCAGACTGATCTCAAACTCCTGGGCTTGAGCAATCCTCCTGCCTCAGCCTCCCAGAGTGCTGGGATTCCATATGTAAGCCCCTGTTTCCAACCAAGACAGTGCTTTTGTGCATGTGAAGATGAAGCTTCTGCAGCCTCCAATACAAGCAAAACTCTCCTCTCCTGCCTGTTTAGCCCTTGTTTTTCTTTTGACTAGGTCGTGCAGGTTTAAATGTCAGTTTTGTGAAGGGGACACTAGGCATTGGCCAGAGTACAAGCTGAGAGCGCCAGTTCATCTCCTGCAAAAAACAACTAAGAAACTATCACATGATACCCTTTGGAGTTCACAGCTCAGGAAAAGATCTTTGCCAAAACGTTCACACACATACACACACACACACACACTCAATCATATTTTATGAAATGAGGACAAGAGACCTATCTATCCCAAAACTTTAAATCCTTGATTAAAGGCATTTACATATTAATGTAAAAAGTAGCCAGTATCAAGTAGACAATATCAATATCAAGGGAACGAGAAGATAAGCCACAGGATGAAAGAAAATATTTGTAAAAGATACATCTGATAAAGGACTCATTTAAAATTATACATAGAATTCTTAAAACTCAACAATAAAAAAACAAAGAACCAGGAGAAAAAATTGGGACCAAGATCTTAACAGACATTGCACCAAAGAAGATATATAGGTGGCAAGTAAGCATATTAACGTGTGCTCCACATCACATATTAGAGAAATGCTAATTAAAACAAGATACCACTATACCATGGCCCAAATTTGTAACTTGGATAAAACCAAATGCTGCTGAGGATGTGGAGCAACAGAAACCCTCATTCTTCGTTGGTGAGAATGCAAAATGGTACAACCATTCTGGAAGACAGTTTGGCAGTTTTTCAAAACTAAACACACTCTTAGCATATGATCCAGCAGTTGTGCTCCATGGTATTTACGAAAATGATGGGAAAACACTTGTCCACACAAAAATCTAGACACAGATATTTACAGCAGCTTTATTCATAATTGTCAAAACTTGGAAGCAACCGGGATGCCGAAGTCCTTCAGTAGGTGAATTCAGTAGGATAAACTAACTGTGGTACATCCTGATAAAGGAATATTATTCAACACTAAAAAGAAATGTGCTATCAAGCCATGAGAAGCTATGGAGGAAACTTAAATGCATATTACTAAATGAAAGAAGCCAATCTGAAGAGGCTACATACTCTGTGATTCCACGTATATGACATCTGCAAATGACAAAATTATGGAGACAGCAAAAAGATCAGTGGTTACCAGGGGTTGAGGGTTGGGAGTTGGGGGATGGATACGTGGAGCACAGATGATTTTTAAGGCAGTGAAACTACTCTGTATGACACTATAATGATGGATATGTGTCATTATACATTTGTCAAAACTCACAGAATGTACAACAGCAATAGCGAACTCTAATGTAAACTGTGGACTTTGGGTGATTATGATGTGTCAACATAGGTTCATCGGCGGTTAACAAATGTACCTCTTTGGTGGGGCTATAAATGTGTGGGGGCAAGGGGTCTGTGGGACATCTCTGAAACTTCCTTTCAATTTTGCTGTGAACCTAAAACTGCTCTAAGAAAATAATGTCTTTTTTAAAAAAGTAGGCATTTTATAGCATAGCTAAAACTGCATACGCAACCATGATGTAATTCTATGGATACACACACATCATATGCAAATGTTCTTTGGCGGGGTCTAAAAAAGTCATATAAAATGAAATAAAGAAAAATCAAATTTCTAATCAATCAGTTTACAATCCTGGGGATTTTTTATTTAGCTTAACTTACTGTAGAGATAACATAAGATGCAAAAAACAAACCAAAAAAAAAAAAAAAAAAAGAAAGGAAATAAGAAAGAAAGTCAGTTAAGTGGAATTTAAATTGTCAGGCTACAGTGTAGAACTCCATTACCATATGTTTTTTTTTTCATTTTTTTAATAGTATTCTCTGAAAAGCACTAGATGTAATAAAGTCAATTTAAAATTTGTTCTACCAATCTTTTGCATCTGTAATTTTCCCATTAAACGTAAATGCCCATGAGGCAAGCTATTTGCATTACATTGCATTTGCAGTCTTTAAAACAAACTATAAATCCCCTCCTTGTTTCATGTGATTGATGCTGTGTGTATAAATACCACCATAAACCTCAAAGGGGGCTAACAGTGACAGTAAATTAAAGTTTTCAAGTCTGGCAGCATCTCAGCACTCTAGCCCTTGATCTTAAGCAGCGTTGTTAACCCCCGCCTCATTGCCCTCCTGAACCTTTTTTTTTTCTTCTTTCCCGCTCTGCCCCCACCCATTCTGATTTCCTTGGGAAACACCTTCCTGGCCATACAAGTCACACCAGGGCAAGGATAGGCAGTTAATTAAATTGAGGCTGCAACTGCTTGCCGGAGAGCTGAAGGCCCCGACTTGCAGCCCTCCAGTATTTGAGATCAAGAATCTTGGGGCCCCTTCCCTCTGTAAACAATGGGCAGCCACAGAGATACTGATTAACTGGCCAAACCCCATGATTAGGGGTATTCATGGCAATTGTCTTCTGCTCAGTGGCCGGCCTCCCCATCAGGAGAAGAAGGAGACATGAGTAGTTGATGGAGAAGGAAGTGGAGACAAGGAGGAAAGAAAGATTTCTAGCTAAATTTTTTATTTCCAATTATTAAATAACCCCTCTACCCTCATTATTTTGCTTTCCACTTTAACACTGCGTAATGAATATCATTACTTTTTATTAAAACTTAGACCAGGACAAAGAGGATTCTTAACCTACATAGGAGGGCTTACTTGAAACAGAAAGCTAATGTCCCTCTGGAACTGCAGAAGGTCTCATAGTCTGCGTAATTAATGGATGGGTACAGCTGGTAAATTCTTTCTTGTCTCTATCTTACTGTAGCAGGATTGGATTTGGAGAAAGCTCAAACCAGTGATCATGGAGAAGTCATAAACATTGAGTCACTGATTCCATTTGCCTCCCATCTTAATATGAGGTGATTCTTCTCTGAAACATGCAATTGCCAATTCCTTGACCGACTTCATGTGATTGTTCACAAAAATTGTGATATGGCTAATTGATTCAGGGTGCAGTGGGGTTTCTCACTCTTATCTCAAATGATCCCCATAATTTTTTTGTATTTTTTCCCAGAATAAAAAAAATTATAAAATCCCATGTTAATTTTTTTTTCTAGCTGTATGTTTCAAAATATGACTTCAAAATAGGAATGTAAATTAACAGAACCTCACAGCTCATATATGCAAAATTCTTGGGGGAATGGCAAATCTTCAAGGATGGGTAAATTATTCCTCCAGAAGGGAAAAAAAGACACAAAGGAAAAGCAATTGGGAATGGGGGAAGGGAAGACAAGAGGCAGAGAGGTGAAGGCAATGAGAGAATGAAGCTAATTAATTAATTTAGGCTATTAATCTAGAAGAAATGTCCTTTGATGATCTCAGAATCAGTGGTGCATCCCAAGTGAATATTGACAGGGACATTGAAATATGTTTGGAAAGTGAGACATATACGATTTTTCATTTCTTCTACAGTCTTTTAATAATCGAGGTGAAAGAATCCAAGAAAAGTTGGCACTATGAAGAGGGTATGCCCAAGATAGATTTCTCAAGACTTCCTTTGTTTTTTTCCTCTGAATGACAAAGCTGCCCACACGTGGGACCTGCTCATTCTGTTGTCTGGACGTCTTCTCCAACAGCACCGGAATCCCTAAGGTAGCTGGTGTCAAGCCGTGAATTCTCCTTATTGAGTTTCTGCTTTTCCAAGAGTCTTTCAAATGCAAGTTGTAACAAAAGTGAAAGCACATGATGACTTGGTTAAACATACAAAATCTATTCATGTTTCTGCAAAAGGCTCTTTGGACATATTTAAAGCCATGTAAGGGAATTCTGGGGAAGTGGAGGGAAACAGCCATTTCTTGAATCTTCACTATGTATGTGTCACCTTTTTGGAGATTCCACATTTTATCAACCTTCACAATTCCATGAGGTAGCTATGTTTTTCTTTGTTGATAAGATGGGGAAAAGAATACCTAAGAAACTTGTTCAAGGTCCCTGAAATAAGGGACAGAGTTTTCTGTTATTAACATTTTTTCCCTTCAACATTTCTAATGGAGCATGTTCAGAAATACAAAATATGAAATCCTTAAAGCAGATCCTTAAGGAGATAAGCATACATACCACATCTTCTGGTGAACAACTCAGCCTGTCTGTTTTTGAAGCTGCTCCTACCAGAGTTTGACTCTGATATGAAACTCTGGCCATCTTGTCGTTGCTTCATGTTTCTGCTGTTGGAAATAAACAGAATGAGGAGCCCAAACTGTGTGTGTGTGTGTGTGCAGGTGTGTGTGCAGGTGTGTGTGCAGGTGTGTGTACGTGTGCATTGGGTATAAGAGACCAAGAAACAGAATGTTGTGTTAAAATGGTAGGCTAAGGGAAAAAGGTATGTTTTGGAATGGATAGAACTTGGTGTAGTGATTAGAAACAGGGGAAGCTGAAGGCAATATCTTAAAACACACAAAGGTTATTTTCAAGATCCTATGAAGCCCTTTACAAAAATAGGTATTACCTGCTCTATACCAACCTCAACTTAATTTAAAGGTCCTCAACACAGATATCCTAAGACTCTTCATTTAAGAACCCTCATCCTTTTTATTCTCATTCCCAACTCATAAATCAAAATATCCATCCTGTGTCCTCTTTTCTTGAGGGACTATTCTAGGATAGATAACATGATAAACGTATTCACACTCTAGTACTTCGAGGAAATAACCCTTTCAGATGTGTATCTATTTGATCAACAGAATTTAATGCTTTAAATCAAAGCAAAAACTAATGATGGAAAGCACCTCATCTGCATTTAATTGCCTTCATGTTGCAACTTAATATCACTGGCAGTAAAGGGATGGTAGGGGTTATGGTCTTGAAGGAAACAGGAGCAGTGTCTTGTCAGGGAAGTTTCATTCCCCTGAGGCTTCCTGCTTCCTGTGACTTCTTTTTCTTGGATACCTGAATCCACGTAAACTGGGAATGTGAACCCTGAACCAGTTGTTGGTAACTTTAAATGTTAACTCTTGTCTGGGTACAATGGCTCACACCTGTAATTCCAGCACATTGGAGGGCTGAGGCAGGCAGATAGCTTGAGCCCAGGGGTACAAGACCAGCCTGGGCAACATGGTGAAACCTCATCTCTGCAACAAACACAAAAAGTAGCTAGGCATGGTGGTGCACACCTGTAGTCCCAGCTACTCCAGAGGCTGAGGTGGGAGAATCACCTCAGTTCAGGAAGTCTAGGCTGCAGTGAGCCACAGGCCACTGTATTCCATCCTGGGTGACAGAGTGAGACTCTGTCTCAAAAACAAAAACAAAAATACATTAAATCTTAGACTCTGGAAATTTAGGTTCTAATGTACATTGAATCAACCAGTATCCTTTGATGAATGTTTAACTTTCATTAATTCAAACACATAGAAGGGTGGTTACCTTTAAGGGTAATATGAAGTTGAATAAGGTATACACTCTGCCCTTAAACAGAGTATAGTCTATTACTATTTAATGTGAAATAAAATGTGATAAGTACATTGGAAATGGTACAAAACGTGATGTGAATTCTGAGGCAGGAGAGGTGGTTTCCACCATAGATGTCAGAGGACAATGCCCTTTTGTTTTAAGGGGCACCAAGAACTGGAAGATTTTGGTTCTTGACTTCAGAAGTTTTCTATACCATCTGGGAAGACTGGATAGAGAGGTGAGACTCAAATGCGGTCACACTTACAGGGAAATGTAATCAACTACTGTAAATGATGGTAGTGGCCAAATTCTACCTCCAAGGGGCATTCTGAAGGCATGTAGCAGGTCTCCTGTATGTAACTGCCAAGAAATTGATGAGGGGAACTGTGTCTTTGAAGAACACTTATTTCAGCAAATATTAATTATTTTGTACCACAGACTTTTGTTGAGTCTACCATGTATCCAGGTTTGAATGCAGGACATGTGGACTAGCATAGGGACCAGAGCAGAGCAGAGATGGTCAAAAGTGCTACACAGAGGGGAGGTTTTGTCTAGAATCTCAGGAAAAGGATAGACATGAATTGGAGAAGGGTGTGCTTTCTTGAAAAGATGTCACCTGGGAAAACTATTGGGGTAGAAAAGAGCAAACGAAGGTGGAAAGATGGTAGGTGGGTTGACATGGCCTAGAAAGATGGTTCCTGACAGAGAACAGAGAGATGAGGAGATTCAGGGGTGGTGACTGTTCCCATTTTAAGCCACGGATTGGCTGCCAACCAGAAGGTGACATGGTCCCACTGGTGACTTCAGTGAGTTACGTGGGTTAGGTGGAGATTGTTGGAAAATGGGAGGAGAGGGCGTGCTTGGTCTACTGGGGCAGTCACATAAGCCAAGCCTTTTGTTTACAGGTGGAAACGAAGGTCTGCTGTTGTCAGATCTGACTTTCCAAGAAATACAAAAACTATATTTTTATTTTATCTATTCTGATTTTAAATGTTGGCCATGAATCCGAATATTAGATCCTTTCCTATCGATACATTAAAAAGAAGAAGTACGAGGAGGAGAAGGAGGAATTTGAGAAGGAAGAGGAAATAGCACATCCCAGTCTTCCTTGGTGATATAGAGCGCTCCAGTTTGATTAATTTGGTTTTAATCTGAATTTATTTTTTGGTGTGACAGCATAAAAATGATTTTGAAAAATCCTTGTTGCTATTGTGGGAAAACGAACAAAATTTCCCAGTTTTCCACTTTGAAAGATGTGCTAAATTATTCTATTTCATCATGAATTTCCTTTGTGAGGAAGACATACTACACACTGGAAATATATAGTGCTAAATACTATGCACAAAATATATTTGCAGATTTTATTCTCCTATGGTTCTGAATTTGTGTGTGTGTGTGTGTTTTGTTTTGCAGTCATGTATATGTGTGCTTGGTGCTTGCTTACTTGTATTTGTTTTGTTATCCCTATTACATCATCTGTGGTAAAACAATGTCCTCTGCTTTGTTTTTTTCTTTTATGCAAAACCAGGAACATGTTGCTAACAAAATTACAAGCTGGGAATCTTCAAGTCACAGAATCCAACCCTACTGATGACAGAGTCTATAAACAGAGAATATCACAGTTGAATTTCTTACTAAAAAAACGGGTTGCAGTGGGTTCTGTTCAGAGCAGGGTGTTACAGGACTGAACTCAGCTTTATTTCAGCTGAGCATCCGTGCTCTTAAACCTTTGGGGTTCTTCAAGCCCAGCCTCTCTACTGACCAATGTCAAGCACATCCTCCTTTGATATTATAATAGTTCGTATCTTTGTCTCGTCATTAGTGTTTCTCAGAAATTAATTGATTGTTAGGGATTCACTGGTGAAGGCAGAGGAAGAGCAGGTGCTTCTACCTGGCTATCATGGAGGCAGTAATAATCATAATGATGGCTTGCTGCATCAAGATATGTGGCACCAAGTACCCATTTCAGCCCAAACAGATTGCAAATATATCCTTTCTCTTCAATCTTCCTATTCATTTGGAAATGCTTAGATCTAAAATTCAGCATAGGAATCCACAGATACTACCAATTAGAATAAGCCACCTTGCCCTACTAAAACTGCCACAGTGCTGTTTGTTTAAGAGATAATGATAATTTAACTTTGAAATAACCTTGTCATTGTAAAAAGAATTAAAATTATAACTCTTCCACAGTCTTGGTGTGCAGCTTTCTATAGACTGTGGTGTGCCGAATTTCAAGTAATATTCCTCTGTCGTCCCATATCCCCAGGTCCTGGATAAAAATGAAATGTGCATTTCATAAGAAGATCCCAGTGAGCAGTAATAAGAAAAAGTATTCAATCATAGTCAATTGGCTAAAGCTGTGGGGATGGGCATAAGCCACCATCTTCTTCTTTTATAAAAACACGAGTAAAAAAATTAAATAAAAACACTTTCAACCTCCTACCAGATCCAGTTGGCTAGGGAAATTGAGGAAGTTTTGTCTGTAGTCATATAAAGATAGTTTTCAATGGCTTATTTTAGAATTAATGGAAGCAGCATCAATCACCTCAGCTATAATAAACAAAAATTCCAGCCAATGTAATACATATTTCTTTAAGCATAACCTGAGGTCATATCATATCAAAATACATGCCTGATGCCATTGCTCCTTCCCCCCCATTAAAAAAAAGTAGAAGATACATATTTTTTCCCCGAAATTTATGAAAAATCTGACAACGGTAAGTCTTTTCAGTGTTAGGATTTCTGTTTTCCAAGTTGTCAATAAAACTGAAAACAGAAGTTGCCCAAAGGATGTTTTGACTTTAAAAAAAAATAGAAATAAGTAATTGTACATTTCTAAGTTTGTCATACAGACTTTTGAATTCACTTTTTGGAAAGCATTTCATTAAGAAGAAACTATATTATGCTAGATGTAAATAAGTCATAATCTCCAAAAACAAGAGTCTTCAAAGTGGTCAAACATATTTTCACGTTGGCATACTTTTGCCTGCAGAAATGTAAAACATCTTCCAGAATTTTGAAATCTAGGAAAAACCTGGACTCTCCACACAGATGTGTTTTTGTGGAAATCTACAGTAAAGCTTACTTTTCCTTTTACCTACAAGGAAACCTTTACTAAGTTAGCATATTATGCTGCTCTGAAACAGTTGGGAACTTTCATTCATGCTGATTCACTGTAAAAGGAATTTCATTTTGTCTAAGTTCACTATAAGCAGGTGCCACTAAAAAGATTGGAAAAGAAAAATTCAATGGCTCCAGAAAAGTCCAACATTTAAAAAATATCCTTAAAATAATAGTTGTTTAGAGAGACCTCAATGGATCCCAGTGCTCCGGAAACTTCTCCTGGGTTGTGAACAATCAAAGATTTATTTGAGCTCTCTGCACACTGGGAAATGAAGACCCAGAAGCTCATTATCATGTCTATTAAAAAGCAGAAACTGGGGTACATCTAAGAAAAGATGTATTACTTTTTAAACCGCACTGCAAACTGCAGACCAATAGGGACTTGAACTATATAAAAATACTCTCAGTAGTCGGGGGTGGAGAAAGGGTGGGGGTGGGGACTCACTCTCCCAAACAGCAGGAAAATACCATGCCACCAAGTTCCATTGTTGTCATGGTTTTGGAAAGATGGCTCTATCAGGTTTTCTTGAAACAGGATTTTTGAAGTCAGACTTTTGGTTTGATCTGGGGACTGGCTGTGACTACTCGAATAACTTAGGGGACCATGCTCTAGAGGAGGTGAGGGAGGTTTGATGAGCAATGACCAGTTAAATTCTAGTTAACCCCAATTATAAACCTTCACCTTTGCTAATTGGATTAATTTGTCAGCCCGCAATATAATCATAAAGTATACTAGAGCCAACTTTGTGCCACTTTATTACAAGATAAAAATCATTATTGTGGCATGGCTTATTTCTTAAGGGTGGATCTATAACCAATTTCTGCAAAGGTAGAACAAAGTTGAACTTACTATAAAGTTGGAAGGGCCATTAATTATAGAGATTCTCTTTACAGCTCACCAAAAATATGCCCAGTAAGCAAATTCTCTCTCAATTAAAAGCTTTCCAAACTCAGGGTTTAATGAAATCTTAATTAAAGTCAATGGAAAAGTGATGTTCAGAAACAAATTTAATGTGTCCTTTATTTCCCTGTTGGCTGATCTGAGCATATTGACTCTTTCTGACTCTTCCAATTTTTTAGTGAGTATTATGTACAGAAAGACATAATCCAGAAAAACCTGTTGCACTGATATAGCAATCCTCACCACCCAAAGACAAGCAGTGCCTGCTTTCTTATTAAAATGGTAAAATATATTACCACAATGTTTCTAAATGTTCAAACAGACTGAGAAAAAAATTTGCCTGTCCTATATGTTGGGCTTAATTTAAATAATAAAAATATAATTTTCTGTTTCTAATTCTGTTATAAAATCTGTGAATGAGACCGGTTTGAGTAAAATGGAACATCAATGTCAATCACGCTTATTTCCCTGTGGTGGAAATAAAATCTTTCAAAGTGGTCCAAGTTGAAGTGAACAGAGAATCTGTTATACTTGAAAATATGTTAATATGTCTGCAAAATATTGTGCTTTAGAATTGGCTAAAGGGCAAATAGCTATCGTCAGCATTGTCTCTGCTTTGGGTGAATTAGCACCCATCTGCCTAAATAGACACAAGGCTGCCAATGTTATATACACACTTCAGATTACAAAAGAAATACTGTAGCATTTTCTGTCTGTTGCAAAAAAGGAGGTACTGGAAATTAGATATTCCAAGGGAATTTCGTAAGTCAACTTTTTTTTTTGTAATAGGGGTACCTGGAGATTATTTCTCTTTACTAATAAAGCAATTTAGAGAAAAGAGACCCTAAAATGATCAGATTGTATAAATTAATTGTAATATACTGCGTGTGTTTGAGTGTGTGTCTGTGATCTAGCTAGAACCAGGGCAACCAATGTTCTACTCCATCACCTGAACCAGAATTTGTCACCTGTTGACAATAGAAAAGAACCAAACCCGAGTGTTGGGATCAGGGCACAATAATGCATGTTGACAATAAATTATCAAAACAATAATCATGTTTAGCCAATCCCTTTGTGTAAAACTGTTATTATGATTCCAGTGCCAGCTGTCTGAAACTTTAATTTAAGTGCTTGCTTGAGGCGAGACATTTGGAATGCTAGTTTAGAATGTTTTATAGCTCAAGCAATATGTTTTACTAACCTCAAATACTGTGATGATGGTTTAGATGGTGACTATAATTTGTACGTGGGGGGCTCCAGGGTGAATTTTGCTTTCTCTGGAAAGTGTCTGCTGCATTGAAAATTCAGTCATTTCTGAGCTATCTGGAGCCGTCGATTCTAAAGGGCCCCTGGAACTGCATCTACCTGCCTGCAGGTAAGCATTGCAGGTGGTTAACTTTTGGGAAGTTATTTCAAGTTGCCTGCAAGTAGGAACACTCCTCAGAAGCAGACATGTTCGATGGAAAGCATGGTGCGGAAAAGGCCATGGTTTATTGGTAGTTGAGTCAGTAAGCTTTACTCTGTTCCTTCATCTCAATCATTCTCTTAACCCCAGACATTCAACAAGAAGGCAAAACCATATCCTGTCAGGTTATCATCAGCACATATTCGTGTTTTTCTATTAATGGATCAGCATTATGTTGGCATATTGAGATAATGATATGTTCCCCTTGAAACACAGTAGGTTCCAAGATAAAATCCATCTCTAAGAATTTTTGCAATTATCTTTATCTTGCATTAAGTGATGTGGACTATGAATTTTGGAAGGATGATGGCAGCTTAAGATGAGTTATAATTTATTGCTTTATATTGGAATATTATTTGAGGTGGTATAATTGTGGAGATATCTATAAAGTTAATATTAATAATATTATTTATGTCACTTTAGTACTTACGAAGCACCTTAGATTCATTAACTCATTATCATCACAGCATCTTTGTCATGATAAAATCTATTCTTGCAGTCATGGAATCAGAAGTTTAGAGAGGTTATATAAGATCAACTACGTCAGATAACTCCAAAGACCAAGATCCAAACCTGGGCATTCTGAGTCACCCAGCAGCACCATAGAATTTAAAGCCTTTTGCATTTTGTTCTTATTTCACTGTATCATCAAAAGTATCATCAAGTAACCTTCTATGGACTTTGTTTTTCATTTTACAGACCCTAGTGAATTTGAGTTCTAAATTCAACATCTAAGTTTCTAGGAAAAAAAAATATTTCAACTGGAGACTCCTAATATGTAATAACTGTTCTGAGGGTATAATCAGTAGTTAATAATTCTGGGGAGTAATTTGACACCTAAAATACAAACCTCATTGTATCATCTTCCAATATGAAAATGATTTAATTAAGTTCTAGAAACGTCTCCTGAAATTCTGCAAGATAAAGTCTGCTGGGGGAGACAGGTGGGAAAACATACCAAAGCTTGTGGCAAACATCTACTAAATACTTCTCTGGCAACAGTCTTTGTCAAGCTGATTGACTCAGACAAGAGTAACTGTCTCATAAATTATCCTAATATAAGAACTGCACATATGTACATTGGTCATATGTATGTTCAGATGCGTTTCTGGAAGAATAATGTGTATAATTCAGCCCCCAGCACAGTGCCTGGCACAGAAGAGAGGCTTCATACATATTAGATTTATGAATCAATATCAGTACATTTCATTTTAGTGAAACTGGCAAGCCTTACCTCTTGAAGGAATTCCAGAGGAAATGTTATATAAAGCAATAACCACTTGCTTTCTCCTCATAGTATTGGTTTTATAATTCCGGATGCTTACATGTGAATTTATAGTGAGCTGCATTTGAAATTACTATGCTGAGAAACAAATTCTCTACTTAATTGGCATTTGCAATGCAACTTTTCAATTAATTTGTATTTTTTTAGAGAGGCAAAGGTTATCATTTATATAGATTTTTATATAGATGATGTTTACAACTTTAATGATTCTGTGAAAATGTTGTTTTTAAGAAACTAGGCAGAAGGGACATAAACAAAGCCCTGTGAGCATTTTCTGTGTAGACTGAATGAGTTAAGTCAGAAAATAGCTGATCAATAGACACTCAAACCAGAAAATATTTTGCAGGAATGTTACATTGTTCAGAAAATCAGGCTAGGGTGTGCTTAACTTTTGCATCCTTCAGCACACATTAGACCCATGACGATGGAACCAGACTAAAACTAAGTCAGCTCAGTTATTTACAACATCAGTGGCCAGTTTCCACACAGCCGAATAGACCAGTCATTTGGCAATACAAAGTGAATATTAATTTGGTGTAGTATTTTGGAACTGGAATTTTGAGGAGAAATTGACATGCCATTATTTTCTTGCTTGGTCTAATATTTTAAGTCGATTTTCATGCAATAACCAATGTTGATAATATAAAAATGTTAATTTTGTTTACCATCAGATGGTAAGATTATGAATGCTTGTGTTTCTTTAAATGCTTTTAATGTGTTTTCCATTAGGATAATGAGGATTTTTTTTTACATTACCACAACATCCTTCTACATGTCTCCATATGCAGTCACTAAGTTTTCCCTTTATGACGATCCCAGTACCCAGTCCTCATCTTTCTTCCTGATAACATCCATGCTGACTCAGATCTTCATGCCAATATTTTGAAGACTACAAAGGCCTAGTGAAAAGTCTATATTCTATTGCTTTCTTTCATAAAGGAAGGCTTATTTTCCTAAAATAGCATTATATTCCTTTTGTCATTCATCCTCCTGCTCAACCTTTTATAGGCCACATTTGTTTTGTTTTCACCAGCTTTCTAAGTAGAGTTCCCCCATTCATTTATCTGTTCATTTACCCTTTCATGAAATAGTATCATGTGATCACCCCTACAATCTCAAGAGAGTAGGTATTGTATAAATTGCAAATAACAAGTGATCGCTGTTCCTCTCAAGAGCTTTGTAATACAGTTAAGGATACAAGGCACCTGAAAATAGCTGCAGTGTAGTGGTCCTGGAATCAGATTGCCTGAGGAAAACCCTGGTGCCACCACTTATTCATTATATGTTTGGACAACTTGCGTAACCTGGCTGTGCCTCAGTTCACATCTGTAAAACAGGCAAATGATATTACTTACCCCAGGGGATTATTGTAAAGATTAAATGAGATAATACATGCAAACCCTTCGAACATCCTGGTTCAGTGGAGCACTCAGCAAAGTTAAACGGCATGTGGAGGGAAGAGGAATAAATAAGTATAAAACAAACAAACAAACAAAAATAAACCAAAAGAAGGAAGGAAAGGAGGGGATTGAGGTCTTCTAAAGCTCATACAGTCAAGTTATTCTTTCCACCAGGGGGTGTTCTCAGTAGGCCCCACTGCCAAAATGGTATTGGAGCTGTGGTTCGAGGTATTGATGAGAACAAGATAAATGGGAAACGCAAGTGTGCAAGACCTGGGCTGGGAAAGTGCTGCTTCAGAGGAGTCCCCATCCCTCCTCATGGCAGGTCACGCCTACATGGCTGTCCTCACAGAGCTTCCTCTGGCCAAGAAGCTGATGGGGCTCTTTCACTTGACTCATAGCTTTTTTTAGGGATGACTTTGTTGAGGAGAGAACATTCAGACCTTTCTGGGAGGCATGACATCTGACTTCCACTTCCTTTGCTGACCTCTTTATGTTACTACATTGCCTTGAAAGAATATGCCTGCGGGTCTGTGTTTTCCCTTCTGGACTGTAAGCTACTTGAGGGTCAGATCCCCTGTCTTTGCAGACCCAGAACCCAGTGCACTGTCAAGAACAAAGTAGACACGCAAGAAGCGCACACTGACCTGAAGAGTATTGCAGGTGATTTGGTTATTATAAGGAAATGGTACAATGTAAGTCCCCATAACCTGGGTCATTGTGTGGGATTTCCCATGGCTCTCTGCCTTCTCCAAGCCAAGTTCATTCTCTTTGGAGTGAGAGTGGCTCTCCGAATCCTACTGCCAACTAACTAGAGAGAATGCTGACAGAGCTCCTTTGGAACCTTAAAAGGAAAACTACTCATCATCAGAGGATAGGATTTTCTTTTTTCTTTTTCTTTTTTCTTTCTTTTTTTGAGATGGAGTCTCCCTCTGTCGCCCAGGTTGCAGTACAGTGGCACAATCTCGGCTCATAGTGACCTCCGCCTCCTGGGTTCAAGTGATTCTCCTGCCTCAACCTCCTGAATATCTGGGACTACAGGCGGGCACCACCACTCGAGGATGGGATTTTCTATGCAATTTTCACTTTAAGGTGTCAGCAAAATTGAGAGTCAAGAAATTTCTTCTACTGGAGGAACATCACAAGTTTTACCAAATTGAATTGGCTTTGAGTAGAACTCAAAAGCTCTAGACATGAGTATGGGGGGACAGGTAGAGGGAACTTTCTAAACTAGACAAAGAAGATAAAAAACATAATATGAAAGAGGTCAAAGGTCATAAAACAACTCTTCTTCTCCTTGTGTGTTTGCTTGTACCAGTATACTAGAGAAACAAAGCAACTTTTTTTTTTTTAAACAATCTTTACTCAGAAATACACAAAAATACTACACACAAATATCTCAGCAGGATAAAAGATTATTTTTAAATAAAGAAACATTTCTATCTCTATTATATTGTAGAACCAAATGGAGTTCAAGTACATTTTTCCTGCTTACCTTACTTTCATATAATGCATTAAATGAGTCACTAATGCCTCTCAGACAGAGTCAGAAATTGCATTCCTGCAACTGAGGTCAAAATCTTATTGAACAGTTGTAATTCTCAGATTGATTTATATCATTTCTTTATTCACGTGTTTTTCATTTATTTCTTTTCTTCCTTGACCCAGAGAAGAAGCCACCTGCTAACAAAAGCCCCAATGCCATTGAAACTCTGGGTGAATAATAGTGACCCACATTAGCAAGTTGAAAACCCTAACTCTTTCTATACTACAGAGTAAAAAATTATAGAATAAAAAATAAAGAGGTTATCAGTCATGCAATTTGTCTTCTCTTGCAATGCAGATTAAATGGTTGTAAGTTCACTGGACTCCAATCTACTTGACATCTGTCAGAAGGCTTGAATCATCTTTCTTCCATTAGCAAGAGTCTCCATTTCAACAATCCCCTCCATATCCATATTCATGTCAGATATAATTGTCTACTTCTTGTCAATCTTTCCTGTTAATGGGATCAACAAGTGCTGAAACCAGGCAACTTTCTCTTCCTTATGTTGTAAAGAGAAAATGGTGCCTCTTTTCAGGGACAGAAGAGCAAAAGATAAAAGGGAAAGATAGAGCCTGGATTTCTTGTCATCTAATGTTCTCTTTTATTTAGTCTTCAACTCAGTAGCTTCCTATTATGCCAACCTCTAAGATATAGAATTGCTTTGCAACTAAAATGCTGCAAAGGATATAATTCCAAAGGCTCCATTGGTGAGCATGATCTGTCTCACCACAAATGGCTATGGTAGATACTGAAAACTTTTGAATGTGCAAAATGAGGCACTGTATAAACATAATTTGCCTTTGAGAAATGATGGATAGATTTTTGCATCTAGTTTCAGTGCAAAGAAGTGTCCAATTATGATATACTTGACCCATTAGCCCAGCCTCAGCTACTATGCAGATCTATAGACTTAAACATATTTGTGGTAAATCCACAAATTATGCATCTGTTGTAGACTTCAAAATGTTGTGAGAGGGGATTAAAATGAAATTTCCTAATCCATACTTCTGACTGTTTTAAATTCCGATTGATCTGTGACCAATCCTGAATCCTTTCAGAGGAGACAGAAGTCAGTTCTTTTACTTAAACCAATTGTCCCAACCCTTGGTATGTGACATGGAACTCAAGAATTTGTTTTAGATCACCTGTTCTTCCCTAGATGCATTTTTGAATCTAAGAATCTGGTTGAATAGTTACAAAATCAATAGCCTATGATAAAGGGTGTGGTTAGAAGAGGAAAACCGCGTGCTCAGGATGCATTTTGAGACAAAAGGCCAACTTTAACCACAAAAGCCCTGTGGGTGTTCCTTACACAGAAAATCTCTCACTAAATCACGCTCATGCTTTTTATGAATGTTCTGTGCTTTTTTTTTTTTTTTTTTTAACATAGAAGTCATGATAATGTGGCTAAGGGATCCTTAATCTAGCAGTTTTGGTGAGTAACTACAATTTAAGCATTGTCTAGTTTTTTATTCATTTGATTTCTAGATTCATTCTAATGTGTTTATAGTTGGATTTGTATCTTCAATTCATAGAATTAGTGCTAAGAAATGAATGAAACAGCTTGGGGAAAGCAAACATAGCATGTCTAGGAAATGCTTTTTGATCTAGGAGAGGTAATCTTGATATTGACATAGTATATATTATTAAATATTATATTAATTGTATGTTATTAAATATTACATATTTATTATACATTCACATCATTACATGCATATTATATATAATATGTACATACACTATTCTATGTATAGCTATGTACGTACATATATACTGTATATCTCTTAATTAAATGTATGTGTCATATAATGTATATTTAATAAAATAAATCTTCTTTTAAGCATACTCCAGATATACAGTCAGCTCTCCAACATTGTGCACAGGTTTATCTTGGCAATGAGTTGCTGTGAGTGATGTGTTTCTATACTCCAGAATTCTCCCACCACAATCCCCTTCAGTCAAACACATATACTCTATTTTAAAATGGTTCTGCTACTTTTGTTCAATTGAATTTGTTAAGTGCCAAATCACTGAGTCATGCCCCCTTTTTCCTATTCTGATGTCTGTGCCAAGCTCTGTCTCTGAGGCAAAGCAGAAATAAACACCTTTCACTAGCACTTTACTCTCATGGTAAAATATGAGGGCATCCTCTCTCACTATCTGCAGAGCAGACTCGGAAAACATTGCTTTCTGGATTTTCTCCTTTTCTCATTCTATTTTCTCCCAGAATCTGTTTGCAAAACATTTTATGGAATTGGCAAGTTATTTGCACTGCTTTTGCATTGCAGTCTGCCTAATTCAATTGCAATTATTTGTAAACTGCCGCCATAACTCTTCCTTGGCTAATGTCTGCAAACTGTTTACTAAACAACAAACTTAATCATGCATTCATTGTTGCAAATGTCTCCAAATGGCTTCAGAGTAGAGCTGACTTGACATTTTTGCCTATTTGCAAAGTCATGAAGGATGTTTTCTGAACAGACACCAATTTCTATAACATTTAGTCATTCTAAAGTATTTCTTCTGATCGATTGCAAATTGAGATGGCCTCTTTTCAGGGTCAGTAAATGTGCTGTGCCAGTCCTGGTAGATCCAAAGCAAACTGGGCTGAAGATAAGGCACTGGTAGCAGTGAATGAAGAGAAAGGATGACATCATGGCACAGGCAATAGGTTATTAAATATTTCATGGGTATTCACTTTGAATGTCAACCTAGTACCTGTTATATTTAAGACTCTGCAAAATTTCTTCAGAGGTACATGCTGTGAGGACATGGCTCTGTCCATTAAGACTGTGTGTGGGCATGAGAGGAAGAGAAAAGATGAAAATAACGCCTAATTGTCAAGCCTAGAGATTTGATGGAATCGTAGTGCTATTAATAACAGTAGATAAGTCAGGATATAGAACTGATCTTGGAAGAAAGGTGATAAATACAGCTTAAAATATTTTGATTTGAGCCATCAACAACGTATTTTTGCAGAACAACTTCATCAGAAATGTTTATCAGGTAGTGAGGAATGGAGGTGATACTGGTTTGAGAATATCAGTGATATGGTTGTGGCTGATACTGTGGTAATAAACAGGGTTGCTTACTAAAGGGGAATGGAGAGGACAGGCAGGTTCTTGTTGGGGAGGGGGGTGGGGAGGGCATTGGCCCTTTTAATGGAGAGTGGGAAGATGAAAAATTAGTGAAAGGTACAGAAAAGAATGATAGAAAGAGGTCCCAGTTGTTCTATGGCCATGGAAATGAGGCTGGCATTTCAACAAGTGTGGGGTGGTCCACGGAGTGGAATGGACTGCTGCAGGTATGTTGAGGACAAAAAACCTAGCATCTTGAGTTTCAAGATGCCGAAGTCACAGAAGATCCAACTGAAAATGCATAAGCAGATTCAAGGGTGTGAGTCATCTTGCTGGGAGCTAGGATGCAGGACGCTGATGAGACCAGTGTGAGCACCAGTTGCTGCCCACGCTCTGGGGGATATTAGCTCTGAAAAGGATAGAGGCTGAGAAGTAGCCAGCAAAATTTCTTAAATCTGCCTAATTTTCCCCTACTTCCAAATCTTGGCGCAGGTCATTCTGTCTAAACCATCAACACCTCCTCCACGAGCCTCACTCTCTGCTTATGAATTTTCTGACTAAATTAATGGAAAACTTAGAAGCAATCAGTGGAGAACTTCCACACATTCATCCCTATGTCTGTATCAACAGTCAGTGATATGGTTTGGCTGTGCTCCCACCCAAATGTCATCTTGAACTGTAGCTCCCATAATCCCCACGTTATGGGAGGGACCTGGTGGGAGGTAATTGAATCATGTGGACAGTTTTTTTCCCATGTGATAGTGATAGTGAATAAGTCTCATGAGATCTGATGGTTTTATAAAGGACAGTTCCCCTGCACTTCTCTCTTGCCTGCCACCAGGTAAGACGCACTTTTGCTCCTCCTTCACCTTCCGCCATGATTGTGAGGTCTCCCCAGTCATGTGGAGCTGTGAGTCCATTAAATCTCTTTTTCTTTACAAATTACCCAGTCTCGGGTATTTCTTCACAGCAGTGTGAAAATGGAATAACAATCAGTCTACTTTTCCTGTTGTTACTATGAATAATTGGTCTACACTGCTGAGTCAAGTCAGCCTCTTCTGTGCTGCAACCTATTCCTTCCTGCCTTCCCAAGGACATTGTGTCAGCATTTTCCTCCTCTCTCCTGTGCCATCAATTCTCTCTTGTTTGTACACTGATGCTCGAATTTTCACATACTGAAAACATCCTCTCACGACTCCACATTTTTCTTCATGTTCTGATTCATTTCTCTGCCTACACATGCTACTTCCAATTTCTCTCTTACTCTTTTTGGATTCGTTCAAATCAGTCTTCCACGCCTCTCCTCTTCACTGAAAGAGGTCTTATCAAGCTCTCCAGTGAGCTCTACATTGCTAACTCCACAAATCAATTCAGAGTTCTCATACTACACATTTGATTATTCCCACTTCTTAAACTCTTGCTTCTCTCGGCTTCCAGAACACTGCTTTCTGATGGTTCTCTTTCTATCTCACTGGACACCTCTTCCGACTTTGCTGCTAGTACTTTGCCCCATTTTCCTGACGTCAGGATGCCCCAGAAACTTCTCTTTTAACTTCTCCTCATTTCCAGCTACATTGACCCCTATGTGATCCCATCCTGCATTTGTATTTAAGTATCATGTAAGTACTGATGACTCTAAATCATCTCCAGCCTGGACTTGTCCCTGCAAATTTAAATATTATATATGTACTTGTCATGTCCACTTGGATTTCCAAACAATATCTCCAACTCAACCCTTCTAAAACCAAACTCGTGGCTCCTCCCTAACCACCACTCTTCTAAACTTGCTTCTTCTCCAGTCTTTTTTTTTTTTTTTTTTTTGAGGTGGAGTCTTACTATGTTGCCCAGGCTGGACTCAAACTTCCCAGCTCAAGCAATCCTCCCACCTCAGCCTCTCGTGTAGCTGGGACTACAGGCTCATGCCATAACACCTAGCTTAGTCTTTTTTTTTTAACCTTTTTTTTTAACCTTTCCAGTTGTCTAGGCAAAAACAATGTAGATAGTCTTGACTACTTTCTTTTCTTCATGCTTTCAAACTAATCCATCAGCAAATACCATAAACTGTCTGTTTGAAATAATCTAGCACCCCACCACATCCACTGCTACCACCTTTGCCCAAGTCAATTTCATTTCTTGCCTGGACTATTATAGTACCTTCGTACTCTCTCTGCTTCCACACTTGCCTACCCAGAGCGTCTTCTCAACAGCAGCTAGAGTGACTTTTTGAAAACATTGTTTATGCCAGTCTTCTGCTCAGAGGCCTCCGTAGTTTTCTAAACTTCACCAAAGGTAAAAACCAAAGTCCTTGCTTCAATGGCTTCAAGATTCTACCTAATGTGGGCTCTGGCAATTCTTTGACTTCATCTTCTCTTTCACTATCTTTTGCTCACTCTGTGCCAGCTATACTGTCCTATTGCCTGTTCCTCAAACAAACTAAACCTCTCAGGGTATTTGAATACTCTGCTTCTTTCTTACTGGTATATGCTTTCCCTCAAATCTGTATAATTTGCTCTTTTACTTTTAAACATTCTTCTCAAATATCACTTTATCATGAGACTTTTCCTATGAAAAATAACCTCCACTCCTATTCCTTACTCTCCTTTATTTTCTCCCATGTCGTCATATAACCTACCATATTTACATGTTTGTGTATTTCTTGGGTCCACTCAATAAAATGTAAGATCTATGGAAACTGGAACTTTATTTCCATCACTGCTTTATCTTCTACTTCCACTACTTAGAAAAGCACCCAATAAAAGATTCTTGTTTAATAAATATTCTAATGAGTAAGAGTCAATAGAATGAATAAAAGTTAATTGGTGCCTAGCACACCACCCAGAACATCATACTGATTCAATAAACATGTATTGAAGAATGAATGAGTGAGTTTCTGAAATTGAGGAGACAGGTACCCCCTTGTAGGCTGAAGGCAAGAAGCAGTGGGGGAAAGGTAGATCTTGCTGAGTAGTTAGTTGAACAATATATAAATATGTAATTATCAAGTAAGCCCTAGAAATAAGAACACCAGGATATTTTGCACCATCAACAACATGATGGAATGTGGCCCAAGTGACTCTCCCTGTGTAGGGTATGGCATGGAGAGGGATTTGGTTGTTCAGGACCAGCTGATGAGAGGGATTCCCAAATCAGAGGTTATGAAGAAGCTGAATCCAGGAAATCAACCAGAGTTAGAAGATAAAATGAGTCACCAGAACCAAGGATCCAGAACCAGATTAAGGAAGCACCACGGCTGGCCCTAGCTCCTTGGGCAGTTAGCATTTAAAAGCCAGACATGGAGCAGACAGCAGACAAGGTGGTAGATTCCCCTCACAGAAGCCAATCCGCTATACGTGGAGATTTCTGAAATAACAGATAATGTCTTTTAGGCCTAAAACCCAGGCTCTGATTTTGGCATTTAGGTATGGAGAAATATAGAGCATGAACATGCCACATGTCCCAGCTTGAAATCCTTTTCATTCAGTCCCAGACAAGAGTCTTTACTTGTTATAACCAATTCTGACCCAGTACAGGTGTCTGACTGCAAGAGACAAGGCTACATCAGGGAAACTCTGCAAAACCAGAATCCCGATTGGCCCACTCTGCAGAGGCCTCCTCTGGGAAGGCCTCATCTGGGAAACCCACCTTCAGGTTTCCCAATCCATTCCATTGGAATCAGATATTTTCCTCTCGTAAAATTGGCCACAAAATACAAAGTGCCCAAAGCACTCCATCAAACCAGCCAAAAAGCGCAACTCTTCTTGGCTTTCTAAGAATGCCAGCTATATAATGAAAAACATCAAATCCAGCCTCCCACATGTGTGCCCTAGTTGGACAGGAAACAGCACTTTCTCCTGCCAGAGCATCCCTGCCCCTGCCACGGTGATCAGCGCATCCTGGCAGCCCCACAACCACAACCACAACCACAACAACCACAACTGGAAACCACCCCTCGGTTCTCACTGCTGCCCAGCTCAGGGTGCAAACTTCTGCTCTCAAACTGTTAAAGTGAATCATCAAAGGTCATTTAAAAATGTGGCACTTACTTGAATCAATGTCTTCTTGAGCCTTTTGAAAGGTGCAGGAGGCATAAAATTTAATATTGATTGTTGGGGCACATTCCATTCCCTCTTTCAGAGTCATTTCAGGATGACAAATCATTTGTTTTGATCCACAGCAGAGCAGGTCTACTGGACGCACGGGAGTCCCGGGCCTTCTCGTTGAAGCTAAGCTTCCTTTTTTCTGTCCACTTCTCTCAGTTGTTTCTCCCCGCCTTAAATTTCCTAGTTCCTGCCGTCCCCTTCTGCTGGCTCCTCTTAGCTCCTGTTCTAATTTCAACTGTCATTTCCCCTGCTCTCCCGAGTGCTCTGAGCTCCTGTTCTAATTTTTCATGTCTTCTCCCAGCACTGCCCTCCTTTCTGCATCCGTGACCCTCTCCTGCTCGCCTTCTCTTTTTCTCTCACTTTTACTCTTCCATGTCCCACCGGAGACTTTGCCTCAGGTTTTGCTTCAGCTTCCGTTTTCTGCATAATGTTTAATGCAGCCAGTAACACAATGTCCAATCCACTGCCTAAATCACAGATTCACAAATATAATCCTATCTCTTCTAAATATTCCCTCCCTCCGCCACTTGCAGACTCTACTTTGTCAAAGAAAGTATCCTTTTTTTAAAAAAAGATTCCTTGGTTGATAAGAGACGAATATGTGGAGTTGATCTGAAAACCTCTCAATCTGATATAATTCTGGCCCAATTTAATTTTCTAAAGAAGTTGAGATGGATTTTCAATGAGTATAAGCAGCTAAAAGTGGTGAATGATCTTCTGTGAGCCCATCATTATCTAAATGGAAAACTAAGTTAAGATTGCGTTTTGTAAGAGTCATTTCTCAGGGGTCTTCCTCCTCCCTCAGTTGCATACAGAAACAATTGCACTCTTGTTAATTACAACTGAAATGATTTGCATTATTCACAACCTGCTACACCAAGTGTATAAATGGCAAACAATCTCGATGGAATTTTGAACACACTGATTTGGCCTGGTGTGAAAGAAATTCTCACCAAATGTGATGTTGGGCTATGGAAAGCAATTCATAGTTGCCTTGGATATCCAGAATTCCTAAGACAGGTATTGGTAGGGGATTCTATCTATCTACCTGCTTGCTCTTAAGGGCAAGAAGGCTCTTTCATACAAAACTGTCCCAGTTTTCGGGATATGAATGTTCCATATTAATGAATGCATTCATGTCCATGTAAAAGAATATAGACATCATGCCAGAAGACACTGTGAGCTCTAGGTTCTTACTCAAGGGTGAGAGCATCTCCTAGACTCACATAGGAACACCAGTTGGCAAATTGAAACAACTTGGTCAGCCACCTGGTGATTTCCAGGAGGCTGTTTTCATTTGATGCAATTGGCCAGTTATTTTGGCAGAATGCCTCCTTACCTGAAATGTAACATCTTAAGTTTGTTGGGAGTAGACAAATGTAAAGGAAGAAAAAGTTTGTATTGAAAAGGTCAGAGATTAAAACTGTACATGTTGCATCTTAGGTTTTCAAAAAATTTTCCAATCTTTCTGGAACTAATTTCAAAGCACTTTAAGAAATTATTCATGACATTATATTCTTGGCTATGTATTATTGTTATTATCTTTACAGATGGCAAAGAAAATTTGGGGTTATGACATTCAACCCACATTGACTCAATAAACTTTCTGAGTGCCTACTTTGTACCCAGCACTGTGATGATGGGTGCAGGGGTCATAAAGATGAATAAGCCCAAGTTCTTTCTCTGGAGGGACTTCCAGTTAAAGGTCATGTCAAGGGTCAACCAAAAAGCCTCATCTCAAAATCTTAAACCCAAAAACCCTTCTCCACACAACATCCCTGGAGTTAAAACTCTCCAGGGCATTTGCCATAAAAAAGAAAAGAGCATAAAACACATGAATAAATGCCTGTACCTATGTTACATTTTTCACTCACTCCTTACAAAATTGACAGAATATATACAAACCTCTCAAATACATGGTGGAGAAAAGAAAACGAAATGCAAATTTAGCCCCATGTAAGTTTCTGATTATTCCCTGCTTCCGATTAAGTTATTTTCCTTTTCTAACAATCTCCAGGTTTTTTTTTTTCCCATGAGAATGAGCAGAAAAATAAAAACATGGGGGAGGGGGAGACTCATAGCTCTGTTGAGAAACAGGAAGTTATGTGAAACCTTGTTTGCCCTTTCTGCTGTGAAGAAGTTTGCCGAAGAGCTGTAACCCTGCACTCTGCTATGTAAACCACCTACAGAAATGGCAGAGGTCAGTGTGGGAAAAGAAGGGCCGCCTTGGGCCCAAAGTGACAACAAAAGTCAGTGCTTCCAGGCATCTCAAGATGAAAAGTAGAACCATTCAGCAGTTTAGAATTGCTTGCTTGCTTGCTTGCTTCTTCCTGTTCTTCCTCTTTTCTCTCTTCCTTCCTTCCTCCCTCCCTCCCTCCCTCTTCCTTCCCTCCCTCTTCCCTCCCTTCCCTTCGTCCTTCCTTGCCTCCTTCCTTCCTTCCTTCCTCCCTCCCTACTTTCCTTCCTTTCTTCTTTGCTTAATTTTAAATCATTATAAACTGATCATATTATACCGATCTTTTCAAATGTAGTCTAGTGACCTCCACTGAGTCAACACTAGAATAATCTCTTTTGTTGCTGTTGAATGCCCAGCTCCTGTTTTCTCTCTGCAGTTGTGTGTGACTATGAGAATTCAGAAGGAAATATCATCTAGAACAGGAATATTCAGCCTTCTTTTTCCATCCTTGTAGGGTTTCCTGGGGATGCCACAGGGGCCTCAGGGTTGCTGAGGAAGGCCAGGGCACTGGGCCCAGCAGCAACTCTTTTCTGTTATGTAGATAAGGGTTAAATCTATATGTTTTGAAGAAAGGGCTCTGTGGCTAAAAACAAATTTTGAAAAATTGTGGCTCCAGGGAATCTTTGGGGCTACCTACTGAAATATCCAGATAATTGAAGGTTCTTTTGTGCCTGGTGTTTGCTTTTGTTTCCCCCTCGGTTTCTTGGGTATTTGCTGCCTTTTCCAGTCACAAGACAGAAATGTCTTTATGGCTTCAATGGTTACAGATGTAATGTGGCAGAAAATTCTGATTTTAGGCCCGTGGCCTTTCTGAAATTTCTATTTCTGTTGGGTCAGTTTAGCATTAGCCACACTGTGGCAAAAAGAAGCTTCTTATGAGGCTGTTATTTACACTTTTGGGCAATGGAGGTATCACTTAGTTTTTTAGACCAACACTTAATTTTCTACTCCCAGGAGTTGACTTAGAGCAGTGGGTCACACTTGAGTATGTGACAGCATCTTCTGGAGGGTGAATCACACATGGTTGTCAGGCCATCCCCTGGAGTGGAGCCTAAGAACATGCATTTTTAACAGTTTCCCAGAGGCTGCTGCTGCTGGTCAGGGAAAGTCTCACTCTCAGAACCAACAACTGAGAATCACATTTCTTGTGAAATAGATGAGTTCTTAGGACTTCCCCTAGGAAATTTTGATTTGGGGGTTGGTGAGAGAGCTTAAGAATCAGTATTTTATTTCATTTAAATTTTGTTTTCTTAAAAAAACCAAATGCCTCGGATGAAACTTAATTTCTGGGAAATGCGTTTTGTCTGTGTATCAGTTTGATAACTAGCTACAGGTTGTTTGCTGAGTTAGGCAACCAGTGGCCAATCTTCTCCAGATGCCTAAATGACTGATTTAAGACAGAACAAGGAAGACAATTGGTCTGAATCAATTCAGCAATGGGAAATTAGACTGGATGTTGAAGGACAAGTGGGAGTTTTCTGGGTGTGGTAGGTGGGTAAGGGGGATATTCAGTTGGAGAAGTGAGGTGTGCAAAGTCACAACAAAACCAGAGTGTGGCAAGCTGTAGAACCAGCACCTGATTTATGAAGGCTCCAGATGTTCTGCGGCCTCCTTACTATGTGCTGCCATAACAATCTGTTTTCCCTTCAGTTTCTCTGCAAGACTGAATGTTGGACTTCTTTTTTAGGGCAGGGAATGAGTCTCGGGCCTCTTACTCAGACTGTGGTGTGCTCACGTAGGCCTGTAAATGCATGATAGATAAATAAGCAGTGGGCGAGGAGTTGAGAAGTCAAGTTAGAAAGATTTAGTTTGGTACCAGATTACAGAAGACCTTCAATTCCATGATAGGAAGCCCGTGCCTAAAAGTGTTATGAAGCCATAAAATTAGTTAATGAAAGGAATGCTGTAATATGATTTGTGGTTTCAAAGCTTAGTTTGGGGAACGCATAGTAGATTTGAGTTTAAGGTAGAGGACACAGGCAGAGATCCACTAAGGGCTAGTGCCATGGATTTAGAAAACAGTTGATCTACACAGAATGAGGGCTTCTCAGTGGTGGCAGAGAGGAGTCATTCTCTCTTTCCATAAGCATGTTCTGAGCATTTGGATATCACATGCCAGATGCTAGTCTTGACACTGAATACCGCAATGAACAAAACAAAGTCCTTGCTCTTATAGAGTTTATATTCTTGTAGAGGAAATTTATAATAAACAAGGAAATACATAAAAAAATTTTTAGATATCATAAAAAATAGGGTAAGAGGCTTGAAAGAGGCTACCACATGCTACAATGTCTTGACATTTAACACAAGGTAAGACCAAATGCTGAAAAGTGTCTCTTGTTTTAAATTTGAGTCCAATCTGAAAGGTATAACATATATAGATCCAAGCGATTTTCTTTTCTTCAGACTGAAACTTTGGTGAATATACTACACATGTATAGGGGTTCTTTGTAATATAACTAATATATTATCCCAGGCCCTTCACAATTTCTTCATTTAATGCAAAGGGGAGTATGATGTATAATGGAGGGTATTTTATTATGTATAATCACACTTTTTATTCTGATGTTGATGAAGATAATTTGATTCTCCCCATTTCAGTCAAGATAAATCCCATCTATCTATCACAAGGTTCATAGAAAAACCTATGGACAATTCGTACAACTGCTTCAAAAGGAGAGATTCACTCTCCTGGTCTCCTAAAGGAACAGTATTGTCTATTTGTTGGCCAAGCCCTGAAACAGAAGCGATCATGCTGCTTTACCAACCTTCCGTTTAACTCTGGGCAAACGCACTTTCATCCCTCTAATCATTATATTAACCATCTGTGAAAATGCGTAAATCTCAGATTCCAGAAGTCTGATGAAATCAACTAGAACATAATTAAGCTTAACCAAATCTCTCTTCTCTGGGGTGCTCAGCAAACTATAACAAGGCCACAGCTGCAAAAGTGAGTTTCATGAAGCAGTGAGTGGAGACTGAGTCCGTCAGGTTTTGAAGGCATTGCAGATGTAGGTTTAACTTACAGCGCCACCACCTACTATTTCTGTGGCCTTGGAGATGGATTAACGTCTCTGGGCTTATTGTCCTTCTCTATAACATGGTTATAACAGCACCAATCTCAGCATATATCTCAGTTGCAAAGGTTGAAAGAGATTGCATATCTGTACAAAAGACATATGAAGTATCTCACCGTTTCACGACTTACAGTCTTCTCTTAGGGATTCCGCCAAACTACATGGATGAGGCTGGAGCAGCCACATTTGTAGTATGAAGTCCTGCTTTCCTGTCCATTGTTGATTGGAGAAGAGGGGGCCTCTGCCCAAACCCAGACTGATCTGGGATTCTCTCTTCCCACATTTGGCACTTGCAATTGGAGTTGTTAAACTGAGTCAGATCAATGTCAGATTTCTTGGGAGATGAATGAATTCTTGCTGCCCGGTTCCTGAGCTTCCCAGGTTCTCTTCTTCTTAGGTATCACTTCTTTCTCAAATTTTATGAGATATCCCCCTCTTCCTCCCATAGACCTCTCTTTAGTTGGAATTTGATTCTGACTACTCACATTTCAAATAAATCCTTAAGTGTTTATAATTAAATGCTTGATATTCTTTTGAATATGTTCCTTCCAGAGTTTCCTGTTTCAGCATGTACACTGGTTGCACAACTGGGCATCTCAGCATCTCTTTAGAAACTGTCCTTTTCCTTCAGCACATATCAAGTCCATCTTGAAATCACCTTGAAATATTTTGTCTCAAATGTTTCTTCTCTAAAACTTTTCAAGTGACACTTATTTCTCACCTAGGCCCCTCTCTATCAAAGGTGGCTTTAAGACCTATTTTCCAGCTTTCTTTCAATTCATTCTCCATACAGAAGCTGGAGCGAGAGAGATCCTTCCAAACATTAGTCAAACCAGATCATATAACTCCTCTGCTGAAATAATTTAAATGGACTCCCATTGCTCTTGGAATACAATCCCACCTCTCTGCCATCACCTACAGGATCCTTTCAGCTCTAACTCTGCCCATCATTTCATTTCCACCTTCTACTTCTCCTGCAGGTGGGCACCCTTCTTGCTTTGGTTGTTTCCTAAAGGTTCTTGCTCTTTTCTGCCCTGGGGCTTTTTCATGGGTGGTTTCCTACTTCTGCACTTCTCCCTCAGATGACTGTTATTCAACTACCTCACATTTCCATCATTTTCTGCAGAGATCTTCCCTGACCTCCTGTGATATCATGATATAGTAAGAAATATATATATGTCAATCTTCCCTCAGTATCCTGGTTCACAGCTCTGAAAGCCCTTGGAAACTCTGAAGTGATAAATTTTTTTTTTTTTGTATGCTCACGAGATGATGGATGGCTGGGGCACCTGGATAGCCTCAAGATAGAGACTGGCTGCCAGGGGACCCAACCATGTGATTGGAGTTGCAACTTTCCATCCCATGCCCTGACCTCTGGAGAGGGAAGACGGGCTGAAGGTTAAGTTGATTACCAATGGCTAATGACTTAATCAATCATGCCTACATAATGAAGGCTCCATAAAAACCCCAAAGGGCTGGGTTCAGAGGGTTTCTGGGTTGCTGAGTGCATGGAGGTGCCAGGAGGGTATGCCTAGAGAGGACGCAGGAGCTCCATGATCCTGCCCTCATACCTTGCCCTTACATCTCTTCCATTTGGCTGTTCCTGAGTTATATCTCATTAATGAGTAAATCTAAGTAAAGTATTTCTTTGAGTTCTGTGAGCCAGTCTAGCAAAATAGTAAAACCTGAGGAGGGGATCATATTAACCCCTGGACTTGAGATTGGCATCTGAAATGTGTGCAATCTTGTGAGGCTGAGCCCTTAACCTATGGCTCATATGAGATGTTATCTCCAGGTAGATGGTGTCAGAATCAAGTTTAATTATCTGCAGAGAACTGGAGAATTGCTTGATGTAGGAAAACAGCCCATACATTTGGTCACAGCAGTGTTCTGTGTTGAATGTGAGTATAGAGAAGAAGCAGTGTGGGTTTTCCCCATTTGCCCCCACATCCAAAGTTGATCCCCTCATAATATATCTCTTCATAACCTTGGTGGTAAAGAGGCCCTATAGATAATTCTAGGTATCTACAGTTACATGTGTGTTTACATGGCTGTTTAATCCTCATGTCTCTCGGGAGACTGTATGCTCTAAGAAGACAAGACTGGGTGCTACATGAAGACAGGGAGCACGTAGCCTTTACTCTCCCCTATCCCCAGTGCCAGAAGACAATAAATAGAGGCTATCTAGACGGTTGCCCCAGCATCATGAAGTTGAACAAAGGAAAGACAGATGTCACCTAAACCAAGGGGAAGCAAGATGTGTCGGCATGACCCAGCCAACTGACCTGGAACCTGGGCCATAAAACACATTCAGGACTTCCAGGTGAAAGTGCTGGGCAAATGCTTTCTTCCATTTCTCCCTCTAACTGTGGAATTCTGCTAGGCAGTCAATGCAAAAGGATAGACATAAACCAAGGTCGATGAAAGTGCTGTTACATTCAGAGGGGATATTTTCCATTTGTTTTCAAATTAAAGTCTCATGCAAGTAGCAGAAAAATACACCACAGATTCTTTAGCTTGATTGTTTCAACTTTTAATAGTGAAGTCAATATGTGCCTCCAACTAACTGCTGGGTATTGTTCTGTGATTGCCAGGTTGTTTTATGTATGTGAAGCAACAAAACAATATAAGGTGACAAACAAAAGATGGAAAAATATATAAAAGGGGAAAAAAAGTTGGCTGTGTGCTACCTCGGGCTTTAAAACTCTTCTTATACACTTCACCACGAAGTCTATTAAAGCAAAATATAGTGGAAATACAATATACCGCAATGAATGTCTTCAAACTAGCAATTTAGCGCAAAAGCTGAGGGCAGTTCTTATGCACCGACTTTTAATACCAAGACGATTTGTGGTCTCACAAAGTTCCTGCCTTAGGCGAAAGTTGTGCTGAGTTCTAATAGGTCTAGTTTGTTGGCTGTCAGAATAATGGAGAATTGGGTAGCAGAGGGGCTAGATGCTGTAAACAGCAGAGATAATTAGAAGGTCTGTGGAGAGGTGAGTGAAGCTGGTTTATATTTGGTCACAGGGGAAAGTGTTTGTTCGGGAAACTCCTGGTTGACACAGCACAATCTGAATCTGAGACTGTTTATTTTGAGAACTTTTGTGGGTCACTTGGCATGTTAGTTTTTTTTTTATTATAATGCTACTGCTATTATTAATAGTAAGTTGCCATTTATTGAACACCTACTATTTGCTTAGTTCTGCTCCAGTTCTTCTGTATCCCCATTCTGCAGAGAAGGAAATTGAGGCTCAGAGGGTAGGTTTATTCGATGGCAGGTGCTAGCAAGCCATAGCCGTTACAATAGACTAGACCGATATGTTGATGTCTTCATCATATATCGGTGCTTTGACCGATATGTTGATGTCTTCTTTTGAGGCACGATTACTATTGCCAGAGTATTTTCATTGATAATCCTATGGCTTCAAGTCTAGTTTAAATTTCCAATAACTGTAGAGGCAGAACTTGGCTTCCCAGGAAGAGGCTGAGATTGAGAATGAGGCTCTCAGAACTAATGTAGTAATGACAGTCCCGAGGCTGATGTTTTCTAGTAATTCACTTCCATTTTATGTAAATTAGTGTGGAATCCAGACTGTCCTTTATAATAAAGCTATCTTTACTCAGTGGAGAAAAGTTTGTTTTCTTGCCCAGGAGTACCAGGTGGTCAAGTCATTGCAGCACTCCTGTGTGACAGCCCCCTCAACCTGCCCCAAAGTGGTCACCCTGTCAGATGAGTCATGGCTGAGGAGGGTAAGAAAATCCACAGGTGAATTCCCGGGAGGTATGGAAGGGCATTTTTCAGTTGCTGTGATTTTTGCCTTGCACTCTCCCTGCAAGTGTTAAGCACACATGACAAGTCACCCACCCACTAAGGGATGGGGACCACGATCAGTGGCAACCTAGGCTTCGGGGAGCTCAGTTACACACATGCGCCGATCTTGTTTTTCTTAAATAATAAATAGTAATTAGCATTTTCCAGCGCATCATGGAATGTCTGTACCGTCCCTCAAGAAAGCTACAACAAAACTGGGGAATTGACAGGAAATGAGATACTGAAGCTGTCACATGCAGAGACCAAAGAGACGGGGATTACTCAGGCTGGAAAGGGGGAACTGAGAGATGGCATTATTATAAGCGCATACAATACTCAAAGGTGTGATTAAGAACTTGTTTACCAAACACTGGATCATTCAAACAAGATGGCTTCATTAAGAGGCCTTCCTACATTGTTCCTTTCCAGGCAAAATCAACTTCCCTCTCTCTTGCTTTGCGCCCACACTTACAGAAATTTGTTTCTCCTCACTTAGGCCTTTGGTTCAGTTATTTAGGAGAAGTAGCAGGTGTAGTGCAAAGGGCACTAGCTGAGGGGTTTAAAAAGTGTGGATGCTGGTCCTGGCCCTGTCATTGTTTTCGTTATGTCTTGGGGGCTCAGTTTGCTTATCTCTATAATGGGAATGTTACATCTTGCTAAGATGTACATAAAGACCTCACAGACCTTTTTGAAGGTCAAATGGGAGAGAGTGTAGAGGGTGCTTCATTAGTGAGTAAAGGGTTTTTCTTGGACACCTGTTTGCCTCTCATCACATGATTTAGACTCCCTTTATTTGAGCTGTTGCCAGGGCAAAAACTTCACGGTGCTGTAGCTTGACAGACCCTCCTCCTAGCTGTTCCAGGAATCTCTAGCTTTCTGGGCCAAAGCTTCTCCGATGGCGTGTTGAGATTATTCAAGCATTGCTCAGCTCATCCCATGAACAAACTCTTGAACATGGAGGTACAGAGGCCAGAGGATGAATAACACTGTCTTCCGTGCTTGAGTCTGAGACTCATTTTTTGTGCTCTTCAGAGCACAGACCATGATGGTGTGATGACCTCAAATGGATTGAACCTTGGTGCCCTTCGTAGTGACCCACTCAAGAATGTTCCCTTGTATGATCTTCTCACCTAGCTCCTACGTATGGGGTCTGGAAGCCCTGTCTCGGGTTCTGCTTTCTGGGGGAAACTCAGTGTAAGTCAGTGCTGTCCAGCAATGTGTAGCTATGCCTCTCCAGCCCTCTATACTTTAGGCTCTGAGTTGATCACAATGATAGTATCTTGGTCAAGGCTAATTATCATATGCCATAGCTCATTTGTGGACAACGAAGTTCAAGTGAGACTCAGCATCTGACTGGCTCTGAAGCTGTGGTGCTCTACGTGTTTCTCTCAAGTAGCAAGGAAAGTATGAGAGGACAGTTCTTAACAGCCTGAAACCCACACTCCTGCTGATTGAGAAACTGGTGGTATTGAAGCCCCAGGAACAACATTCTTTCCATGTAACACATTTCCGCAATCCCATGGCCACTTCATCAGCCAAGTCTCCAGTAGCCCTCACTTGGACATATTACATCCTAATATGTTCCCAGCATTTAGCCTTCACCTTTCCAACTACATGTGCTGACCAGCAGTCAGAGTCATATTTTATAATTCCAAACAAATTGCATTACCCCCTATGTAAAACCTATCTACATTCTCCTACTGCTTTCAGAATGCAATCCAATCTTTTTATCACCAACTCCAATGCCTCCAGAACCTGGCACCTGCCTACCTCTTCAGCCCGGCCTTGTCTTCTCTCCCTCTTTCACCACACCAGAGCCACACAAGGCTTCTTTCAGTGTCTTGGCTTCTGGCTTGAGGGCCTTTTGCTCCTGTAATTTTCTCTGATGGGGAGCTATTCTTTCGTTGACTCCTGTGACCAGTTCCTCCTCTTTCTGGCCTTTGGTTAAATGTCATATCTGCAAAGCAATATTCCCTGAGTCTTCTATTTAAATAGTGTCCTCCTCTTTCCATCTGTCATGAGTTATTACTCTGTTTTTCAGGGACCAACAAATTTTTCACTAAAGGGCCAGATAATAAAAATTGTGTTTTGTAGGCCACAGGGTCTCTGTTGCAACTATTTTACCCTTCAGTTGCACGTTAAAAGCAGCTGTAGGCAAAACAAAATGCTTGGGCATGACTGTGTTTCAATAAAACTTTATTTACAAAATCAGGGAGCAAGTAAGCTGGATGTGGTTCTGGGGGTCCATAGTTTGCCAACTCCTACACTATTGCTTAATGCCTTTGGTTTCCTTAATAGCATTTATTGCAATTTTTAACTGTCCCTGTGCTCATTTACTTGCTGTTTATCTGCCCTCATCAGCTGACTGTTCTCCCTATGAAGTAGGAACCATAACCCTTTATATTTTAACCACAGTGATCTCATTGCTTACAAGCCTATAAGGGTTGTTGGTACCTAGTAGACACTCGCTACAAATTTTAAGAATAAACAAAAGAATAAAACATCTTCCCTGTTAATTCCCAACTCAGCATCTTATATATTTATTTTGTTTGTTTCATAGAACTTATTTCAATTTTTGATTTTTAATTTTTCTGTTTTTGCAAGTTCCATGAGCATAGAAATGATGTCTTTCCTATTTAATTGATTCGCCCCTCAGCAATTAGCATAGTGCTTGGCACATAGACATCCAAACCATTGGGATGAATAAAGAAATGAATAAGGGAGAATTTAGATTGAGTATTTGTATGGGTAAAAGGAAGAATTGACTTCCAGTTATGATACATTTTGGTTTAAAAACATGTATCAATGAGAGAATGAATGAATTAATGCATGCAAGGCACATGCCAACTAGCTCTGCAGAGCCGTGAATAATAAATTCTCAAAATTCTCTAAATTGACACATCTAGCAAATCCTATGGGAAAATAAAAAAACTAGTTATTTGCACCATCTACATAAGTCTCTTTAGCCACTTAGAGGTTTGGTAAGCAGACAGCTTCTCAGGCTTTTTCCAGGTGGCCTTTCAATGAATGTAATTCTGAAGGGTTAACCCAGAGGGTGACCCCAGCTGCGTGACCCCAGCTCCACTGGAAGGCTCAGTGTGACCCGAGAGGACATTTTTCTCTTGCTGTGTGGTTCCATCATTATCTGCCACTAAGAAATGATTTCGTTGACTCATGGTCATAACCATGTCTCTGTCTCCATGGAAAATATTTACACTGCATTTAAGGACTGCAAAACTGGAGAAAAAAAAAGACATAATGCTTTGTAACACAGAGGAAAAAGAACAAAGTGAGTAGTGTGACAATACCTCCTTGTTTGTGTGGGGCAAGCCTTGTTTTTGTCCTTTTTCCCTCCATGAAGTCATTATTAATAGTGTCCCCTTTCCATCTCAAAAATACCTGATTTGGACAATAAATTATCCTGTCACTAGAAACATAAGGGATAAGTTATGTTTCTTTCCTATGGACAAGATGAACATACTCTGGGTGCCTACTGAGTCATCATCAAGACTTTGGGCTTTGGGAACCTCAGACTGTCTTCTTTGGCTTGTTGTGGGTAATATCCCTGTTCATGGTCACCTATGAAAGTTTTGGTGGGAATAACAGTGGCTCCAGCAAAGCCAATTGAAATATTTGATTATCCTAAAATAACCTCTCTGTATCCCACATCACCGATGGAAACCTGAAGGTCTGAAATGCTGACCCCGATCTTTGGAAGGCGTTGATGCCACCAACTAGCACTTGTTTTTCCAGAGGGACCCAAGATGTTTTCAGTGAAGGCTCTTCCTCCCCACTGGCTCTCTTCAATCCCTGATTTTCTAGCAGCCATCAGCAGACTTGGGCATGAATTCTCTATGGACCAGTGAATTACGAGTTATTCAGATCGATGCCAAGGATAGTGGTTAGAACACTGGGCCTGGAAGCAGAGTGCTAGGCTTCAAATTCTGGCTTAGATATTTACCATCTATATTATCTTTAGTCTTCCTGTGCCTGTTTTCTTACCTGCAAAACGAGGGAGTTATAATCCCAATCTCCTAGTATTGCTACAATGATTGAATGAATTAACCCTGCAAAGACACTTAGAAGAGTGCCAGATATATAGTGCTCAGTAATCGTGTTATTATTACTATCTACTTATACTTTAATGCTCTCTAGCATTATTACTATCTGCTTATACTTAAATAGCTCTCTAGATAATATTTTTCAATCTTTAGGCAAAAACCATTTTCAAAAGATTTGAGAAATGCTCACCATCATATGGAACTTTGTAATAACAGGTATATCATAAATTTTATTGGCATATTTGCTTTCAGGTTCATGAAAACAGTCTTGATTTCCTTAATATTTGCCTAACTGTATAATGTCCTTAAGTATTTTACAATTTCTGTGCCTCTCTGAACCAAGGCTACAGTAAACTAAATTAAATTAATTAGTTCAGATAATTATTTTAGCTAACCATCATCTTATATAATGTGTCAATTCAACACTGCTTCTTTGTTCTAAAATATCCTTTTGACTGACATATAAGAGCAAAGTAATATAAAGTTCAATTCTATTTAATAGCATCTGATTTTATTCTTTCCACAAGTCAGATAATTAAGTAATTCCTCTGTAATTATTAGTATTAATTTTATATGTCCTTTCTGGTTACCAGAATTATTATTTCTTCTTTTAGAGTAGCAATTACTGTTAATTTAAATCCATATTCTACACTGACTCCTAGTAAATGACTCCAAATCTTAAACTATTGTGTTTGTTTAGGCCCTAAAAACATGCACTCATATAACTTTTCCATTTCTTAGCTCATTTAATTTGTGATTTAGTTAGGTAGTTTTACAAAGTTAATTTGGTCGTATCTGAAATCTAGACATTGTTATTTTATAATACAAAATATGTGCACAATTATTTTTTCATTGTTCTAGAATAATTCATTCTTTAGTTTAATGAGGGCCTTACGGACTATTAGAAAATATCTAGTACAATCTGTTCCTTTTACAAACCTGAGGCCTGAAGATGTTCCAGGATGAGCTCAGGCTCATCCTGATGGTGTTCTCCTTCTGGTTTTTCACCCTTTTCATCATCTCTTCTTTTCATTTGGAAATGCTTCTCTGTTTCTTTTACAACTATAATCTTTCATTCTGGAAGCCAAACATGGTTGATCCTCAGCTGTAGGAGGGCAAGGTATAGGATCTAGAAGGTATGGCAAGACATGCCCATGATATTAAGAGAGGAGCAGATTTCATCTGGGATGGCTCTTGAAGACTCTTGGGTAGGTAGATGGTTGGGGTGGGTAGGAGGAAATGGCCTGGGAGTGACATGAGTGTCTGCTTAGGAGGGACTGCTGTTGGCTGTAGAGAGAGGGAGAGGGAATGTGAATTGATTCTTTCAGAAGTGGCTTTCACAGTCTAGAGGTCACTGTGAGAGCCACAGTGAGCAGGTGACTTGGTCATCCTTCTTAACAGACCCATTCAGTTGTTGCCAGGTTCCACACTCCTCCACTCTGAAAAGTCTCTCCACGCTGCCCCTTCCTCTCCAGTCTCATGTTACCTTCCTGTGCAGATGTCCACTAGAGCTATTTGGGCTTAGTGAGCACTTCCTCACTGGGCTCCCTGTCTTGGTCTGTCTCCACTCTGCTCCATTCTGCACATACCCTCTAGTAGGCCCTTTGTAGTGCACAAATCTGGCCTTATCAAGTGCTCATTTTAAACCTCAGCAGGCTTTTTATTGTCCTGCAGGGTGAAGTCCAAATAATTATCTTCACATTCTGGCCCTCAAACGTCTTTCTGGCTCTACTCCAGCACCTCTAGCCATTCACTCTACTGACTGGCCGCATCTTCCTATCTACACACTATGGGATTTCTTCTCCTTTGTTTCCTTCCTCCTTCCCCCTTTTCTGTCCAGAAGACCTCTGTTCTTAGGCTCAACTCACATGCCATTACCGTATTGATTCTTCCCTCTCTTCTTCCAAGTAGTATGAGATGCCCACTCTTTGTATTCACTGTGTCTGTGTGGATCTAGAATAAGGCAATGTTTACACTGGAACAAATAATTTATGTGCCACATCCCTTCCATTGTTAAGGTCTCATTTAGTGTCGAGTATTTGTTCAGTGCTTACACCAAGGCTGAGGACATAGTAACTTCTCAATACATAGTTTTGAAAGCATCTTTTGTTTCTTGGTACACAGTTCGGGGGAAGACAAAGATACAGAAACAAGAAGACCTAAAATAGTTGCTTAAAGACCATAAAAGTTTGTTTCTGTTTTACATTCAATGTGAAGATGTGTAGTCCAGGTTGGTGGAAGATCCCTGTTCCACAGAGTCATTCAGGGACTCAGGCTCCTTCTGTGGAGAGTTTCCAGGTTGAAGATAGGTCACAGCCCCTTCTGAGTTCCAGCCGGCAGGAAGGAGATAGAGGCATGGAGGAGGCAACGATCCAAGGCCCAGGCTGGGAAATGGCACACGTTACTTCTTCTCATCGTCCTTGGCCGTAAGTCAGTCCTGTGACCACATCTAGCTGCAAGGGAGGCCAGGAAATGAGGTTTATCCATATGACTTGGAAGTAGGGAAGGATAGATTTTTGTGGGCCACTAGCAATCTTCATCCAACTGATTTCTTAAATGTCTTTGTAGCTGTAAACTGACTCTCCATGCCTGGGCCCTCAAGCTTCATGGCCATAAGATTTCATGCTTCGTGTTGAGAAAGAATATCTGTCTATGTGCAGATGAAGAAACTGTCTGATATCAAATAATCTTCTGTCTTTAGCCTTTCTTATCTTCCTTTAAAAATGATCATAAACTTTCCTACTTAAACTGTCAGGCTTTATTTTCCTCCTATATGAGGAAAAGTTCCTGTACATTAATTTCATCTTATTTCTTTGTTTAATTAGACAGTCTCTATTTGGCATGACCCAAGCCTGATTTAAATTTCTTTTTTTTTCCCTCATCTATTGTCTCTCTTATGGTCTTTTGTAGAAACTGTACTAATTTAGTGAATCTTTTATCTTGATCAGCCTCATCAAGCAAAGAAGTTACTTTTTTTTTTTTTTTTTGGAAGTGTTTGTGAAAATTCTTTTGTATAGCTACTTCCTCTTAGGGGTTCGTCTTTTGTGCTTCTAACTTAATTCCATGGCTGTCAGTTCTAACTAAGGATGCTCCGAGTAGTGATGCTGGTGTAAGAGACAGTGTCTGCTTCTTTGGAACAAATGAATTTTAAAGATCCTTGCGGAGCACCTGAATGTCCCTCTGCTCAATCTCCTAAGAACCCACTTTTACATCTATTGACTCTATCAACAGCCCTGATGTTTGCGGGGGACAGGCTCTGTTTTCTTGATAAATTCATAATACACACTTTATTGTTCAGCTTTTTCTTAATCTTAGGTATAGATTTTCCTAGAAAAAAAATCTAGGATGGTTCTGCCTACCTCCTTGCAAGACAGAGGTATCATCAGCATGCTGTTTTCAGTTTTATTGGTAGATATCTCACAACGAGCTCTCATCTTTGAACCTGGGAAGGGAAAAGGAACCTCCCTGCTGAATTCCCCTCACAGCCCCTCTGCTGCGGGGCCCTGAGGCTCTGGAACCAGGCGGGGGTCGGGGTAGCGCAGTCTTTAGCTATGCTCCTGCCCACTCATTACTTCCTCTATGAACCACAGCAGAGTTATGCTTGGACAATTTGCTCTGTTGTTCTCCACTCTTCATTGCCTTTTGCACCAGTCAGAACAAAACGCTGAGTCTCCCATGGATCAGAGAGAAGGGGAAAAAAGGGCTTATCCATTTTCACCCATACACACACCACACACACACACACACACCACGCACACACACACGAAAATATAATGCCTGTTTTCCAGCACCAGTTATGTACTAAGCACTTTGTATATACTGTATGCAAATTTCTCTTCATCCTTATAAACTAGGTATTAATTATTATCTCCTTTGTGCTCATTTGATCACTGAGCTTCAAGGGACACACAAGCAGGCTCAGCTGACCTGACAGGACCTTGGGCAGAGAGGGCTGTCAAGAAGATCCCCAACTCAGCCCTCTGCTGCCTTCTACATCTTGCAGCACATTTGCCCCTTTGAGATAACTGAAATTTTTTGAGCCTTCTGCTACTTGAGAAGATATGCTCCCTGGAATTTCTATCCTTTGCAATCCTGGGCAACCTTGCCCATTCTTATGGCTCCCAAATCTGGACCTAGAATCCCTAACATCTCACCTAAGCTCTTGACGGGCATATCCAGGGTCTTCTAAATTCATCATCTGGTTATCCATGAAGAGTTAGCATCCTCTTTGCCTCACTCCACTCGCAACACACATATACATTCTTTATCTGCTATTATTCCCTGACATTTAAGACAGAAACCAGGAGTCACCCTCAGTTCATCTCTCCCCTCGAGTCTCCCATCTAACTGATCAGTGTGTCTTGCAGGACTGATGAGGGCAAAGCTGGGCCTCAGTGCTCCGGATGCTCAGGCCCCAGTGGCCTCTTTTTGGAACAATCGTTTTGGATTCTTTCACTGACTCCTCTGCCTTAGGTCTCACTGGCTTTGATCCCGCTTCTCTATGGTGGCCAGAGGGACCTTTCTAAGATGCAGAACTAACCAGACCACTCTCTAAACAGAAGATTAAGAAACCCTGCAGAGAACAAGTCCAGGCCCAATCCTGCAGCATTGAGGCCTGCCTCCTCTCCGTCGCACTTTTATCTCTCAGTCTGATCTCCCAGCCCCACTCCCTTTGGAATATGCTAGGGGCTCAAGTGGTGTGGATGTCCCCAACCTCCAGGCTGCTGGTTTAGTTGTATGAGATACTCTGACTGCATACAGTGCCCATATCTGTACAGTTAAAGCCTGTTTAAGACAACCCTGCCTTTCCTGCAGTGACCTCACACTGACTAGAGACACACGCAAGTGGGCAGGCATGCGTGCCCCCAACCCTGCCAAACACAAGGCAAGCCAGGTGTGCTTCTCTTTAACCGTTATAAAGATGAATTTGTCTGCCCTCTCTTTCTTTGAAAAAGTCATCTCCTTGAGGACAGGCATTGGGTCTCTCTTCCAGGTGTCTCCAGCCACTTGCCCAGGCACCTCCAGGATCATATTTGTTGCGTGGTTGATTTGTCCCCTGCCAAATGTTCAGGAGCATGTGTTTTTTTGTGGAAGCTCTGCACTGCCACAGCCTACTGTGGTGCAGTCAGTGACTAATAAGTGCTGGAGTGAGGAGAAGTCATCCCGGCCTCCACACCTCTCCTTCTTCACAGAAGGACTTTGCTGGCTATTCTTGAATAGTCCTGCCCTTTCTCCAGCAGAAATGTTCCTCTCTAATCGCTCTGTTGCAGATAGGTTTTTCTCAGCAGCTGGGTGGCTCTGGCTATCTTGAGTCAATTGTCATTCTGGCAACACAGAGGATTTTTGAAAACACTTTCAGAACTTGGGAGCAGCGAGAAGCAGACAGTGCATGATTGCATTGGGACTCAAGAGCAAACCTCAGCTCCCTGGCTGTGGCCATGTGCCAGGCACTGGCGCTAGTGAAGACAGAAAAGTCTTTTGAAGTGCTGTAGATTTAAACTAGGGAATCAGTTAACATCTCCCCAAGCAGCCAGTAGTGGGAACAAGAAGTGTATTTGATAATGGAGAGATGCTGGGAGAATGACTGAGTCTGTGCTTCCCTTGTGATAAAGGATGCTACAGAGCAGAAATTAAAACGAGAGGACTAGGGGGTGGCAAAGCTGCTCTCATTACAAGAGCGGCAGGCATGGGGTTATTGTGTGGGAAGAAATCCGGCATGAGATTGGAGGGCCTTATGAAGGCTTGCACGGGTATTTCCTTGTTGGTACTCGTGATGGAAATCCAGTTGCTAGCAGAGTTGTAATAGAAAGTGCCTCTCCTGGATTCCTTGATTCCTTGTGATGAATTTGTAGGTAACCGTGAGGAAGAAAGCAGGCAGCACCAGCCCTGAGGGATGGACACCTCTTTGCTTATGTTCTTCAATTTCATCATACTTTCCTTTCCCAGTATCAGTACTGTTCGTGTGCGTGCGTCCATACAGGCAGCAGTGGAAAACGGAGAGTACGAACTTCAAGTTCGAATTCACACCAGAGTTGAAATACAGTTCTTTCTCATATGTGTGACACTAAACAAATTATTTCACTTCTTTGAAGGTAAATGTCCTACTATGTTAAGTAGAAAAACTATTACTGAACTCATAGGGTTATGATAAAGATAAAACAATATATTATGAATGCTCTCAGCTGTGGCCAAACTTGTCAACTGTAAATCTGAAGTTTTCATCATATGTTATTTGTATTTAGAATGCTTGGAGTTCTTAAACATCTTTCTAGTCTCTTTTCATCTGAATACAAGTACATTAAAAAAAAAAAATACTGCCAGGGCCAGGCGCGATGGCTCACTCCTGTAATCCCAGCACTTCGGGAGGCCAAGGTGGGTGGATCACTTGAGGTCAGGAGCTCGAGACCAGCCTGGCCAACATGGTGAAACCCAGTCTGTACTAAAAATTCAAAAATTAGCAGCATGTGGTAGTGGGCGCCTGTAGTCTCAGCTACTCAGGAAGCTGAGGCAGGAGAATTGCTTGAACCTGGGAGGCGGAGGTTGCATTGAGCCGAGATCGCGCCACTGCACTACAGCCTGGGTGACAAGAGCAAAACTCCATCTCAAAAAAAAAAAAAAAAAACGAGCAAAAACACCCAACAAACTGCCAGGTGTCCATGATTTACAACCAGAGATTACCACCAAGCCTTTTTATAACAGCCCAAGCAAATCAAATCCAATGTGATCATATTAAAATAAAATAATACATTTGTAGTATGGCCCAATAAGCTATCAGAGTGATGGAAACACTCCACAGATCTATTAGCTGTTGATTATTAGATTTATTAGTAAGTGGTTTAATCCATTAATGTAAAATTAAAACCATTTTCTTTATTTTTGGAGGGAAAATTTGACAAAAACCTATGAGGAAGTGTTCCATTACCATTTTGTACCAGCCTAACTGAAATGTCACTGCCTATGTTCACTGATTAAATGAATGCTGAAATGGAAGTAAATAGTTTTCTTCTAATGATGTAGAAATTCCCCCATGAATCCAGGTGTCTCTGCCTAAAGATCAAGTGACTAATTGCAGTGGATACTAGTGGGCAGGACCAAAGCCTAGAAGTGTCGTGCTGCCAGGACTCACATGACCTTAAGGGAAAGACCCAAGACTGTCACCAATAAGACTCACATGTTTGCAGATCTTAGTGGAAAAACCATGTTCTAAACTAACTAATTCCCTATTTGCATAATACAGTCACACTTAGCATACTATGTGCTCTTTGTAATCTAATTTCCGTTGAATTACTTTTTACAATCTGTTCAAAATGTGTTTATAACAGAGAATCATTATAAGAATAACTTCTTTTCCCTTTCAGCTTTCTTCTGTTTCTCTCTCTCCTTCCTTCCCCCTTCCTTCCCTCCCTCCTTCCTTTCCTTCCCTTCTTTTCCTTTCCCTTCCCTTCCCTTCCTTCTTCCTTCTTTCCATATCTCCCTCCCTACTCCTTCCTTCCTTCCTTCCTTCCATTTTTCTTTCTTTCTCAACTTTAAAATGTGCTTCCCTTTGTTAAATAGATCAAATGAGTTCAGGAATCCAAATTTCTTCCTTGTTCTTTTTATTTTCTCCTTAGTCGTCTTCTTTTGCTCATTGCTTTATGGAGAAGGGTAACTTCTTTTCTTTCAAGAGATTACTAAGTGGTCAATACATATCCATGAGTTCCTGTCTTCTGAGCTGCTCTTAAATTACCTTAAAACACTGCAAATATTTCCTGAAGGTTTTCTATACCAGACACCTTATTAAGCACCTGGGATAGAGAGCTATAACCTGTAAGGTTTACTAACCTCAAGGAAATCGAATACACTCTATTAAAAATGAGAAAGAAGTGTACATTTCAGCACACATTCATTCATTCAATATTGTTTCACCTTTTCTTTAATTTTTAAATAACTTTAAAAATAGAGGCATATAAATTGTAAAAATAGCACAGAAACTTCCCTTGTACCAGCCTTCTCCAATGCACAAAATATTATTCATATCTGTAATACATTTTCAAAACCAGGAAACCGACATTGGTACAATGCTGTTTACTCTAATAGAGACTCTATTTGCTTGACTATTTTTAAGTATCTTGAGCCTCAAGAATAGTGTGTTCCAAGGAGAAGATTCTCAACCGAGGATGATTTTGTCCCCCAGGAGACATTTGACAATATCGAGAGACATTGTTGGTTGTCATAATTGTCAGGGTGGGGTTATAATACTGGTAGCTATTGAACAGAGGCCACGGATATTGCTAAACACCCTAGAATACCTTGGTAGCCCTTACAGAGAAGAATCATCTAGCTCGAAATGTCAATAGTGCCAAGGTAGGCAAAACCTGCTTTAGAGAACTGTTAAGTCTCGTGGCAAATCACTTCTCTCTTGAGCATATCAGCACCATTTCAACCAGGGAATTCAAACTCAAATATCTACAGCGGCCAGCCACGCAGTGGTCGAGAGTGCAGCAGACTAGGTAGAGTGTGTAGAACCAGAAAGCACATTCCCTGCCCAAAGGGAGAAGCTACTGCTCAGCTCAAGTGGGGCTTGCCATGATGAAGATAGGCCAACTTTGCTGGGTCATCAGATTTTCCCTAGAAGCCAAACTTGGAAATGTAGGCAAAGCCAGAGGGCTGACCTGTTCAGGAGGACATTGCGGGCAATTGTTGCCCTAGAGCACAAACTTGGATCCATTGGTAAAGGCTCCTAGCTTTCTAGTTCTCTACCGTGTACATGGGTCTGCTGCACTCTTGACTGCTGCCTGGCTGGCAACTGTGGATATTTGAGTTTGAATTCCCTGGTTGAAATGGTGCTGATATGGTCAAGTAAGAAATGATTTGCCATGAGACTTATAGTTCTCTAAACCAAGTTTTCCCAACTTTGGCACTGCTGACATTTTGAGCTAGATAATTCTTTTCTATAAGGGCTACCAAGGTATTCTAGAGTGTTTAGCAATATCCCTGGCATCTACTCACTGAATACCAGTATTATAACCCCACCCCCACAATTGTAACAACCAACAACGTCTCTGTCAAGTGAGAAGTCTCTGTGCTAATTTTACAATTTATATGCTTCTAATTGTTTTTAAAGTTATCTAAAAACTAAAGAAATGGTGAGCAAGTATTGTTGACTGGGTGCTTATTCTAAGTAGCCCATTTCTCAGTCTCAGTTTCTCTAAGAGAAAAATGGGAATAGTACATACCTCATAGGGTAGTTTTGCGGACAACATAAAATAAACAGTGCGAAGAGCTTAGTGCTCCACTTTGGGCAAGGGAGGTATTGAATTGTTCCTCAATGATAACAGTAACTTAGTTTAGGAAGTTTACTTTGTAAACTTAGAGTGAGTTTTATTTTTCTTCACCATCTTCTTACCTGTTCATTGCTTATTAGTTACTAACGCCTTGTGACCGGGTGATCCCATCTCAGAGAGGAGGACCTGAGAGGTGCTAGTGATACTAAAACCTGCCATTGGGGAAGCACTTTATTTGCCACACCATGAGTATGTTTGCTTCCTTTAGAATAGAATCTCCTGACGCTCATTTGAACAAGCACCCGATTCTTCTTAGAGTTTTTAGAAAGGTACATTGGACTCCGTACAAGCATCACTAATTTGACCATTTTGATTGAATTGGACAGAAGCGTAAGTGACTGGATGATGTCAAAAAGCTGTGGAATTCATAGGTGTATTTGCTGAAAATGGATGTGTGGGCCTATTTCACTAGTGGATCCCTGGGGTCGCTTGTTACGTCTCTAAGTATTGCATCTATTCTTGCTCTCCTCTAGAGGCAGGCTGTCTGTGCACCCTTGGGTATTCCAACTTTACTCAATATTCCCTGGGCTTATATTTTGTTGACTCAAGTGTGGCATAGCTGCTATCATTAACCACATCCACTCTGCTCTACTTTCCACAAGTAAGATTTAGAAACATAGGATTAGTGCCTATCTCCTGGACCCAGAGGAAATCTCTGACCCACGTTGTCTTGGAATAACCAGGCTCTGGAATCTGGGACAATTGTAGAGCCCAAGTTATAACGTATGCTGCATGCTGCCAGCGAACTTGGCATTTTGTGTTCTTTATTTTTTTCTTCTTCGATTATCAAATTAGACATTTTTTGGTGAATTAGCAGAGACCTATAATAAAGTAAGTTGCCTTAAAGTGCTGGGCTGGTGTGTGTGTGTATGTGTGTGTGTGCATGTGTGTGTGTGTGACAATTGCTAAATAATTTACTTACAAGTAGTATTAATGTATTTCTTACAATGCATACACAATTTAAGGCACTTGGATGGAAAAAAAAAACCCTCTCCGTATTTCTTATTTTCTCATAGTAGTATGTTTCACAATTTAGAAAACTTGAAAGATGGACTAAAATCCAACAGTCTCAATGATTTAAAAACAATGAAAATTGGGCGTGGTGGCTCACACCTGTAATCCCACCACTTTGGGAGGTCGAGGCAGGTGGATTACCTGGGATCAGGAGTTTGAGACCAGCCTGGCCAACATAGCGAAACCCCGTCTCTACTAAAAATACAAACATTAGCCAGGCGTGGTGGTAGGCACCTGTAATCCTAGCTACTTGGTAGACTGAACAGGAGAATTGCTTGAACCCGGGAGGTGGAGGCTGCAGTGAACCGAGATAGCGCCACTGCACTCCAGCCTGGGTGACAGAGCAAGACTCCATTTCAAAAAAAAAAAAAATGAAAATTAATTTCTCTCTCATGCTTCATGTCCAAAGGATATCAGCAAGGAGGAGAGGTGCTTTTTCTATCATAGTTTCTCAGATGCCTGTGTAGAATGAGGCCCCACCATCTGTTGACATCGTCATCTCAATGCTAGGCTTCAGGCTTCCTCATGACAGGGGAAGAAAACTTGGAGAATCAAAGACTGTGTTTTAAAGGATTCCCACTCAGATGTGACAGACTTCCGCTCACATTGAACTGGCCAAAGAAGTGGTGCATGTGCCTAGAATAAAAGGAGAGCCGGAAATCTTGATGAGTCCTAACACTGCCTACTATAGAATGTATCTCATATCTTTAATAACATGAATTGCTCTACATACCATGGACAGAATGGAAAATAAGGGGAAAAAAGTTTTCTAAAACCATTGGTAAAGTGTTCTATGAGTCAAATAAGTTTGGTAAATGGCCTGTAATCTGTATCTCTGAGATTTACAATGCTCATTGCTTATTTACTCTGCAAAGTAAAGTAGCAAGCAAATTTAATCTTTTTACTGCTGCTTTTAAAGCAGCTTTATTGCAGGATAATTTACATAATATTCCATGCACAAATTTTAAGTGAACAATTTGATGATTCTTAGTAAATTTATAAAGTTGTACAGCAGTCATCACAACCCACGTTTAAAACATTTCTATCACTTTAAAATGATCACTCATGCCCATTTGCAGTTAGCTGATCCTTGTTTCTACCCACACAGGCAAACAACCAATAATTTGCTTCCTGTTTCTATAGATTTGCCTTTTCTGGACATTCAATATAAGTGGAATTATATAACATGTAATCTTTTTGTGTTTGGCTTCTTTCACTTAACATAATGGTTTTGAGATTTATCCATGTTGTGTCATGTATCAGTAGTTCCTTTTATTGCTGAATATTATTTAATTGTATTAACATTTTCTTTATCCTTTCATCAGTTGTCACACGTGTAGATTGTTTCCACTTTGGGGTTATTAAGAATAATGTTGGGTGGCTCACGCCTGTAATCCCAGCACTTTGAGAGGCCGAGGCAGATAGATCACGAGGTCAGGAGATGGAGACCAGCCTGGCTAACACAGTGAAACCCTGTCTCTACGAAAAATATAAAAAAATTAGCCAGGTGTGGTGGCACGTGCCTGTAGTCCCAGCTTCTTGGGAGGCTGAGGCAGAAAAATCGCCTGAACCTGGGAGGCAGAGGTTGCAGTGAGCCGAGATCACGCCACTGCACTCCAGCCTGGGCAACAGAGCGAGAGTCCATCTCAAAAATAAAATAATAATAATAATGTTGGCCAGGCATGGTGGCTCACACCTGTAATCCCAGCACTTTGGGAGGCCGAGGGGGATGGATCACCTAAGGTCGAGAGTTTGAGACCAGGCTGGCCAACATGGTGAAACCCCATCTCTACTAAAAATTAGCTGGGCGTGGTGGTGGGTGCCTGTAATCCCAGCTACTCAGGAGGCTGAGGCAGGAGAATCCCTTGAACCTGTGAGGTGGAGGTTGCAGGGAGCCAAGATCGTGCCATTGCACCCCAGCCTGGGCAACAAGAGCAAATCTCTGTCTTAAAAAAAAAAAAATGTTTCCAAGGAAATTTGTTTACAGGTTTTTGTGTGGGCGTTTCTATTGAGTAGATATGTAGGAATTATGTAATATTAATAGATTATATGGTAAATATGTTTAAATATTTAAACATAAATTGTTTTCCTAAGTGGTGCTACCATTTTTCATGTCTGCCAGAAATGAGTGAGATTTCTGGTTTCTTCACACATTCCCAGTGCTTATTTTTGCTTGTGTTCTGGTTATGGCTGTCCTAATGGCTGTGGTGGTGACGCAGGACAGGCAAGCCCCAAATTGAGGCTTAGCTCAGGAAGTTTCTTGGCGTGGCTCCGGAATGAATTCCAGAGTGTGCTGGTTTGGGAGGAACACAGCTTTACTGAGGTGGCAGTGTCACAGCTCTGGGACTGCTCCTGCAGAGTGTAGGACATAGGCAGTGTGTCAAGGGTAGGAACTCAGAGATGGTTCTGCCATATTTATACCTAATTTTAATTATATGCAAATTAAGAGGCAGATTATGCAGAATTTTTTAGATAAAGGGTGGTAACCTTTGAGATGTTGGGTAGTTGACATAGAATGGGGTGGTGACTTGCAGATGCTGCCATGGCAATGGTAAACTGACATAGCACATTGGTGGGCACCTCTTATGGAGAGATGCTTTCACCTCTTCCCTGTTTTAGTTAGTTCTCAATCTGGTCCAGAGTCCGAACACTACCTCCAGAGTTGAGTTCTGCCTTCTGCTTCTGTGGTATCAAATTGTGATTTTAATTTGTGCCTATTAGCCATTCACTTATTATCTTTAGAGAAATGTCCATTTAGAAGGATTGATATTATTTCATCAAGTATTTGTCAGAATTCACTGGCAAAAGTCCTCTGTACCTAAGATTTTGGGTAACAAATTTTTAATTACTAATTTAACTTCTTTAGAGATCTATTCAGATTTTCTACTTCTCCTGAAAATAATTTTGAGATTTGTTCATTTCATTTGTTTCTAATTTGTTAGAATGAAGGTTTTAATAATGTAATAGTATGCTCTTTTGAGTCTTTTAACTTAGGCTAGGTAGTGATGTCTTCTTTTTATTCTTGAGTTTTGGTAATTTGCTTTTCTCTTTTCTCTTGTATTCTAGTTAAAAATTTGTCAATTTTGTTGATCTTTTTAAAGAATCAACATTCCATTTTCCTTTATTTTTGTTTCTGTTCACTATTTAATTGATTTCTAATTTAATTTCTATTATTTTCTTCCTTCTGCTGGTTTTGACGCTAGTGTGATAGCCTTTTTCTAGTTATAATGTTAGCTTAAGTATTGATTCGTGACCATTCTTTTTTCCTATTATCAGCATTTAAAACTGTTACTTTCTCTCTAAGAACTGCTTTAGTTGCATTTCATGTATTTTAATATATTGTATTTTCATTTTCATTCAAAGTATTTTGTAATTTCCACTGTGATTTTTTTCTTTGACCCATTATTTAAAATATGTGTTTTATTTTCAAGTACTTTGGGATAACTCAAATTTCTTTTTGTCATTGACTTTTGTTTGCATTTCACTGTGGTCAGATAATTTATTTTGTGTGATTTCAATCCATTTAAATTTATTGAGACTTGTTTTATGCTTATTTTTATGCCTAGCATATGGTCTACCTTGGTAACTGTTCCAAGATTGTACTTAAAATGTTTATTTTAGCAGAATGTTTATTCTGCTATCATTGGGTGTGGTGTTCTATAGATATCAATTAGGTAAAGTTAGTTGATAATGTTGTTCAAGTCTTGTATATCTTGTTGATTTTTTGGACTAGTTGTTTTATCAACTATTGAGAGTATAGTAATGAAGTCTCCAACAATTTATTATTGTTGAAAGCTCCTTTCAGTTATATCAGGTTTTGCCTCATATATTTTGAGACTCTTATTACATATAAAACAGAATGTTTAGAATATAATAAATAACATAATGATTATAATGTTTGTATCTTCTTGATTTTTTCTAGGGTGGCTTCTCACTCTGTTGCCTAGGACTGCTGTGGGATAGTCACAGCTCACTGCAGCCTCAAACTCCTGGGCTCCTGCCTCAGCCTACTGGGCAGCTGGGACTAAAGGCATGCATTACCATACCTGGCTATTGCCAATGAATTGACCACAACTGATCATTTAAAAATCTTTTTTTTTAACTAAAGTAATATTTTTGTCTAAAAGTATATTTTGTCTGATATTTTATTTTGTCTGGTATTGCCATTTCTGCTGTCTTATGGTTACTATTTGCATGATACATATTTTCATCATTTGACTTTTAACCTATATAGGTCTTTGAATATAAAATGTGTCTAGACAGCATTGAGTTTGATCTTGCTGCTAATTGAGTCTGACAATCTCTGAGTTGTTATTGGAATGTTTTACCCATTTACACTTAATGTAATTGTTGACATGGTTGAATTTACTTCTGTCATTTTGCTATTTGTTTTCTCTAAGTGTCTTATATGTGATAAGTCAGTTTTCTTTCTCTGCTTTTAAGATTTTCATCTGTAAACAGTTTGACTATGACATGTCTAGGTGTCGATCTCTTTGTACGTATTTTGCTTGGAGTTTGTTGAGCTTTTTGGATGGATACATTAATGTTGTTCATCACATTTGAAAGTTTCTTTTAAATAGAACTTATTTTTTAGAGTAACTTTTGGCTCACAGCAAAGTTAAACAGAAAGTACAGTGTTCCTATGCACCCCACCACCTCCACCCATACATAACCTCATCCACTATAAACACTCTATGATTGTGCATTTGTTACAGTCAAACCTACATTGACACATCATTATTACCCAAAGTTCATAGTTTACAGTAGGCTTCACTCTTGAGATTATACATTCTATGATTGTTGACAAATGTATATGACATATATCCACCACTGTATTATCATATAGAATAGTTTCACTGACCTGAAAATCCTCTGTGCTCTGCCTATTTACTAAATTTGAGAAGTTTTCACCCATAATTAAATTTTTTTTCTGCTGCTTTCTCACTATTTTTTTTTATTCTGGGACTTCTATTAAATATATGTTGATATGCTTGATGGTGTCCCACAAGTCTCTGAGGCTTTGTTCATTTTTCTTCATTTTTTCTTTCTTTGGATTAGATTATATCTATTGATCCATCTTTTATTTTGCTGATTCTTTTATTTTGCAGACAAAGTCTGCTATTGAACTATTTCAGTAACTTTTTCATTTCAGTTATTGATTTTTCAACTCCAGAATTGCCATTGGATTATCTATTTTTTTATCTTCTTATTGATATTTTCTCTTTGATAAGTCGTTGTTGTCACACTTTCCTATAATTCCTTAAGCGTGATTCTCTTCAGTGATGTGAACACACACACACATATATATGGGTGTGTGTGTGTGTGTGTGTGTTCACTGTGTTACTCTGGATCTTTTGTCCCTTTATTGTTGTTTTAACCATATTTTCAAGACCTATTTGTCAATAGAACTTTTGTTTGTTTGTTTTTGTCAACAACAACACCTGTTTGGTGCTGGTGTAAACAGTGCTTCTAGAAGACACTTTGGGAAACCTTGATGTAGCTGAAATAGGCAGATATTATTTCAGCCTAAACTGCTTTATATACTGTCCACGAAATTTACCTAAGCTTCTCAACACTTAGGCTGATGGGGAGAAACAGGGAGTAAAGTGCAAACTTTTACAATTGCACACTATAGACCAGATCCAGCCACTAGATATGGGCTGTCTAAGCCATACCAAAGCACCAGTATGTAATTGGGAGATTATACATACACATCCATATTTAGACTTTTTTTCAGATAATCTCACAATATGGCAAAAAAAAAAAGAGTTACAACTAAATATTTAAAACACAGTCCCCCACTGACTCAGCACACTTATTTATGTATGGATAAGTGTGCTGAGTCAGTGAATACCTGGACCCAGAAATTATTTGAAATTATAGCTTTGGGTCTCAGCGATTATAGCATCTTCATATTAATGAGTGTTATTTCTTCATATTCTGATTCCTCTGATCATGTCTGACCTACCAGAAGCAAGTTACTAGTTCATAACCTTTTGTTCTAAACAAGGACTATGGAGGCCACATTCTCAAGCTTAATTTGTTTCAAGACACTGCCAGGGATGTGCAAGAAGATGACTGGTTACAGTTAACAGTATCGTCACTAGCCATAAGGCAAAGTAGAGTCTCCTGGTTCTCATGGTGAGAAATATCCTCCATTGGTTTTAGCTCTGGATGCTGGTTCCATGGATGTCTACCAAATACTTTTTGCGGAATTTAAGTTACAGTCAAACAAATGTATAAGTGAATGAGATATGTTGAAAAAAAAAATCCCTGAGTATTTGTGGGATGCAGTATCTCTGGTAGATTTTAAAGTAGTCAGGAAGCCCTTCTGAAGAGGTGAGATTTCAGGAGCAATTTTTAGAGTTAGGAGAGAAAGCTTGGAGGCATAAGGGAAGTCAAAGGCTCAAGGTAAATTGTACAACTTAAAAGAGGGGATGAAGGTGGCTGATATAAGAGTAGGATGACAAAATTGAAAGAAATGGAGAGCAAAGAAACGAAACACTAGATCATCAAAAATAGACATTTTTTTCTGAATATCATGCACTTTTGAATACTTGCAGCCTACTAATCTCCATGCACTTTTCTAGGACTTCTACCCACTTACCATCTTCACCCTTTGGCCCCCCCGAGTCTTCATAAAGTCCCTATCCTTAGTCCTACCTTTAAGACTAAGATTTCCATAGTTTTGGAACTCTTAACAAAGATGGCTGTCTCTCAGTGGGACTATTAATTTCATTTTTTGGTGTGAGTCCCAATTCACTCCTATTTTACTCACTTAGCAGGAATGAATTCATTTCTTCTCCCAGGTTCACTGTGGAGTTGACTGTAAGGCTTTCATGCCTGCAAAGTCACCGTTAGCATGCTGATATCAATATTAATCATATACAGCTTGATACTGTAATTGAATAGTTTTTACACAGATGATATTAACAGATAAAATATGGCACCCTCATGGGAAAACATTACCTTGAAATATTAGCATTATTATATGTTAATTTCTTTGGAGGATATGACTACAGATATATGAGCAGAGGTAAATTTTCCAGCACTGCGGCTGACAAATTCCATGTCAACATAACTCTCAAGAATTTGTATTACTACTTGGCGATGACTTATATGATGATGTATAACAGCTTAAGGGGTTTTAAAATGCAGTATTTTGACTAATGTGGCTTGGTAAATAGCATTTGTGATTAGTCCCTTTTCTTTTTCTCCCCCCAATTTCTGTAATACTGACAAAAACCTGTAATAATAATAAAAATCACCTCTCCAAATGGAAAATGCCCCACTCCATCACCAACATTTTCTGGTAATGCTCCAAGTTCTGTGCAGAACAGAGACCTGGGAGGGCTGCAAAGACAGATTCACATTGTACTAATTGTCTCATTAGCACCTCCCATTTCTATCAGGGCATTGGTCTCAAGGTTTAAGTTTTTAAGAACTTTTGCCATGGAGATTTATTCTACACAGGAGATATGCCACTGAGGGAGGCCCTGAGTCCTCTGTGTTGTATTCAAAGGACTTAAGGATAAGGCTGGCATTCTGATGCCCTTAAACACAGAAATTGTGAACTCATATCTAGATAGCTTGGCTCAGGGGTGGTGCCTGCACTCTTTGGTCTTCTGTGAAGTTTCGTAGATGTGTCTACATTCTATCATTTTGGGAGGCAACTGCAGTCGAAATGGCAGTCATTTATAGTCATTTCATTTGCCTCAATGTTGGAAGCCCCAGAACCACCTTAAAAAATTTTTTTTTCTTGGGGTGGGGGGGTGGGTGGGGGCAGTCTCTCTCTGTCTTGCCCAGGCTGGATTACAGTGGCACAATCTTGGCTCACTGAAACCTCCGCCTCCCAGGTTCAAGCGATTCTCCCACCTCAGTCTCCCAAGTAGCTGGGACTGCAGGCATGCACCACCACGCTGGGCTAATTTTTTGTACTTTTTTTTATTATACTTTAAGTTTTGGGGTACATGTGTGGATTATAAATCATGCTGCTATAAAGACACGTGCACACGTATGTTTATTGCGGCACTATTCACAATAGCAAAGACTTGGAACCAAGTCAAATGTCCAACAATGATAGACTGGATTAAGAAAATGTGGCACATATACACCATGGAATACTATGCAGCCATAAAAAATTTTTTTTTGTACTTTTAGTAGAGATGGGGTTTCACCATGTTGGCCAGGCTGGTCTCGAATTCCTGACCTCAGGTGATCTGCCCACCTCGGCCTCCCAAAGTGCTGGGATTACAGGTGTGAGCCACCATGCCTGGCAAGAACCACCTTCTGATAATTGAGAACAGGAGTGTTCTTTTAGGATTTTCCTGGATACCTACCACCTGTTCTCACACGAGGCTGGTGTCCATTTCATAGTCATGTGCCATTATTTGGAGCCATTCACTCACTACTTAGGATACTTTCATAGAAACCTCTCCCCTATTTCTGCTTATATATCTGAGCCTGGCTCATTGATGTTCCTCCTCAGAGAAGTAGTGTCTTCTCAAGAACAGCACAGCACCACTAGAACAGGCCCCTTTTTGTAGCCAACATAGGGCTCTCTCTAGACAATAAACTCATGTTTACAACTATGGGGAGGCGGAGAGTCTCTTGGCCTCTCCTATCTGATTTGGCACGTGAAAAGTGACCGATGCAAAGAAGAAGAGAGCTCACTCATAAATTATTTGCAGAGGAGATTTCCTACTGGGACTCTTGAACGGTTCACATGTGTTTGGCTCTCACACTGCCATTCCTGTTCTTCAATTTCAAGTGGAACAACGAACTTGATATTAATCTGTCTTAAGGAGAAGCATCTGGAGGCTGGCTAATAAAACTTGAATTTGATGGAGGAAAAAAGCTCTCAATCAAACCCTGCTTACATAGGCTCTTTAGAGCTATTCATTGCTGCTTGCCTGTGTCCCGGGATCCCCAAATCTCCCTTCACTTGCTGTGGGTGGTGAGCAGATTTTCTTCCTGAGTACTGAAGTTTAAGACGCGGTACTTTTGACTACTGGTAGTAAGTAAAACTCCAAATCTCAGAAAAACCTCCTTTTCTCCCCATCTTCTCCCATCCTCATGGACCCATCCCTGTTCTCCCTTCATCTCCCTCACCTTATACTCCCCTTCCTCTACTGGGGCTCTGGCCAGATGTTTGGCCCCTTGCTGTGATGTTAAACGGCCAACGCTCTTGATCCAGGCAGCCAGATGCTCCAGAGGCCGCTTCTGGAAAGGCTCCCCCTCACTGACTGCTGACATAGTGACAGAAAGCATGACAGCTCATTTGCATGACAGAATGGCAGCATAAACTCTGACTTGGGGGACCATGTTTAGGGGCTTCCAAGCCATTCTGTGCTCAGGAACAATGCGAGGAAGCGGAGTGGCTATCAGGCAAGGGGAGAGTTTCCCATCACTGAAGTTGTCTCCTTTGCGTTTAAAAGTTTCTTCACTTTTATTTTAATATCATAGTCTAATTATTAAAATAAGGAAGAAAAGTCTTGAATTAAATTGTAATGAATAGAATTTATTTTTAAAATGTTTGTACATTTCTTTCTTTTTTTAAATTTCTTTTTCTTTAGAAACATTTTTTACATTTTTTTTTCTTGAGGCAAGATCTCATTCTGTCACCCAAGCTGGAGTACAGTGGCATGATCACAGCTCACTGCAGCTTTGACCTCTTGGGCTCAAGTGATCCTCCTGCCTCAGCCTCCAGAGTAGTTGGGACTACAGGTGCATGCCACCACACCCGGCTAATTTTTTAAATTTTAGCAGAGATGAGGGTTTCACTATGTTGCCCAGGCTGGTATCGAACCCTTGGACTCAAGCAGTCCTTCCACCTTAGCTTCCCAAAATGCTCGGATTACAGGTGTGAGCCACTGTGCCCAGCCTAAATTTTTTTTTTTTAAACAGAGTTTTAGGTTCACAGCAAAACTGAACAGAAACTACAGAGTTTCCATATATTTGCTACCCCCACCATATACAGCCTCCATCACTATCAACATCCCTCATCAGAGTGGTACATTTGTTGTAACAAATGAGTCTGCATTGACACGTTATCCCCCAAAGTCTATTGTTTACATTAGGGTTCACTCTTGGTGTTGTACTTTCTATGGGTTTTGACAAAGGTATAATATGTATCCACCATTGCAGTATCATACAGAATAGTTTCAGCAACATAAAAGTCCTCCGTGCTCCACCTAGTCATCCCTCCCTCTTGCCTAACCTCTGGAAAACCACTGATCTTTTTACTGTCTCCATAGTTTTGTCTTTCTTAGAATGTCACATAGTTGAAAGTATATTGTATGTAGTCTTTTCACATTGGCTTCTTTCACTTAGTAATATGCATTTAAGTTTCCTCCATGTCTTCTCATGGCTTAATACCTCTTTTCTTTTTAGTGACAAATAACATTTTATTGTCTGGCTGTACCACAGTTTATTTACCTCTTCATCTACTGAAGGACATCTCAATGACTTCCAAGTTTCAGCAATTATGAATAATCTGCTATGAAAAATCCTTGTGCAGGGTTTTGTGTGGCTATACGTTTTCAGTTCATTTGAGTAAATACCAAGGAGTGCAATTATTGGACCATATGGTCAGAATACATCATAGCCCTCTGATAGCTTCATTCATCCCTGTTTTCTCTTTATTTCATGCTTCTACAGTCTGATTGGTTTTTTACAATATTGTTGGGCCACACTAATAAAAGAAATCGAAATTAAAAGCTACCACTTTCCAGTAAAAGTATGTCAATCTTCTGTTATTTTGTTAAGCAACAGGTATGCAAAATGCACAAAAAATTATTACAAATATTTTAATTCAGTGAAACTCTTTTTAGCTTTCTTGTGAACTTGATGCAATATGTAGACCAACAGGCCTTTGGCATGGTATAGGCTGATCTTGGCTGAGTGAGGAGTAGTGTCGGTGAGGGTTTCAAATCAAGCTGTGGTGGGAAACTGAGCTCTTCACTTTGTGACATATTGGTGTGCCATTTCTGAAGAATGTATATTGCTAGAATGAAGGCAGAGGCAACCAATTATTTCTCTTTAGGGCTAGCCCATTCATATGGTTAAGTTTTCAAGGGCTGTTCAGAAAATGAATTCAAAGTCTGTTCAGAAAATGAAGCTTGGGGGACTATGCTGAAGAGAGAAATGAGTGTCTACCTTTATAGTTCAGTGGGTTATTGGGAGCATTGAGGCTTAATGATGGAAAGAGGACAGGTTTAAAAACCACTGTGGAGTGGAAGCCCTCCTTCGCTACAGCCTAATTGTGAAACCTTGGGAAAATTACTTAAATTCTCTGAGTTTATCCAACTTCTCTGTCTTTTAAGTTTTCTCCTCTACAAATGGGTTTAGTAATACCTACACTACAGGTTTTTTGGGAGAACTTATCTGAGATCATTGATATACAATGTTTGACATAAAATGTGTTCAATGTGATTTACCTTATATGAGATATTAAAATTCATAGAAGCCTGCATAGATCAAACAGGTCATTCTAAGACAAAACAAGCATGCAATAGTTATCACATATTTTCACTTCACATTGGGGCCTTATCCCGCAGACTGAAAACTCTATTTTTATTCAAAATTCCCCTAAATCAAAGCAAATATAACTAATCAATAATCAGTAAAATGGAACTGCTGTCCATAACCAATCATTTGACAACAGATGTTTTTTCTTTATCTTGAATGTATCAATCAAAAAATAAAAAGGTAAAAGTTGGCAAAAGCTTTGCCATTTGTGGGCACTGTGCAACTTCAGGGCATTGCCAAATCTCTATCATCTTAGTCTGAAATATAAGAACTTCTGTGACTGCCAATGGCATAAAGGAGTAACTGCAAATGTATAAACACAGACTCATGCACATACACATACACACAGACCCAGGCGTGGGAGAAAATGACTACTTTGCAAATTATATTTTCTGTCTAAATTTTGCTGTTGCACACTTAAAATTAAGTGTTGGAACCTAAACATTTGAACTTTATTACAAATGTTCCAAGTAATACCAGTGTCCCACCCTATCGCCTCTTCTCAGAGTAATGCACTTAGAAGCAATTTTATGTTTCATTTCTCTAAACCTGTTAGCATTAGCATAAAAGCCACAACTCTAAAAGTAACCTCAGAATTAGGGTGTCAAGATTGTGTTCCACCTGTTACTCTAGAAGTATACTAAAGCTCTTCTATTTTACTAGGCATCACAAGAATTTTTGCTTTTGGGGAGCCAGGCGTGGTGGCTTACACCTGTAATCCCAGCACTTTCGGAGGCTGAGGCAGGCGGATCACGAGGTCAGGAGATTGAGACCATCTTGGCTAACACGGTGAAACCCGTCTCTACAAAAAATACAAATAATTAGCTGGGCGTGGTGGCGGGTGCCTGTAGTCCCAGCTACTCAGGAGGCTGAGGCAGGAGAAAGGCGTGAATCCGGGAGGCAGAGCTTGCAGTGAGCCGAGATTGCGCCACTGCACTCCAGCCTGGGCGACAGAGGGAAACTCCGTCTCAAAAAAAACAAAAAGAATTTTTGCTTTTGGAAGGCAGGTGGGGAACCTTAAAAAGAACTTCATATTTGTATGTTCACTGTGAAGAAAACTGATGATTACCAATGAGTTCTGGTACTGCTGAGGAGTTGCTGACTGTTTGAAAACGCCTAGAAACATGCGTGCGTGCACACACACACACACAAACTGATCATAGTTGACCTTGAAACTATTCTAATTATGAAATGGTTCATGTTTTCCTTTATACCTCCTCATTCGTTAATTCTATACATCATTGCACTTTTTTTTTTTTTTTTTTTTTTTTTGTGACATAGTCTCACTCTGTCAACCCAGGCTAGAATGCAGTGGCTCAATCTCGGTTCACCGCAACCTCCATCTCCTGGGTTCAAACAATTCTCTGCCTCAGCCTCCTGCGTAGCTGGGATTACAGGCATGCACCACCATGCCCAGCTAATTTTTGTATTTTTAGTAGAGACGGGGTTTCACCATCTTGGCCAGGCTGGTTTTGAACTCCTGACCTCATGATCCACCTGCCTCGGCCTCCCAAAGTGCTGGGATTACAGGCATGAGCCACCATGCCCAGCCCATTGCACTTTTTAAACACTTTATATCTCTCAAAAATATGTATCTTACTAATGGCATATATAATTTGATTGGCAGCATTTTATAAGCATATAAAAATACTGTCTTTTTTCTTTGTATTATTTAAAATAATAGTGTATCGTAAAATCGAAGTTAATGTAGGCCCAATGAATATCGTGATTCAGATATTTTATTATTCAAATATTCACAGTTCAAATATTAGTGAAAATAGTCCATTTTGGTTTATTTCATGAGTTTCTCAAGATCCAATAGTACTTTCTTTTTTCTTTTCTTATTTTTTGGTAGAGGCAGGGTCTTGCTTTATTGCCCAGTCTGGTCTCAATGTTCTGGTTTTAAGTGACCTTCCTGCTTCGACCTCTCTAAGTGTTGGGATTATAGGCATGAGGCACCATGGCCAGGCCAATAGTACTTTCTAGACCTGAGAACCAAGGACCATCATATGAGGACTGGATAAAAGGCCTTGGTTCTCACAAGCACATTTTCAATTGTCTTCTGTGACTGCAGATGGCATTGCATCTGGCTTTTTTGTGCAGTTTCTATTGCCCATGACCTACCGTTGTGCATATTTTATCCATGCTTTTCTTAAAAACAGGAATAATATTAAAGCCTTTCGTCCTGTCAAGCTCATTATCTGCCTATCCCATTCCTTCTTATAAAAGCCACATAAGACATATCTTACTGTTACCAGTTCACAGATTTTTTTTTTAAAGGAGAATGAGAGCTGTTAAGCATAAGATCACCCTTGATGTGCTAAAGTGATTCAGTTGGGTTGGAATCATGTCTGCTTGCATCCAAAACCCTTCCAGAACCCTTACCCTCCTAGCTTCATGGGTTTTTTTGTTTATGTTTTCTCAGCTTTAATTTCCAAGCCTGTATCTTTGGGCCCTGACTGCAAATGCTTTTACTGAAATGGATCCACCTACGGTCTGATAACAACATGTTGGGTTGATCTTCTCTCTGACGTTATATCCCAGCTGTCAACTGTTCTTCAGCAAGGTGTTACATAGCATTCCTCTCACCCTGCCTCTGTGCACTTCATTTCACCTACACTTCTTTTTTGTTTTTAATCCCCAAAGCTTAGTTGGATAGTTATTGAGCCCCTTTGTTATGACCTGCGCTGCTAGGTGCACAAAGAAAGCATTTAACTTTCAGAGCATACATTCCAAGAATGAGAAATAGATAGGCTTTCTGCTTTTCCTCTTAGCTCTGAGTTCTCAAGAAAATTCATTACCTTTTTTTGTAAAAACAATTTATTCAACATTTACTGGACACTTGCTATGTTTTAGATTCTAAAGATGCAACAACAAATCAGCCATGGCCTCAGTTTCTCCAGAGCTTTCAGTCCAGTTTACAAGAGAAATAAACAAGCACTGTAATTACCTGTGTGATCATATTGGAAGGCGCCCTTGTGCTTAGTGTAGAAGCATCTTAACCAGATTGGAAAATTACAGAGGGGAGACCAGAGGCCATGATAGTCAAACTCACTGCCACCAGAATTAGCAGTGGAACTGATGGATGAAATTTGATCAAGAAACTTCTTGCCATTAAAAAGTTTCTGTTTCACTTCAGATTCAAAGTGGACACAAGAGGTCTGATGGCTATTCCTAAGCTATTTGCATAATCTGTAGTAGCTCCAAATCTGGAGACACAGAAAGCTAGACATGTGATATGGTCTTGTTGTGTCCCCACCCAAATCTCATCTTGAATTGTAGCTCCCATAATTCCCACATGTTGTTGGAGGGACCTGGTGAGAGTTAAATGAATCATGGAGGTGGTTTCCCCCATACTGTTCTCGTGGTAGTGAATAAGGCTCATGAGATTTGATGGTTTTATAAGCGGTGTCTTCTTTCGCTTGACTCTCATTTTCTGTTGCCTACCACCATGTAAGACGTGTCTTTCATCTTCCACCATGATTGTGAGGTCTCCCCAGCAACGTGGAACTGTGAGTGCATTAAATCTCTTTCTTTCTTTATAAATTACCCAGTCTCAGGTATGTCTCTATCAGCGGGATGAAAGCAGACTAATACAACATGGCTACCTTAAATAATTTTGAGCTTGATTTAGATTATGTTATTATTTTGCTTTCATATTGGGTCATGGAGTCTCTCAAAGGAAGTTAATTTCTTCTCAAAGTTTTGATTTTGTGAATGCTCATGCCAATGAATTGGAATATGAGCATTCAGTGAACAAGTTGAGAGTTATATCCCAAAAGGGCTTTTGCTTTTATAGACTCTCTGCCTTGATCAATTGACATATTGCACAATTATCTCTATTCATGAAGATGGGTTTATTATTTCTAGGCTGAAAAGCTAATATTCTGTTTCTTTAATATTTTTCAAATTATGGTTCAAGTTTTGGACAAAACTCTTGGTTCCTGATTTCTAAAATTGATGTTTAATTTAGGAGAAACTTGGCTGAGCTATTATAGATTTCTCTCACTTCCTTTCTTCAAAGCTCTTCTGAAAAATCCTGTTTTATTTACAGAAGGAATTTGGAGACTAGACCTAGTCATTTTAAACCAAGTGATATTATATACAAGAGCAAGCAAGTAGGGATCGAAAGAGTATAACTGTTTCCAATTCAGGAATGGCAGGACTTGTGCTTATAGTTGTGTAATGCGGACAGTGGGCAATCAACCCTGGTCAAGCCAGGTGATGACCAAGGGAGAGCACTATCCTGACTCTCTTTTTGACACTCTGTGTTACAAATTGACCCGCTCTTCCTTAATAACTACCAGGCTTTTGATGTGTCTTACACTGAATTAATGAGAGGTTCTCAAAAAACAGAATATCCACTTTCTCCACTTTAGTTAACCCACAGCTTAAAAGTTATGTGTGCATCTTTGAGAAGGATATGAGAAAATGGAGGATACCCAGAGAATAACTGAAGTGTTGAGGGGTGTGGGATAGGGTCATCGCAACTAGGGCTGTGGAACCTGGCCAAAGAGCCCATGCCTTCCAATAGTTGGGTGTCGGGTGGGAAATAACACAGCAACATTCCAAGGTCAAGAGTAGAACCACAAGTTAGGAGAATGTGTGTGTCTTTATATGGGGGTGGGGGTGGGGGGGTCTGTATTTGCTACTCTGTATCCACCACTTATGCTATCTTATTTAACTTTTAACTATCTCACCTTATTTTTGCTCTCACTTAATCTTTATGATACGCTTGTAAGATGTTTTATTGCCCACATTTTACAGATAAAGAAACTGAGAATCAGAGTTTAAGTTCATCTGTTCTGAGTTTCTCAGGTGGATGTTGGACCTTGAGGTATTTTGATTGAAAACTCACGCTTTTTCACGATAGCACGTAGTTAGCCTTGAAGTCCTTCAGAGGTGTGTGTTGGACAATGTAATAAAGACTTCTCCACAAAATGAGCTGCTAAAAAAGTTAAAAAAAAAATTTAAAGGGTAATGAAAACAAAAGAAATTGAATGACACCTTTTAAAAACTTTTAAGTGCCTTTCTAATGGAATTGTCCATGCTAAACCTGAATGATGAAGATTCAGTGGGTAGACATGAATGATGTTCCAAGTCTCACAGGATTCCATTATTTTATTCTTTTGTAGGTGAATTCCCTAGAAAGTAGCAAGACAGACTGCACACTGTTTTGGGTCTATCCCTCTCCATTGTGTGTCATGCCTTCTTTGATTTCAGCGCAACCATTCATATTCCCTTCAAATATGTCCTTACTAAACAATTTAAGGGCTAATTTAAGTAAGGTTAAGCCTTTTAATCAACTTTAAAAAATTTATGTTGAAATATTTTCTCTGGCATATGTACTTTATAGCTTCAGTTCCACCAGTCTTGGTTCTTGCATAGGCCTGACTTAGATGATGTGGATGATGTTGACTTTAGGTTGGGGACTATTTGTCCTAGTATTGAGCCAAATTTTCTTTTTTATTTAGTTTGTTAGCCATTGCAGCAATGGGAATATCAGCTTCATGTATATGTTTTTTAAGTTTAACCAATTCCAGGTTAGTATAATGTGGAATGAGAATTGATGAAATGTGATGACCCAGGTTCGGCGCACCAGCAAAATTCTTCACAGAAAAGCCAATAGTTAACAGAACTCATTTCGGAAGGTACTTAACAAAAAAGCTGAATGCATGGCGGTTGGTTGTGGAATACGCTCACCCAGACCTTAACTTACTGGCTTTATGTATTTTGACCATGGATTCCTTCCTCAGACCTCAGTTTCCTCAGGTTGCCTTTATTCCTGCAAAACAAAGGGGGTCAAAAGCAAACAAATTCCAGGGCTGCTTTCTGCTAGAACGTTCTATAAGTTTATGAAACACAATCAAATTTTAGATAAATACATTTTCACATTTAGTGTAGAGGTTTTCCTTCTTTATAAATTCAGTATGTTTTCTGGAGATACAAAGAGTGAAAAGACAGAGATAACTACAGGAAAGGAAAATACAATTTTGGAAATAGGAAGGAAAAGAGTACAAATAGAGATGAAATGGAAGTGGAAAATGTCTGTGTGATGGGCTTGGGAGTGATTATAGAACCAAAGTTACTGATGAGAGCAAAAGATTCAAAGTTCTTATTGAAAGCATCCCCTTTCATTATAACACTTTTCAAACTTAGGCATGTTTGCTTTCTAGGCAAGTTCTGTGACCACTGCCTTCCCTAGATTGGGAACATGGGGATCTGGAATTGTGTTTTAGTTAAGTCTATATCCCTCACCATATCTAGCCCCCACCCCCCCCCAAAAAATGGCATGATAAATAAACATGTTTCTGTGCTGAATGAAAATAAATGCAACCCTTATTACGTCATTCTGCTGCTATTTGTTTCCTCCTTTAGTTTAGGAGGTAGCAAAGGTTGGTGCCAGAAAGAAGCCTCAGGTCGTAGTTTTTCAGGACCCTCCTCTTGCATCCTTCTCTGATCCTTGTCATTCATCCCACACACCTTCACTCTCCTCCTCTCTTAGTCTTCTGAAGCACTCAAATGACAAGCCCATTAGGCAGATCAAGTTTTCTATTTCTGTGCCTCCAAATGCCCACAGAAATAATAAGACAGGAGGTTTCTTCAGCTGACTCCAAGGGCATACATACCCTGATTTCCAGAGTTTGTACTAGGAGTGTTGTCAGAAGGACTTGACAATATTTTCCCCACTTTGCACAGATGTGCAGCAGCTAGAGGTGAGGCCACCAAATAAAACCCAAGCCTGTCTCCATGGATTGGAAAGAGGAATATGTTTCTTCTTTCAGATGTTCTGGGACTTGGAATCATGTTTTGTCTTGGCCATCCGGAGCATAATGGGGTTGATACCTGTTGTATTACCCTAGAGCGTTCTGTCACTTGGCTGGTTAAAAAGGTGGGAGTGAAGGGAGGAGGGAGGAGAGGAAGCTGTACTTGATCCTTATGGAAGCCAGTTAAAATTAATTGGAAAAAGCTTTTAAAGACCCAAGATGTAGACCAAATGTATCTCCAACCCGCGGCCTCATCCCGCACTGAACGCGAAGGTCACTGTGAAGCTGCAGATTTATGCGGAAGGGCCGGGTGATGGAAAATGAGACAAAAGCATTTGGATTTTATTATTCCATTTACTCTGACCCTGGGCCATAAAGGGTTTGGAGAGCCTGTTTTATGTATTCAGCTGGTTGCCACACTGACAGGCATTTGGAGCCACTTAAATAAACCACCCTGGTCCCACAGCTGCAACAACACCATATCAAATATAGGTTAGGGTTGAAATGGAGAGCCTGACACACAGCATCTCCAGCAGGTGCACCGGGAATATTTTTTGTTGTTGTTTATTTGTTTTTTTGAAGTCCCTTGTTTTTGGAATAGCTTCCTTATCCATCTATTGATTTGAATTTAAAGCAGACTTGCATCCTGAATTGGATTTGGTTTTTGCATATAAGGGTGTGCAATTTGGGTTTGACCCCAGCTTTTCAGGAATGCTCTATCTTTTCACCGAGTTTGAGATGGGTTTTAGAGAGGTTGCATAGTGATAGAAAGCTGATGAGGTTTTGTTTTGTTTTCTGAGATTTGTGCCAGTCCATGTACTTATTTATTCTTTTAAGTTGTCTTCTTTTAGTTCTCTGAATTTTTAAAAACTGGTTTGTCGTAAAAGTTACAACTGAAAAGTAGAACAGGGTAGGAATTCAACATGGAAGACAATGAAATTGAATCCACAAGTGTGCCTTGGTGATAGACAAAACATATGTCTAGGTTTTTTGTTTAGTTGTGGGCACATGGGAACTCAACAGACCAGAGAAGGAAACCTGGAATAATAACAGCTCCTTCCATGTGGGAAATGCCTCAGAGATTTCAACCTATTTTCTATGTGAACTTCATCCCAGAACAAGATATTGTTTCCATTATACAGATGTGAGAACTGAGGCTCAGAAAGGTTAAATGACTCCTCCCAGGATCAGATCACTAGAAAGGGGTGATCTTTTGGCTCCATCCCATGGCATTGCCCACATATCCATGTATGCATTCCTTTCTTTCTCTCTTTCTTTCCTTCTTTCTTTCTTTCTTTCTTTCTTTCTTCTTTCTTTCTTTCTTTCTTCTTCCTTTCTTCCTTTCTTTCTTTCTTTCTTTCTTTCTTCTCTTTCTTTCTTTCTTTTCTTTCCTTTCTTTTCTTTCTTTTTCTTTTTTCTTTTTTTTTTTTGATGGAGTCTTGCTCTGTCACCCTGGCTGGAGTACAGGTGCAATCTCGGCTCACTGCAACCTCCGCCTCCTGGGTTTAAGCAATTCTCCTGAGTAGCTGGGACTGCAGGTCCACACCCAGCTAATTTTTTGTATTTTAGTAGAGACGGGGTTTCACCATATTGCCCAGGCTTGTCTTGAACTCCTGAGCTCAGACAATTCACTCGCTTCGGCCTTCCAAAGTGCTGGGATTACAGACTTGAGCCACCGCACCCAGCCGCCTTTCTTTTTATAATATGGCCTTTGCTCGCTGCCGAGAGAGATGCAATTACCAAACAGAATCCAGGTGCTCTGATTTTGAAAACCAGGGACACGTAAATGTTAGTGGGTGCAGTGAGAGCCTGGGGCCTAAAGTGCTTTTTCACCTTGAGAACGTACTCCTTCAGAACACCAAAGAGGGTGTGGACAAGCTAATTGAAGTGATCTGTTTTATTTCATACTGTTCCTCCTGGGTCTGTTCTTCATAGAAAAGCCATCAAGACTTTGAACTATTAATCATTTGTCACAAAGACTGATTTTACCCTTTTTTTGTCCTCCCACCTTCATAGACACTTACCCAGAAAAACACCCTGAGAGCCCTACACTGGTATTTTCATTCTTTGATGTTTCTTCCAGTGTCTGAAGATCAGGGAAGTTACCAGGAGATATGTCACAGTTGTTGGAATTACATTGTTGTATTCCAGATTTTGCAAGCACCTTATAGTTGAGTGTTAAACTGTAAGTGTATTTCAATTGGGCTTCCTTTTTACAGCTTTCTGTAAAAAGTCATATGCACCAGGGAGCCACCTAATGTATTTTACTTTTTAAAATAATTTTGAAAATTTTGCTTTAAAAGCCAAATCCCTACATTTATTTTCTGCTTTAATTTAAAGACTTCTATTAGGGTGTAATATTAAACCCAAATTTAAATTTTTTTCTATTTTTTTTTTCTGTCAATTCTATAAAGATGAGACTAGGACTCCATCACTTTCTAGGTAAAAATGGTAGAACTGGGAACGTTATTCTTAGGAGTTTCCCCAAAATTCAACACTGACTTGCCACATTCCTGGTAAGTTTGCCAAAGATGACACAAGACGGTCTCATTTTCAGAGGAATCTTTCTGAGATTCCACCTGCGCCTCCCTCTTTTCCAGAACCAGCTCTCTGCCTAGTTTCATGCAACCACCTCATCCCCTAGGCCAATGGAACCCGAGATGAGTGTCCTTGCATGCCAGGGTTGAAAATCTGTCAACTTCTGATGTAGTCCAGTGATGGATTGAAATTTTGACCATGTGCTACATGCATGTGAATACTTGCAACTAAACTATCAATATGTGGGTTGGGTTTTTATATTTGTTTCAAACACTGTAGTTAGTCCTGTGTTCTGGCTTCCTTTTATCCACTTGTTTCTCCTCTCTTGTTGTCCCTTTCCTGCCCCCTCCACCATGTGAGGTAGGCAAAGCCCCTCTTATTCCACCTTTCCCAAGCCTCTTCTTTCCTGAAGTATTCTTGCTTCAAATAAATATTTCTTCTCCCCCACCAATTCCTAATGAAAACTTTTTTTTTTCCAGTACAGTTCATCCCAGCTGGCTATTCCGCAGAAAAGCACATGCTCATTGTGTCAAAGTTATTTCTGCCAAGATGTGAAGAAATGACCAGCTAGTCTTAGGGGGAAAAGGAATGACGTTTTGATTCACATGAGAACCAGTGACCATGTTTATCCACATTGTACTCTAAGTGGTAGAAAAGACGATGTCATATTTTTGACAGGGGAAGACTTCTGCAAGACTCTTGCCTCTTCTGGAGGACAACTGCTTCCCTCCCTTCCTTCTTCCTGATGCCCGAGCATTAGATTGCATTAGACGAATATGAGTCAGGCACTTGGTGCTCCTCCTTTGAATGGCCACTGACCTTTGCTCCACCTCCTCATGCCAAAAAATAAGTTTAATGCATAGTTTCCACTGGATTGATTGGGTGCCCGGTTAGAGTTGGCTGGTGGGTTGGGTATCATATAGTAATATTCTGCATTGTAGCTCATAGCATTTTTGAAGATGCGGTATAGCTATTGTTTTTTTTTTTTCTTTTTGGCATAATCACTCAGAAAAGAGTTATGGCGTAGTTATGGATTCCATTTAGACTTGATTCTGAGTGCACAGGTACATCCTCGAAAGATGGCCTGAGATCTCTGATTGATGTGTTGCAAGACAGGGTGGAAAACTTACCTCTTATCACAATTCCTAAAAATTCTGTAACTTTTCCAACATGGTTCCCTGTACTGCTGGGCTGATTAAAAAGTCCTGTGAGGCCATGTGTGTATTTTAAGTGGATGTATAGTATAATAAAAGCTAATGGTGATTCTTGATGACTTTTGTTGAAGTTGAGGCACCTGCATTTTAATTGACATTTCCCCCCCTGAAGCACAGCTTTGGAACGTCTACTTCAGCTCACTTGCAGCAGGGTGGAAAATCGCCGGATTTTTAACTTCTCCAGCCATCAGATGGTATTCATTTGTTGTGGCACAAGGGTGGCTTAACTTCAGCTTGGATTCTGAAACTTAGAGGAAAAGTCTGCTGAACTATATGGGGATTTTATACTGTCTAAAGTTAGAAATGCTCTGAACTTCATACGCAGCTTCCCTCACCCCTATTTTGACATTTCTAGGAAATGTTACATAAAGAGAGGCCAAAAAGTAAAATTTAACTCTACATTACAACTCTGGCAAATGTAACCGTTATTGTGGTAAAAGTACATGGAAACTCTAAGCAGCACAAATTACTACCATGTGCACAGAACTCCTGGTTGGGTTAGCACCCTCCATGCAGACAAAGAGAGACAAAAAATATGCAAATTTCAAGTAAAACAAATTCACACTTTTCTCAAAGCAGAAAAAGCCTTCCTATAATTTGGAGCAACCAGTCTGCTTCAGTAATGTTCTTATATGTAAGTGGAAATCCTTTTTGATATTTACACTACTGATTTCTTTAATCTCCACTTTGGAATTAATAGACAATAACATCAGATTGCTTCCTCGGCTGCCCTAGCACATGTGCATATTTACCCAAGTGTCTAGAGTGGGGATTGTACACATATCTCTAATCCACCTGCCTGTGTTAGTTAAAAGCCCAGATAAAATCAGCAGCCCTTAGATCTTAACCTTTTAAGTCTGAAATGTTTTTAAAGTCTGGCCATGGCAACTGAAGCTGGGGTGTGCTTAGTGGGGGAAGAGGAATCAGGGGAGATGGGAAACAGTCAGAGAATTGGTATATAAAAATTGTCTCAGCTTGAACTACTGTTGCATTCAAAACAAACCAAGAATGTTACAATAATAGTGACAATAGCCATAAAAACTGGGAGGGTGAACCTCAATAGATAGAAATAATTTACTTTATGATACAGTGGCGTGGTACTGTACCTGGCTACCCAGATGTTTAAACAAACAACTTGCATTTACTTTCAACTTTCTCTATGGGTACAAGTTGAGTAAGGGGTAGTGGGAATAAGAGGCCCAATTATTTTCTAGATGCAGGTACCCTAATGACAAATACTGAATACACTAAAACTATGAATAATAAAACATCCTTTTTTTTTTTTTTAAGAATTTAAGTCTCTGGAGCAATCACTCACCACAATTATATACTTCTAAAAGAACAGACGAAATCCAAACAAAAAGTACTTTAAACCTTTATCGAACACAAGTCATGGGTTAGGAAATTAACTTTAACTCAGTATTTTCTATATTCCCTGGGCAAATCTTTCTCTCTAAGTGAATCAATTCATCGTTGATGCTGTTTCTCAATTGGGAATTTACACATTTTTTTTCTCAATCAGTTGCTTTATATTACTTAACTAAAGAAGAAGAAATCAAACTCAACCAGAAAAACAATTATAGTGTCTTGATATTTCTCTTATGATATATTAATAGAATTAAAATACCATGTTTTCTGAACCACAGATCCAAAGCAAAACTGAGAATTTTTCATTAAGAAAATGAGCAAAAGATTGTTTTCTGCAATTGTTTGTTTAACAGATTTGGTTAAATGGATTGATATTGTCAATCTAGGTTTTCTCTACTTGAAGAATTCTCTATTAATGACCATTTAAACAGAACCTGTTACCGGGCCTATGCCTTTGGGGCAGTGATGTGAGGACTTATCTTTCCATTTCTCATTTCATCTCCATTTTTCCTTGAAGTCAGGCTGTGTTTTCATTATCTCCGTGTCCCTGGCATAGAGTGGATGCTCAGTATATATTTATCAACTCACTGCTTGAATTACTTAACAGCAGAAGCCTATAAACTTTTGATTGAAATCCTTCCCTGAAGTTAAGACTCCAACTTTGGTTTTATTTGCCTCAGCTCTTGCTGCCACTACCTGGTGAAATGGGCCAGTAGGTCAATGCCCCAGGTTTCTCCACTGGGGAGTTGAGCAGAAACAGTCATTCTGTCGAGAATGGGTTTGGTCCTAGGTTGCCGTACATTTATTACGGAATCCGCAGGTTTCTTCTCTTCCCTGCTGCCAGCCATAATGGCAAGTTGAATATTCAAGCCATATGTTTGCTTGGAATTACTGCTATATGCCAGGCACTGAAACAGTGGCTTTATGTACATGATCTCACTTAATCTTCATTTCAACCCAAGAAGGCTAGTCGTCTTATTGCCATTCTATCAACAACACCACGAATTGTGATGTTAAGAACTTGGCTAAGTTCATAGAGTTCCTGAATGAGAGAGCAAAGGTCAATGCAGGTTCCTTGGATGCCATAGTTCACAATAAATATAGTCTCATTTCTGTTCTTCACTACTCTGTCTTATAGTGCTGGCCTTCCAAAGTGTTTGACAGCATTCTGTCAAAATGTATTAACTCTATAACCAAAAGACAAACAATCCAATTTTTAAAAAGTGGACAAAGGACTTGATTAGGCATTTCTCCGATAAAAAAAAGGAAGAAAGAAATACGAATGGCCAATAAGCACATGCAAATATGCACAACATTATTATTCGTTAGGGAAATACAAATTGTAACCACAATGAGATAGCACTTCATAATGTCTAGCATGGCCATTTAAGAAAATGAAAAATAGTAAGTGTTAACAAGAGTGTGGAGAAATTAGAAACCCCATACTTTGCTTTTGGGAATGTAAAAATGATGCCACCATTGTGGAAAACAGTTTGGTGGTTCCTCAAAAAGCCAAACATAGAATTACCATATGATTCAGCAATTCACTTCTTAGGTATAGACCCCACACATACATTGAAAACATGTTCAAACAAAAACATGCACACGAATGTTCATAGCAGCATTGTTCATAAGAGCCAAACAAGTGGAAACAACCCAAATGTCCATCAACTGATGCATAAATAAACAAAATGTGGTATATCCATCCACAGGAGTATTATACAGCCACAAAAAGAAATGGAGAATTGATACACACTGCAACATAGATGAACCTTCAAAACATCATGCTAAGTGAAGGAATAAAATGCAAAAGAAAACATATTAAGTAATTCCTTCTATATGAATTGTTCAAAATAGGCACTGCCATAGAGACACAAAGCAGATAAGTGTTTTCCAGGTACTGAGGGAAGGAGAAAAATGAGGAGTGATGGTTTAATGGGCACAGGTTTTTGTGGAAAGGTGATTACAATGTTCTGAAATTATATAATGGTGATGGTTTCACAACAGTGTGAACTAAAAGCCACTGAACTGGGTACTTTAAAATGGTTAAAATAGTGAATTTTATGTTATGTGAATTTTACCACAATAGAAAATGCATTACAAATGTGAGACATGGCCAACATTCAGTTTCAATCACCTTAACTTCACCCCTTCTGGACAACTTGACAATCATATCTTTTGAGAGGTTTCTCAGAAGGGAGGGAGACTTACCAGGTAACCACCATGCGTAGCTGGCAGGGGGGCAGTTCTACTGATTTTGGGAGGTGAGCTAAGGCTCTTACACTGGGGATGTCAAAAGTTGAGATTCATGACAAAGTGCCCAGTAAGTTCTTTGTACTCTGAGTTCAGGGAGGCCTAGAAGTTGAAATTCACTTTCCCAGACATTTGTGTTTGGCAGGAACAAGAAGTATCGATTCTTCCTAGGGCTCTGATAATAAGGTGGAAAAAGGGTGTTGGGTGTACAAGCCTCACAATATAGCTAGAAAAATAAGGACCTGGAGTGCTCATGCAGATTATTCTTTTTAACCAGGATCCTAATACAATCCCTTAGAAATTGTAACAGATCAAGACATTGAATGTGAGAAAGGATTTGGCTTTGTGTCCTATACTTGGGCTATTATAAAAAGTATTAGTGAAGCACTTACAAAGAGTGTCCTACACTCTTACGCTGTTGCTCAGGGAAGCCTATACATTTACCACATTTCTAGATATGTGTTATATTGCAATTTTATTGAAGAAAGCAAATCGGATGAATGTGGAAAAAAATATCCTTTTGACCGTGTGAGTGCATCCTTCTTACTCTCTTCTTCTGACTTTCTCTCTCAATCTAGGCCCAACAAGGGTCCCCATAGACATAGAATAAAGCAGTATTGTTTGGTGGGGGATTTAATTTCACTCCATCACAAGCGACCATCGCAGCCCTGTCATTGCAATTTGTCACACTTTTTTGTGTGCTCTATCTTCCTGAAGTCCCATCTCCCCTGCAATCCACTGCATAATCTTCTGTGGGACAAAGCTCCCCAACATAATGAAAGAGGTGGAATTGGGAACGGAAAGTCAATGGACACAGTTATCAATTTGGGCCCCACACCCCCTGACTCCTGGGATTTGGCCCCAGCAGCCAAAGAGGCGCTAGTGGGGCCTGCTGTGTAGGGAAAAAAAGGCACCACTGCAAAGTTTGCTGAGGCCAAAGGAAGAGCTGGTGGCTGCCGGACGATGTAATCCAATGCCCTCCTGAAGAGACCACCACATAGAGGAATGCTAGCAGCTCCCCCATCAGCCTGCTGAGACCCAAGCCCTGTGGTTTGTTAGGATGCAGCTGATGTTTAGAAACTCTACCAATTCATTCTGAAATGAAAGGCTTGGCGGTGGAGGGCATCCCAGGAAGCAAAAAATAGAATCCTAGACCTTGGTTTTGATTTCCACACAAGTCTTGTGACTGTTAACACACACCAGAAGAGATTTTGAGATTAATTCTGAATACAAATCTATCTAAACCAAATCAGAACTTCACTCACTTGTGGAAACTCAAACTCCAGTTTTTAACTGTTTGGAGGAAAATTGCTTTAGCACTCCCTCCTGAGCAAGGTAACAGGATTTAATTTAAAACATTTGCAAGACATCATATACGACTTCTTTCTGTTCATTTCTTGCTACTGTTATAGGGATGGGATTTTCCTTTTTTCAGTTGTTTTGTTATTGTTCTAGACATTTCCAAACGATCACCATTGAATGGCTTAGTGAATCTCTAATTTTGTATGTGTCTATGGATTTTTCTATATTCCAAGCCATTTGTATGAAAGGGGCCCAACTGCCATGAATTTGAAGAAGAAGGTGGATGCTGCAGGTGATAATGCACTTTTATATCATAATATTTGCCATCAAGACCATTATTGAAATTCCTGCAAAAATGCAATTCCTTGATTCACCTCTAAGTCTTCTTAGCAATTCATAGTCAGTTAAGCTATTTTTTTTTTAAGTGCAACCATTATTAGATCAACAAAACTGCTATGTCCTGGAATAAAAAATAAGAGATTTTTCTAATAATTTTTACAAACATACAGTTAGGGGAAGATGTGGGTTTGACATTTGACTCTGTCACTTGTGACTTGTATGATCTTTGGGAAAATATTTAACTTTTATATTCAGGTTATAAAAAGGAAATAATAATCCTCATCTTTTAGGGGTGTCTCGAAATTCAATGAAATGAATTGTAAAGCCAGGACACCACCACCCATAGTATTATTTCCACAGGCCTAAGAGTAATGATTTTTAATTTACAGATGCGCATGCATGGTGTGCATGTGTATGTGTGTGTGTGTGTGTGTGTGTGTGTGTATATGTGCATAGACTGGGCTCCTAGCCAGTTCCCCTTCTACTACTACTCAAAAATATTTATATCCAATCTCATTTTCTATCTTATTTTCTACCATTCACATACTCTAGCCGATTAGCCTCTTTTGTTTTCATCAAGATGAACCATTTACATTGTGTGAACTTCTCACTAGCTTCTCTATCTGGGATGTTTTTAGCTCAACTCCACATCTACTAGGATTCAATTCAAATTGAGAGTTCAAATTCAATTCAAATTCCATCTCAAAGAAGCCTCCCTGAACCACCACGTTTAACCTAGCTCCATCCCATTGCTCTTGATCACACCACCATATGACATTATTATGGCACTAATGATTTGAAATTTACAGGAAAAATATTTACTATCTCTTCTCTTCTCGCCTAGACTATAGCACTTGACTGACAACACTCAATTGCTTAAACATTGTACTATCCACAGCAACTAGCACAATGTCTAGCAGAGAATAGTCACTCAATAAATACTTGTTGAATAAGTGAATTTTAAAAATTACACAATTTATTTCTTGGTGTCCAAATCTTTCCATATGGAATGAATGAGCCATACTTACCCCTGCACCTTTCTTTCTTTCTTTCTTTCTTTCTCTTTCTTTCTCTCTCTCTTTCTCTTTCTTTCTTTCTTTTCTTTCTTTCTTTCTTCTTTCTTTCCTTCTTTCTTTCTTTCTTTCTTTCTTTCTTTCTTTCTTTCTTTCTTTCTTTCTTTCTTTCTTTCTTTCTTTCTTTCTTTCTTTCTTTCTTTCTTTCTTTCATCTCTCTCTTTCTTTTTGAGACAGAGTTTCACTTTTGTTGCCCAGGCTGGAGTGCAATCGCACAACCTTGGCTAACTGCAACCTCTACTTCCCTGGTTCAAGCAATTCTCCTGCCTCAGCCTCCCGAGTAGCTGGAATTACAGGCGCCTGCCACTATGCCCAGCTAATTTTTTGTATTTTTAGTAGAGATGGGGTTTCACTATGTTGGCCAGGCTGGTCTCAAACTCCTGACCTCGTGATCTGCCTGCCTTGGCTTCCCAAAGTGCTGGGATTACAGGCGTGAGCCCCCGTGCCCAGGCACCCCTCTGTCTTTCAAATAAGATTCATAACTTTTTTTTTGTCTTTCAGAGAATTCTCATTTTAGGCATATTTTTGCAGAACAGGATGACATTTACCTGAATTGGAAAGATGAACAGGAGACATAATTTTACCTCTGGAGCACATTTGGGAGAAGAGAGATAGGTTACAAAGACCAACATTGCAAGCGATGGAGAAAACACTGACTTGAGGATTGCTCAAACCTTCACTGAGGAATTATTCTCTGAGCTCGGCCTGGCCTTAGAAAATAATAGAGTTCTTCAAAGTAACTAAGGTGGGGAGAAGAAATTTTTGAGCTGAAGGAAGCATGTGAGTAACTAATTATCTAAGAAATTATGAGTGCATGAAAAAGAAGCAACAGCACACCCTTGTTCATCTGGTGTGGCTAGAGTGTGAGCCTTGGGGAAGGGCAGAAGTACAGAATGCGTTTGAATAGGTAGGTTGGGGTTTATCGAAAGACCCCTTGAGTGTCACACTAAGGAGGTTGTGCTTAATGTAGTAGGCTCTGGAAGGCCAAGGACTCTTGTTCTGCTGATTCTCTTGCCTGAAATGTGCTCTTTTTTTCTCTGTCACAGATTTTGTACTTTCTCTCACTTCAAGTCTTCCTCACCTCCCATTGTTATTGCAGAGGTTCTCAACTGGGGGTGACTTTGCCTCTCAAAGGACATTTAGTGAAGTCTAAAATGAGTTTTTGGTTATTACAACTAAGAGGGGTGTACAGGCATCCAGTGGGTGGAGGACAGGTATGCTGCTAAACATCCCATGATACAAAGGCCAGTCCCTACTACAAAGATCTATGCGGTCCAAAATATCAATAGTGCTGAGGTTGGGAAACCCTAATCTATAGGGATGCATGCTCTAAATTTTGTCTGCACCTCTTTGTTCTATCCTGCTTTGTATGATTGTTTAGTAGGGAACCATGGATCATGCTTTACCCTTTCAGGCCTCAGCTCAGAGAACTGCACCTGAGACCATGTACAGGATGAACTGAGCACTTGCAAACTGGGAGTTCCGCACAACACACTTCCGTTTCCGGGGTGTCCTCTGAAGGACAGAAAGCTTCTTCTGTTTCTGCTATCTTCTTCTTCTGTGTGACTCACAGTTAGCCCTCATTAAGTCCTAGTTGAGCAGTGACTACGTATTTGGATGTTTTGCTCAAGAACCTTCCAGAAAGCTAAAAGGCAGAGACTCTGAGTTTTAATTTGAGTTTGCTACAAATTACATCACGTATCTGGAGCAGCACTTTTTTTATTTTTTACAGCTAGGAAGTCTGCTTTCCCTTGACACTTTTCTCACCCATGATAACAATAGCATGGCTTGTGTAGTCATGGATGGGAGACAGACCTTTCTTGGCCCCTGTGTCTGAGTCTCTAAAAGACTTGGTTTAATCAGAGAATAGTGCAATGCTGCTTGGTAGTCTGGTAGCTAAGGAGAGTGAAGAGATGGTTCTCGAAGTCACTTAGGAACCTTCAGTGCGGACACTTGACTGAAGGCTTCTCTTCAGTCAAGTGTCCACACTGAAGGTTCCTAAATTACCAGCAAAGAAACTACACAAAGACACAATCCTGCTTACCAAAGAAACATCTGAATTATCAATTTGGAAATAGGAAATAGGTAGAGGAAAACAGGAAACTTTGTGGAGGGGGTAGGTCCCTTATGTAGAAAAGCTCATTCTGAACAATTCACCCTCTAGTGAAGTTTCTGTTTAGGGAGGTGAGCATCTTAAAGGAATACCCTTTGGGGAAATGGATATCATTATATGATGAAAGGCTGGTAGGAACTTATTATGTTGTAGTTGGCATCAAAAACTTTGTGATGAAAATTAGAGTAATTAGAAACATTTCCGAGATAAATGATTTGTTGACATAAATTTCTGAAAATCCACCTAGTTGTGGAGCTGAGTATTGGGGATGGGGCAGAGGGATGGGTCGGGAATAATGTGAAGTCTTTCTTATGTAGTTTACTCCCATCCCAAAGAATCCTCTTCTCTATCCTAGCTTGGGTGAGTTTTCAGCTCCACTGTGCTTTCTGGGCTAGTTTCTAAGCTCCAGGCCCAATTGTTGGTGTAGTATTTCTCCAGGCAAACCTCTGGGTGGTCTTGTCTTGTGCTTGCTCTTCCAAGCATCAGTCTTCAAAGGAAAATGACCCACCTGCAAGAAGATGTCGTTTGCAACAGACACAGAGGAGGCAGAAGTCCTAGGTCGGGAAAGCCTGGAACAGAGGTCTTTCCCTGAAACAGCTGCGCTGCCGAGCTGGCTTCCACTTTGGGATGGAAAGATAATTTTCATATTTCAATTCCTTTGCATTTCTTTTACATGATATATGTCAATGAAGCAAACAATAACAAAAATTTATTGTGTCTAAAATGCAAACTTCTTGGCATTTGGAAGCCCTGAACCGTCAATGACTTTCAGCTTCTGAAGGTTGTTTTTCTTTCTTTTCAAAAGTATTATTGGCTTAATGTGAAAGGAGTGATGCTGATTTTGTAACTTAGTCAAAGAAAACAAAAAGATTTAGAAGTCTCTTTGGGCATTTTAAATACAGAGCTACAAATTGCCCATAAAAAGGCAATTATGAACTTCTTTGAACTGAATCAAATATCAGTCCCTTTATATTGATGAATTAATATCTTCACTTTTTGAATTATAAACTATTAAGAGCATATTCCTAGCATGTTCAGGACCAGAAGTATAAAGAAATGAAACCTCTTAGCACCCATTTAGGGTAACAGTCTTATGCTGTGGCTTTATTTGAACAATTCATTCCTTAAACATGGAGTACTGGTTATGGCAGGTACTAGGTGACCTAGGTTGTAAGCAGCCTGGACTGAATTTTCACAACTGGGTAAAGATACATGGTGACAGAGAGAGAAAGGAACAATGCAATGGAACAATAGAGCATGATCCTCTGGAACATTGGTTCTCATTTATATATATTCCATTGTTACATGTCAACATAAAGATTTCCATTGTTGAAAAGAAAATCCAAATGAGAGTGGGTCAGTGGCTTGCTTGAGGGCATATCCTTAGCCAAAAGAAGATTCAAATTTATATCCAAGTTCATATTTCTCTGCCCCATTTCCATACCTCTTGAACTAGACACTGAGCTTTACTCAACTTTATTTGGAAAATGCAGCTCATTCTTGAAGCAGAAGACCCTGAGCTTTTTCTGGCTTCCTAGTGTTCAGTGCTCACCATAATCTGTATCTTTAGACCTTCATGCAAACAAGACCATGGTTATGGTGGTGGGTGGTGCCTATGGTGCTGGAGTGAACACAAGAAATGAAGTGAAAAACACTTTTGCCTTAGTCCATTTGGGCTGCTACAGAATATTTTAGACTGGGTGACTAATAAACAACAAACATTTATTTTTCACAGTTCTGGAGGCTGAGAAGTCCAAGATGAAGGTGCTGGTAGATTTAGTGTATAGTGAAGGCCAGCTTTCTCACAGATGGTAACTTCTCTTTGTGTTCTCACTTGGTGGAAGGGGCAAAGAAGCTCCCTCAGGCCTCTTTTCTAAGGGGACTAATCCTATTCATAAGGGCTCCAGCCCAAAGGCCACACCTTTAAATACCATCACTTTGGGAATTAGGATTTCAACACACCAATATTGAGGAGACCCAAACATTCAGACCATAGCTACTTTCAAGAGGAGTATTGGAAGGATCAAGATGGGGTAACCCATGCAATGTCCTCAGTACAGGGTCTGGCAGGTGATAGTGCTTTACAACCGTCAGCAATTATTATTTATTAACACAGATTGAGAACTCTAGAATCAAGATTTTCTAATCAAAGTACTCTTATGATTCAAATCGTTTTAGGTGGCTTGGGGAAAGAAGACTTAACAGCACAAACCATGAAAGGTAATGACTTCGGCCGGGCATGGTAGTGCATACCTATAAACCCCAGCACTGTGGAAGGCCAAGGCAGGAGGACCACTTGCGCTCAGGAGTTTCAGACCAGCTTGGGCAACATGGTAAAACCTTGTCTCTACAAAAACAGAAAAATTAGCCAGGCATGGTGGTGCACATGTGTAGTCCTAGCTACTTTGGAAGCTGAGGTGGGAGGATCACTTGTAACTGGGAGGTCAAGGCTGCAGTGAGGAGTGACCACACTACTGCACCCCAGCATAGGCAAGAGAGTGAGATCTTGTCTCAAAAAAAAGAAAGAAAGAAAGAAAATAAAAAAAGAAGAAAAAGGTAATGACTTTGGCTTGTGGTAGCCACTGGGAAGAGAAATACAAGTGGAGATCTTCCCAAGGCTTGAGATAATGATCATATTTCACCTAATGAGGGTGGTTTTCTGGGCTATAAGCTGATGTTCAGTCCAAGTGTCACACGTAATATCATTTAGCTCTTCAGAAGGGTTTCACTCTTCAAGGAAAATAAGGGTGACAAACAGAGGTGGCAGATCTTGTGAAAAGACTAGAAATGCTGTGTCTATAGCTCATAAGGAGTATCAAAATGACGCCGTGAGTGTGTCCAGCTCTCTATCCCCTGGCCAAGTGACTTGTGGAATGATGCAATGGGACAGGGTGCAGAGAGGGGGAGGGGAAAGCAATCATCCTCTGAAAGAGATCATCAAATGCTCTTCCGTAGAATTGGCTGCTTTACAGGTGGAATTGCCTTGTGCTTACTTTGTCAGAGATGCTGTGCATTTTCAAACAACCAGGGTTTCTTTTGGGGAGTGTGTGGTGTGTGATTACACTGAGGTACATTTCTTTTCTTTCTTTTTTCTTTTTCTTCTTCTTTTTTTTTTTTTTGAGACAGGGTCTTACTCTGCTACCCAGACTTGTGTGCAGTGCCACAGTCACGACTCACTGCAACCTCTGCCTCCCAGGCTCGAGTGATCCTCCCACCTCAGCCTCCCGAGTAAGTGGGACTACAGGTGTGTGCTACCACACCTGATTAAATTTTTTTGTATTTGTTTGTAGAGATGGGGTTTCGCCATATTGCCCAGGCTGGTCTTGAACTCCTGAGCTCAAGCTATCTGCCCACCTCGGCCTCCCAAAGTGCTGGTATTATAGGCATGAGCCACCGTGCTGTAGACATGTGTTTCTGAGAACATTTTGCTTATGGCCAGTGAAGGATGCTAAGTCTAGGATTCTAATTAAACCCATCACTGAATTACACTATGCCTCCTTTTTAATCTCATGTTGGCCAGTTCCTTTTTCTCACCGGACCCATCCACATTGGATTGCCTGAGAAGGATATGGGTTATTCAATAAAGTGTGAGAAGTTATTCTATGGTGAATCCTATGTGCTTCATTGATCGTTAGTAGTGAATACTGCTCTTTCACTTATCAATGACTATGTTCTTAAGCCTATAGATGTTTATTCTCATCTACTATTTATAAGGTCCTGTGGTTGGCATAGGATGAACTATACCACAGCACTATCCCTCTGCTGGGAATTTATAGTCTATGAATAAAGGATAAGATAACATCATACATGTAATGTGGGGTAGACTAAATGATTCAAGTTAGCTGGGTGGAAAGTGCTGAGAATTTTGAGAGAAATGAGACGTTCCAGCATGGGCCTTCCAGACCTAACCCATTATAATAAGCATTGCTAGCCCAGAAATCTCTGAGAACCATGACCAAGGGTCTAGATGTAATGTGCTACCACTATTCTGGGCATGTGGAAGTGATCGGGGGATAAAGTAGACAGAGTTTTCTCTCCTGCTTCTTAAATTCCTGTGGGAAGTGAGGAGGGTGGTGATAAGCAATGACTAATAGTCATAAAAAATTATTTCTGAACTTGGTAAGTCTTAGGGCAGTGGAAGAGAGAAAAGCTTTCTCCAGAAGCTACTTCACATGGCCTGGAATCATTTGTCTGGCCTGCCAAGCGGTGATGATTCTGCACTTACCACACTCTCTATTATGTCAGGGCTAGAAATGAAAAGTGCTAGTGAAATAAATTAACAGGTGATTAAATTACCTTATTTGGAGCTAGAGCTATACAAATGGATGATTTACTATGCGCTATACCATTTATAAATTACAAATTTAACAATGGTTAATTAGAAGAGATCCTCACATATACAGGTACATATGGATATATGTAAATTCAAGGTGTTTTGGCATCTAGAGCCAGAAAAATGAGGAAATAAGTGTGTTAACAAGGCACAGGGAGGAATACCAATGAGGGTGTTGATTCTGGCTTTGTCCAATCACAAAACTGGTTTGACAATTTTTGGTGAAATCAACCAGTGGGTTTAGTCTAACACCTGGTCAATTCAGTCAAAAATGTCAAAAACCCTGTGACCGAATTGACAGGTGTTAGACTGACTGACTGGTCAATTCCATCAAAGCAGTAGAACCATTTGTGCTTGTAGATACATTTCAGACCCAATATAGAAAGAGAGAATTTGGGGAATTAACACTGGGGTAATCTCTCTGAGGGACAATTTGGGAGAATGGGCAATCAGTCATCATTCTGTAATATCATCCCATATCAATGGCAATTTTAAGTCACAGCAGCCCCCAAAACGAGCCTATGACCATTATTGGAAATAATTCAAAGCTATTAATAATATAGAGTCCTGATGCCCCTTGTAGTTGACTACTGTGACTTGTTTGTGCTTTATTTGAAAAGCACAGGTATTCAGGGGACCAGTTCTGACACTTCTGTTTTGCCGTACATGAATACCCATGAATGTGACATTAGGACTATGGGTGAAATAAATCTACATTTTTATTATCATGGCACATTAGTCTCCCGGATTAGATACAAACATGTCCATTTTAAACATTTGCAACTCAGCACTTTCTCTTCTCACAATGATAGTTTCTTAGTGACAGAGAGAAGGTCATTACAATAAAAACTTGAGAAATAACGGGTGCTAAAAATGCTAAATATGTTCACACCCCAACTTCTGGTTAAGTGGTCCCCGTGCTTGGTATTTGGCCTATGGGGAAAATTACGTATTTTAAGAAACAATCATGATGGTCCCAGAGCATTCTCCCCTGGACCCCCACTGCCGGGAGACATGTGCATCTGCATAACGTCTACTACATTAGAGACCAAAAGGGTTGGCTTGCTTCTCCCACGGTCTTAAGTTAACACTTGTCTTTGTGTAGTCCAGTCTTTTCTGAACTTGAAATCCAATTGGCCAACAATTAAAGCCAATTAGCACGTGAGGAAAATAAACCAAAGACTCTCTCCCTGTGTTTTCCATGGCTTGATAGAAAGCTAGTTAGCTCAAGGCATTAGCATAGTTGTGTATCGGGCCAGGCATATAACGGAGACTAGTTGGCTTAAAGTATTAGAAGACTGGGGTAGCGGCTGGCGCAGCAGAACTGTGTTATTCTGAGCTAACAGCTGCCAAACATTCTTGACAGGAGATGAGGCAGATGTCCAAGGACAATCAAAGAGAGAAGAAAGTTTAAGCCAACGTTTGCCTATCTCATATTCTCCGCTTGATCCTCAGCCTCAAAGACAACGCACAGCTGCTGCACTTCAAGGTCTAGAGGCTGATCCCAACTCCCAGGCTGCCCCCACACCCCTACTTATTCTCTGAGAGCTGGGCTCAGCTTTCCTATCAAGCCCCCCTTGCAGGTCATCTTGTTGGAGAGAGTGGGACTTCTTGGTGACTTTTCGATATTCTGAACACTCACAATGTTTAGATCAAAATTCCACAGTGCATGATAATCATAAGATTCGGGACTGAAAAAGCCTCTCTAAGACAACCCTAAATGGGCCAGCTTATCAGGAGACAAGATAAGTGGTGGCCAAAACAGCATGTCCTTAGAGGTAAGAAATCATCAGCTCAAATACAAAGTGAAGAAAAGAGGAGCAATCCATGTGAAATCTAAATGTTGCGGATTTACTCTCAAAGCTGCAGACATTTTGTTTCAGCATTTAAATAATATAAGCGATGTGGGGGATAAAAATTAAAGTACAAGTGTCCATTATGGATAAAGAAACATAATATGCATCTGTACTGAAAGCGTTTGCCAAAACGTTGGCGTGTTATCTCTCCTGGGGGAGAGGCAGACGGACTTTATTTCCCATCAATGCTAAGAGGCATTTCATGTCCTATAGTACGGCAATATGCTTATTTACTAAAATCTTTTATTGTTATATGTTACACAGCATGTCAAAAATAGGCAACTCTTTCATGTTGTTAAACAACATCTGCAGCTAATGAAACAGTAGAATCTTCTCAAATAAAGAACCTGTGTAATTGTCAAAATCTTTACACATACCATTGTTCCACAGAGGGGGAACAACTCAAAATTTTATGTTAAATTTTTTTTCTATATATCCTCATCTCTTGTATGAGATACATACTTACAATACTAAATTATAATTATTTGATAAAAATATTAATCCAAATTTCACCCCATACTCATGAGTCTATAGGCAGATGTACCCTTTTAAATATATTAGTATCCCCAAAGCAAGGGCATAGTCTGGACTTAGTGTGTTTATTGAGCAAATGCATAAATGAATGAATGAAAAACAGGTAGACTTAATCACATGCCAAACCTACTGAAAATACATGCAAACAACACTCCTACAATTCAGTTGCCTATAGAAGCAGTAGAAAGCTATATTTTTAGAGGAGTACCTAAAAAGAACACAACATGAAATAGTTTCTTTTAAAAGCACTAATTTGTTAGGAGTTATTTTATTTCAACAAAAAATATCTATTTAAAAATAACTATTGGAATTACAGAAGGTTTTAAAAATTACATGTATTTCTACCCCGACAACTAATTACAGGGATAACTTTCACACACACTACCATTGCAGGTGCAAATATTTAATTATGTGTGCAAGCCAGGTGGTGAGGTGGTTCCTTAACTACGTGTTCAATTGTGTCTGCTCTAGTTGCCCCTTCAATTAGCTGTGGGTGCAAAAAACACAGACCTAGCTGAGGCCCTATTAAAATGAGGCCTATATACTCCACAGCCTTTTATCTGTGAAGGGGGAAGGGGTTGTGCATTTTGCATTTATGTTAGCTGCTCCTGGCTGGGGCCTGGGGGAATCACTTTTGGGGAGCTAGTTAGCCCAGAGCAGCTGGACTTGTCCTGATAAGAATTGCACACAGTTGCATAGAAAGTGGTCAGCTCTCCTCCACAGCAAGTTTAGGTATTAAACCAGGCGCTCTCTTAAAAGCCACGTGGCTTGTTTATTCTAAAGGTGCTTGCAAATCACGTGGCGGCTTTCCCCGGGAGATCAGAACAGAAAAGTTTGTTCAAAACATTTGAAACAAGCAGGCTCTTGTGACTGAATCATTTTAATTATTTTAGCAGCTCTTCTTCACCCTTTGAGGTGAGGTTAAAAGGCTATTTAGGGACATGAAACTATTATTCACAATACGGTCTGAGAATCCGCAAGGTTAAGATTTGACCAAGGATGAGACTTACGAAAAATCAACTTGGTGTTGAGTCCTGTACATTTGAGAAGCGGCTGGAGGGATTAAACTGAAAATTTAAAGTTGACAACTGAATTCTAGTTTTCCTCCACTAGCTGTGTGACTTCGGCCTTATTATTTAACTTCTCTGATTCTCAGATTTCTGCCCTGGGAAATGGAGCCACTAATATCTACATCATACATAGTATCTACACCTACGAAAGTAGATGTACTTAAAGCACCTTGCTTGGTGCTAAGTTCAGGATGTGTGCTCTGCAGAGGAAACGTCTTTGCTTTTCTCCAGAGGAAAAGAATGGTGAGAAAATTTCTATTTAGCTACACAGTAAAAGATCCAGGGGAGGGAACTGCTAGACATCCTGGACATGCATCTCATTTTTACCCTTCAAAAGTTGATGACCATGTTCATATCTGCCATGATGTATTATCGGATTTTTAGCTAGAGCAATAAATCACAGCCCTCTAAATCTTAATGTTTACATTTTTAGAACACTTAAATATGTTTCAATAACCCAACATCATTCTATTTTTAATATTTTCCTCAATAACCTCTGGCTGTTCATTCTTAGGGGAATGCAGGTTTAGAAACACGGGTTTCAAGTTTTTGCTAATAATTCTTACATTTTTATCTGGGTTTGAATCTCATTTATTTAGAGTTGCTGACTTTTTAGGGTGGTTATAGGGTGCTATGTATGAAAGGTGATTTGAAATTTTGTCTTCGAGTCCAGGGTTCCTAGTTACGTCATTCACACAGGCACACACACATGCAATCATGCATGCATGCACGTACACAGAGACACACATCCATTCCCCCAAGGCTTTACAATAATGTATCATAATGACTTGGATGCATGAGTGTGCAGCCTTTTGGAGGGAAAATTCTTGACATGGACACAAGGATTGTGGGAGTGCTAACGTCAAGTTGCCAACTGAATGTTACGCTATAATAATGATGCGTTTCCCTGCAATATGTTGGCATGACCAAGGAAGTCATGGAACCTGGCATCAGGGAACCTGAAAGTAGCGACTCCTCCATTAGAAATCATGGTAGTTATTTTCACTGCCTGGTCTTGATATGGGCACTGATGACATGGCTTGAATGTTTGTGTCTCCTCAAAAATTCATGTGGAAACTTAATTTGTAACTCAACAGTATTAAGAGGTAGGGCCTTTAGGGGGTGATTAGGATATAAGAGCTCTGCCTTCATGTATAAGAGTAGAGATCCTTACAAAAAGAACTTGATGAGGGAGAGAGTTCTCCCTCTCTATCTTCTTTTGCCCTTCAGCCTTCCATCATGCAAGGACACAACTTTGGCCTCTTCTGCCATGCGAGGACATAGCGACAAAGTAGTTTTGGAAGCAGAGAATGGGTCCTTCCCAGGCACTGAACCTGCTGGCACCTTGATCTTAGACTTTCCAGCCTCCAGAACAGCAAGAAATACATTTCTCTGCTTTATAAATTACCTAGTTTCAGCTATTTTGGTGTAGCAGCACAAATAGACTAAAACAATTGAGGAAGGATTTGGGGATCTAGTCTCTTGCACCTTGGCCTTTTCTCTGGATAGAGATGAGCTCACTTAGAGAGTCTTTCAAATTCAGAAGGAAAAGTAGTTTGCTCACAAGATGCTTATATTTGTGATAAGACTTGGGGTGGAGGTCATTCTCTTTGGAACGAACTCTGACTTCCCTTGATCCTGTTTTCTCTCTGGGGTATGGAGGGGTAGGATGGGATGGGATTTCTGCTATAAGGAAGACATCCACACAAGGCCGCATGCCTAGGTACCATCAAGTACCTTCCGTTCACTGTGGAACGTGAGAAGCCAACTACTCCCCAAATAACATTTAGGCTTTGACAATGTTTCCCTCCCATTTTCCAGCTCCTGTCCTAGGGAGCTTGAGGACAAGTGCTTCTGAGTGCCCAGAAGTGACAGAATAAAGCCCATTTAGAAAAGCTCTGGGAGCTTGATGACACTTCCAGGTATGAGAAAATCGAATTGGTGTCCAACAACACTATTTTTCGGTGATAACTGCTTGCAATTGCTAAAACTTGCTGATGATAAAGAGGAGAAAATAGAAAACCCTTTGTCACTTTGAATGTAAAATCATCATCATCATCATCATCACCATTTATTAAGAGAATACCATGGGCCAGGCTCTGTGCTAAGTGCCTTGCATATATTATATCTTTGATGTGTGAATTAAAAGTGACCTTCTTTGATGTATGAATTAAAAGTGAAGGAAAATTTAAAAGAATTTGGGTTAAAACCTCCATTTTATTTATGTACAGTGGGAAACTCAGTGTCTCTCCCTAAATCTCAGAGACTCCTCAGTTTTCTCTAATGTCTTTTGACCTAGTCTGATCTGGGGTTCTGACTTTTTTTTTGTTGTTTTTTTGGAGACGGACCCTTGCTCTGTTGCCCAGGCTGTAGAGTAATGGTGTGATCTCGGTTAACTGCAAACCTCTGCCCCCCAGATTCAAGTGATTCTCCTGCCTCAGCCTCCCAAGTAGCTAGGACTACAGGTGTGCACCACTACACCTGGCTAATTTTTTGTATTTTAGTGGAGACAGGGTTTTACCGTATTCCCCAGGGTAGTCTTGAACTCCTGAGCTCAGGCAATCTGCCTGTCTCGGCCTCCCAGTGTGCTAGGATTACAGGCATGAGCCACCGTGCCTGGCCTGGTTCTGACTTTTCTTAACCCTTCACTCTCACTGGCATCTCACCTCCTGTGCCTCATCCCTCTGTTTCACATTGACAGGTCCATGGACCATCTGTTTCCATGACTTTTTAAAAAAACCCACTTGCAGAAGGCATTTGTATACACAACAAAGTTTAATAAGCTGGAATAAAAGAATTGCACCGCAACAGAGCAAACAACTCAAAACTTAATGCTGGATTACTGGCCACTCCAGCTAAGTCCTCCCCTCAAACTCCAGCTCTGAGACAGAGAAGCTCTCCTGTTAAACTAACATGAGCCATTTGGGTAAGTCTTTTGGATATCAACTATGCTCAGAGTATAAATGGCAGGAGGAAGGTGGCTTGCTTCTGAAGGACTTACCTACTAAGTTGAAGGCTGCAGAGAAAGAACAGTTGACAGAGAGGATTGGAGATATCCTTTATCAAATATGCCAGGCATAAGAAAAGGGGAACATAAAATCCGGCTTTCTGGCTGGGCGCAGTGGCTCATGCCTGTAATCCCAACACTTCAGGAGGCCAAGGTGGGTGGATCACCTAAGGTCAGGAGTTTGAGACCAGCCTGGCCAACATGGTGAAACCCCATCTCTATTAAAAATACAAAAATTAGCCGGATGTGGTGGCACATGCATGTAATCCCAGCTACTTGGGAGGCTGAAGCAGGAGAATCTCTTGAACCAAGGAGGTGGAGGTTGCAGTGAGTTGAGATCACGCCACTGCACTCCAGCCTGGGCAACGGAGCAAGAGTGTGTCTCAAAAAACAAAAACAAACAAACAAACAAAAAACCTGGCGTTCTCTAGACACGAAAAGAATCAAAAGTACAACTGTATTGGGTTAAAAACAAAACCAAGAACAGAACAACCTGTCTATTGGAATGCTGGCTTGTAGAAAGAGTTCAGTGCTAATTGTATGACATTTCCTTAGTGCGGGGTATCTTTTATAGTGTGTTGTGATTATTTTTAAAATCAAAATCATCATAGACAAGTGAGTGTCTGATTGATAACCTTTTATTTTATATAGCTGGGCCATTAGGTGGCATGTATATAGGGAAATGATTCTAAACTACATTTCCTGTAATACAATAATTTCCCCTTTTCCGTATTGATTATTTGTAACATATCAATTGGTAAACACAATGTGTTTGGCACAGGGCCAGCCAATCATGACACAGACAGCAGGAAAAACAATGAACTGAAAATGTTGCAATGCCTTTCGTGGGGCTGGATTTATCTATTCATCAAAAGCATTAATATCCACACACCCCTGTGAATTCTTTCCTTAGATAGTTCTCTTTTTTGTAGATACAAGCATCAACTTTAAGAAGAAAGGTTTGAGGACCACCTGATTATCTCTTAGTTCCCAGAATAAAGTCATCAGGGCCCAGGAAATATCCAGGAGATAATAAATCAGTGAGTTCCGGCAATGAAGGAAAGGGGAAAAATAACCAAAAAGGAAATTGGAAAGAATTAAATTTCAACTTTAGATTTTGAAAGGATTATTAATATAAACAGCCTTAGGAAAAAGGACGTTTTGATCAACATCTCATACAAGTAAATGTAATACAACTTTTTTTTTTTTTTTGAGAATGAGTCTTGCTCTGTCACCCAGGCTGGAGTGCAGTGGCACGATCTTGGCTCACTGCAACCTCCGCCTCCCGGGTTCAAGCTATTCTCCTGCCTCAGCCTTCCGAGTGGCTGGGATTACAGACGCACACCACCATGATCAGCTAATTTTTGTATTTTTTGTAGTGACAGGATTTCACCATGTTGGCCAGGCTGGTCTTGAACTCCTGACCTTGTGATCCACCAGCCTCAGCCTCCCAAAGTGCTGGGATTACAGGCGTGAGCCATGGCACCCGGCCTGCAATACAACTTTAAAACAATGATACACACGCAAAAAGTCACCTTAAATGCTCGTCCTCGATTCTCAGGATGGCATTCATCTTCTTGGGACTGGGAAAGGCCTTTACATAGTTTTTATTCTTCTTCTTCAGTTTGCCTCTAACTCTAGTAATCAATAGCAGAAACAGAAAAGCTGAGGAAAGCCGAGATGCTTCCATTTCCGAGCATCCCTCCTTGTCTGTTCCCTGTGGCTGGGCTTAGAATCCAGTCCTGCCCACAGAGAGCTGGGTGTTGCCCCACCATTCCCAGCTCCACTACCTGCTCCTTGCTTGGAGCAGTGTGAGCTGTCAGTAACTCATGGGCTACAAAGATGCTGTGGGACTTTGAACTCTTTTTATTGTGAGCTCAGTGGACCCTTTCAAGCCCCTTATGAGCCTAACAGGTGAACTGCCAACAGCAAGGCTGGGGAGAGGTCTGGAGTGTTAGGGAAGGTGAGTTCTGGGTGCAGTACTTCCTGTGTTTCTATGGGAACTAGTGGACAGAGATCATTTTGTGTGTTTGTGTTTGTATGTGTGTGTGTGTGTGTGTGTGTGTGTGTGTGTGTGTGTTATAGATTTTAACCATCTTAAAATGAAATGACTAGTCAGGTCCGGAGGTGAAATTGTGAAACTGCAGTTAGATTCCCAGGCTTTCACAGCTGCTGACCAACTGTTCCCCAACCTTGGTTGTGAGGTGTGTCCTACATCATTTGTTACTAATAAAACAAAGTGCTACGGCTTGTGGGCAACTTACTGATTTTATAAATTAGATTACCTTTTCCTAGAACAACAACATTTACACCGACTTGCCTTCCGATATGCTTTTTTAAAAGTGCTTTATCTCATATCGATAAGCAGGTATATCGCCTATGCAAACTGACTTTGATAATTATAGATGAATATTTAGCCATTGACGTCACCTCCATTATTAGACTTTTTTTTTTCCTGAGACTTTCCTTATTGTAAATATCTGCATCCTATGATATTTTTGCAACAGTGGCTTTAGTACATGGCTTCATGGAGACAAGTAAATGGGTCGTGAAGTCTCCCAGGCGGGACTGTGACTTATTTTCTCATTAACTAAAAAACCTAACACAGGCTCTACTATGTAAATGGTACTCAATATATTTTTTTCAAAATAATTTTTTTATTTCTTTAAACCCCAGCAGATATATTTCTTTCCTTTCTTTCTTTCTTTTCTTTTTTTGATGGAGTCTTGCTCTGTGGCCCAGGCTGGAATGCAGTGGCACAATCTTGGCTCACCGCAAACTTCGCCTCCCAGGTTCAAATGATTATCTTGCCTCAGCCTCCTGAGTAACTGGGATCACGTGCGCGCCACCACGCCCGGCTAATTTTTGTATTTTTAGTAGAGACGGAATTTCACCATGTTGGTCAGGCTGGTCTTAAACTCCTGACCTGGTGATCCACCTCCCAAAGTTCTGGGATTTACAGGCATGAGCCACAGTGCCCGGCCCCAGCAGATATATTTCAATTCACATAACAAATGTGCTCATAAGCTGTGAGTAAACTAAGATTTTTTTTTTTTTTCCTTAACTGGATAAAATTTGAGGGGGGTGACTCTTTTTTTTAAAAGGTGTGGTGGTTTGGAGTTGGGTTTCCCTTACAGTCCAATATACTGCTCTCAAATTTATCTACTTTGTAAATCCATACCTTTATATAAAATATTATTCTTGATAGCATTTGCCTTTCTAGAACAAGTGTTAGTAAATGAGGTAACTTTGTCTTTTTTCATTTTATTGAACTCATACTATTTAAGATATTTGTTCAAGTCAGTAGGCTGAGGGACAGAGCTCAGAAAGGTAGTTCTAAGTGTAAAGTTCCATGTCTGAGCCTCAGTGTCCTTGTCTGCCCTCAGCTGTTCTGATGACTTTTTAAATGAGGGAGTAGTTATGAAAGTACTCAGAGCTATACAAATACAAGCATGATGTCGCGAGTGAGGCGCTCAGGCAGAAAGGCTGCATGCACAGGTATGTAGGGGACACTTGTGCCCAAATTGCAGAATTACAGGAAGTGGCTAGGGAAGGGATATCACCATGAACCTCTGCTGCAGCCTAGAGTAACAGACCGTCAAGCTGGGGGAACACTCGGGAGAGAGGCATGTCTGTGGAGGACTGACCGCTAGGGGAACCATTCCTGCCCCGTGTTTGTGATCTTAACAGCCTGCTGCTCGTATCATTGGTCGCATCTGAAATTTTAAGTTTTATTTAAAATTCAAGCTGAAAAATTTTCCCAAGCCCTGCCCAGAGTGTCCAGGTCGCATTCCCTGCTTGAGTCCTTGTATGCTGTCTCAGTCCGCATGGAAAAAGCTCTGACGGAAGCCACCGCCCTGGGTTGGAGCTCCAGTCTCATGATTCCCCTAACTTGACTTTGCTTCTCCATCTGCAAAATGAGAGTTGGGAGTTCGATGAATTCTAAGAGTGCATTGATTCATATTAACATTAGCCCAAATAAAACACAATCAAAGACACATTGGCAGACAAATATGAAGATTACCTTTATCCCAAAGTTAAATAAAAATGACCTTATTTTCTATTTGGCATTCATTATACACATTGTAATTTTCTTCTTGCGACTGGAAAAATCCAGGGTAAATAGCTAACACACAGAAGAATGTCCTCTGGCTTTTACTCCCTCACTCTTTCCCACTAGGTCTCTGTCATTTGCATGCATCTTCTCCAATATTTGCATTTTTAATCTGTGACATCTCTTTTACCTAAATTTAAAGGAAGATGGTGTTTTCTCACCAGATTAGTAAAGTAAAGCAAAAACGAATATAAAAAGTGAAACAGGAAATTGTCATCGTTTCATTGCCTTGGCTGTGACAGGGTTACAGAGTGTGCTATTTTAATGCAAGGTCACTACTGTACTCCAATTCAAGCTTGTGTTTCCCAGAAAGTGGAAAGATGCATAGAGAAAGTGAATCACTTCTTTCTGTTGCAATGCTTTCCAGCACCAGTGAGGTTGTGCCTCCACGTTCTCCTCCCCAGGAATGTCCTGGGGAGGAGAAAGAAGGACAGATGTTTGACCTCTGTGGCAAAGCCTTATCTTGGGTGGAAGAGGAGGCTGATTCTAAAAAGCAGTCGATGTTCTCTTTCACATGTCTGACTCCTCAAATGAGTCCTGATGGTGAGAGAGAGAGAGAGAGAGAGAGAGAGAGAGCATTGAAACCTGTTTTAAATGTATAACAGACTAGCAAGAAATATTCTAACCATTTCATTTTCCAAAATGTGAATTGGAACCACGGACTGGAAAATCAAAATTATGTTGAATGGAACCCCCCCTCCCCACCCATGCCCAACAAGACATTGGCAGCATTAGCCCTGGTATTTATTGCTCATTTTAACTACAGTGCCTAGCAAGCACTTCCCCAGCCTGTATCGCAAAAAATATATATGTATATAATTTATATACTTAATATTTTGCCTTAGCTTTCCTTGCCTATTTTACAGTGTTGGAGACTGTTTGTGTGTTTGCTATATATCAGTTGACACCTCTGTAAAATCTTTATATTGAATGCCTTTGGCAACTATGTGCCAAATAATAGCGTTGCCATTTGTAATTTTTGCAGCTCCAGTTTTCCTATAAGGTTGGCTCTGTGCATTACAAGTAGGAAAGGTTTAAAAAGCCTTATTGATGCTTCTTTCTAATGACCTTCCTCAGTGGTGTGAGTCAAAATCACTATTCCCTGACTTTCCTGTCCTTTTCTTCCATTAAAGACTCTAACTAATTAAAGAAATGTGTCCTGTTTTGAAGATGCATTTCCCATAACACAATTCTGCTCCAGGAGTCTCTCTTATTCTTATTCAACTTATTCTTAAATTTGGGGCCTTTAGACATGCTTGTTGCTCTCTATAGTGTCCAAAAGCATTATTTATTTTTATTTAAGACCTTTCCTGCTTTCCTGAAGACTATTTGAGGTTGTTTACAACAAAGATAATTAAATGATGAAGTAGATGAAATCACATAGAAAAGAAATCCAAAACTGTGTTAGATATGGATACAAACTTTATTCTTAAAGTGTAGGTTGATATATTTCTGTGAGTTAAGTAGAATGCAAACTCCATGAAAGCAGGAATTTTGTTCACTGATGAATCTCTATTGTCAAGTTTAGTGTCTAGACATCACTATGTGCTCACGTATAATTGTTATTTGTCGAACCAATATTAAATTCCATTTGGATTTTGCCAGAAGCTAATACAAGAATGGAAATGTGACGGGATATATAAAGTTATTGTAGAATATTAGACACTTAGAGCTCTTCTGGTAGTTAAAAAGACTTCATCTTACAGATGAGAAAACTGAGACCAAGTGAAAGGACTTGCCAAAGAAAAGTTCTAAAACTCAGACCTTCGGATTCCAAGGCCAGGGAGCTTCCTGCTGTATTAATGTTGCAGTAAATAACCATGTTCACTCTATGCATAATAATCTGCTGATATGGGCACAGAGTATGTCTCTGTGTGTATGAAGAGGAAATCTTTTTGTTCTGATTCATCTATACTCTCCGCCCATTCCCTCTGGAAGGGACATCCTTACATAGTTGTAATGAGGTCTGGAATATCTTGCATATGCCTTTATCTATACCCAGTTGCCCAAGAGCAGGCACAATGAAGTGATTAAACAGAGGTAGAATGTTGCATGTACTTAATAACCTACACCTGCTATATAGAGAAATCAATTTTTAAAAAATATTTGAATTCCCCTATGTTGAAATATTTGCAATTCATTTATGTACAAAATTCAGCCCCTTACTTTTTAAAAAAATTTGATATACTTTGTGATTAGCAATGCCAAAAAGTTCTGTATCTAAATTTTATAGAAAAACATAAGCAAATTATAAAGTCTAACAAGTTGGATTACAACCAATTAATAAAGCAACTGTATCAATCAGCTGTGGGGGTGTGTGTGTGTGTGTGTGTGTATAAGCATAATGCCAATTTTATCTTCTTTGAGGGCAGCGAATCAGCATTTTTCCACTCCCAAGCTATGTGCTTATAGTAGGACAGCTCCTCACATACACATTCTTTCAATATGCACACACACCAGTGATGGACCTATGACGGAAGTCAGGTCGGTGAGAGCCAAGTTGCTTACCAATTCAATTCAACTTAATCTCCTACACGTTGAGTGTCTACGACTACAGTCCTCTAGATCTTTAGAATCATGATATTTATATAGTAGGACAGCTCCTCACATACACATTCTTTCAATATGCGCACACACCAGTGATGGACCTATGACGGAAGTCAGGTCGGTGAGAGCCAAGTTGCTTACCAATTCAATTCAACTTAATCTCCTACACGTTGAGTGTCTACGACTACAGTCCTCTAGATCTTTAGAATCGTGATATTTATATAGTAGGACAGCTCCTCACATACACATTCTTTCAATATGCACACACACCAGTGATGGACCTATGACGGAAGTCAGGTCGGTGAGAGCCAAGTTGCTTACCAATTCAATTCAACTTAATCTCCTGCATGTTGAGTGTCTACGACCACAGTCCTCTAGATCTTTAGAATCGTGATAGTTATATAGTAGGACAGCTCCTCACTTAAACACTCATTCAATATGCATGCACACCCAGTGACGGACCTGTGACCCAAGTCAGGTCAAGTTCCTTACCAATTCAAGTCAACTTAATCTCCTACATGTTGAGTGTCTACGACCACAGTCCTCTAGATCTTTAGAATCGTGATATTTATATAGTAGGACAGCTCCTCACTTAAACACTCATTCAATATGCACGCACACCCAGTGATGGACCTGTGACCCAAGTCAGGTCAAGTTCCTTACCAATTCAAGTCAACTTAATCTCCTACATGTTGAGTGTCTACGACCACAGTCCTCTAGATCTTTAGAATCATGATATTTAGAATGATAATTCAGAGGTATTGTGTAAAATTCTAAATGGTGGAACAAAATTTAATTATAATCGAGAGAAATTCATTGTACAATATGAAAACATGCCCATACATTTAAGACAAATTCCCAATAATAAGTTGAAACAAAAAAGGCTTTTCTGTTTAATTTTCTGTTTAAAAAATTTAATTAACTGGAATTTTAATCCCCTGAGGATCGTAATTAATTTAGATTTGATTGTAAAAAAATTTCAAGCATTTTTCCTTTTGGAAATATAATTAACAAAATTGGTTTAATGAACTGTTTTCAGTGAAAGGAGAAGTTACAAAATATTGTTTAAAACATAAACTGCCCTAAAGTGACAAGGAAGATAGGCCCTTTCAAGCTTTAAAAGTATATATTACTAATTATTTGAATAATTAAACCACAATCTTTAAAACATTTTTTAAATCTTTTATTCTAACCACATATGTTGCCTATACTTTTTTCTCAGTTACAACACTTTCCAGTGTCCTATGCAAAAACAAATGAATTGCATGATCAAACGGTTTTAAAATTAGCGCCATTAATGCAAACAGTTTTTGCCGCGGAACTTCTCAGAGCCTTTAATATGCAAATGTGCACAGCAAATAATACTATAATTAGTACTATATGCTAAGTTTTCTAAATTTATTTGGCTTTGATATATGTTTTATGAAGCACATCTTCTAGGAAAAACACTTCAGAAAACTCTGCTCTAGGCTCATTTTAGTCTAAAAATTAAGAAGAGTTTTGAACCCTTCCTATCTTCTTGCTACCTATTAGCCTTGTAACTTGTACAGGTTCATTGTGCTTTATTCAATAAACACAATTATTTACACTAAAGACCGTATCTCCACCTCTCCAACATGAGTCAGCAATATCCACTTTTGAGCAACTCATGCTATTCTGAATAAGAGGAGTTCTATAAACCTAGGTCGTAGTCCAAAGCTTAGGGATAGATGGCCTTTCTTTCTTTCCCAAGCATTGTCCTTAGATTTCCTGGCCAACTGTCTTTTGTGGACATGCATTATTTGATGCATGTTGCTGGGGCCTCAAAGTGATGATAAGCCAGAGGAGAAAAGTGTTGAACACAGGAGAAGAAAAATAACTAAGAATACACTATTCAATAAGGAGGACCCAGAAAAAAGCAGTTACATGTACTTATAGTTACTATTTTTTTTAATGCCCAATCATCCATGAGAGAAATTCTGCAGTACAGCCAATAGCATTGTGTTCATTGAGAAAACTCTCCATTAGATTTCTGCTTTAAGATGGCAATTTCGTGCCATCTCATATCCGTGAGGCCTGGGGGAGGGGGAGGCTGCAGATCACATTTTGCATCATAACGTGATCATTTCAGCATTCAAACTCCAGATTAGAAATTTGACATTTTAAAAATTCCACTGAAATTGGACTACAAAATATAATAGGTTTAGGCACCTGCTCTAATAAGATTGCATAAAAATATCCCAACAGCCTTACCATAAACATATTTTACAATATCAGAGTCAAATTTTATTACATCATTATAAGAATGTTCCACTGGGCCACATGATTGGCTGTTGTACAAGAGCAGGATGCTGATACTGTAGCACAAACATACTATCACACTTCCCTAATAAAAGTTTTACTGTATCCCCATGCACATTAAAAACAACACTAACTGCACTAATACATTGTAATTTACTTTTTTGTTGTAGAACAAATAACAAACCTGGTGCTAATGAGCTCATATTTTCCATTATCCCGAAGCAACCTGTTCGTATATCCAATCTTCTGAGATTTTGCCTAAAAAGTGAAATTCTCTTATGGGACAATGGTGTGCACTAGTCTAGAATTTTTTTTCCCCTACACCTTCTATAGACATCACAACATGTTCTAAACATCTGTTTGTTTAAATGACACAGTTATAACATACATTATTTGACTTTCACGATACTATACTTTTCTTCAAAAGGGAACACACAAGATTCTTTTGTTAAAACTGTCTTTTTCTTTGATAGCTTTTTTCATGTTCCAATAAACATAGGTGTATTTGTAGCTAAATTACAAATACAAGGATGCACTGTCATCACTTTCCCTTTGGCTGTCATCTGACTGGTTGTAAGTTTCTTAGTACATACTTTCAATTTGGCAGGTATGAAGTACCAGAAAGAAATCAATTTCTTATAAGACATGGATGATTGTTTTTATACCTTCTTCTGGTGTTGTTTTAATGAAGCTATTAAATGATTAAGCATTGTACTTTTATAAATTAAACCACTAACAAGGGACATTGTGACTCCCATGGTTTTTTTCAGCTTAGAGTAAATTAACTTATCACCCAGCTTCTCACCAATGCAATCATTCTCTTACTGTCAAAATTCCTGGGTGTTTGTTTGGAATAGTGGTGATGGTGAGGCGGGTGGAAGGAGCAAAATGTCGATTACACTTGAGGGAAGAGATTTCAGAAATCTGAGAAGAAAAATAGGAGTCACCACAGACCCTGCTTATCCAGAGATAGGACATTTCTCTATTGTAGACTTCAAACTGTGGTTATCTCAGGCCATTTTTGTTTGTGTGGGTGTCTCTTTTGCCTGTACTGGCAGCACTCTCTGCAGAGTGGATGGTGGAGGTTCTATGGGATAAGATAGAGAAGAACATTTCTGTATGTATGATCTCAGTGACTCTCTAAATAAAGTTTCCTGGTGTGTAAATGTGTTGGCTATCTATCATTGTGCCTCTGTTGTCACTGTCTGCTTTTCCAACATTAGGCAATTTAAGATTGTGTCTACACTGCACACACACACACGCACACACACACACACAGACAGACACTTGCATTCTGTCAAACATTTGTGTTTAGAGGCTTATAATCTTGTTGAATAATCTGGTTTTTTAGGTTTTGACTTTCCAACAAGATGTAAGCACTGCCAAAGCCTATTTAGACGTATTCATTATAAAACTTGTTCCTGATTCAAAATGAGATAATATTTATGAAGCAATCTTGATAAGTACAAAAATCGTGACTTGTATGAACTGCACTGTGGCTAGTTCTTTTAGAAAATGGTTAAGTATAACTTACACAACCTGAGAACATCTTGTGTCCCAAAAGACTGAATTCTCAAGGTTATTTATAGACCACTGGGGTATTTCTATGTCCTCATACTCTTTTTGGAAGTGTGTAGAGTCATGTTAATGAACCAAGAAAATCCCTGTGCAGTTTTCCTACTGTTTATGAAAGTTATTGTTACATATCACATACATCTTTAGCATAGAAGAAAATAATAATAACAGCTAAAAACATTTATTTTTCACTTATTATGCACCAGGCTCTGTTTAGAGGGGTTTGCATTTATTAATTAATTGATCTGCAAAAAAGAAAAACAAAAAACCTGAGCGTTTAAGTGTTATTATCCCCATTTTACAAATGATAAAACTGAGGCACAGAGAGGTTAAGTAACTTGGCCAGAGTTACAAAACCAGGAAGCTAAGATTCAGGTTTTGACAATCAGCTGCATATGCCCTTGCTTTTAACCTCTACAAAACATCCAATTAAAGTGCTCACTGGTGGACTGACTATGGCATAAAAGGATGAATTGTTGGTCTTAGGAAGTATGAATTGTTGGTCTTAGGAAGTAGGAAGTATGAAATCTCTCATCCATGCCAGTCACTTTGACCCCAGGAATCTCCTGAGTAGTACCATAATAATATAGCTTATCTGGAGGCTGGAGGATTGTGAAATGATTGTAGGCTAAACCAGACTAATGGTCTACCAAGCAGGGAAAGACATTTTTGTCAGGCTGATAAATTGCCTTTTTAGACTATTAATTCATTCATCCATCCATTGATTCATTGATCCATATTTCCATCTTTTCTTGAGCCATGCATCTCCTATTCCTACCTATCACTTTCTAGTGATAATGACACTGGTCAATTTTATGATTCAAAACTCTATCTTCTTCTCATTTTAATTTAACTAAACACACCTAAATTTGACCTATAACTGATCCATTTCATTCTTTTTGGTCTCTGGGCAAGTCCAGGTCTTCATCTGTGAAAAGTGTTAACAGCTGCCTTACTGTTTTAATTTTTTTGGCTGGGGGTGAGGATTATAATTAAATGAGATAATGTATATACATCACCAAGAACATAGTAATAGGTCCTAGGTCAACATTTTCCTTAAAAGGAAAACTAAACTCAATTAGCAGTAACTATTAAAATGAAATAATGAAACCATTAAGAGAAAATATGGATGAATATATTCTAGTTCTTTTCTGAGTATAAATGGAAACTAAGAAAGTATAAAAAACTACATTAACATTAAAATATCTATATAATGTACATATGAAAATTAAATATTATACAATTTAAGTTGAAAATCATAATCTATAGTGAGTTCTTAAAAATTAAGTAGATAAACAAATAGAAAATAGTAACCAATAGAACATAGGACATAATTTGATAATTCAGAAAATGTATAGAGATAGCCAAAGGAAACATCAAAAAATTTTTCACTTACAATGGCAATGGAAGAAATACTTTTTTGGGAAAAGAAATTAAATTATCAAATAGATTTTTAAAAAAATATTACATTTTTAGTTTTTTATTGGCCAAGGCAAAAAAAAATGCTTGTTATGTCCTTACTGAAGTGCAAGTTTGCATTTTTTTCAGAAGCACAGTTGGTTGTATTTATAGAAAGCATAGAAAATAAGCACATTTTTACTCAGTGATTTTTAGGACAATTTTGAGATATTAAGAGAGCAGAAGAAGCTCAATGATTCATTGGGAGGAATACAATGAAGTATTCTTCAAGAGAGCAAAACTTTGAAATTAATTAAATGTGTAATAATAAACAATGGTTAAATTAAATTAATTATGGTGAAATTGTAAGAAAGAAAAATATATTGCTATTAAAAGAATCAACTGAAATGGGAAATATTCAGGATGTAATAATGAGTTTGATGTGGTATGCTATGGAGTGGATGCTATATAGAGTGCTGTACTGACTTTCCAATGTGTGTATACGTACAGTGTGTGTATGTGTAATGAGTGCTTACATGTTTTAGTTATTATGGCAAATATTTTCTGTACTTTTTGTGAATTAAACGCCTTATTATAGATAAAGAAATAGCAAACAAAGAGGATAAGTAACTTATCTAACCTCTTATTACAATAAAAGTCTTATCACTTTATGAGTGGTGAGACCAGGATTTTGAGATTCACATATTTGACATAAAACATATCCTATCCACCAGTATGACTCAAATGCCTCAATATACTTCACTTTACAAGGAAACCATCACCCCTCCCTACACAGTGGATAAAGAGTGGATATTTTGGTTTTAATGTTCCTCTTTCTATAACTGCCTGCTCCTTGCCTGTTTACTTACCTGTCACAGATGGGTAGGGATAAAAATTACACCCTCTAGAGAAAGACAGATCTACTCTAAGTCTGGACTCTGTCACTTTTATAATTCTGTGGTCTTGGGTAAGGTATTTCCATCACAAAATTGTTATGAAGATTAAGTGGCATATGCCTGCAAACCACTAAGCTTTACAAGGGTCTTGCAAATAATAAGTGTTCAATAAATAGTAGGAAATATATGTGTGTGTGTTTTGCCAAGTGTTCTTTAATAAAGATATTACTCTTATATTCAGAAAAAGTGCAATAAATATTGTCAAAAAAATGAAGTAAACCAATGAACTGATGTAAGCCTCCAAAAGTTGCTTAAAAAAAAAAGAAAGAAAAAGAAGCAAAGCCACCTTTGTCTGGACAATATATCACAGTTGTGGCTGCTAACCACAGGTGGGTATGGAAGCCCGGAGGGAAACCAATTATGTGCAAATCCTTTGACTTAATGAAAAATAAAATTAAGCAGACTAATACCCAGCAGGTACTTAAACATCACCTAATATTATGAAAGCCAGTGTTTCTTAAAGAGAAAAAAAGTCTCTGGAGGAACTGGAGGAAGAAGCAGCCCTGACCTAGGAAGAAATTTCATATGTGCAGCATGATTTTTCACAGCACACCTGAAAATCGCCAAGCAATTCCTCCCATAAGTGACCTATTTCTCTGCCAGAGCAAAGGAGTTGACTCATACCTCAAAGCAAACGATTTTGCTCTATGACAAATGGTACTTAAATTTAGGTTCTGGTGTGCTCTGTAGGAAGTGATAATTAACATTTATTGAAAAGGATTAATTTATTTATTGAAAAGCATTATTTTATTTTTTAATGTACCAGATAAGGCCTTTTATATTTTATTTACATTAACTCATCTAATTTTTGCAGTAGCCCAAGGGAAAGAGGTTACTGTTTTCCCCATTTTATAGATTGTCAAAAGTCACACTGTTGAACCAGAGTCCATGACCTTTCCACTCAAAAATGCTGGCTCGTGGAAATTCATGGAGTTTCCAGAAAAATTCATTAGAGGTAAGGCAAACCCAGAGCTAAACTTATTCCTACTTTGAATCACCACTTTTGGTGATCAAAGTCCCCTACTAATTGAAGAGAAAATCACCCGTTAAGGCTCACTGTCCTGTTTTTAATCATATTAGCCAAGGAAGGGTTGGGAAGTCACAGGACAGAAGTCAAATGGGGAAGACCCAAAGATGGATGAGCGAGTCTGAAAATGGCGGACAGCTCTGGGCTCTGCTGGGGACTGGGGAGAGGCCTTGGATGAGAATCTTCCAGCCTCCTCACCAGGAGCCTAGTACTACTAGCTGCCCATTCCCTCAGAATCATTGCTGAAGATCTGCCGCACCCTAGACATGCCTCTTAACTGATTTTAAAACAAACACATCCGTGTATCTGAGGTCTCTGAACTGGGGTTCACTAGGTAACTCATTAGTAATTTCTTGCTCACCAGCGTTTGGGAATGTTTGCAGAATTTCCCTTTCATGGCATGAAAGAGGGCCCTCCGATAGAAAGTCACACAGGGATATTTTGAAATGGCTGGGAAGGTAATCTGATCCACTCTCTGGAATGTTTTCTCACACCAGCGAAGTGGCGTTTGTCACCGGTTGCTTTTACCAGTTGTTGGGTGGACCATTTTTGGTAGCTCTTTTCTTTCCCTTCTTCTTGTTCAACTTCGACTCTGTCTCTCTAATTTTCTTTTCCCCTTCTTTCTATTTCTAGGGCAGTTTCTCTCTGTCTCTGAATGTCCCTCTCTGTGTCTCTCCTACTTGTCCCTTTTCCCTAACAGTCCCCTTCCCACCGCTGGCTCAGGTCCTTCTCCAGGAAGCAAAGGCATTCCTCATCCAGACCAGCAGCTTGCATTTTCGGGACTCCAGCCACACAACATATACGGCCTTCAAAGGTTTCCGTGGAGCTTTTCATGTAAGATGTAGTTATTAATTCTCCTTCAATGTTTAAAGACTCAGCCGGTGGGAGTGAAACGTGGCCTATCCGCGCCAGCTGAAGAGCTGATGAAATCTTGGCCTGATCTGTTATCTCCCAATGCTTTAAAGGTCTTTGACTGGGAGATTAGAGAACAAGGTTACAGTGACAATTTGTTTACACGCAGGGAGAGATTAAGATCTCGTTGAAAAGAAATAAAAATAACATCATCTTGAGCTGTCACAGCATGAGCCCCATTGTAATCAACACTGGTCTGATTTCAGGGATAATTTAAGACCAATTTATTATCTTAATTAAAAAAAAAAAGAAGGGAGAATTCAGTGTTTCAGATGCCAGTTAGATCGTTGGACAATGATGCCCCTGGAGGTTCCACATACAAAATAGAACACCCACAAGATGAGAATCTCCTAGGGGATAAAAATATACAACTTTTTTTCCCTTTAATTTCTTTTTTAAGGTACCAGCATCAAGAGGAGATGAAAAAGCAAAACGATGTCCTGTTTGAATATTGTGACTGTTTTTAAAGACAGATAAAAGGGTAAAGAAAATAATTCCCATTCATCCTTTTGTTTAGTTTTTGGCATTGTAGCTAAGATTCTCCTAGCAATTGTTTTCCCCTTCTGCCTTAAGGAAATCCGCTAAAAATCTTGGGTTTGGGCAGGCTCGATTTTCTCATTTTCCCTCATAACTAATTCTTCTGCTTTTTAAACCAGAGAAACTAGGAACAATCCGGCCCAAGATGGAAATAAGTCTGGGAAGCTGAGAAGAGTGTGATTTGCGATCGCACCACCCACTGGCCTCCCCCTTCAAAGTTCTCCTGCCCAGTGTGAACCTCACTTCTGGCTTTTTCTACAAAAGTGGCCATGAGCGCCCAATGCACAGAATGAATTCGGCTACAAAGAGGCCTTTGAGAGCTCCCGAGGAAATGCCCCACTGGGAAACCAGGTGGATGGCAAACGTTCCCTTTTCATTACAAATGAGTTCAGGGACAGGGCCACCCTGATGGGACTCTCAACTCCATCCCAAAGCCAAGCCCCAGCAGCCCACTCATTTGAAAACCAAACAGGTTTCCTTCTGCCTCCCCTCTCCCTGTTTACAAACACGTTTACAAGTGCTTGATAGGTGACCTTATTTACTTAGTAACCTGTGGATTCATTTATCTTGAAATTAGTAGGTAATGAAGTGGAAAACCTCAACAGCCCTCCCACTAATTAACATGATAATAAGATTGTTTTGCTACAGAGGTACAATTAGCATGTATGAGCCAAAGGCGAAGAAAGATCAATAAAATGTCTGAAGGGTACTACTCCCAGGTCTCCAGAAAAGAACAAAGAAGGGAAACTACAGATTTTAAGATCCATCCGTGTAAACACATCCAACTCTGAGACCGGACCCGACCGAAATGATTTGATGCCTGCTGGAGAAGGAGGTGTGGAGATAACTGAAAGGAATTAATTACAAAGCACACATTTTGGTGCAGTTGATGGCCTTTGAAAATAAAAGGGAAAAATTGTGGTGAGTTTCAGCTGCTCATCTTAAATATGCTTTGATGGGGGTGGGTGGGGGTATAGAATGTGGTAATTACCCCTATAAAATGGTTCCATTTGTTCCTTTTCTCTATCCCCCAAAGTTAAATGGCTCAGATATAAAACTTAAAAGGAGATTCTTCTTGCACATCTAGTGTCAGCATACATTTTCATGAGGTGCTTTAACACACAGAGTGCACAGCTCAAATATTTATTTATTCCACAGACTGAGGTGTGTAGAGTAAATAAATATGACTTTAAAAATTGCCTCAATATGTATTTACCCAGTAGACTCATTTCTTGGGTAAATTACATGGATTTTGGTAACCTTCCATGACATTTTTCCTTGATTTTAAACATACACAAACAAAGAATTTAAATGTCCGAAGTGTCTAAATAACCTAATTGAACTTGTGACACAAACCAGGAAGAGCCAGGAGACTTGGTTGTGGCAGGAAAAATGCAAGGGTTCTTTGATAGATAAAATGAAGGAAACTTTCAGATCAACAGCAACCCATGCTGACTGAGTATCACCAGTGTTTTGTAGGAGGCTCAATTTATAGCATTCTTCATAAATACAAAAATATTGTGTGTCACATTTCACCATCTCCTGTCTTCTGTCCTCCCTTGAAAACATAGATTTGTGTTTTCAAGACAGTAGACGGTGAAATGTGACACATAATATTTTTGTGTCACACATAGATTTTCCTGTGAAATTCCACAAATGATCACCCCTAAAACGGATGCTCTCCATTGCACTGGCCATCTGGCTTTGCATTTGATTTTTACGATAATAATTCTAAAATCCCTGTATCGCCCACCACCTTTAAAACTGGTTGGTCCCAGTACATGGACAAGAAGTTTCTGTCACTGACAATGGAACATTCTCAGCACAATTTCAAATAGGAAATCTGCTTAGCTCTTACCAGTCTGAAAAAGAATGATCTTTAGTGGATTTTTCAAGTGACCAAGTCAGTAATGTTTTCTTTTTGGAAATCGTGTCAACTGATGGAAGTTGTTGATTTGCTTATATCATGAAAGGAGACTTTGGAGGGAAGTCATTTTCCATTTCTTTGTTTTTCTTTCCTTTCCTTTTCTTTTTTAAATTCTCGCTCTCCCTAACCAGCATCTATAGGTTTTCAAAAGCCTGGCCAACATCCACATGCTTTGCATTAATTTTTAAAGGTAGATTATAATTGCTTGAAATTTACATCTTTGGAGTGAAGAAGAGAACCCATTCTTATTTCTGAAAGGCATTTCCATGATTTTCTAAATTGTCCTGGATTTAATTAGTAGTATTTGGGGGCAGTGAATGGCAGAGGTCTGAAAGAAGGGCTAAACATTCCTGGGAAGAAGCTGGAAGTTGCTTCCTGAACAGTCACCCTAACAGTCATCCTGCTAGACATTAAGTAGTGCTGGGGGCCCGTGTGTGTTGGTGGACACCAAGGAATGCTTTGAGCAAAGGACCCTGGGGAAGAAGGAAAAGGGAATGGGCTGTGCACATGAGGTCTTCTTGCTTCCTCCTCTGCACACTGGTTTGGTGAATGGCCAGCGCGAGGCTCACTCTGATGATTATCCACTACTTAGTGAGAAAAACCAACACTTCTAACTTTTAAGTAGACACACAGACACCTGCACAAGCCCCTGGCTTTTTCTGATGTTTTTAGCCTCAAAACAGACCTTACCTTTGACTTACTGGGTTGTAAGAATGTGGGAATTCTTACACTGAGAAACCAAGAGAGCCATTCACAACCATATGTAAAAAGGATTACCAATCTTTTGGAACCTCGGCACACCATTTTTTTCTCCATTCCATGGCACTGTCACATAACCGAATACGCATGCCCATACAGGGCACATGCAAATTCTAAAACCCAAGTGAATTTACTTTAAAATAATTTTTATTTCAGAATAACTTGAGAATTTTCCAATATCTCTGGAGATCATTGGAGGCACCCTAGGGTGTCATACAATCTTGCCTAGGTAAAGCTGCCCTAGAAAAAAGAGTATTTTAATAACCAAAGTCGTTTCCTCTTAGGAAGAATTCCCTTTGTGTTCTATAACTTAGCTTTAAATCCAAAGTCCTCATCTTTGAACAATCAGAGCAATATGATGTAGCCCAGGAGAGACAAAAGTTGAATTCTATTCAGAGAAATGTACAACTCGGAGAAATGAAACTGTACTGCATTTGTACTGGCTAGGTCTTTCAGGGATAAAACAATAGTCCCCACTTGTTGGATACAACACATACCGTCTAGTTTTCTCAATCCTCAAAGGTAAATATTAATGCCTCCATTTTACAGATGGCAAAACTGTAGCCATCTCAAAGTCCAACAGCCAGTAGGAAGAGAGGTGGAATTAAACCTAAATTCTTTTGGTTCCAGCAAAAACCCCCATCAGTATCTCACCGTCTTTCTTGGGATGATGAACTATCTTGCTGGAAACCCCCTTAAGAGCCAATTTTGAAATTGTTTTGAAGTCCCCCTGACCTCTGTCTCCAGAAAGCATTTATTCTTTGGTGTACTTACTATATTGGCAACTTATGTTAATAATTTTTAAAGCCATGACCCACTGTGAGGTGCTAAACATTTCTTCTGGCTAGAACTTCTCTGACGGCATATATAAAGCTTCTCACAACTTAACAGCAAGCTTCCTTCATTTGGTTTTAATGACTTTGTAAAATAAATACCCAAGATTGTTACTAAAAAATAAAATAAAGTGTTTCAGTGGGAGAATACAGAAGATATAAATTTAACTTAATATAATTCCCTTACTCCTTGTCAAGGGTGAACATGTGACGAGAAATTTTTAGAAGGGCTCCGATGAGCTGGTTGTAATAAGTAGCCTTTTTGGCCTAGATTTGTATCTTCCTTGAGAATAGTAGTAATTTTCGAGTTTCTTTCCAGATTTTTTTTCCTTGCATATCCACTGTACAATTGGGATCTTGTCTCAAGGTGTGAAGCCTTTGCAAATTTATAAAATCATGTCGTCTGCCTTGCATTCTTCGGAAGTACCTGACATGAACAAGACTGAATCCCCAGACTGCTCACAAGATCACAACTGCCTCTCTTGTCACCCGACTCTGTGAGCGTGGGCCATTTTGGCATCATTCTGCTGTTTGGACAGCCCTGTGGAGGCACAGGTCGCTCAGCATTGTATTTCATCCACACATTTTCTCAACAATGTTGCCTTGCAGTTTGAAAGACAAGCAAGGTGGCCCAGGTATCACATTCCTCCAAGTCTCCCGGGCAGGACTGAGCTTTAAATGTGTGGGGACCAGTAGCACATGAGGAGCCTCCCAGGTCAAGGGAAGGTGGGGTTGGGAGGCTTGCCACCGTTGTCTACTGAGGAAGGAAATCCAGTCCCAGTTAAAACCTGGGCTCCTGGGGAGCTGGCTGGGAGAGAGGGCATGTGGAGGTTAGGAGCCGCTGGAACAGGTGTGATGTTAGAGTCTCAAGTAAGAGAATGGCCATGGTTTTTCCTCATCTTGGTGCTTACAGTAGTTTTAGAGGAAGTGCTTCCGGGTGCTTCTGTGAGTCAGGGTTCTCATGCACTCATGCTAGTCACCCCGGTAGGTGACTTCAAGGCACTCTGTTCATAGCCCCTGGTTGTACACTCACAGACAGAAAGTGAGGGACCCATGGGATGTGTAAGGGGAAGCACTCTGCCTACAAATCCATTAGCATCCCAAGACTGGTCACCATGGGACAGTGACAACATGACTTTTGGCTGTCAGTCAGTCCTTTTGAAATGGAGCATTCAATTTCTTCCACCCTTCCCTCCCCTCCCCTCCCCTCCCCTCCCCTCCCCTCCTCCCTCACCCTCCCCTTCTCCTCCCCCTCCCCCTCCCCCTCCCCTCCCCTCCCCTCTGCTCCCTTCCCTTCCTTTCTTTTCTTGACAGAGTTTCGCTCTTGTCACCCAGGCTGGAGTGCAGTCACAGGATCGCAGCTCACTGCAACCTCCACCTCCCAAGTCATTCTCCTGCCTCAGCCTCCTGAGCGGCTGGGATTACAGGTGCCCGCCACCACATCTAGCTAATTTTTTTTGTATTTTTAGTAGAGACAGGTTTTCACCATGTTGGCCAGGTTGGTCTTGAACTCCTGACCTCAGGTGATCTGCCCACCTCAGCCTCCCAAAGTGCTGGGATTACAGGCGTGAGCCACCGCACCCCGGCCTGTATTCTTTTCTTTTTTAAGCCATTCAAACTTAACAGTGGGTAATTCTGTATTCTTTACTGGGGTGAATGACAGTTACTAAATATGATCTACTATTATCTAAAATAAATCATCAGTGCTTTTTATTTGGTTATTTTCTTTTTCTTTCTTTTTTCTTTTCTTTTTCTTTTTTGTTTCTTTTTTTTTTTTTTTTTTTTTGGCAAAGAAGAGGGGTTTATTTAGCTCACGTTTCTGCAGGCTGTACAAGAAGCATGGCACCAGCGTCTATCTGCTCAGCTTCTGATGAGGCCTCAGGAAGCTTTCCCTCATGGTGGAACACAAAAGGGAGCAGGCACATCACATGGAGAGAGAGAGAGAGAGAGAGAGAGCAAGAGAGAGAGCAGGGAGGGAGGTGCCAGACTGTTTAACATATTTGGTTATTTTTAAATGATGAAACTCATGAGCATGTGCTGCAAAGCTTTTTATTTACGTCTAGCATTTATATGTTATTTAGTGTTGTTTGTCTCCTTGTTCTGTGTGATGACCAGATGGCACAGGGTTGCAGCAGTGCATGGAATTTGGAGTTAGGCTACTTCTCAGGAACTGTTGTTCCTCACTGAGCCTCTATGTCCTCATCTGCAGAGTGAGGACAAGTGGTTTCTTGAGGGTTGCTAAGGGGACCTGAAAATTGATCCTGGCATGTTGGGGCCATTCAGCAGGAGGCAACCTCTGTGTTTTTTGTTACAAGTACTCTTGAAACAGGTTTGAATTCATGGAACACACCTGGCCTACTGCTAAAGAGAAATAAACTATACAAATGGTCCCAACATCTTCAGAGATCCATTTGGAGGAGAGCAAAAATCCCTAAGATTCATGCTGAACAGGAAGTCCATGGATTGAAGTCCCTTACAACTTTGCCAAAAGAGGTGATTTAGTCTCTTTGCTGCCCATTCACAAGTTACAGAAACTCCCAGAGCCATAGTTGCTCCTTCCACAGCTGAATCAAGAATTAGCCTCCAAAGTCAGAGCATGACCTTGCCAGAAGCTATTCATTCATTCCCGCCTGCACTCAGGCACTGTGCTAGGCAGTTGGAACGCCACAATCAGACAGACGAGATCCCACCACTTGGCGGGGGAGATGAGATGGAAAGATATGTTAAATGAAACAAGCAGTGCACTTGGGATTGTGAAGAAAGCTGGGAACAAAGCCTAATGAGGTGATTATGCTGTCGCTGGGGGTAGGAGGAAAGGATGGCTTCAGATGGCGAGGCCAGAGAAGGCCTTTCTGAGGAAGGGACACTTAAATTGAGACCTGCAAGTGCTAGAGGGGCCAGGTGAAGCAACTAGTGAGGGGAAGAGCCTTCCAGGTGGAAGGGAGTGCATGGTGGGGAAGAGACCTGAGGAGGAGACAAACTTGACACTTCTCAGGAACAGAAACAGGGCCAGGAGGGCTTGAGCTCAGAGGGTAGAGTGGATTTGAAGGGCTGCTGGTTCCAGCTGAGCAAATTACTAGGTGGGGGTTGAGGAAAGATAATTTCTTTTTCTTATTCTGGATGGTGAGTTATATTGAGAAAAATGGAGGAGTTGTTCTGGCAGATTCTTATTATGTTTCATCTCCACAGAAGCTTTTTGTTTTTGTTTGTTTGTTTGTTTTGAAGGTTGCTTTTTGAACAACAACAACAACAAAAAATGAACTTGATATGAAGACAAACTGACCTGTATCTGAATACCTGTTCAGATGCTACTGGGTGTGTGTTCTTCTTCTTTTTTTTTTTTTTTTTGAGACACTCTTGCTCTGTCGCCCAGGCTGGAGTCCAATGGCACGATTTCGGCTCACTGCAACCTCCACCTCACAGGTTCAAATGAATCTTGTGCCTCACACCACCAAACCTGGCTAATTTTTGTATTTGTAGTAGAGACGTTTCGCCATGTTGGCCAGGCTGGTCTTAAACTCCTGGCCTCAAGTGATCCACCTGCCTCTGCCTTCCAGAGTCCTGGGATTATAGGCATAAGCCACCACTCCTGGACTGGGTGTGTGTTCTTGACTAAAGTATTTAATCCCTCTAGGCCTCCATTTTTTCATCTCTAAAATGGATTCAAGACTGAAATAGCAAGGTGAATAATACAATACCTCCAAGTATCTACTGGTTAGGAAGAATTAAATGCATCATTCAAGTTGCCTTATCCACAGCTCTATGTGACGGTACTCACCATATTGAAGAACCTCCCAGCAAGTATCCTGGGCCCACTGCAGTGATCAAATTCAGTGAAATATGTGTGGGAACAAAACAGAGCAATTCACTGAAAAACTGTTTGAAATGGCCCAGGATTGAAATAAATAATTGCAGGGGCCTTCTTATCCAGATCAATTTCTCCGGTAACCATGGTAAGAGCAGTGTCAACGCTTTGCCAGACATTACTTCTGAAATTGATGACCATCATTAGTTTTGAAATATGTGATATGTTTGATCCTATCAAAAGGCGTGTGTATTTCCATATAAATCCTTTCAAAATACAATGTATCCTTTTTGGTTTTTAGTGTCTTCCAACTTGGAAAGCATGATATGATAGATGTAAGTTTCTAAGCACGTTAGTGATGTAACAATTTCAACTGAAGGTATTTTGGAGCCCTTGGCAACACCTTCAATCTCTGGGGATGTTAGAAATTAATGGTGAGATGAATACAAACAAAACTGTGCTTACCTGTTTTCTGCAAATGAACACCTATGTATATCCTGGGAGGGTGCTTGCAATATGACTGAAGGCGAATGCTCCATTTATACACGTGCAAAACTACAAAATAATTCCCCTGAATTACAGTGAAACCATTTTAATTCTTCTAATTTTTTTCCTACTGTGTGCCTGCACCATGTAAATATTGATTTTAAACACCTGACAGGTTTAATCTTGAAAATGGAGGCATATACCTGTTCATGTGCATAACAAACATCCAATTACTACTCTTCTTGCAAGGGGAAAATGAGTTGCCCCACACATCTTCCTTCTTCCTCTTCAATTTGATAAACTCTTGCCTCTTTTGTCAGGTTGGACCTATTCTAGTCGACTTGCGTCCAAAAAAAAACCTTACAAATGGATTTTCAGTCACCACTCAACGAAGCTGGTTGACAGAGCTCCACAAAATCCTTCTGGAGGGAGGCAGGCTTTTAACTTGATTGATGAAATTATATCTAAATCTAGTAGATTTGGGACTTCAAAGGCATTTTTCCCTACTTAGGGCATCCTGGATGAAGGGCGTATGCTATTTGTACCAAACTCCCAGCCTCAAGTGGTTCGCAAATTGACCCCTTTGTAATAGGTTAAAGGTTTCTTGCTAGATAACAGTGGTTCATTTTGATTAATTATGTCAGGGAATTAATGTATGATTACTAACTTTTAGCAGACCCTGCTCCTTCTGACCCCGGGCTGCTTGTTTGTGTGGCTGGTTGTAATTTTCGACTGATAGGTTAGGAGAGGTCACTGTGTGGTCAGCATATTTTAAACAAAGGAAGAAAAAAAAGAAGCAGGGACCTCCAAATGGAGTGGACACTGCAGTTCACAGCCTTGACAGAGAAGATCTGTTAAGTGTTTTAGCAGTGGGCTTTTATATATTTACTCATGCTAATAAAAGATGGTTCCCCAGAATGGAGAGTAACCTGGAAAGATGTGGAGAATAACAGTTAAATGTTAGCCCATAAATTTCGTTTCATACTGGTTTCAATAACCTAGGACCTTGTTAAAGATTAAATGGCAACGTGTTGAGTTTTGGCTTTCGATAGGTCAAGAGAATCAGGATGAAAAATTCTTATTAATAATGAGGTTTTCTAGTAGATGGTGTGTAGTTTAAACAGTTATTCTTAGATTAAGTACTAGCTATTTAGAAGGAGGGTAACAGTATAAGCTGATGACATTTCACTTCAAATTATTTTTATTCCATTAATTTACATTATTTATGTGACACAACTCCTCTTGATAGAAACAATTTCATTCTTCAGCATGAACTAAGAACTTCATGGTACATGGTCCTCTCTAAAGAATCAGTTCAAAAGGTCCAGTGGCTTCTGAAATTAAACTGGTGTTCCTTGTGTCTTTGTTTCCTTCAGAGCAAAATTTTTACCACCAGAATTAAGTTCTTAGGGTCTTAGAAAATGCTTTAAGGATTTGTTCAAAAAAAGAACTTATTTTTTCTCTCTCGGACTTTGAGGATTTCTCTATCCAGAATGCTGTGGATGTGACGTTGTCAATTGTTTTCTCACTGTGACCTTGTTGAAACACAATTACAAGGCTCAGAGGAAGAAGGGCAAGCTGAGGAGAGAGAGGAGAACTTTATAGGAAAAACAGAAGTGCCCAGGGGAAATATCAAGGAAACAGAGAAGGGCATAATTATGAAAGGGTTGGGCAGAGCATTGAGAGGAAGGGAGAATGCCAGAACTGTTTGGTTTTCGACTAAATGCTGCATATTAGAGGACTTGAAAGCAGAGAGTTTAAAAAAAATCAGAAAAAATGAAGTGTTACAAAGGGAAGGTGTTACTTAGATGCTGTATTAAATTTTTAAACATTATAAAACACCCTTTCTATAAGGTTATTCAGAAATAAATTGTGCTTCAGCGTTCAGATTTAGTTATCTCTGTCCAGAAGGATATTGGAAAGGCACTGGGCATGCTGACAATTGCTGATCGCCCATAGCCTTTATGGACAACATAATCACAATTACTGTATTTCAAACAAGCCCCTTTCAAAAATTAGAGGTGTTGATGACTTTAATGGGGACATAGACCATTTGTCTGTTCCATTATTGCAATTACTGTCTGGCTTGGTATCTTCTCCCTGACAGTGGCTAATGCTGTATACTTCAAAGGAAGATATAAACCCTCAATAATGCACTTATGGTCCAATTCACATCTAGCTCTTCATCTCCCTACTGTGCTCGCCCCACTTCCTTCACATACACAGACACACACACACATGCACGCGCGCACGCACGCGCACACGCACACAGAGTTATAAGTGTAGGATTCTGTTGAGGAAATACATTTGCATTATATTGGAGTTACAGAAATAAGCAACAGCAGAGGAGAAGAGAGATGAGGCCACAGGAGCACAAGCTGCAGGGCTAGAGAGGTGGAGAGGTTGCCTCACCTAGTTGTTCGCCTGTTAAGGCATAGCTGTCCTCATATCAAACAGAGATCTCAGAAAAACAATAATTATCAGATACCCCTGCAACACTTTTTAGGGGTTTTGAAACACAAACCCACTTAAATAATTATTTTCTCTCTCAGTTCAACCTCTCACTTTCCTATGTTCAGTTGTTGCAAATAAATATGGAAATATATATATATCTCATATGTGTTTTATGATATGTATCGCCTAAATATCTCCTAAGTGATATTTTCTTCTTGATTCCCAGATCACACAACTTTGAACTAATTTGACTATTTTTGTACTGTAGATGCTATCATGGTTTTAATCACTTTTTTATTTTTAAATAATAAGATAAAATAGGAAAGTTTCTCTACACATAAGCAAAAAGACAGAGTAATCTGAGGTTAGGACTGTATGAGGACAACTGTGTATAAAGCTGTACGTTGGTTCTTATTTATTTCTCCTGGAGAAGAATAATGCTCACCAACAGTGCAGCCCCACAAGCTGTAACTACTCATATCTTTTCATTGGCCAGACAAATTGGGTTCCTGCTCTCTACTACCTAGATTTTGATGGGAAAACAATGACACTTCTGCTATTGTTCTAGGATTTCGTGAAGATTCAGGGTTTCAAAATCAAAAGCAGAGCAGAAAAGCATTAAAAAAGAATAAAAATTTTTAAAACTATTGAGTTTAATATAGTTAAGATGCATTTTATCGGAGCTAACTGATTTTGTCATCCTGAAATGAACTAAAATGGACAATTAGTGTTCTTGTTGTCTTCAACAGGTTAAGTTGAAGTTCCATTCATTTTCACTCCAATGAACAGGCCAATGAATTTATTTAGATTTTGATGAATGTTTCTGTCCATTAGCTTTTGAAGACAATATTTATATTTAATAGATACACTGGATCAACTAAAAGAAAATGGAGCCAGAAACCTTGCCAGGTAGATATGGGGACTGTGGAATAATTAATCCTCTCAGTTTGCCTGGACCAGAGGGAGTTCTTGAGAGATGAGACTTTTAATTTTCCAACTAAGAAACTCCTGGATAAACCTAGACAAATCAGGTCATCCTAGATTTGGGAGTACCCCTCCAGCAGCCAATTTCTAATGTTATGGAAGTTGGCTCCTACCGTAAAGGATCCAGCCGTGCATGGTGGCTTATGCCCATAATCTCAGAAGTTTAGGAGACCGAGGCAGGTGGATCACTTGAGGTCAGGAGTTCAAGACCAGCCTAGGCAACATGGTGAAACCCCATCTCTACTAAAAATACAAAACTTAGCTGCGTGTGGTGGCATGCACCTGTAATCTAAGCTACCTGGGAGGCTGAGGCAGGAGAATTGCTTGAATGCAGGAGGCAGAGGTTGCAGTGAGCCAAGATTGTGCCACTGTACTCCAGCCTGGGTGACAGAGTGAGACTGTCTCAAAAAAAAAAAAATAAATAAAAGGGATCCGAATGATATGTTCTATCTTCAACATACTTTCCTCTATGCATTAATAATGGTAGGGAACTGAGCAAGCAAATTAAGGACGATTTTCACTCACCCTGCTATCTTCTATCCTACACTCACTCTGCTGTATTGTATTATATATATGTGTGTGTATGAATATATGTGGATATATATGTGGATATATGTATATGTTTATGTGTGTATGCACACACACTAATAATTTCTTGTTTCTAAACTAGAGATTGCTCACTGAACTTTACTAATTCTCATAACCAAAATTAAACTATGTGCCAAATCTTATGAACGATTTGGAAATATATTATTTAGCTTGGTTTTAGAGGATCACATTAATCTTTTAGAACAGTCATAAAGCAGCATTCTAAAACACAAAGTACAATAAAGGTCTACAATGAAATTTAAAAGAGAACAATATTTTGGATTTTGTTTTTTAAGTTCAGAGGTGACTTTCAACAGAACTTCAAAACCAAATTGGGGAACAATGAACATAGAACTGTTCTTTTTAATCATGAGCAAAATCTATCACACATGTTCTTTCAAGTAAAGTTTATTAGAAAGAAACTGCTACTAGAGAACCACATGTTAACTCTGACTTGGCAAGGTCAGGCCAGGGCAATAAACCCTTGAACCTTACAAATATGCAAAGCTGACATAAATAACAAATTAAACCCAGCCAGGTATAACACTTTGGCCAGTTGGATGTGAGGCAGATACCAATTCCAGGGAACAAGAGCCTGTTGATTTGTAAGGAAAACCCGGTCTTACCCTCTTTGTTCACTGCCCATTAGTTTTGCATCTGGGGGTCACTTTGCTCCTTCCTGCTGAGGCAAAACCTAATAAAAGTGATTCTGCTGCATTCTCTGCCAGTGGCCCCATATTATAGCTCACGGGTTGTTGGTGTGGTACATTGGACTTATAATGTAGCGTGTTTTTATAAAGGAACACAGGGCCTTGGATGGGATGGACATCAGGTACTTTCTGGATTTTAAAGCCATTTTTAAGTGATGAGTATTGGGATCTTCTCTAGGAAGAAGTTAGCTCTGTGATAACTGCAGAATCAGCATAGTGGGAAAGTGGAATGATAATTGATTCAATTCAGTGTAGATAAGGGAACAAGCAGCTATGGAGAAGAAAGCAAAAGAATATACATTTTGTGTTTAAAGTAGGGCATTTTAGTCCAATTTTTAATGTAAATGTTATTAAAGTAAATTCAGAAGTTAGGAATCTGGAAGAAATAAAGAGAAAAAATCTTGAATAAACTGTTCACAATTGAAACTAGAATGTATCGCTGGTGGGGCAATGTACAACTGAGGAGTGTTTTTGTTTCTATTTTTTTGAGACAGGGTCTTGCTCTGTCAACCAGGCTGGAGTGCAGTGACATGCTCATGGCTCACTGTAGCCTCGACCTCCTGGGTTTAAGCCATCCTCCTACCTCAGCTTCCCTAGAAGCTGGGACTAACAGGTCCACCTGGTACAGGTACTTCAGGTACCACCATGCCTGGCTAATTTTTGAATTTTATGTAGCGACGGGGTTTAACCATAGTGCCTAGGCTGGAGACTTGTATTTTTATTAGCTCAACACTTACTTGTGCTTAAGGAGGAATGTAGACGTTTCCAGGATTATTACTAAGCTCCAGTGTTAAGTTGTGGTACTATTGCTCCTCTTACAGAATGAAAGTCTTGACAGATCTAATTTGTAATGTATTTATAGAAGCAAACGTAGCCTATCAAACTCATGAGTTGGAGGCCTGAATTGTTCAAGCCTTTTTCTGTGGGGTGTGAATCAGTGCTCTCTGTAATCATGGTGAGATATCAAGGCCTGTTAGACTAAAGCAGTCCTTTTAAGTAGTCTTGTTGAGAGGGAAAATGTTTCTTAGCAGTCACACTAGAAGTGGCCAACTACAGGATAGTGATTCTCTTTTTAAATCAACATTGTCTTAAGGAACAGTATAAGGACTATGTCCAACTCTTTTTCAGGGGGAAAACTATTTGTTTACCTGGTAGAGGAGGAAATAGTTGATTTCATTGCACATGTGGATATTATATAAAATTTTTGAATTTTGATAATTACCTGTGGAGTAAGATATGAGCTTGTAAGTCTGGTGAAATTTTCAATGTTTGTTTAAATATCTTCGCAATTTAGCTCTGATTGATTTTTATGTAACTTAGAGTTGGTTGAATTTAGATAACCATACCCTTACCTTTTTAAACACAAATTTACAATAATATTTAACATGAGTAACAAAAGGAAATATGATCCAATATCTGAGATGAATTCTAAAAAATATTTTCCCCCAAAATAAAAAGGACAGCAGAGTTCATAGTGGAAATCCAGATGATAGATGAATTGAGCACTTTTTCTGTGATTCCTGCTCAGGTATAATGAGGTAGGGTAGTTGCAACTTCAAGAGAGGGAAGAGACAGGCAGGCTTTTTTTTTTTTTTTTTTTTTTCAGTTGGCCCGATTTAACAGGAGTGAAAACACATTGTGATAATAAAGGAAAATACCAATAATGAGCAAACAGGGTGGGGTGAAACCTATGGAGATTTTCAGAAAACTGGATGACAAAAAAATGAGAATCCACTGCCATTTTTTTCTGATTCATATATTTCCTTTGACTTTTAAAAGTGCACTAGGTATTCTCCGGTAATGTCAGTGGCTTCTTCAATGGAAATGCAGCTAGTAGGCAGCTTGACTTTTGAACTACAGAATAACCTAAATCTGGTCTCACCTCCATTTTTTGAATTCTCTATAGATGCTCTCTTGAAAGCACATAAAAACAGCAACCCACTGCAGGAGGTGATGGATCACGATGTTCTCTGAACATCTCATTTTTAATGTTTATTGTGTTTTTTGGTTGGGCCACGTGGCTATCATTTTATTTTATTTTATTTTATTATTATTATTATTATTTTGAGATGGAGTCTCGCTCTGTCACCGAGGCTCCAGTGCAGTGGCGCGCTCTCGGCTCACTGTAACCTCCGCCTCTCAGGTTGACGCCATTCTCCTGCCTCAGCCTCCCAAGTAGCTGGGACTACAGGTGCCTGCCAACATGCCTGGCTAATTTTTTTGTATTTTTAGTAGAGCCCAGGTTTCACTGTGTTAGCCAGGATGATCTCTTATCTCCTGACCTCATGATCCACCCGCCTCGGCCTCCCAGAGTGCTGGGATTACAGGCATGAGCCACTGTGCCCGGCCCAGCTATCATTTTATAGTCTTTGGTCTAATTCATGTGCATTGTGAAGACCAGGTTCGTAGACTGGCAAACCACATTCTCTGTTCTGTTTTCTTTGATTTGGTTGGTACAGTTATTTTAAAGTTTGAAACTAAATGCATTTAGGAGGTGGGGGTATGAGCATTCCAGTTTGCCATTAGTCTGCCCTCTTCTTTATTATCTTATACTGGACCCAATTCACACATGAATGGTACCACCCAGCTCAGTCCTTTGGGATTTCATGACTTGATGCTGCTCTCAAGCTGCCCTTCTGTCCTCAGGCCTGGTGTGGACTAATTAGTTAATCCACTGCTCCAACCTTGACCCACGTGAGATTGTTGCTTCTGGGAAAACTGGCGACCTGACAACTTCCAAAGTTTAATGTCAAGGTATTTTGGCAAAAATAGAATAGTTTTACTGCTAGCTTCTCTGTTTATTGTAGGTGGGAGGTGACTAGAGAGTGGAGAGCAGCAATTAAGAGGCTCTTGTACAGGAAGTGGAATCATAAAGTATATTACTACCTTATGTATTTTTGGATTCTTGTGGATCCAAGGATGTTGCCTATAAGTCTCAAGGACTAAAGGATTAGGATATGTAGAAATGCATATATATTACCAAGGAGGAAGGCTTGTTACCCTTGTCTGTTCATCTTTAGCCTCAGGGCACATACCCTTGAATTGCATTAAATATTATATGAAAATGTTTATTTAAAGCCCTTTCAGCTGACAGGTTATTAAATGCTAGATCAAATGACAAGAAAATTCAACATCAGACTTGTTAGTGGGTGAGTTAAGGGTGGAATATGTTGATTCCTGTATAAACAAATAGACATGAAAATTTCCTCAACTCCATTTAACCTGCTGAATAGTGGTTCCAAAGAAGGAAAAATGAGCAAAGCAATTTTTTAAAAGCCATCCAAGGGCAATCGGAGTTGGCAGAATTTCATGTATTTATGAATATACTTAGAAGGTATAAACTTAATTTTTACAACAGATGTTTGGCAGCTAATCAGAAATAGATACTTTAGTGTGCAATCCAAGTCAATCACCTCAGACCACAGTATACTGTGAATATTAGCCCGGTCATTTTAAAAAAATGGCAATAAAAATATAAATAACAAATAATGAACAGAAAGCAATCTTTTCAATTGCTTCTTTCTACAAAGCAGCTAGTACACTTTTGACATTTGAGTTCCTATTCTTTATGTGGTTTTAGTCAATTTGTGTTTTTGGAAACAAAAAAATCTCCCTTTAGTCCCACAATAGGTGGGCAGAAATGACATTAATGACAAAAAGCAGTCTCCTAGCAGAAGGTCAGTGGAGAAGTGTAATCAGTTTAGAACTTGATGTTGTAACTTACTTGAATGAAAGATTTTTCTTGAGGTGACATTAAGATGAAATATTTAAGATAAACTGGAAGATTTGACTGGAAATTCACAATGGCTCTCTGAAATAGTCTGCCCTGATTTACAGATCCTCAATTTTCAATTTATGAGCTGAGACCAGAGTATACCACTAGAGGATGAGAATAGAGTAGTCATATTAGAGGCAGCTCATATATCCTAAAGACAGACTTTGGAAGAATTAGAAAGTATAATAAAGTGCCTGTCCCTTTAAGACAGGGCCTGGCTCACTGCCAATTTCAAACCTAAAGCATTAGATATTTTTAAGGCCCTTAAAACTGTCACTTTTCCCCTAGACTTTTTGTCATCTCTAAATGAAAAAACAGTACCGGAGAGATTTGCCCGTATTGTTTCCAGTCTCCTCAGGATATTTTTGAAAAGTAAATATTTATTGCTGACAATAATTTTTTGCTGAGGTTAACTAGCACTCCAAGTACAAACCGGGGCATCTGAAAGACAGAGAAACTCCTCAGCCACTTTCTAGTTGCTCATCTGTGCAGAAAACTTGCAAACAAGATGACTCAAAATGCAAATTATTAAAATTTCTTTATCCTTTCCCAAAGAAGACACTGGAATTTTTTTTTTGGTCAGGGAGACCAGCCAAACGATATTTGGGGCTCAAATTAGCTTGAACTTAGGCTAGAGACCACAGTAACATCAGACACAGAATTAGCAGCACCAATGGTGTTTTCTCAACCTCTGCATTCCTTGAGCTACATGAGGAGGATTTTGACAATGTGGTCACCAAAAGGACCCTTCCTCCCTGAATGTCTCCTCTCTTTTGGCTTCTGTGGAGAAAATTCCAGAACACAATTACTTAGTAAATACTGTGTGCTTTCCTGTTGGATATTAAAAGAGATCTAATCACCTCTCCCAAACATTTTGCTGATAACTTGCTTTGTGGGAAGTTTGGGGTTTCACTTTTGAGAAAGTTGTTTTATAATCAGGTAAGTTAGGAGAAGGCAAAGTTAAACAAGTTTCTCCAGTGCAGATTTTCTCCAAGAGATTCATACACACCATAAGCCTCAAATCCTAGTGAATTCATTTAGTGTTTGGGGAAATTTCAGCAAGACTAGTAATCAATGGATCATATTTTGTCAATGCTGGTTTAAAGAAAAATAAAACTGCTAAGGCCCCTTGCCGTTGTGGTGTTTCTATTAATTGATTAATTAATTAGATAAATAAAGAGTGGCACTACACAGATTTTGGAAGATTTCACAATGGTGCCTGTGTTTTTTTTTTTTTAAACAAATATAAACTACTTTAGAGGGACACAACAGACTTTGAAGACTCCATCTCTATAGCTACCTGTTTATTACCTATCCACCTACGTATAGATACATACACATATGCAGACATACATTCACATGTGGTATCACACACACAGGCATACACGTGTATTAGCTGTGTCACTTAGGATTTGTGCTTGGCTTCAAGTAACAGAGACTTTAACAATTAAGTGATTTAAATGATTTGATTTTTTTTTTCCCACCCAAAATGGTGCTTGCATCAAATCAAGAGGAACCCATCTCGGTCTTTTGCTCCAAATCTTTAGTGCAGGATAAGCTGATGGTTCAAAAGGAGTTACTGCAGTGGCAGCCATCATGTCTGCATTACAGGCAGAAGGACGGGAAAGCAAGAAATGAAAAAAGGTGCACACCTGTTGAGTTAGATGCCACCACCAAGCCCTACTCTACAGTTTATGTTGATTTTTTTTTTAATTTTGTCAAGAACTTGGTACCATGGCTATCTCTTTGCATAAGAAAGGCTGAGAAGTGTTGTCTCTTGAACTGGAAACATGAATACCAGAAACAAATTCATGGTTCTTACAGTAAGGAAGAAGAGGGAAATAAATATTGGTTAGATAACTGGAAGTCACGCTATAGCACGTTCTTTAGTTACTGTGGATGCCACAGAAGGCTGCCTCAGAGAAAGGTATGGCTGAGCATTCAGTTAACAACTCAGTTTATGTAGGATGCAACTGGACCCATTGATTTTTAGTTGAGATTGTCAAAGATCACAGAAATACATTTCCAGATTTTCAACACCCAAAGAGCTTGGAAGTCAACTGTTGGGAAAGCTATTGGGGTAGGGCGGAAGTGTATATATTCCCAGTCACCTCTGATTCAGGGGAAGAAAGACAATAAGACTGTCGTGGCTGAAAGCATTTTAGAATGTTTCTTTCTTTTTTTGAGATGGAGTCTCGCTCTGTCGCCCAGGCTGGAATGCAGTGGCACAATCTCAGCTCACTACAACCTCCACCTCCCGGGTTCAAGTGATTCTCCTGCCTCAGCCTCTCAAGTAGCTGGGACTACAGGCGGGTGCCACCACGCCCGGCTAATTTTTTGTATTTTTAGTAGAGACGGGGTTTCATCGTGTTGGGCAGGATGGTCTCGATCTCCTGACCTCATGATCCACCTACTTCAGCCTCCCAAAGTGCTGGGATTACAGGCGTGAGCCACCGCGCCTGGCCAGAATGTTTCTTAAAAGGCAGTTGAGTACTAAAAATAGCATCAAAAAGTTCCAGGGTGGAATAGGTTTTTATTTTATTTTTACTGCCAAAACTCTAATAATGTTTGTCTTTTTGTAATCCATAAAATTCATCAATATATACATTAGTGTTAATTAACTAACATTAATAAATTAATTTTATTTACTAAATCACTCTTGGTTTTTAAAAGATTGTTGAAGAAATCCTCATCAATCAGTGCCTAAATATGTCTTTTGTGTCATGCCTGAAACCCGTAGTGCTATGTAGTGGTGATGACCTTGTACCTGTTGATACGAAATGCTTGGGGTTTGGAAATAGGGGTCAAGATGACAAAATCCATATTAAAATCAGCAAATATTACTGTTGCTATGACCTAAACTATCCTAGCCTTTTCTTTTCCTTTTCTTCTTCTTTTTTTTTAGACAGAGTCTCGCTCTGTCGCCCAGACTGAAGTGCAGTGGTGCTATCCCAGTTCACTGCAATCTCCGCCTCCCGGGTTCAAGCAATTCTCCTGCCTCAGCCTCCCAAGTAGCTGGGATTACAGGCATGCACAACCATGCCTGGCTAATTTTTGTATTTTTTAGTTGAGACAGGGTTTCCCCATGTTGGCCAGCCTGGTCTCGAACTCCTGACTTCAAGTGATCCACCCGCCTTGGCCTTCCAAAGTGCTGGGATTACAGGTGTGAGCCACCATGCCCAGCCGGCTTTTTCTTTTTCTTTCCCCTGGTTCTTTATCTTCCTTTTGCTCTCAAATTACGGATTTTCTTAAAAAGCAAAGTCCTTTGCCCTTCCTAGCTTTCTCAATGACTGTATCTGATCTTTCACATGTGACCTCTATATAGATATATGTATAATCTAGAAAATAAAGCAGTTGGATGGTTACTTCCCAGGCCCACTTCCAAAATTAAAATCTCATAATTTTTATTATTATGACTTCCAAATTTAAATATCTGGGCCTGTTATCATTCCTGAGCTCTGATCATAAATTTCCAAATTCCCAATTGATATGTCTGCTTGTGGGTTCTCCTCTCATACACATCAGTTCTAACAATGAGCTTGACCCCAAGATTAATAAAAAGTCTTTCCTATTTTGTGTTAGTGGTGCTCATATCTCTCTTTCTACCCATTTAAATTAGTCTTTAAATACTGATGATTTTTCTTTCATTTGTTTTTTTCATAAGTGGGAAAATTGTACTTTGCAACCAGCCTAATAACTATTTGAATCCTGGAATGCCAGTAACTAGATGCATGGCCTTGGGAAAGATACACTGTGTTGGTTGAAATAATAAAACATATTAAAAGGCAAAAATTCAAGAAAGTATACAATCTGGTATCCCATGAACGAAACAAAAAATGATGTTATGGGAATAAGGAGGACAGCGTGGTCTCACCAATTACTAGATGCATGACTTGGGAAAGATACACTATGTTGATTGAAATAATAAAACATATTAAAAGGCAAAAATTCAAGAAAGTATACAATCTAGTATGCCACGAACAAGACAAAAAAAAAATGTCATGGGAATATGGAGGGCAGCATGGTCTCTCCTGGACTCAGGTGATCAGCTTTGCTATTTCAGTTTAGAAGTTTGTCAAGTTTCGAAGAATGGCATAGATAAGAAAGATGGTATGTTGGGCGAGGAGACTATTGTGAATGAAGTTATGGAGGTGGGATTCTACACAACATACAGCAGGTCTTCAAATAATGTCTGTTCCTTTAACAGTATTTTGTTACAATGTTGATGAGAAAAAAAATCAATACTTGCCCGGGGCCACCATCTGCCTGGAATCTGCATGTTTTCCCCAGGTCTGCGTGGGTTTTCTCCAGGTACTTTGGTTTCCTCTCACATCTCAAAGCTGTGCCCACTAGGTTCGCTGGTGTGTCTACATGGGTCCAGTGTGAGTGACTGTGGGTGGGTGGGTGAGTGTGCCCTGCGATGGAAAGACATGCTATCTAGGGTCAGTTTCTGCCTTGTACCCTAAGCTGTAGGGGATAGGCTCTGGCCATCCAAGACCCTGAACTAGAATAACTTGGTTGGAAAGTGAATTAGTGAGTAAATACATTCATCTACAATAATCATAGAGATCCGTGACAATAAGCAATGTGGTAAGAAAGTGCAAATGGAACTCATCATATTTGTGATTGTTTCAGAACTGCTTGATGCAAGGACATGCCCCTTTCAATTTGCACTTTATGAACATTTATTCCTTGTTTTAACCACCACCACTACAACCATTGTCATTTACTGATTCACCAAAAATTGGGTAAATAATTATCATACTTGTTTTTATTACTCACTCTTAAATGTATGTGTAGCTCACATTCATTTCAATGTTTAATATTAGAAATGTTTTGAGTCTTTATTTAGAAGTTTTGTGATGTTTTTGTGACTAGAAATATACCATAGAAACTAAACTCTTTTTTGTATCGATTAGCCTATGGTAAAATAGGTTTTGTTATGTTGTTTTGCTTAAAGTTGCAGTTTCCAAGAGCCTATTACTACGTTAAGTGAGAACTTACTGTATTCAGGGGACAACAAAGAGACTTGTATGGCTGAACAGGAAGAAAATATTTTGAAATGTGGTTCCACATTTGAATTGTCTTAGATTATTAGCTTTGAACCTCACGTCTAGGTATTTGCATGTTGAGATAAAGTGGCTTGAGGATATTGAGTAACAGAATAATTAAATAGTGTATTATTAAACATACATTACAGCTAAGTGAGAAAACTTCTTTGTGAAAGAGAAGACAGAAATTGAAAACAGAAGAAGAGAGAGAATTAATACAAAAGAAATTGAGGACAAGAGGGCAATGGGAAGTGAAGAGAAAATGGGAATAGGAAAACGATTTGGCAAGAACTCTAAAAATCTGAAGGAAGACTTGAATTGGGTCAAGCTAACTTGGACTGGGAGTCACTAACTTAATGAATATGTATCTGTTTTATGCCCTAAGAAGTGTAATAACTCTGATTGGCTGTCCAATGTGTGGGCTGAGGCGATAGGATGGTAAATGTTCAATCAAACCTTGTTGAATAAATGAATGGCTCACTAAGGTCACAGTTAAATTCAATCAATCTGAACTCAGCAATGTTCTGAATATGCATTTTCATGCACTCAGAAGTGGTCCACAAATGGAAAAGAGAAACATGATGGAAAGATTTTATTAGATTGTGCAAATTGACAAAATTAGGACAGTTTGGAAGAATGCAACTTAACTCTTTTGTGAGCTGTAGGGGGCTTTTCCTGCTGTAAGAACTATCAGAGAACCATCTGCTTGAGGAATCCTTTAAAAATTGCCATGGGTCGTTTAGCACTTCATGGTTCCATCTTGCTCTGTTCTTGCAAACCGAAAAAGAACTGAGCTATGTCCAGGTAAGCACCTTGCACAATGTGATTACTCACTTAATTCTAAAAATTGTATTTCATAAAAATTGGAAGGGAATTTGAAGGTCAGCTACCCCCACCTTCTGTCCCCCACGATTACAGAGTGAGGAAAATGGACATAGAAAAATTGTAAGACTCAGTGGCAGACTAGTGTAAATATTTATCCGCTAGACTATGCTTTCTCTGAAAAGATTCATTAGCCATTTATGTTATGTTTGAATAATTCTGAACTTTGTCAAAAGTTAATTGTTTTCCCTAAAACATCTTCAATAAAGTGGCAGGCCACATGATTGTAAAACACCTTGAGTGCAGGAATCATGTTCAGAAAATGCTGCTTTCCATAAGTACTTGTTGAATGAATGAATGCTCTTTTTACTCTGTAAATGAGAAGACTGAAACAAAACAATGCTAATAATTGTTGATAGAGTTGAAGACCTGAGATTCTTTATTCTTTAAAAATATTGGCACACATATTACAACTTCTTTCTTCTAAACAGCAAATCACTTTTACGATTGATTACTTAGTTTATTCTCTTAACCACTTGATTACTCAGATGATTGAATTAATTAGATTTAATTATGGTGTGTATACTACATAAGCTCCTGTTGAAGCCATACTCTTTGGTTATTAAACCAAAAACATTCCCTTGCCTTTGGAATTTAAAATTGTTTACCATTTTCCTTCTGGTACAATGTATTCCATTTTTAATAACTTGAGCATGAATCATATTTAGAGTTAGTATCTGTCTTTACTTTGCAATGTTTTAAGAATTTGAGAGGAATTCTGATTCTTGCCTTGACATGGGAAGTAGGTGAGCCTTTTCCTTTCCAGGCAGAGCAGGGATTAGACACGGCTATTTCTGTTTTTTCAGGGAAGATCCTGCCATGCTCCTTCCCGCTGAAGGAGCCTCTTCCTGAAGATTAGGAGATAATGCATCTGGAATAACATCAGCTCATCCAGGTTTGTGGTTTATCTGAAAATCAAATCCTAATAATCTCATAGTCCATCTGGCTGCACATACATTTGGATAAAGTTGAAATATCAACCATGACACAAGGCTAACAACTTTGAAAATGGGAGAGAAAAGGAAAGTTCCATTTTTCAGTTGGGGCTAAACATTCCTTTGCCTCTGGTGGTGTGTTTTTCTTTCAGCAGCCTGGAGAGTGCTGTTGGCAGAAGCCTCTTTGGTGTGTTTGTTTCTCCCATGGTTATGTGTGCTCAGCAGGTCCTTATAGGTGTGAACAGATGCAGATCTAGTAGAGGCCCTGGCTGAAGTGAAAATTTTAAGGGTGTGAAAACATGCATCTAGAGATTGAGGAGATTAGTCTTTTGACATTCATTTCGGGAAGAGCATCTCTATCCCGGGTTATGAGCCTATTCATGGAAAAGCCGAAGAGCATGGTAGAGCAAAATGTTTGGTGTTAGGTTAATGGATAGTTAACAGTGCAAGATAGAAGCAGGCAGTTTAGTACTAATTAAATGACTGCATGTTGATGTAAAACTGACTATGGTTCAAGGTCAGGCCTTGTTACATGCGAGATGTGTGACTTTGATCAGGTTACTTGCCCTCTCACTTCTTATAACATGAGGGTGAAGACAGAGCATATCTCATGGGATTCCTGTATGCATCGTATTGGATGATGCTGTGTGACATAAATGAACAACATAGAATCTACAAAAAGTAAGTACATAATAAATAACTATTGATCAAACCGAATTGATAGCCTGTTCTGTGGAGAACATATTTCTGAAGTGTCTGTCGAGTTCTTTCTAAATATTAAGATTTTAAAAAGCCCTAAATGGGCCAAAAACCTCTAGACATTATTGATGGGTATGAAAATTGGTGTAGCACAACACTTCTGGAGGACAATTTGTTGATACAAATCAAAAAGCTTAACCAAGTGCATACACTTTATCTAAAAATTTAAATTTTGATACCTTGAGGAAATAATCAGAAGTATAAACAAAGACTAAATGTAAAATATCTCTTACAATGTATTTTTCCCGTTACATGGCAAGTGACAAGTATTATTTCTATAATAGTGAAAATCCAAAACCAAAGTTCAACAGGGTATCATGGGATTTATATATACAATGAAATAGCTTTAAAGCTATTAGCAATCTTGGTTCAGAATCTTTCACAAGGAAGTGCTTTTAATATATTGTTAAAAGAAGAAAAACATTTACAGAACAGTATATATTCTATGAAAGCAACAGTTTCCAAATCTATCAACATAAATACCAAAGTGGTAGAAGTCACTGCCTGGACAACTTTTAACATAGTTATATTGAAATGTAAAATTACAGACTTCCTAAAAGCCTGGTTGACTAATCCAAAAATGCAATTGTTAAAATGACAAATAAAATAATAACTATTGTTTAAAAGCTCTTGAAATTTTCTGTTTTTCTTTTCTTTCTTTCCCTTTTTTTTTTTTTTTTTTTGAGATGGGGATTCGTTCTTGTTGCCCAGGCTGCTGGAGTGCAATGGCTCAATCTCGGCTCACCGTAACCTCTGCCTCCCAGGTTCAAACAATTCTCCTGCCTCAGCCTCCTGAGTAGCTGGGATTACACGCATGGGCCACCATGCCCGGCTAATTTTGTATTTTTAGTAGAAACAAGATTTCTCCATGTTGGTCAGGCTGGTCTCAAACTCCTGACCTCAGGTGATCCACCTGCCTCAGCCTCCCAAACTGCTGGGATTACAGGCTTGAGCCACCGCACCTGGCTGAAATTTCCATTTTTGTATTGATCTTCATGGACTTACATTTTAGCTGAACAAAATACAAAGATGCATCAGTTCCATAAGGGATAAAGTCTTAGCAAGTATTTTAAAGATGTTTCTAGAAATATGATTAAAAACTATCCCATACACTATCCTAGGACTTTTCTTTGTGCCTAAAAATAACTTCAGCTGCCAGACCATTCAATTGTTTTCAGAGTTTAGTGGACATCTGATAATTTTCTTAAGTTAATGGTATTTGTCATCTGTAGCAGGTGAATGATAGTCCCCAAATTCACTTTCTAAAATTTATATTTTTCACTAAAATTCATCACTAATTTTATGAGGAAATATGAAAATCACAATAGACTAATTCTTTGCCTATGAGTTAGAAATCAGGTTTAGAAAAATTTATAAAAGATTGTGAATCATTACTTTTATGTGATTAGAAAAGAAATTATTTGGCTTCAGTACAGAATGTGAGAAACCAGAAAATGGAAAACTTTAACTTCCTCTTTCACTCCAACATCACATAAAACAAAAAATAAATCATTCTGGGCCATGAATTATAGAAAGTGACTATTTTTAAATGGCCTATCTAGCTATTTATTACATTTTAATTTCTTTTGGAAATTGGATAGCCATATACAGGTTTTAAAAAATAAGGCTCTGAGGTTTTGGTATCCCAGAAAGATTCTCAATTGGTTGTTTATCATGGTTTTTGGCCAATTACCAAAGAATTGTTTGGTGGGTGTGGAAAACAGCCTTTAATTAATTTTCAACGGCAATGTAGAATCCCATGCAGCTAGAATTTAAACAAACATAAGCATCAGTTGCTCTCTAGATTACAGAATTTATCTCCTTCCACCAGCCATCATCGAAAGATACAACATATTTGCATAATATCTGCAGGACACCAAAAGGGCTAATTTTTTTTTAGATACCACATGCAAAATATGACTTCATAAATGGACTGTGGCAACTTTTCCTAATGTCATGCCATGTCTAACCATTGCTTAGCAAATAGATCACAGCCCAGCAAAATGGAGCCCACTTTGTATAGTTGTAGAGATTTTGTGACTCCAGATTATTTACCTGTCTGACCTCTGTCAACTCTTCCAGTTATTGTTGTGTTAATTTTGTGCAGATTGGTACTTCTAATGCTTTATAAATGCCAGACTTCTATTCCAGCGTATTCTAGATCTAAACTGCTCTAGGCCTGCCTGGTCTGTTTTCTAGGGTACATAATGATGCTCTTGATGTTCCACTGAGACAACGTTTTAATCCTTAGGAGATGAGCTTGATTTGGGATGATTACATACAATTTCTCACCTTGTTGATCTTGTTGAAATTAGAAGAGGTCTGAGACTATCAACAGAACTCGAACTCCTGACCTTGTGACATGCCTTCCAATTCTGTGTGCTGACATATCATAATAAAAATACCTTGAACGTCTAGATGCAACACATGAGGTGTAGACCATGGAAATCCTGACTCCAAACAGGAATGCAAATCCTGTGTAAAATTGAAAAATTATTTATCAAATGTGCTTGCATAACCAGCAATCATAAGTGTTGAAGCAAATAAGGTTAGACATTATGTTACAGCTGCAAATTGGAAGCCACTCTATTACGTGCAAACAAATAACATTCCTTGAACATCCCATAAACGTCTCCTGACATACCATTTCTGCTAGTACAACACTGAGAGACCATATGTGTATAAACGGAGGGTGAAGTGTGTGTCAGAAGTTGGTTCCCTGGGACGATCTCATTTGGGGAGACAATGTGATCATCTCTAGTTCACGGAGCTTGAGCTCCATTCCGTAGTCACACTGGCCTTTAAGAGCCTTGCGGTTCAGCATCTCTGCCATAAAGTGGGAGAGCTGGCATTCTTTAGGACCTGGGGGAGTTGTTGTGTTCCACTGGAATGTGTTGAATGGCTTGTAAATTAGAGTCCCTAATGAAAACTCGCTGGTGTCCAACTGCAGCAATCATCTGGTTAAAATCAGGCAGTAATTCCACTAATTTTACTGCCCTTCTCCCAGCCCTCAACGCCTCATTTAGGAAAAAATGTTTATGTTCCCCTCAAAACACCTGCGTTTTAACTTCAGTCCCCAAAGCAATTATAGTTTTTGTTTTATTTTATTTTTTAAGTCTCTCTGTTGTGAATGAAGCATTCCTCCCCCACTTTTTTTTTTTTTAATGCAGGTAAATAAAATCAATCTTGAAATCTTCAACTATGGACGTTCTAAGTTGTCATTTGTGTGTGTATGCCCAGAGCCCCGTTCTGCAGCTGTTGCCCAGACCCCTTTGGTTATTTTTCAGAAAACAATGGCAAAAACCTTCCCAAAGAAGTTTACATTGTGGCTGAGTTCAGATTTGAAGGCACAACGGTGTGACTGCCACTTACTCAATTTAAAGCCTTCCAAACAGACTGTGGTTTTTATCAAAATTTAGTTCCACTGAGGTTCTCCACACTTTCTCAGTTTAACGTCATTAAGAAAAAAGGTGTTCTGACACTCAAGGAAAATAAAGTTCTATGGCAAATGCTGGAAAGACAGTATGGAAGTCTGTGGAACTCTCTTTTGTCAGAATGGATTAATAGAGCATTCCCTGGTAGGGAGTTTTTCTGGTTTCAACATGTTTAAATTTTCTGAAAATCAGGTGAAAAACTTCTCTCGAAGTTAGATAAAAATTCATAACTTTGTATGTTACATTTTATTTCTTGACAGAAAACAGAGGGAAAATAATTTTGAGTAACACATACACAACTCTCTCTATTTGTCTCCAAAGCGTCACCTCTCCCCCAACCTTCCTCCACCCCACGTCTGGGAAACATCTGTGAGCGGGGTAGGCATTCTGGGTAATGACATGCAAATGAGCCCACCAGTTAACAGAATTTCCTTGTCCAATAATGGAATTGGACCAACATGCAGGTTTTAAATTGGAGCCAGGCTTGCCCAGGCCAGATGTGCAAACAAGAGCACGTGTTCCTGGCTTTAGGGATTGGAGCAGCAGTGCCCTGTGGGGGAGGGGCAGAAGATGAAACCATGTGACAGGCTAGCAAAGAAAGAACCAGAATGGCTCCATAGGCTCTCTTGGGTTGTCTGCCTACCAGTCATGTTTAGGTATTCGTAAATATCTGCTAAGTGGGGGATGCCCCCATGATGCCTCCCTGCCCCGTGTTCCCCAGGCCTGCCAGCTCGGCTGAGGGAGGGTGGCTGCCCTGGTCTGGGTATCAGAGGGCTCGCTTTGCCTAGAGTCCTGATGACGCGCCCATTTCCAGATGCAATCTGAGGCACTTGGGTTATCACGGACCTACAGAGTTCCTCTTTTCCTCATTTACCCTCCTGAAACACAGAAGGGGGAGCAGACTGAACTCCTGTGTCTTAGGCCATCCATTGGGCATCTTTAGAAAAATCCGGTTGCCACAACTAACCATGAAGGTCCAGAATCCCAACTGCAGTCCCTTCCAAATAAGAGGCAAGTCGATCAGCACCTGGTGCTACCTACTTAGAAAACAAAACAGATGCCATTAGTTGTGTAACAGTAAAAGGGAATTAAAGTGGCTGTTGAAAGATTAAAATAACTGAGCAAGGAAACACCAAATGAGCTTAAACCAAAATTTGGCTTTTTCAAAATGGCTTGAAGGAGAATTTCAAAGCTTTTCTTGTTTGAAATGAAAAGATATCTTACCATTTTTTTAAAAAAAAATGAAAGCCAGCAAAGTATTACATTATAGATGTCACAATTAATGATCATCATCCAACCAAGGCTCATTGAGGATCAGAAAATGAGCAAACATTTGGATATACTTCTCAAGGATGATGGATATATTTAACTGACAGCTATTGAATTTATCAGGGTCAGTTAGCATAATGAAAACATATTTTATTAGGCTGTTAAAAGGATAAATTGTTTTCATATTTATTCATCTGTTCCCAAGGCTAATTTTGGGGTTTTTAAAACATGCTTTTCATGTTCTTAAAATGAACAGCTAAATAAATAAAGCATTAGTTTGAGACCAGAAGTAGCCACCATAGATATAACATAATACTTTTCAGTACAGGCCAAAGTAATGATTTTCTGACTTGATGTTCATCAGCCACAGTCACCAGAATTCCCAAGCTAATAGAAAATAAATAAAAGTAAAAATACACTTTTATTATGTAAAAGTAAGGGAAAAAAAAGAACCCCAACTGAGGTCAGGTTGATGTTTTTTACATGAAACACAAAACCAATATAATTCTATTTATTATTTAAGCTGAGAACACTTGCCTCAACTCAATGCTGAGTACATTTTCATGGTCTGAAGAAAATGAGGAAATGCTCCAGTTTATTTGCTTATTTAAATAAACAACAACATTCTCAATTAAGCTGGGAACCCTTACATACTGTCTCCCAAAGCATGTTTTGGGTTGTAGAGACTTTCAGAGAGGAAACAGTGTCAAAAGGGGCAATATCCACTTTGCCATTTAACAGTGGAGTCTACACACTCCTACACACTCCTAATCCTAAACCCAGGATTAGCAAATAATCCTAATGTGGTAGAGTTCAGAGGGCGCTTAGAAAAGATTGCTAAACTATGGTTCCCGGGATTGTCCTAGGCCTGTTGGTGTTTGTTATGTCTCTTCTTCCATTTAATAGTCCTGATTCCATACACATAAAATGAAGCCAAAATTCAATGTGACACTCACCCACACTCCAGTCCGTCTGCCCCAAGTTCCCTCTTTGGATATTATAGCAAGAATTGTGCCTTGATTCTCTCTTCAGTTAGTTTATTCTCAGCTTCAATCATTGGCTCTTCCCACTCCCTGCTCTTTAAATGCTGATCATTTTGATGGTGCTGTTCCCAGTTATGTTCACTTTGTAGTCCCTCAGTAATTTCAATACATTCATGCCTGTGATTATCACCTGTCTCTTCAGCTCTGACATTGCTGGGTAAAACCAGTCTTGTATTTTCAGCCGTCTATAGGTATCCTGTTTGGAGAATCCGTAGGTATCTCAGACTCCTTGCAACTAAAAAATACATTTTTTTAAATATTCGGCAACATAGCTTCTTTTTCTTGTCCTCCTTTGGTTAAGGAAGTCACTCTCCACTTTGACCCCTCATCCTTTACCCATTGTATCAGTTGAACACTAAGTACCATTGCCTATGCCTCAGAAAGATTTCCAAAATGAGCCCCCTCCACTCCACGCACACACTCTCACTGCCCTAAACTAGGTCACATCATCTCTTGCTCTGATAGTTGCAACAGTGTTTCTCTCACTCATTCTCTCTTCCCCAGTTAATGCTCTATTGCATGACCAGGTGTTATTTTGTTTTCCCTAAAAACACCAATGGATAATGTCTCTGGAGAAAAAATGTCCTTTGATCCTTTTCTGACCCTTATTGGGTGAGATCGAGATTCTTTACTGCATCATCAGAACACAATATTTCTTTTCAGCTCCTCTCCTGCCATCCCTAACCTGAATCGTCATTCACCACGTTGATGTCTTCCTTGTCCCCATCCTCCCGGCAACACTGGGTCTGCACATCTGTGTCTTGGCACATGTTCTTCCCTCCTTTTTGTCTTGAAGTAGTCTTAAAGTTCAGAATAACCAAAACCCTTCTTTAGTAAAAATGTCTTAGAGGACAGAAGTGAAAGTTTGTGTAGTATAATTTCATTGTCAATTATGCCACAACATTTTGTAGTAGCTACTTACTACAGATAGTAAGATAGTTGATTATTGCTGGAAGAAAATATTGGCAGAATTATCCTTCAGGCTTTATCATAGGGAAGTGAAAGAGAAGGAAGTTTCAATGTGAAGTAGGTTGACTTCGCGGTCTCAAATATAGAGTTCTCTCTATGCCAAGAAAAACACATGGGAAATGTACATAATTGGCCCAAGAAGACAACTTGATAGGAAACCCAAGTGATGGATACAAGAAGAGTTTGTCAATATGCAAGGACCTGGAAGTTGATCCCCGACACATCTAGGCTATTACAGAATCTGGCATCTCTCTCCACACTCCGGTAGCAGCAATCTAGGCCACAATTTACATTTTACATTTGTGTTAGCTCCTGGAATTGGGTAGGGGAAGTGTTAGAGGCGTAGATTAGAGAGAAACAGACCGAGCAGCAGCAGTAGAGGAACAGGCAGGCATGCAAAATGTGCAACAAAGGGCAGATAGAAGTATTTGCTTCAGCTTTAAACCAATGTGTGTGTAATTAACAGCTCCAATTCATGATTTAATTTCCCCAACATACTACTCTTTATTGCAAACCCTTCATGGAACATTGTGAATTGGCTGTGAATCAGAAAGATGGTTCAAGATGGGCCTGACATAGTTTCCTTCGGTTTCTTGGAATTAAACTTGGTGCTGGTGACAGACAGTATCCCAATAGCAAAGTTCAAATCCCCTCTGTTCCTTAGCAGCAGTATATTCAGGAAATTAGCTGAACCACCTAGTCCTGTCCTGTTACTGTGACACTGCACGGGAACTAGCAGGTTCACTTTGAGAATGGTGATTTCTTTCCTGTTCAACTGCTAATCTCTCTACCAAGACCACCTACAATTGCCAATTAGCAGGAATTGAAAAGGGATTCATGCTAAATGAATATCTGGATTTGGCTTCATTTTCACATTTGTAGTTGTAACTTTCAGATGGTTACAGCTTCCAGTCCCCTCTAAGGAAATAAAATTTAAAACAGAAACAGAAACTAAATTCTTCATCTCTAAAGGGAAAACAAGAACTACACACACATGCGCGCGTGCACGCACGCACACATACACACACAGAGCAAACCCACCCACATCTGAATTTTTAAAAAAATCTGTCAATTTGATGATACAGAGTGTGGTAGACGCTGAGAGTGAACATGTTTTTCAGGGAGAGGAAAAAATAAAACTATTGGGATATTATGAAATTCATTGAATGAGTCTTAAATTTTTGTGGTGACATGCTGCAGGTTTAGATTCTATAATCATCTCTAAAGTACATATGAGCAAAGGAAGAAAACTTGATCATAAGGAAACATGAATTATTTAAAATACGGCTCTACTCACACAAAAAAGAAATGAACAGCCCACAATTCTCTTAATAATTCAAACAAAATTCTCTACTTTTCCTTAATAAGTTTTGCCTTAAATATTTTTTCTGTCTGAAATAGCCAAGTGATTTCTTTAAATGCCCAATTTGTGTACACACAGGCAGAGTGTACACATCTGAGTATGTTCTACAATTAATTTTCAAGTGAACGAAGAATATGCCAACATTTAATGTACTGAGTTCATTACTAGAACAATGGAAACCTCACTTATAAATGTAGGTAAACTATTTTTTTTCCTTCTTATTAAACATACTTATATTGTGTAAATAGAAAAAAAAATTCCATTTTTAAAAGCTTCCTTTTGTTTTGTACATCTGCAGACACCAAAAAAGCTATACTCAATCATGAATTTGATCAGAGAGCTGAAATAAACTCAGATTATAACAAGCCACAGGTCATGAAAAATGTACTGTCATTTGCGATTATTTTAGTAAAGCAGAGAAAAAATAATTTTATGACCAAATATGATATTATCTGTTCTTGTGTGTAAAAAATTTGACTGAACTGATCCAATTTACAATTAGTCAAAATGGGTAGATCTAGAATCCCTTCTCCTTTACCCTTTAGTTATTCAATGTGTGTATGACAATACAATTGGAGGAAGAAGAGAAAACATGGCAGTACTATTTTTAAATCCTAGGCCCAATTCCTGCCTCTTTGTGGCATATAACTGATATGTTTTGGGAGAAGATCATATGTGTGACATGCTTCTAGATGGAATCACCTTCTAGCCAACGTTAAGTGGATACTCAACCAATTAGTGCCCTGTTGCCTTAATTTTAATCCAGAAAGTAAGTTAGCACTAGAAATACTCAAAACCAGAACCTCAAAATGGCAAAGAGTTATCTAAAGTCCTAAATATCTATGGTTATACAATAGAGTAATGCTTTTCAAGATTGTATCAAATTATAGTTTTGTTTTGCATAAAACTTATGTTGGTTGCTGCATTTTCCCAGCACTGATTATAATTTTTCTGAGCTCTCAAAGGACACTGTATATAATATCTGGACCATTCCCCTGCATCCTTACTATGACCCACCAATGGGTGGTCAGGTCTCTTGTGGGAAAACCAGCATTACAGCGTATTCCAACCTTGCACCATTTTACTCCATGCAAATTACGCCATAATTAAATTGGCCAAAGAACAGTTATACATATATATATATATATACACATACACACACACATATGCACAATCGTATATATATAATTATACATACATATAAAATCCTCATTGCATTTATCAGTGTGTCTTGTCTTGATCTTTTATGAAATTGCCTTCAGAGTTCAAAGAAGTATTACTAGCCATCTATATATTACCTTTGTATTACATCCAGTATGCATCAAGAATGAAAACAATATCTAGATAGGCAATGAAAGGGTTTGGTGGAAGAGAATAAAATGATGAGTATATTGGGAATGCTTTTAGTTTTCATAACTTTAGTTTTTTTTTCTTTTTTTTTTGAGACAGAGTCTTGCTCTGTCATCCAGGTCGGAGTGCAGTGGCTCGATCTCGGCTCACTGCACGCTCCACCTCCCGGGTTCATGCCATTCTCCTGCCTCAGCCTCCGGAGTAGTGAGTAGCTGGGACTACAGGCGCCTGCCAACACACCTGGCTATTTTTTTTTTTGTATTTTTAGTAGAGATGCGGTTTCACTGTGTTAGCCAGGATGGTCTCCATCTCCTGACCTTGTGATCTGCCTGCCTCAGCCTCTCAAAGTGCTGGGATTACAGGCATGAGCCACTAGGCCCGGCCTAGTTTTCATAACTTTAGTTCTAACTTGTTTTTTCTCTTCTAGAACTGTATTGTGATATTTATCCCTGAGAGAAACCTCAATTTTGATCGGTCATCTTAAATAGATGATTCTGCTTATATTTTAGGTGGGTGCCCCACGTGGATATGTGCTCCATATTTAGCCTAACTTCTCAGCTTTACTGCATGCCAAGTTTCAAAAAAGCTTTCAGTTTTTAAGGATCCTGGAATAATCCTACATCTAAACGTACAGAGAGTCCTTTGGCTCAAAGCCCTAAAATATCTAATACCATGCATCACTCTTACAAGGCCACTGATCTTTTAAAAACTGGAATACTTTGTTTTACCTCCCTTCTAACCCCAAGAATGGACGAACCAGGCAGAGCACACACTCACAATTTTATGGTGTCCTATTGTAGATGAAGCCCATGCAAAAAGGCCAAGAGAAGGGGAAATCTTCTTTTAATGCTGCGATAATTTGAAAGACAATGTGAATACTTTAGGCCTGAATTATCTGGTTGGGCTTTAGTGCCAATTAAGTTAACCCAATAAATTATTCTAGGGCTGATAATTTACAGTGAACAAAGAGAAGCAGAGGGTGAAGATAAATACCTGAAGGATTCATTTACAAACTCAGTTAATAATGTTTTCTGTCCTAATTGCTCAGTTTGGCTATCTAAGTTGATCTATTTGCTGTGTAATTATATAATTGCTTAATTCTCCACTCCAGGTTGTTGAGAGGATTAAATGAAATAGTATATTTAAGGAATTAAGTAGTGCCAGTTCCACCTATTTACCTCTGGCCCATTCCCCCGCATTCTTAGTACAACCCACCAATGAATGGGTGGTCAGGTCTCTTGTGGGAAAAACTTGCATTACAGCACTTTCCAACCTTGCGCCATCTTACTCCGTGCAAATTACCCCATAATTAATTTGGCCAAAGGACAGTTACACAGATACAACTACAGGCCAGGATTACATCCTGAAAACCAAAGCTATAGAATGAACTCCCATAGCATCGGGGAGTGAAAATGTCTAAAAGACTAGAACAAAGGGGGCTCACATTTTCTGGATGCGTTGTATGTGCTGTCTGATTTCATCTTCATGAGAATTCTCTGAAGGTTAAATGAACAATTTTATAGACGATGCTAAGATTCATTGAGGTTCAATAATGCTTCCCAAGTCGCATAACTATGAAGTGGTAGGAGTAAAACATTTGCCCACAGCCTTTATTCTTTCCAGTACACCATGGGCCCTTCAGATGCAGTGCCATTCACCCAAGGGGCATAGCATCTTATAGTTCAACTTGGAAAATATGCACATCATGGACAAAGATATGCATTTGGCTAAATTTTATAGATTGGCTAGCTTACTTTGGATTTAAATGATAGCAGCCAAAGATTCCATTGGTCTTTAAACTGGATTATTTTCTTTTCCTGTTTTGAAAAAATATAAACCAGTGAATTGAGAGCTATAGTTCTTATGGAAAGGTGTGTCAGCTTCAGATTAATCATTTGCTGTGCCTTATCCAGTGGCGTCCCACTGGTCCTCTTGGGGACACCCATGATATCCTGTGTGACTGTAGTGACAGAAAGTAGAAGACCTACAGAGAGGAGGGAAAAGAGAGTGACAAAAAAAAGGATTTGGTGTAGTTATTCCACATTTAAATATTAATGGAGAATTCTTTGGTCTTGAGCCGGAAAAATGGGTTTAATTTTTCTGTCGTAATCCTCTTTGACTTGTGCTCTTGAGCAAGTCTCTCATCTCTCTTTATCTTGTTTTATCAGCAGCAAAACAACACCAGCCAGGTCTACTAGGCTTTTTGTGAGGATCGAATGGAAGGATCTATGTGAAACTTCTTTGAAACATAAAAGCAAAGGGCACTGTGCAAACGTGAGGATTATTTGCAGTCAGTCTGTTCCATTTCTGTTGCCAGGCAAATCCTTGGCCACTTGCCCCGACCACAACATCCTCATGACGGGCATGGTGCATGGTAGAAACCGGAAACAGGCCACTTTCACATTATTTTAAAATTTGTTATGAAATTTTGCCAAAACTTTATAAATACCAGCCAGGGCCATGGGGTGTTGTACCACATTCTTTCCACCTCATGAACCATTGTTTTTTGTTCTGAACTCGTAAGTTGAAATGCATTGAGTTGCAGTTGCTTAGCTGGGTCAGCTTGTGAAATGCCTGATATGTAATGCTTGATTCTAGCCAATTATCTTTAGTTCCTCTCTTTTATTAGTGTTAAATTTGAATTACAACGGGAAGGGTGGGAGTGGAGTGCGTACTATGCTCTAAACCTTTAAGGCAGTGAATTCATTTGTATTATTTTATTATGCCTCTTTATAACCACCATTGGTTTCAGTCCTTTGTTGATTTTTAGAAGACTCCAAACCCATCTTTCCCTCTGTTTTGTTTTAAACCTGTTTCCTAAAAGCAGAAGATGAACTTTTCTCTTGCAAAGTTTGATAGAAAAAAAAATAACAACTCACAACAATCTTAAACTTGTAGTTAACAAAATAAACTGCAGATAAAACCCCTGAAGGTCTTGGCAGCAAATGTTTCCCACTAAAATGGAACTCTGTGCACTCATAGTCTGAAACAAATTAGGAAGGAGGGGGAAAAATCAACAGCTCTGGGGTGAAACTGGGGTTGGTGCTGCCTCATCATTTTTAAACCAAAAATAAAACAAGCAAATTTTGTTTAACTGCAGGTCAAAATAAAAAAAAAATTAAAAAGTCCCTCATCTGTTCAGTGTAATTACTTAACAGAGTGCAGTCTTACCAGCTGCAGGGTTCATGGATAAATGGAAAGAACCATAATTTTCTCTCCCTGGGGTTAAACCCCCAAACTTTAAGTCTGCTCCTCTACAGTATGCTTTTAATATACCATGAGAAGCCAAGTCAGAACGTTTTTAGAGTATGTCTCTACTTTTTTTTAACCAGAATGAAATAATTATGTACATATGAGTTAAAGCTCTGGGAAAAAAAAAAAATTCTTTCTCCAATGTCCTCAGTTAGGACACTCTATCCCTTCCCTAATGATGACTGTATGGTCTCCAGGTTTTTGTCACAAAGAGATGGGCGGAATTGGCTGTACTTTAGATTTCTCAAATATTGCCAATTTCTTTTCAAATGTTCTTGTTTCGTCACCACCAGAGAAAGTGTTTCCTTGTACATTTCACTTAATTTTAAGCCCGAGTGTATATTAAGGAAAATTTGACCCATATGTTCCTGATTTATTTACACTTAACTCATTGAACTCTTCTTTTATTACTATTTTTAACATTTTTGGTGTCCAAAATACCCATGGAATTTTTTTTTTTTTTTAAAACCATCCTTAAGCCCTTATTTCATTTTATTTGCATAAAAATGTCTAATTTGAGCTGAAAGGAAATGGAATTTGAGCTTAAATTTCTCAATTTGGGTTTGAAATTGGATTCATCAGTTTCTCGTGGGGGTTTGCAATAGAAGCAGAAAAACTATGTTTTTTCACCTCAAGCTAGGCTTTTCTTAATGGGTAATTTCACCTTGTTGATAGGATCTAATGGAGAAACATAGATTAACCACTGGGTGTAAGTATTCATTTCATAGCAATGTGAACGGTGGGCTGGAATTGTGGAATAACTGAAGCTGTCAAAAACCCTTACAAGGGTATCCAGGATCCAATTAACTTCCTCACTATCTCTACATTTGACCCAGAAAGAAGGAATATATATTCAGGAAGGGGACTAGCCTTCTAGAAGGTGGGTCAGAGGTGAGTCAAATATAAATCACACTGAGAGACTCCGGAGAAATTCACAGAAGATTCACACCTGGGCATACTGTGTTCACCCCAACCCTGACCATGGAGCACGGGGAAACGTGCCTTTGGGGTTCTGACCAAGGTAACCCTCTCAACAGCAAGAAGAAAGGTATTTGTACCTCTCTGTATTTGGCATTGCCATTGCAACAAATCCCAAAGGAAAAACACAACCATATTTTCCCTGTTCAATTTGTCTATTTGGGAAAGGTTTATAATCCAGACCTGAAATGTAGGTTGTAATTACGTACAACATAGATCTAGATTGCATCTTCATAGGCCAAGTAAAAGAATATTGAACAATAATCCCAATTTTGCCACAGAGTAAGCAAAATCACTCAACAGCCTTGAGTTTTCCTTTGCCACCTGTAAATTGCTTGTGATTATTTCTCCCCACAGCCTCGTATTGTAATGCTTGAGAACTAGACAAATTAAGGTTCAGATTATAGTTTTTTTCTTATCAAGAGCCTCAGTTTGCGAAATTCTTCCTCTGGAGGTAGGTAGATACATCTACTTTGACATGTTACCAAGATTAAATGAGTTAATCTACAGTTACTAATTCAATGTCTGGCACAAGTAAGGACTCAGTACACATGACTACCATATTTATTCAATTCTAGTATTTTCTCACATTTTAACAATCTTGAAAGCAGACTGTGTCCTACCATAGAAGGTATCTTATAATCACGGCTTTCCAGGTGGCAGTTGTGGTCTAATTGCCTCAGCTTGCAGATGTGTAAACATCAAAATCTTCAGCCTCAAACCCGGCAGAATGATTGTTAATGGCTTGGAAAAAAATGTCAGAAACTATAGTGAGCTCCCTTCTAATTATTAGAAACCAAATAGGTAGGGAGGGACAGTAGGGTGAGATGACAAATCAGGCATGCTTAGCAACATTCCTGAAGTGGGAGTCAAGAGTAGGCTGACTCTTCATTACCGCAGACCTGGCCTGGGAGTCCAGCACTGGTGGTGCATAGTTATTTTCTTAAAAGAGTTCATCACCATCTCCCTTTATGGCATTGAGATAGGTACTCGGCAGGCCTGTTTTCACAATATACAGGTCACAGAGACTCTGCTGATAAAACAGGATGCAGTAAAGTGGCCAAACCTGCCAAAACCAAGATGGCTATGAGAGCCACCGCTGGTTGTTCTCTTTGCTCATTATGTGCTAATTATAATACATTAGGATACGAAAGGAAACTGGCACCAGTGTAATGCCAGCTTACAAATGTCATGGCAACATCTGTAATGAGAGGTGAAGCCAGCTGGACTTCCTGGGTCGAGTGGGGACTTGGAGAACTTTTCTGTCTTACAAGAGGATTGTAAAACGCACCAGTCCGCGCTCTGTAAAATGGACCAATCAGCAGGACATGGGCGGGGACAAAGTAAGGGAATAAAAGAAGCTGGCCACTCCTCCCTCCCCACAGCCAGCAGCGCAACCTGCTCAGGTCCAGTTCCATGCTGTAGAAGTTTTGTTCTAACTGCTGCTCACTCTTTGGGTCCACACCACCTTTAAGAGCTGTAACACTCACCAGGAGGGTCTGTGGCTTCATTCTTGAAGTCAGCGAGACCACAAACCCACCGGAAGGAACCAACTCCCGACACAGTAAGTTACCCTATATAGTCTGAAAGGGAGAGGAACTCTCAGTTCCCAGAATTCCCAGCTCCGTTCCTGGAAAACTTACAAATAATTCACCCTTTGTTTAGCATATGATCAAGAAATAACCATAAAAATAGCCAGCAGCCCTTGGGGCTGTTTGCTATGGAGTAGCCACCCTTGTATTCCTTTAATCTATTAAACTTGTCTTCACTTTACTCTGTGGGCTCCTGCTTGAATTTCTTCCTGTGCAAAGCCAAGAACCTGTGTGGCTTCCTGGGCTGAACCCCAATTTTGGCATTTGCCCTGTGACGGCATAGAGTGCAATACTGAAGTGAAGACTCCAACACTGACATCAATGATTTGGAGTAAATAAGTGATTCAGGAGAGTCATGCTCTGAATGTAAAAAAAGTATTAGGAATTTCTTAACTCATTTATTTTGCATATATATGCAAGCACATACACACACACATATACATACACAAGAATGATAGATGACAGAAATACTCGGGTCTTAAAAGAGCCTTCTCAAGCATAACATAAGCATTCTAAGTGGTAAGAAAGTGTATTTCCATAGGTTCATTGGCAGTGGTTTCTCCTTTTTTCTTTTCTTGCCTAATAATACATAAACTAAGGGTTTGATTTACGGTGGATGGGATCTTAGATTTAATAAAATGTGGAATTTGGTTGGTGAGGATCAAGTGCTATACTGAACGAAGTAACTAGAATAACAGTGGGCACATTGTGGATATTTACTGAATATTTGCTAAAAGTAGGGAACATAGTGTAATGGACACTGCACCATCTGACTTCTACCTGCCATTCCAAACTTATTTCCTGTCATGATTTACAATCCTTTCCATGCTCCATCCCCATGCAGGGTCTTTGCACAGGGTTTCATCTATGTCTGTTCTATGTCTGCCTTGTTCTTCCCTCTTCTGTGTGGCCTCCCATAGTAGTTGTTCCTGTTGCTCAATGATGTTTCTGGTTGTCTTCCTCTGCCCAGCCATACAAAAGGATTTTACTGAAAGTCACCCATTGCCGTGCGATTTGCTTTGGCCAAAGAAATGCAAGAGGAGCCCATGTGTTCTACTGGAAGGTGAAAGTACAGAAGAGCCAATATTCTCTTCTCTTCTCTCTACCTCACCGCTGTAGCAAATTCAGAAGCACTGTGTTGAGGCAGGGTTTTTAAGATAAATGGAAGTGTCATGGAATGCCAAGCTGCCATGGTTCACATCATATAGATATTTGCCAAGATGTGGTCTAAAAAGCATTTGCAATCACCGAAACAGCATGTCTAAGGAATGAAGCAAAGTCAGAAAGAATTGAGGGCCAGAATAAGGAACATAATGTTTTATCTGTGGCTTAATAAATTCATCTTGCAACCTTTGCTTATTCTGTGGATGATGTATACTTCCAGGCTTTTCAGTTCAATTAAATTACAATTTTTCCGTACAAAGGAAAGCTGATGTAAAGCCCCCATTTGTGGCACCTCAGATAGCCGTAGCCTGTAAAATTGTTGACAGAAAGGCTTGGAAATGAAAATAAAAACATCATCAACAACAACAGAAACCTTCCTGAATTCTCCTCCTACTTGTTCAGCCCTTGTGCTTTTGCACTCGGATGAACCTTTGCCATGAATAGCCTTACTGTGTCCTTTTAACAATAATATCTTAAACTTTTATCGTGCCTTATAGCTAAGCATCTCTAGACATTTTACAATCACATTAAAACGAAAGCTGGTCCTTTTCTCAGAATTGCCACAGGGGCCACACTACAAGCCAGCAGTTTGCTACTTTATTCTGAAAAGGAGGGGAGGCTAGCGGGCTGATAGAACAGAGGATGACCCCTGTCTCTCAGCATCCCTGGCTGGAACTCAGCCTTCAGTGCGTGATGGCAGAAGGCAGGAGAGTGAATGAGAACTCACAGCCAAGGAAGACTTGTGACCCACGAATACATGCAAAACACAGAGACCACGTAAAGCCACAGCTCTCCATTCTCATAACCCACATCCCTCAGCCTAAGCTTTCACACACACACACACCCCCCACACATACCCTGGGTGGAATTCTGAATTATTTGCAATTACAATCAAAGATTTACTTGATAGAAAATGAATTTTCTTATTTGAGCAATCTCAAGTCTTGTGTTGGGAGATGTGTGAAAATATTTCTGCCTTGAAAATCTATTTTTACTTCAAGTATATGATTAAATTATCTCTATCTGTCTATCTATCTATCGTCTTTCTTTCTTTTGGCTCTTCAACACATTGTTAAAATGTTTAGGATTCATCAGGTCAAACCCAGTTTTTTTCTTTTTCTCAATTACAAGGATTTAATGGATAAAGCTTAAGATTCAAAGCTGGAGCTACATCAGTAAAGTGAAGAGAGAATTAAGGCAATTATCTCAGTAATTAAGGGGATCAGCCAAACCTTTTTTGGCTGAGATGCCTAAATAAATGGAAGAAAACATGGATTGGAGGAGGTTGAATCACTTCTGTTTTCGGAATAAAAGCCGCAAATGGCCATTTCACATTGGTAATCTAACTCGAGTCACAAACTGTGACTTTTTCCCCTTAAAGTAATATAAAGGCTTTCGGTCTTTAGTAATTCATTATTTAGGCAAGTCTTTCCGCGTAGCTGTAGAGAAAGGCAGGCGATGAGCTTGTTTAGCCTTCCCGAGTTCTCTAGAAGGCTCGCACCCAGCATAATAGAGCTCACCTACCTGGGTGCTGCAGCCAATCCCTGCGCAGGGCGCCTTCGCGGCGCAGCCTGTGAATTGAGGCTGAGCGCCCTAACACCAAGGCCCTGGGAAAGCATCCAGTGGGATTTCTTAAACCCCTTTTACGAGGCCTTTTCCGCCAGGGAAGTTTCTGCACAAACCCAGACTCAGGTGGGCTGATACTTCTCCCCCTAGGCTGACACACCCGGAGAGGGCAGGCCCAGGGCACAAGTGTTTTCTTTGCCTCTCTGCTTTTACTGCCGAGCTCAAGTTGAGTGTAGCTGCCATTAAAAACGACAAATGTGTTCTAATTTTAGAGCATCATAGCAATAATTGTTTTTATTTCAGTGGTGAGGAAAAGTGAAGGAAAAACAGCTTGGGACTTAATAACCACCTTAGCCTGCAGCCTTCGACTTTATTCATGAGATTTTTTATCTTCCTTCTCTCTCCCCCCGCATTCTTAGGATCTTCTTTAAGGCACAGCCTTAAATTACCTTTGCAAAGGTTATATGTTTATTTACAAAGAGCTGGCTCTGAATGTGCCTTCCAAGGCGAGAGGGGTGGCTTCTGGCAATAAACATCTTCCGCTCTCTTAACCACAGAGGCCAATTGCAGAAGGTGATGTTTAGTACTTCAGACATAGTATAGTTTATGGCTTCATTAACTATCTGACCTGTATTGTGTGCAAATTTCATGAAAGTGTGATGCAGATTTATTCCCTGAGGTATGCTGCTTGGTGGTATTTTATTCTCACAGGGAAGTTGTAGTAATTATCCCTCAAGGTAAGAGTTTTCATTTTTATACAACAAATTAGAAATTCAGTCATATATACCAAGGTATTTACCCAACACACACCTATTCCCTAATTATATACAAAGTGGTGGGAATCTCAGCTCCACCCCAGCTCATACAATCATTTAAGTGAAATGAAAAACTGTCATGACAAGCTGACTCGTACGACATAAAGATTTATATTGGAGTCTCAAATATGTAGCGATTTTAAAAAATTGAATATATATTTTTAAATTCAAGCTTTCCAGATAAGTAGTATATTAGGCTAAAAATAAAGGAAAACATAGACAGTGATCTGATTAATTTTATATTTAGAAATAGCCAAATGTGGAAACAAATACTCCTGGTGTGTGTGTGTATATATATATTAGTCAATATATCACTGAAAAAAATTATATGGTAAATTTGTGTGTGGGGAAAAGGGAAAACATGAAAAGTTGAAAGTTATGGTCTAGGTTTGTGAATTTATGCAGCATAATGATAATCATTGGCTTTTTCACTTGTGTTCAAGACCTTCCATAATTACTTGAGCCTTCTGCGGGGAGCACGGTTTCCCTAACTGAGTGTTCACGCCTGATTACTTTGGTTCTTTCCAAAGTTCTCACATGTGGAAGGTTCTGTATACTGGCCAGAACCATCCATCCAGGTTTTTCCCTCCGTCTCCTGCCAGTCATTATCACTCAGTAACATATTAATGTGTACTTCTTCCCATGTGTGTGCTTACACATCTTATTTCCCCAGTTATACTGACAAGCTTTGGGAAAGCTGAAACTGCATCTTTCTTTTATTCCCTTTTTGCATTTCATTATTGTCTACCTCTCCCATAGTAAGTTCTCAGTAAACATTGTTTGATCGACTGATATTAAATGAAATAATGATTACCAAGTACTTAGTGTAGCATTTGGCACTTAGTAAGTGTTCAGTAAATGTTAGCAATTTAGTCAGGTTGTTAGCAAAGAAGAGGGAAAAAGAAATATTTCAGTATCTTTCTTGCTTAACACGGTTAAATGAGAACTTGATGTAAAGCCTTGTTTGTCATATCCAAGTGAGAGGATGACTTAATATTTCTCATGCATTTCCCTTTTCTTTTGTTATTAAACACTGAGCACTTCACCTAGTGGAAACCTTGATGATCCATCCAGTTATCTCTAGTGATCTCTGATGACAAAGCATACATTTTCCAGATGCCTGTCGTCAAACGGTCATTTTTCCAATCTCCCGCAGCTGTACGTGGCGCTGGAGAATTTGGATGGGAGCTGCTGTTCCCTGACTCTTCCCAGCAGCCAGAGGCCCAGTGTAGGATTCCTTCTGATCCTTTTATGGCGCATACTCTCTCTTAGTGAGGTTCTGTTTAACTTCCTAATCATAGCAATTAAATAAACTAGAACCTTTTAACTTATGTTGGAATGTATACAGTTCTTACTTGAGCAATGCCTAAAATAAAATGCCAAGCTGACATATTTTATTTGTTTTTTCCTACAGGAGTGGATGTCTTTCCCCCCTTAACTCTCATTTCATGTAGGAGAAATTTGCAATAAGGCATGGCCCTAACACACTGAGGATAATTGTGACCAATAGGAAAATTTCCGGAAACTTTGTAATGGGCCAAGTCTGTAGAAGATGACTGGTAAGTCAATTGTCTCAGAAATTGGGGTGAGGTAACACAGATAAGTCATGCCTCATTTTTTCATTCTTTTCAAATTTTGATAATTTAAGTGAAACATGCGTGCTTTAAAAATTTTTGTTGTGCCTTCCTCTTGCTTGGTCCACAGTTTTTATCTGAAAGATCTTTATTAGGTTAGATGAGAGTTATTAATAAATTCCCTACTGAAATTTTTGCTTCAGATAAATAGAAACTAATTTTAATGGATGGAAAAAATGAGAAACTCCATTTCAGTGAATTATAGGCTTTTAGATAGCATGGCAGAGCTGACCCTAGCAACCCAGGGGCAAATAGACTTTATGGTGGGGAGAAAGTTGTGCCACAATGCTCATTAATAGGATTGAAACTTCCCAAGGAGTGAGAGATTTCAGGAAGGAGAAGGCAGAGAACAATTGCTAGGAACTGAAGATGGGAAAGGTATCACGACAGATAAAGAGATTTCCTCTTGACATTACCTATCAGTTTACATTTTGTTGTGCAGGTTGTACACTGAGCAAATTTAGAAGGCATTGTTTAGATGTGAATTGTGTCTCCTAGAGGTCTGTACTGCACAATCTGTTGTATCTCTTCATCTCATTTCACTGATCTTAACATGGTAATCGTGGGGATGCTGTGAGGACTATGAAAAGTGATTTTGCCACATGCAGTGCCTATGTGGCAGGCATCAGACATGAGAGTGTGTGCCTGGCAACAGTGAGGAGGCTCAGTAGCTTGGAGTTCCTCAGGTCTAGATGCACCAGGGACCCAAACCCTCTGGTAGTAAAAAAGGGAGAAAAGATAAGGAGAATTGCTGGGGTGACTATCTTTGTTTATGGTGATAATGGCTATTGTAAATAGCAGTTCTTCCCCATGTCAGTGGCTTCATACAATATGATTTCTTTTCTTTGTCAGTCACAGAAGTTCCAAGTAGACTTTTCTCCAAGGTGCTGTCCTTCCAGAAGTCTGTCAGAGGCCCTGGTGCTTTCTAGCATGTGGCTCTCACTCCTTCAGCAGGTGCCAGGGCTGCTGCAGGAGACAGAGCATGGAGGATTGTTCCTGAACAATCTGAACACCTGACCTCAAGTGATGCACCCGTCTTAGCCTCCCAAAGTGCTGGGATTACAACCATGAGACACCACGCCCGGCCCGCTTACTCTTTTTTAAAACCACACTGGGGATATAGAAACATGTGACATCTTTCAACTGTCTTCACCACATTTGCAAAGTTTTTTCACCTTTTGTTTAGTTCGGTTTACTAACAAGTACAAAGTCTGAAATTCTGTTGGCCAGGTCTGGCTAGGGCTGACATCACATTGCTTAAGTTCTATTAGTCTAATCACTGTCATATGGGCACAGCCACCTTCAAGGGAAGTAGAGAGACGCAGACTGGCTGTCTGTCCAGGAGGAAGAGGAAATTAGGCTCTTGCATAATTTTGCCAACACCACCTGGATGTCTTCTTTTATGCTGGTAGAACGATATAGCAGCATCATCCTTGATATGAGCCTTCTGGATTCAGAAGCCAGGTTGCATCCATACAGGATGTTTCCTTTCTCTCCAAAGACTAGAATAAAAGTAGTGACAGAGGTGGAAAGATCACACACCTAAGCACGCACGATTTAAATCTAAGTGGAAAATATGCTTAAGAAATTAAATTGTAGTATTGTATCTATTTTTGAATGTTTACTTTCTCATATAATTTATAATTTGTCCTACTTATTTAAAGGGAGAACATCATCTGTTTCAAAGAGTTTGGACAAATACTGATTTATTAATCTAAAAGGAAGGATTCAATTTTATTGGCTTTACCTGATTCCTGATCCAACTGGAATCTATAGGAAACATCCATTTGATTCTGTCTCTCTCTCTGCTCCTATTCTTTTTTAATTTTTATTTTATTTTTAGTTTTTGAGACAGACTCTTGTTCTGTTTCCAAGCTGGAGTGCAGTGGCAAGATCTCAGCTCACTGCAACCTCTGCCTCCTGGGTTCAAGTGATTCTCATGCCTCAGCCTCCCAAGTAGCTAGGATTACAGGCACGCGCCACCACACCTGACTAATTTTTGTGGTTTTGGTAGAGACAGTGTTTTGCTATGTTGGCCAGGCTGGTCTCCAACGCCTGACGTCAAGTGATGCATCCACCTTGGCCAAAGTGCTGGGATTGCAAGCATGAGCCACCGCACTCGGCCCTCTTACTCTTTTTTAAAACCACACTGGAGACAGAGAAACGTGTGACATCTTTCAACTGTCTTCACCACATTTGCAAAATTTTTTTCATCTTTTGTTTAGCTTTGTTTACTAACAGCTATAAAGTCTGAAATTCTTTTCTGTTTCACTGTACTCACCACATTAAGCTTAATACTCTGAAAATACACACAGCTTTATGGAAATGTATCTGACACCTCTGTGTTCTCCCCACGCTTCATTTACCTCTTTCTTTTGAAACTCTAGCAAAGAAACCCTTGCTAGGAAGTAGGAACCTGGGATGTTTAGCCAGAGGGTCTTTTAATTTTCTTCCCTTCCTTTTTCTTTCCTTCCCTTCCTTTTCTTCCCTTCTTCCCCCTCCTGCACATGCCCCTTTTTTTTCTCTCTCTTTTAGGGAAAAAGTAGACAGTGATTTTTTTTTTCCTTTTTTGCCTGAGATAGAGTCTTGCTCTTGTCACCCAGGCTGGAGTGCAATGGCACGATCTCCGCTCACTGCAACCTTGGCCTCCTGGGTTCAAGTGATTCTCCTGCCCCAGCCTCCCGAGTAGCTGTTAGCTGGGATTACATGCACCCACCACCATGCCGGGCAATTTTTTTGTATTTTTAGTAGAGACAGGGTTTTACCACGTTGGTCAGACTGATCTCAAACTCCTGACCTCAGGTGATCCACCCACTTTGGCCTCCCAAAGTGCTGGGATTACAGGCATGAGCCACTGTGCCCTGCCAACAGTGATCTTTTAACTTGAGCACTGGGGAGCCTGGATTTCTTGTTCATGGGCTCTCACTGATGAACATTATTTGTGCTTTTATTTATGGCTTTCTGAAGCTTAAGACTGTGATTTATGTATCAACTGTGTGGCCAACTGCATCTGTGCCACTACTTGCAGTTCTTGCAGTGGGCATTGTGCCTATGGTATTGCTGGGGTTTTCTGCATCATGATATGCCTTTGTCTCTGCTTGTCTTGTACATCTTCTCTGCCATCGTCAACTTTGAATGTTTTATTTAAATTCCATGTTTTTCCATTATCCTCTGCAGGAGCTTTCTTAAAGAAATACAATTGGATAAAAGTTAAAGAACTTCTTATTATGCTCCCAGTTAAACACCTTCTGCACACCTTGGAAAGCTTTGCACCTTATAGCACTCAGGTGTGTTATGCTTTTAATTAAATGTGGTGTTTGCTGTCATTTCTGTAAGTCATCAAGCAGTAGACCCTTGGACCAACACAGAATCCCATTAAAGCCTTGCCTCAATGGGAAAATCAGATTATCCTCACCTCCTTTTGAACTACAATGCCTTTACCAGGAATATAATTCATGGTAAATATAAGGTCATCTTGTACATTTGGTGATAGCTGCTCCTTCCTCTTCAGTGGTTAAGGTTAAAATGCTGGGCTTGGTTCTTGGGGAGTGACTGCCCATGCCTATTGTTGGAAGTTCCTCTGTTAGTCAGGTTTGCCCTGGCCACTCTGAGAAGATAGTGCTGGAAAAACTGCAGTCTTTCTCATCTTACCTCCCTGACGTCTGATCCTAGACTGACCTCTCAGAAAAGTGTTTGACCAACACTGTTCCAGCAGGTTTCCATCTGCATAATAGCCTGGAGATGTCTGGTAAGCACCAGCTGAGCACACACCTTCTGGGGACTGATGAGATCTAGAATAACCAAGAGAATGTAGACCTGCATTTTCACTGATTCCATTGAACAGGCATGGCCCCAACACTCCGCTTCTGTCTGATACTCATAAGGTACACTCCATTCTGAAGTTACCTTAGATGGCCAGGCCATTTATAAAGTTGCTGTCTACTTCCTCTGGGGCAGTTAAAGATATTGAACTTCTCTCACTATTGTGTGCTTAGATTCAAGGATCAAAAAAGCAGTAAGACAGTGTATTTGCCCTAAAGAAGCCCATATGCCTAAGTGGTACTTATAAAGGGGAGACAGACATAAACACAAGGATTTGTAACAGAGTGAGAAAATAAAGTGAGAAAGGGCATGTAAAGTGTAACTCAGAATGTTCTCTAAAAGTCTGAACACAATAGGTGTCTTCTGGACGGACAAAATGAACCCCAGTGTCACCATCCTGTATCTCTGGGGTTAGTCAAAGGAAAATTCAGCTTGTAGGGTGGAGAGAAACTTTCTCTACTGTTAAACTGGATTATGAAAATATACCCAGTGGTGACAATGACTTAATTGTCTAACTTAGTCATGGCCCCATGGATTATCATGAGGCTGCGGAAGGGCCACTTGCTGCTCCTGTTCTAACCCCACGTAGAAATTGGCAGAGCTGATGACCGTCTAGGGGTGCAAACCCAGGATGTACATATCTAGTCCATGGTTTAACCTGGGTAATCTCATTCTACATTCTTTTTAACCCACATAGTGGTCCTGTAATACTTGTTACAGCCCTGGTTTACACAACTAAAAATAAGAAACTTTCTTTGTACTTTAGGGTCCATTTGACTCGACCACGTAAAATAAATTCTCTCCTTATATTCACCCAATCTCCTAAGACTCTTTCTTTAGAGCCTGTCACCTATTGTAGCTGGCACTGTGTCTTACACATTTGGGGGCCTCACTTAATAATTGCCTAATGAATAGATAGATGAATGAATGGGTGAATACATTTATCGGTGCCAAATTTCCATGTTCTCATCTCTGTAAAAACCTATTGCGCGCCCGTTTCTCTATTCAATCTGTGGCTCTCTCACAACTTGTTAGCTGGTTATTTTCCATTCAAAGTCATGGGCAAGACATCTAGTCTTTAAAAACAGATTCAGCAAAAATTTTTTCTCCTCTTTGTCGAAATCTCAAAGAAAGAAGGAAGAGGAAAAGAAGAATCTGAATGTGATGATTAAACTGACTCTGTCCTTCGTTTGCCTTGAATATACTTGTTTTCTTTCCTTCTCCTTCTGAGTAGACACCTAAAGAATCACATTTGAGGGCTTTTTTTTTTTAAATATGGATGAGTAACATCTGTTTTAACCTGAACGATTCAATGTGTTTTTTAAGAATCATGTTTACAGAATTAATTTGGTTATAAATATGAGAACAAATTTAGGGTACAAATTTAACTCGATCTTTCCCTAAGGGAAGCTGATTCATAAAATCTGAAATATTGTTTTGGCCATGAAGTAATGTTTCCTCAAGCTTAATAAGTAAATGGAAGGAGAAAACCTAATAAAGCTCAAATCCCCAGCAGCTAAAAAGTTAACACCTTAGTGATGGAGAGCCAAAATAAGAATGGATGGAGTCGTGGCAGCACACAAGAGGTCCCAAACCTGCTAAACCTCTTTCTTAAAACTGTAACTCTTTTCTTTCAAGTTATTCAACCTGTCACCTAATAGGTCCCTTTTGCTGACCTTTGAACTATGGTTATTTGTATAGCATTGTGGTAATAGAGTTTGGAAATCTGAAAAACATTAAGTTAAATGCAAGGGTGTTGAGAAGGTGAAATTCTTTAAGTGAGCTGAAGAAATTCTAGCTGGAAGATTTAAACATGTTTCCCCATAGGAGTAAGGGATAAGAAAAATATTGTGCGTCTTTAGAAACATTATCAAAGCGTTTTAAGTAAAGAAAAAGGAAGAATATTATTGACAACACAAATATGTGAAGAGTGAGGAAAAGTAACATTTTCTTCAGCAGCTATTTTTAAAATTTTTAAAAAATAAAAACAGACCAATCAAAATTTTAATTGATATGAAATATATTGCCAATAACACCAATACTAAAAAAAAGTTACTATTTTTTCAAGTGATTGCAATTCCCAATCTGTAAGATGACTAAATGAGGAAGGCACAAGGTTCCCAGAGAAGTTTTTCTTTCTTTGCGGGACTTAGTTTCATGGCGTTGTTTTATTATTTCTTCAAATGGCTTAAGGAGAAGAAAATGAGGACATGAAATTGTGACTTCTTTGAAATAATACTAAAAGTATGCAAGCGTCGGTTGTTTTGACTACCCCAAAATATCATGATCTAAAGTGAAAAAACTTGAGTCAAAGTGTCTTTTTATTTATAATATCATCATCATCATCATCATTATCATCATCATCATCATCATCATCATCATCATCATCATCTAGATTTTGGCCCTTTCATTCACATTTTTAGCTGTAGGTACCTGTGGTTTTTCTTCTGCCAGAATTTTGGTGCTGACTTTTCTGTATTGTTTGTGATTGTTTAGAATTTAATAACTAGTTGACAAGAGAAGAGCTTCTAATTTTTTAGTTGGGAAATGGGGATTGGCAGATAACAAGGGTTAAAATCAACCAGTGTATTATAATCTTGGATGACAGTAATAAAAGTGAATATTATAACACCTTTTGAAGGATCAGCTTTAGATATGGATTTCTGGAATAATTTGAGAGATTGCAAAGTGTTTCTAAGCACGACACCTGTAACCACATCTCCCTATCCTCTATCGTCATACCTACCTACCTTCTCACAGACTTGCTTTGTGCCTGCATTACGCAGTTCATTCATTTATTCATTCAACAAACATTTTTTGAGCATATATTTTATGACTGGTCCTGTGCAAAACCCCAGAAGGAAGATTGAAAGACAAAGGCAAACCCCAGGAGGAAGATTAAAAGACAAAGCTGTCACATAATTTTGGATTAAGGCACTGAAGACTTTGGATAAATGCAAAATCTGATAGATAAAACACTGCTCACTCTAAGTAGGTTTGGATCTATATGGTTTTTTAGTAGCAATAACACTGAGCCTGAAATGATGACACTTGGGTTTGAGGCCTACATTCTAGAGCTAGGTTTGTCACCAGCTATCTGGTTAAGAACCTAGGATGGGCCAGTCCACTTTCCTTTCTCCCACACTCCAACCCAGTGATTGATTCTGGGCTCTCACCAAGTCTTATCTCTGAAAGGACCATTGGAAACACGAAGTCGTTCTGGCACTCCTTAGTGCTGTCTTTCTCATAGTTGCATTCCCAGAATATCATGTGTGAATCTCCAGTATAGTAAGGAGCATACTAGGTGAGATATTTGCTAATGCATCATTTTCTCCCATGTTCTTCTCATCTTCCTGCCCCCAGCTTCTAATATAATGCCCAGAACATAGTATATGCCAATAAATATTTGAATCAGTGAGTGAAGGTAACAACTATAATAGAAAGGAACTCTAGAAACTGATAGAAACAATATGAATCTGGCAGTGATTATAATCTCACCTAAAGAATATACATTATGTATTTTGCATATTTTATTATATAACAGAAATCTTCTGTGTTGGTGACATTTAATACGAGAGGCAGTTTTCTCCTGCCATACGACAGTGTAAGCCTATTAGAGTATGTTTTACAGTTTGTTGCAGGACGTGTCAAATCAGAGAAGAACTAATGTATGCCCACCCAGTCACTACTGGCATATTCAGGGACAAATGTCTCCTTTCCAGGTCCTCACTGTACAGTTGATTCATTGACACATTGTCAGTTGCCTTCATGACAACAAATAATCTGAAACTTGTTTGATCATTTGTGTAAAACTCCCAGATCATTATGTCTACCGACATTAAACATCTAGGTCTATTCAGGTATTGATTACATTGCTGTTTCTACACACGGAAATAGTTGAACCATTTTTACACATCCCTCCAGTGAGTTTGTATGGTTAAACAAGCAGGTATAAGTCATCTAAGAGATTAATTCACCCAGTGTGTTTTATATAATGTGTACCCAATAAATGTTTCTTGAATGTTTTTACTGAGTTAATGAATTTGAATAAATTCCTAAATATGAGTGTCTGAATATTACAAATTCCATGAGAAAAGGAGACTGGGTTGTCAACTGACTACAGAGAAACTCTTCAAAGAACGACCTCCATGCATCAGCATGGGGCAAATGGTTGTACATTGAACTGATGTGTGTGTCAATTTAGCAACCCATGAATGTAGATATTAACCAAAAATATAGAATTAGAACCTACTAACATTTCTTAGGTGTATGCATTACTTACGCAGATCTTTGCCTACACTAAGAAGATACAGTCCTTGTCTTCATGTTTTCATTTATTTTATGAGCTTCTTTTTGGGTTGGATTTTGTAGGGCTGATCAAAGGAGAAATACTGTTTTGAACTGCACACAAACTTCATGAGTTAACACTTTTGAAAGAGAGGCATATCATATATTCTGATGGTGTTAGTCAATACAAGCTGTAAAGGGAAACTTTTCAATAAATCATAGTGACTGACTGCAAGATTTCTTAATGTATTTCTGTGATCCTTCTGAAGAAAAGTATATACGTAGGCACGCAGTTATCAAAGGCACACACTTTATTATTATTGAAGAAAATATTTACTATCCATGTTATTTTCTTATACTTTTTGTTCAAATCAGGAAACAACATTGACTGGATTGATGTGTTTATTGTATTAGAATGATATTCACGAAATGGAAATTTAAATGTTAACATGTTTATTGACAGTTGTGCTTTAGTAAAAGACATGCATGATTCTGTGTATGGATTTATTGAGGGTAAATTAAGGGCAAGTATAGTTTTTCTTTCTTAGATGAAAAACAAGTTCAGCCTAGGTTTTAAAGAACCAGCTGTCTACCCCCTTTCCTCATGGGGTTTTAAAAATGTAGAACCAAAGAATTTCATTGATCCTATTTTGCATCCCCAAGGATTTGCTTCTCTCTGTCCTTTCCCAAGTGTTTGTCATTTCCCATGAAGCTATATCCAACTTTTAAGTACATAGAGTTCCTTTCTTTCTTAATCCCATCATGAGCCTAGAACTATTCTTAGCCAGAGTTAGGCTTTCTTGTAATGACTGATGTTATATTTTTCCCTGTAAATCAGTATCATTAGAGATTATGACCAAAATTATATCAAAGCATTCTACAGCTCACTGATCTTTAGAGGGCCAGTTCTTAGTTATAATTTTTTAAAGTGATCAATTCCATCCAAAACAGAATTATAACCTCCTCACCCCACCTCCTAGTTTTCTTATAGTATTTTTACCCTCATTTCAGTTTCATGGGTATGGAGTCTCAGAGATCCTCTTTCTTTTCTACATATCTCTTAGCCTCAGTGTTTACTTTGTCACTGATTCCTATCAATACACCTTGGTAATTTGTTTTCGTTTGTCATATGCTTTTCCTTCCCACCGAGAAGGCTCAGGTTCAGATTCACATGTTGCTGTTCTGTTCAGACTAATCTCTTAATTGAATTCTCAAGTCTTGCCCTTCTGTAAGCAGTTCTCCACACAGCTCCCTAAAATACAGCTTGGAGATTCTCATTTTTCCCAAGCACAATTCAAGAAACCCTTTGGATCCCACAACATAAATAACAAAAGCCACATTCTTAACTCTTGACCTCGCGACGCAGTATGACTCCTACATAAACCACCTGCACCTCCTTTTCCCGGTCCCTCACCCAGCACCAGTTCATTTTCCTTCTCCTCTCATATGAATGGGGTTTGCTAAATGGTGGAGAATGGGAGATGCTTGTCCATAACCATCCCTCCTATGTGGAAGACTCCTTCAATAGAAAATTCAACTATAGGAAATATTAAGGGTTTTGGGGTCAACAAGTCTAGATTTGAATCCCACGTCCTGTCCTCTTCAAGTCATGCCAGTTTAAACACCTTAACTGGACGATAGAGATAATCCAGCCTTTGACATATAAAATAGATGTCCATGTGAAAGTATGTGCTGGAAGAATGGGGACAATTATTAATGAGTATTATTTAAGTCATAATCAGGTTGAAAAGTTGTTTCCAGTTCTGTTCTTAACCCTGATGTGACAGTCTAACCAGCTGTGTTCAATGGGCTGGGTCCAGTCACCTTAAGGCCGTTTCTTCAGAGAGGGTCAAAGCTTGTGTTTCCGCTTCCCTAAGGGCCCCCAGATTAGCAAGAGTCTTGCTGGCAGGTGGAGTTGCCATGCCTGGCAATTGTTCTCACTGACAAATACCTTCTCATTAGTTTCTTCTAAATAGCATCTCACTTCAGATTTGCTCAAAAGAGCAGATCAAAGAAAGTGTGTGAACTTCGGCCTGGGTGTGAGATTGAAGAAGGAAGGGCAATGACAAAGTGAATCTCATTTTCCAAAGCGGTTTTGTCAGGACTGAATACTTGTGAAAAAAGATCTTCTTCATTTTTTTTTATTTCCCTTCCATTCATTAAAGTCTGTGTTGCAACCTGACAAGAAACTAATCAAAAACTGAACAGGATAACTCTTTTTAATACTTCCTATGAATATAGGAAAATATCTTGAAATTAATCAAAGTAAGATGAGTAATTTAATCAGAACACATAGTAAATATGTAACTCTGGTTATGCTAAGAACGCATGGATAAATATATTAGTCTCCACTTACAGCAAGTGAGTAATAATATTAACAACAATAACAGTACTTGACACACCAGCACATTTGGTCCTCACGGCAACCCTACCCAAGAAATAGACTATGAATCATATTTTTAAAAACAAAGATGGCACTTTCTCCAAACATCAGTCTCTTCATTGTGGATTGAAAAAATAATTTTTGATTTACAGCAGCTACATACAAGAGGCCTGAGTTTGAATAATTACTTTCTTTTGAGTAAATCAATTTTAAAAAGCATATCAAATATGATGTTTTATAGACATATGTAACATTTTTATTATGGGGAAAATGTAAAGTAGTTCCTGTTCAAGGGAAAAGGTTTAGAAAATACACATTATGAAAATATGAACTAAAAATGTTTGCTTACTACTTGTAGAGCTCTTGTTCAACTATTGATGCATTTCCTTTTGTTGCATTTTCTGCTATATATTTGTGTATATATTTGAAATTATAGTTTTACATGACTCCTTTGATTCCATTTAATATCATAGCATGATGTATTATAATGTCTTTAATAATCTTTGAAAACAAGATTTTTGACAGCTTCTTGACATAGCATAATAATGTAATTAGCTAATCTTTTTGAAATGAAAATCTAGGTTTTTCACAAAAAAGTATTTTTACTATGATGAGGTTTTCCAGTTGTTTTCAACTTTAATTTACCTTTAATTACAGAGTAAACTTTCTCAGAAGCACAACTATTATGTCAGAAGATATAAACGTTCAACAACTTTTTACATATTTCCTCCAAGAACAGTTTTATTTAAATAAATTCATGATTCATAATCACTACAATATCTTCAGAAAGTGTCTTGAACAGATAGTGTATATACAGTTTTCATTCCAAAGTTACACGTATAGAAAAAGAAGCAAATAATTATTTCAATAAATGTATATGTTTGATCATCACTGCTGCCTGAGGACCCGGCATTCCTGTAAGTCATCCTCTACCTTATAATTATAACCCATACCAGGAGAGGAAAAACCAGACAACTTCCCTGGGGGATTAGTCAGCACATAGTTTGTACATTACCTCTAAAGAGGAAATTGAGTACCAGGTGAGGTCTGGGTGATATAATACAGCTCAAGGGCCCTTATCTTTTATTCCCACGTCTTTCTTGGCCTCCCGGTGACCAAAGTGCCCCTCATCCTCCAAGCTCATCAGTTCCTTGGGACCTGGGTTGGATCCCCTTTTCTGTGCACTTTATCCTACTCATTACAGTGCATCCTACTTAGGAACTATTGGAGATCCATAATTTTGTCTGGTTCTGTTTTTTAATACCAAGCTCAAACTACCTGTCTGCATTAAAATGAGTGTTCAGGAAACTGTGTTAAATGAATGAATGTATTTTCTAAGTTATTAGTGAATGGAAAAATTTTCAATGACAGAACTGCATTGATGAAAATTTCTCAACTCTAGTAGAGCCCCTGATTATACTGTGTTTATCCTGAAAAGCCCTAATAGGCATGAAAAGGACTCAATATACTGCAATCATGCTTCCTTAGGTATCCATAGCATTTCTCCTTTTTCTCTATTTTTTAAAAGAATGAATTTTTTATTAATAAAGGTGGTGTTTTTAACTGCTAATGTCTCTCCTTTTCCTATTTTAATGAGAAAATGGAATATGTTGAAAAGGAAAGGTTTTAGGCACTTTTTTTCTGGTTAAAAATAGAAAAGTATAGCTTGCTTTTTTATTTGTGTGCTAAGGATATTATTTAGGAAATCAGCTTAGTGTCCAGGAAGCCTTCTCATGAACACTATCTGGTAGGGTCACCGTGGTTAAGTATTTGGTCATCAGTTAAATTATTTTTTAATTAAAATTTTTGTTTTAAGTTATTTATGCATTTACTTCTTTATTAAGTGGAAAAAAATAAAGTGAGTGCTTCATAAGACTGACCAAGGGAAAAACACACAATAATTTATCCTTTGCTTGGAGAGAGTGAGCCTAATATTAACTGAGAATAGTTTTAGATCTATAGAAAAATTCAAAAGGTAGTGCAGAGAGCTCCCATGTATCCTGCCTCTATTTTCCCCTATTATTCATGTTTTACATTAGTGTGATACACTTGTCATAATTAATAAACTAATATTGATACATTATTATTAAGAAAAAGTATACATTATCAGATTTTATCCAATGTCCTTCTTATACCATATTACATTTAGTTGTCATGTCTCTAGGCTTTTCTTGGCTGGGACATTTTCTTAGATTTTCCTCTTTTCAATGACCTTGAAGATTTGAGAAGTACTTGTCAGATATTTTGTAGAATTCTCCTTAACTGAGATTTGCCTGATGTTTTTCTTACTATTCTACTAGAATTACAGTTTTTAGAAGGAATACTACAGAGATGAAGTGCCATTCTCATTATGTCATATCAAAGATACCTGCTATCAACATGACTTGTCAGGTTTTTCCTCTGTATAGTTGTTATTTTTCTCCTCTTTCTATTTTTCTCACTCTTTGGAAGACAATATTGTGCATAGCACAATAGTTCACAAACTAAAGGTGTGAAGAGTTAGAATCCATCTCTTTGAGTGTGGATTCTTACTTACATTATTTGGAATTTTTTGCATAGGAAATTTGTATCTATCTAATTCCCACATCATTTGTTGAAAAAATTATCCTTTCTCCATTGAATTTCCTTTGCAGCATTGTCAAAAGTCAGTTGACGATATTTGTATGGGTCTCTTTCTGGGCTGTCTATTCTGTTTCATTGCTGTATGCATCTGTTCTTTCACCAATACCATGCTTGCTTGAATACTGCAGCAGCATTTATTAAGTTTTGAAATCTGGTAGTGTGAGTCCTCCAACTTTGTTTTTCTTTTTCAGAATTATGTTGGTTGTTGCAGGTCTTTGCCTTTTCACAGAAGGTTTAGATGCAGTTTCTCAATATTTCTGTAACAGTCTGATGGAATTTTGATTGTTGATTGAGATTGTGTAGAATCCCTAAATCAAATTGGGAAGAATTTACATTATTGAATTAAATCTTCCAATCCATGAATATGTAATATCTCTCCACATACTTAGATGTTCTTTGATTTCTTTCATCGTGTTTTGCTCTTCTCTGTATATGGGCCTTGTATCATATTTTGTTAGTCTTGATTGCTTTTTTATATTTGTACTATTGTAAATTATATGTTTTATAAATTTCAAATTCCAATTGTCCAATGCTGATATATAGAAAAGAAATTGTCTTATATATTGATCTTAGATCTTATGATCTTGCTATTCTTGCTTATTAGCTCTAAGAGATTGTGTTTTATGGATTTTTTTTTAGATTTGTTGGATTTTTCCACATAGATGATCCTGTCATCTGCAAATAAAGACAGTTTTACTTGTTTATTTATTTATTTTTAATACTACTAACTTTTTTTGAGACAGAGTCTCGTTCTGTCACCCAGAGTGTGTTCATAGCTCATTGCAGTCTTGAACTCTTGAGCTCAAGGTATTATTCTGCCTCAGCCTCCTGAGATGCTAGGATAAGAGGTACATGCCACCATTCCCAGCTAAGTTTTCCTTGGTAAAATTTTGCTAGAGATAAAATTTTGCTATGCTGTCAAGGCTGGTCTGAAACTCCAGGTCTCAAGTGATCTTCTGCTTTGGCCTCCCAAAGTGTTGGGATTACAAGCATGAGTCACTACACCCAATTCCTTTCCTATTTTTATACTGTTCTTTTTTTCCCTTTTTCTTATTGCTGTAGCTAGGACTTCCAGTATAATATTAAACAGGAGGGGTGAGAGAGGACATACTTGCCATGTTCCTGATCTCAAAGGGGAAAATGTCTAGTCTTTTACCACTATGTATGATGTTAGTTCGGAATTTTTGTAGATTTAAAAAATCAAGTTAGTTTTCCTAATCCTGTTTACTGTGAGTTTTTATCATGAATTTTGTTGGATTTTGTCAAATGCTTCCTCTGCATAAATTCATATGATCATACAATTTTCCTTCTTTAGCCTATTTATGTCGTGAATTGATTTTCAAATGTTGAAAATCATTCAATACAGCCTTGCATTCCTAAAATACATCCCACTTGATTGCAATGTATAATTATTTTATACATTGTTGAATTTAATTTGCTTATATATTCTTGATGTTGTGCCCATTTCCATGAGAGATATTGGTCTGTCATTTTCCTATGCTGTACTTTCTCTGGTTTTGGGATTAGGATGATGGTAATTATCTAGTTAGGGTAATGCTGACATTAAAGAATAAAGTCAGGAAGTATTCCTTCTGCTTCTATTTTCTAGAAAGGATTGCTGATACTTGGTATTGTTTCCTTTTGAATATTATGTAGAATTTGCCAGTAAAACCATTTGGGCCTGGTGCTTTTCCTTTGTGGCTATTAATTATTGATTGAATTTATTTAATAAATGTAGAGATATTCAGATACTCCATTTATTTCTTCTAGCAGGAGATTTCACAGTTTGTGCCTTTCAATGAATCAGTCCTTGTCATCTAGGGTAGGAAATTTGTGGGCATAGATTTTCTCATTCTGTTCCTTTGTTATTCTTTTAATGCCCATATACTATGTAGTAATAATACCTCTTCCGTTTCTGATATTGGTAATTAGTGTCATTTCTCTTTCGTTCTTGCTTAGCTTGGCTAGAGGTTTCTCTGTTTATCAAACTTTTCAAAGAACCAGTTCTTTGTTTGGTTAATTTTCTTTTTCTTTTTCTGTTTTCATTTTCACTGATTTTTGTTACAAGTTTTATTTCTTTTCTTCTACTTGCTTAAATTGTTCTTCTTTCTCTAGTTTCCTAAAATGGAAGCTGAAGTTATTAACTTTTAGTGTTTCTCCTTTTCTAATACATTCCTAATACGTTGAATACTGTAAATTTGCCTGATGCATTGCTTTTACTATACACAAACTTTGTTAAGTTGTATTTTTATTTTCATATAGTTTAAATAATGTTTTAGTTTCTCATGACTTGTTTTTGACGTATGGGTTTCTAAAAATCCGTGGATTTGGTTTTGTGGTTTAATTCCCAAATACTGATTTCTATTGCTATTAATTCTACTTTAATTACATTGTGGCCTGAGAACATAGTTTGTATGATTTCTGTTCTTTTAAATTTGTTAATATGGGTCATCAGTTTTTTAAGCCAAAATTCGTGTGGTATCAGTATTATACTCAGTTTCAGTTTCTAAGGTTTAAGTAACTCTAACCATACTTACAAAATGGCATATTAAACATAATGCCCAGTTATTGAATTAATAAAAATTGTAATAGCCAAGCAGATTATCATTGCTGGCATTTGCTGCAGGAGGGCATTATAGAAAGTCGGTGTGGCTTGCTTAATGTGGAGATTGAGCCTAAAGACATGGCAGGGTACGCTTTGTGAATTGAGTCTCTAATATCAAGAAGCAAGGAAGCCATGATTGTATCTTCAGTCTTCTAACTCATCAGTGGGAAATGTTATGGATTACAGGATCAAAAATTCTATGTAAGGACTTGAACTGATTTTGGAAGCTATAAATAATAATTTGGCCCTCAAGCTGTGAGCCTGGGATGTTCCTCACCCTAAAAAAAAAAAAATAAATGATTCTGGTACATTAGTAGGAGTCAGTGAGGATACCTTTCTCATAATAGATCAAGAGACATCTGATCCTGTATTTTTGTTTCACCTTTCTTCAGTTCTAGTTGATTATTACATTTTAATCATATCTTCCTTGCCTCTGTCTTGTGCTCTTTCATGTAACTGGTAACTCAAACTTGCTGACTTTCCCTGAACACCTTTTACGCCTCCATGCTTTTGTTTTATCTGTTCTACTGGGATATTATACACATATCCTTGTGGGTTCAATTCTTACATTTTACTTAAGATGTAAGTCAAATAATCCTCCAAGCTTCCATAAAGGTTGGTTAGCACCTCTGTCATGACACATTCTATTTAATATCTTGTATATTTATCTGCATACTGCCTAATCTACTCTAGTAGAATGAAAACTCAGGTATATAGGTATTTAAAAGTCTTATTAGGTAAATAAGTAAATTAGGGCACTGTGTGATTATGTTTTACTTAACAATAAATGAACAGCTATGCGATGTAGTTAAATATACAGTTTAAAGTGTGATAGTCCTGTGTCTTCCTGATGGGATCAATAATAACAGGATCAGAGTTGTGTCCAAGTTAGATGATACTAAAGAAATACTGGGTACAGATAAGACAAAATAAAATGAACCTGAGGGAGAAGGAGGAAAAGTTTTGACATGTGCTGATGGAGAATTGAAGCTCAGGTTAGGACACCTGAATGAGAGGTCATTTGCCTAAGAGGAAAAAAAAAGTGTAATAGTAACATAGTAACGTTTTTAGCCAAGTGCAGTGGGGAGTACGGCTAATGACATTAACCTGTAAAAAGTTTGTGTTAAAGTGGTACTTTTGGGAAAACTAGGGACACTATCCTTCAGGGAATGCATTTTTAGTAAACTGACCTAAAACCATTGTCCTTTCAGTGATCTAATATCAGTGAAACCATTTTGATGGCAACAAATGGCTTATTAGGCTGGAGAAACTTTATTTCCTGAGACTTTTCTTCTCCAGAGGAGAGAGATATGAAGAAGAATGCGAAGTTGGCTTCAATCAGCTCTTTAACATCAAAAAGATGGAGACATGATCAGATCTTTATTTTAATACACTGAAATAAGGAAGTCTCTTAGAGTTAGAATAGAAATCCTAAGGATTTGAGCTAATTGTGGAAATCTTAAATGGTAATTAAGTCCTCACATTGTGGCTCTGGAAAGTTCAGCCAAATATAAGGGGATGACTTATATACAGCCTGTACCCGGCAAAATAATACATCTTCCTACAGTCACGGTTATGCAATTGATCTCTGTGCAGTTATTTAAAGGACTGGATTTCAAACTTAGCTCATCACAAATAACCTGCTTAAAAATAGGCAAAGAGGTTGAATGGGTATTTCTCAAAAGAAGACATACTCATGATCAACAAATATAAGAAAAAGTGCTCAGCATCACTAATCATCAGATATCTAAGTGCACATTAAAAGCAGGGTGAGATGCCACCTCATTCCAGTTCAAATAGCTATTATAAAAAAGATGAAAGATAACAAGTGTTGGCGAGAATGTGGAGAAAAGGGAACACTTATATACTGTTGGTGGGAATGTAAATTAGTATAGCCATTACAGAAAACGGTTTGGAGGTTCTGAAAAAATTAAAAGTAGAACTACTGTATGATCCAACAATCTTACTTCTGGGTACATATCTAAAGGATATGAAATCAGTATGTTGAAGAGATATCTGCACCCCATGTTTATTGCAGCACTATTTACAACAGCCAAGATAATGGAATCAACATAAGTATCTATCAGTGAATGAACGGTTGAAGAAAATGTGACATGTAACCACAGTGAAATGTTACCCAGCCATGAGAAAAAATAAAATCCTGTCATTGTCAACAACATGGATGGAACTGGAGGACATTATGTTAAGGGAAATAGGCCAGGCGAAGAAAGACAAATACTGCATGATCTCACTTCTAGGTGGAATCTAAAAAAGTATAACTTCGAAGCAGAGAATAGAATGGTGATTACCAGGGGCTGGGATGGGGGTGGTATGAGACTGGAGATATATTGGTCAGAAACACACAAAATTTCAGTTAGATAGGAGGAATAATTTCAAGAGATATATTGTAGATCATGTTGACTGTAGTTAATAATGTACCATATTGCGTTTTTTGAAAGACAGTAAATTTTAAGTGTTGTCACCACAAAAAATAAGCAAGTAAGATAACACATATGTTAATTACCTAGGTTTAGCCATTCCACAGGTATACATATTTCAAAACCTCTTTTTGCACACGATTAATGTGTGCTTTAGTATAATTAATAAATTAATTTCAAAAAGAATCACCTGGATAATGTATAAAGTGCATAAATTCTCTAGAAAAATCCACAGATATAATTATTTAATAAAAATGGGATCTGGCCCAGAAATATGCACGTTTTAGAAATGAGCAAGCGTTTCTGATGATCAGCCAAGTTTGAGAAGTCCTGAGTTAGATGCCATTGGAGAAGCAAGGGAACATAACCTTTAGTGGTTGGGTGTTTGTACATAAAATCTTAAGAACCTAGATGAAAGCAATGGAAAGTCATAATAGAAATGAGGAAGAGGTATCATCTCTGGGCTGCCTTGTCCAGTAATAGAGATTCTGAGCATAAATAATTTATTTATTCTTTCAGCTTATATTTTTTAATACTATTGTCTAGAAAACAGTATCTCCAGCATTTAGTCAATGCCCTGATCACCTCCCCGCCGCCAACAACAACAAAACGAAACAGATAAGGAGCAAAAATGGAAGGAAAGAAGAAACAAGGAAGCAAGAGCATTTCTGTTCATTAACATATTTTCTAAGCAAATGGAAATATTCATATTTTTAATTTTGTATCTTACTAAAGTCAATTTAATGCAAGAAATGTGAAGTTAGCAAAGCCTAATATAAGGCCATTTTTAAAAAGCTTTGATAAGACGATATGAATCAAATTTTTTTCCAAACCCACACTATGTTGGAGAGCATAGCTTGTTCCTTAGTTCCTCTTTGAATTTCTTAAAATGGTGAAAGAGAGGCTGGGCGCAGTGGCTCATACCTGTAATGCCAGCACTTTGGGAGGCCGAGGCAGGTGGATCACCTGAGGTCAGGAGTTAGAGACCAGCCTGACCAACATGGAGAAACCCCGTTTCTACTAAAAATACAAAATTAGTTGGGTGTGGTGGCGCATGCCTGTAATTCCAGCTACTCGGCAGGCTGAGGTAGGAGAATCACTTGAACCCGGGAAGCGGAGGTTGCAGTGAGCCGAGATCATGCCATTGCACTCCAGCCTGGGCAATAAGAGTGAAACAAACAAAAAAAAAGAAGAAAGAAAGAAAAGAGAGAGAGAGAGAAAGAAAGAAGGAGGGGCGGAAGGAAGGAAGGAAGGAAGGAAGGAAAGAAAGAAAGAAAAAGAAAGAAAGAAAGAAGAAAGAGAGAAAGAAAGAAAGAAAGAGAAAAAGAAAGAAAGAAAGAAAGACACAGAGAAAGAAAAAGAAAGAAAAGGTGAAAGAGAATCACAACAATTAATTCTTGGACGACCTGTAAATTGGTGGATTCCAACTGCAAAATCAGGTTCTGGTCCAAGCAGTGTGGCTCCCTTGGGGCTTCTCGTGGGAACTGTCTTAGGGCTTCTTTCACGTTGGTGCCTGAACAGTCAGCTGAATCAGCCTGCCTCCTGCATTTTATGCTCCACAGTGACATTCTCAAACCCTACCTTTCCTGTAGGCTACTGAAGAATCTCTAAATGACTGCAGGTAAAATACACACCACTCACAGATTAAAAGTCAAAACCAGAATATTATATATAGAAAAAATAGAGCAATAAAGAATCTCAAGACTTCTAGGTAATTTAGGCAGCTGTCATAGCTTCCAACCCCTCTGTCCCCATTCTACCATGATGGGCTTGTGTTAAAGAAGACTTATATACATAACTTATTATTAAAAATTAAATCACCAATATTTTTCTAAATTATAAGCAAGAAAATTCTGAATACTTCATCAAAATCCTCTGGACCAAACTCACTGCAGTGGAGGAAAAGCACACACTTTTTCTCTTGTTTTGTGAAACATGGCTCTGAAAACTGAAACCTAGGGGAGGATTCGTATGTGTGTGTTGAAGAGTGCCTGTATTTCTCTCTCTCTCTGTCCTGAACAGTGTCCCATTACACAACCCCGAAGCCTGGTGTTGTGTTCTTGTTCTTATTTATTCCATCCTAGTGAGGGAGACCTTTCTGTCCTTCCTCTCTTCCCTTCTCCCTGTGGTTCCCAGAGAGGAACGTGAGTTTTCAAAGTGTCAGAACAGCATCAATGCTGATGTATGGGCCACAGTTGTTTCTCTCAAAAGGCCTTCAGAGCCCTCCCTTCCCCTCTGTTCCCTTCAAGTTGGGAATGATTCATCAGCTGGCCTTTAGCAAGAAAAGAGGCCAGCCTAGGGTCTCGGGCCTTTGACCTCTGTGAAGAGAAAGGTCACACTGAGAGCAACTGTGCAAGCTCCAAAGCTGGAGACACAGGCATAGAAACCCGAGGCGGAGGCGCCGGGCGAAGTGGAGGGGGATGGTGGGAAAGAGTGGGAGTTTAGAAAAGTTAAGAGTATATTTCTAAGAGACTCAGTGGATCAGCTGACAACCAGGGTCAAGGGTCATATTTATGCTTGATTCCCTGAGCATGTTACAGTAACATCTGCTTGTTAAGAGTCTTTAGGGAGCCGGCCCTGGGGACCAAGTGCTTCTGACCTCCTTCCACAAAAGGGGACAGGCTAAGAGATTAGGGGTTCCTATTAACGTCTATGTTTGACTTAATGACTCTCCCCGCCCTCTCCTGGGCGTGATTTGTCAGCTTCACCCCATTTCATTTTATAATCTTGCTAAATATTTAAATGAGCCCCATGGTTGTCAGTGGAGCAGCATCTGAAACTGCAGAAAAGAAAATTAGATTTCTATGGGGAAAAATCTTAGTGAAAAGTATAGAATGAGAAAGATTAAGAGAGGAAGAACAAACCCAGGAACTGCTTTGTGGTAGAATGGAGTCATTTCACAAAAACTTGTCAACTTTGCACATCGCCAACAGAATAAAAAGTCAGTTGTAACTGTGTAACAAACTTCCTAACAAGAGAGACAATTTGATCATTCAATCGTCAGGAGATTATAACTTTATGTGGTGTTTTGCCTCAGTCATTGATGTCCTAAACTCAACATGAGGACAGAACTCACCATCCGCGGGAGGTTGAGCTGTGAACATTGATTTCACTCTTTTATTGACCTTTTTTTGTTTGAGTCACTTTTATGCTCTTTATGCTCCTTTAAAAGTCTTAGGTTTTATTTTCTCCTGTCACCAAAGACAGGAGAAAATAAATAGATTTATAAATAAAAATAAATACATTTTAAATGTGTAAAATGCCCTATTTCCAATGTCTCTGGCCAAATTAATAATTAATGAAAGCATAAAGTAGTTACTGGAAAATTGGGGTGAAACAACAAAAAATGCACTAAGCTGATGAATTCTTTTTATTTTTTTAAAAATTATTTTGTGAGTACATAGTTGGTGTGTGTATTTATGGGGTACATGAGATATTTTAATGTAGGAATGCAGTAAATAATAACCACATCATGAAAAATGGGGTATCATCCCCTCAAGCACTTACCTTTTGTGTTACAAGCAATCCAATTATACTCTTTAACTTATAACATGTACAATTATTATTGACTGTAGTTACCCTGTTGTGCTATCAAATACTAGGTTTTATTCATCTTTTCTATTATTTTCTTACCCATTAGCCATCCTCACTTGCCCCCAAATCCCCAAACCCCCACTACTTTTTTTTTTTATTTCCCAGAAGAACATTTGTGTGTCTACTGGCATCTAAAACACACATTTTGCATTGGTTGCAATTACTCAGGTTATGTGTTCCCATTTCCCATAATTTTTGTATGGAAGTTTCTGGAAGGACTCAGCTGGGTTTTACAAAATCTCTTGGTGCCACTGCCAGCTTTTATTTCAGAAGCATACATACTTGATGCCTTAACCACTAGCATGACTTTTTGTTTTAACCTAAGGCCTCCCATAGAGGAATAAAACCTGAGAGTGGGGGAAGAAGCTTAGAAAATAGAGGATATTATTTTTAGCTAGAAAAAAAGTAAAAATAATCAAGTGAGTGATATCACGTAACACCCCCTCTTCTGGGTTCCATGCATAACAAAGTTCATGCAGTCTAACTTTCCGTGTAACTGCATGAAAACAATCTGTTTGCTATTTATATGCAATTGCCTTGGGGAAACCAGCCCCATGGAGGAGAATAGATTGTTCCAAGGTGAATTGGATGTAAGCATATGCAGTCTCTTCAAAGGCAAGGTCTTGGATGTGTTTGTGTTCATGTGTGTGCACGCGTGTGCACTTGAGGTCAGAGTAGTTGGTGGTGGGGTGGGTGATGGGCGCTGTTCAAAACCACTTTGTGATTATAAATAATAAAAAAAAATTCAATCGGAAGTGCGTTCTGCCAAACTTCACAATAAACCTCCTAGCAGGACATTGAAATTTTCTTAATCAGGGTCAGACCCACAAGCATAAGGCCAAGGAGTTCAGTGGGAAAAACGACTCTTCTTCCCAGTTTTTTTTTCTTTCTTTTTTTCTTTCATTTGGAAGGGACCTCCTCATATACATGCAGAGCAATTTTCCAGTACATTAACCCAGGAGGGATCCTCTCTCCATCAGCTCAAGAGACAGGAAAGTTGAGAAACAGGGTAAAGGGAAGATGGATGGGCCTGGGATATGAGAGAGGACAGTTTTTCCACTGTCCTGCCCTGTACACCTAGGACAAAGACTTCATTGACTGCAATGCTTGACATCAGCCTCATAAACTAGTAGTCAGCACAAAAGGTCTGACACTTGAAAGTACCAGTCCCTGCCTTCTTTCTATTGCAGCTGTGCACGGGGGTTGGGCCCAACAGTGGTGTCCCTTTGTCAGCCCATAGGACAAGAAGTGAAGATAAATAGTGTTGACTTTAATGTAGTCACAAAATTTTGCTATTTCCCAAAAGACAACATTTCCTCCCAGGCCTCACATCATGGCCCCAGCAAAAAGAACTATCTTCCCTTTAGTCGGGGAGTAAGGGTGGACTGGGCTGGGATCCTGATGAGGGTGTGGAGTGGACATGTGGCTTGAGGGAAAAGGGTAGATGAAGGACAAGTGCAGAGTCATGGGATCTGCTCCTCATCCTCTCTGGGGAGATGGTTTGGTTTTCATGCATTCCAGCTTGGTCACAGTGGTTTCTTTCGTTTTCTCGAGTTCTTTGGAAATGGCCCTAGAGGGAGAAAATGCACACAAGAAGGAAGACTGAAAACATGAAGAATTATATGATCTAAAAGAGTTTTAAAAACCACTGTGGTATCTTTCTGTTTATCACAAAGCCAGAAAGTAAAATGCTTCCCTGAGAGCTTTTTGGTAATATGACTTTAAAACAAGCACTGAAGTAGATGCAAGAATTCCAGAATCCTATGTGCTGAAGGGAGGAATTGATCAGGTGTGTGGTCTGCTGCATTTGATTGTTGTTACAATTACTCATTATTTGGCTGGGCATCAGCATAGGTAACAAGTTTTTGTATTGTTTCCTCCAGTGTTGGGGAAGGAAAAATTTGAAATACTTAACACAGAACTCATCATTGGGGCTTGATGGGTTATGACCAAGTTAGATTGGCTGCAGAAGCTCACCCTGCCTGAACGTCACCTTAACTCCCTTAACTACTCTGACTGCAGAACGCCACTCTGATTCTGCCTTTTCTCTCTCTAGAGAGACTATTTGGAAGATAACGTGTGAGCCATCCCCAGCCATAAGCATCTGTCTCCAGTCGGAGCTCTTCATAGTCAAAGTGGACTCCAAGAGCTTAGAGCATTCAAGCTCTAAAGAGCAATCTAAAAGTATTTTAGGTGCAGAATGAGGGAAATGTGGAGGCTCAAATACTTATAGACCCCTCATAGCCAGGCTGAAGCAAAGTCAGAACTGAGATATAAATGCCAGAGGGGAGTTCTATTTAACCACCAACAGCGGAACTCAGATCAATCACACGTTAACTGGGTTTAACAACTGGCTGAATTTTCTTTTTCATTCCCCTGTCAAGCTGACAAGGTTAGAGCTTCCTTCTACTTGTGGGCACCTCATTGTGACATTTGAGCATATCCTTTAGAAATTACTGATCCTGGTCGGGCACGGTGGCTCACGCCTGTAAGCCTAGCACTTTGGGAGGCCAAGGTAAGTGGATCACCTGAGTTCAGGAGTTCAAGACCAGCCTGGCCAACATAGGGAAACCCTGTCTCTACTAAAAACACAAAAATTAGCCGGGCTTGTTGGTGTGTGCCTGTAATCCCAGCTTCTCAGGAGGCTGAGGCAGGAGAACTGCTTGAACCCTGGAGGCACAAGTTATAGTGAGCTGAGATTGTGCCACTGCACTCCAGCCTGGAAAACAGAGTGAGACTCTGTCTCAAAAAAAAAAAAAGTCACTCATCCGAGGTATTTTAAAAACTCCATTGTATACAACTCTGCTACAATCTCATTCTAGAGATCATTTCTTGAGGCTAAGATTTAAAGACGTTTCCTTTGATGAGAAAATGGTTGAGACTGGATTTTTTTTCTATGAATCCTTTCACAGAAAAATGAATAGTTGCAATTTGGGAAAACAAATTTCTTGAAAGTAGAGAAAGTACTGACCAGCTTCCCATTCATAACAGTTTAACCTTCTTTTTAGGAGAATACTATACATAGCTGATGCATCTCTTCATGAACTTGGAGTATATATTTTGAACTTACCGTGGCTTGCTTTTAAATGGTTATGTGGCAATAATTTTGACCTATTGGTACGTGCTTCATGATTTGAAGAAGGTTGGTTTTAACAATTGTCTATTACTTTTGGAATTCATCATAAGTAGGATATACTTATGTTTATTTATCCTTAAGTAGAGCCTGATTGTTCCAAAAACCTACTAGTTATCTCAGAATGCCACTCCTGTCTCCATATCTCAGGTCTGTTTTCTGGGGAGACGGCAGCGTGGACCGAATTATGCCCATCTACCTCTGCCTAGTCAACTGCCCCCTTCCTATTCTCAAGGCCTGAGTTCCACCCTCTTCTGGGCTCTCAAACATAGAGTGTCATTTGGCAACTCTCAGACATGAAAGTGCTGAGCTTCTTTGCAGCAGAGGAAAAAACAGCTGAAGATGATCAGACAGAAACTCCAGTTTGAAGGTGTAGGAAAGAGAAGAGGTTAGGGGTGCTTCAAAAGAATATGCATGTGATCCTGTGACATGAGCTACTGGAAAATTTGCTATGCTTTTCTGTGTCTTTGGATACTTCTTTTAGCCCACTCTTCCCAGAGGGCCCATGCTTCCACAGGTTTTCAGTGCCAACTAATATCTCAAATAGAGGGAGAACTTTCTACTCTCCTCACAAACACAAAGTAATTGGATTTGTTTCTTCTCTTTCTCTTCCCCACCCCATTCACTCCCTGTGCTCTGACTCAAAATGTAGGAAGAACTCTCTACCACAGGTTATCCTGCAGAACCTGGAGTTGAGAAGGTCCCTCAGTGTTTTCCTTTCAAGCTCTTCTGCCTGAAAAGAAACAAGGCAGTTGGGAAAATTCATGATTTGGGTTCTGGGGAGACCTCAGTTCTAGTTCATGCTCTTTTAATTGAACTTGGGTAACCATTTAACACCCTCTCCTCAGTTTTTTTATCTGTGAAATGGGCAAACTAGACTTAAACCTGAGTGATTATTTCTTTCTGTTTTACTGCCTATGTTCTAACAGTGACCTGAATCATAAGTACTCATGGAGAACAAATGAGAACGTGGTTAAGAAAACAAACAGATGTTAAAGAGTATAATCTCGTTGAAGGTATTAGAAAGGCCAGTGAATTTGATGTGTGTACATGACCAAGCACTTCCTCCACTCTATCTTTAGGCCTATGTCGTGGAATTGGAATTAATATGTCTTTGGAGTTTTTGTAGTTCTACTTGAGGACACATAGTTTTGTAACAACACCATTAAAAACTGACTTTCCAGGCAGAGATTTCAGCATGCAGATGCCCCCGTGGGATTCAGCAATTGGCCTGGCGTCCATAGTCTGAATCAGAGTTTAAAAATTCTTTAAAATAAACAATGGTGTTCTGGCTTGTTGAAGGTCTTACTTTCTGGGGGGGGGGAAAAAAAACCACGTCTATTTTTGCTTGCATGGTATAAAGCCTTTATTTTAGGTAAAATGCGTATTTCAATCCATCTGTATTTATGCCGATGTGGGCTGTGGACACCACTGTGACTCTGGTCTTTGTACTGGGAGCTGAATTGAGTGGCCAGGGCCTTCCTTTGTTTCTCACTGACTTTGTCTCTGAGAGCTAGACTATTGCTGCAGATCAAATGAAAAGATATTGTTTTTAGATCCAGAGATGGAAGAACTCCCTCTGTGCAGAGAAACCAAGTAGAAACAAGGGTGTAGATGCACCATCAGAAAAAGAGTGGCTGGATTGGTTTTGCTCCTCTCTTCACTGATGCTGCCACCGAGAGACTTCTGCTAAGGGCTTATGATTCTCTATGCACCTTGATGCCAACTTTATGCAGACAAAGATCAGTTGAATTAGGGAGCTAGTTGTTGTTTCTTGTTCTCTAGCTGTTTTTTCCTCACTGATCCAACCTCATATGATAATAACTTAGTAAACACTTTGACAACCTGCAAACCTCAAACTTAACGTATCTGAAACTCAATTCCTGTCACTGATTAGAAACAAAAGCAGGGGTGGACAGGGGCTCTGCTTTCTGTTTCATTTCCAATATGTATTATTCTCATTGTCTTTGTTGTCTAAACTCAGAAATTGAGCCTTGCTTCTGAATTTTTTCTTCTCTCTCTTGCTTCCTATGTGTTAACAATGATTCAATCCCATTGACTCTTTCTTCCATCTGTGACCTGATTCTATCTTTTCTATTTCTGTTGCCCCATTTAATAAAAGTTCTCAGATTTTTGTGCCTATACTACTGCAATAACCTCCTGAGTTCCCTTTTTTATCATTTACCCAATATCATTCCTGCTGCAACTGTCTCTCTTCTTCTTATGCTTCCATGGTTTATGCCTCATCTTGCTTTTTCACCCAGACTGAGATACTTTCTATTCCCTCATTCATTTCACCTGACATTCTACAGCAAGCCCACTTTGATCCTTCTATGAGCCCAGGGAACACTTTTCCTCCAGATCCTAATTGTACCACGAAGATTTACCATATGCTTCACTATTTTCATTTGAGAAAACAGATACAATATTCAAGTCTTCTAGGAGCTCTTAGAATTATGAACAAAATTACATGAAGATGATAAAACTAGTCAGAAAGTTAGGTATAGACATAGGTAGTCATAATAATAATAATAATATTGACACTGGTTGTCATTGATTGAGTACCTCTCATGTGCCAGAAAATATCCTAAGCATTTTATTGTTATTGACCCATTTAATTCTACAATAATTCAGTGGGGACTGGTCCTCAGTATCCCATTTCACAGATGTGAAAACAGATTCAGGCAGGTTCAGTACAAGGAGCACATATTTTAAAGGAGTTCCAAAGAATTATGAAAGCCCAGCAGAAGGATGACTGCCATCCAGTTGGGAGAAGGGTTGTAAAAGAGGTGATAAAAGTAAGGGAAAGTGATTTGGTATTTTCCACTTAGTTAATGAGAAATGCTACATTTTTTAGTCTTACATTATTATAGTTCTGTAAGTTCAGGTTTTGCTTCTAACTGGATGGTAAGCTCCTTGAGGATGGGTATTAATTCTTTTTTCTGCTCCACAGCATCTAATCCAGTGCTTTTCATGTAGTAAGTTCATGTTGATTGAAAATGAACTCTCTCTTGTAATTTTGAGCACAAAAGTGCTGCATTCCAGTTTTTGTTGTTGTTGTTACAGTTCTAGGTATATACTTCGATTTAGCCTGCTACTTTGATTGTTGGGAGTTAGGTTACTTAGCAATACACTATGTATATGTCAATATAATTATAATAATATTATTTTCGGATTTTTAATTTATTAAGAAACATTTTTGGACCTGTTTTTCTCTACTTATCCTGTACAAAAGTGTTTGCTAAGCAGAGTTTGATTTACAGTGGAAAGGATTAGGGCTGGTATAGGTGAGCTGATGGGAGCTGTGAATGATTTTCACAGAACTGTTACTATTCTCTAGAGTTTCTCATCCTGGTAGTGCATCCTTTTTAATGTGTCAAGTGACTTTCTTACAGGGTTGTTGAGAGGATTAAATGAAATAATAAAAAAAAGTAAAGCAATTAGAACAGAGTCCAGCACCTAGTAATGTTATATTGGTGTTAAATATCGCCATTGCCATATTCACTATCATCATCATTGTCATCATCATCATTCTCATCACTCATGTCCATACATCTTTAAATGCCATTGGATATCAGTGACCAAAATGATGACCTTAGTTTCAGTACTAATATCATTACTGCCCTTGATTGTGTTGTCTTAGGAGGATTTATAATAATAGATTTACCTAATCTTCCCAGAGCAAAGACAGATGTATTTTATTAATATACAACTAATGTCATCACTTCTCATGTATCACATATGACATTCTTCTTGGGGGAGGATGCAGGGTCCTTTTCTTGGAAAAAGTATCTATGACTCCGTGGACATACCTCCACTCACTTCCATGTGGCTTTCACTCAGTATCCTTGATCAAAAGTGGATTCCATTTACATTCCATTCAATAAATACAGCTATTTTAAAGGTCACTTGAAAGTTACTAACAAGTAATAGCTCTGAAATATGTGAACTGAAATTGAATTTCTGATTGATCAGCAACTTTTTTCACAAATAATATTGTCTTTAAATTAAATATAATTAACTGTTACAAAAGAGAAGTTATTTGTGATTTAAATGAAAAACAAATTTAGGATAAAACATACTTTGCTAGTGACCGATTTGTTCTTTCCAAGGGTAAATAACACATATTTATATGAAGAGAACTATTATAATTTTAATAATACCTGTTGAGATATTCCTGTCCTGAAAGCTGCATGTTCAAAAATATTGATTTGGTATTTTTCTTCCTGAATTCTCCTGAAGTAAACATAATGTAGGGTTTTGGGTGCAGTTACAATCACTAAGCTCACAGTTCTTTCAGTTCAACTTTCCTGTAATGCATATTCTTTTTAGTAAAATTTATTGCCTATAATAAAATAAAATTTAAAAATAAAAGAGATTTAAAAGAAATTTTTCATGAAAGTAAAATAAAAGTCATTGGAAGGGAGGCAACGTGAGTCTTCCTAGTTCACCCTTTACTTTTTAATTCAAAATCAGACAAAGGTGGAAGAAATACAAACTCAAAATAAGGTTAAAAATGATTAAATACATGTTATTTTTAATTCATTATCCTTACTACTCTCCTATTGCTGCTGGCTGAGGTTTGGGATCCCTGGAGTAGAGAAGTGTCCCTCTTTCTTAAAGTACTTCCTTAAACAAGAGTGCCATTGAAACCTAAAGCAGTGTTCCGGTGATTTTGATGAGAATTACTGACTGTGTATTGTTTTTTCTTGGATATGGTGGTAATCTTTATAAATAATAGTTATTACCAAGCTATTTTAAGAATTATTGATATAATAAATTCATTGTTTTTTTCTGATTTTAACCAATGCGTGACCAAAAGAAATCATAAATAAGGTCTACATCAACTGGAACTAAGTCTCATAAAAGCACAAACTCAACAGTGGGTTTGAAAATGAATTTGTGTACCTTAACACTCAAATCTGTTTCTGTTTGGGGTTTTAAAATATACAGTTTTCTGGGCATTCGAAAAATTACAAGTACTCAATATAGAAATTTCAGAATTTGAAAGACCATATAAAGATTACTTTATTATAATCCCTCAAGGGGAATCTTGGTTAGAATTATTTCTATTTTAATTCTTCATAAATGGTGTATACAGGGAACATGCAAATATTTAACAATCAGTCTGCACAGGCATTGATCAATAGGAAGCATTGCTACACGTAAATAGTCAATCTGGATGAGTTATTCTTTGCTGAATATCTTCTCTGTTGTGTGTAAACATATATATGTTAATAATGCATGCATTTACAAGTTTATATATTTGCTATAATGCATACATATATAATATACAGTCTTATAAGTTTATACACTTTGAATGTAATAATTACAATTTTGATATTTAGACTATTCCTACTATTGTTTAGTTCTGATTAATTTGTGAAAAGAGAATAGTTACTAGGCAAATTAGAAATGCAAATTGGATTGATGGGGAGTATGAATTTTTAAACTACTCAACGAATACCTTCAAATCACCTGTTTATTAGCAATGACTATGCGAAGTATAAATCATTCTTATCAAGAAGATAGTGAAGCTCAGAGAAGAACTTTTGCAGGACAATATTTTCTCATCACTGACAGGGTTACAGCATAGAATTTTAAATAATCTGCATGGCTTTTAAAGCTATTTGTTTGCATTCTTCACCAATTAATTCTTTTCTTTTAGCACCATGCCCAAGCAGTAAGTCCAAAGAAGTAAATATTTTACCTTATTAACATTTTATTTTACAATCTAACTTCCTTGTTTGAAAGGCAACTGAGCATATATAGAATGAATTTAACAAACTTTTTCTTTAAGAGGTAAAATTATGTGTATATAATGTATAGAAACATTGAGATTGTATCAGTACCAAATAACAGTGGGAGTTTTACAGATTTCCTTGAGGAGTTAAGTTCACCTTGCAGCTTGCATGTTAAGATATTCTCTTCAAATGAGTACTCCTTAAATTATAAATCCACGAAGGAATCAAAATATTATTGAGACATCAGAAGGAAAGTAAAGAGTTCCACTTTTTTGCTTATTCTTTTCAAGGAGTTAGTCTTGAGAATTCAGAAGGGTTCATATAAGAAATACATGGGCTCATGCCAAGTGTTGACCTTTTTGATATTGGAGTGACCAGTGTACTCAACTTATTCTGAAGGAGGATCTCTTTGTTATAACATATCCATCTACGTGATTTGATTATTAGAAAAGAACACTTATCAGAGCAATTCAATGCTGAAGCCTAATAAAAAATCAACTGAAGATTAGGTTTCAACACAAACTTACACTTCATCACAGGTGGTAGCAGATCACAGAGCGCATTATGGAACAGCTTTGCCTCTCATTTGTTGTGAAGGTGCTATGAGAGCACACGCTTTTACATTTATTTATACCCCAAAATGTCCTGTAACAGGAAATTCACTCCATCAGAGAAGAGCGATTTCTATCCTCATTTGTGTTTGAAACATGAAAACAACATAACAGCTGCATGCTGCATTGAATAAAGAAGATACACATGCATTTAAATCACTTATATCTTACTTTTTTATGATGCAATTGTGAATTATGTTCCTTTTGCATCTGTAATTAGAGGGCAGAACAGATGGCGAAGGCTTCGTTTAAAGTGATGTGTCCATTAAAATAACCTATGCTGCCAAATGATTGTTCACTATAACAGGGTATTCATTCACTATGGCAGGCACTTTGCTGTACTGAAATATGTTGCAAAGGCCCCTGGACTATACATGACGCTTATTATTTTTAAGGGCTTTCCAATAAAAGGGTTCACTGTAGCACAGCTAGCTTTGTACCTCATTTATCTTCTGAGCATATGTTTTACTATATTGTTCTAATTAAAAAGTGACCTTGTATATAATGATCAGAACTCAGTGCTGAAAATGATTCATATAGGAGCTGGGGATATGAGAAGACAGTCCAGGCCATATTAAACTTGGCAGTGAGAGGGGAATGGGGGTGGTGGATTGTGCGGGAGAAAACCTTTTCCCAAGATCAGAAGTGCAAAGAGTTCAGGAAAATCAGTTTATCTCTAGGACATAACAACCTCTTATTGCACATTATTCAGGGAGACTTTTGAAAAAAAAAACAAGAATAAAAACTAAAGGATAAAGGTCATCATAAAGTTTGTTGCAAAGCTCATATAAAATTTAGTTATTTTACATTCAGCCAAAGCATATTGACCTCTGTGTTGTTCAAAGCTACTAAAGATGCACTTTGTTTTACTTTGCTTTGTCAAGATATGTTAGAATTTTTTTTTGGCATACCAGATTCTGTCAGCTGTCATCATAAATATTATTGAACTTTCATTTTTATCACCTTCTAAGGACAAAGAGCTTTCAAACGTCATTTTATAGAATGCTCAGAACTCGGCAAAATAGTTATAATTTCTACACAATGAAGGAGAAAATGGCTTTAGAAAGATCATAAGACTGGCCCTACTTATCCAGCTGGTAAAGGCACTTAAAATTATAAAAATAAACAATAGAAGACAACATAGATGACTTATTGGTGTAATTTCTGGGAAAAAGACTTTCTAAATCAAAACTGATGAAAAAAATCAAAATCACATGTTAAAAATTTCACTAACAAAATTAAAATGCAAACATCTAAGTAGAAGAAAATATGTATAACTGATATGAAAGGAAAATTATTATCCTCAATATGTGAAGAACTCATACAAATCAACAAGAAAAGTTCTGAGAATCCCAGCTGGAGGGCAAGGGTAAAACCAGTTAGTTTAGAGGAGGAAATACAAAGCAATAATTAAGATAGTAAATGTGTTCAACTTTATTTGTAATCAAATTATTTTAATATAAGCAACAGAAAGTAATGTTTTCAACTAAAACTCTTAGGAGCCATTTTCAAAATGTTCAGTAACCTCTGGTGAAGACTCAGTAATATGGCAGTGTGGTTAAGGAAACTCATGTTGGAAACTCTTGCCTAAATAGCATGTGATTAATTTGTATCAAAAACATTAAAAAATTGTGTGCATTTTATCCCTCCATTCTACTTTTATAAGCAAGCACTACTAAGGAATCAAGCAGAAATGTGGACGCAGCTTTGTGAATTAGGATGTTAACAATAGTGTTATTTATTGATATTAAGAAAACTTGGAAACCACCTAAATACCAACACTTGAGTGATGGTTTGGCAAATTTTAATATTTGCATATAATGCCCGAATAGTTCAACATTAAAAATAATGTTCTTAAAATTTGGGTTCTGTTTGCCTGCCAGGGAGAAGTTCTATATAAAGTTGACTTGCATACAATTTTGCGTTCCAAAATTCATTATGAAAATTTATTTCTGGCAAACTGAATGCTGTCTCTTAAGCATTCTCTTAAATTTTGGTTCCTCAATGGGAGATTCTCATACTTTGGCAGGTTTTCTTCACCAGCCTTTTTGTGAGTAGTTAATGATCTGTAAACAACCGTTTAAAGGCACCAGGGGAGTTCACCACTTAGAAGAATTCTGTAGGGAACTCTTTTGTGAAAAGAAAAATCTTTGGGTAATACAAATATTCGCCCCTAAACAATTTTTATTTGTTTTAAATTTTACTTTAAAATCCTTCAGGTGGAGCTACCAATCATCATAAGAGTATTTTTATTTCTGAAAAAAAAATAACTGCCATTTTACCAAAATAAATGTTTTCCCATCTTCTTTAGGAAACTTTAATTTGGCATTGTAATGAGAGGGTGCACTGCAGAAGTAGAGAAATTTCTCAATGACAATGGCTTGGTCTTCAGATTTTTTGCATTGCTATTTATGGAATTCTGTAAATATTCTTACAATCTTTTATTTATTTAACTTAATTAAATTTATTTATTTACTTATTCTGAGACAGAGTCTTATTCTGTTGCCCAAGCTGGAGTGCATAGGCACGATCTCAGCTCACCACAACTTCTGCCTCCCAGGTTCAAGCAATTGGTATGCTTCAGCCTCCCCAGTAGCTGGGACTACAAGTGTGCGCCACCACATCTGGCTAATTATTGTATTTTTAGTAGAGATGGGATTTTGCCATGTCGGCCAGGCTGGTTTCCAATTCCTGGCCTCAAGTGTTCCTCCTGCCTTGGCCTCCAAAAGTGCTGGGATTAGAGGCACGAGCCACCATGTCCCGCCATATTCTTCCAGTATTTTAATGAGCATTGGTGATGTTGTGTGGAGCTTAGAAGTGAAGCAGCAAGCACAGTTAAATTGAGTAGGCTTTCCTGGGTCCTGCACGCTTGGAAAGAACTTAGAAATACCCATGAGGTCTATGCTGCTATGGAGACACTGCAGAAAATCACAATTCCCCTTCATGTGAGGTGCTATATGAGTAGGGAACTGGATTTCCATACATAGACTTTCTGCTTAACTCTCATGCAATCTCCCAGAGTCCCAAAATATCCCAGTGTGGACTAACATGATAAATAATACCAGTTTTATAAGAAAATCACAAAGATTAACAAGACAGTAATATTGAAATGATTTTCAATCTTGTACAGGAAAATTGAGCACTTACCATATTATGTGTTTTCACTGCTTTCTTGTCAATTTCATCCCAGATTATAAAATTCTATGGAACAGGTGTGAGGATGCCGGGCGCAGTGGCTCACACCTGTAATCCTAGTAGTTTGTACTTTGGAGGCTGAGGCAGGCAGATCGCTGTAGCTCAGGAGTTCGAGACCAGCCTGGCAACATGGTGAAATCCTGTCTCTAATAAAAATACAAAAATTAACCAGCGTGGTAGAACACGCTGGTAATTCAAGCTACTTGGGAGGCTGAGGTGGGAAGATCACTTGAGCTTAGGAGGTGGAGGTTGCAGTGAGCCAAGGTAGTGGCCACTGCACTCCAGCCTGAGCAACAGAGTGAGACCCTGGCTCCAAAACAAAAACAAAAACAAAAACACAGGTGCCAGACCTCATTCACCCTTTCTTTTCCAGGACTTACTCTAGATACTGCCTGAGAGTCCACACTTCTGTATTTTATAAGTAGGTATTTTCTTCTCTTTCACTGGGCCGTGCATAAAGTACCTGCCTATAGTTTCTGAGTAAAGTGTTATTATATTTTAAGCTCTTTGAAGGATGGCCATATATTCCAAGGATCAATAGTTCTGCCAGTGTGTATGCTATTTTTATTTATCAGCATCTTCTCCATCATCATTAACTACTTCACACAAGGCCCTGGACTAAATTTAAAGATGCTTTACCTATCCAGTAGGATCTTAGAATCTAGTCCCTTCATGAAACAATATGACTAATCAGTAACAAAGAGATTAAGTATTCAGCATTCCAGATTATGTCTTTTCACAGATGTAAAAATATTCCAGAAATATTTTTTATTGATTTAAAAAGGAGGAGGCATAAAAACAGTGCAGAACTAATACGGAATAAAAAATAGCTGAATATACATTGAAATGTGGTTGCCAAATATACCTAGAGAAATGGGTCTTTTGTGTTTTTCTATTACGAAAACTCAATTTTAAAATATCAATATTTTACGCTTTCATTTTTGATCTCTGACCAAGCTATTTGTCAATGTTGGAATGGTGTTCTGCAACCACTCTTTCTATGCCTTTACATTGTGAAATGGGTCTTGGCTGGTCATTCTTTTTCATCGAGTGCATCTATCTTTCTAGGTTAAGACTTTCTGTCTTTACCTCCCAAAAGGTTACATCTATAATAATTGTGTTATTCTACCTGCCATTGACCATTTCTCAATTGTTCTAACTCAAGTATTTGTGGTTTTCAGAAGGAATATGCTTCCCATTTCTTCCCATACATAGATGTTTGCTTAATGAATGCCTGCGGTTTGCTTCCTCTGCCCTAGAAAATTAAGAGGCCATAGATCAGGAGAGAAAATGCTAATTCAAAGGCTGAGCTTGGCATGGTTTGAAGCTTTTGTCAGCCTGATGAGACGGTTTGGAAATCTATGATTTGTTCAGGAGATTTCTTCTGCCTATGCAGGTTTTAATTCATTAAGGTCAATTCAAGAAGCTTTGCAGCTTTGCATGTCTGGCCACCCAGGTAAACCAACCGTGTGTGTGTGTGTGTGTGTGTGTGCGCGCGCCGTGAGATCTTGAGCACTGTTAATTCCAGTTGTGAGTGAAGGTGATGACTGACATGTTTTCACAGAGGACAGTTTTGAGGTCTTGAAGAGACCTGTTGGGATAAACACATTCAAGATAATAGCACTGGGGCAGGACAAAAGCAGCATCATTGTGAAAATGCCTTCAACCTGAAACATTCTGATGGAACTGTGCATGAACAATGGACACAAACTGCCTAATGTGGTATGTAAAGATAGCAATAACCCTTAATGGCAACTGTAAAATGAAGCATTATGTTAGCCAGCAGAAAGGAAAATGCAAATTGATTCTCTTTTTGTTTAGATGTAAGTGCTTATCAAGGTTAGTAGGTATTCAAGGTCTGTGACACCAGAATAATTTGTTTTATTATAATACATGTAAAAGAAGAGCACTTGGGGCTTTCTGAGTGACTCAGATGACCAGATAAAATTCTACAGCCTAGGCTTTAACAATCTCCTCTCAACATATCTCATACTCTATCTGATGGGGAGAAGGAGATTCAGAACTGAAACCCTTCCAACAATGAGACGGGAGAATTAATCGTTATAATGGGTGATAGCTGTTTATATTTTGTTCCTTGGTGAGAATATTGAGTTGAAACTTGCATTTTGACTTGAACTGTTTCACAGCTGCCTTTAGTAAAAGCCTTTCCAAGCTCTTTATCTCAGGCACTGCCAGAATACTGGCAAGATGTTCACTGTTGATTCTCCCCAATCACAGGGGCTCATTAGACAGCAGAGATTAGGGCGCGTGTGAATCAGTTTGGTTAGAATATAAACCATACACAGCTCAACCACCACATCTCAATCTCTACTAAATCTAAAGTCTATAGGACCCTTTATTCTGGCCCTGTCACCACCCTGAAGTAACAGCTTAATCTATGGATGCTGTCACATAGTGACACCTATTGTTGGAAGAAGCAGTTTTTGGCAATGCTCTAATGCATCTCTACCCAGATGGCAGCTCAGGAAGAGGGAAGCTAGGAGGGCAGAGGGAGTTCGTAATGATGGGCAAAGCTTTTCATTTGGAATACTGAGCCACAGTGAGAGCTCCTGAATGTCTTCTCCGAATAAAACTCAGCTCAAATGACAGGCTCGTTTATGAAGATGTTGGCAATGTTAAACAGGCTGCTCAGCATTTTCTTTAAGGTGTTAGGTGGATGCAAAATGCTAGTGGCCATTCTTAGGCATGCTAATGAACCAGATAAAGCCAGCTCTACACAAGTGGACGTAAACACAGAAATGCACATACCTCTATTATTCTTAAAATTTGGTATTAGGATCTTCTTTCTTGTAGGTTACTGGGTCTTAAAATTTTCTATTTTTTTTTTTTTTTTTGAGACAGAGTCTCATTCTGTCACCCAGGCTGGAGTGCAGTGGCGCAATCTCGGCTCACTGCAAGCTCCACCTCCCGGGTTCACACCATTCTCCTGCCTTAGCCTCCCAAGTAGCTGGGACTACAGGCATCCGCCACCACGCCCAGCTAATTTTTTTTTTTGGTTGTATTTTTAGTAGAGACGGGGTTTCACCGTGTTAGGCAGGATGGTCTCAATCTCCTGACCTCGTGATCCACCTGCCTCAGCCTCTCAAAGTGGTGGGATTACAGGCATCAGCCACCACACCTGGCCAAAATTTTCATAAAAGATGATGTCTTTTATTTTGTGAGTGGTTGAGTGATGGAAATAGCTAGTTAGTTGCTACTCAGGGGTATTGTACAGGTGTGATACCAAAAACATGCAAGATGTAGTCATTTTCTTCAGGGAACTTAAAATCAAATTTTGGGCTGGATGTTTTCTGGCCTCTCATGCTATTACTCTGAAAATGAATGGGAGATTTTTCTTTGGAATGCATCATTATTTGTCAAGGGAAAGTCACTGAAAGTATTTTTATTAATTAACAGTAATAAACTGTAAAAATAAAACAAACTGTATTAGTGATGTCTTTGGTTTGCAATCAACAGAAAAGAACTTGAGCTTGTTTAAGCAAAAAAAAAAAAAAAAAAAAGAATATTCATTGGAAAGATACTGAAAGTGTCATGGAAGGATTGAACCAATTGAACTCAAAGAGCAGTTGATTTTCAGCCTTCCCTCTGGAGACACACCAGTAGTTGACTCAGCTCCCAGTACTTCTCTGTTAATGTAAAGAAGTTCATTTAAAAGGGAACACGACTGGCCAACTTGGATGATGGGTTGGTCAGATAATGTCACATCCTGTGTCCAGGGATGCAGGATTGTAACACTCACACTTGGCCACTGAGGGGCCTTTCCTTGGATGAGGGAAAGTTCTCAAGGAAGGAAAAAGTGAGAGTTGGACACCCCAAAATATGGTAGTTACGTTGGTGGGATAATAAAGGTTCTCACTCTCTGCAAACCATTTAAGAGACGCAAATGCTGGCAGAATAAGTTTCAGAATGGTGTAGAATTTACTTTTATAGAAATTAATGATTTGGAGCATTGGGGCAGTTTGAACCCTGATTGCATACTGTTGTCTCTTTCAATCTGTGATTTCTCACTTTGTTGGTCAGGCTCCTGATGATTCTGTATGTAGCCCAAATGGGTCAGCATTAGTCTCATAACCAAGTGATAATGTAGGCTCAGAAGAGGAGGCGATCTTGACTGCAGGATAAACTCCAAATACCATAGCATGGCACTCGAGGCCTTTCAGAGTCTGGCTTTCTTCCTTTCATAATCTGATTTTCCTTCTCAGGCTACCCTGTTCCCTGGACATGTAGTGAAGGCAAGTTTCCAGTTGTGCATAGAACTTCTTGTATTTCCTATAATACATTGCATATTTTCTATGCTGATGCCCCTTTGCTTATGCCATTTCTCTCAACCTGGAAAGCAATCCTTCTCTTCTACCTGGGAAACTTCTACTGGCCCTTGAAAATGCATACCAGGGCTCAAATATCACCTCTTCCAGGACGACCCCTTTGTCCTGAGCATCTCTCAAAGTGCTTGGCTCTGCAGTGGTCTCACTCCAATCCTCAGAACATGTGCTCCCAAAGATGAAGAATATGTTTCTTCTTCACCTTTGCATTCTTCTCAACATCTAGCCCAATGCTGGCACAAGAAATGCTTTTTGGAAGAATGAAGAAGGTGGTGGAAATGTGACTCTGAACTGGTGACCTCCAGAACATCTCCTCCTGCTGCTTCACAGAGCCTTGCAGCTGTCACCTGGACCTTCCTTCTGCAGCCTATAGGTGGCAATGAGAGGTTTCTCTCGGATGCTTTTCTTTTCTTCAGGTCTGATGGTAATGACAGATCATTCAGAAGCATGCTGTGTTTGGAATGAAACCAATACAGCAACAGTGTTATATACACTTCAGTCCCTATCAATTTTGACAGGATTTTTAGATGAGGATTTATGACGAAAGGCTTCATATCCCATCACACCTTCCCGGAGCCATCCACTCCTGGGGGAATGTTTGTCCACAGTTGCAAAAAAGCCAAGAAAACCTGCAACATATTGTTGTTTCCTGGTGTAGGCAGCATCACATTGTTCCTGTTATTGGCTACACAGACCCACATGCTATTTGGGTGTGTGATGTATGCACAATATATGTATCCTATGTATTTACATATTTATTTGCACAAATTATACAAGCATATGCATGTATACAGCCATCGTTTCTGGACACAGGGTGATAAATCACACACACACACACACGCGTGCGCGCACGCACATAAAAAGAAAGGAAAGAAAAAAATTATCAGTGTTTTCACTGCTTTATAGATAAGCATCATTTGTATATCAAAAGTGTGGGCAGAGGCACAGCGTTTTAAGTGGGATAGGCCTTTCTAAATTTTTTACATCTTTCATCTTTTTCACTGTGTCCACTTTGCTAAATCTGCTTACCAAAAATCAAGGCCAGTGTGCTAATTTGCCTAATTTGGAATTTGAGAGAAATGTGGATTGATTTTCAACTTCTCTCAGAATACAGGGGAAGGGCCATCTGTTAGAATTAACTGGGTGTGTAAATCCCTTTTGACGCATCTTCTCTGACAACAGGGTGGAAGAGTAACTGGTCGACCACAGCGTTCTCTCTATTCATAGTGAGAAATACACTGTCCCTCTGAGAAGTACATCAGTTAATATTAACAAGGAGAAAGAGAAGGAATAACTTGGCAGGAAGCTCTGAGTCTCCCCCGACTCGATTCAAGAGATCATCAAGGAAGGAGTCTAGCTGTAAAGTATACCTCCCTTCCTCTGATGAGAGTGACGACCAGGGTGCCTGGAATCAGAGGGCAGCCTGCTCTCCTTTGGCAAACAAACACCCACTCTGGTAAGTGCCTTTTAATGTGCATCAAGTCTTTGTCTCGGAAAAGGATGCACAGTTGGCAAGTACAGAGCTGTAAGGGGATAGCTTTGACATGCTGATAAATCTTCTCAGTTTACTTTGGACTTGACTTTATCATTTACTGAAGGATATTATTAGTGTGGAGATGATAGCCATTCTCTGACTTCTCCAACGAAAGCCAGTGAAATGTATATGAACAAAAGGTCTGTTATGGAGAATCCTACCCTGTTTGTTCAGTGACTTTAGGATTCTAATCATACAACCTAACACAGATAAGGCCTGGAGTAGAGGAAAAGAGCCCACCCAGTTTGGGTCCCCCAGGAAGACTGGTGAAAGTCAGTCGTGTTAAAAATGGAAGCTCATCCAACTCTGAGCATGTTTGTAGTTTTCCCTTATTGCAAATTTGATATTATAAAAATAGATTTGCTCTTTGGAGCCAGATGGCATGCAGTACTTCTGAAGTTAAATCCAGCCTTATGATGACAATGGCCATTGCCAACAAGGAACCACTTGGACTGTGATGCCAAACTCTTCAGCTCTTGGTGAGTCCTTTTCATCAGGCAAGCACTTCTGGAGTTGTTTGAGTGCAAATTACTTACACGCCCCTTTACAACAACGGGAATCTTGCTGGAGACATTTTCTTGATGATTGCTTTTGGTGGAATCTCTTTTCTATTTGTCGTGTTTTTGTGTATGGTTTTCATCTGCCTCATTCTTGTCTGAAAAAAATAATTAAGAACACACAAATAATAACTTTGGCATTGATCACCAATTAGCTGGTTGCTTTACAACATGATTTTACTGCTCATTTTCTGATGGTTTCATTGATTGACTGATTGATTGATGCATCCATTCATTCTGTAAAGTCTACCATGGCATCCAAGCACGATTATAGGATCTGGTGTGAAAAGATGAACACAGGGCTTATTGAGACGGCATTAAAAAGCCGTGACATCTTTGGAAACCCTTTACAGTTTTCTCAGCTCTAGCTTCTATATGTTACATAGAAGATAATAATAGTAATTGTACCTCAAATATCATTTATAAAAGTGATTTATAAACTGTAAAACACCATGCAAGTGTTTTTGATTCTCAGAGGCTAGAACTATCATTGGAATATTGTACACTTTAAGTGAATAAGAACATTTTAAGCATCTATTCCATGCTCAGAACTGTGTGAGTAGTTTTGTAGGTAAAGAGACAAATCTTACAGGGATTCTGTATTCAAGAAATCTATGAGAAGAAAATAATTTAGTCCTAGAGAATACAAAAATTTAGTCATGGAGTTAAAAAAACATTCCTACATAAGTAGTCTATTTGCCAGACAAGGCCATCAACATTGTGATTCTCTGTGATTCTCAGCTCTGATGCTGCAATAACTCATTTTTAAAGATAACACCAATTATTTTAAGATATGCTACAAGCCTCTTTAAATACGAGAAACTACTCACTTTTATTTCACAAGCAATATTCTGCTGATAAACAATTTCCTAATTTTATGGCAGTTAGGAAACTTGATGGTCGCTGAATACTGGCTACTTTTCTCTGTATTTTCCAGAAACAAAAGTGGTTTTCAGTAACAATTGGAAAATATTCATTTGTGATTGTTAAGAACAAATATTCAACTGTTTAAGCAAAATTCCCAAATGCAGCCTTGACCCTAAAAAGTATTTAAATTTGGGCTATTTTATTAGTTATGTGATTTAAGAAGGTAAGTTAACGTTTTGAACTTCAGCTTCCTTGTGTGTAGAATGGGATAACAATGCCCCATTTTGAAGATGTAACATACATTTTGTAACATACATACATTTTGTAACATACATACATTTTGAAGATGTAACATAAAAATTTGTGCAGATCAACTGTATTAATTAGATGCAGTTTTTTTTTTTTTCTGTAACAGAGAGACCTTGAAATGGAGTGGCTTGAATCAACAGAAGTTTCTTCTGTCCTCATGTGGCAGCCTGGTAGGTGGTTCATGGACACTCAATGGTATGGGGACCCAGGAAGTTTCCCTCATAGGTTATAATAACCTGCTTCTAACATGGAGACCAGCAAGACAGGTAGACCAGACAGATAAGGGACACACTTAGCTACCAGAGGGGCTGGTCAATGGCATCAGGGGCCTGGTCCACTCTGTTGCTACCACACGGATAATCAGAGAAGTGATTGCCTGCAGTTTTGGGCATCATCTCACGGCCTTATGGGACTCACTGATGTCTCTCATGTCTCATCTCCTCTCAGGGCACCAATTGCACTTTTCTTACAGTAAGGATCATCATTTGCGTAATTATTTGTTAGTATCTTTGCCTTTTATGAGGGTGTACTTTGCACCAAAAGGGGCCTTACAATCTTGTGAGACTCGGGTTTAAAGTTGTAGGAACATTACATGGTGTGTGCGTGTGTGCGTGTGTGTGTGTGTGTGTGTACCTGTGTTTACGTGAGTGCCTGTGTGGGAAGGGATGCATTCAGTCAGGTGGAAGGGGGCAGCTGTAGGGGAGGCCTCCTAAACAGCCACTGAGGATCACAGCCTGGGGGAGGGTTCTCGAAGGGGTGTCTTTATCCTGGTGGGATTGTATAACCTGGCAGTTGCCGCTGCTCTCTCAGAGCAGGCATCCGTCAATTCAGGGTCTATGAGGTTGCAGCGGAGGGCTCCCATTTCCCCCAGAGGCCACGGGTCTTCCCGGCTCTGAGTAGGTGTTCCAGATGGCGCTGCAGGTAAGTGTCAGATGGGAAAGCAGCATGCATCCTTGACACCTCCCCTTCCCCAGAAGCCACTTCCCTGAGTCTCTCCACGCTGCCAGCAGAGGCTCAGGTGCCTGGCTCTCCGCCCTGCTCCTGGAGTTCTCTTTGACATTGCAGCTTGTGCACCCTGCCCTGTGGAGTGTGAGAAATCACAGACAGCAGAGGCCATGGGCCGTGCCACCAAACAGGGATTCTGGCCCTGGCTCTCATTTACATCTCTCCCCTCTTCTTCTTCCCTTGTAGCTGGAAAATTGCCAAGTGTCACACTGTGATATCTTAGCCAGGTGTTGGACCCTAAGACAGTAGGACGACAGGTAGTCACCTAATGTCCCTGCACAGTCAGGGGAAGATGAACTCAGGGAAGTTTGCTTTTAGTGATACTGAGTTTGAAGTGATGCAGAAGTGGGAATGTCCAGGTAATTTAACCTGTAATAATAGAACCTGGGACACGGTCAGGTCTAGGGACATAGACAGAGCCTCTCTGAAGTTCAAGGAGTTCTGTACCATTTCCAATTATTTTGAGCTAATTGGCATATCAGAAAATAAGGAATTGGAAAACAGGCTTATGGATTTTGTGGCATACTTAACATTTTTACATTTATCACAATAACACCTTTAGAATATACAATCAATTCACCTGTGTTTTTATCAAGATAATTATAAAGTTTCTAAAATATATTTATGTATGAAGGATGAAATAGTTTGGCCCTATAAAGGAGTATAGGTTAGATGATCATTCATCTCACTCTGCCTGGGACAGTCTTGGTTTACACCTATTGTCCCAGCATAATTAATAGCTCACAAAAATGTGTCCTAGTTTGGATGATAAATGGTTGGGTCAACCTAGAAATATGTTTAAATTTGTATGCTGAAGGCCTATTCCCATACTCTCCAAGTGGCTCCATAATGCTATGTAAAGCTTATTTAGGGAAACAACAAAAATTTCAATGGTAGGAACAGTGGGAATGGGTCCTAGGAACCAATATGGGAGTCACCCCCATAGACTGACACTGACTCAAATCCCCCAGGGCATTTCTTCAGTTCAGTATGTGGATGGGGGATGCTCTCCAAAGCTTGACTTCCTCAAGTTGTTAATGATTTGAAAACCTTGTGATCCATGGTGTCCTGTGTGACCGTTGACATTACCAATGACAGACTTGATCTTCTGGGCCCTGTGGAACCAGGTTTCCATCCAGATTCTACTGTTTCTTGTGATCTCATACAACTTAGGATGTCTCTCTGAACCTTTCTTTTATCACTTGTGTCTTGTGGAAGGATAATACTTCCTGCTCCAGTGGTCTGGCTGTATTAAATGAGATTTATGTAATGTGCCTGAGGCATGTTATGCACAAGGCACCCAACAGTCCATTTCTTCTTTAAAATATGTGTAAAATACTTACGGTTTTAGTACATCTTTAAGTTCCAGTTGAGATTTGTAAGACAGAGACAAGACACTTGCGGCAATTTCACAGTTTTGTGAGTGAAGTCCCTTTAACCTTAGGGGCCCAGTTAAACCAGAAGCTGAATTTGCCAGCAGATAGTAATGCGCAGGTTTCATCTCTGCTCCTTATGAACACGGCATAAATCTCAGCTCTAAAGGTGCACTGAAAAATTGGAGACTGGAGCTATTCCGTTTTGTGCTATAACTTGTCAACACTGCCTTTGCTCCCTAAAAAGGAGAACAATTCTAAAAGGTTAAGATGTATCCCAGAGACATTATGGCCATAGGGTTAGACCATCACATCTTCACAAGGACCCCTTTTGATCCTTTTCTGTTTATATAATGTCCAAAAATATAAAGAGCAGTTGAATTTTTTCACTTTCCTTTCATATCATATCAGTGATTTCACTCCTCTGTGATATTTCAAATGGTCAGTGCTTTAAATTAAAAGTTATGCGTGATTCAATGTAATTAATAACGTCTAATTTAGAGAATTTTTTAAAATTTATTTTTTGAATAGGTTTGGACAGACACCTAGAATGCAGGTGTTTTTCTTTGATGTAGCTTCAATGTTGGGATTTTTTTTAAGGTGAAAACAAACATCAACAAGAAAATCAACAAATGAAAAGCACTGTGTCCAGATGCAATTTAGCACTATTTTGTTATGTTTTCACCACATCAGATGTGGTAGATCTGGAAAGAAAAAAATGTAAGTTCTCATCTGATCGTTAGAAATTTTTATTCTCAGAGTCAAGGTCTCGCTCTGTCACCCAGGCTGTAGTGCAGTGGCGGGATCATAGCTCACTGCCGCCTCGAATTCCTGAACTCAAGCAATCCTCCCACTTTAGCCTCCTGAGTAGCTGGGATTACAGGTGCACACCAACACCATGCCTGGATAATTAAAAAAAAACTTATAGACACGGAAGTCTTGCTGTGTTGCTCAGGCTGGTGTTGAGCTTCTGATCTCAAGTGATCCTCCTGCCCTGGAATTCCAAAATGTGAGTATTAAAAGCGCGACCACAGTGCCTGGCCTTGATCACATTTTATAACTAAAAAATTCCTCAACATATCATATTTTTCTGTGAAAGGAAAAAGGTCATAGGAAAATGAGTATTGACTCCTTTCTTATCTTGGCTGGTAACTGTGAGCTGTAAGAATTGTCTGTCTCTCAGGTCAGAGGTACTACGAGGACTGTGTGCCTGAGAAAGTTTGCTTCCTGGACAAGTAATCTTTTCCCATGTTTTTCCATGGACTGGAACCTTTTTCCATGTTTTGAATCTTTTCCATTTAAAATTATCTTGTTCTTCTTTAAAATGTTACTCCAGTGAGGAAGACAAAACCAGTATTTATAATCAGCATATTCTTTTAAAAGATCATTAGCAAGATCTAATGTTTTGCTATCTCATGGAAAAAAAATAAAATGTAAGATGAAAGCTTGTGCTGCTGAACTATTTAGGAGCATAGAATTCCAAGGGAATTTTTTCAAAGACTATGTGTTTAAGAATTAGAGCCCAGAGGAACTGATGTGTTCACACTAAAATAAATGGTGGTTGTTCATATGGAAGGTTAGTTCACATGTGACTTGATTACGGTAGTCACCAAGCTCCACCCTGACTTTCCCTGACCTTAATTGTCCAATGGATCTTAACATCCAGCTTGGAGATGCATTGCCATCTCTCTCTTTTTTTTTTTTTTTTTTTAATCTGAGACGGAATCTTGCTCTGTTGCCCAGGCTGGAGTGCAAGTGGTGCATTCTCAGCTCACTGCAACCTCTCCCTCCTGGGTGCAAGCGATTCTCTGCCTCAGCCTCCCAAATAGCTGGAACTACAGGCATTCACCACCACGATCAGCTACTATTTGTATTTTTTGTAGAGACGGGGTTTCTCCATGTTGGCCAGGCTGGTCTCGAATTCCTGACCTCAAGTGATCCACCCGCCTAGACCTCCCAAAATGCTGGGATTATAGGTGTGTGCCACCACGCCCGGCCACCATCTCATGTTTATACCTTCTTAGAGGCCTCCTTTTTGGCTTTAGAGCCCTTTCTTTTTCTCTGATGGGGACAGGCAGTGTGTTATAGCCAGTTGTTGTATCGGTTAGTATGACCCTAGGCTTTGAGATTTTGTGGAAAATGAGTTCCCCAAGCCAAAAGACAATTGTCAGTTCATGTGGCTGATTTCAGATTAATTTTCTGTTCTCAGCACTCAGTGGGCCTAGCATAGTAGTGATCTAGTACACATAGACACATGTAATGGAAACAAAAATTTCACAAAATAGTCATTCTTACTATATGTGATTACATGATGACATTTGCTGTTCTATACTCTTCTATTTTATTTTATTTTATTTATTTTTTGGAGACGGAGTCTCATTCTGTTGCCCGCTGTAGTGCAATGGCGTGATCTCGGCTCACCAGAACTCTGCCTCCCAGGTTCATGCAATTCTCCTGCCTCAGCCTCCTGAAGTAGCTGGGACTACAGGTGCACACCACTACGCCTGGCTAATTTTTTGTATTCTGGTAGAGATGGAGTTTTACTGTGTTGTGCAGGCTGGTCTCGAACTCCTGAGCTCAGGCAATCTGCCTGCCTTGGCCTCCCAAACTGCTAGGATTATAGGCATGAGCCACTGTGCCTGGCGTACTCTTCCATTTTATTAAAAAAAAAAATTTGCTTCTCACAACCTACTAAATTGGTTTCTTAGCCCACTAATGAGTCATGACTCCCAGTATGAGAAGCATTGGCTCAGCACCCTAGCGAGGCACATTGCATTGAGTATATGATCAGTGTGTATCTTGAATAACATAATTTTTGTAATTTATTTTTATTTTTTTACAAAGGCCACGCATAGATTTTTCCCACTGCTGCTTCTTTAGTGATCTTTCCTCTGTAGTCCAGCTCCAATCTTTCAGTTTTAGTGCACAGCAGAAATTTGCAGCACACTCAGAGAACTTTGGAGTAGGAACTGCAAGTGGTGAGGAGACACAGTGATTTTGAAGCGTGGATAAGACTACCAGCTAACCCACAGGACACCCAGTTACATTTGAATTTCACATAATCGACAAATACCTTTTTAGTGTAAGTTTATCCCATATATTTCGTGGATATACTTATGCTAAAAAAATTATCTGTTGCTTATCTGGAATTAAAATTTAACTGGGAATCCTATATTTTTATTTGCTAAATATAGGAACTCTAAACCCAAAGAACTGTGTTTTCCGCTTACAGTCAGCTAATTGAGCTGAATTTCATTTTTCTCATTTACAAAATGTGAGAGTTGACTTGAGAACCACTAAGGTCCTAGTTAGGTGTAATTTTTTGTGGCTTTAATTTTTTATTTTTTTTTTATGAATACGTAAGAGTTGTACATATTTATGGGGTACACGTGATATTTTGAGACAAACATGTAATATGTATCCATCATCTTAAATATTTGTCATTTCTCTGTTGAGATCACTCCAAATCTTCTAGCTATTTTGAAATATACAATTATTGTTAGTTATAGTTGTCCAATTGTGCTACCAAACACTATATCTTTTTCTTGTAACTGTATTTGTATACCCATTAACCAGCTCCTCTTTACCCACCTCCTGCTACCTTTCCCAGCCTGTTAACCACCGAATATTCTATTCACTGTCTCCATGAGATCCCATTTTTTAGCTCCCCCATATGAATGAGAACATGCAACATTTGTCTTTCTGTGCCTGGCTTATTTAACTTAGCATAATGTCCTCCATTTCTATCCATGTTATAGCAAATGACAAGATTTTATTATTTCCTATGGCAGAGTACCGTTCCATTGTCTGTATCTACTGCATTTTCTTTATCCATTCATCTTTTGATGGACAACTTAGGTTGATTGGCTTGGCTATTGTGAGTGGTGCTACAGTAAACATAAGAGTACAGATATTTCTTCAACATACTTATTTCATTTCCTTGAGATATATACCCAGAAGTGGGATTGCTGGATCATATGATAGTTCTATTTTTAATTTTTTAAGGAACCTCAATACTGTTCTCTATAGTGGCCATGCTACTTTACGTTCTCACCTACAGCATATGCAGTGTATGAGGGTTTCCATTTCTCTGCATCCTCACCACCATTTGTTATTTTCTGTCTTTTTTTTTTGAAATGGAGTTTCACTCTTGTTGCCCAAGCTGGAGTGCAATGGCATGATCTTGGCTCACTGCAACCTTTGCCTCCTGGGTTCAAACAATTCTCCTGCCTCAGCCTCTCGAGTAGCTGGGATTACAGGCATGCACCACCACACCCGGCTAATTTTGTATTTTTAGTAGAGATGGGGTTTCACCATGTTGATCAGGCTGGTCTCGAACTCCTGACCTCAGGTGATCTGCCCATCTCAGCCTCCCAAAGTGCTGGGATTACAGGTGTGAGCCACCACACCTCGTCTATTTTCTTTTTGATAATAGCCGTTTTACATGGGGTGAGATAATATCTCATTGTAGTTTAAGATATAGAACTTTGGGATATATAGTACTAAAGAATACTAGGTGTTGAATGAATAATATTGAAGAAAATTTTGTTTTTTATGTTTATGCTGTGATTAAATTACGTGAATGTATATTTAATTTGTGAAAAATTAAGTGATAAATTCCTAAGAGAAAGAAAGAACAATGCATTGGGTGATTTTGCTCAGTCTCACTCTCAAAATCGTATGTACTGGATTAAACACATGACGTAACTCACGAATTTGCTATTTCCTTACTAACTCCTAATTCTTGTAGGTTTCTCATCATGAGAGAATCTTGCTTGTATGGTAGTCATGGACTGTGGTCTCTGCAATCTTCCTCCAAAAAAGGAGTTGTCATTTCACTTCAAGGAGGGCAGTTAGCTGACAGCTTGTAATACAGCACCTTCAGGATCAACTGCAGCTTTTGAGCTGAGTTCATGCTCCTTTCACACAAGCCTATGCAGTGCCTGAGCATCGTAGAGGGCACTAGGGCCTGGTGTTTTCTGCCCAAGGCTGGGCCCTCTAATGGGCACTTTTTGCGCTGGAGCTCCCTGTTGGCTTGGCTATAGCTTGTCAGATCTACATTGCAGTAGGAGGGTCTCCTTGCCAAATTCTGCTTTTTCTCTTTTTTTTTTTTTTTTTTGAGGTGGAGTCTCACTCTGTCCCCCAGGCTGGAGTGCAGTGGCACCCGCAATCCCAGCACTTTGGGAGTCCAAGGCGGGTGAATCACCTGAGGTCAGGAGTTTGAGACTAGCCTGGCCAACATGGTGAAACCCCATCTCTACTAAAAATACAAAAATTAGCCAGGCGTGGTGGTGCATGCCTGTAATCCCAGTTACTCAGGAGGCTGAGGTGGGAGAATCGCTTGCTTTTTTTTCCTTTTGTCTTTCACAGGCATTAGCCCCTCTCCAGTGAGCCTCCCTTATGCACCCTGCAGATTCTGGGCTCCCTCCAATTCCTCAAAGCCTCAAGAGGTGGCTCCCTCCTTGCTACTGAGAGCCAGCTTTCCCACTGCATGGGGAGGCACTGCAGAGTTCTCAATCTTGCAACAATCACAGTGCCCACCTCAGGAGGTGCCCCACCTTTTCTCCTGGCTACGAAGCCAAAACTAAAGTTAAGTCACAGCTTACTTGAGATGTGCTAAGCCTGTTGAAGATGATATGCCAAAGAGCCTGTAAGAAAACCATCTGTGCTGGAGGAAACCATGGCAGTTCCTATGGACTGGATTTTGAGGGTGCCTGATTAAGGTGTCCAGACATAAGATGGGGACACTATCAATATATGGGATTTAACGCCAGGGAAGAATAAAAACTTCTTGAGAGAATGGCTCCTAGAAGTCTGGAAAACAAGCTGGCCTCCATGCTGGGTGAGCATCCAAAGCTCAATGGCTATGGCAGATGGTAGAAGAAAGGACTAAAAGGCTCAGCATAGAGGCCGTGCTGGAGAGGGTGTAAGATTTGAGGCCAGGGGACCCACCAGAAGATTATGTTCCTCAGCAAGGCCCAGACGACTCAGCATTCCCAGGGCTGCTGCACACGTGCTGATGAGACAGGCACCTGCATCTTTAACTTCTGTGAAAGTTCTGTTCTGCAGTGGGGATGATGGTGTCTCAAAGCAACAGATATCAGGCAGTAACACGTAACCACCAGCATCCAGGAGCAATTTGTAATGACTGAGAAGATCACAGTGATGAGGAAGATGGACAGACTCACGGAGAATTGTGGAGATCATTTATACAATGAAATAGGAACAGTTTTCTAAGGGACGAAATAGGTAGGCAGTGAATAATGGTACTGCCTAATACATGTAATCAAAATAACAAATTCCACACAACTAGGATTATTTCTCTGATCCACAGTCTGTCAATTCTGAGTGGGACCTGGAGCAGGAAAAGGGTCTGCCCCAGGTGCAGGCTGTGTTCAGGCATCCCTGCCACGTGTGCCATGTGTTGGTGGTGGAAGGTGATGCAGAGATGGGTTCATGACAGTGGGGGATTCTCAGTGCAGAGCCCTGGGGTTCTGCAACAAGGAGAAGCCATTTGCAAGGAAGAACTGTGCATCATCATCCCACTGTGCCCTGGGAGGGAAGGAATGTTTGAGAATAAGTGCCCATGCATCCAGGCCTTCTATTATGAGCTGGGTTCTGCCAGAGTCATCAGTTCATCAATCCAGACAAGCATCATAATAATCTATCACAAAATGGAAATGGAACAGCTGAGATTGAGCCCAAGCAGAACCAGAGGGCATGAGTACGCTGCATGATAGGCTTGTGTCCCTCACTCAATTCACACTGATGGCCCTATGGGGGTCCCATAAAACAAACTGAGGGAAGGAAAATAAATTACCAAAGTTGATCAACAGGTAGATGATCTCAGTATAGCAGTCCAAGCTAAAATGGACAGTTGGCTGCATTGTAGCCATAGTCAAGAGTAGCCTTGAAAGACAGTGGTGACATAAGACCTTCCCAATGAGACAGCTTTAAGTGATGCACTTGATCATGCACTTTATGTAGCAGAGAAAATGCCCTGAGCAAAGACTATGTAAATATTCCTGGGCAGTGACTACAAATAACACTGTACTGGCTGGTCAGGGGCTGAATGGCCTGGCCTAGCTAGGCAGGGTCTGATATAGAAAAAGACTGGAAGATCACAAACAAACAAGAAGAAAAGTGAAGATATCCCTTACAGCCACACTCCAGAATAATATATAAGAAGGGAAAAGGTGAAATTGACTCAAGAAATGCTGATGGATGCAGGACCTAAGGCGGTGGGGGCTGGGAAGATCAGTCACAAAATCTCAAATAATAGAACCCAAAAGTCATCACTATTTGAAGGAGACCAAGAAATAGCAAGAACACTCACATCAAAAAAAATCAGTCACTGTAATATGTCTATTGCAGTAAAATTGAACTACCTTACAAATGTTTTGAGAATTAAGGGTAAATTCTAAAATACTTCTATGTGTTAAAAAGAATAAATGGAAATCAGGAACAGAAAACCAAACACTGCATATTGTCACTCATAAGTGGGAGTTGAACAATGAAAACACATGGACACAGGGAGGGGAACTTCACATACCAGTGCCTGTCAGAGGCGGTGGGGAGAGGGGAGGGAGAGCATTAGGACAAATACCTAGTGCACGCAGGGCTTAAAACCTACATGACGGGTTGATAGGCGCAACAAACCACCATGGCACATGTATACGTATGTAACAAACCTGTACATTCAGAACGTGTATCCCAGAACTTTAAAGTAAAATGAAATAATAAAATAAAATATAAATAAATGGAAATTAAAAGCCTAACATTAATTACTATTAATTTAAGGTTTGGATATCATCAACCGTATCTTTATTTACCGTGCTATTATTTTATTATAGTTAAGTACATTTTTGAGCGTTTTCAGAGATTTATTCCAGTTTTATTTTCACATCAATCATTGATTCCTTAATTGCCAAATTTTCCACTGTTGGAGGTTTCTGGAATCTAATACCTATTGTCAAGGAAAAGCTATGGTATCTTAAATTTTCTTTTAGGGGTTGATGTCACATGCTGGGAATATATGATCTCACTATGAAAGGCCCCTCTTACACTGAAAAATTTCCTTTTCAGCTCACCTTAATAGTATCTCTTCAGGCAATGTAATCTCGATTTTTCTCTAACTTTACTCACAGATTTGTTTTCTGCTATTATAACCATAATTGTTGTCATTATTAAAACATTTATAGGCTCTTATGTCTCACTCAGACTGTGAAACACAAGTACTCACAATAGCGTGGCTGGGGTTGGTCACTAATCATTGAAATTGAAAGCGACTCTTGTAGATTTTACACGCCTTCCTGTTCTAGGGCTCTCTTCATTTTTGAAAATAACTTTTTGTTATTATAAAAGTTGTTTGTTGACATCTTCAGAAATGTGCAGTTAAAATTTTTTTAACTCCAAAATTACCTTTAATCCCACCGCTAAGAGATGGTTGACTACAAGCATCACTTCTACCTCCACATACCACTTCCTCCCAGCTGAAGAAGAAATAGACCAAAATCGTTTTACAAATAGTTCATCTCAGTATGTGAGTACATGCTGAAAACGGAGAGGAAAATGATAGAGCAGATGGAGAAACAATAATGGGAAATAATAGAGGAAAATTTTCCTGATATTAAGAAAAATGTGAGTCTTCAGATTAAAAAATTTACTGAGTGCCTGGGTAAAACGATATCAGAGGAAAGATAATTAAATCTAATGTAATTCGAATGAAAATTCAGAATTTAAAAACGAAAAATGTTAGTAATATTAGCACAGAAAAAGAAGGTAACAGAGAAAGGGGGAAGAGGTAAATTTGGCATAAATGTTTTCTCTTCATAAATCCTTCTCTTTTGGGGATGAAAAATTGTGATCCAAGACTTCTAAACAAAGGGAAGCTATGACTCATTCATGCATGAGGGTTAAACAATGTTCTCGGACACACAGGTCTCAGAAAATAAATCATTCTGAAATTTTGGTCAAAAAAAGTACTTAAGGACATATTCCAACCAAATAATTGGATAAAAATAACAGTCATAAGAACTGAGAGAATATGATGGAAAAGTAGAAACAAATGAAACTCATAAACCTTAGAGTTTGTTTCATACTCACAGGCAAAATGTAGTTAAAGAATACAATGATCATGTTAAAAATAATCATTGAAAGGGGAGATTACTAAAGTAAAAATAATTTATCAATAATCATCTAGATCGCAAATCTGAAATTACTGAGAAGTACAAAGGAAGGAGGAAAATAAAAGCAAGATGATCGAGTGAACATACTTTGGGTTATAAATATTGTTTTATGATTGATATTAATAGGGGAGTCTGCAGGCTGTGTAACTTTCTAATCACTGGAGAGCACAAGAAATAGCAAAATGTGGAAAGTGCTCATTTTTTATAAAGACTCATTTTTTTCACTAACAAATTTTAGTGATTTTTTTCCTACATGTGTTAATATTCTTTTTGATGATACCACAGAACAGAACATTTATTTATATAACTACCCCCCCCCCAGGGTTTTTTTCTTTTTTCTTTTCTTTTTTTTTTTTTTTTTTTGAGACGGAGTCTGACTCTGTTGCCCATGCTGGAGTGCAGTGGCGCAATCTTGACTCACTGCAACCTCCACCTCCCGGGTTCAAGCGATTCTCCTCCCTCAGCCTCCCGAGTTGCTGGGATTACAGGCATGCACCACTACACCCGGCTAATTTTTGTATTTTTAGTAGAGACGGGGTTTCACTATATTGGTCAGGCTGGTCTTGAACTCCTGACCTCGTGATCCACCCGCCTCGGCCTCCCAAAGTGCTGGAATTACAGGCATGAGCCACTGTGCCCGGCCTATATAAATACCCCGGAGTTTTTAAACCGACATCCTATATTTAATGTATTAGATAATGTTGCCCAGTTGTATTTCAGAGAGTTTGTATTGTTTTCCAGCCCCACCAACAATGAATGACAGTGTATGTCTCCTCACATCCTAGGCAACGTGCTGCTAAAATAAAAATACATCGTTGCTGTCTCATTTTAGCTCAGTCACTAAATTTTTTATTCACACAGGAGATTTTTCCTGCCATGAAATAAAATGTTTAATTTTGCTTAAAAATGAGTTAGTGATATATTTATGTGTCAAGCGTATTTTTTTGCCACAAAATAATTTAAAACCTGTCTTTCAGAATAGAACCAACTGCTAAATGCTTTCTGGTTTCCGCAAATATTTTGTTTGGGGCCGAAATTATAGTCAAGTACCTTCAAAATATTTGGTAATAATGATCATCATTCCATTTGATAAGGCAAGAGCCCTTTGGTGCAAACACTTACAAAAAATTAATTGAGATTATGATTAGGTTTGGGTAATCATTTTGCAAGTAATATTTCTGATTTTAATTATAAACTACTATATCTTTAAGAGGTTTTTATTTATTTATTTTTTTTGGTAACACTTCTGTCAGCATTCCACCCCCACCTTCCCCTTTTTTATAAAAGTGGAAAATTACATAAAGTATAATATGACATATCAAGAAATGTCAAGAAAAACGTATGGATCTCAAGTAAAAGCAGAATCTGACTATCCAGCATGGCGGGTGGGAGAAAATATAATTCAAGAATTTTTATTATCACAAGAGAATCTTTATTATCACAAGAGAATGACAAATTGTGGATAATTTTTGATTGTGTATAAGTTTATACCTATGAAATATAAAATATACTTTTATTAAACACAGATAAAACTGTACTTTGGTGGGCAGTTTGGTAATATTGATGCAAACAAACCAATGAACAAAAAATATATACACATTGCTATGGCAATTCTAAGATGTTCCTTACATTTTTGAATATAATAATAATGTCAAAAAAAATCATGTGAACTGTCATTTTTGCATACTGGCTAAATAAGTTTAAGTGTATTCTTCTGAAGTGACATTATGTATCCATTAAGAAGAGTAAGGGAGAACCAACTGTTAAGTATTATATTTTTATATCACATCGATTCCATGTAAGTTACACAAATGTTCCATAAACATATAAAAGGTAAACTGAAAATGATTGGAAAAAAACTTTGTGACCCAGGGACATTGAGTAACTTTTAAACAAAACATTCAAATCACAGACCATAAGAAAAAATGTATTTGATGACACTAAAAGTAAAGATTTCAGATGAATAATAACATGCATAGAGTGAAGGAACAGATGACAACATAAGAGAAGATATTTGTAATGTTGAAAATTGACCAAATATTACATTGAATATACAAGAAGCTCCTGCAAATCAACATAAAAAGATACCCCAAGAGAAAAATAGACCAAAATGTGGATAGGCAATTTATCTAAGTGGAAATCTAAAACTGTACAAGTTAGAGAAATTCAGATTACAGGAACAATGACATATCCTTTTACTTATTAAAAAGTCAAAATGTAGAAAGCTGGGTGATACCTAGTAGGAATGGCGACGTGGGGATATGGAGACCTTGGTGACCTGCCGGTGGGAAAACAAGCTGATGCAGCCATTTTGGAAAGCAATCTGATGGTATTTAGACAAATTAAATACATGCATACTAGTAAAACCAGTGGTTTTGCTCTTAGGCATATTTACTAAAGAAAATTCTCATTGGGATTTATACAAGGACGTGTGTAAGTGTGTTTCTCTCAGTGTTATTTGTGGTGTGAGAAGTTCGAGGCAGTATCTGGATGCCTCTCCCTGTGGTGAATAGGCAAAAATGGTGGGGTACACCACGGAGTACCATGTATAAACAGAAGAGAAAACATGCAGAAATAGGCATGTAAAACAAGTGTGGAGGGGACAAAGTAAGATATTGAATGGGATGTACAACACATACTATCTATGTAAATTAAGAATGCATGTAAATTAAATGTTGAATACATTGTTGGCATACAGCGATACCAAATTTGCTATAAACATCCAAACAAAACGAATGATTGTTTGTGGTTAGAGAGTAGGGGTGTGAGGAGTAGGGGGGAATGGAGATAAATGGGATTAAACACATAATTAAAGAAGATCAATGACAGTTCTGTGCCAGACACTGAGGAAGATGTTTAAAGTCCCACCACCTCACAAAAAATAAATCGGTAAAAAATGAAAGATGTCTTAATCATTTGACATGAACAATTTTAAAAGAGTTTTTTTCATGAAAATTACAAGCTGCAGAAAAGAATGTGGCATGTTACTGTGCTATATGTACATATAGTTGAGTATGTATACATATGGATACATGTACAGTACATATCTATCACATGAATATGAATACATTCATATAAATATATAAACATATGCAATGCATGTATATACAGACATGCGTATATACATATATATGCATGTATATACGGGCACACATATATACATATATATATATAATTTAGAATTATTTAATTTTTTTACCATCATCACATATTGCATTTTTTTTTTTTTTGAGACAGAGTCTCTCTCTGTTGCCCAGGCTGGAGTGCAGTGGTACTATCTGGGCTCACTGCAACCACTGCCTCCCAGGTTCAAGCAATTCTCCCACTTCAGCCTCCAGAGTAGCTGGGATTACAGGCACATGCCACCACGCCCCCACGCCCCCACTAATTTTTTGTATTTTTAGTAGAGATGGAGTCTCACCATGTTGGCCAGTCTGGTCTCAAACTCCTGACCTCAAGTGATGCACCTGCCTTGGCCTCCCAAAGTGCTGGGATTACAGGCGTGAGCCACCGTGCCCAGCCCACACATTGCATTTTTTTTTTAAATGAACAAATCACAAATATGGGAGTTTTAAAAATATTTCAAAAGCATTGTTTTTGTCTACAAAGTCAGACGAGATTGGGTGCCTTCAGACTGGTATGGCCATAGACGAAAGCATTGTTTTCTATAATAGTCATTTCAATAATACTTTAGTTGACTTTAAAATCATATGTATAATGTTGTTTAGAAGTAATTGGAATGACAGTTTGGTGAGTGAATTGAGGTGGAATTTTGCAAAATACATTTTATACACTTTTTCTTAGTTTTTGCAATTAAAGTTATCATTTCACACTAAAAGCAGCATAGTTCTCTAGATCATTTTTCTTTCTTAAAGGGTTTTTTTTTCTTTAAGCATAACTTAAACTCATAAAAATCCTCAAATCATAAGTGATTATATTGGCAAATTTTCACAAAAATCACCCTTGTAACCATCACCCAGATCAAGATACTCCCAGTGTCAAGAGTACTTACTGTTCCCACTCTAAACTTCTAAAACCATAGAAAATGTCTAAAACCAAACTTCTGACACAGTAGATTGGTTTTTCCCTTAACAGACATTTTTGGAGTCATACAATAGGTATTCTTTCATGTCTGCTTTTTTTTGTATAGCATTATATTCACGAGATTCATTCCACTAAACAAGATGTGCAGAAGCTTTTTGCGTTCCCATTGCTGTATAGTGTTCCGCTGTAGGAATATTTCATAATTTACTTACCCTTCCTATTGGTGGGCTTTTGGATGGTTTTCATTCTAAGACTTTTATGAATAATGTTTCCGTGACATTCTTAAACATGCCTTTTGGTGCATATCTGTATGCATTTCTCATTTTTATTCCTCATATTGGTTATCATGTCTTTTATTCTTGATCAATCTTGTCAGGATTTCATTAACTTTGATGCTGTTTTCAAACATGCAACAACTGGGTGGTTTGATTCTTTTATGTGTGTTTTGTCATTTCACTTGTTAATGCTCATTATTCCCTGCCTTCTACTGTCCTTGGCTCAATATTCTACTATTTTTCTAACTTCTTGTGATGGACTTGAAGCTTTTTTTTAAAAAAAATTTCAGGCTTTCTTCTTTTCTAAAACCCATAGGTAAGGCCAAATTTTTTCTTCTCAGTGTAATGTAAGCTTCCTCACATAAGTTTGGGAATGTCATATGTTCACTGTCATTTAGTTAAATAGATTTTAAAATTACATTGTTGGCCAAGCATGGTGGCTCACACCTTTGATCCCAGCACTTTGGGAAGCTGAGGCGGGTGGATCACCTGAGGTCAGGAGTTCAAAACCAGCCTGTCCCACGTGGTGAAACCTCGTCTCTACTAAAAATAAAAAAAAATTAGCTGGGCATGGTGGCAGGTGCCTGTAATCCAGCTACTCAAAGGTTGAGGCAGGATAATTGTTTGAACCTCGTAGGCAGATGTTGCAGTCAGCCGAGATCTTGCCATTGTACTCCAGCCTTAGCAACAAGAACAAAACTCCATCTCAAAAAAAAAAAAAAAATTATGCTGTGTGTGTTTAAATCCACATGTACTTGAAAAGTGTTTTGCTTCATTTACAAATTAATGGGCATTATTTAAGGTGACTCTTTACAAAATTGACTTCTAGTTAAATTCCACTACAGTTAGAGATGTACCCTGAATGATTTCAAAGCTTTGATAATTTTTGAGATTTTCTTTCTAGTTGACCATATGGGCAATTTTGGTAAAAGTTTAGTATACACTTGAAAAGAATGTGAAAAGAATGCAGTTGTTACATACAATGTTCTCCATCTGTATCAATTAGGACAAGTTGGCTAATCATGTTCAAATTTTCTATATCTTTACTAACTTTGTCACGTTGTTCTATTAGAACTAGAAGAGATGCTTTAAAATTTATTTCTCCTTTTTGTGCTGTCATTTCAGGCACCCTAAGTAGAGGCCACACCATTATATGCATACACATTTTTAATTGTTATTTCTTTTTAATAGATTTATTATCCTAACATCATGAAATATCCTTATATATAGTTATGTTTAGATCTTAAAATCTAACATTATTTACACCAGTTTTATTTTCTTATGTTTTCTTATATTTAACACGTGTTTCTGGTAAACAGCATATAGAATTTTTTTCCTAAGGTTTGACAAACATCTTTTATTTGGAACATTTATTATTAATATTACGGTTATCTTTTGCTGTATATTTATGTCTTGTTGCTTATCTGCTTAACTTTTCTCTCCTTTTTCTCTATTTTTGCCTTCTTTTATATTATTTTTAATATTCCATGTTCCCTCTGTTAGCATATTTCTCATGTATTATTTCATTATTTTGTTCATGATTACTTAGACATAGCTACATTCATTCTTAATAAAAAATAGTACTTTTAACAACTTTTGGACCACTCAAGGAACTTAGAATACCTTAACTTAATGTACACATTTTATGTACATTATAGATGTTGTTGTGTTATAGATGACATGTATTTAAATAAGGCCTATATTTAGAATCTACCAAGACATTATTATAGTCCATAGTCATTTTTGTTTAATCACAAAGCACTAGTTTTCTCTGCATTTCAATGCTTCCATCTAGACTCATTTTTCTTCTGTCTGAAGAACTTTATACTATATTTTTTTGTAGATGGATTCTTACTCTGTCACACAGGCTGGAGTGCAGTCATGTGATCTCAACTCACTGCAACATTTGCCTCCTAGGTTCAAGTGAGTCTCCTGCCTCAGCCTCCTTAGTAGCTAGGATTACAGGTGCCCGACACCACACCTGGCTGATTTTTGTATTTTTTAATAGAGTCAGGGTTTCACCATGTTGGCCAGGCTGGTCTCGAACTCTTGACCTCAGGTGATCCACCTACCTCACCCTCCCAAAGTGCAGAGATTACAGGCGCGAGGCACCGTGTCTGGCCTATACTTCTTTTAGTGCAGACATGCTGGCAATGAATTTTTTCTTTTTGCTTGAGATGTCTCTGTTTTGTTTTCATTCATGAAGTATGTGTTCACTGAAGTACATAGTATACAATTCTATGTGGGCACTAGAAATATTGTTGTAGCACTTCAAAGATCTGAGTCCATTATTTTATGCATATTGTTCTATTGAGAAGTCTGTTGCTTCTTTAAAGATGTCTGTCCTTTCTCTGACTTCTCTTAAGATTATTTATTTGCTCTTGATTGTCAGAAGTTTTGACATGATGTACACATGCATCATTTCTTTGTATTTATCATGTCTGGGGTTGATTTATTTAATCACATTTGACAAATCCTTGGTATCTCTTCAATGATGGTTTCTGTTCCATTCTCTCTTGCTTCTCTTCTCACTTCTCACTGAAGTGCTTCTGGCACTTCAATTACGTATGTGTTAAACATATTTACTGTGCTCTATATCTTTCTCATACTATTTTGTTTTATTTTGTATTTTTCTTTCTTTTCCTTTTTTGTGCTCCAGTCTGGATATTTTCTTTTAACCAGTCCTCTGGTTCACTGATCTTTTCTTCAGCTGTACCATCATTTGAGTTCTTAATTCTAGTTATCTTATTCTTCACTTATAGGATTTCTCCTCATTATTTCTTCATCTAAATTTCATTTAACATTTTAATCTAATTCTTGATATTGATCTTGAATGTATTAACTGTTAAAAATAGTTGTGTTAAAATTCATGACTGGTAACTCCAATATCAGAATTTTCTAAGGTCTGTTTTTATTGTATGTTTATTCTATTGGATTTTGGTGAGTTCTTTCCTTGTGTACCTAATTCATTTTTTAAAATTGAATGCTTGACATCATGTATAAAAAAACATGGAGACAGTTTAAAGCTTTGAAAAGTATTGTCTTCTTTCTGTGAGGTGTTATCTTCTTTCTTTTGCATTGCAAGCAATTTGGAAAAGGGAATAACACTTTCATTTAATTCATGCATCAATTGTGTGTTTAAGCTAGGCTGAGGTCTTTGAAAGACGTTTTAGTTGCTGTCTAATGCTAGGGTTTATGTTTTTCAAGATCCCAATTGAGAACCCTGGGTGTTTATCAGGGGCCCTTTACCTTATGGTCACCAATATTGTCACCCCAGCTACAAAAGACTGTGGAAGCTTGGCTCAGCTTCTTAGCTTCTCAGTTGTCACTTTCTTTTCTGCTTATCAACTGTTTTTGGGAAATCAGAAATTGCCTCTAGGAGAAAAGCGATGTCAAATGAGAGCTTAATTTCTCTCTGCTTCCCTTATCTCTGGAATCTTAGCCTCTTTAGTTTTGCTGCTTAAATAGCTGTTGGGTGCTTGTGTGTGTGTGTGTGTGCATGCGTGATAGAGAGAGAGAGAGAGAGAGAGATCCACTCTGAAGTAATTTGGTTTTTGCACATGAATTCTTTAGTCATATATGCGTTGCTTCTCAGACCATCACTGGATTAAGAAAAAATCTTTGACTAAGTATATGGACATATTTTTGCCTATTTTTCCAATTATTTCACTTAAAAATCTAAATCTAAATTTCATTTCATAGAGAACCGTTAAAATATATGTATTCCAATTTTTGAGAGTTGCCGATAGTTTTAATTAAGCCTCAGAAACACTTCAAAATGATTTCTTTCAAGAGTATAATTCTCAAAGTGAGAAATATTAGTAAGAAAGATTTTTTAAAATTAAAAAAATTGATTTTTAGAAACAACCATCTAATTTATACTGTACCTAATGAATAATTAATATATTCTGTTAAGCTGAAAAATCAGTAGATATTACCAATATAATTTTGCAGTACATTGATGACATTACCATTTGCAGCTATGTTAAAATAGTATTTGCCATTGAAATATCAACTTTTTTTTTCAGATTTTAAAGAGATTTTCCCAAACTATGAGGACATTATTGGTACTTAGGTTTGTTATGTAAAGGTTTGCTTAACTATGGTAAGCTATTGAAATGTCTATGGAGTCCCACCCTAAATTTATTATCCCTTCTTTTGGCTGTAAGATTTCAAATTTTTGAGTTTATAAGAAAACAATATTAAATCTGAACTTGATTAAACTAGTCTAATACTTTTTTTGTAAAAGTAATTTACAAGTAAATACAAAGTAAAAAGAAAAATTCAAAAGCTAATTTGACTTTGTTAAAAATGCATTTGCTATTTTCCTACAATTCAGTTTTGTCATTGGTGATGATGGTGTTTTTTGGCAGTGTCACTAAACTTGAATAATGAGAAAAGTGAATGAGCAGATAATTCTGACTTAAAAATAAAGTGTTTTAGCTATTGGCAGATGTCAAGACAACCTGAGACTTAATGAACACTAAGCCGCATACCTGCCGTCCTTATCTGTCTACAGCACAGTTGACAAAACAAGGTAGTCTTGATGTCAAAACAGATTGTGAAGGAAGAAATACAGACAGAAACTTGGGCAGAATTAGGAAGTCTTGCTTTTTCACTTCAAGTTTTCTTCAAAAAATTCTAATTTATCTCCTAAACAAACTCTTATTTGCACCCAAAATAAAGCATCTACTAACTCACAGAAAATTAATCAGAAAGCATTCTGTAGCACTAGTTTCAACAGTTTAGTGATAAAATCCTATTGACCTACTTTTTATTTCCTGTTAAAACCATGGGTCTTTGTAGTCCATGTTTGAAAGCCCATTCTGCATGTGGAAATGGTGATCCTCACTTTCCTTACTAAAGCACTCTGCCTTTCACTCTCTGTTCTCTCATGTTTGTTTCTTGTTTGTTTGTTTGTTTGTTTGTTTCCCTTGGGACTCATTACATGTTGGGATCACTGGGGTTCCATCTTTGGCTTATTCTTCTACTCTATCTCATAGGTGAAAATGGTTTTCATGATAACCTGTGCAGGCTACTTATACACAGTCTAGATCCTTTTTTGAGTACCAGACTCACAAATTAAATTGTACAATAATCATTTTCTTTCTGTTTCAATGAACAGCTTAGACTCATCTACTGAAGCTAAAAAACTGAGAGTAATAATTGTTATTGAATCTAAACCCTTCTCTCAGTGCCTACCTCTTAAGTAGATTTTCTGCTTCTATTCTTTACTTCTTTACTTTCTTCATAAAGAAACTGAAATGAAATGATGTAAACACATATTTATGTCTCTACCTATCTTAAGGTACTTCACCTGCTCATCACCCACAGGATAAAGTGCAAATCCCTTAAGAAAATGTCTAAGACCTTTCCATGATCCAATCCACCACTACTTGTCCAATCATCTCTCTCCATTCTGGGCTGTTTTTATTTTTTCAACAAATGTTTACTGAAGGCTTCTTATGAGCTATTGTGAGCAAAGGCTAGCATGATCTCCTCTTTGGGAAGCTTAGGTCCTGTTGGCAGAGAGATGTATTAAATAAATAAAAACACAACTGTAAACTAAGGTAAATAAAATGCAAAGATATGTCATGAAGAAATCTAAGTCTGGAGTGTTAGAGAAGGCATCTGATCTGATATCCAAAGGAGGGATAGGTGTTACTAAGGAGGAGAAGAAATGGAAATGGGAGGCAGAGTGAGCATTTAAGGCTTGGGCACAGTATTTGCAAGGCCTCAGTTATGGGAATGCATTATGTTTAAAGAACTGAAAGGAGGCTAGTGTGGCTGCAATATAGAGGAAGACAGAATATGAAGACATAAAGAGGTAAATAAGGACCAGACCTTTACCTGGACCTCATAGGCTCTGTTAAATATGTGGTGCTTTACTCAAGGAAAATAAGAATCCAATGTAATCTTTTAGAGCTGTAAAAATAATATGATATATTTGAATTTTGAAAAAAAAAAGCCCTCTGGTAACAGTGTGGAGTAAAAACTGGAAAGGGAAATACTGTGCACATCGTTGATGGAAATAAAACATTGTAAAGCCACTCTTGAAGAGTTGGCAGTGCCTTAAATTTACCTTATGACCAGAAATTTCACTCCTAGGTATCTAAGCAAAAGAAATAAAAAAAATTTCTACACAAAAACTTGTATGTCAATGCCTATCCTTTTATTATTCATAATAACCAAAAGTAGAAAGAACCCAAATGTCCATCAACAGGTGAATGGATAAAATATGATATATCCATACAATTGAATGCTGTTCTGCCAGAAAAAAGAATAAAGTACTTAGATGTACAACAACCTGGATGAACCTCAAAAACACTATGCTAAGGAAGCCAGACACAAAATACTACTTATTATATGAGTTTATGTATATGAAGCATCCAGAAAGACAAATCTATGGAGACAGAGAATCTATTAGTGTTTGCAAGGGGGTGGAGGTTGGAGGAGGGAATGGGAAGTTACTGCTAATGGACACAAAAAATCTTTTTGGACTGATGGAAATGTTCTAAAATTGGATTGTGATGATGGCTGCACACACTTTAAATTTACTACAAAAAATCGGTGACTTGTATACTCAAAATAAATGAGTTTTATAATATGTAAAATATCCTTCAGTGAAGTCATTGAATTAATAAACAAATAAGGAAACAAATAGAGAAATAAAATGTGGATGTGCAAAAAGCAGTTAGGAGGCCACTGTGATAGCCTAGGTAAAAGGTGAAGGTTGAGTCCAGGGTGGTGGCCTAGATGTAGAGAAGGAAATAAGTTTGAGAAATATTTAGGAATTAAAGTCAACAGGAACTGGAAATAGACTGGACACGGGAACTTTGGTTTGCCCGCTCTCCTCAAGAAATGCTAAACTGCTGTATTCGAATGCTCCACGCTCCTTCTCACCTTTCTCTCTGTGTGTATTACTGTGTTCCACGGGAGTGACTTTCACACCTTCATCAACGTGATGCACACCTGATTCCATTAGAGACTCAAAATCTAGTATCATCTCCCCTTTAGAACCTTGCCTGACCCACCCTACCACTATTGTGTTCCCACAGCACCTCCTGTGCGTTTCTATATTAGCGTTTTATTGTACACCATTGTTTACATGACTATCACTTCACCTTGATCGCTGTTGTCAAACACCTGATACTTGGGTCTTCACTTCCATCGTAGCATCCCAGCTAGACATGGCCAATTGATCACAGCACTCTCCTGCTGAGCACTGAGCACACTGTAGATACCATGGTACTCAGGATGCCTCTCAAAACAGTGCCACAGGCAGCCTCTTGTAACCAATTGGCTTTGATAAATCCGTAAAGTCTGCTTCTGACTGTGACGTTCTTGATGCCATGCATATCTTATGTGTCCTCTGTACCATGTACAGAAAATGGATACAATAAATGGATAAAAACCTTTTCAGGAAGATGCTTCCAAATATTTCTGTACTTGATATGGAATGCAAGTTATTCCTACCTACTATATATTTTGTATGGCAATGGCTTCTGATTTTTACCCTCAGATAGCAAAAAATTTGCTGAATATCATACTTTTTTCCATCTTTTCTTCAAAATCCTGTGTTTTGTTAAGTGTAGGCACTGTCTATAGTCCTCCATCATAAACTACCAGACTACAGTGATGGGCCTTGGGCTTTACACAGTAGTTTTTACATTTTAGACATTATGTCTTTGAGAGCTAAAGCTTCCTAAGTCAGGCATCAAGATAATGATTTAGTGATTTATTCCTTTGAACCAGCTACTTTGGTGACTCATTTTTCTCCCTAACCCATGCTATTATAGACTAATCCATGCATAACTTCCTTTTAATACAGATGACACAGACTGTTTACTTAGGATGGTTTTGCAATACACACACTAACAAAGACTTTGTGAGCAGGAAGAATACCAGTTATTCAACCAACTTTAAGAAAACAGCTGAGTGGTAGACCAGCTTAGCAGGGTGTTAAACATCCATTAATAATGGCATGGTGACAAACTTGAAGGTTTTCATTTTAGTTCACATAAGCACTCCAAATTCAAGGCTCAGCCCACTATATTTCTGGGTTTCTGTTAGTGAAAACTTGACCTGAACATACAGGATGTCCAACTACAAGAATCTTATAAGGCAGATATTTTCACAGTAGCTTCTATGATACTACTATGGCGTAATACATATTACACATTAGGTAGAAATATAAGACACTTTCATTCTTCTCATTTCTTGCACAAGACATCAAGTGCAGAAAAATTATCAGGGTGAACTGTTTGATAAGGCAAAGAATGAGGTGATGCCTTAAGATAAATGTCTCTATGACTGACACATATGACTAACACATAGACTGACACATTGAATGGTGTAAGCATAACTCAGAAAATTGACTCATCAGCAGCAACACTGGGCAAATGAGGTTGCAGGTGGATGCACTAGAATAGAGTAACTTTTCTTTTTTTTGAGACGGAGTTTTGGAGTTTTGCTCTTGTTGCCCAGGCTGGAGTGCAACGGCATGATGTCAGCTCACAGCAACCTCCGCCTCCCGGGTTCAAGTGATTCACCTGCTTTATCCTCCCGAGTAGCTGGGATTACAGGCATGCACCACCACGCCTAGCTACTTTGGTATTTTTAGTAGAGATGGGCTTGATCAGGCTAGTCTCGAACTCCCGACCTCAGGTGATCTGCCCGCCTTGGCCTCCCAAAATGCTGGGATTACAGGCATGAGCCACTGCTCCTGGCTGAGAAACCCTTATTTTATCTTCCTTTTTCTGATATCTTTCTAAATCCTTCCCAGCCCTTCTCCACTATGCATAGCTAATCATGCTGCATGAAAGCTGTCTGTTCTTCCTCTAAAATACATTTTCACCCCTTAGCTTAAGCCAAGGCATCAAGTCCTTCAGGAAGCCTTCATGTCTGGCCTAGGAGATGGGTTTCTGCAAGTCCTGAGACTTCCCTTCTGCACTTCTTTCCTTCTCCTGTTCTAGCATGTATGTATCTTGAATTATTAAAATTACTTGCTTACTTGTCCAAATTCCCCAATAAGACTGTAAGCTCAAAACGCTGGTATTATGCCTACTCTTCCTCCTTTGAGATGCCTCGCTAACACACTACCTTCATTTAAGTAGCTGTTTCATAAATATTAATTGAATAAATAAGTTGCATTGTATAAAATTGTACCTTAAATATTTGATTTAGCATGTTCATCTGCAATGATTAAGGAGGCAGTTAAGGCAGCAGTTAATTTTTAATAATTCACCAGTAGTTAGGTGAACAGGTTTAGACAGTTTTAAAATATCTTAGTTGAGTAGGGGGTAGGGGTCGGTTAATGCATGCCCAAGACACATAAGGTTTTCAAAGGACTTTGAATAAATAAGTAATTTATTTTATAATTATTGCTTATATTGTTGCTCTCCAAATCTCCACCATCATAGGCCGAAAGACGTTGAAGAGAATTCAAATTAAGAATTAAAATTATGAACCAAGAAAGGCAGAAGAAGTGAAGTATGTAAAAATGTACTTGTTCAGTCTTGCTACTATTTCCTGGAGTCAATCTTGGTTTAAAACATAATAAGCAGACCCTGGCTTGTCATACCTACTTTCTCCCAGGGGTTTGAGACTGTAATAAAAGCATTTTAACTCAGTGGTAACTGGATTAGAGTAATGCAAGAACCTGCCACCTTGGGACCTCCTGCTTGTGTCTCGGCCTGAATAAATGTGCATGGAAATTGTTTTAAACTGATGGCTGTGCAAGATCACAAGTTATAGTAATGTTGACAGTCTCAGCTTGGAACCTGGCAAAATAGCAAAAAAAAAAAAAAAAAAAAAAGTAGAACACGGATTGAAAACAGCTCATTTGCTGGCATCAAAGCAATGCTCAAAGGTTTAGCTGTACAACCTTTGCAGGTCAATGGCGACAATATTTGCAAAGTGCCGCCAGCATCTCCACTGCAAATTGAAGCAACTTAATACAAATCCTTGCTGCAAATCTAAAGCAACTTGATTTCTTTTCCAGCCTCTAGTACTCATAAGAAGCCATAAGGAGAAGTTTCTCAGACTTAAAGTGTGCAAAATGATACTAAATCTTCCATCTCCTGGAGGCCGGATAGGAAATGAAAAGGTATAGTTGTCACATTCTGTCACAGCTGAATATCATGGAAATAATCCAATCAGTTTGTTCCCTTCAAAAGTAGCCTGTGTTTCATTGTGAGTTCTGCCTTCATTATTTCACAGGTTTATTGTACTCTGTCACAGAGGCAAAACATCTGTTGGCAAAGACAAGGAAGGAGAAGGAGATCCTCCATCTTCCTTATGAACATTCAAAGAAGTTCTGGTGAATTTACTGCTGGTGAAAAGTGGCGGCTTGTCAGTTTCCAAAACCCCAGCTTTGGGGAGGCACCAAACTGTTCCTGACTAAAAGCAAACAAATTGTGCATTTTCTACACGGTGTAACTGCATCTTAGTGTCAAATTCAGCAAAGTGGATACAGAAGGGATGATTCAGAAAGGACTTAAAATTAGTATTTTTGTTCCCCGTAAGTCAGTACAATCATAGAAGTCCAGATCTTCTTGTTATAAAGCCAAGTTGTTTCCTGAAAGAGATTCACTTGGAGTCCATCTTTTCATAGAATGTTATTTGGGTCCATAGAACCAGGCAAAATAGCTCAAATTATAAAACTATTTCAGCAAGAACTTAAAAATATCATGTGGTTCTGTTTCCATCTTTCAAGCGAAATAGATAGTAGGGTCTCCATTTTACAGATCAGGTAAATGGAGTTCAGAGATCAGATGAGTTTTACATATGGCACATGGTGCAGTGATTCTATTCTATTCTATTTTATTTATTGTAGAAACAGGGTTTTGCTCTGTGCCTAGGCTGGAATGCAGTGGCACTATTATGGCTTATTGCAGACTCCCCCTCCTGGGCTCAAGCTATCCTCTCGCCTCAGTCTCCAGAGTAACTGGGATTACAGGCACATGCCACCGTGCCCAACTAATTTTCTTTTCTTTTTTAAAGAAACCAGATCTTGCTATGTTGCCCGGGCTGGTCTTGAACTCCTGGGCTCAAATCATCCTCCCACCTTGGCCTCCCAGAGTGCTGGGATTACAGACATGAACTACATTGCCTGGTGCTGTGATTCTAAATCGTAGATCAGGATGATATCTTACTCATAGCTCCAAGAACCAGTACCCAGGAGAACATCTGGCACATAGATGCTTCACTTTGCTTGTACTTGTTGGCTCTTACTAGATCAATAACCAGCATGAAAACCCCCTTCCCACAACCCTTTGAAAAGTGAGTGTCATTGTCTACAACTACTTAGAGTATTCATTTATGTGTTTATGAGTTTGTATCTTTCTCCTTCCAGGAAGACTATGAGACTATCAGAATCTACACATTATCCCCACTTTAGAGAGTCTGGATTTTTGACTACTTTTGTCACATATTGGATTAACTTGATTTAAAATTTCCTTAATTTTCAAATTGGGATCAAAATAAGTAATTAATGTCAAGTTAAGAAGGCACGCTGTGCTTTTCTTTAATTTTGAAACAGAAGTCATAAGTTACTTTTGACTGAAAGGAAAAAAAACCAGAAAGCAACCCTAGATGTATATTATTTCTATACTCTTTTTATTTCTGTTTGGCCATTTTGATGTGTGTGTGTGTGTGTGTGTGTGTGTGTCTACATTGTTTTTTGTTCCATTTTTTAATGACTTGTACGCCATATCTGTGTTCTGTCTGTATAGAAATCAGAGGCTATGACATTAGTACCATGTAAACCTTTAAGTTGGATGCAATGCACTAATTCCCAAAGCTTCCCAAATATGCCAAGAACAGGCAACTATTTCAACATCATATAATGGATGCAGGCAACTGGTATATTTAGTATTGAAGGAACAGCTTTTCCTTTTCTTTCTGTTTTTTTTCCTTTTCCCTCAGTAGAAGCCAAAATTTTATTATAAAACCACAGATAAGTATATCAACTGCTAGGAGGCTGGCACAGCAGAATACAGGGAAATAAGAGATAAGGGAATTTGGTCAAATAAAAAAAGTACTGTGGAATTTAAACCAAATGACAGGAGATAAGGCTTTCTCTGAGTTTCTGTTAAAATGTAATAAATAAGATATCCAAAAAAATTCTTTCCAGGACTAGCATTTTTGTGCCTATATTACTCATCATAAATGTATGGTATCATCATCAATGCAGAGATTCAATTCAGAGTTGCAAAAATACACTTTGCTGAAGTCATGTTAAGGACGTGACAGCTTCAGATGGATGTCCTGTGAATCTTTCGGTAAAGTTCATCATTTGAATAAATAGACTTTATTTACACACTTAAGGATAATTCTCTAAGGATCCCAAGATACTGTGAGTAATGGATCTTACTGATATTTCATGTGCTGCTGTTGAATTTAAATTCACCTAAATCAGATAAAGTGAACTCCCCGCCCCCACCCAATGAATTTGCATAGATTTATGTAGACCATATCAGTGCCTTTGGCTCTTCTGACCCCAGAGGAGGGACAGAGATTGAGATCTGGACAAAAAAGCAACTCTAGTGGTTCCCTGGGATGACAGCACCTCTGGGACCTGCAACTTGTGTGTGATCTGTGGCCTCAGGTGAAGTGGACTGTGGTGTCTGCTCCATCTCTAGAGGGCAATAGCCCTGAGTCATAAAATGTATCCCTGCACAATATGGCGTGTCTGTCAGCCTCCGCATCCCTCAAGCTCAGTTTATATCTATCTTGGGATGGTTCACAGAAGGAAAAGATTACTCCATTTGGATAGTAGGTTTTCAAGCCATTTTATTTTACTCTATCTTTTGTTCTTATGTGATATGTGTAAACATACCTTTCATCTAGATGAATTTATGTTTTAAGGCATTTATAGATAATTTCAGAGTATCATGTTATGTATCTCAGTAGACTGAAAAAAAAAACAAGCCTCGTATAATTCTTTATTCTAGGGTTTCTGCCAGCTTGGGGGATGGAGGTACAATATTATCAACTTTCAGGAATAATTTCTATTGAATGTGGCAACAGATAGACATAGTAAATTCCATGCCATAAATAGTCTACTAATAGCTATGGATATCAAGTCAGGAGTCAGTATAGCTATCAACAAGCAAATCCAGAGTCCTTCAGGAATAGGTTATATGAATACTTGTGACATATATAATGTCATGATTCAAAAATCAGTTCAAGTTTTGAATATTTTATATTATTATATCTTAGGTTTTCTGGGACTAGGAAGATGTTGGTGTACAAAAGATATTGAGGAATCCAGGCTTACATGGAACATGAAGGATGAAGACCAGATCTCCCCAAATTAACTATTAAGATGCTTAGAGGGTCATTACATCTAGGAATTCTAACTCTAATCACTTTTAAAAAGTTTGTCACTTTTTAAACTATCTAGTTTTCTTTCTGAAAACAGTTTAAGATTTGGTATAAACAGAACATTTCTACTCACTTATAAACAGGGTTCTCATAAATCTCTGTGGCTTCTGTACTATGGTCCAGAATAAGAAATTAATGTGAGGTTGGATAAAGACTGAACACCTTGCTTTCCCTGTTTCTTACTATTTAAGTGAAAAATCTTCCTCAGAATTATCTCAGAATAGTCACATGGAATTCCTTCTTACCCCATGCAAAAATATTGGATTGCTGAGTAACTTCAATTAAATAAATTAAATTAGTATGTGTAAGGTATTTAGGATAGTATACAGCACATGGTGCTATGTAAGTGCTGATTATCATACTTAATGTTAATTTATTATTTTTATTTCTCAATTCAGATTTCTAGATTAAAATACAATTATTAGGGTCATATAATTTGTCAAGGCCTCTTAGCAAAATGAAATTTACAAAACCTCAAATTGTTGGCAGGATATAGACAGAAGTCCTTACTCTCTTTACATAAAATTTGACCACTGATGTTAAATTTTAAAACTAATTTATATGTTTTATGTATTCATAACTGTATATAGTATGAGAAATATTTTTCTAAAGAAAATCTTGTCACTATAAGAATTAATTTAAAATAATTTTATTTAGTATACAGATTAATGAAGCTATGTTACAAGTTGATGACATCTTGAGTTTCACTTGAAGCTATAAACCTCATTTGTGAATGAGTTTATATGGGTACATATGGGTGTAATTATCTGGCTGGCTTCTACCTTTGTGAATCTAGAATGCCCTGTGGGCAAACTTGAGATCTTCCTTTGTGTTTCACAAATTCTGAGCATTGCTCACATATTGATAAGATTCTCTATGCAAAAAAAAAGAGAATATTATTTTTTTCTTAAAACTTTAGTTATTTAAAGGTAAGTTCTCTGGAGGCCTTTTCATATATATATGTTTCACATATATATGCTTTACATATATATTTTATACATATGAAAGCTTCATGTATTGATCCATTTAATCTTAGTCATTATTTAAAGATCATTTTTAGAACTAGTTTTAGTTGTGCCAGATAAAACAAAAAATAGCTTTTGTACTTCAAAATGGAAGTATTTTGTCAAATATTTTTGGGCTTTATCATGCTGTTAACTAATTGCTCAGGATATATAATAGTATCTCTAAATATGATGATATGATTATTTGTTTAGATAAAAGTAGCATGAATGAAAATTGACTGCTTTGATTTTCAGATTTGTCTACAACAACATTCATGCTGAAATAGTTCAAAATATACCGTGTACTAAAATAATAATTGGGGAATATATGGGTAGGAATGCAATTGATTTTAAATCTAGTTAATTAGTAAACAAAAATAATTTTTTCTTCTCAATAGCAACAACTTTGTTTTCATGTACAATTCATACCTATAGTCTTGGTCATAATATTATTAAATGTAATAGATGATTTTTGGGTAATTGGCCATTTATGATAGCTTTAAAAAATTAAATGGTTATATAAGACAAATCAATTAATAAAACTTTTTGTTTGATTTATGTTATTCAATTATTTTAATGACATAATGGAAGGGTCATCATATATCCAGCACTTGATCTGTTATAAAATTGCTAAAAAATACTTTACAGAATAGTTATGTCTTGAATTAGTTAGACCTATTTTTTTAACCTTAATAGTTTCCATATTTAAGTAATTATGCATTTATTTAACAATGAATTCAGTGTTTTAATTATCGAGGAATGTAGGTATATTATATTGTTTCATAAGAACTCTGCCTAGTAAAAACTTACAATAGGCTATATTTCCACTGCTGCCATTTCAGCAGAGCTAAAGGCATACATATACACACACAAATGCTCCCGTTCATCAGGCCTTTACACTGTCAGTGAATGTGTGTGTGTCTTTGTGTATGTCACACCCTCTAAATTCAGGTGGCCTCAAGCTGTGCCATATAATTCTAGCCTCAATTAAACTTTCCAAGGTCAGCAGTACTGCACCAGGTCAGACATAAATAAGGCAGAGGATAGTCCTAGTGTACAGGAAAGCCATATTTATTCTTTATTCACAGTTCAAGGCTATCAAATGAAACCTAGCAGAGAGAAAAGACAGAGGAAGAAAGGAGGACTCTCAAAAGGTACTTTTCACCTAAGTGCAACCTTTGTTAAAAAAATAAAATCAGTATATGTATAATTGAAGACCAAGTGCACTCTAGCTTGGGTGACAGAGCAAGACTCCGTCTAAAAAAAAAAAAAAAAAAAAAAAGACCCAGTGAATTAGCAGGGTGTGAGTCTATCTTTTTTTTATTCCCCTAAGAATACAACTTTAACCAGAGCTCAGTGGAGAATATGTTGGTATGATTCCAAATCACTAGCACAGAAATTAAAAGACCCAATTTCTAATTTTCTTTGTGTCACTAACCAACAGGCTAAACTTAGATACATATATCTTCACTCTCAATTTCCTCTTCATAAAATCAGTAGTATGAAATAAATAAATCTATTGAGTTTTCAAGTTCTGAATGCGACTTGAATCTGAATTTCACTTAAATAGTATTAGTCAAAAAACAAAACAAATAAACTATGTTAAAAGTAAGAAATACGCTGATAGTATGTATCTGATCATATATAATGTACAGGGATAATAAGTTTTTAGAATATATAGAGAACTCTTACAACAATAAAAGACAAACTTATTAAAATGTGCAAATAAAATTAACAGATATTCACTGAGTAGGGAATCAGGTTAACTGATAAACACTTGAAAAGATGTTCAATCTATTTAATAATTTGGGAAATGCGAACTAAATCATGTTAGAACATTTTACGTCTGCTAGTTTGGAAAAGTTAATAAGTCTTTGCCCAAGACTTATTAACTGTGGATGTGTTAAGAGTGAGAGTCCCACATTGTGCACAAAGGTCTTCCAGAGTACCTCAGAACAATTACAAAGGTGCTACAGAATTATTTTAAATGGAAGAAGCCACAACAGTATCTACTGAGCATTGTGTGTGATCCACCAGCTTGAGGGAGCTCATAATTTCAGTTTTAGATTATACTCTCTTCCCTTTGATGATGTCAGATCTTTGCAAAGCTTTTCAGAGCTGTAGCTGTAATAAAAAGAAAGAACTGTGTGACCAACACACAATTATGGACATTGTTAGGGAGAAATCTAGTTTATTGTTCTCCACTAGTATCTAAGCACAGTACTCAGTTGGGTGAAGTAGAATTTGATACTTAATTTAAACATGAGGCAATGGAATCATTAGTAGCCTAAGTTAGCGTATGACATCTGTTATTTCTTATAAGCTAAATAATAAATACTAAATAAGTAAATAAGTTAGAAAGGAGAGAGAAAAGAGAGAAAGCAAAAATGTGCCAAATAGAGTAATACACTTTTGGGTAGATGGCACAGATTTCCACTGGAAGTAAGAATGACAGATTTAGAGAGAAACAAGAGAACATGCTTATTCTGAACAAGAGAACATGCTCATTGTCTGTCTACATTTCAAATTTAACTGGGCATCATTGATTTTATTTGGTAGCTCAACATAAAAACGATCAATAGGTTATACAGAATGCAGACAATAACACTTAAAGTTAGGGAATTGATATCAGCATGGCAGGACTTTTGAAGAATTTCTGTAGGTGAAGGGCAAATAATACCAGAATGAAGCACTTAGGAGAGTCAAAGAGCTGAATCACAATTCCTCTCCCATGAGAAAAGAGGATACCTCTGAAGAAAATGCTTCAATCCCTGTGGGAAAACGAGGAAACAAACATGAGTTCTTGACTCAGACAGGTGAGTATGGTAGGTGAGGCAGATTGCAATGACCAGCTGAAAGCTGAGCGTGTGGGAAAGGTGAGCACGAAAGAAAATTCCTCCATTTATAAACAGAAAATGCAAGTGGTAGAAGGATGCTGCCATGATGAACTCAGCAGACAATTAGTTTTGGGGAGAAGAAGATAAACTTGAGATATAGCTTAGCTGCCCCAGAGATGAATCAAAATAAAATTATTACAATGGGAATTTTGAGATATGAAAAGATCTGCATGAATGAACATCTATGCCAGAAAACATTTGAAAATATGAAGTGTAAGTCATGTGAAAGCAATGATTTCTTAATTAGAATTTAGGTAAAATGCCAGATTATGTGAATAAAAACTGCAAACTGGTGAGGGGAATGGGAAAAAGATGGAAAAGGCATGCTGAATTTCTCAGCGTGAACTCCATGGCTCTTGACTCTTGACATGCATAGTTAGAGAAAAATAGATTCAAGTAGATCGGGGATCATCATAACAGTAATCAATATAAATAAAGTAATACTATTCTGAAAAAAACCAATTGCAGGGACATAGAAAAGTAAAGAGAGAGAAAATAGAAGAAGCAGAAAATTTCACAAACTGTAGTAAAAAACAAATACAATCTGATAAATATGACTGCCTTCAACTTTTCTTCTAAATGGAAAATACTTTTAATTTTGAGTCAAAGAAGCATATTACACTAACTATAAGGAATCATACTAAAATATAAAGAAAATAAAAATAAAGACTAAGAGTGTATCACAAAAACCAATATAAACACACGCCAACAAACGCAAGTGGAATGGAAAAGTGAAATTCAGGATGCAATGTTAAATAGGTAATTTTATATTACTAAAAAATCACAGAGCCAAATAACAATCTGTGAAAGTCTAGAAAAAAAATCAGATAAATATGTAATAAAACCACAACTGTGGTAAAAGAATTTATCAAATGAATGTCAATTCTTTCATAGTGTATTGAGACTTACTCTCCAAGATCAGAGAATACCTGTTTTTTCAGGTACCTTAGAAAATTTACTAAAATGTATCATATTGATGACAAAATACCTCAAAATTCTAAAACAGATAAATTTCCTGATCATTATTTTGGAAAAGACTCAAAGGGGAACATTACACTCTGGGGACTTTTGTGGGGTGGGGGGAGGGGGGAGGGATAGCATTAGGAGATATACCTAATGCTAAATGACGAGTTAATCGGTGCAGCACACCAGCGTGGCACATGTATACATATGTAACTAACCTGCACATTGTGCACATGTACCCTAAAACTTTAAAGTATAACAATAATAAAATTAAATTAAATTAAAAAAAGAAATTAGAATTTTAAAAATGAAAACTGAAAATATATTAAATTGTGTATGGAAAAGGGGCTCTAAACACAGACACCGGGGAAATTAAAAAAAACCCACGTTTTAATTTTTATCAATCAATATTATTAAATTTGAAAAACTTAACATAACAGAGTTTTATAAGAAAGAATAGAGTCCATCCTGGAAAACATAGACCCCATCTCTTAAAAAAATTGAACAAATAGTACAAAATACCAAAATTGCAATTGTAAACATCAATATGTCAATAACCTTAGAGTAATGTAACAAGGACTCAAAAAAATGCACTTGTTGAAAATAGCTTGAATGCCAAACTCAATTTATCAATGAAAATATGATATTAAAGAGGGTATAGCAGTTAGAGAAAAAGATGGAAAAATTCTCAACATATTTCCGCATGTACATAATTCCAATAATGCCAAGTTCAGCAGGCATATACATGCTTATGTGCATGCATGTGTACACACACACACACTCACACACACACTCACACACAGGATGTTAACCCTTTCAATTCATGTTTAAAAAATGAATAGCATTTTTTGAAGTGCACATATGAAGATTAATAAACTTTCATATAGACGCAAAATTTCAAAATACAATCCTAGCTTATTGTATTTGTCAGTATGAACATAACAATAATATAATATGTATGAGCAGAATTTAATTAAAACAGACAAGAAGGACTACCTGGTAGAAACCTATTAATATGATTTATGTAACTGGTGACTAAAATAAGAAAAAATATATACCTGAGTGCATTGATAAAAGCCAAAAATAAAAACATTACATTTTTATCGCTTATGGTACATGGTTTATAAAACTCTTGGCAAGGCTGTGCATGGTGGCTTACGCCTGTAATCCCAGCACTTTGGGAGACTGAGGTGGGTGGATCATCTGAGATCAGGAGTTCAAGAACAGCCTGGCCAACATGGTGAAACTCTGTCTCTACTAAAAATAAAAAAATTAGCCAGGCGTAGTGGTGGGCACCTGTAATCTCAGCTACTTGAGGGGCTGAGGCAGGAGAATCACTTGAACCCGGGAGGCAGAGGTTGCAATGAGCCAAGATCACACCACTGCACTCTAGCCAGGATGACAGAGCGAGACTCCGTCTCAAAACAACAACAATAAACAAACAAAAAACTAGGCAAATTTGACTCAGAGAGGGAATTTTAAAAGCATCATGAAGATGATCTGTAGCAGGCCACAAGCATGTAGGTACATAAGGGGAATGCACTAAAGAGAGCAGAGTGAGGCACAACTGTTTGGTTTGGATCCCATGGAGTTGTAAAAGGCAGTGTACAACCACAGGGGGCTTATAACGGATGGTAATATGTGAAGCTCAAAACCAGCAATCTTAAACTTGGCTGATGTCACCTATTTCTGTTGCCAGGTGGTCCCCTTTCATTTTTGAACTTTTATTTTCCGCTCTGGAGTGATTCCAATTAAAGTTTGGGGGAAGATAAAGAGACTTACTATTAGCACTTTAAAAACAGAGTATTAGAGATCTAGTATACAACATAAGGACTATAGTTAATAATATTGTATTATATTCATAATTTTTGTGAAATAGGAAGATTTTAGCTGCTCTTGCCACACACACACAAAATGGGTAACTATGTGAGATGATAGATATGTTAATTTACTTCACTACAGTAACCGTTTTACTATCTATACATATGCCATGGCATCATGTTGTATATCTTAAATATTCACAATACAATTTATTTAGAAAAAAAATCTAAAGAAAAGGAGATAACAATTTCAACAAAATATTAGCAATGAGAAGACAAGCATCACTATTTGCAGGTCATTTTTGACCATGTAAAGAAAATAAAATAAATGCCATCCTGTAAAGTGTATAGATATATAAAATATAAGTAAACCTGTGCTTTCCTTATATATTGAAAAATAAGCAGTCATAAATCCCTCCCAAAAAAGAGCCTATTTACAAAAGTAACACAAAGTAAAAAAATTCAAGAAATAAGCTTATCAAACATGCAAAAAACCTAGACATACAACTTCAGAAAATTTTTCTCAGGAAAATGAAAGTTTTAAAAATTGTAAATAAATGAATAGATAGCAAGGTTCCTGGGTTGGAAGAATCAACATTGATAACATGTCAATGATTTGTTTGTTTGTTCATTCATTCATTTCTTCCAGATTACTTATTGAATACCTACTGTAGACCACAGTACAAACTAGGAGTCAGAGACACAGCGGCAAATATTCTAACTGGAGCGTTTTTTTTTTTTTTCCTTATAGAATCCTACTCTGTCACCCAGGCTGGAGTGCAGTGGCACGTTCTGAGTTCATTGCAACCTCTGCCCTGCAGGTTCAAGCGGTTCTCCTGCCTCAGCCTCCAGAGTAGCTGGGATTACAGGCGTGCACCACCATGCCTGACTAATTTTTGTATTTTTAGTAGAGACTGTCTTTCATCATGTTGGCCAGGCTGGTCTTGAACTCCTAAGCTCAAGTAATCTGCCCACCTTGGCCTCCCAAAGTGCTGGGATTACAGGTGTGAGCCAACACGCCCGGCCCTGACTGGAGTTTTGGAAGTAGGCAAAATGCTTCTGAAACATAAAAAGAAGCATAGAGGAGGAGAAGTCTGCTCTGCCAATAAGATAATAGCCATCAGTAAATGTGTGTGACACAGTAAAAGACGAGAAAGATGCTTAAGAGGATAAGATGAGAAAGCTCTACAATAAAAAATGACAAAACTTAATGTCAAATAATGCCAGGTGTCAGCAAAGAATTTGTGGGAAGGAGCAATTCATGTATTGTTTGTGGAATGGAAATTGGCAAAATTGTTACAGAAAGTCTTTGGGTAACACCTATCAAAGTTGAAGAAGGATGTACTTCATTGCCTCACATTGTTGCTTCTTGGTGCCTACACTTCAGAAATGTTCACACTTATTCTCAAAAAGGCCAAAAAATGTTCAACATTATTTGCTGTAGGAAAATTTATACCGTAACATAATTTTCACAGTTAAAATGTGTTAAATGAATTAAATGTGTTGAGATGTATTGATATACATAAATCTTTAAAAAATTGGCCAAAAGAAAGGATATATACAATATGACAATATTTGTATAACTTTTAAAAAATCTAAAATAATGGTGTATGTAATTAATGAATCCAACCACGTGTACAAAACCTCAGGAAACAGACACGGACTGATTGCACAGACTTCACCATGATAGTTATCTTTAAAAAAGGACAGAAGAGGATTCACCATGGCTGACAGGTTTTATATATTGTAATATTTTCTTTTCAATTAATACTTAATAGTTAATAATATTGGTATTCATATTTAGGTATCCATTATTAAGTTGGTTACATATATCAAGTGTTTGAAATCTTAGATGAGAAGTAAGTTAAAAAAGTGAAAGTTTCCCAACCACTAAATATAATGTTGGCAAATTTGAAAGCAATGGAAACAATGTGAAGTTCTTAACATTAAATTTTATGGAAAAAGCAGAATGACTTGCTGATGTTAACAATCAGTGCATGAAAAATCATCTAATGAGATGGGTAAATGTTTATGATAGACTATGTGAAGATAGCCACTCTGGGGAAAAGAAAGAGAGATCAGACTGTTACTGTGTCTATGTGGAAAGAAGTAGACATAAGAGACTCCATTTTGTTCTGTACTAAGAGAAATTCTTCTGCCTTGAGATGCTGTTAATCTGTAACTCTTGCCCCAACACTGTACTCGCAGAGACATGTGCTGTGTTGACTCAAGGTTTAATGGATTTAGGGCTGTGCAGGATGTGCTTTGTTAGAAAAGTGCTTGAAGGCAGTATGTTTGTTAAAAGTCATCACCATTCTCTAATCTCAAGTACCTGGGGACACAATACACTATGGAAGGCTGCAGGGGCCTCTGCCTAGGAAAGCCAGGTATTGTCCAAGGTTTCTTCCCATGTGATAGCCTGAGATATGGCCTCATGGGAAGGGAAAGACCTGATTGTCCCCCAGCCCGAAACCCATAAAGGGTCTGAGGAGGATTAGTAAAAGAGGAAGGCCTCTTTGCAGTTGAGATAAGAGGAAGGCATCTGTCTCCTGCTCGTCCCTGGGAATAGAATGTCCCGGTGTAAAACCCGATTGTATGTTCTATTTACTGAGATAGGAGAAAACCACCTTAGGGCTGGAGGTGAGACGTGCTGGCGGCAATACTGCTCTTTAATGCACTGAGATGTTTGTGTACATGCACATCAGAACACATCACCTTTCCTTAAACTTATTTATGACACAGAGATCTTTGCTCACATGTTTTCCTGCTGACTCTCTCCCCACTATTACCCTATTGTCCTGCCACATCCCCCTCTCCGAGATAGCAGAGATAATGATCAATACATACTGAGGCAACTCAGAGATCAGTGCTGGCACGGGTCCTCCGTATGCTGAGCACTGGTCCCCTGGGCCCACTGTTCTTTCTATATACTTTGTCTCTGTCTCTTATTTCTTTTCTCAGTCTCTCGTTCCACCTGACAAGAAACACCCACAGGTGTGGAAGGGCTGGCCCCCCTTCATCTGGCGCCCAACGTGGGGCTTGAACCCACGACCCTGGGATTAAGAGTCCCATGCTCTACCGACTGACTGTGCAGTGCTGTCTAATGCTAGCTTTATGATTCAAACACATACACATAAAGTATAGATGAAGAATATACAAGAAAATTAAAAGTGTTTATCAGAGTCAGAATGATACATTTTTCTTCTGATATGTTATTTTTCCAACTTATCAAAATTTGTACGTATATTTAAAATCCATATTTTTGAAGGTAGATAGATGAAATCATAAAGGTTCAACATTACAAAGCTTGCTAATCGCCTGCTATACCCCAGGCACATCACCGTACAAATCAGACCACTTCATACTCGAGTCCAGTGTATGAGCCAGTTGCTAATGAGATACAGTTAAAGAATAAGGAAGAGGATCTTGTATCTGAAAATAACTCAATCATATAGGGTAGAATGATTTACTCAGTACCCTTGGGTCTTTCTTCAGCATGCATTTCTTTAGACTGTTGATAATCACAATCAAGGACATAGTTGTGACCAGAAGCAAAGGAGCTAATTCAGGCAGAGGTGGGAACTTGGCTAAAGAGTGCCAGGCCATCTGTTACAAGGCTGTTGCTGTTGTTGTTGTTTTTTGTTTTGTTTGATAGATTTTTCTGTTAGGGCTTCAGTTGGCATCTGTAGCCTGAGAATAACAATATCTATTTCACGTTTCTTTTTAATTTTACATCAGAAATCATTAACAAAATCTTTTAGCTTCTGATAGGTGCTCAGTAAATGGTAATTTAATCTGACCCTGCTGACATGCCTTTAATGAAGAATTTTAAAATACAGCTTCCACAGTTCATTCTTCATTAACTCATGCATTTTTATTTTTTTCTTATTCACAGCCAAATCAGGTGTATTTAAAAGAATTTCCATCAAGTTTTGTTTCTCTTCCCCTCGTTTCTCAAAGTTCAGCAACATGCCTTGTAGGCCTTTCCTGAACCATTAAACTCCACCTCTGAGTCCTGTGATGTGACTTTTCCTCTCCTACATTTTCAATCTTTAATACTGGAAGGTTAGCATGACATAAATAATACATCACTGGTCCCTGTTTCCTATTAACGTCACTTTGTGTGCATTCATCTCAAAGACCATAGAGATATTAACGAAGGAATAGAAACCCAATACTTTCTCAAGTCCAAGTCAGATTAGTTACAACATTTACTGGTTTGTCAATTACCTTATAAAGAAAAGAAGACGTGTTCTGCACTTTGTTTTGTGACGTGGTTCCAGTCGGCTTGAGCTTCCCAGCTGATCTTTTATCTGGAACTTGGATTATATCTGTGAGGGAACTTAACAGAAGAGATGTGGCCAGCCCCTTTCCCCAGGGCAGACCTGGAACTTTGCAAAACAAAAGTACCCACATTCTCTTCTGTGAATTCACATGCAGTGTGAAAACTGACACACAGTTCACAACAATCCTTGTATTAAGGATACAGAAGCACAGAGAGGCACCGAGGAAAGGGAGTGACTTCCAATAATGGTTAAGACATTGTCAATAACACTCAGGGATTTTCCACTGATAAATTCTTTCATATACCTAGTGTAATTTGATTATTATAATAACTCCTTAAGTTTAGGGATAAGATGGCTAAAATGTGTTATGGATGTTCCATTGTCAGATATTCTTCTGAGCATGTCACATGCACTAATCCATATAAAAATGTGTTATAATTTTTGCTTTCCAGGTGAACAGACTAATGTCTGGAGAGGAGATGGTGGTGTGACAGAGGCCACATAGCCACAGAGTGGGTGAGCTGGAACTCAAACCTAGAATAGTGAGGTGGGCACAGTGTTTTTATTGTAAGAGTTGGCACTGAAATTCTTCACAGGGGGAGAATGGTAGTAAGGATGTTTTGCTAAATGCTTGACGCAGTAGGCTTGCATTCAGACCAGAGGAACATTTGGGCTTCTTGATACCATGGGTCAGGTGGGGTAGCTGATGATGTGCAAGGGAGAAGAGACATTGAATGAGTAACCAAGAAACACTGCTCAATGAGTGAAGGGCATCCTCAAGCGAAATCACTGTAGCCTATTAAACTGAAAATTTTGGTGTTTTGTTTGTTTGTGTTTGTAGTGGACATCAAACAGCAAATTTTATGTTGCCATAAAAATGGCAGGACTAGAGAACAGTGCTTAGGAAGGTTATGGGGACTCAGAAAAAGGGATTACCCTAAAGCCATGATGATGTGAGACGAGTTATACTGTGACTTTAATTGGACAAGCAAAGAAACTGAATCACAAAAAAATTTTCCCAGTACCACCAAACCAGTGAGTGTTCCAGCCAGGATTTTAACCCATGTTGTTTGAGTATAGGGCCTACATGGTAGACAGCTATAAAATCCAAAACCATGGGATTCCTATTGCTTTTAATATTTCAAACAAGTTTAGTGCATAAATGGAACAATTTTGGACACAAAAATGAGTAGAATTCCCCAGCCTTTGCAGAAAAGATTGTTTTTCCTGTGACAAAGGGAACTGTGAATAATATTAGGGACCTTAAAATTGGGATGAAGAAATGACTCCAGGAGAATAATTTTCATAAAACTGCAATGAAAAAATTATAGAATCCTGAAACATTACCGAGTTGATATATATATTTTTTCTTACTGTCTGGTCTTCAAACGATTTTGTTAGTGAAATCTACAAGACTGAAGAAAGTAGAAGAGACATGGAGGGGCAGGTGGAATAATGTGGGGAGAATTCTGTGCTTCCTGCAATCTTGGCATGTGAAGGCATCCAACTTCCAGGGAAAAGGAGTAGGACTTGGAGACTAAATCTATTTTGAAGGATGAGTTCAGTATTCATTGCGATAAGACTTCTTTATAGGGACATTTGGTGTCCATCAGAGGCTCTAATTACTGAGAATAGACATGATACTCTGGAAAACAAACATAGTGTCCTGAATGGAACTACTCACAGCTGGCATATGACAAAGACACATCCTTTTTTACTTGAAGTGGGAAACACCTGAGTATTTCATAGCCTTCAAAAGTTTCCTTGATGAGTGTTTCTCATTGGTGTGTCCCAGAGGTACACCATCATAGGATCTTTATGCCCACCCTAATCACAATGTAAACCCATTTATCCATATTCTATTATAAAATATATATAAAAAACCTGAAACATTCATTCTTATGATAATTCCACACATTCCTCATGAATCTTCTAAAACTACCCCTCAGTTTTTGGTTTTCTTTTCTGAAGAACAAACAATCTCATGTCCTTTTATCTTTCCCCAGAGATCCCATTTTCCCATGCTTTAATCATTTTTATTGTTCCCATCTGTACCTACTTTAATTTCTTCTATCCCTTTTAAAATGTGTATCTGTGAGTTAGATATTGGAATATATTGGAATAGATCTAAAATAGCTATTGATATGTTATTGGAATTCCTATCTCTATTTGGATAAGGCAGTATAGGAAAAATGATGGTAAAAACAAGGGGAAAAATGGGAGAAACTGCTACCATATAAGAATATTTTCAGATTCACTGGTGGTTCTAAGTAGTGTAACCTGCTCTAAAGATGAATAAGAAAAGGCAGAACAATATAAGAAAATTACTATTATTGAAGACAAATAAAAAATGAAGAACATAAACATTTTATCTGTGAAATGATTACTACTGCAATTGTATGCCTGCATATACATGGGCAAGCACAGACAAAGAAATATTCAGGGGACACTCTTTCTTAGACTAGTATTAAGTTCCTGCATTTATTTTCAATTTTAATTTCCCCAATTTTGTAGCACTAGTGTGCTATAACTAAAACTTATAGTTTTAAAAGAACTATCTGAGGAGTAAGAAAGGGAAATCTAGGACATCCAATAATGTAATAATTAAGAATAGTTAAAAAAACAAAATTAAAAAGTCCTCGAAGTACGTATAGATCTTTACTATTCTAATACATTTAGTAAATCCTACAGAGATCGACTTTTGCTGTTCATGCTTGCAATGCATAGACATTTAAAAAATAGGCTGGGCTTGGTGGCTTACGCCTGTAATCCCAGCACTTTGGGAGGCTGAGATGGGCAGATCACCTGAAGTCAGGAGTTCAAGACCAGCCTGGCCAACATGGTAAAACCTTACCTCTACTAAAAATACAAAAAATTAGCCAGGCGTCGTGGCACATGCCTGTAATCCCAGCTATGCTGCAGGCTGAGGCAGGAGAATTGCTTGAACTCAAGAGGCGGAGGTTGCAGTGAGCCAGTGAGCTGAAATCGTGCCACTGCACTCCAGCCTGGGCGACAGAGTTTGTCTTTCTCAAACAGAAAGAAAGAAAGAAAGAAAGAAAGAAAGAAAGAAAGAAAGAAAGAAAAAGAAAGAAAGAAAGAAAGAAAGAAAGAAAGAAAGAAAGAAAGAAAGAAAGGAAGGAAGGAAGGAAGGAAGGAAGGAAGGAAAGAAAGAAAGAAAGAAAAAATAATACCACCTTAAGCACTCTGGAATTTCTTACCCTATCTTCCAAATTAAATCATAATTAAAAATCAAATGAAAAACATCTGATAAAGAAAAAGTTGGCTCAGCATAACAGTATTGTGGGTTGAGAAGTGCTCTAACACATCATCTTGTCTAATACCCTAGTTTCACAGATGAAAAACTAAGGCCCAAAGAGTAGAAGTGAATTTTCATGGGTAACATATCAGTAGAGAAATACAGGTTACCAATAAGTTCTGATACAAAGCATATCCAGTTATGTTATACTTCATTAAATACCGCACGCGACTCAAGAGTAAAATAATCCCATTAAGTGAAAGTGTTATGTCTTTCTTTGTAACTTCTCTCTTGATAGAGACCATGTTTCCAATCAACTAGTATTTCTCACAAGTGCAGCCAATGCAGGGAATGAAAGGTGTTTGATCTTGTTTTGGCTCACAAGGGGAAAAAGGAGAATATCATAAATACATAAAAATTATGATTATTAAAATTCCATAACGTTTTGATGTAATTAAGGCAGAATTTCTTTGCAGTTTATCAGGTTTTTTTTAATGTTCCTTTTAACATATATATATATATATATATACACACACATACACACATATATATATTTACACCTCCACACATATATACCTGTATATATTTTCTCATCAAGTTAATTTTAATCAACTAGATTCTCATCTACTATTTTGTTCATGGCTTAAAATTATGTCTTGAAACGTCCCTGAAACATTGGTGCCATTTCTCATATCTTGGATCTGTAGAAAAGTTTTCCTCCTTAACTCTTGGTATCATTTCCACACTCAAGTATCATCATTTTGACCTTACTTGAGTTAATAAGACCTAACCACTCTTTCTATCAACAATAGAAGATAAGGAAATGTGGGGGAAGAAGAAGGGCAAGAAAATGAGGGACTTAAAAAAACCTCAGTGCAGATGCTAAGCAACCAAGGGCATCTTCTTTATCTACCAGTGAGCAGAGGTTAGTTTTGCTGCAGTAATAATTTCAGAATATATGTAATTTCGCACAACAAGAGTGATTTTCACGCATAATGGACTAGGAGTCCAGGCAGATTTTCAGGGCAGTGTTCTCCACCTGCCGGCACAGTGATCCAGGATGCTTTGCTTTAGGACACCACAGTATCATCACTTGCTTCCACGATTACTGCAGCAGGAAAAGAGTAAGCGCCATGAAGAATCAGAAAGTAGACTGGGTGCTGTGGCTCACGCCTGTAATCCCAGCACTTTGGAAGGCTGAGGTGGGCGATCATCTGAAGTCAGGAGTTCGAGATCACCCTGGCCAACATGGCAAAACCCCGTCTCTATTAAAAAGACAAAAATTAGCAGAGTGTGATGACGCGTGCATGTAATCCCAGCTACTCGGGAGGTTGAGGCAGGAGAATCGCTTGAACCCATAAGGATTGCGCTACTGCACTGCAGCCTGGGCAACAGAGTGAGACTCCAATACACACACACAAAATAAATAAATAAAAATCAGAAAGTAAGTGTCATAGTTCCTGCTACAGTTTAAATGTGTCCCTTCTGACTCCTGGATATTTGGTAACCAAAAGAGATGTTTATGAAAATACATTTTTGCACAAGGACTTATATTTACACAGATGTATGTGTGTATCAGAACAGAATATGCACTTTGGGGAAATTAAATAAATATCATTTGAAAAAGTAAAAAAAAATAAAGTCTCCCTTCCAAAATTCAAATGTTGCCAGTGTGATACTATTAAGAGGCGAGGCCTTTCGGAGGTGATTAAACTGTGGGAGGGCTCCTCCCCTGTGATTGGGCTTAGGTGCCTTTATAAAGGGGATTGACAAGGGAGTAGGTCCTTGTGGCCCTTCCGCCTTCATCCGTGTGAAGATACAGCTAGAGGTTCCTCACCAGATGCTGCAGACTTGATCTTGGACTTGTTAGCATCCAGATTGTCAGGAATAAATTTTTGTTCTTTATGAGTTACCTAGTCTTAGGTGTTCTGTTACAGCAACACAAATGGAAAAGATACCTCCTAAAGCTGGGCACATTACTTTCATTTTTATTTCATTGTCCAGAACTGATCACAGAACCTTGCCTCACTTCTACTGATCAGGGAACTGCAATCCTCTTGTAAGTCTGCACTGAAGGAGAATTGAGTACTGATAAACAATAGTGAATTTAATCATATATAAATGTAAACACTCATGCAACTTAAAAATAATAGTCTTGACTCTGGAATCACTTGAGGATTGAGTTTGTATAATTGTAAAATCTAAAGTCCATTGATTCCGTTAGTGCTACTGCAGTTTACCTACGCATCTGAGAGAAAGATTTTTTTCAGATTGTGAAATCTTGCTAGTTTAGAGTTAGTTGGATTAGAAAAAGCTAAGGACAGATGAGGAATCTATCAAAAGTTTCTGAACATTTCTTTAACAAAAGAACGTCCATAGTAATAAATATTCATTTATCAAATTATTTTGGGGACATATGTTTACTTATAATCTGAAAAATGTTATGTATCTCCTCCCAAAAGATGTCCATGAACAATTGTACTCAGAATACAAAAATACTAATCTCAAATATAATTATATGTTTTACTCTGATTTTTCACGTGAAAATTGATGGCCACAGTTTTGGAAAAAAATAGTTATGCAAATTTTTAAAATCTTACTTAAGGTAAAAGTTAAGTTAGTTGAGCAAATTACTGGTGTCGGGCGACAAATAGTATATTGTAATTGTGGCCTGATTTGAACACGATAACATGACTAACATCTTTCATATTCTCTCAACGTTGATAGCAACAGTGGCAAAAATGCTGTTCACACTGGAGTAATAGCAGCAAAGACAGGCAGAGCTCCTACAGCCGGCTTTGTCTTAGGAGGGTAGGCTTGCTTCAAGGGACATGGGAATTCCCAAGATTCTTTGAATTAATTAGCAGTTTCTTTTATTTCCAGTTAGTGAATTCATTTTTGGTCAAGTATGTATCTTTATATCCACTCAATGATTATCATCAATTCATGTTTCAATGTTATCTGAATAGATGTAAATTTCAAGTGGACGCTGCAGATTTCTGCTGGCAGAACAATTGAAAAGAGCTCGGTACTGTGCCTGGCACATAGTAGGATTTCAATAAAAATTTGATGCATAAATGAAAGGCATCAACACTCATTTGCACCTAGCAGAAATTGGTGTCCCATGCAAAATAACATTGGCATGGTTGTTTTCTTCCACTTCTAGAGTGCAAGTTGCTAACAAACCTTTGGAAGACATGTTTTCCAAATAAGTATTTAACCATATTGAAGTTATTTATGTCCTTTTAAGTTTTCAAAAGGGGCTCAAAAATAAGAATGCTCCTTTGAAGTCATCTGAGTACTCACAACAGATGGAAACCTGCAGCTTGCTATGGAGAGATAGCAGCTATTTCATTTCATTGAGTTCTAATGGGAAATATCTTAGCTGCCATACTATCCATGTTTGGTTCAAAACGTTAGAAGAAATGCCCTCAACTCAGGGATGGTGAGCTCTGCTTTAAAAATCTGCTACTTTAATGTCTGTGTGTTCCAAACCACACAAAGTGCAGCCATATACTGTGCATATGGCTTCCCAGTTCCATGTGGTAAAATTAAAAACAATTTTGTAGAATATTCAGAAAACTGCTTTTGTACTGAAAAAAATCTAAGAGAACTTTATGTCCTTTCTTTATCTGGTTCTCATTTTTCATCTCTCTCACACACACATCTATATACAAATTAAAACCATTTAATATCTTTTCGGAAATATATCAACTTTAAAATTGCATTATTAAAAATAAAACCTAACACCCAAAACCCACAATTTTTTTCTCTCTCTAAAAGAAAATAAAACTAAGGCTATATAAGCTCTATCAGACTCCTTTTTATTTCTAAGAGCCTAATATAAAACCCATATAAACCAATAATCTTGTAATATAAATGTATATGATATATAAGTATAGAAAATGTAATATAGTTCTTTAATTTTTTTATTGTTATACTTTAAGTTCTAGGGTACATGTGCACCACGTGCAGGTTTGTTACATATGTATAGATGTGCCACATTGGTGTGCTGCACCCATTAACTTGCCATTTACATTAGGTATATCTCCTAATGCTATCCCTCCCCCCTCTCCCCACCCCGTTAACAGGCCCTGGTGTGTGACGTTCCCCTCCCTGTGTCCAGGTGTTCTCATTGTTCAATTCCCACCTATGAGTGAGAACATTCGGTTTGGTTTTCTGTCCTTGCAATAGTTTGCTGAGAATGATGGTTTCCAGCTCATCCATGTCCCTACAAAGGACATGAACTCATCCTTCTTTATGGCTGCATAGTATTCCATGGTGTATATGTGCCATATTTTCTTAATCCAGTCTATCATTGATGGGCATTTGGGTTGGTTCCAAGTCTTTGCTATTGTGAATAGTGCCACAGTAAACATACGTGTGCATGTGTCTTTATACCAGCATGATTTATAATCCTGTGGGTATATGCCCAGAAATGGGATGGCTGGGTCAAATGGTATTTCTGGTTCTAGATCCTTGGGAATCACCACACTGACTTCCACAATGGTTGAACTAGTTTACAGTCCCACCAACAGTGTAAAAGTGTTCCTATTTCTCCACATCCTCTCAGCACCTGTTATTTCCTGACTTTTTAATGATCAGCATTCTAACTGGCGTGAGATGGTATCTCATTGTGGTTTTGATTTGCATTTCTCTGATGGCCAGTGATGATGAGCATTTTTTCATGTGTCTGTTGCTGCCTAAATGTCTTCTTTTGAGAAGCATCTGTTCATATCCTTCACCCACTTTTTGATAGGGTTGATTTTTTTCTTGTAATTTTGTTTAAGTTCTTTGTAGATTCTGGATATTATCCCTTTGTCAGATGGGTAGATTGCAAAATTTTTCTCCCATTCTGTAGGTTGCTTGTTCACTCTAATGGTAGTTTCTTTTGCTGTGCAGAAGCTCTTTAGTTGAATTAGATCCCATTTGTCAATTTTGGCTTTTGTTGCCATTGCTTTTGGTGTTTTAGACATGAAGTCCTTGCCCATGCCTATGTCCCGAATGGCATTACCTAGGTTTTCTTCTAGGGTTTTTATGGTTTTAGGTCTAACATTTAAGTCTTTAATCCATCTTGAATTAATTTTTGTATAAGGTGGAAGGAAGGGATCCAGTTTCAGCTTTCTACATGTGGCTAGCCAGTTTTCTGGGCACCATTTGTTAAATATGGAATCCTTTCCCCATTTCTTGTTTTTGTCAGGTTTGTGAAAGATCAGACGGTTGTAGATGTGTGGTATTATTTCTGAGGGCTCTGTTGTGTTCCATTGGTCTATATCTCTGTTTTGGTACCAGTACCATGCTGTTTTGGTTACTGTAGCCTTGTAGTATTTGTTTCCTTTAAATCCAGTAGAATCCGCAATAAATTAGTAGAATACTCTGGAACAGGATAATGGTAGTTCGTAGCTTGGTGTTAGAAAGTAACTTTCGACATCACCAACAGTTTGTTGGAAGTTAACAATCTTCTACCAATGTGATTTAAAAAGAAAAATAATACTTAAGGTCCTCAAAATATTACAAAAGATGTTTATTTTGTCCTTGTTCACTTTGCTGTGAAGTTCTTCAGGTGAAAAACCCTGACTGAAAATATCATCTCTCCAAATGTGGTTTGTCAAAGTTTGAATTTGGTGGTTCCATTACAGACACCTATTTTTGGTTCTGCCGATGTGCGAAATAGGGCAGCCTTCTTTGCAGCCCACATTACCACTTTCCTACCTAGAGTGTGGCATGCTCAGTGGTCTGGTCATAAATCTAAATGCATCAGAAATATTGACTGCATTGAGGGTTTTTTTGTTTTGTTGTTGTTGGTTTTTGAGACGGGATCTCGCTCTGTCTCCCAGGCTGGAGTGCAGTAGCGCAATCCTGGCTTACTGCAACCTCTGCCTCCCAGGTTCAAACAATTCTCCTGCCTCAGCCTCAGGAGTAGTTGGGATTACAGGTACCTGCCACTACCACCTGGCTAATTTTTGTATTATTATTTTTTTTAGTAGAAATGGGTTTTCACCATGTTGGCCAGGCTGGTCTTGAACTCCTGACCTCAAATGATCTATCTGCCTCAGCCTCCCAAAGTGCTGGGATTACAGGCATGAGCCACCGCGCTCGGCCTGCATTGAGATTTGAATGGGAGAAAGAGATTCTTCTTAACAGTCACTCTGCTATAAAAGAAAAAATCATACTTGTGATTTGAAAAATGAAGTTTTTATTTATTTATGTATCTCAGTTATTTTTAAATTGCAATGAAATCAATTTCCTGCTTTGGCTTCAAAGACATTTTGGAAGGAGGATTTTTAGTCCCAAGGTTTAAATACAATTTTAAATCCTGAAAGTCCCTTTGTTCTGTAGTATCAGAGTCTAATGGTAACTTTGACCGTGATATGAACACTTTTGGAAAATAATATGAGAATAATGTTGGTGGCTCTTTTATGTGTGATTACTGATTTTTTAGGGTAGTCTCTTGGTAATAGATCATCCCTTATAAATGCTTACTTTTAGTTTGAATGGACTTTACTGATAGTGTTTGAAAAAACATTTTTTAAACTAGACAAAAAATGCATTTTGGAGCAAATGAGAGCTTATGCCTTGGTATCTCTTCTTCTCCCAGGTATGATGGTTTATTGTACAGCGACAGAATACGAAAATGAGTTTATTAAGTTTACTTAGAAATGATTCAAAGATATCTGTGTGAGCTCCTTCAGCTATGTCAACATTTTCTTGAAAGATACCTGAGATTATTTGATGTTTACTTTTTTAAGTATAGTATTTGTAAGTTAAAGTGCACAGGAACATTTTATTACATTTTAAATGTAATTCCTGATCCCCAGATGCTGTCCATATAAATCTGAACAAACCCAAGACATCGCTATCTATATTAGATCAACAAATCCTCTCAGTCCCTGGGCTAGTGTTAAGAATAAGCAGCAAAAAGTGAAATTCCTTGGTAATAAAACTTCTGTTTCTTGACAAGTGTGATGTAAGGACATTTTTTGCTATGCTGCCTACACCTTTCAAAGTAGGTTACATTGTATAGTACGATTATGTCTTCCTGCAACCTCTATTTCAAAAGTGCATGGTGTGTAAATAATACATTTTTCTAACAACTACTTTAATAGTCACTGTTTTTAAGGTCATCTTCATGTGAAATTCAAAACTGCAAAACGCAGAAAATCCAATTTTGCTTTAAAAGAAGGGATGTTTTCTTTTTCTTCTTTTCTTATCCCTTTTGGGTTTTTATTCCTACTTCTTAAAATGGTAATCTCAATGGGAATTGGCATACTCATACATCAAACTTCATTTATGCCAACATTAGGTTAAATAATTTCTCCAAGCTTTAAGTACACCACGAAATTGGGCGTACCTATGTGGGCTATTGCTATTGACTTCTCAAATTATTACATTACACTTTTCTTCTTGAAACCAGACCAATATGATATTTTCAGGGATAGAAGACACAAATTTATCTCTTTCTATTGCCCCCAAAAGGCATTATAAGCTGCTGTGTCTTCTGGTTCGTGCAGGAAACACCCAATTACTGCCAGCTAGAACATCCATGAAATGATTTCTATTAAAATAGATTGAACCCCCCAATAACTACAGGTCTGTGTATATGTTCTTATATAGCATTCATTATTTCTTCTTCTGATGACATTGTAGAAATTTGAAAAATTACATAAAATTACAGTGGGAGGAAAAAAATCATTTGTAAGTCTGCCCAGATAATCATGATTTATATTTTGAGGTGTAATAATCCCTTGCCAACCCCAGCTTGGCCAACTGAAGTATTGAGATAACACTGTTTTGTATCATTATGCCAAAAATTAAAATTCCACAGCCTATTTACATATATAGGATTCAGTTCAATATTCTTAAACAAGTGCAGAATGACAAGATTTCTTTAAATTATACCCGTTTGATATAAAGTGAAAGAACAGATATGCAAAATTTTGCCTTTGTACCAAGACCAGGGGAGGGCCATTTACATTGCTGAAATCTGTTAAAACAAAATGAAAACATAAAACACTAATAGGGGTTGAAACATCCAACCTAGAGTAACCTGTAAATAACACAAAATTAGTGGAAAATATTGCCTTTAACATATAATGGGCACTAAAAATAATATTTCCCTGGAAGACTGAAGAAAGTAAATTAGTAGTATTGTTAGGTAGATATTTGTTAATGCTGTAGATCTCTTTCATTTCACAGTAGATTACTTTCTGTGCTCCAAGTGTAGTACATTTTACTATTTTCCAGTAAAATCCTTATTTTCTATGAACATTTGATATAATTATAGTTTGTCATTCATTAGAGTACCAGGAATTTAACTAGCATATTGATAAGGATTAAATATAAATACCTTTTTACATTTATATATTTATACTTAAAAAAACAAAATGAAATCATTGTATTTTATAACTTGCCTTTTCTTTAACAATATACTGTAGGATTTTTCTTTTCTGCTGTTCTATTTTCTTTTAATAATTATGAATGTCTCCACAGAATCTCATCAATGAAACCATAGCTTATTAAGGCATCCACTCTATAGATCATTAGACTGCAATTTAACTCTGTTTTTCTTCTTAATTAATTAATAAAACCACAATTAATAACTTTGAGTTTAAATCTTGGGCATATTTTTAATTTTTGTTTTTAATATATATTTCTCTAAGTCCAATCAAATGGTCTACAGATACGACCATTTTAAGGTCTGTGACACCTTTCTCCATTTTGCTCCACAGAAATATTATTCTGTTTTACTTGTCGCTTAGTTTATCCATGAATGGACTTTCATGATACTGGATATTATCATGAAAACATTTTGCCAATATTAATAATGAAATAATATATCTATTGTTATTAATTTCCATTTTTTATTACCAGGCATTTAAAACACTCTTTTATGTTTCTTTTCTATCTTCTTTTCATTTGTGACTGCTTTCACACATTTTTCAATAAAGGCATTCTTTTCTGTGATCTTTTTGGATGTAATTTTTTTGTTTTATTTCACCTTGAAGTTAATTTCAAAGTTTTAATTAGAACAGAGAAGTTCACATTTCAATTCAGCCAAATCCAACCATCTTTTCTTCAGAGTTCTGTCTTTATCTTTTTGTAACCCAAACATTTTTTTGTCATACCGGGACCTGCTTACAGATATCACATTCACAGTGATATTGTTGTCGGTACTTATCTCTAAATGTGTTATGAACTTCTTTAGATTTTCCTTCTCTAAAGGAAACACTGAGGGAGCCAGTTCCCCTTTTGGCTAGTGATGTTTGTGTTTAGTTTCTTCTTCCTTCCAGGTAAATTATTTCCTAAGAAGCCGCTAACTTCTTATGCAAATATGTTTTTGCTAGGCACAGACCCACGGTTTGCCAAACACAGCCTGGCACATTTGAATGTCTTTTCTGCCCAGCTTAGACCCCTGTGGCATTTAGGTATTTGCCACCCAGAGGTGAGGTGCTCTCCCATATGCCAGAGGGATTCCTACATGCCTAGAGGGTGAGCAATTATCTGGTGTCTGAAATATCACTGACTAACATTCATTGTTCTGTGTGGTGGGGAAATGGAGCATTTCCTTCCAAGTTTTTGTATGAGAAGGTAAAGGAAAGAACAGCAGCCCACACTGTCCTTTTTCATTCCAAATGCATAAGTTTTCCACAGGAGGAGTTTTAGTATTTTTTAGTCGAAATTAAATCTCAAGCAATTAAAACATTTACAATTCAACACTATAATGTGTTCAAAAATAAATTATTTTAGCCAAAAGAAAATGATAGCAGATGGAATTCAGGATCCACTGAAGGAAGGAATGAAGCATAGCAGAAAGGGTAAGTATCTTGGCAAACATAAAAGAATTATTTTCGTAGAGCCTTCATTTTTTATATACATATATATTTTAAAAACTAATGACTGCTTAAAGCAAAAAATGATAATATATTGTGGAATCTATAGCCACAAAATATAAGAAAGTAGAAAAAGAGTGGGAGAGGATGAATTGAATTATATAGCTGTAAGATTCTTACATTGTTTTAAAAATAATATAAAATTATTTGAATGTAGACCATGATTACTTAAAAGAAAAATTATGTCATCACTAAGGTGATCAACAAAAATTGCACAAAAATGTAGCTAAATGTTACCACACATAGAATACAAAAATACACACAACTTACCCAACAGAAGGCGGGAAAGGAATGGAATAAACATAAATTTCAAGTTGGAAGAGCTCAACTGAATCATTGATAATTACATTAGAAATTGACTAGACAACTTATTAAGAGGCATAATTTTTAAAAATTGATTTAAACTAATAGAAGACCCAACTGTATTTTTATAAGATGTACTTAAAATATAAGCAAACAAGTATTTTGAATGTAAAACTGTGAAAAATAGCACACCATAGTACACAAAGTAGACTTTGATAAAAAAATTACCAAAAGTTAAAAAAATTGTAATGTTGAAGGCATCATGAAGTTCATGGAGAACAATAAAGGTACTAAATGTGTATCTGTCTTTAAACTTCTATATACATGAAGGGGAATTTGGCAAAAATAAAGGCAGAAATAAACAAATGCAAAGCATAGTTTGAGATTTTTATCAACCCTAAATATTTGCTGAAACAGGCAGACAAAAAAATAACAGTAAAAATATGGATGATTTGAGAAACAGTATCAACCAACATGATCTAGCTGGCCCCTAGTGAGTGCTACCACTAATCAATACACGTGGAACATTCATTAAAATAGACTGTAGAATGGGCATTGAAACATATCTTAACAAATACTGAAAGTTTGAAATCATTCCATTTATACCATCTAAACACAATGGCGTTTAATTAGAAATTAATAGTGATAAGACATATTTAAAAATCCCTAAGTATTTGGAATTGTATTAACACACCTCTACATAAACAATAAATCCACAATTAAGTCAAAAATAAAAATTAGAAAATATTTTTGGTTGAAAAGCAATGAAAGCACACTATCAAAACTTGTTAGATGCAGTGAGAGTATAAGCGTAATACTTGGATGAAGATTTATAGTTTTAAATGCTTATATTACAAATTAAGGAAGATATAAAATCAATATTTTAAATTCCTCCATTAAAAAACTGGAAAGGAAAAGCAAATTAAACCCAAAGTAAGTAAAGCAAAAGAAATCATCAAAATAACAGCAGAAATAAATGATATAGAAAATAGGCAAACAATATAAAAATCAAGTCAAAAAATAATTTTTGAAAAGATTAATAAGATTGATTAACCCACAGCAAAAATGAATGAAGAGAAAAAGAGACACTCAGAAAAAGACAGAGAAAGAGACATTGAAAGAGAACCAATAGTAATGAAACTGTGGTCCTCGCTGAGATTTTATATACATTTAATATAAATATTAAATTAATATAAATATTAAATGTATATAAATATATTCATATATATTCTTTATATATTTAAAGATTAATAGTAGAATGTTATGGGCCAGGTACAGTGGCTCACGCCTGTAATCCCAGCTCTTTGGGAAGCTGAGGAGGACAGATCACTTGAGGTCAGGAGTTTGAGACCAGCCTGGCCAACATGGTGAAACCCGTCTCTACTAAAAATACAAAAATTAGCAGGGCATGGTGGTGGGAGCCTGTAATCCCAGATACTCGGGAGGCTGAGGCAGGAGAATTGCTTGAACCTGGGAGGCAGAGGTTGCAGTGAGCCGGGATGGCACCACTGCACTCCAGCTTGGGAGACAGAGTGAGACTATCTCAAAAAATAATAAGAAGAATAATGGAATGTCATGAACACCATTATGCCAATATCAGAGAAAAGTTAGATAAAATGAATACATTACTTGAAAAAATACTATCAAAATTAACAAGTGGAAATAAAAAATCTGAATAACTCATTTATTAAAGAAATTATAGTCAAAGAATGGAACAAAAATAATTAAAATGAAATAAACCTTCAGATCTTGACTGCAACACTGATGAAGTTTACCATATATTTAGTGAAAAATAAAACCATAGCTGGGTGCGATGGCTGATGCTTGTAATCCCAGCACTTTGGGATGCTGAGGTGGGTGGATTGCCTGAGGTGAGGAGTTCGAGACCAGCCTGGCCATCGTAGTGAAGCCCTGTCTCCACAAAAAATACAAAAAATTAGCTGGGCGTGGTGGCAGACACCTGTAATTTCAGCTACCACGAAGGCTAAAGCAGGAGAATCGCTTGAATCTGGGAGGCAGAGGTTGCAGTGAGCCGAGATCACGCCATTGCACTCCAGCCTGGGCAACAAGAGCAAAAAAACTCCGTCTCAAAAAAAAAAAAAAAAAAGAAGCAGCGAAAAAGAAAAAGAAAATTGCAGGGTCATTCTTTCTCAAGAACATAGGCTTAACAAAGCCTCAACGAAATGTTAGCAAATTAAACCCTGCGATATATAAAAAACATAATATATGGTGTCCAAGTGGGATTTATCCCAGAAATATAAAGTTAGTTGTTTGACACTGAAAAATCAATCAGAGCAATTCAACACATTAATAGATTAAAGGACAGATAAATATATACTGATATCAAAAGATTCATAAATGCATTTGCAAAAATTGAATACCTGTTCAAGAGAGACTCTTGAAAAATTTGTCATAGAGAAAAGACTTAATCATGTAGAAGTTATCTACAGAATTCCTACAGTTAACATCACACTTTTGGGTGAAATATTCAAATAGCAGAAATAAGGCAAATATATTTTCTGTCACTGTTTCTGTTTGAAATTTTTCTGGAGGTTCTAGTCAATACAACAGGGCAAGAAAAAGGAATAAAAGACATAAATATTGGGAGAAAAGAAGTGAAACCTTTGTTATTTACAGTGGACATTATGACATACATAGAAACGTCTATGAAATCTACAAAAAGTCTAGAAAAAGGGTAATTTCAGCAATATCAGAGAATAAAAGACCAATATATAATTTTTTTTTTTTTTGAGGTGGAGTCTTGCTCTGTCTCCCAGGCTGGAGAGCAATGGCACAATCTCAGCTCACTGCAACCTCCACCTTCTGGGTTCAAGAGATTCTCCTGCCTCAGCCTCCCAAGTATGTAGGATTACAGGCGCTTGCCACTGCGCCCAGCTAATTTTTGTATTTTTTAGTAAGATAGGCTTTTGCCATGTTGGCCTGGCTGGTCTCGAACTCCTGACCTCAGGTGATCCACCTGCCTCGGCCTCCCAAAGTGCTAGGATTATAGGTGTGAGCCACCACACCTGGCCTAATATATAATTTTAGTTGTATTTCTATTTGACAGCAAAACATATTGGAAAATATAAAATATTAAGAGCAGTATCATTTTCTTTAGCATCCAAAGCAATGGGATATTTGGGGATAAATTTAACAAAACATCTGTAAAATCTATATGCTGAAACTATACATCATGTGTAAGATAAATTAAAGAAGAACTCAATATGAATGGGGATGTATCACATTAATGAACTGGAAGGTCCAATATTGTTAAGATGTCATTCATCCTCAAATTAATCTATAGGTTAAACACAATCCCATTCCAAACCCTGGAAGGTGGGCTGTAGAAATTAACAAGCTGATTCCACAATGCATATGTACATTCAAAGAATCTATGTAACCAAAACCATTTTGTAAAAGATAATGCTGGAGCTCTTATACTACCTGATTTAAAGATTTATAAAGTTACAGTAATCAAGGCATTGCAGTTTTGTCTTAAGGATGAACATGTAGATAAATGAAACTGAATGAAGTACTATAAGTAGATCCACATATAGAGAGAAAATTGATTTTTGACCAATTTCAGCGAAGGAAGGGAATTTTTTAAAAACAGATATTCCTAGAGCAACTGGATATCCATTTGGAGAAACACCTGTTTTACTTTATTAATATCAGATAAAATTGACTTTTAAGTAAAATAATTATCAGAGGTAAAAAGTCATTGAAAGAAGAAATAAGAATTCATCAGGTAGAGACACCAATTCTATATTGGTATGCACCTAATGTATGCCAATATATAGAAAGCAATAATATATATGAATGTATACAATATTGTATACCAAGCTAGCTTTATATGTAGAATTACAGAGAGAAATGATTTGGTCTGAATCGTAGAGGGAGAAACCAAATGGCTTATTAGGGTCATGACTTTGATCTGTGCCGTCTACAGTTTGTGTTGATGGAGCAAATCAGGTTTTTCAGATTTCAGGTACCTGAGAGGTGCTAGAAGCCGCAGTGTACCCTAACCGCCCTGTGTAAGATCCAGTAAATGAAGGTCTAATCAGGGATATGTTCAGGCAACATTAAGAATTTTGTCCTAACTATATGTAACACATATAACTATTATGTGTATATATGCATATGCATACATAAGTAAATGTAAATATAGATACATAACTTATATAGTGTACGTGTGCACTATTGATGTGTTTTGGCTCTGTCCCCACCCAAATCTGATCTTGAATTTTAGTTCCCATAATCCCCACATGTCGTGGGAGGGACCTAGTAGGAGGTAATTGAGTCATGGAGGTGGTTACCTCCATGCTGTTCTCATGATAGTGAGTGGGTTCTCACAAGATTTGGTGGTTTTATAAGGGGCTTTTCACCTTTGCTCAGCACTTCTTCCTGCTGCCTTGTAAAGAAGGTGCCTTGCTTATTCTTTGCCTTCTGCCATAATTCTAAGTTTCCTAAGACTTCCCAAGCCATGCTGAACTGTGAGTCAATTAAACCTCTTTTCTTTATGAATTACCCAGTTTTGGGTGTTTCTTCACAGCAGTGTGAGAACGGGCTAATACAACTATGTATAATAGTTGGTATGTATATCTACATCTATTTATACATATATGCTGTGTCTGTATATGTTTGTGTGTGGGCAAGGTGAGTCATTAGTTGTTGGCTTTGATAGAAGGCATAGGAGAGATATTTGTTAGATGCTTATTTTGTTTTATTTTATTCTCCTAATGGACTTTGGAAGTTGGTAATATTGTCCAATTTTACAGATCAGAAAATGGAATCATAGGATTAGTCATATAAAGTGTATCATTTTTTATCTTAAGGGCTACTTTTATTATGCACTTTTATAGACCATAAAAATGGGCAACAAATGGTGATCTGGATTTTTAATTCAGGTTTAAATCCAAAGTGTAGTACCTTGACCGCAATATGATTTGCACCCTTCATTTGATGGTGCAAAAATGCATCAAGGAGCCAGACATGAACCCTGGCAGAAAAGCACATACTTGAGGACTGGTCTCAGCATTCACACTGTAACTCACAAGTTGGAAGCCAATAATTTTGAGTCATAAAATCAGCATGACATTGAGTGTATGTAGGATGGTCAATTTTTTAAAAGTACATTTTGGTATTGAAAGTAACGGCAAAGATGCAATTACTTTTGCATCAACCTAATAAAAGATAAAACAGATTTCCAAGTCTCTCAGTGACACAGGAGCCAGAAGAAGATATTGAAAATTTACACCAAGTGAACGATGGCCAATGGAAGTTAAGATATGCAGTGCCCATTATTACTAATTTAACATATATAAAACTTCATTGATATTTTCTTTATTTCATGTGCTGCTTTTATGATTCTCTTTTACAGGACATAAAAATATTTTAAGGGCTTTCAGTTTTAGGTTCATCTGCAGCTTCTGTCTTTTAAATATTTTTTCCCGAGGAGATATTAATTTCTTAATCAGAACTGATAGTCCCACCGTCATTGAAATGAGCTGTGTGGTGAATATTAGGAGCATCCATGCTCAGTCACACCCTTGTAAAACTGCTGCAAATGCTGCCATTGACAGGAGGCAGTAACACTACTGGATTGCTCTCACCTGAGCCTTAGGTTCTTTGGTGTCTAATCTCCACTGCGTCACACTGGATACAGCACAGCGCAAGAATAGCCTCCTTCAATGCAATCACAGGACCAAAATATACCAGAATGTTTGGGGAAAAATGGAACAGAAGACACTTTAAGAGATTAATTTTCAGTTTGTCCTTTTCCCTATAACATGAAGCCAGATTTGTCCCCTCCCATTGAAATAGCTGTTGATGATCTTGGGCTCTACATTGAAGTGTAGCACTCAGGTAACCAGGAAGGCGCTAAACAGTAGATGAGCCTCTCTATTGAGAAGGTGTGGTCCAGGGAAAAACCATGCCATTTACTCAGATTTAAGAGCATGGAGGTGCAATCTTATCAACATGATTATGTGACTAATATAATTCCCAGAAGCCAAGACTGTGCAGCCTCTAAATATTCCATTATCTTGTTGGCCTCCCTATACCACTATTACTGTGATTATATGTGTGCAGTTTGTGATTTGGGTTTGAGCCAATAATATCAATAAATATAGATGATTCACATACACTTTATTTTAATTTGACTTACATTGGAAAGGTGAGAAAATCACTCTTGGAAATCCAGAGCTTGGAAGATCTCCAGTAAAAATTTCCAACAAAAAGATTTGAATATGGCTCAGGTTTGTTTAAAAGGAGCAACTGATGAAAACATTTCTTTATTACTCAGAAAACATTAAAAGATTTGCTTACAGCTTTGCTGTGGGTGATAAAACAAATTAGTAAAAATTCCACTAGGAACAAATATTACGTTATGAGCTGCCTTTGCTATTGTCTTATTATAAATTAATAAAGCCACATTCGAAATTACACTGGGATCTTGAGTTTGGTGTAAAAAGGAGGAGAAGGTGCAGGAGTTAGAAATCCTGATTCTAAAATAAAAAAGGGATTATTATGCAAGTAGCATGTGATATTTGCTGTGTGTGGTAGTGAAGATGAAGATTTAATGGAAGAATAAAAAATCGTGGTGCGGGGGGAAACATCAGGGGTGGAGCTCCAGTTACTTAGGGGTAGGGACAATAATGGAATTACTAAGTTTGCAATTCTGTTGTGCCTTTGGACCTGTAGGAGCCAGTGAAGCATTTGCTATATTAATTATAGGGGCTGGAATTTTGTTTTAGCAGGACTCAAAACATCGTGGTCAGATGGGAGCTATTCATGTTCTCATTTTGGAAAGAGATACGTGTATGTGTGTTTGCATGTATGTGTGTGTGTGTGTGAGAGTGTGTGTGTGTGTGTGTATTTAACATGCTAGTATTAATAGAGAGGAGATGGGGTATGGAAGAGTTTTAATTTTGGGGTGATATAGAGGTCAAAGATATCTGTGTAATATATAGAGCAGAAGGCATGGCCTACATTTAATTATACACCAGCAGAAATATTTTGTAGCTACTTCCCTCCAGTATGATCACGGAATCATTGATGACATAAGATTAAGAAATAGCCTTATTGTTAAAAAAAAAACTAATAAAAAAGAAGGATCATCTATTGTAAAGATGAGAGACAGAGACAAAATAACTCATCTGTAATGCAGATTTATTAATAGTCATTCACTGATTTTCAGTAAAATACTCTTCATGTAACCTTGACTTTATTAAGGAGTCCTTAAGGTGCATTTGGAAGACAGATAATGAGTTTGGGGAATAGCCTTATCTACATCAAGCTAATCTTTAACAGCTTGGAAAAGAACTAGCATAAAGTTCTTCAATTTGAGTGACAGAATCATGTTAAGATGAAACCATTTAAAACGTCCTTTTAATATGAAGACTTTATGGTACACGGCAATATTTTTATAAGAATGCTTCATGGAGCAGTGGGAACATAAAATAAATAAGAAATATAGAAAACCATGGAGCTTTCATACTATTCTTGAGGGTCAAATGAATTGCTAGTTAAGAGAATAAAGAATTCTACTGTCCGAGGCCTCTGAGTGGCACTTTGTATCTGGGTTAATAAAAGCAAGTCAGACGTCCCCAGGGGGAAAAAAGTGTTTCATTCACGTTAGCTGTCTCCTTTAAAGGGAGGGACAATCTGAAGGGAGGGATTTTGAGTGGCATGTCATTGTCGAGACTGCACATGCCACATTGTCAGGACTTCTATGGAGAGAAATCCGCAGGACCCTTTCTGACCCTTCGCAAGTGCAGGACTCTGTGTGTCTGTGCGGGTGAGCGTAAGCAGGCTGAGAGCCGAAAGAAAGAGGGATGAAAAGAAAACTAATTGAGAAGTATCTTTCTAATGAGACAGCTCATATTTACCCATGTGCAGATTCCCAAGTTCAGATTTTTCTCCTTTAGTGAAAATGTGAGCGCCCTTCTTTAGCATAAGACTAGACATGCCATGAGAAGCTTTTTACCCCCAGCTTCTATGCAAGAGTTACATCACATGGCAAGCTGAAATAGGCTACAGTTTTCAAAGCTTGAAACATGTTCATTAGTGAAGCCCTTCTCATTCCTGTCGCTTCTGATAAACTTATTTTAAGTCTTTTACTTACTTATTACAGTTCGTTTTGTTTTGCTTTTCCCCCTCTTGTCTCAGAGGATTGAGTCTATTTCTTATTTCTTTCTTTAGTCCTTACAAATTCAGGATTTCACCAAAAATACCTTCAGCCCAGAAGTCATCGCACAGAGGTTCAAACCAGGAAGTTTCAGCTGATTTTTGAAAATTCACTTTCCCCAGCAATAAGGCACTCCCAAACTTTGCCTGAGAGATTTAAAGACTTTCATGCTATTTCAATAGTTATCCAATTTTCTTTCTAACTCTGGTATAAAATCATTTCTTCATCTTTAGAAGACCCAAATGGATAATTTGTAGATATCAGCAAAGGCTAAAATATGTCATTACAGATTGACTTGCAGTTGGCAAGATGTGAATGCAATTGTGAGAAAAGCAAGAAGCAACTCTCCTTACATTCCTGAGAAATTTCAGTCTTGGGGGTAAGAAAGCTGGGATTTAGTGATTTCATTGAACTTTCTTTTTTTTTTTTTTCTTTAAGAAGCAAGTGATAATTCATCTGCAAACACACCTTTCTTTGCTCTGTTGTCAATAGAAAAGTTGTTTTGCTAATGGTTATCTGTCTACAAGTCCTTGACCTGCTTGTAAACACATTTCTGCAGGAAAACCCTGGGCCATGGCCTCGGGACTTTGCGTCAACAAGAGATAAAGTGACCACAACTTAACCTGTTCTGGCCTGGAGTGCCCTCTGCTGCCCCTTGACCAAGCGCGTCCCTAATCTCTCTGCTGAAGGAACAGATTGCTTGGAGGGCCGGCCATGACATGGCTTGACCTGTACTGCTGCATTGTTCCCGTGTGCTATTTTCAAAAATTTGATCTATTCCTGCCAGGGAGCCATTTTAAACCATCTTTCCATTCACTAAGGGGAAAAAAAGTTCTGTTGGCTAATCGAAGTTGGTCAGATCTGTGTCTTCATGGTTGTAAAAGAATTGGTACAAAAGTGAAAAAAAGAGGGTCAAATGAATTGATTTAATTATATGGATGCCATTTAATTATCATTATTATTCCCATAATTATATGGATGGGAATAAACAGTATTCCCATCCCCCTAAAATTTTGAAGTGAAATGGAAGAGAACTTTTAAAAACATAAAATGTTAAAAATCATTATGCACGTGTGGAATTAGTTGATTTTATTTTTAGTTTCAGTTAAAATAATTTTATACCTGTTTCTGTTCCCCAGTACATCGGCCTCCTGTGGTCATCCTCACTAAAACCCTGTCACTTCTTAGATTTCCCTCAGTTCTCTCTTTTATGTTCTTATTTGTTTTTCTTTCTTTTTTCTTTCACTCCTCACCCCCCTTTAAAGTTAATTTTGCAAAATAAATCATAGCTTAAATATTTCTGAAATGTGTGATTTCTAGTGGAACTCTATATTGGTCCTGTCCACTAGCTGACAGGATCATCCCTATTTTTGATCAGCTCTTCTCTAGTCCTACTATATTTTCTAGCCGTATTTTCTAGAGTTTTCCTAGCATGGTCCTGCCTTTTCTTCCAGGCTACACTTATCATGTGTGACTTCCTGACTTCTCTCAGTATTTCCTAAGTATTGATTCTTACCCTAGTTTTGCCTACGATTTAGTTTGTTCAAAATCAAGTGTACATCAAGTTAACATGTATCTAGGAATGGTGCTTTTAGAAGTAATAAAAGGAATGTAATGGGCTGGGCGTGGTGGCTCACGCCTGTAATCCCAGCACTTTGGGAGGCCAAGGCAGGCAGTCACTTGAGGTCAGGAGTTTGGGACCAGCCTGGCCAACATGGTGAAACCCTGTCTCTACTAAAAATACAAAAATTAGCCGGGCATGGTGGCACATACCTGTAATCCCAGCTACTTAGGAGGCTGAGGCAGGAGAATCACTTGAACCCAGGAGGTGGAGGCTGCAGTGAGCTGAGATTGCGCCACTGCACTCCAGCCTGGGTGATAGAGCGAGACTCTGTCCCAAAATAAATAAATAAATAAATAAAAATAAAAATTACAAAACAGAAAAGAAAAGAAAACTAATACACATGTTCCGCCTTTGAGAAGCATGTTAGTTTTGATAGATCTAAAGTGTCAATGTAACTCGTGAATGGAGTGCTTCATAAAGTATTTGCACATCCAAATTGATTAAGAGTGGTATGGATTGCATATGATTTTCTTTTTGTTGTTTTAACAATTAAATTAATACACCCAAGTATAATTTAACTGTAGATTATCTGCTATGCCTTTATCTGTTCCATGCTTCAAGCATAGATTCTCAAAGTTGAAGCACGAGCAGAATTGTTTGGTACATTTTCAATGACTGAGGTAATTGTTTCCTAAACTATCAAATGTACAGAATAACAACACGATCTTAAATAAGAATTTGGCTTCCTATTGGATATAGGTTTTACTTTTTACACATCTCTAAAGTGATTTAGCACTTACTTGAGATGTAAGCAAATCATAAAGGATGATCAAAAAGTGCTGTTTTGCACTGGTGAACATGAATTACTAGAATGCTTTAAATGTCAGTTTTTCACATTTGCAATATGCACATTTGATACTATAATCTATATCTCTGTTTTGTGAGGGGAATACAATTGGCAAAGACTTTTAAAAATAAAATATAGGTGAAAATTACGCAGAAAATTATACCAAACATAGGTATGCAGCTCTATGGCTATCAAAAAATGAACAACTAAAAAGTTACCACCCATGTCCAGAAATAGAACATGGTCAACATCCCAGAAGCTGTCCCTTCTGAATTTCTATTCCTGCTGCTCTTTCCAAAAGTAATTATTATCTTGATGCTTATATAATCATAGTTTTGTTTGTCTTAAAGCTTTACCATCTAAGCAAGTATCCTAAACAGTTTGGTTTAATTATTTTTTTCACTTTTTATAAATGGAAATAAATAGCATTCTTTTTACCTGGCTTCTTTCAATCAGAATTATCTTTGTGTGACTTATTCCTTGTGTATGTGTAACTCCAATTAGTTTATTTTGGGTTGATGAATAATATTTCAATGTATTAATAAACCACAATGATTTTTATCTATTTTACTATTGATACATATTTCAGTAGTTTCTAGATGTTGTTTCTGCATCTGATGAAATATGTCTACAGTTTTTCTCTTTTGATTAATGTTGTGAACACAATCTTTTTTTTTTAATTTTACTTCAAGTTCTGGGATACAAGTGCTGAATGTGCAGGTTTGTTACATAGGTATACGTGTGCCAAGGTGGTGTGTTTGTTGTCATCTAGGTTTTAAGCCCCGCATGCATTAGATATTTGTCCTAATGCTCTCCCTCCCCTTTCTCCCTACCCCCCAACAGGCCCCCGTATGTGATGTTCGCCTCTCTGTGTCCATGTGTTCTCATTGTTCAACTACCAAATACGAGTGAGGACATGCAGAGTTTGGTTTTCTGTTCCTGGAACACAATGATTTTTTTTTAAATATTAAAGCTACTTTGAATAACTAAATTAAACCCAAATTAGTTACTATGGACCATCACGTTCCTATTTTGCTATAGTTTTCTAAAATTTTTACATTTAGGTACTGTAATTTTATGTTCTTTTAATCAAATTTTGGTAACAAGGCCTATGCTGTCCTCAAGAAAATGAGTGGGAGAATAAGTTCCTCTTTCACTCTTCTGTGTAACAGCATAAGTAGAACTGGCATAATTTCTTCCCTAAAATCAATTCAACAGTAAAGCTATCTGGATCTTCACATTTATTCTGCCCTCCCCTCTCCTACCCACCCTTCTTCTCTTTCCTTCATCTTTGCTTTTCTTTTTTGTGAGATGTCATTTATTTACGGATTAGGTTTTTTTCATTTCTTCTTGTGTCCATTTGGTTATTTAAAAAATTATTTGCATCATTTAAATTTTAGAGATTATTAGAATAAATGTTCATACTATTTCCTGTGTTCCTTTAAAAGTGTAAAACATCTGTAGTAATGTCTCTCTTTTCCTTTCTGACATTGATCATTTTTATACACTCTCACATCTCTCTTTCATTTTCATTAGTCTTACTCTAAGCCTTTCAATTTTTTTTTTTAGTGTATCCAGATAACATACTTTGGCTTTGTTGGTCTTCTCCATTTTATATTAGTTTTACCTAACCTAATAATTTTTGTACATTATTCTCCTCCTTTTTCTTTCTTTGGGCTTAATTTGCCAGCTTTTTTTCCCTTAAATTTTTGAGATGATTGAATTTCAGCTTCTTTCTTTTCTAATATATGTATTCTGGGTTATAGCTATCGCACTAGGTAGTAGATTTCATTGCACGTTCAGTATACAATATTTAAAATTTTTATTTCGATTGAAAATATTTTCTGATTTCTATGTTATTTCTTCTCTGACCTGTGGGTTAGTTATAAATAGTTATTTTAAATTTCCCAAACATAAGTATGTTCTCTAGTTCTCTTTTTCTTATCTATTTCTAGAAAAATTGTATTGCAGTCAAATTATATTCCTTGCATGATTTTAATTATTTGAAATTTGTTTTGATCATCCCTATGGTTTTTAGAAATGTTTCATATGTACTCAAAAATATGTATTCTGAAGGTATTGGATGCCTAGAATTGGCTCTACAAAATTCCATGAGGTCAGTTTTGTGGATGTTGTTATTAAAAATTTTTACATCCATAATAATTTTTTAGTTTGCTTATTGTTTTTTGGTTTTGTTTGATTTTAGTTACTGACATTTGTATTTTAAAATCTTCCACTAGAATTGTGGATTTGTCTTTTCATTCTTCAAATTTTGTTCCCATCTTTTCTACATATTTTTAGGCTTTGTTATTGGATGTGTTCTAGTTTGAATTCTTGATAAATTGAACCTATTATTATTATTTTGCTGCTTGAATTTTCTTGCCTTAAAGTGCAATGCCTTCTATTAATATAGGTAAATGAGTATTTTTTCCACTTTATGGTTAGTATTTTCATGGTATATCTTTCTCCATTCTTATTTTCAACTTATTAATATTTGATAGAATATAGATATGTTACTTATAGCATTTAGTTGAAATTTTTTAATACTGACAGAAACAGTTTTTTTTTTTAAATTTGGAGCACTTTGTGCATTTATATTTTATATAACTGCTGGTAGAATTTTACTTAAACATATCGCTTTGCTAAGTGTGTTCAATTTTTTTCCTGATGCTCTTTCTTTTTCTCTCTGTATATATTTCATCTTATAGAGTATTTTTGTATTCTAATTTCTCCCCTATCATACTGAAAGTGATTTTTCCTTTCACTATTTTATTAGTGATTAGCCTAGAGATCAGAGAATGTGTTTTTTAGATTAGCAAAGATGTACTAGTTGGTACTCTGACTCTCTTTTTAGTCAAACAAGATAGTTAAGCCTATAATCTCAGTGCTTTGGGAGGCCAAGGCAGGAGGATCAAGACTATCCTGAGCAACAGAGTGAGAACCCCATCTCTACAATTTTTTTTTAATTAGCTGGGCATAGTAGTGCATGCTTGTAGTACTATCTACATGGGAGGTTAAGGTGGGAGGACCACTTGAGTCCAGAAGTTTGAGCCATGATTCTGTGCTGCACTCTAGCCTGGGTTACAGAGTGAGCCTCGGACTGTAAAAAAAGAAAATCATATTAGTATGATTTCTTGAAATTTATTTTCATTCTAAATATACAAATATAATATGACATTATTATCATTTTTCTTACAGTTGATGTTATTTATCTATCTGTGCTTTTCATTATTTTCTGGATCTCTGATCTTTGATTTTACGTTAGTTTTCTTCTGTCCAAACACACCTTTTAGCACCCCCTTTTGTGCAAGCATGCTGATAATAAACCCTCTTAATATTTTTCTAAAAATTGCTATACTTCTCTTTTATTTTGAAAGGACAGTTTTTAGTGGATATAAAATTCTAAGTTGGAAGTTACTTCTTTTTAACATCTCAAAAATATATTCCTTTGTCCTCGGCCTCCTATGTTTCTATTGAGAAGTTAGATGTATATCTTATTGTTGTTTCTTAAGAGGAAATCTGTCTTTTCTTTCTTATATAGTTAGTTTTTAAAAAGATTTTTCTGTGTACCTATTGTTTTCACCAATGAGTAGATTTTTATATTTTACCCAACTTTTCTAGTTGTCTTCAGCAAGAAATTTGGAGCAAATTAACTAGTGCACTGTAACCAGAAGTCTAGACACTAATATTTATCCAACACTAATATCTACTGATTATGAGATAACTATACTGCCTTTAGTATTTCCCTTTCAAAAGAAGGAACTTTCTTTACCAATTAGAAATTTACACTTATTTAAACCTTCTGATTCTGACAGCCTTTAATTAATTGCTTTGATAATTTTATATTTCTTTAGTTAAACATGAAGCATGTTCAGTTTTGGGGCTGTTACATAAAAGAGTCTTGTGTCACCCTAAGCATCTGAACTGGCCTTTGGGAAAGTCAGTACCTTTTTTTAAAAAAGTATCAATAATATAATTTTTCCCATTTTTGGAAATGGGTGTATTTGGGGGCTATTTCTTTTCTGAAATTCATATGGAAAATGTGGACTTGGAAATTAATTGCAGGAAAATATTTATGCCCAAGAGAGAAAAGATTTGCTTTAAATAATTCTCTCTTACAAATGGTTTTCAAATATTCTAAAGAATGACATTTAATATTCTTCATGATTTGGCTCCTGCTCACTATTTTAGAGTGTGGCATAACTGGTGGTGAGCACATCTCAGAACAACCTATTTAACCCCAAAACAAATTTGCAATATTGTGTAGTGGATATATATTTTGTACTGAAATACTGTATACTTAATAAATGTATACTGCAACTTTTAAAATTCTTTAACATCTATATTTTGGGAATTGTTTGGTTATAAGGAAGAAAGACCAATTAAACCAATATGTACAAAGTAAAAGGGATTATTTTTAGATCTCATAACATCTAGGGTTTGATGTAAAGCCATATTTCATTTCCATGGAACTGGGGATTGGAAAGCCAGAAACCAAGATAAACATACTGTTTCTGTGAGCCTCAGAAGTTTCACCATTGTTTCCTTTCCAACTGCTTCATTTTTCTCATCCTTTTTTGTAGAATAGTTTCTCAGCTTAGACAAGCAAATGGGTAATCAGTACCACCATGCATCTGTTTTACTGTTTTACATACATCACTTCCCAATCCAATTCATTAACAGAAACTTACCAGCAGCTCTGTGTTGTATTTCTATACTTCTAAGAGGAAAATTTTATTGGTCTAGATTCAGCCAGTTGGTCATCTGCACCCCAATGAGCTATGGCCAGAATGCAAAGACGATAGTCTACACATGGCCCTGAATCTTGGCATGGAGAGGAGCTCTGAGAGTATAAGTTGTGAGACCTAAAGTTGCACCTCATTTTCTGTTTCAAAATTGCTAATTCTAAAAGAAGTAAAAAAAAAAAAAAAAAAAGAAAAAGAAAAAGAAAAGAAAAGAAAAAAGAAATAGCATTTGTAAAGGAATCAACTTTATCTTGAATTTGTTCTGAAGATTATGTTTGCATCCTTTAATTCCAAGATTCTTCTTTCTCTTTGTCCTCCTGAGGCAGTCACTCATTCATATTTGACTCACTTTCTCTTCTTGAAATAATTCATATCTTCCTGAACCCTCTGATCCAAGCTGCCAACATCCTCTTCTTGTCAGTTTATCTCATCTACGCCATATTCATTTCAGGGCCATTTCAACTGTTTCTATTCTGTGTTTATGGATTCTCTTAGGGAAAGGGCTTTTGGCTTCCCCACCCTCTCCTTAACTCCCTCCTCTGGGTAGTTCCTTCATGTGCCAAGGATAGCTAAAAATGGGTTCCCTGGTGTAATGAATAAGCTACCTTGGGAGAAGGATTAAGAGATTAGAGAAGGCAGAGCCACTTGATCATCCTGGTGACTCCATTTGAAACAAGGAGTTGTCCTTCATTATTCTTCAGTTATCAGGCTAAAGAAAATTCTAAGGCATCTAAAAAGTATAGTGGGACCACCTAAGGCACTAATTTGGCAGGATTGGGTGGTTTCAGCAGGGATTTTAAAGTTTCAGTGGAGGCGATTGTTGGGGAAATGGTCATTCTGTTGCGATGTCACCGGGCTTCCCTGAGGTCCACTGCGAGGGAAAAAAGGAACATAACCAATTTATCAGTTTGAGATACGGCTTCCCCATACACTTCTCCCAGGATTATTCCCTACTGGTAAATTTGCTAAAACAGCAGCATGATGAGTTAACACTTACTAAATCTTGGCAGTTTTCTCACAACGTCCAGTGTTGACTACCTTCCTGTTTATTTCACAGAGGCAGAATTATGGTTTTAAGTGGAACTTATTCTCTAAATTATGAATAGGCGTTCTTAAGTGGGTGTTTGCAACTCAAGCTTTACCATGTATACATGAAATCTGCATATAGGGATATTCAGAGCATCTGTTTTGTATATATTAAAGCAATCTGTGCCTTTATTTTGGCTTATAAATCAATTCATTAATTTACATGTAGGCAGCAAATGAATAACAAGAAATATTAAATTCAGTTATAATATACATACCTTAAATTAGGAAATCTTATTGGGATCCTGTTTTCTTAATTTTTATTATTTGTTTGTCATTCTTGATAAGATTTTATATGGTATTTGCTATTGGTTTCCACTTTTTTTGGTATTGTTTTCTGTCATTGCCCTAATTCCCCAAAATATTTTTAAATATCTTCTGTAATTGATTTCTGAGTCAATGTCTTATTTCCACATCTATGATTCAGAGACTGTCATGATTTGAGTGGTGATTTTAAAGCAACCTAGCTTTGATATTTGTTACCAGATTTTGTAATCGGTATCCAATATTGTCTATTTAGTTTATCTTAATGCTGAATTTATGGGTCATTTGAAAGTATTTGTAAAGCGTGACATACATTTTTCCATGTGGACTAACCCTGTAATTTTGGAGCTGACTACAATATCTTATCTTACTTTGACTTTTATTAAATTAGACCTACCTCTGGACTTCTAAATAGTATCATTCTTCCCATTTTCAAAGTTCAAAACCTTAGATTTGGGAAGCTTCTGGCCCAGCCGAATGTCATAATACTCAATGAAACAGTGTTTTTGTTTTTGTTGTATAAAATGACTGTGAGGCCTCTCAGCCCACTTGAAATCTCTTAAGAATTTGACAGTATCGACTGCCATAATTCTCTTGAAACTCTTTTATTCTTGAAACTACCTTTTGTCTAGGTTTCCTTGATGTTTCAGTTTTGATTCAGTTTGCAACATCCTAAATTCTGTAATATTTTGAAATCTTGTTTACTCAGGCCTTCCTTCCTTAACAGCCTTCTCTATTTAATGTGCCATGGGTATTGCCATTATATTCATCATGTCTATTGCCTTTTTTTTTCACTTTACTTATCTGGCCATTTGCAATATTATTAAATATCTTGTCTTCTTGGCTTTCATGTATCTCCAATTCCACCTAAATTTCCCTAATCGAGAAGATGACTGCCCTTTCCTAGTTTCGTGCTTTCAAATCCTACAAAAATGCCACTTGTTTCCTCATGGTCTGCAAAATAAATTCCAAAATTTTTAGTTTGAAAATCAAACTACCTATGTCACCTAATATTTTCCAAACTTTCCACACCCAGCCATTCATAAATAATATTCATGTGCTTTCAAAATTTTCTGTTGTGGTGTGCAGGTGCTCTATTCCTGGACTTCAAAGCTTTACTCTGTTAAAAAATCATATCTATATAATTAATGTGGTGAAATGGAATTTTTTATGTTATGTGTATTTTTCCACAGTCAAACAAAACTCTTTATTCTTAGAGGCCCAGATCAAATACAATCTCACAGAAGCCTTCCTAGTCCCCTCTACTTAGAATTAACCACCTTTCATTTCATCTGGCATTCCCTAGAAATTAGCACCATAAACTATGATTTACTTAATTAGACATTTTATTGTTTAAAACAATAGCAGACTCTGAATATGGAACTGCCTATATGAAATAAAGCCAGAATGTGATCCTTATAAGTAATATTTAATTTTACAAACATGGACATTGCAGTATCAAAATAAGAAAATTTTAGTAACTCTAGCCAAACTCTTGTAAGGTGGATTACTTTAAAGTTGCATGGACAGAGACATATACTACAATGACCAAGACCTGGAATGCTTGCTTGACACTCTTAGGAAGATATGGCTTTTACTTGTGTGCCATTGATTAAAGATATTTTTCTTCTCTTTAAAGATTAACCACTTTCTAGCCACCATAATTGATAGAAGAGGCTTTTTTTCTTTATCAACTATAATCTGTCTCCTCTCTAGTGGAGGAGACAGAAAATTGTTTGGTGAGTATCGTTTCTCCCCGCTTAATCATTAATAATACTCAATGAGAACAGTCACTTGTAATGTCAAAATTAGGTGGCTTTTTCTAAAAAATGAAATTAAAAATTTCTTATTTTTAAAATTGCTACATTGCAATTACACGTATATATGGAATACAGTTTGATGTTTCGATACATATCTACGTTATGTAATAATCCACTCGGGGTATGCTGTAGTTTGGAAAGGGGAGGTTTGTTCCTACTAAGTCTCATGTTAAAATTTGATCCCCAGTGTTGGAGGTAGGGCCTGGTGGAAGGTGTTTGAGTCTTGGGGACAGATTCCTCATGAATGGCTTGGTGCCATTCTTAAAGGAGTGAGTTCTCACTCTTGTTCCCTTGAGAACTAGTTGTTGAAAAGAGCCTGGCACCTTCTCTCTCTCTCTCTCTCTCTTTCTCTCTCTCTCTATCTCTCTCCATTTGGCAGCCTCCCCTTCACCTTCTGCCATGAGTGGAAGCTTCCTGAGCCCTCATCAAAAGCAGATATTGGTGCTATGCTTCTTGTGCAGAACCATGAGCCAAATAAACCTCTTTGTAAATTACCCAGCCTCAGCTATTCCTTTATAGCAACAAAAATGGACTAAGACAAGGTAATTAGTGAATCCATCACCCCATGCATTTACCATTCCCTTGCAGTGAGAACATTCAAAAGCCTCTTATAACTTATTTTCTATTATGCTATATTTTATTACCAACCATAGTCACCCTACTGTGCAATAGAATATCAGAATTATACCAGAATTTATTCCTTCTAGCTGAATATAGCTTTCTCTCTGTTGACCAGCCTGTCCCCATCCTGTATTCCCCATCCCCTCCCCAGTCTCTTGTAACTACTGCTTCATTCTCTCTTTCTATGACAGTAATAAAATGTAGAATTGTTGATAAATGCAGGTGGCATTTAATATAAATCCTTTATAGATTTCAAAGTGACATCTTTGTAAAAGAGCTATGTTCATTCCACAGAATCTACTGTGGGAAGATGGTACCTTTGCCTTGTTCTTAAGGGCAAGTCATTTTATTTGGCTCAAATATTCAAAGCTCTAACAAGATCTAAACCCTTTTAAAAGATGACTTATTTATATTAGACATTATTGGACCACCAGAATGTGATAAATGTGAAGACTCTGATCAGCATAGTATTAGTGGTGTGATGGTTAATTTTATTTGTCAACTTGACTGGAACGTGGGGTACCTGGATACTTGGTTAAACATTCTTTTAGGATGTATCTATGAAGGTGTTTGAATGAGTAGACTGAATAAAGCAGACTGGCCTCTCCTATGTGGGTGAGCCTCATCCAATCCTTTGAAGGCCTGAATAGGATAAAATGCTGAGTGAGAAAAAAATTCTTTCTGTATGTCTTTAGTTGGAACATCAGTCCTCCCAACTTTGGCCTCAGACTTGGACTGGAACTTGTACCACCAGCTCTCCTGAGTTTGTAGCCTATTGGTTGCCACTCTTGAACTTCTTAGCTTCCATAATTATGTGAATCCATTTCTTTTCTTTTCTTTCTTTTTTTTTTTTTTTGAGACCGAGTGTCCCCCAGGCTGGAGTGCAGTGGCGCGATCTCGGCTCATTGCAAGCTCCGCCTCCCTGGTTCCCGCCATTCTCCTGCCTCAGCGTCCCGAGTAGCTGGGACTACAGGCGCCCGCCACCACCCCCGGCTAGTTTTTTTTTTTTTGTATTTTTTAGTAGAGACGGGGTTTCACCGTGTTAGCCAGGATGGTCTCGATCTCCTGACCTCGTGATCCATCCGCCTCTGCCTCCCAAAGTGCTGAGATTACAGGCGTGAGCCACCACGCCCGGCCGAATCCATTTCTTATAGTAAATCTCTGGAGAACTCAGACTAATACAGTTGAAAATGTTAATATATATATAGATCTATATATATCGATATAGATAGATATATCTATATATAGATCTATATATATCTATATCTAGATATATCTATATCTAGATATATCTCCAGTGTTATTAATAGCTCTCTAAAATGTGTAGGAAAAGTACACATTTCAAGTTGATATCCAAATCAATCTCTCTATAAATACATACAACTTTTGCTTTCATTTTGCAAGAAAAAAATATTGCTATGGAAGGAATTAGACATAGAAGCTTATAGTTTTCAGACAGAAGAGCATGATCTCATTTACCGATTAAATAATGCCTTTTAACATGTCTACATCGATGTATATTTACATGAATTCCTGTTTAAGCTACAGATAAGCCACAGGCATATGAGTGCAGTTCTGTTTGTAAATTAAACTGAGAAGAGCAAACATATCATTAGCTCTTCAACTATGTGATTATATGGTTTTAACATGACTCGTGGTGAAACATGACAGCTTGTATGAACACTAGATAGTCACAGACAGTAATGTGTAAAAGACACTTTTCTGTAATTGGTCCCAGGGCAAAGGGCTGATCGCTTGTATAAAATCTTCCAGATATGCATTTGGTCTGGCTTCTAATTAGTGAAACAAAAAAGAGCTGAACTTTGGAAATTGTGATGAGTCCGTGATCTTTTTTCCTTTAAGGAAATAATCACTTTGCCCTTGAACTCCAAAAGGCCTTGAAATCAACTGATTCTCCTCTTAAGCGCCTTAACAAGCATGGGGATTAGAGGCAAGCAGTGCAGAATGGTTCATATTAGATATAAATGATAATGGACAGTAGAAATTCACCTGTGAATAAAGTATAGGCACCCTGGGCAAGTTCCTTTCACTGAGTTTATATTTTTTACAAGATATTGTGATTCTCCTGTTGCAAAGCTATGCATAATGCAGATATATGGTAAGACCACTGGAGAGAATGAACTTGAATGCAGAGATCTACTTAAAAGCAGTTCTTTATAAAATGCTGCAAGTGGTAATACTGGTAAATAAATTCAGTCAAGTATACAATGAAAATAAAATGATTAAAATGACTGTGTATATATTTCTTAATTTAACAGAATAATTTAGCCTAACTTGATCACTTCATTTTTATAAAGAAATAACATTGTGAATGAAAAAAACCCATAATCATAGTCTTCCAATTTTAATTCCAGAATCTTGTGCATGTCTTCATATTTATTCTTAAATATATCAGAAAGTAAACAAATGCTACGTCAAAGTGATCTGTTTGTACTTGATCCTTTTTGGCCACAGTCCTGCTGATCTGTGTGTATAATTCTTTTGCCTACTGTTGATCCTGTTCTCTCCCCTTAAATGAAGAGTTTCACTTACTGCCGTTCACCTTGAAGGGAGGCACATTCTGCACACAGTCTGAAGATGCAGCATGAATTACCTCTCCCTCTGCCACCCACACCCAAGAAGAGAATAAAGTGTAATGGACCAAGGAGGAGGGTGGGGAGAGGGAAGGAAGGGGAAATGAAATACAGCAGGTTTGGGAAAAGGATATAGCTTTTGTGATTAATATTAAAGTTCTGAGCTCACAGACATCAAATTTTATTCTCTTTTCCTAAGATTTGGATGAACCGTACTATTCCTGGCTTGGAGCAAGAGTCTCATGCTAAATGATACTAAATATCAGGAATGAAAATGTCCTTAAATTTTTTGCTTTTTAAAAACCTTTGAAGTTCAACTGAGTGTTGGAAGATACCCTGCAGGTTTCAGAACTTGCCAATATCATATATGTATTCCTTTGACCTGGTCAGCCTCCCTGTTCTGTTTACCTCATCTCATACACATATTCTCTTCCATATTTGTTTGGGTTTAAATAATATTTATATGGGTTGATACGCTTATCACTTCAAAGTAAATCTGAAGCCTAGTTGATTATTAAGTCTTTAACTCTATGGAAGCTTCTAGTTACAGAAGTTCATTTGCAGTTATGTATACAGCCAGCATATATCTAACAAGTCTTACATTCCAAGCACTGTGCTCAGGGCTGAGGGTGCAAAAATAAGTAAGGCACGGTCACTTGTCTCAAGATCTCACTAATTAAGGTTGCAGACCTGGTACCCAGCAGATATAAAGCCTGGCATGGTAGATGGGAAGTGGAGGCTCAGGGGAAGTTGATGGAGGGCATTTGTACTTATGATGACAATGGAAAGGGCTGAGGCAAATTCAATGGTGGTTGCCTTGTTTAAAGGGGCAGTCAAAACCCAGATTCAGCCCTTCCTTGCTATATAGAAATGTTAATTAATTGTGCCATTTAGGAAAGCTTGCAAATTTGTATTTTATGAAAGATTGTAAAATAATTTAATGTAGGTTTTTTTTTTTAATTTTTTTTTTATTTTAGATAGAGTCTCACTCTGTCCCCCAAGCTGGAGTGCCATGATGCAATCTAGGCTTACTTCAACCTCTGCTTCCTGGGTTCAAGAGACTCTCCTGCCTCAGCCTCCCGAGTAGCTGGGATTACAGCTGTGTGCCACCACACCTGGCTAATGTTTTGTATTTTTAGTAGAGACGGAGATTCACCGTGTTGGCCAGGCTGGTTTTGAACTCCTGACCTCAAGTGATTCGCCTGCCTCAGCTTCCCAAAGTGTTGGGATTACAGACATGAGCCACCACGCCCGGCCTAGGTTCAATTTTTAAAGTATGTTTTCACAAAACATGTTTTGTCCCCTTTGTTATGTAATCTGTTCATCAGTTCAATTTAATCTCATCATATGATTGCTGGCTATAATTAGGGGCCTTTTCAAATCAATGTAGAATATAGTTATGCCTCAACAATAATGACTTTTCTAAATATGATGTTTTATGTTTGAGTAGGGAGGTAGCATGGTTTGGATGTTTGTCCCTTCCAAACCTCGTGTCGAAATGGAATTCCCAGTGTTATAGACAGGACGTGGCGGGAGGTGTTCAGGTCATTGGGATGGATCCCTTATGAATGGGTTTGCATCATCCCCTTGGTGATGAGTGAGTTCTTGCTCTGAGTTCACCTGAGATCTGGTTGTTTATTTTATTTTATTTTTTTTAATACCCCGAGGGGGTGCACTGTTCCTGGAGGTACTGCAATACCAGGTTGATGCATGGAGTGGATGGAGCAAGCTTCTATTCCATCTCTCTGCTCCAAAAATCCATTTAATATATTGTCTTTGGATAGAGGATGTATAATGTATTAAACTGATAAGAACAGATACTACACTTGATCTTAGCCAAAAGGCCAAGAAGCAATAGATCTCCTTGTTTAAAAGTTTGTGGCACCTCCCCCCTCTCTCTCTTGCTACTTTTCTTGCCATGTGACTGACTGTCTGCTTCCACTTAGCCTCCGTCACGACTAAAAGCTTCCTGAGGCCTCTACAGAAGCTGAGCAGATGCCAGCACCATGCTTGTACAGCCTGCAGAACGATGAGCCAATTACCTCTTTCCTTTATAAGTTACCCAGCCTCAGGTATTCCTTTATAATAGCTCAAATGGACTAACACAGGAAATTTCCAGTTTATTGGTCAGTATAGGCTATGGTAAGACACGGTAACTATTGACTCGATAAAATCAATGGCTATGACAACAAAACATGTATTTCTTACTTCTATTACATAGTCATTATTTTTAGGCTGCAATTGTACTCCAAGTTGTCTTCTCCTTGGGCCCAAGGATGACAGATCTATCTCTAGAACATTGGTGTCAATCATGGGCAAGAGAAAAGCAGCACAATCTCTTAAAGCATTGGCTTGGAATTGAAACCCGGCACTGGAACACATTGGCCAAAGAAAGACATTTGGCCATGGAGTGGAGAAATACAATCCACACCCATTGAGATGAGAGGGAGCAGTCATTCATGAACAGTAATGCTACTGAAAAACTATTTTCCATTAGCTTACTGTCATTTGGCATTTGGCGGTAGCTACTACTTTAGTTTTCTGAAGGTAAAAACTTCAAGGCCCTCACTATTGACTTCCTTTGGTTTAGGAAACAACCAGGTATAGCCATTTGGTGAAAATAAAAGCGAACATCCACTCATTTTTCTAGAAGAAAACTGTGAGAGCCTCTAAAATTTAAATGCAGTTCTTATTAAGATCAAGATGCTAAAAGTACTATTTAGTAATGTGAGTTGGAGAAATCTTTAACCCTTGTCAAAGGTGGAAGCAGAGTCCAAAAGAACAATGTAATGTTCTTTATATGGAATTATTTAAAAACTCAATAGCCTAGATTAGGGATCAGCAAACTAAGTAAGCCCTTGGTTGGACCAAATTCAGTCTGCAGCCTGTTTTTTTGTTAATACAGTTTGTTGGGACACAGCCATGCCCTTTTGGTTACAGATTATCTGTGGCTCATTTCCCACTATGATGGCATAGTGGATTGTTGTCACAGAGACTGTGAAGGGCCTGAAATATTTAGTATCTATCTGGTCTCTACAAAAAAGTTTGTTGATTCCCACTTAGGTTAAATGTTATTATGATTATCTGAGCTACTAATTTATGTATTCTTTAACAAAATATATTATTATATGTATCATTATATGTCTAATTCTGTGCAAGATGCTGGGTATACTAATGAACAAAATAGAGTCTTACCCTTATGCAAGTTATAGCCTAGTGGGAAAGATAGATATTAAATTATCCATTAAATAAATATAAATTTTACACTAAATAGTGTGAGACAAAGAATAAGGACTCACAAATATATATAAAAAAAGGAGCTAATTTAGATGGGAAGGTCAACCACATCTTCCCTAATGATATGCTTATAGAGCTGAGATCGAAAATCTGAGTCAACCAAGTGATGAGAGGAGCACGTGCAAAGGTCCTGGGGAAAGACGGAAGCATGCTACATATAAAGAAATGGAAGACTTTTGGTAGTGCTAGTGAAAGAGTATGGACTACAATACCAGTGAAGATGAAGAAAAATGAGTGACTTTTAAGGGAGGTAGAATGTAGGAGGTAGAATCAACAGGTCTTGGTAATAGATAAGAGACAGACATTAGTGAGAAAAGGGAATTAAGAAGGACAATCAAGTTCCTGACCCACCCAGCTAGATGAATGGCTGATGAAATAGAATCATGAAGAGAGCCAAGTTTGGAAAATGAATTTCTAAAGAGCCGAAGGACATTCAAGGACACGGCGGACATCCTGGTGAAGATGAGTTTTGGGTCTAAACCTCAAAGGGATGTTTGAGCTGAAGTATGACTTAAGCAATAAGCATACAAGATGTTATGTACAAAGAAAAGAGATAAGGGTCTTGGGGCTGAGGTCCCTCAACATGTCACAGCTGAGTTGAAGAGGATGAGAGGGCCCAGAGCACACCAAAAGAGCACTGTTTTACCAGTGGAACAAATCAGTGGAAGAGAGTGCTTGAAGGAGGAAGTAGCTCACAGATGTGCTATTAGAGTATTAAACAAGAGACCCACAACAATGATTGGAGTCAGCCTCTCCAGATCCATTGCTCTGAGAAACTAGTGGGAGAATGGCAACAAGGGGTCACAAGTGGATTTTTGGCAACACCATGAGTCAGTTGCAGCACAGAGTGGATTCTTTTGGAAGACGAACTATGCTTCTTGCCAATGCCAAAGTCACCAGTATCCTTTTTTAAAAAAATTGAGTAAATATTCCTGGAATGAGTCTTTGAGGATACCTGGAGAAGAATTGGTTTCCTGAGACTTACGGGAAGAAGCTCAGAATTGTAACAATGTATTGAATTGACGTTATTATTTTATTTTGTTCTCCAAACATATTATACCTCCCAATGACCTCTTCACATACGAAAAATGAACAAACAAAAATATAGAGCAAAGTTTTCTAAATGCACAAGCACCAAAGTTCCAGTGGAGTGTGCACAGAAAAGTGAAATAATGCTTAAACTAAATTAATTCATATAATCAAGGAAGTCAAAACCAAGTCAAAACCAAAGGTGATCAGAAAAATATTCTCTCTACAAAATTCATAGGGACCTTGTGGAAGATGGTGAACATTGGCCCTGTGCCAACTGGCTTATTTTTGTTTCCTGTTGAGCTCTTTCATGACACGTTCTTCCCAATTTTCTCCACTTGACCTTCTTTCATTGCTCAAATGCACCATGCCCCAGCCTGTCTCAGTGCCTTAGCACAGAATGCCCCTTCTGCATCCTGACCTCTGGAACCTGCGAATATGTTACCATACATGCTAAAAGGAACTTTGCAGATGTGATTCAGTTAGGGATTTTTGAGAGGAGGAGTTTAGCCTGGATTCTCCAGGTGGGCCCAATGTAATCACAAGGATTCTTATGAGAAAGAGGCAGGAGGGTCAGAAAGAGAGACAGAAGATGTAAGGATGGAAGCAGAGATCAGAAAGGAGAGCAGATGCTACACTGCTGGCTTTGAAGATGGAGGAAAGAGCCACGAGCCAAGGAACTCACCTAGCCTCAGACACTGGAAAAGGCAAGGGAATGAATTGTCCTCAGAGTCTTAAGAAACGAGTCCTGTCCATACCTTGATTTTAGCAAAATGTGGCTCATTTCCAACTCTGATCTGCAGGGATATAAGACATATGTATTGTTTTAAGTCACTAAGTTTGTAGCGATTTATTATGGCAGCAACTATTAATAAATAGTTATTAATAACTAATAATTAATATCTAAAGAACAATTAATAATTAATAATACCTAAATAACCTCTCTGTTCCTATGCAATTTCTTCCAGAAATTCTTTTCAGGACATTACATATTAGACCAGATCCCCCCTCCCATCTTAAATAGTCCCCACAACTTTTCCTTCGGAGCTCATGGAACCATTTGACACCGTATTTGTGGGATCATTTGACTGCTGTCTGCTCCCACATTTCCTGTTAAGCAGGCAAGGCCATGGCTCCTCCAAGGCAAAGAATAAATGAAGGGATGAATGAATGAGTGAGTATTGTAGAGGTATTGGTGGTGATTATTTTTGGTACTAAAAAACATTAGAGTTAAGAAAGGAAGTAGAAGGAAGTGGTTTGTATTTTATGTTATCCAGTTTCATTTTCATTCTAATCCTTTGCTAAAGCAGTATTTCTCCTCTAGTCCACCTGGGAGAGAACTAAAAAGCATGACAATGTTGACATCCTTCTCTCACCCTTGTCAGAGTGTGTGCAGGCTCAAAAGTAGCGGGCTTAGAGTGCTTGCCTTTATCCATACATGCATTGAGCTGGATTGCTAGGGGTGAGATGCAGTGCAGAAATAACGAAACTTTAAATGTCATTCTTCAGACTAAAAGTATTAAAATTCATCTTGTTCAGCAAAATACAACAAACTCAATTATTTTGTTGAATGCTGAAATAGATGAACACATCACCTTATTATCTATCTAGTGTTTACCAGTGATCTCAGTTGCGAGCATCAAACCAAAGCGAGTGTGTTTAAATAGGGAACACATTTTTTTTTTGAGCCACCAGAAAAATGGGAAGAATGGAGAGGCAGGCATAGAAAATAAAGGCAAATAAAAGGTGGGCAGCAGTCAGGACCAGGCTTGTAAGCACACCACTCTTGCCCTGACGAGCCCAGATACTGCAGCACATTGCCCACCATCACTAAACCCTCCTGGCTCTGTCTCCGGTCACCTCCACATCATTTCTGGCACCTCAGCTCCCTCGACATCTAGGTAATTAGATGTTGCTACTGCTACATCTGCTGCTGCCAAAATGAATGGTCCTCTGCTCCACCTGTGAGCATCATTAGCCCCCTATTCATGTCCTGGGATGATACTGGCTGGCCCTAAGGCACATGCTTGTGCCCCTGCAACAGGGGAAGCTGGGAAAATGAGCATCCAGTCTCTCTCACTACTATAAAGAAAAGGGGATGCTGTCTCCTAACAAGGTTTCATTTTGGAAGAAAGGCCATACAAGAATAATTTAAATTTTTTTTAAATAAAAAGCTAACATTCACACAAGCAGCATCCTTCTTTACATAGTCTGAAGAATGTAAATTTAGAAACTTAGAGTTTAAGTGATCCTGTTGTAAAATATAACTCCTTTGGTGTGAATTCTTTTTCTGTGACCTTGGGCAATTTACTTAACCTTTATCCACAGGTGAAGTGCTGAGCCCGGGCCTGGCTCTCAAGACATATTACCTATTATTTTATAATCTAAGCTGTGCCTATCCTTTTTGTCAAAGTCAGCATGATGTAGGAATATCTCGTGTTTTTGGAGAGTCTGTTGGCCTTGCAGAGAATTGGGTACAGTTAGTATATTCAAACAGGGTTCCTATTTTCAATTCCACCTGGATTTTTTTTCTCTGTAGGCAGCACATGAAAGAAATGTATCAAGTTTCCCAATCAATGTAAGTTTATTATTGGTTACCCAAGTGTTTAATAAACCCATCCTCATCCTGAGCATAGCTTTAAATACTTCATTGACTGTAACAAAGCTACTCTTTTCTTTCTGGTCAAAGTGGCCATATAAACTATAATTAAGTACTAATTACGGGCTCTACTGGTCAGATAGGAAAAAGCAGAGTCCATTGTGCAACTTCCAGAACAAGCCCTTGGAGGAGACTTTTGCTTTCGGAAAATATTAAATAAACAAAATAAAACATGGAATAAAATAAGTGAAAAGTTAAGTTTTCCTTCTCTTCCCCCTTCCCTGCCCAATTTCTATGATGTGCCATTGACCTCATATGTTACTTTTTTGTTTTGTAAAAAAGAATGATAAAGAAATAATAAAAACGCTTTTTTAAAAGATGACCCATAACTTACACAGTGTGCAAAATTATGAGTCTCTACTTTATCTGTAATGATAGGATAGAATGATGTTTTGAGTTCTTGCTACTTGAGAAAACGCAACGTTAAATTAGTCCAATGCATGAAACGTGAGTTTTAACATCGCTCTTCGGTTGGCAGATATCATTACAAAATATGACATGCATTTTTATTAGAAGTTTTCATTGGAGGGAAGTATCTGATTTGAGAAGCAGAAATGTGTAGCTTCTTTTGAGCACGCACACACGCTCATGCACAGACACATATAACACAGGGCCACCTGCAGGGTCTTGCAGGCAGCTTGCAAACATCTCTGTGATCTTACCCTGCTACTTGTCAGGGAGCCTCTTGGCTGTGGCCATGTGCATACTTTACAGGAGCTTAGCATTGAAAGGACATATTTAACAGTTTATAACTGTCACTGTGACAGCAAGTTCTAATTTAAAACTCCTGTGTAATACTTGTTAGGAAGTTTTAATATCAAAAGGCCAGCCAAGGTCTTCCACGAAAAATTTCTAGACAGTGAAAGAAACTAATCCTTTTTAGTGAGGTTTGGCTTCTCCTCTGCAGTAGGTGATCTTGATTTCATATTTTATATCCATGGTTTGTTAATAAAATATGCTCCTTTGAAAATCAACCAGAAAAAGGGGGAAAATAGCAATACTCTGTAATAAATATTTAAAGTGAAATTCACCACGAAGGCCAAATCTACCACTGAACTTTTAGAATGCTTTAAGAAAGTGATACTTTGCTTTCTTGCGGGACTTCTGTGGATGGTATTCTTCGATTAGATGAATGAGCAGTGGGTGGCATTGGAACACTTTGTAGCTACGCATTCCTTATAAAAACATTAGCACAATTTCGATGCTCCTCGTTCTTCTCCCTAAGTAGCATGAGTACATGGAGACTACTGTCTCCACCTCACACTTTCACCTGCAAGGAATCCAGAGCTGGTTAAAATTACCTTGGGGTGTGGTCACAGGTAAGGACAAGTAGCTGCACACGATGCTCAAATCCTGCTTTGGCAAAAAGCCACTCGTCTAGTTGTCTTGGAGCAGTACTGGCTTGCATACTGCAAGAACTAAGACATGTGATAGTCTCCTTCCGTAGTTGCCTTCTGGGAAAATTTTGTCTCTCTACACAAAACAAGTAAACATAAAACTACGCATACTGAAACATAAGCATATGTATATGTGTGAATCCCTGTGAATATATGCGAATATAACTGGGGCTCTGGATTGGCGTGCACAAACAATATTCCAGTGACTTTGTTGTTGTTGTCATCAAGTACTATTATTAATACTTGCTTACCTGCACTGGTGAAAATATAATGATTAAATGACCAACAAGATATTCTGAAAACTGTTTTTCAGAATGTTTCTTATTTCTACAGTCATCTCAAGTTTCTCAATATTTGGTTGAATACTAATCTTTTCTAAAATGAATTATTTGGACAAAAAATAGGACTATTAATAGGATCGTATCTATAGAGTATTTTAGATTATGGGATGAAAAGCAACCACTTTCAAAGAAGATGATGTATTAATTGTCCCTTTTCTCACTTATATGACATGCTATTTTTAATAGTAATACATGATTCTCTGATTTCTCGATTTACCTATTTTTGTCTCAGTTCATTGTATGCATATCTTATAAGCTGTCTCAAATACCCTTTGGAAATAACTGTATCTACGTGGGGGAAGGATTGCTGGGAGGAGGGGCCGTAAATAAATAATATCTGATTTGTACAGGGCATTTCAATTTTTTAGACAATGCATTTAACATCATGTTAGTTCAATGGATGTCATGCATTGATATGATTATCATTTTCTTTCTCAATATAATGAAAAATGGGAATAATCTTTAATACTAATGAGTTTGTGTTTAAAAGCATTATTGATTTCTTTAGCTAAGACATTACATTTCTTTATAATTCATGCTTTACTAAGATTTATTAACAAATATAACAGAAAATGGGTTTCCAGACACCTATTAATAGGTAGCTGTCAGTCCAGAAGCACACAGCTTTCTGAAATTTGTGTTCGAAGAACCCATGATGATGTTTTTGACTTAGTGATGGGTAATATGCATTAAGAAATTACACAAAGAATCTTTTGGCTATTTTCTTTACCAGTGACAATTTCATAAATGACAATGATTTATTGTGTTAAAAATTCATTATGAGGTCCCGTGGCTGTGTGTTTGCACAGTGGTTCACTAAAAACCAGTTGCAGGGTTGGGCAGAACCTTCTCTTCTCTTTGCATGCTTTTCTACCTTCTCTACTTCCTCACTTTCTCTGATTATACAACCCCTTGTGTATGACTCCTCCCTGTCTAACTAAAGGGTTGCAGAATGAGAGATGTGTTTGTTCACACAGAGACATCACTAATAATGGGATTCCCTTACGTTGTGGCACCTGAGGGCAATCAGTCCTTTCATCTCATCTCAGCTGGGCAACATACAGATGGAATAGTTTCTAACTCAAGATAATTGTCTTCAGTGTTGGAAATTGCAGGTCCTGGAGTATAAAGATGAAACTGCCAGCGAGGTGGCTCACGCCTGTAATACCAGCACTTCGGGAGGCCGAGGCGGGTGGATCACGAGGTCAAGAGTTTGACACTGGCCTGGCCAACATAGTGAAACCCCGTCTCTACTAAAAATACAAAAATTAGCTGGGTGTGGTAGCATGTGCCTGTAGTCCCAGCTACTCGAGAGGCTGAGGCAGGAGAATTGTTTGAACCCAGGAGGCAGAGGTTGCAGTGAGCCAAGACAGTGCCATTGCCTCCAGCCTGGGTGACAGAGCGAGACTCCATCTAAAAAACCAACCAACCAACCAACCAACCAAACAAACAAACAAAAAAGCAAGCATCTTTACCCAGTATCTCAAGGTCTCCACAGCCTGGAGTTATCATATATTTCCAACTTTATCTTCTACCATTGCCAACGTAATACTTTTTCTCTCCCTCTCTGTTCACTAAGTATCTTTTGTTGCTCAACATGTGGGCTAATGTTGATACTCAACTGCCCTTTCCTCACCCACTGCCCTGAGGTTTGCAGGGGCTCGAAGGCATCCCTGGCAACTCCACTGTGGTCATTGTCTTTCCACTGAATTTCCCTGGAACTCACTCCACGCATCATTTGACATTAGCAATTACTTTGTGATCCGCCCTGCTACTTTTCCATGTTACCCTCCACTAATCCTTTCGGGCTGAGAGTCCTCCAAGGGAAGACGTGAGATCCCATACCCTCTGTAATGACCAAAGCACCTTGCTTATTGTAAAGGCTAACTATTCTTAAGTAATTGAATAATTGAAGAGTCATTAGATGAGGAGCAAGGAGGAATTAACACTTTTGAGCACTTATTATTTTCCAGGCACATCGCCAAGCATTTCACATTTGCCCTTTATTACCTTCTCAGAATAGTCCTGGGGGTGGGTCATCTTCCTCCCAATTTATGTATGTGAACACCAAGACTCTAAGTTCGGTGCCTTGCCTAGAGTCAGCACACTGGTGAGAAGCAGGCTGCACAATCCATGCTCACCATTGAGTCACACTGCATTGACTAAACAATGCTTACAGCAGAAATGTGTACATCATTGTTCACTAACAGTCAATTCTACATGGAGTGGCCAGAGTAATTTTGGTAAAATATAAAGGAGATAACAGCAGTCTCGGGTTCTAAACCTGGCAATGGCTTTATGTTGCACTTGGGATAAAATCCACATTGTTCAGCCCAGTCTACATTGCCTGGCTCTCTCTGGTTCCTGATTATCTCTTGATATGGTTTGAATTTGTGTCCCCACCCAAATCTCATGGCAAATTCGAGGAGGGGTCTGGAGGGAGGTGATTGGATCATGGGGGTGGATTTCCCCTTGCCGTTCTTGTGGTAGTGAGTGAGTTCTCATGAGATCTGATGGTTTTAAAGTGTGTGGCACTTCCCCCTTCACTCTCTGTCTCCTGCTGCCATGTGAAGAACGGGTTTGCTTCCCCTTTACCATCAGCCATGACTGTAAGTTTCCTGAGGCCTGCTTCCTGTTAGGTCTGTGAAACTGTGAGTCAGTTAAGCCTCTTTTCTTCATAAATTACCCAGTCTCAGGTAGTTCTTTATAGCAGTGTGAGAATGGACTAATACATCTCTATCACCCAAATCCTACCTGACTGATCTCTCTTCCTCATGTGTTGGCTCTCTCAAGCCCCAACCACAGTATTCTTTGCATTAGTCTTCTCCTATCTCAGGTTGGTTTGTCCTCTCTTTCTGAAATATTATTCCTCCAGTTCATTGCGTGGATTTCTCCTTTACTTCATTAAGATCTCAGATACATTACCTCTTCCAAGACGACTTCCTTGACCATTCCCATCTACAGTAGACCTTTCCCCTCTTTTACTGTCTATCCCTGTATCCTGCCTTTGTTTTCTTCTTAGAATTTCATCAGGACCAGACACCACTTCATGCAGGTATTTGATAGTTTGTATGGTTCCATCACTGTCCTTCGAGCTCTGAAGTTCCGGGACTTCTCACATCTTATTTATTACTGTATCCCCAGCACCTAGAACAGTGTCTGGCACTTTGTAGGTTCTCAATTACTCATTAAATAAATATCCAATAACCTACCATTCCATTAGGGCCATCTGAGCAATTGGGAGCTGGCTTCAGTCTTGATGATTAATTGGATTGTTCATTTTCATATACAATAAAGGGTGTTATGTGGGTTTCATAGAACCATATCATTTGAAGATCTAATCAGGACATATGATCCAAGGAAGTGTAGTTTTATTTAATGGGAGAGAAGTTTTGAGATAGATTGTCTGTGAGAAAGCTGAAGGTCTAAAGTGGCTGTTTCATTGCTCAGCATTTTTGCAAGGGGAATAGATGTCACAGTGTCATTCTCCCTGGTTCATTTATTATCAGGATATAAAGTAAGAAGCCACATTTTAAAAAGGAAACTAACATGTAATGAGCGATGAACAGTCACTGCTCCATGTACCTTACATATATTTCCTCATTTAGTTTCCATAAGATAGATATTCTTCTCCCCAAACAACAGATAAGTCAAGTGCCTTGTGGTTGAAGCACTTGGCCACAGTATTACCTGCTCCGATTGGTAGAGCTAACATTTGTACAGAAGACTGTCTCATCCTGAAGCCAGAGCACAAAAATTGGGAACTCATCCAAACCCACACACCTCTTTATCAGATATCCCCACTCCATTCACTTTCCCCAAAGTCACACCCCAATTCCAGCACCTCCCCTTCCCCTCCAATACACAAAAGTACACACACACAACAAAGCAACCTCAAATCTATGGAGGACAGCCAAGGATTTGAGGCTGAGGTTTCCTGTGCCAAGCACTCTCCCACTAAGCTGGGAATATAACACCTTCTTTTGACTTCAGTAAAGCTTCAAGACAAATCTTAAACCTCATACACTCCTTTTAATCTTATTGTTACCGTCTTGTGCAGTGGCAAAGTAAAGAAAGGACGTGCTTTTAAAATGGGGACACTAAGAAGATATAAGTAGGATACACAAAACACACACTTAGAGCAATTCTCAATGGGGTTAATGCATGATTTCTCCTGACCACACTGCCTCCTTCCTGTCCCCCTCTTCCTGTGCAGTAATAAGTAAATAAATGAACCAACAAGCAACACTCTCCTGTGTTTTCTTTTGAGAGAATAATATAACCTAAAAGTTTAATTGTCTCATTTTGCCCCCGCTGAGGAAAGCAAGTGCACCTACTTATGAGTCACACAGAGAGGCGATTCCTTTATATATATGATTTCATTTATCTTTACCACGGGCCCTTAAAGGCAGGCATTAATGACAAAGAGAATGCAGCTGAGAGGGAGTTCGCTTAAGATGAAACAGCCAGTAAATAACTCAACTGAGATTCAAATTCAAATACGATGATTTCAACATCCACATTTTTCCACTTTCTTGTAATATGCAATAAATAAGTAAGCACATGTAGATTGGGGCATAGAAAGTTGACTTTTTAAATTTGTTTAATTGTAATAAAACTCAGGCTACAGTTAAAAAAAAAAGGAGGCAGAGAGTGGTAAAGACGGCTGCCTTGGGCACACATGGTGTCACCAGGACACGTGTTGAGATGACATCTCAACAGCTTGTTGGAAGGCAGATATTTCTGTATTTTACCTGCTGCCTGACCCACTCATGCAGGCCGGCAATAGTTGACACAATCAAGCAATGAACTGCCTGACAGGAAGTAGCTTCTGTGCACTTCTATGCTCTCTGACTGGGAGAGGGGACTTCCTGGTGAGTAAAGCTAACAGCAGATGAATTAGTGCTTTTCACCAGCAGGAGTTGTGGACCCCTTCGTTTCTGAGGTGAAACCACCAAATACCAACTCAATCATGTCAGTGCTGTGACACCTCTTTGTCACACGTTGACATGGGGTTTCTGAGGGGAAAGCTGGAAAAAAGCGGATATGAAATAAATGTTTATCAAAGCACATAGGGGAATAAAAGACTCAATTCTTTCTTTTCTCAAAATTACCTGAGGTGACAGACCACCAGGGAGCTGAACAGTGCAGAAAGTTGGGAACTTGGTTAATTCTATCGCGTGGCTGACTGAAACCTACACGCCGCCCTCCAAAGAACCACGCAGCCATCAACAGTCTAGTTTTCCTTCCAAGTGGCTGACATGGAAAATCAGACACAATGTGCTTCCCTGAATGCCCCAGATTCAGACAGACAACTTGAAAACATAACTTACAGATTCATTTCTGTCTCAATTTTAAATGAGGGCTATTTGAGACATTAAAAAAATTTTTTTCCCTTCCCATTTTTTTTTTATGAGATGAATGAGCTCAGTCGTGAGCTTAATTCTTATTTCTGGTATAGAGATTCTAGTACAACTGTCTTGTAGAGTTAACTTCAGAGTCGAGCCTTTTCCTTCCCCAACTTCACGCAGTATGCTTCACCGTGCTACTGACTTAAAACATAATTTGATGCCATCATTTGCCATAACTGTTGAATCTGTGTGATTTCTTGGATTGAAGTCTGCACCCTTCTTAATACCAAATGTGCAGATGCTAAAATGACAACTCTCAGGTCAGATATTAAAATGTACAACTTCTCCTACTCTTGTAACGCTTGGTTGATAAGCAGTTATTGCCCTGAAAGCCAGTCATTGGAGATGAAAGATAAATATTATTTCATATCTTATTGAATAAAATATATTATATCACAGGTGATGGAGACAGATTGACTCAATAAATTCTAATAGTGTATGCTGAGAAATAGTGGCAATAAAAATGCTGATGACTTGACACAGGGAGAATATTGAATGTCATTAGCATGCTATTTCCTCTGTTCTGATCTCCCTGTCATGTTCTTCACACTGTTATCATCTCCATCAGTGGATTTTTCTTTGGTTTATTGGCATGAGAAAAATGGCATATTTTAGTGTTTTAAATTATCCAGTACTTTACTGATTGCAGAAATGATGCAGTAGTGTAAAATATGGGAAATTAATATAGGATTTTACATTTAGCAAGAGCATCAGCCTTACTTGAAAGGGCTGGAAAAATGTGAGATACTACTGAGCTCTACAGTCTGTTCTCATCACAAAATTTTCTCCAAATTCTCATTTTTTCTCATTTTTATTAACTGGCTCAGTTTAGAATAAATGGAGAATTTTTAAAAGAGCTTAGCTTAAAGAATTTATGAAAGAGCTTAAAAAGTTAGTTTTAAGAAGTTATTTTAACAGAGGTTAGTGACACAGATCTTATTTCATGAGATGCAAGAAGATATAGGTAATGGGACTTCTAAGGTTTGTCGTCATTTCTACTGTTTTGTATATTACTTGGGATAGATAATAAACACATGTAATCCTGACAGAATTTAACACTTAAGTCAAAATGCCTAAGTTAATCTATAAGATGAGTATTATGTTCAGAGAGTGGTAACCAGCAGTTGATGGTGAGTCCCTTGTATGGTGATGCCTCACAGAGTACTAACCAAGATCATCAATTCCAATTATTCCTACTCTTCTCTCCAGAAATCTGTAGAAATGCCCTCAGGTGACATAGCTTCTTGAATTAAACACAAATACCCAAACTGAAAATATTGCAAACTGAAGTTTTTTTTTCCCTATAAAAACCTTTTCCTAATTTTCTTCCTGTCATCCTTATCTCAGTGAGTGACACCATATTTAATTTGTGACCCAAACCAGACTTTCACATCATCTTTGTCCTCTGCTTCACCCCCACCCTCCACAAGCGAGCAATTGCCAAAGGTAAAGGTATTCCTTCCACATTTTGTTTAGAATCTATCCACTTCTCCAAATCCTGTTACCATCCTAGTTCAGGTTGTTACCATCTCTTTTTTAGATTGTTGCAATAAACTTCTAATTCTTCTTCCATCTTCCAGGCCACCCCACCTCCCACCCTAATCTCTCATCCATTCACCACATTGTGGCAAATCTGATAATACCTCATTCTGGTGGAAATTCCTTCAATGGTTCCCCTCTATCTTCACCACCTTGTCCCAGGGGTCCATCAAATGTCTCCAAACACTTCTTGCCTTTACAACAGTAGTGAGGTCTGTTTTTTTGTTGTTGTTGTTGTTGTTATAGACGGAGTCTTGCTCACTCCAGTCTCTCAGAGTCTTGCTCTCACCCAGGCTGGAGTGCAGTGGTGCGATCTTGGCTCACTGCAACCTCGGCTCACTGCAACCTCCACCTTCTGTGTTCAAGCAATTCTCCTGCATCAGCCTCCCTAGTAGCTGGGACTACAGGTGCATGCCGCCATGCCTGGCTAATTTCTTTTATATTTTAGTAGAGACAGGGTTTCTCTTTTAATGTCTACTTTAAATCAATAACTACAATATCAAAATATTACTTCTTTAAAAATGGAATGTTTTGAGAACCTACAACAGCAACATGAAAGTCAAATATTTCTGGAGTTTGTGGATATCTGATAGTGCTTCTTATGGGCTGTCAATCACACCTCCATGTCTTACTTCAGTGGTTATAGTGTGCAAGCAAATTGTTTTTATTCTTAGTCTTATTTCTTTTATGTCTATAAATTATTGATGAGATAAAATACTATTGATTAAAAAAAGGAAGACTAAAACAGTGATGTAAATATATAAGTTAATCAGCAGTATGAAAATATAATTGTGCAATGAGCTTCAATAGATTGTTCCAGCTGTATTTATTCCATCATAGTTTGTATGAACTAGAGTGAGACATAGATAGTGATTCAAAACCCAAGGTTACAAAAGAAAAGTATAGCAAAAAATACTCCATTTATTATGTTTTGTCTTTTAATTTATTGATAATATAATAATCTATCTGTACCCACAATATTTTGTTTGTAGAAATGTGTCTGCCAGTGACATCCAGTAGCTCATAATTTAGAAGCAAATTATAATGTTTATAAAACAAATGAACTAGTTGTGAGTTTCTGCGTGTACATGTGTGTGAAAAAGACAGAGAGACAAAGACAGAGATTTCAAATTCCAAAACTGCCAGTCAGACCGTGAAAGCAGATTTTTATCTACTCTTTATGTTGTAAGAAATAGTTCACTTTCAGTCTACATTTTATTATACATCCAGTACAAAAATCCATATGGGGAAATTATTTGCTAACAATTTTTTTACATAATTAATTTTCAAGTAAATAATAAGAGTGGCATTTGCCCTTACATGTAATTACTGTTAATAATAATTATAATGGGATGCTAACGAGGGATTTTTTTGTCTCCTTTTGGGCCAGGGCCCCAGTTGTTGGGAAAAATATAATGTTCTAAGAACCCTACCAGCCTAAGTGGAAGAGCTGAACTACCACATCAGGACATGATAAAACTCATTCTGCCAGCATCATTCATGACGGATCTCCAGACTGTAAAAGAACAGGTTGATGAGGCAAAGAAGTAGCATCTTTAGGGAGTGGAGAGAAGTATTTTTCTTATCTTTGATGCAGTGAGTGAAAAATCTTCAAGTATATTGTTTCTTAGGATTTGATGATGTCTCACCACCACTTGGAGACATCGGAAAGCAAAGACAAGGATATTCTATGACTTCTGCAGAACACTATGATAGTGCAGGTTTCTCAAACACCAAGTGTAGGCCCTTTGGGAGAAGTTTTCTGGAATTTTCTGGAAAAAAAAAAAAAGCCCACCAAAGAAGGCCACCTAGGAAGGTGAGAGGACCCAGAGAAAGGATGACCATTTTACTTATGGTTTATAAGAGGGTTTATGTTACTAAAGAGAATTAGAAGACCTAAAGACCTGTCTGATATTTCATCTAGCAGTGGCATTTGTTAGTCTTCACAGCAAGTGGTTAGAGAGAATAAAGTTATTTCCTGGTTGGACCCCATTGGCTCCAGCTTGATCAATTAGAAAATGACAGCTAAGAAGAATTGAGTACTTACTGAGAGCCAAATAGTATGTCACATGTCAGGTTCCCCAGGAGGCGTGACTGAGTCAGAGATTGTGGCTGGGAATTTTCTGGGGTGTGCTTTCAGGATCTATACTTTCCTTGGATAGAAGGAATCAGAATTTGATAGAAGGAGAAATCAGACTGGGATGCATTCATAACCTAGATCTGAGCTGGGCTGGAATGGTCCCATTGAGGTGTCCCCTAGTGGAGTAAAGGACTAGGCTTTTTACATAGACCAGGTGTTTCATGTGGGTTACTCAAGGAAGGACACATGAGCTTGGGTGAGGTGACACGCTTCCATCTAGGAAACTCACGAGGAGAGGGGCTCTCAACTCCAGCTGTGAGTCACTAGCACTCCCAGTGGCTAGGAAAGTATGGGGGCCTCAGTCTTGGGGGGTGTGGTGGGCATCTCACAGCATCCATCACAGTCCACCCCTTGCTGTACTTAAATCCAGTGGCTTCATGTAAGTTTGGGGCTCAGCGTCTTCAGAATTCTGGTGACTTCTTTTCATGAGGAAACATAAGAAGAGGTTGATAGGACATACTGCAGTCCTCACCATGACTGCTGGTCACGAGGCTTTAACAATACTCATCATGCCCTTTTCCTAATAACCATTCTAGATCTCCCTCATCCTAAGCTGGCCCCTTTGCAGGTCTAGGTACCTTTCCTGGGCCGGGGTGAGTGGGAGTGGGGGGTGGTGGGGAGGGTAGAGTGACCAAGATTCTCATTTCTGAAGGGTTGCATGCCCGTAGGCACTATGCACTTCTCAGGCTACGGTGGCTGCACTTGCTCATTTACCATGAATTAGGCAGAAGTATAGCAAGAGGCACCCAGATGGTTACTGAACTTGTTCTTCTCTGTTTTACCTCCTCCTGATGATAGTGCTAATTACCTTTGCCAGGAGGGCAGAGATATCTTTTCTTACTTGCTGTCCCTTTGGCATCTTTTGCAACCACTGATGCATCTAATATCATTTATCTGCCAGGTCACACGGCAGTGGCAGGGCTGCTCACACCACAGCCTGAGTCTGCTGCAAAGCTCTTTTCTTCCCTTGAAATCTCACAAAGCTTACAGCCTTTTTATCACCTAGTGGGTGATACAAGACTTCTGTCTGTATACAAGTTCCTGTCTGTATACAAGTCCCAGGAACCTGACTATGCCTTTCATGCTCTGTGGTCACTGAACTTCTATTATGGATACTATTAGAGATTGTGTGTATTTGTCCATATTCACACTGCCGGAAATAACTACTTGAGACTGGGTAATTTATAAAGAGGTTTAATTGGCTCACAGTTCTGCATGCCTGGAGAGGCCTCAGGGAACTTGCAATCATGGCAGAAGGTCAAGGGGAAGCAAGGCACATCTTACATGGTTGCAGGTGGGGATAGGGAGCTGCCACCAACTTTTAAACCACCAGATATCATGAGAGCTCACTCACTGTCAGGAGAACTGCATGGGGGAAACCAGCCCCATGATGTAATCACCTCCCACCTGGTCCCACCTCAGACACGTGGGGATTACAATGTGACATGAGATTTGGGTGGGGACGTGTAGCCAAACCATATCAGACACCCTTCTCCAGAGTAAGAAATCAGTAATAATCTGAAGTTTCAGAATTTATCTTCTCAGTGGTTAGCACCAAGAATATGTACATGAATGAAGCTGATCAGAAGAGATTGCCTATATTTTATCTCATTTTTACCTAAAAAGTGTTAATTTCATATGGTTCAACATAATGGTTTCCTAATAATTCTACTTCTAATACTATTACTGACAGAAACACCAGCATTATTAATCAGATAACACTTAGCAAAAAGCAGGCACTGAAATAAGTACTTTGCTACTTAAAGTTCTATGATGTTCACCACATTTACTAATTATATTATCAGGTATAATTGTTTCCTTTTTATACGGGGGCTGAAAATAGGTCACAGAGATGTAAATAAACTTGCCGAAGGCCACAAAACTAGTATGTATGGAAGCTAGGATTTGAACTCAGTGAAACCAGTTCCCAAGTCCTGAGTCTGCACCTTTTGTCACTATGCTGTATTTTTCCTGGATTTAACACTCCAGATTTCACCTATGTATTTCTCCCTTTACTCTTAGAAGGAAGGAACAGTGAAACAAGATGGGCTTCTTGAAGGCTTTTATTCAACTTCCCCTAATCTCTTATTCAGAGCATCCATGAAGTAAGAGGTCACTTTTGGGGCTAGCTTCAGGGATTCTCTGACTGATAGGGTTTGGATCTGTGTCCCCATCCAAATCTCATGTAGAATTGTAGTGCCCAGTGTTGGAGGAGGGCCCTGGTGGGAGGTGATTGCATCACGAAGGTGGATTTCTCCCTTGCTGTTCTCATGATAGTGAGTTCTCATGAGATTTGGTTGTTTAAAAGTGTGTAGCAACTCCCCCTTCCCTCTCTTCCTCCTGTTCCAGCCATGTAAGACATACTTGCTTCCCCTTCACTTTCCACCATAAATGTAAGTTTTCTGAGGCCTCCCTAACCATGCTTCCTGTACAGCCTGTGGAACTATAAGCCAGTGAAACCTCTTTTCATTATACATTACCCAGTTTCAGGTATTTCTTTATAGCAGTGTGAGAAGGTACTAATACACTGACTCTCTGGATGGTTCCTATGCCAATGAAATAAAAGATCAAAATTCTCACTTAACCATTATTATTCCTTGATGAGTGTTGTTTTAATCACTTCCTATTCACTCTATTAATGAGGGAGAGATTTCTACCCTATGGTGATGGGAATGGCCAAACACACAACCTGACACTGGAAGATGAGATCATCATCCGTTTATTAGTTACATAAACCCACTCCCAGGGGAAAAGGACACTGCATGTCATGTGGAGACACACAGGGGTTGCGCCCAGGACCAGAGTGAAATGGCAGGTCTGTGGGAGGTGATCTATGGCAGCAAAAGGGTGCAGTGACCCCTGGTTCCCACAGACGGATGTGATAAGATTATTTGAATAATTCCACAGGCTGGCAAGAGGGATGTGTTAGGATTATTTGAATAATTCCACAGGCTGGCAAGGAACTGAAACTTATTACTATGAGATACGTAGGATCTGTATCTGGTCTACTTGATAAGGAGGGTTGTTTGGCTAGGGAATCATATCTGTGGGAGCAGAGACAGGTGAAGAACTTAACAGTTAGGCCATTCAAGGCCCTCCCAGTTTCTTCAGATGTCAAGACAGCACATCACATGAGTCTTAATTTGAGCCTTTATTTCACAGTTTCCTGATGTGATGTCTTTACTGGGAACTTACAAAACAGACTTTGATACATTTGGACAAAATTAAGTGGAGAAAATTTTTCCTCTAGGCAAAAGGGCTATGAAACTGATCAATCATAAATAATGGATAGAAGCTTTGCTTTAATACCTTATAGTCATAAATTCTTACTTTGCCACTAGGTTTTTATGGGAGCAGAGTTGGAATACCTAAATCATGTGATATTCCCACATCTTTTATTGAGCTGTTCACTGTTATAGGCTAACATAGCCAGAACAGCAACTTCCAACATCTCATTTGAAGACCCTCCAGCATGAGTTTGAATCTAGACTTTACTGATTACTAGGCATTTGATAATAAGCAAATGTTTCCATTTTCTCAGTCCCAGTTGCTTCACTTTCAAAGTAGAACTAATAATATCTATGTCAAGTGATTTTATGAACTTTGAATGCTATTATATAACAGATATGAAAGTGCTGGCATTTCAAAAGACTCAATAAACATGGGCCCTTTTTTCTGCCCTTTTCACTTACTAAACTCTCGTTTGCCTCTCTATATATATTATTGACAATTTTTAGTTGCTACCTTACTTTCTGTGATGTGCAGATGAAGCTTTAATAACTAGTTCCTTTTATCAGGCCATTGTAAATGTAAATTTGAATCAATCAAAAGGCATTATTTTAGTACTTTGTACACAACTACAAGTACATAGTCATTCTGTATCATGTCATCCATAAAATCCCCAAAGTCTCAAAGTTGAGAAAAAACAAAACATCTGAGTGGAACAAAAAATGGCAATGCCTTCACTAATCTCGGGATTTCATTCGTAATACCTAAATTCTAAATAATGACTGATGGTACTGGGGAGAAGTGAAATGTCAATAACTCCTGTAGTTCATCAAAAGTCTTGTTGCTACGTAAAGCAGAGGGAGAATGAAACTTATCATAATAGCCTAAGTTTAGACTCAAAGATAGTCCCTTAGCACCTTTCTGTTAAAGGTAAATTTTAATTTAATTTGTTCATTGTAAGTATGAGCAACCGTTTTATGCTAGTGAGTCTATAAACTGCTCATAAACATCTCCACTATCCCATGGATACCCCAAACTTAACATGTCCAAATTGAAAATCTTATTTCCCACCCATCTCCTAAATTTTATATCGTATTCTTACTATTTTAATGAAGAACATTGCCAAATAAATGGCAAACTAAATCAAAACCAGGCCTTCACCAGTGACTCCTCCTCTCTGCCACCTATCACATCCCATCATTCCACCTATCACATCCCATCATTCCTATCGTTCTGTCAATTCTTACTCATAATCTACTTTTGTTTTCTATTCCAGTAACACTCCCTTAGTTCAGGTCGCCTTTAGCTGTAATTTAGAATAAATAATTCAACAACTCTGTTGTCGTATCACTTCCCACATAGCAACCAACTAACTTCTCTTATTTGAAACCTTCTATGTGGTCGTGGTGGGGGAAGGGGATCACGGGTGCTCCTGCACCAGCATGATGATGTAGCCCACTTTAGCCCATTCCTTCCAGTAATTAATTACAACTAAAGTCTCTGGACAAAATGTAGAAACAACTAACTGAGGACTTTGAAAAGTAAACAAGAGCAGGTACAGTGGAGCCAAAATTTGGAGAAGCAACTACACAGAGCTAAGTTACCTAGCATTTTTTTTTCTCTTTCTGTCATGCAATACCTCTCTCATGCCCAGTCATGGGCAGCATGGGAGCAGGGGTGGAACCTTCAGCTAAAATCAGAGAAACCCCATCTTTCTGGCCAAAGGAACCAGAGAAAGGCATCCCTGAAGGTCATAGATTATTGAGAGAGATGCTGAAAGGGAGAGAGGAGGATCATCTAATTCTGTGAATAAGCACATACAAGTCTTAGCCTAAGTCTTGAGTTACACATGTAGGACAGACACATACTAGGTTAGCTAAGGCTTAGAGAACTGAAAAGAGATTTGAATGGCACACGTAAGTCTTTCAGCCCAGTCCCTGGGGTGTATGCATGCAGAATAAATACAAACTAAAGTGATAAAGGATTGGAGAACTGAACTGAATCACCTGCACAAAAGTCTGACTAACCTCTGAGCTGTTCACACATGAGGCAAACTTAAATAGTATAGCAGAGATTTGGAGGACTAACCTGATTGAACCATGTCCTATGGAGGAGAAGGCACAACTTACAATCTAATCCTAAGTGGAGCACTTGGTAAAAATAAAACATCAACATTCTCTGGAGAATCTTAACAGGACAGTACCCTGGGCATGTCATTCATGATGTCTGGGGTACAATCCAAAATTAATCAATACATAAATGAAACAAGCAGCAACAACAACAAAAAATGATAAAATTGCAATGGCTAAAATGTATGCCAAGCCTGAGATTATCTCAATGCTGGAGGTATTAGACAAATACTTTAACAAGGCTTTCATAATTATGTATGTAAATACACACTTGAAATGATTGATAAAAAGGGGAATATCAACAGAGAAATAGAAATTGTACAATGAACTAAATGTGAACTTAAAACAGAAAAATGTAAGTAATTAAAAATTATAAAGTGGGCTCAATAACAGAATGATGAAAACAGAAGAAAAGGTAAACAAACTTGAAGATATATCAATAGGAGCTGCCCTAAGAACAGAGTGAAAAGATTTTTAACAAATGGACAGAGCCTTGAGATCATGTTGAACAATATCAGAGGCCCATTCTATGTGTAATTTGAGTTCAGAAGAAGAGGGAAGGGAGATTGGGGCAGAAAAAAATGTTTGAAGCAATAATGTTCAAAAACTTATCACATCCTGTGAAAGACATATTTATAGATTAAAGATTGGCAAATTCCAACTTGAATAAATTCAGAGTAAATCATGCTTAAATATATTACAATTGGGTCAAAACCAAATATAAAGAAAATGTTTTAAGAGCAAGTAAAGATAAATCACATTACATGTAGGGGAAAAATGATTTGAATGATGGTAGATTTATCTTTCAATATCTTTGAAATACTAAAGAAATAATTGTCAACTCAATTCTATTTGCAGTAAAAGTATTCTTCAGAAATGAAGGTGAAATAAAGAAATTTTCTGATAAAAGCAAACTAAGAAAATGTATATCTGACAGACCTGCTTTACAAGACGTGCTAAAGGACTTCCTTCACACTGACGGGAAAACCTACAGAGAGGAACTTAGATATTTAGGAATTAAAAAAAAAAAAGCAATAGAAATTGTAAATAGCAGTGTAAATATAAATGTTGCCTTTGTCTCCTTAAGCATAAAGTATGTATGATTGTTAAAACAAAAATTATAATACTGTCTGGTGAGGATTTTGATGTATGTAGATGTAACGTATATGACATCTGTAAAATGAAGATCCATGTGGTGGGGAAACAAAGTGATATGGTTATAAAGATTACATTTTACATAAAGTGGTGCAATATTAACTGTAAAATGTTAAATATGTATATTAAAATCGGTAGAATAACCACTTAAAATAATTCAAGGAGATGTAAATTAATAACCAATCAATATATTAAAATACAAAATTTTGAAAATTCTCAAAATTTTTTTAAAAGACAGAAAAGAAAGAACAAAAAACTACATAAAATTGTAAGTAATAAAATGATTACTCTAAATCCAGCCATATTAAAGATTACATTAAATGTTAATGGTTCAAACATTTCAATTTTTTAAAAATGCAGAAAATCTTGCCACTGTGGATAAAAAGCAAGAACCTACTCTATGTGGCCTATAAGAAACACATTTGTTTTTATATTGTGTGTGTGTGTAAAATTGATATATTGAAAGTAAATGGATAGAAAAAAATATATGTTTGAAAAAGTAAGCACTAAAAGGCTGGAGTGGCTGTTTTAATATCAGATACAATAAGCACAAAGAAAAAAAAGGTAATACCGGAAACAAAAATATATTTTAATATGACAAAAGGACAATTTATGAGAAAGACATAAAAATTATCAATGTACATGCACTTAATAATACAGCCTCAAATTATAAAAAGAAAAAAAATAACAGAGTGTCATAGAAAATTCCACAATCAGAGTAGGAGATTTTAACAATTGTGATTTCTCATAAATTGATAGAACCAGACAAAATTAATAAGAAAATAGCAGATTTGGGCAACACTATCAAGTACCATGATCTAACTGATGTTTCAGATCATCATTCAACAACTGCACAACACACATTCTTTTCAAGAGTACATGGTAGATAAAACTAAAATAGACCAAATGATGGGATATAAAACAATTCTTAATATATTTTAAAGGATCAAATCATACAGGTACTATTCTCTGATCACAAAAGGATTAAACTGGCAATCATAATAAGAAAATACCTACAAAATCCCTCATATCAGAAATTCAACACAATTCTAAATAAATCACAAAGACAAAATTAAAAGGAAAACTAGAAAATATTTTCAATGAAAGTACAGCATATCAAAGTTTGTGGGGTGCATCTAAAACAATGTATAATGATAAACACACAGGCTTATATTTAAAAAGAATATCCACCTTAGTAAGCTAAAATAAGCCAGATAAACAAAGATCCACTTTATAAGAAATACCATAGGAATTCCTTCAGGCTGGAAATAATAACATCAGACATTAACTCAAATCCACAGGAAGAAATAAAAAGGACCTGAAATGGTAAACATGCGTGTACATATATAAGGCTGTATAAGTTCTTTTGTTTTCTCTTCACTTCTTTAAAAGGGTCAAGATTGCATAAGGCAATAATTATCACCCAGTATTGTCAGATTGATAAAATATATTGACACAATACATATGGCAGAAAAAATAAGGAGGAGGAATGAAGCTATAGTGGAACAAGGTTTCTATATGTTATAAAAAATTTGTTACTATTTGCTATGGTTTGAACGTGTGCCCCAAAGTTCATGTGTTGGAATCTTAATCCCCAGTGCAACAGAGTTGAGAGTGGGACCTATGAGGGCTCTGCTGTCATGAATGGATTAATGTCATTATTGGGGAATTGGATTCTTATTGAGAGAATGAGTTTGTTACAAAAGTGAGTTTGGTTCTCTCTCTCTTTCTTGCCCTCCCTCACCCTCTTGCCTACTGCCATGGGATAACACAGCAAGAAGGCCCTTGCAAGATGCAATCACCTTGATGTGGGACTTCTCAACTTCCAGAACTGTGAGAAGTACATTTCTTTTTTTTATAAAGTGCTCACTCTGTGGTTCTATTATAGAAACAAAAAACAGACTGAGGTAGTAAATCCAAAGGGGTTTATAATAATGATTGTGTGAGCCATAGAAAATAACTAAAAGTGTATGAGAATCAAAGGGGAGTTAAAATGTGTGTGTGTGTGTGTGTGTATTATACATGTATATGTTAATACAAAAAGACATGAGACATATTTAATCCAAATAGCAATGTAGCATTTAATCCAAATAGCAATGTAGCATGTGTACATATGTACATGCATTAGATATATATTATGTTGATATATATAAATATATGAATATATATAGATCATATTGTAGTACATTAAATATAGCTATATATCTCCTTTCCTACCATTTTATACTTTGGACATATATATATTTGATACAATATATTATATGTTAATATTAAATATATATTATAGATTACACTAATATATAAATATATTATGTTTATATTTTAGAATGCATAAATATATAATTAACATAATTAAATAGCTAACATTATATATTGTATTTAGTATATTGTTATATTAATATAATTCCTATATTAATATAAGAATATATTAATGTTAAATATAGAAGTAATATTTATATTATATACATCTATAAATACAAAAGATAACAGGAAAGAAGAAACAGGGTAACAAAAAAGACATGAGACATTAAAACCAACTACAAATATGGCAGATGTAAATCCTATGAGATCAATAATTAAGTTACATATAAATGGATTAATTCGCCCCACAATGAAAAGGCAGTGATTGTCAGACTGGATAAAAAAGCATGATTCAACTATAAGCTCTCCGTAAAGAAACACTTTAGACTCAGAGATGCAAACAAGTAGGAATAAAAGTATAGAAAAAGACATACCATCAAAACAGTAGCTGAGAGAGCTGGAGTAGCTATGTAAATATCAAACAACATAGTCTTTAAGACAGGAAATATTGACAAAGGTCAATACATCTGGAAGATAGGGTAAATATAAATATATATGCATCTAACAACATAGCCCCAAAATAAATGAATGAAAAATCTTACAAAAGTAAAAGGAAAAAATAGGCAATTAGACAATAACATTTTAATGCCCTGCTCTCAAAAATAAATAGAAGTCTTCGAATAATATGAAAACTTGAACCATATTATCAACCACTTTGACCTCACTGACATTTATATTATACTTCATCCAATAATAGCACAATATACTTCTTTTCAAGGTCACGTGAAACATTCTCAGGGATACACTATATACTAGGCCATAAAATAATCTTCCTAAACTTAAAAGAATCAAAATGATACAAAATATGCCCTTTGATCACAAAAAAACTAAATTAAAAATCAACAACAGAAAAATATTTGGGGAATTCACAGATATAAGGAAGTTAAATAACATATAATCCATAGAGGAAAAGAAAAACACAAAGGAAATACAAAATACTTTTAAATAAATACAAAGAAAACAAAAATTTATTGAGTACAGCTAAAACAATGTTTACAGGAATTTTATAGTTGTAAAACACCAATATTAGAAAAAAGTAAAGGTTTCAAATCAATATTTTAAGTTTCCAAGTTAAAATATTAGAAATATTAAATTAAACCCAGAACAAATAGGAAAGAAGAAATAGCGAAGACAAAAATCAATATAATAGAGCACAAAAAATAGAGAAAATTAATGAAATGAAGAGTTAATTGCTTGAAAAGATCAACACAATTGAAAAACTTTTAGCTAGACCAAGAAAAAAGTGAAAGTAACAATGTATCAAAATTATTTTATTTTTTATTATTTATTTATTTATTTTTTGAGACAGAGTTTCATTCTTGTTGCCCAGGCTGGAGTGCAATGGTGCCATCTCGGCTCACTGCAACCTCTGCCTCCCAGGTTCAAGCGATTCTCCTGCCTCAGCCTCCCAAGTAGCTGGGATTACAGGCATGTGCTACCACGCCCAGCTAATTTTGTTTTTTTAGTAGAGATGGGATTTCTCCGTTTTGGTCAGGCTGGTCTCGAACTCCTGACCTCAGGTAGTCTGCCTGCCTCGGCCTCCCAAAGTGCTGGGATTACAGGAGTGAACCACTAAGCCCAGCCTATCAAGATTGTTTTACAAAGAAATTAAAAGGATCGCTATGGAATATTATGAACAACTTTACACCAACAAATTAGAACATACAGGAAATGAAAAATTCTTAGAAAGAAATGAATTACGAAAACTGACTCAAGATGAAATAAATCATCTTACTATATCTTTCCTTTTTTAAAAAGGAAATTGTATTAATAATCAAAAATCTTTCTAAATAGAAAAGCCTAGATCCAAGATAGCTTTAAAGAAGAATCCTTCCAACTATTTAAAGAAGAATGGGCCCAGTGTGGTGGCTTATACCTGTAATCCTAACATTTTGGGAGGTGGTGACAAAAAGATTGTTTGAGGCCGGGAATTTGAGACCAGCCTGGGCAATGCAGTGAGACCCCTGTCTCTACAAAAAATACACATAAAAAAATTAACCAGGCATGGCGGCGTGTGCCTATAGTCCCAGCTACTGGAGAGGCTGAGACAGGAGGAATGCTTGAGCCAGGAGGTCGAGGTTACGGTAAGCTATGATTGTACCACTGCACTGCAGCCCAGGCAAGACAGTGAGATCCTGTGTCTAAGAACTACTAAAAGTAATAAAAAATAAAATTAAAGAAGTTCCCCAGGTGTTTTTAATATGTAGTCCAGATAAGAACTGCAGCTCAGTGGCTCCCTGGCTGAGGCCATGGGCTGCCTTCACTTTTCAGCCTCTCCCTTGGCAATGCAAACTTGGCCTTCGCCTTTGCTGTCTAGCTTGCTCTGCCTGAAGGGCCTCAGCACTTCCCTGCCACAATTCAGACCTCCTGCCTAGCGCTGCTGGCCCGTGTGTTTGTCTTGTTCATACTTGGTTCTTATCCAGCTTCTGGCTGCCTTGCTTCAGAGGCTTCTCTGAGTTGAATCCCACATTGTCCCAGCCTCCTCCACAGGCTGGTGCCTGAGTCCTCCCTCTACAGCCATGACCCCAAGCTTAGCACAGCCTCCAAAACCTCCCTCTGTAGGGACCCTTCCCAGAGGCCTCTCCACGCCAGGGGCACCCTCAGCACAGAGCCAACAGACAGAATGGTTGACTTCCTAGAACTTCTTTGAATCTCTCTTTTCTTCTTTTTATTTATCCTGAAACTTTTCAGCAATGCATAGTGAGATTCTGCAGACATCTTCAGTGCTCTTCTTTCATTAAAAAAAATAATAATAGAGAAAGAGGATAGGGAAGGGAGATTGCAGAACATATTTCCCCCATGATTTCTCCATTCTTATTAGAAAGAAATATATAAATTTGATATATTTTATGTTAAACCTAATGTATCATTAGTATTCATAAAACTTAATTTATTATTAGCATTCTATTTAAAATATTTGATATTTATTAATAAGGATGTAATATAAACCATTTGATTTAACTAACTACACTACCTATATTTTCGATGAAATTAAAAGAAAAAAAACTATTACCTACACAAAACTGCAAATTTTGAATTTGTGCTTATTGAAATTTGGGTCCCTGCAATTCACTTTATTGTTTGAGACAGACTCCTGCATTTGACACATGGATTGAGGAAGAAAAGGAGGGGAGAAGAAGCCCCCTTTGTGGGATTTCCAAGTCCACAAAATCATATTGTATATGTTCTGCCAATGTTCTCATACGAACTAGAGCTAGCTAAGAAGTTCTACAAAGCTACAAATGAATAATTGCCACTTGCTTCACACACCTTCATCTTACTCAATATTTCCCAAATGGAGTTAACTGAGAATCAGAAACTGGAGATATGGGAGGGAGTGACTTGTCAACTCTGGTTACCATCACCTATTTTATTATTATATGGAAGATATTAAGTGGGTAGAAACATATTTATTTGCTCTCCATATTAAATAATTAAATATAATGAATATACAGCACGAATTCCATTATGCTAATAGCTAATATTTAACTGAAAATTTCTGAAATAATAATCACTTACATAATTCCAAGAAACAGTCCTAGAACAGTCCTAGAATAGAATGATTTGCACAGTAAAATGAATGCATGCACGCATGTATGTATGAATGAGTGAATACATAAATAAGAAAGAGGGGAACATTAGATGTGTCCACCTTTCTTGTTTGAAGACAGCTGTTTGGCCTCCTCTCATTGGTCCCTGTTCCCTGTGGTTGCTTGGGCCCAGGTGGATGGCCAAGAAGATTCTTCCCAACAGTTCTTCTCTTACTGGTGCCTCTTGAGAACCTTATTTTCGTTCTAGTTAGTTGCACAGTACACTTTTGTGAGTAATTTTCTTTCCTGGTCAGTCTCTTAGCTGTGATCAGCAGGTTCTGTAATACCATGTAGAACTTCCAAAATAGTCCTAGGGTACAGATAACTGCTTTGTTGCTTGTCTGGGCTACGGAATTAAGATTGCAAGGAATTTTCTGGCAATTATTTTGTTGGGACTGAAAAGATATTGGATCCCGGTCTTAGTAACCAACTAAGTTTTATCCCTCTTAGGATTTTACATTGTTTAATCCATAACTAACCACATTTTATCTTTCACTGGGAGAACAGACCATGTTTTAACTATCATTAGAAGCTGATTCTTTCTTCCTTCCTTTCTTTCTTTCTTTCTTTCTTTTTTCTCCTTCCTTCCTTCTCTTTTGCCTCCAAACATTTACTTCTTTTGTTGACACCAAGTGCAAAAGTTGTCTCTCAGCATACTTCAATCCAGAGAGCTTCTAGGTGGGTGACCCTTAGATATAAGGTTCTATGTAACTTAGTATTGACTTACTTAGTTTGGCCAGAGTAGCACACCTTGTTTTGTTGTTGTTTCTGCAAATTCTATCCCTTTTTTTCAAAATAAAGGCTACAATTACTTAAACTTTTCCAATCAGGCTCCTCATCTCCACAATGACATTCTTCATGCTGGTGGTGGGGGGTAGAGCACTCTTTATTTGTCCTCTCCACAGCGCATGGTCCCAGCTGTGTGGCTCCCTTCATGAATATGCATGAAATCAGATATGACATTGCCCTGCTCCCATTAATAATCTTGTCATCTGACTTGTGCTCCAGAAAGCTCCAGCTCATGGCTTCTCAGAGCAAATGTAGCCTGAAGAAAAACAAGACAAAACAAAACAAGATGAAAAAATACATATCTTTGTGTTCATCTTTTTTATTTGATCGGGATTAAGTATTCCAACACTTGGGCATGGGTTTGTGAGGGGAGCAGAGGAGGGGTGGAGAGACAGGGAGTGAGCGAGGCTGAGAAGTCGGCCCCTGTGTGAATGGCCTGGCTTGTCGGGAGCCTACAGTGGTGGGTGTAATGGTATGCGAAGTGACCTTGAATATAGGCGCTGTGGGTAGCCCCAGCTTTTTTGTAAAAGAAGCATTTGCAGTGGAGGTTTGGGTTTCAGGCCTCCCAGTCATCAATCATCTCAGCCCATTCTTCTCTTTGACAGCTCAGTACAAGGCCTGACATTTGACACCCAAGACCCCGGGACTTATGCACAGACACAAGCTGAGGCCCTAAGGGAGGGGAAGAAGCGAAGAGGAAAAAAAAGAGCTGTTTTATATATACATATATATATATATATATATGTATGTTATATATATATATATTTTTTTTTTAAGTAGCAAACTGAAGAAGATACCAAACAAATCCTAACTGCCACAGGAAATGATTCTGCAGGAGAGCATCGCCTTGAATTCTCTCTGCTGCTTTGTGATTTTTTTCCTGCTGTTTACAGGTTGCTTAAAATAGTTCTGTGCAGTTAGTTTGGGGCAAATATCTGAGCTTGGCTAGTCACTTTCAATTTGCCAGATTGAATCCAACCTCAGTATTCAAGGATGGATTGGTGGACATGGGGGTTATCACTTTCTGGACAATGGCTCATGACACAGTGACCTGAATGTCATTACATCATACTGTCACCTCAGAGGAAGGCCACCCTCAGGGTACTTTCTCTTTGGAAAATTGAAAAAATAAAAAAGGAGAGATAATAACTCAGGTTCAGATATGAGCTCACTGAAGTTCGAGGTCAACTAATGCAAGTGTTTCAGGGATCAAATAATGGTAATTGGTGTTAAGAAGAATTAGGTAATTTATGGTTCTAACATTGAAAGAGTCTAAAAGGTTTACAACATGCAAGCCCCAGGATTTCATGGGTGAAGGTCCAGGTGGCTCTGCCTCAAATCCCTATTCATCTAAGGCCAGTTAAACTGAGTGCCAAGCTCTGAGCTTGTGAGGCCAAGGGTGTGTGATTAAATTCTTACCCAAGTCTGAGACCTGACAGATCAATCTAGCAAGCATTTTTTGACACTGACTATATGCCTAGCATTGTACTAGTGTCATAGAACGTGCAAATATTCTAAGAGATGATCCCAGCCCACACAGACACTATCATCTATTTGGAGAGATAAAGCATGCATTGATAAGATAGTGCATAATAGTATGGCAAAAAAACAAATATGTTCTGATTTATCAACTAGGTTGTCTCCAGGATTACTTAGCACATCGTTCATTCTGGAAGCACTGGCATCCCACACACAGACTCAAGAAATCACATGTTTCTTCCCAGTGGAAATGTAGAAAAATATTTGGGGTTTGCATAGGAAATATAAAATGCTTTCTAAGAACATCGAAGAGTACAGGCTTAGAACACAGAATTAAATATTAGGAATCTTTTAGAAAAACATTCCCAGAGAAAATATACAATCGGAAGTTGAATGGGGCAGTGGCTGTATTAGAAATGAGTTTTATTTTTATGTCATTTTCCTATAATCCATAATGAGTGTATGCAACTTTTTATTAATACATGATAATTTTTAAATAAATTATAAAATTTTATAAAATTTATAAATTATTATAAAATATTAATTTATTATTAAATAATAAATTATTTTAAAAATAATTTTTTTAAATGGAGATCCTTAATGGCTACCTAGAGTTGTATACTACTTGCATTTCATTCTGTAATTTTTCTCTTAGTGTAGAAGGTCTGATAATACTTCCTTTTCACTACCCTTCCACTAATAGTTAATAAAGTTCATTCTCCCGTAAGAGCAAAGGTGGACACTTCACACCCCATAGGATTAGCCTCTGAGCCTGAGTGAGGCTATTTGTAGTAGATGGAGTTCCTCTTCCATGTTCTCACAATGCCTTATGTTCTGGCACAGCATGGACCTGCTCTGTTAATTTGGGAATCACTTATCTTGCCCATTAAACAGTGAGCTCCTTGAGGGCCAGGACCCATCTTTTTCTCCAGGAAGTGTTCTCATTTTAATATCTCCTGGAGGGTGTCTTTGCTTTGCACAGGAGGTACTCAATATCCTTTTGAAGAATTTATAGATGTATGAATAAGTATCTGTGTCTATTTATTAGACAAGTATCATTACTGTTTTCAAGGACTCATTTGTGCAACTTTAAACAGCCTCGCATTTATTCGTCATGGAGTTTTGTTTTGTTATCACTCTTGGCAGTAAACAAATGTATTCCTCTGAGTTTTCATAAAATTCCTTGCCAGGAATGAACTGATAAAAACTTACCAAGCTCCCATCTTTTTCTGTTGAAACTTATCTGTTTAGGGGTTCCTACATAGAATTTGCTCTTTCTCTACCTTTTTTTTTAGTTTTAAGTTTATTTTTACAGACTTTGTTGTCCTTCTTGCCTTTAGTTCTCTAGAGAAATGAATTGTACTTTCAACTTTTAATTCTTCAAAATAAAGCACCATCTATAATGATGTGCACATTAAAGTTTCAGATTATTAATTCCTGTTCGAAGTAGTTCCAAGTAATTTTATTTGCTTTTTCAAGTATTTTCCTATTCAATCAGGGGTACTCATCTGTGTCTGGAGAAATCTGTGGTGTTTTTGACCTAGCGTGTTTCTTTTTTCCCCTAGAAAACTCCACCCACTGCCTGGAAGGATTCTAAATCCAAATCGTGGTTTTCTTTCTCACTTTGGGAGAGAAGTACAGAATCTGCAATCTTGCAAAATGAAAGGTCTTAATCTTGAGGGAAAGCCTTTGATCCATAAAATAAGAGTTATGCTTAGTCGTGAGCTTTTTGAAACAGTATTCTTCGTTTAGTGCAAAAAATCTACAGTCAGAAGTTTGAAAATGCCACACAGTAGAGATGATTAGTTTTAATATAAATAGAATGGTGCCATTGAAGGCAAACTCAAGAACTCAAGTTTTGTTTTAAAACTTGGATATTTTCTACTGTTGGCAAAAAAGTGGAATTAAATATTTGTAATTAACAATGTTCAATACCACAATTGTGGCACTCTCAGACTATGATATTCACTGGATTTTGGCTCACTTAGGGTGAAGAACGTATTGTTCTGCAGAGAAATTCTGAGGCTGTTTTTCTCCTTTAGGTTCACTGCATGTCGCACCACAGAATTGGAATTCAAGAGATGAGCCTGTATTTCTAATCATGTTGATATTTCCCATGTAGCTTCTTAGTCAGCTCCTTGGATTCTTCACACAAAACTATAAAAGGTCATCAATTATAGGGACCTTATGTAAATACTGGGCTGTTTTGTGATTCTATTCTGAGTAACGTTTATATACATCTGCTCAAATAAATTAATTTTCTTGTCCCAAATGACTCATTTAGTGGAACTAGAAGTTCTCATGCCAATGCAAATAGAGAAGGGGAGCGAGGGCACGGGGAAACGGGGAGGATGGGAATTCATTTTATCATCTACCAACTTACGAGCCTGGCACATAATTTTTAAATGGAAAAGCACTTTAAGCAAATATTTAGAAAGAAAAGGAAAAGAGGGAGAATTAGAAATCCTGTCTTCTTATGTGGAGTATAACCATCTTGAGGGTATGAAAATGGATTGAGGGATACTTGCATTTGAGGGTCATCTACGTTATTTTCTAGCTGGATGACCTGTTTTACTTTAACTTTTTAGAACCTTATTTTCCACACCTAGAAAATCATACTAGAGTTACTCAAACTATGAAACTGGCAATGAAATTGCACAGCATTTCTTTCTTCTCTAAGCGCCCATGCCGCCTCCACAGACATTAGACATTTTATAAAGGATAGAGAAACTTGCAGACTTTGCTCAGTTCTGTTAAGTCAGGCTAAGGTGGGCCTGGCAAATCCCTGAAACTCTACCTTAGGCTTGGGTTCATGGCCCTGTAAGTTTTAATAGCGGTTCCTTTCCTTCTAAGAAAGTTTATTTACAAAACCTCCATGTCTCCAACAACCCCTTGCAACATATCATGGACATTGCCTACTGCAGACTCCATATTGACTCCCTATCACTTATTTGATGCCAATAAACTTCCTCCCTTTCCATTTATACCTTCTCATTATCATCTTGTGTCCTTTATCCTATTTGTTGTAATATTTGTCGGTGCTGTCATTGCATGATTCCACCATTCCATACTTCATTGCCAGCTCCTTAAATCGCTTGGTAGTTCCATACTTTTACATATGGCCTTTCTCCGGCATTGGCATTCCATCTTGGGCCCACCATTTTCCTCAAGATTCAGTTCCCCTTTCGTCATCCAACAACTCTTCCTAAATTAAAATCACCTTCTTTAAATTGCAGCAGCATTTTGTACTTTCTCACTTTTATGCAGAATGGGTGAACTCTTGTCTTTGGCATTCCTTTCTTCTAACCACTTCTTACAGTTTTTCTCTCTTTTCTACCTTGAGTGGAAACTCTTCAAGAGATGACATGTTGAAAGTTGGATTTTGTATTAATTATGTCACCTAGTAGAGTCCCTTATGATGAAAGTTTTGAATAATTGCTTCTTGAATAAAATTATGATTAATTAAATGCTACTACAGGTTCTTTATTAGCTACTACTACTCTTTTACTCTTTTTGTATAAATTCCACTTTTCCTACCTTTACTCTCTGGATAGATTGATCAGTTGATTTATCTGAATGTAATTATTTCTACTCATCTGTCTGTATTTTTAATTAAATAATTACAGTGCTCCTTGAAATAAAGGTTAATTTTTAATTGCTGTAATCCTTGCTCCTAGAATTTGAGTTTAATTATCCTGGCACATATAGACCCAAAGTAACATATTATTAAAGTAAACTAATGTGAGCAGTTTACTACCAGGACTTCGAGTTTCACTTCTTTGTCACTTTCACATTCTTGTGCTGTAAACCTTGTCATATCACGTATCATGTCCAGCAAGACCTCAATCCAGGTTCAAGAAATAAAATGAAGGCATACAACTTCATTTGTAGTCTTGAAAGTTTTAATATTTTTTACAGATTAAAAATTGTTTAAATCACATTGTTGTTAGCCAGATTTATGAATGACTTGATTTCCACCCTACTAAATAAAATATGCAGTTGGATAATTTATGCAGCATCACATGTTCTTTGATTCTTGGTACATCGTGTACGCACATCTGAGCACTGGTATAACAAAGCCTACCTTACTGGATTATGGTAAGGAAAGGGGAGAGTACATATTTAAAAAACAGATGAGGCGGCTGTGAACAAGCAGCAGAGAAGAGAGTTAGGGATATGGACTGAGTAGCCACAATATTTGGTTTGAATACCAACCCACCACTTTGTTGTTATGTAGGCTCTCCGTGCCTCAGTTTCCTCACCTGCAAAATGGAAATAAATGCAGCCTCCTAGGGTTCATGGAAGCAACCCAGGACATAGGGATGTAATGTGCTTGTATAGCATCTGGCAGATGGTGGCTTTTATACCCACACTGTTAGCTCTCATTTCTTATGATCATTGTTATGAAATTAATCAGCCTGTCTGCGTTTGCTATGGGTTAGTCTACTCTGGGTCAAGACACAGTCAAGTTTACGCTATTTGGCCAGCACAACTGACCAGCATCCAGGCTACCTGTTTCTTAGTTACATCTGTGTGGGCTGGGTGTGAAGGAGGCTGGCAAGGTTGATGGGAAAAAACAAGGCCCCTGAGCATTAAATAGAGTATATGCAGCCCTCCGCCTACTCTGCAAGATTAAAGAGATGGGTTTTCAAGCAGTTCTTCAAACTGACTAATTTATATGTATATCAAGAATTCAACTGGAGAATTTTTTTTTAAAGTGGGGGGGAGTATGATGCTCTCACAGACCCAGTGGTGTTGCCACGTTCATTTTACTAGCACGTTCATTCTTTAGTACTTTCATGGCTTGACATGAGGGAGGCATTCGCATGTCACGGAAGATAACATCTCACTGTTGCCAAAGGAGTCTATTCAGACAGGCATGTTAGTGGGTTGATAACTTATTCGGTATTGCAGAGGACTCAAAGATAGACATTTCGCCTTTTATCTTCATCTCTGTGCTCCCTGCATACTAAAGATAGTGCAAAACAGCCAGATACATCTTAACTAACCCACACAGAAAAGAGGGACTTTTGCTAGCCTGCTGCAAGGGCTGCAAAGTTAAAGGAACAAGGTGTCACATGGCCTAATGACAAATGAATTAAACACGTTTATGCACCCAACGTGAGCTGTCTGTGAATGTAATTTTAAAGCACAAATCTAGTGATAATTTGGCAAGAAGTGTAAAGTAAATAGAATCTAAACATTTTGGCTGCTGTCTGGAAGGGATGAGATAAAAGTGAATAGTGAGGTTGCAATAATAAAAAAAGTAGGTTAACTCATAAATGAAAATTTTCATATTAGTTAACATGTATTTTGGGGTAGAGGAAGGAAAAATGAGAACTTATTTAAACAATGGCTCTAACGTGCATTAAAACAGAGAACATTCTAATTCCCTGTGCATTCTTAGACAGGTGAGTACCAGGACTATCTGTTAGACACTGTACAAAAGCAATATCTATCCTCTATGTAGCACTAATCATTGACTATTCTTTATTCTAATAGTATTTTTCTCTATCATAATTACTTATGGGTGTTACTGAATGGGATTTATTTAAGATTATGTGCAAAATAGATTTCAAATACGTGAGAGAAAGTTGGCCACAAAGACAGTGATCCAATTATTTAGGTCAAGAAAATCAAAGTAATATTGATTTAAAAAAAAGAAAACTAAAGCCAAAAAGTAACATTTACAGCCAACATTTCTAATTGACTTTTCATATTTAGTTAGAATTTGTAGTGTGATGAAAATATAAAACTGTTGTTCTGTGCATAGCAAATTGATTTTTTTTATGCAAAAGAAAAACTGTTGATGGTCACTGTTGTTCTTTTTAAAGTGCTTGAAAACAGATTGGAAGAATATGAACCAAGATGAAAGAAAGTGGTTGGTTCAATTGGAAGATTTCATATGATTTCTGTTTTGTGCTTTCTATTTTTGTCCTAGGTATTTCTAAATATAGGTTAACTTTGTATTTCTAAAGTTAACATGTATATTTTATAACTATGAAAATGTGTGCTTCTTAAAAATATTTGCTATTTTAACACTGTTTATATGTACGATCCATATTGCTCCCAATTTTATTTCAATCCTATGTTCTACTTATCTTTGCAAGCCTCTTCTAAACGTGTTCAATACCGAAAAAAATACTACTAGCAGACCTGCAAAAGTTTGCCCCGGACACCATTTAGAAAAATATATAGTGTTTTTCATGGCCAAGTGACAAAATACATGATTTATTTAGAAACTTCACCAGTCCTCAGTACAGTAAGCTGCAATGCACTTATCACCCAAAAATGAGTTCAAATTCTTCCAAATAAAATTTATAATTTAGTAGCTATTAGAAGAATTCTAGATGTTATTAATACATGCAACTAAAAGTATTATACATTTAGCAGCATACAATCTGTTCACACTCTTTAAAGCAGAGTTGTCCGATCTTTTGACTTCACTGAGTTACACTGTAAGAATTGTCTTGAGCCACACATAAAATACACTAAAAGTAATGATAGCTGATGAGCTAAAAAAATAATAATAATCTCATGTTTTAAGAAAGTTTACAATTTGCGTTCGGCTGCATTCAAAGCCATCCTGGACAGCATGTTGCCCGGAGGCAGCAGGTTGGACAAAGCTTCCTTTAAAGTGTTTGTGCTGATGTTTCTACTGTAACTTAAAGGAATATATTAGCCATACCTCTCCTGTTTAACTCCCTCTCTTGCCTTCTCTTGACTTTTAAAAGATATCTGTACTCTTGCTAGAATAACAGAAAGTGATGTGGACAACAAATGCATTTATCTTGTAAATACAGAGAACTAATCTGAAAAATTCAGGTACCATCTAAAATTGTCTAATCTGTTTAACTATTCATGATAAGTTAGAAAAGTTCACTCTTCACTTTTGTGCAATGTAGCTCTCCTTTAAAAGAAAGTTCCTTAGCTTTAGCACTTCCTATCATTGTCTGGATGGGCACAAGGTTTCTTTCTTTCATTTTCCAGTCCTACGGTGAGCGACTTCCGATTGGTCAGCAGCTTCATGGAAATCCTCGAGTGCATAGGGTACATCACTAACTCAAGAAATATTTAAAAATAAATAATAAGTGTAAATGCATTTTTCGAGTAAGGCCATATGCTTTAAAATATAAATCTATAATATTTATATACAGATTGTGATTGTGCAGAAGTCATAACCTCCTATGAGAATGGCTGATGTTCTATGCCTTTGCATCCCACCTGGAATGATTTTAACGTTCAGCTGCTCTTCAAAGCACCTGGATTTAGTGCCTGTGACGTATGGCTGCATCAGTTCATACAGAAATGTGTTGTATCACTCCAAAGGAAGTAGTTTATCTTCCACGTGACAACACCTGCACATCTCCAAAAGCTAAAAGAACTCTGAATATGCAAAACCAGCATGACTTTCAAAGGAATTCAGGCACTAATTATAAACCTGGTAAGCAGGAATTTGCCATGCTGGATCTGTCTTTCATTATTTGTCTATTTATAAATTGACGTTGGGCTACACTCCTGGGTAATTTGACTTATACAGATGACACAATGCTAATAATTCAGAAATTAGTTGATTTGGAAAGAATTGGTAACTAATCTTTGGTCTGGCAAACTTTTTCTTTGATTTTTCAAATTAATTTGTGGGCTCAAATGCAATAGTGTCAGTGCGTTCAATATTTTGGTTTCTTCTCTAGAACTAACAGTAAGTCCCCTCAATATATAGCATGAGAGATGTTTTCCCTATATGCTTACTCCTATTTCCTAATCACTGTTATTAGCTGTCTGTTTGTATTTTTAATACGTAGAATCTAAATGTACCCAAACAAACTAACTCAAAAGAAATCTCTTTTCCTATATAACGTACTTATGAATATCAATTTTACGGGAATTTCTTTGATGCTTCTGGTAAGATCCAAATGCATTTCAGGTCCATAGTTAGTGACGTCAGGAAGAAAATAGCCCTGTGTTATGGCCAACTTCACATCCAATGGAGTGTGTCCATAAATTTACACTTCCCTAATACCTCTGGCTATAGGTTTGAGCCTGATAAATGTGACACCATTGGAGGTCCGTTAAAAATGTGGCCCACATTAGATGCATCCGTTAGGTAATACTTTATTCATTGACAGCTTGGTGTATCTTGTTTTAAATCTCTTTTGCCTATGCTCGAACAAGAAACTAAGCAAGCAATACTTGCATAAACTCATTTTCAGTGGATGCTTTATAAATATTGTTAAATATTATTAATGAAATATTATAAAATGCCATTATTCTGTAAGGTAATCAGACACATAACTTCAACTAGAGTCTCTATGCAGCAGACTTCTAAATATAAATCTCCAGCTGCCATCTTTTTAATGAGTCGTTTGAATGTAACTGCCCTAGACCAGCAAAGCATGTCTTTTCCAAGGTTCTAAGGTTCTGGCTTGTCTTCTGTGCCTTACTTGTGTGAAAGTTCACAAAAGTGCCTTACTTGTGTGAAAGTTCACAAAAGTGCCTTACTTGTGTGAAAGTTCACAAAAGTGCCTTACTTGTGTGAAAGTTCACAAAAGTGCCTTACTTGTGTGAAAGTTCACAAAAGTGCCTTACTTGTGTGAAAGTTCACAAAAGTGCCTTACTTGTGTGAAAGTTCACAAAAGTGCCTTACTTGTGTGAAAGGGAATGCGTTCACCATTCCCTTGAAATCCTTGAATTGGCCATTGGTTTCTCCTTTGCTTTCTTTTTCTTACATGTACCATAAGTTACACACTGAGGCTATTCTGCCTTGCAGTTCTTCTTATTTCCATTTTTCTCTTTCTCTTTGCACTCTTGCGACATGCATTTAAGTTATCAGTATTTCCTGCAGAGACATCAATAACTTCCCAGTTGCTCTTTCCATCTACCGTCTCCCCTGACCTTAGTCCACTTGGGCACTACTGCCAAATTAATATTTCCTTTAGCAGACTTTTGCTATAAGAACTTTGTTTCAAAGCTTCAGTTGTCCTCAAATCCAAATTTCTTGAATAAACCCTTTTATATTTTGCCTCCACACTTTTTTTTTTTTTTCTTTTTTTGAGATGGAGTCTCACTCTGTCACCCAGGCTAGAGTGCAGTGGTGCGATCTCAGCTCACCACAACCTCCAGTGCCTGGGTTCAAGCAATTCTCCTGCCTCAGCCTCCCGAGTAGCTGAGATTACAGGTGTGCGCCACTACGCCTGGCTAATTTTTGTACTTTTAGTAGAGGCGAGGTTTCACCATGTTGGCCAGGCTGGTCTTGAACTCTTGACCTCAGGTGATCCACTCACCTCTGCCTTCCAAAGTGCTAGGATTACAGGCATGAACCACCGTGCCCAGCCGACACACTTATTTTTTAAGAACTATTACTTTTAGCTCTGACATGTAAAGAGATCGGAAAGAGTCACTCCCTTACTTAAAATAAGAAAAAGCTGGATAAGTCAAAAACCAACAACTTATCTTAAACTCATCAGAGAACAGATGTGGCAAAGCAAGCTGCCATCCTGCAACCTGAAGACACAGAGACATCCAAAAAGTTACATCAATGGAGATCTACTCACCAGGAGCAGAAGGCCCTGGAGCCGTAAACTGGTGGGAACACTTAAATGGTAATGTTGATAAATTGCTCGCGGCTGAGCATGCATTAGTATGAGGGGGAGAAAGCTACTGGAGGCTACAGTCTTAGAAGGCCCTATCGCTGTTTTGACCTGCCTTCCAAGAATCCACCAGGTTCTCATCATGCGGATCCAAGAAAGACCCTTTCATGGCTTTGGCATGGAAAACGGAGGTATAAACATTCTGATACATGGGCTGAACCTTTTTTGTAACAAAGTCTTGCTCTTCAGGGAAAATGACTTTGCCAGAATGTAATTCTGAAAACTTATTCCAGCTGGAGGAAGGGAAGTCCTCTTTATTCCAGTCCTATATAGCCTTCCTATTTGACCTAAGGTGGGGGAGGGAGGTGAGGGGCAACATAATGAATGAGAAACAGGGTTTCAAGGAAAATAGATTGGGAATGCTGCATAAGATGGGGTGGGAAGAGGGGGCTATACACTGTAGGAGGGACACAAACACGAAAGAGAAAGGAAGGCCACATCCCTTAGACAGAGGCCTAAGAAAAGACTGAGACTTAAATAGATTATAGAATATCCCCCTCCTCTTCACTCTACCACCATTCAACAGGGCTCCAGTATAATAATAGTGGGTTACAGCTGAAAGAACTGGAAGACACAAATTCTCTCCAAGGAGAAGTACATAGGAAATTCCCAAAGGCAAGAGGGCAGACAAACACAAGGAATGGGGAAATTGAAACTCCTGGTCCCTATAGCTATAACAAACATTATACACAGCCCTGACTCCTAACCAGATTAACATAAATTCTCACATTAAAGCTCTATTTACTTCAGTTTGTATTTCCCAATACATGTCCAGCTTTCAGGCAAAAATGATAAGTCATGCTAAAAGGCAAAGAAAAACAGTCTGAATAAAATATAATCAGAGCACACATTCAGATATGACACAGATGTTAGCATTTTCTGACAGCAAAATTAAAATCACTATGATCAATATGTTAAGAACTGTTTTGAAAAAATTAGAAAACATGCAAAGAAAAAACTGAAAAAACCAACAATTGACAAAATCAAAGATTAAAAACTATAAGAAAACATTTTTAAATGCTAGAAATCAAAGAATTAATAAAGTATGTCATTGTTTACTGAAAATATTCTTCTACTAAAGAATGAAGAATGAAGAACTGTCTTAGAACGTGAATAATGTTCTATAAATGAATAATGTATTTAGTAGAATCATTCTGTGGATATAGCCAAGGAGAAAATTAATATAATTGAAGATGTGACAATAGAAACAACTGAAACAGAAATATAAGGAGGAAAAAATAATGAAAAAACAACAGAATATTTAAGAATTGAGGGACAATTTCCAAAGGTGCACAATTGCAGTAGCAGAAGAAGAGGGAAAAAAATGGAGCAGAAGTATTTGAAGTAATAATGGCTAAGACCTTTCTAAATTAATGACAGACACCAAATTACATGTCCAGGTGAGCTCAGAAAACACAGAACAGAATAAACAACAAATACACACACACACACATACACACACACACATCATATTCAAATTTCAAATAATTAAAGACAAATAGAAAATCTTGAAGAATGTCAGAGAAGGAAATATTATCTCTCCTACAGAGGAATAAAGATTAGAATTATATCAGACTTCTCTTCAGAAAACATGTAATCATAAGAGAGAGCAGTAAAATATTTAAGTGTTGAAAGAAAAATACTACAAACATAGAATCCTATATCCTTCAAACTATCCTTCAGCATTGAAGGAGAAATAGACTTTCTCAGATAAATAAAAACTGAAGGAGTTCATTGTGAGCACACCTTTCCCTGCACAAAATGTTAAAGAAGTTTTTAGGCAAAAGAAAAACTATGGAGGTCAGAAATTTGGCTCTACCTGAAGAAAGTGTAGGAAAATAATAAATAATAATAACATCCATCAATATCACAAGAAACAGGAAAGAGGAATTGAGAATACACTGCTGTAAAGTACTTGTACAATGTATTAGGTGGTATAGTGTTATCAGAGGGTAGATACAGATTACTTTAAAATGTATATTGTAAACTCTAGTATAATTACTAATTAATTTAAAAAGAGATAAATGATATGACAAGGAATAAAAATGGAATCGTATAAAATGCTCAATTAAGACCAAAGAAGGAAGAAAAGTTGCCAGGGGGGAAGAATCAAAGAGTAAATTAAACAAACAGAAAACAGCTACAAAGACAGTTGATAATATTCCAATGATATTAATACTCACTTTAAATCTGAGTAGTCTAAATATGCCATTTAATTGTCTGAATAGATTAAAAAATCAAACTATATGTTGTCTACAAGAAACCCATTTTAAACATTTATATTTAATATCTAGACATAGATTTTATATGCAGAAATATTAAAATTAAAGGGATAGAGAAAGATACCATGCTAATACTAATCAAGAGAAAGCCAGAGAACATTAACTTCAGATTTCATAACAAAGTAAATCATCAAAGGTAAAAAGAAACATTACATGATAAACAGGCCAATATTGCAAAAAGACATAACAGCTCTAAACATGTATGCACTGAAAACAGAGCCTTAAATGAGATGAAAACTGATAGAACTGAAAGGAGAAGTAGACAAATCCCCTAGTATAGTGTTAGATACTTGAATACTTGTCTGGCAGCAACCGATAGATCCAGAAGGTAGAAAATCGGTAAGAATATAGATGATCTGAACAGCACTATAAATCAACTTGATCTGATTGGCATTTATAGAGTGTCCCATCCAACAGCAGTAGATTATCCATTCTTCTCCAGCTTGAATGGAACATTCAGAAAGTTAAACTACATCCAGTAGCATGAAAAAACAATTTAGTGAATAGAATAGAAATTATACAAATTTCTTTTCCAAGATTTATCTTTCTCTGCTTCATTTGCAACTGAATTTCTCAAAACCAGACCACCTGCTATTTCCAGCATATATCACATTTTTTCCTACCTCACTTCTCTCATTTATTTACTGAATACATCCTTAAGGATATTAGAGTATGTATTGAGACATAGTATAGTCTCACTTTAGATCATAAGCACCTTAAGGGTGTATTTTACTTTTGTTTTTGTTCCTTCACATTCTCCCATTCCAATATCTGAAAGTCTACTTTGTTTTCATTAGTGATTTTTCTACATGAACAAACTCGCTACACTCCTAAAAAATTATATCCTTAAAAAATCTAGAGTGAAGTTACATTCAAGCAAGGACATGTACATTACATTCCTTGATCTTTTGAATAAATTTTAACATGACATGAAAAAAATCTTTAATATAGTTTAACTCTCTAGGATGACCTTTTTTTTTTTTTTCTTTTTTTTTGAGAGAAGTACTTGTTCTTTCACCTAGGCTGGAGTGCAATGGTGCAATAATAGCCCATTGCAGCTGCAAATTTCTGGGCTCAAGTGATCCACCTGCCTAAGCCTCTGGACTAGCTAGAACTACAGATGCATGCCACCATGCCCAGGCAATTTTTAATTCTTATTATTTTTTGTGTGGAGATATGGTCTTACTATGTTGCTCAGTCTGGTCTTGAACTCATGCCCTCAAGTGATCCTCCCACCTTGGACTCCCAAAGTGTTGGGATTATAGACATTTGCAACAGCGCCTGGCCTTAGAATAGCCTTTTAAATGTTATGTTTCAATTAAAGTATTAGCAAAGCATGACTTATTTACATTTATGACACTACAAATTATGTTTGCTTTGAGCCATTCCCTATTCCCTTTCCGTAAGAAAGTTGCTAAGTCTCAGAAGCCAGTATGGCCAACCAAGAATTTTGGGTCAAAATCAGTCTATTTAGACTAGAAATTTGGGAAGAATCTTTGCATTTTGCATAGAGCACTGATATGGTTTGGCTCTGTCCCCACCAAATCTCATCTTTAATTGTAACTTCCACAATTCTCACAGGTCATGGTAGGAACCCAGTGGGAGGTGATTGAATCATGGGGGCAGGCCTTTCCTGGACTGTTCTCATGATAGTGAATGAGTCTCATGAAATCTGACAGTTTTAAAAATGGGAGTTTCCCTGCACAAGCTCTCTTTGCCTGCTGCCATACATGTAAGATATGAATTGCTCCTCCTTTCCTTCCACCACGATTGTGAGGCCTCCCCTGTAATGTGGAACTGTAAGTCTCATCAAACCTCTTTCCTTTGTAAATTGCCCAGTCTTAGGTATGTCTTTATCAGCAGTGCAAGAACAGACTAATACAGTAAATTGGTACCAGAAGTGGAGTGTTGCAGAAAAGACACTTGAAAATGTAGAAGCGATGTTGGAACTGGGTAACAGGCAGAGGCTGGAACAGTTTTGAGGGCTCTGAAGAAGACCAGAAAATATGGGAATGTTTGGAACTCCCCAGAGACTTGTTAAATGGCTTTGACAAAAATGCTGATAATGACATGGACAAAGAAATCCAGGCTGAGGTGGTCTCAGATAAGGTTGTGAGGAACTGGAGGAAAGGTGACTCTCATTATGTTTTACCAAACAGACTGGTGGCATTTTGCCCCTGCCCTAGAGATTTATGGAACTTTGAACTGGAAAGAGATGATTTAGGGTATCTGGCAGGAGAAATTGCTAAGCAGCAAAGCATTCAAGAGGTGACTTTGGCGGTTGGAGGCAGTTGGGTATTGTTAAAGGCATTCAGTTTTATAAGGGAAGCAAAGCATAAAAGTTCAGAAAATTTGCAGCCTAATAATGTGATAGAAAAGAAAATTCCTTTTTCTGAGGAGAAATTCAAGCAGGCTGCAGAAATTTGCATGAGTAATGAGGAGCACAATGTTAATCCCTAAGAAAATGAGAGAAAATGTCTCCAGGGCATGCCAGAGACCTTTGCAGCAACTCCTCCCATCACAGGCCCAGAGGACTAGGAGGAAAAAGTGGTTTTATGGGCCAGGCCAAGGGTCCCTATGCTGTGTGCAGCCTAGGGACTTGGTGCCCTGTATCCCAGCTGCTCCAGCTGTGGCTGAACGGGGCCAGCATAGAGCTTGGGCTGTGGTTTCAGAGGGTGCAAGCCTCACGCCCTGGCAGCTTCCACGTGGTGTTGAGCCTGCAAGTGCACAGAAATCAAGGATTGAGGTTTGAGAACCTCTGCCTAGATTTCAGAGGATGTATGGAAATGTCTGGATTGCTGTGGGGGTGGGGCTGTCATGGAGAACCTCTGCTAGGGCAGTGCAGAAGGGAAATGTGGGGTCAGAGCCCCCACACAGTGTCCCTACTGAGGCACTACCTAGTGGAGCTGTGAGAAGAGTACCACTGTCCTCCAGACCCCAGAATGGCAGATCCACTGACAGCTTGTACCATGTGCCTGGAAAAGCCAAAGACACTCAATGCCAGCCCATAAAAGCAGCAGAGAGAGAGGCCGTACCCTGCAAAGCCACAGGGATGGAGCTGCCCAAGAACATGGGAACCCACCTCTTGCATCAGAGTGATCCAGATGCGAGACATGCAGTCAAAAGAGATCATTTTGGAGCTTTAAGATTTGACTGCCCCTCTGGATTTCAGACTTGCATGGGGCCTGTTGCTCCTTTGTTTTGGCCGATTTCTCCCATTTGGAATGGCTGTATTTCCCCAATACCTGTATCTGGGAAGTAACTAACTTGCTTTTGATTTTACAGGATCATAAGCATAAGGGACTTGCCTTGTCTCAGATAAGACACTGGACTGTGGACTTTTGAGATAATGCTAACATGAGTGAAGACTTGGAGGGACTGTTGTGAGGGCATAATTGGTTTAGAAACCCGAGGGCATGAGATTTCGGAGGGGTCAGGAGCAGAATGATATGGTATGGCTGTGTTCCCATCAAATCTCATCTTGAATTGGAACTCCCATAATTCCCATGTGTCAGGGGAGGAGCCCAGTGGGAGGTGATTGAATTATGAGAGCGGGTCTTTCCTGTGCTGTTTTCATGATAGTGAATAGGTCTCACGAGATCTGATGGTTTTAAAAACGGGAGTTTTCCAGCACAAGCTCTCTTTGCCTGCTGCCATCCTTGTAAGATGTGACTTGCTCCTCCTTGCCTTCCACCATGATTGTGTGGCCTCCCCAGCCATGTGGAACTATAAGTCCAATTAAACCTCTTTCTTTTGTAAATTGTCCAGTCTCAAGTTTTTAAACTTAGTATGCTATGAAATTAAAAAATCAAAATCACAAATGCCAATCTCCTTAAACTCTACCTACAAATCAGTTGTAACATCTAGAGTCCATTACATTGGTTTAAGTGAGTAGATGCAGTATATATGAATGCATTTAGGAGTGATATCTTACCTCTAACATTAAGCATTAAGTCACTGGAAAAATTAAAATCTAGACTATTACTCCCTGTTCATTAAATATTTTAAATTATATTTATAAAGCTGTACTCTGTGAAATGTGATTACTATGTTAACCAAATAAAATATCTAAAAGTGCTTTCATCCCCATACTAAATTTTATCTTTTTATTGATATGAACAATGACCTCCCTAAATCATTAATTACATCTAATGAATTGCAAGTGTAATTTTGTCATTTGGTATGATTCTCCCAGAAAACATGAGTAAGTGAACTATGGTATCATCTCTGAAAAATTCCTTCCAAACCAAAGTGATACAGCCCTCAATCCATTGCATGCAAATGAAACATATAGTTCCTATTTAGACCAACTCATCAAGCCTTTAAGTAAACAAAGATGGCAGATATAGAATCCTACTGATGTGCTTCTCTTACGGGTTTTGTCTGTTAACCTGTGGGAGAATTTATCTCTAGTCGAGCTACCAAAATTCTCCTTGGCTAATGTAAGTCTTATTTATTTTTAAAGGGAAACAAAAAGTGTCAAATCATAGGTTATTTAAATGCAGAAATGTACTTTTTTTTGTAACTCTATTCAATACAGGTATTGTCTTCTAAATAGGTCATTACATTTCAAGCATTTCTTTTAGCAAAAGATGCTTTATTTCTTTTAAAAAGAAATCTCAGCATAATCCCTAGAAATTTAAATAACTTTATTATTTGCATTTCAAATTTTAACTGAAGAAACTGAAGTCAATTTCAGAAAGCACAGCTACAATAAGAAACTAACATGAAAACCACAGTTTTACCTAAGCTGTTTCTTTACTATTAATTTTTAATCTCCTAGACTCAAAGTAGTCTAACAACGCACATTTCTATTTCTCGTTTTTCAATTTAAAAATATTGAATGCATTATGAAGTCAAGTTGTAGTGTGTGGACTCATGCACATTTCTCTACAGAAAGAAAATGAACACTAGATGATTATTTGAGCATAAATGGGGTGATATAGCTACTCATTTCAAAAATGCGAGCTTTATCTGTGAACAGCAGATGCAGACAAGTGTGTGTGCCTGATAACAGGGATACAAGATGGATACAAATGCTATCAGCAATCTCGTGTATTAGGAATGTGGCCACAACAGCTGAGTTGACACCACCAGAGCAAATACAAAATGTTTTCTTCCATAAAAAAGGTTAGTCAAACTCAGGTTTTCTTCTAGATAATTTAGGTATCTTTTAGACAAGTGCTTTTCAAACTTTAATACCTATATAATCGTCTAGTGATCTTGTTAAAATACATGTTCCAAATCAAAAGGTCTGGACTGGGGTCCAATAATTTGCATTTCTAACAAGTTCTGAGGTGATCTTGAGAGTACACTTCTGAGAACAGTATTTAAATAGTAAGATGTTAGAGCATCACTCTAAGCATTCATGAGGAGCTTAATAATATATTGTTATAAATTGTTGCTTTATATTAAGTGGCATTTTTGGCTATGTAGATACATACTAAAGTTAACAATTACATTTTCACATCACATTTGGATGCTTTAGATACTATGTAGATAAAATCTGTTTTGGTGGCTCAGAGTATTTTGGAGGGCAATACATTCTATTTTGAGTCCCTTTCCAGGGAATCAAATTTGGAATACCAAAAGCAATCTACTGTATTTGTCAGAAGGATGATCATTGTTTTCTGTATTGGCAAAAATCTGTTTTAGTTTTGCTTCTTCACTTTGCCTTAGTTCACTTGTTATCATCCACTATTATATATGGAAAACACAAGATGCTTGATCAAGTAGACACTTGTTGATTTCAGAGTTAGCACTTCACTATTAGATATTAATAAGACAGGAGAAATAAGACATTGTCTCTAATTTTAATGCAGTTACTAAATTGGGGAGATAAATATGTGGAATATTCTTAGGGTGAAGTGGTCACCTTAGTTAGGGGAGAGTGATGGAAAGCTTTATGGAAGGGATGACTGTGATTGGGCAGAGCTCAGAAAGCTGAAAAGGACTTGGACTGCTAGACAGATTTATCCATGACATTGAAAAGGAAACCCGTGCAGTTTCTTGAAGTCCACAAATGTTTGGCTTGTTGGAGGCAGTGCAAATACTGGTGGGAAAATCAGTAGGAAAGAAGGTGGAGGGTATAATGGGAATAGGCTATGGAAATTCTGTTAGGTAGGCTCAAGGATTTATATTTTTATCCTGACACTATAGAGTCACTAATGAATTTTAAATAGGGTAATGATGTGATAAGATTGTTTTTCCCATAGGTTCTTTATCTACCTTCACTTCAAGGTTATATAGAATACATCTCTTCCACATAATGTACGTTCCTATGGAAGTCCTTTCAGAGGTCAGTGTTTGTTTGTTAGATTCTCTGTAATTTTATTGTTACTCTGACTTTATGGTATACAAATTCTAACTTTTGCCTCGGCGATTAGAATTTTTTTAACCCACTATAACCAGTAATTGAATTGTGTTATCTTTCCTCTCCTATCTTTTGCTTATAGGTATTTCAGCAAAAAAAATCATAGTGTTAACTCTCATGGAAGTTACTGAAACCTGGTGTTAAACTCTGAACTTCCATCCACAACCTCTTTAAGCCATGTTTCTCCAAAGTAGTCATTTCTCTGGGCTGAATTGTAGCCCTTCTAATATGTCTCCTGTAAGCTTTACAAATTTTTAAAAATAGATAATAAATGACTTTATTGTGTTCATTAGAAATCATTCATATTAATTATAAAAGATTATAATTAATCTTTTATATTGTCTACAATGTGTCTACAAAAAATTAAGCAAAAAATCCCCCTCCAAGAATTTTTTCAAATTTAAACCTACACAAATTTGAAATACTTGTACAATAAATACCTCAATACCCTTTATATAGATTAATCTACTGTTTTAAATTATCATGTATGCTTCCTCTCTATACAATTGGGCAAATGAAGCATTTGAAAATAAGTCACATGTATTAACTAAAACACAGTTATGCAGAATGCATCTTCTAAAAATAAATACATTATCCTTAAATAAGGACAGTACCCTTACATTCGGTTGGTGCAAACATAGCTAATATACTAAATATTGCCATTACTTCCAATGGCAAAAACCACAATTACTTTTGCACCACCCTAATAATGGAGAAATGTAGCAGTAATAACAGTACTATGATAATAGTATTAACAATATTATTTTAAACACAGACCATATTCAATTGTCTCCAAAATAACTTTTATAGCATTTTAAAAATCAAAATTCAGCACTGAGTTTTGCTTTTGTGTGTCTTATTCATTTTTAATCTATGAATGCCCATTTATATATATTTACAGATACATATTTCTTTTTACAACCTAATTATTTACTTTTGCATATTTAATTGGTTTTGGACTGAGGACTACCTATACTTTGTAATGTGTGGAATTTCTCTATTTGTAGATTCTTAACATACACCCAATAATGGGAGTTTGAATTGTTAGTTCTTGTTCTTGTTATTTTTTTTTATTTTCTATGTGGTTTCCAGGAAGGGAAGTAAAACAATTAAAAACTAACTTGGAGATGGAGTTTTTTTTTTTTTCCACTTAGGATATAAAAACAACACACTGGAAAGTCATTCCCATCTTAACCATGAAAAATAGCTGACAAATCTTCAAAATCACCACTTTGATCCCATCAAAGAGCTGAGATCATTAGCCCAACAAGTGAATTGAATTCCAAAGAATAGGAAGACTCTCCAAAGAGAGAGAAAACACTACTCTTTTATCTTTGGATGAACACAGGTAAAAGAAGTAGTCTCCATAAAAGCATGTAAAAATAAAGTAGTTGAAATTTTTATAAATTATTAAAGGACAAGTGTGGGTTAATGTTACAGTTTAGAATAACTAGTACCACTGGACACAGGGGAGTCTATACTCACTTAAAGTTTCTTTTCATCTGCCTGCACTGGGTACTCACAACACGTACTGGGGGCAGAATAGGAGACTTGAAATACAAATGACCCACTTATTGGTACATTAGGGGTTATTGACTGCTGCTGATGGAAGGCACAAAGTCTTTTTCAATACCTTGAATGATTATCTAATATGAAGCAAAAGTTTTTAAGTCACTGAGTGAGGCACAGGAATCCTACTTTCTAGCCCCTGGGCCTGGGTAAAGCTATTGATTCTGGTGGAGAAGTAGAAATGAAAGCCATATTTCCCTGAGGGAAAGGCAGGAAGCCATCTTGAATCCAGAATTCTGCACGAATAACAATTAGAGTTTGAAGAATACTGGATATGGACAAGACATTCTCTGGCTTGAGACCTCCACAGATATAGGACAGTTTGATTGCCATGGGAGAGAGGCAAAAATGCTGAAAAAGGCTTACCCTCAAGGTACACCGGCCCTGCATGAAACTGAGTCTGAAGCAGGAGGATATATAACCACCTCTAGTCCCCTACAATGAGCCAAGAATGGAGTCATGAGCAATAGCTGTCTACTACCAAAAGAGGGGCAAGGGTTTAGAGAGACTCCCCTGTGACAATTGTATGTGGAGACTACTAGTAGCATTCCACAATTTCAGGGATTTAAATCTGTAGTGCCTTGAGGGTAACTATAGCAAAAAAATGAAATTCAGCTTAATCTCTTACTAGATTTACTCAACATCTCAAAGTAGTAGACAAAGAAAAGATGTGCCAAATTATGGTCTTAATTATTATTTACCTCAGTCTCTAATTTTTTTTTGTTTATAGAGAATGTCTGCTCTTCAATAAAACCTATGATACATCCAAATTAACAAATAAACACTATAATTACCCATTTTAAAAGATAAAGCATTAACAGAAACGAACTTAGAGATAGCAGAGACTTTAAAATAACTGTAAATAATATGTTAAAGGGTCTAGCATGATGGTTGATAATGTGAATGAAGAGGTGGGGTATTTTCATAGAAATAGAAAACTATTTAAAATCAAATGAAAATCCTAGAAATAAAGAAATAGATAACAGAAATGAAGACTTTTTTGACAAATATACCAGTTTACTAGACACATCTGAAGAAAGGATGAGTTAACTTAATGATAGCTCAATAGAAATTGTTCAACAGGATTACAAAAAGAAAATAGAATAAAAAACAAGCAAAATATCCAAAAGCTGTGAGAAAATATAAAATGATCTCATGTACATATAATTGTCTTTCTGAAAGAAAATGAGGGACATACTGGTCAGAGAAAATATTTTAAAAGGTGACAACTGAGAATTTCCCCAAATTAATGAAGAGATTTAAATCACAGATTGAAGAATCCTAGAAAAGCCCAAGAAGCATAAATATAGAAGAAAAAAATAGACATTTAAGCCAAAGTGATGAAAATCAAAAATGAAGTAAAAATCTTAGCCAATTAGAGATAAAATAAAACATACAGAGTCACATATATAAGCAATGCAGCAGACTTCTCATTATAAATTATGCAAGCCAGAAAGCAATGGAGTCATATTTTTAAAGTACTGAAAGAATTAGAACCCTGTGTACAGTAATAATATTTTTCATAAATGAAAACAAGTTAAATACTTTTTTTACACCAGGAGGGGATAAATTTATTGCCAAAGGCCTGCACTACAAGAAATGCTAAAGGAAGTTGTATAGACAAGATATTACATGAATATTTGGATTCAAAAAAACACCAGAAATGATATAAATGAGGTTAAATATATACAAATATAAGTGAATCTGAAGACATGACTAAATTGCTGCAATCTCATGATAAAGCTTTAGTGGATGATGAGTTGCTTCTTATAGATGAGAAAAGAACATCGTTTCTGAGATGGAACATACAACTGGTACAAATGCTGTAACACTGTTGACATGACAACAAAAAAATTAGACTATCAGATAAATTTAGTTAATCAAGCAGCAACAGGGTTTGAGAGGATTGATTTCAATTTTAAAAGAAGCTCTACTGTGAGTAAAATGCTATCAGACAGCATCACATGCTACAGGGAAATCTTTAATAAAGAATGTCAATTGATGCAGCAAACTTCATTGTGTGATTTTAATAAATTTCCACAGCCACCCCAGACTTCAGCAACCACTGCTCTGATCAGTCAGCAGTCATCAACATCAAGGCAAGAACCTCCTCTAGCAAAAATATTACAACTTGCTGAAAGCTCAGATTATTCTTAGCATTTTCAGCAATAAAGTATTTTTAATTAAGGCATTTTTTAGACACAATGCTATTACACACTTAACAGACTATAGTATAGTATAAACAACTTTTATATGCACTAGGATACCAAAAAAAGTGTAACTCACTTTATTGTGATATTCACTTTATTTCATTGGTCTAAACTGAGCCTGTAATATCCCTGAGGCAAGACTATAACTTTAATAGCTGTGATATATCTTTTTTTTGGTTAATTGGTCAGATTTCCTGGTTCTTTGTAAGCTGAAGAACTTTGACAGTATCTTAATAATTTTGAGTATGTTATGAGATGTTGGAACCCATTAAGATCTATTGGATAATTTTAAATTGTTCTTTACCTGTGAATTAACCCATTCTGCCTTGAACACAAATTTTGTTTCACCCTCTTTGACTAGCTGTTCCAATATCAGTTTAGTTTTCAAAGGCTTTGCTATTCTGAATGTACCAATCAAAATTTCAGCTAGGACTTGGGTGGTAGTTATATTTTAGTTCAGCTCTCAAAGTATTTGCTATGCTTCTTGGATTTGATCTTGCTTTTGCAAGAGCTTGGGAGGAAAAGCAGAAATTTTAGTCAACTTATATACATAGTTAGAGTACTTCCTCTCTTCTTCTCAGTATTTCCCACACATTCTCTAGTTTTAAAAGTCCCCTTTCCCAGTCTCTAGCTAGAAGATCAGTTTTTCTCTCAGAATTTTAGCCCCTGCACTGATACCAATGGGGAGAAGCAGGAATAAAAAGAAAGAGAAAAGGAATGTATATTTCCCCCATGTTCTCCATACAGCATAGACCCCGTTTCCTGGTTCTGTATCCAAACTGATGGGTTTCTTCTCAGTGTTTTAGGTTCCCTCTAAACCGGCTATTCCATTCAAGTGAACGTGAGGTCATAGAAGTAATGTATATGAATATTTACTCTCTTTTTAGTAAGGAATCAAAATGCAAGAAGCATAATATTTACCTATCTTAAAACAAGCTGACTTCAAAGCTATTATAAGAATAGATTCCTAACTATGAAATTCTGTCTTACTAGTGAGCCCACGAATTTCCCATCCAAACCATCAACATTTGCTTCAATGTTTAGTACGTTCTTTCTACTTAAGTTATCTAAAAATGTGTGAAATAGTGAAGGCTTTTGCTAGAGAAACATGTAGAATTGCTTAATAGATTTTATTTTAGGGGGCTTAAAGATCAATATACCATTTTGAATTAATTGTTCATATAGTGCTAAAGATTTTCCATCATATATTTCTTATGTTAATATTTATTTTTGCTAATGTAGACCAAAGGTTGTACTAAGAACTGAATTTGGATGCTTTTATCCATCATGTTAGAGCGATGCATAAGCACGGTTTCTTTGCTTCTAAAATTAAAATGTCCCATTATATGGTATTTATGCTATGGGTGTTCTTAGTAAAGTGGAATTTTTATATTATGTCATTAAAATGAATATTAAAGTGGTACAATGGCAAAATATAGATTTTCATAATTCTTTGGCATAGAGAAATTCTAATGTGGAAGTACAAATGGAGTACAATAGAAAGACCTGGATTGAAGTCTTTGATTTAAAAGGAGGGCCATGTAGTTTTTAAAAGATATAGTTTAAATTCCTTTAACTCTTTCATTAATTAAAGTGATGAAATAGAGTTTCTAAATATTATTACTATCTTTCTCTCTCTCTCTCTCTCTTTTTTTTAAAGACAGAGTGGGTCTTTCTCTGTTGCCCAGGCTGGAGTGCAGTGGTGCCATCATAGCTTACTATCTTTCTCTCTCTCTCTCTCTCTCTTTTTTTTTAAGACAGAGTGGGTATCGCTCTGTTGCCCAGGCTGGAGTGCAGTGGTGCCATCATAGCTCACTGTCTTTCTCTCTCTCTCTCTCTTTTTTTTTTTTAAGACAGAGTGGGTCTCGCTCTGTTGCCCAGGCTGGAGTGCAGTGGTGCCATCATAGCTCACTGTAACCTTGGATCCCTTGGCTTGTCTGATCCTCCTCCTCAGTCTCCAGAGTAGCTAGGACGACAGGCATGTGCCACCACAGCTGGTAAATTTTAAAATATTTTCTAGAAATGGGGCCCTTGGTATGTTGCCCAGGCTGGTCTCAACTCCTGGCCTCAAGTGATTCTCCAGCTTCAGCCTCCCAAAGCATGGGAATTAAAGGCACATGCCACCACACTGGACCTATGACGGTCTTCTTATACATTTTTTCCAAATATTGTATTCATGAATAACATTGAACAGCTGGCCATCATTCATTGTTCTCCCTTTCAGGTAAGAACATTCCAGCTTTCTTTTGGAAAAACCAATGCCGTTTTGGTGTGATTCAGCTCCCATCTAGGGAAGTTTTTCTCAAACTTTTAGCATACCAGAAATACCTGAAGTGCCGGTTAAAACACAGATCGCTGGGCCCTACCCACAGAGTTTCTGATTCAGTAGGTTCCAGGCGAGGCTTGAGAATGTACATTTCTAGCATGGTCTCGAGTGAAGCTGATGCTGCACATCTAGGGACAACACTCTCAGAAGCACTCATCTAGAGTAAATCTCTTTTATTTTCTCATCACTGGGTAGTGGGTTCCTTCTGTATCACCTGTGAGCCATCATAGACTAGGCCAGTATAATACTCTCCATGCTGAATCAGAAACACGCAGCTATGAACTGAGGATATGGTATTGCCGTTTTGAAACACGGGTGGCTGTTGATTAGAAACCAAAACTTAGTCAGTTGTGCATTGTGGTCAGAAACACAATAATAGCAAATGGCTTATGTCATTTCCTTACGGGATAAGCCCTGTGTTCCTCAGAAGCCTCTCTCTTTGACCAACATATTTTAGTCCTCAAGATACAAACTGGGTACTTTGGCCTCCAGGAAGTCTTCCTTGATTTATCCCTTCCTCAAGCTAAGCTATAGATCAATTCTTATTGCTCTCAAGACACTCTGTGAACATAGGCATCATTGCATTTTGCTCATTTTTTAAAACGAATAACTTTTTATGCATCTGTTGACTTCATTGGATTTGTTTTTGCCCTCAAAGACCATTTCTTATGAATCCTTTAACCCCAATGTTTTAGACAAAACCTTGAAAGTGGTTGGCATCTGATAATTTTTTTGAATAAAATAAGGAGATTAATGATAGATGATGTGTGAAAGGGAAACTCAAGGAGTAGCCCATGCAAGATGATTTCCTGGGACAGTTGATGTTTGCACCAGCACTTCATAAACTCACATGAGTCTGCACATGAGAAGTTATTGTCACCACAGCCCTTTATTCTATTCAAGAAAGTGTCCATGTGCTTGCAACTTGTACAGAGAATGACAAATAAAACGCTCAAGGGGATAAGAGGCGATAGACTGGAAAATTTAAACTCTAGCTAGAAAGACACAAGCTGAAGGGGAACATGTCAGAAGTTTAAAATTCATTGAACACATGGATAGGAGAAGGTATATTTATTTAACAAACCCAGTAAAATAAGCTAGATTTGGACGTTTCCTTGGGGATTTAAGAAATTACATTAGTGCACATTTTGAAAAAGAAATATTACCTTGCATAATGATGACTACATTGCACATTCATCCTCTACCTACATTTTTGTTCCTACTGTTTTGTTCTGTTCAATCATTCTCCCCCTTTAAACTCGAAGCCACATTTCAACACTGCCAAGTGGCAGACCAATTACCTGAACTCACCTCTTTTCCTGCTCCAACCTGGAGTGACCTCTTCCTCCACTGAAACTTATACAGTCCACACTAATGATCAAAATCCTGCCTTATCAAAACACACAAACATTTGTGAGCTGTGTACTGTCTTCAACTAGACTGAGTTATTTGATGTCACATATGAGAAATGGCAAATTAGATGCATTTTGCGTGCTACTTTTCACCAAATGGTAGTGGCTGCCTAAAGTCCTGTGATGAGAAGGATGCTGAAGGCATGTCTGGGCTTGATGATAAAGAGTTTAAAAATCTGAGAATTGTATGTGGAAGGAGGAAATGGCATTATGCATGCCAGATATGATATTGTCATCAAGGTATCCCCAAAACTGATAGGACAGAGTTAGGCGCAGAGAAGGACATATTACTCAATAAGTTTAATGAGTAAATGAAAACAAATATAATATTTACTAAATTACTTCTATAAAATGTATTTTGTTTAGTAAAATTCCTACATGATAGATTTATAAGAGATATTAATGAGCTCATGAGTGTGTATATTTAACTTTTTGAAAATACATTTTCCTCCAAATTTTTGTTTCAAATACCCAAAATAGAGCTGCTATTAGAACTATGAATAGAACTATTTTAATATCATGTCCTTACAATCCTAAGGTAAGCAAATACGACTCCACATAAAAACCAAACTTTAATCTGGAATCTCTGGACTTCATCTTTTTCCAATTGTTAATTTTCTATTCTGTAGCATGTATTATACAACTACCTTTAAAACAAGGAATTTATGTTGCAATTGTAGAATATCAGGGTTTAAAATTTTAATGAATGTAACAGTCTACCTCATATATTTGTCTCTGTATTCATGCAGGATTTCACCTAATCACCTCAGGCACATGAAAATGTGAATCTACTTTGGTGTTCTTAAAAACTGGGCAGCGTTTGAGTATTACAATTGTTCATTCTTTTCTTTCTCAGTAACATTAATCTAAATTGCTCTTGCAGCAGAAATATCTTATTTCTTATTCATTTCCAATGATGAAAATTGCTGCTTCTTATAGATCTCAATAATACCTTGATTAAATCATGGATGAAGTATGCTTTTAAGTTCATTTTTCCCCAGAGATGGGAATACCATTTCTACCCATGGGGTTGAACTCCTTAGCCCTGAAACTTGTAAGTCTCTAGTATTTGTATAAAAGATAACTTGATTGCTTTTACTTCTTTTGGATGGCATATTATTATTTCTTTCTCTCTCATTAGCTCTCATTCATAAAATTGTATTCTCAACTTTCATTTATTAAATTTCTCCTCTATGCCAAACACTTCACTAAGTGTGTGCGTATTGGTGGGGGGTACACAGATGAAGACGATACAGACCCTGCATTCAATAAATTCATAGACTAATGAAGAGGCACACAAAAAATAGGCAATTAGACTAAAATATATGTGTTATGATAGAAGTAAGTGATTTGTAGCCCTTTAATCTTTTATCATGTGCGTCTCTCAGGATTTAGGGCCCCTAACATCAGTACAATCTTTATACCTACTTATACTTTATTTTTAAATTTCTGTAGCTCAGTCTTTTTCATGAGCTTGCTCTACAACAATCTCTTATTTCTCACTCAGCACTACTAAGTTGAAAATCCTTTAGTTATTCCTTATATATGATGGTACCTTGATGTAGTGATAATAGATATAATGAGGCATTAGAGGATACCTAAACACGTTAGAGATATGTCCCTTCCAGAACCTGGATGAATTGATACATTTAAACATGAATTACCTGTGAAAGAGAGGTGCATAGATGGAGGCAGGGTGGCTGGCTCTGACTTAAGACCATCCTAGGCAAAACTGTGATGAGTCAATTTTAGCTTCAGTGTCTCATCCTGGATCTGTCCTGTTCCAGATTAGGAACTGGCCTCTGCTTTCTTGCTTTTGTTACATATGTTTTCATTACTCAGTACCTGCTTTGTACTTATAACAACTCAGAATGTGAGGCAGATCATGTTCAAAGGGGCAGGAATTAGGAAAATATCTGTCCTCATCGTCTCCCCATTTCTGGAAAATGTGTCATGTTCATTTCAAAATCTCTGTTTGCTGTAGAAAATGGAGGAAAAAACCCTTTTCAGTGCTAATGTGTTCTGAAAAAATATATTGATCTGAATAATACAAATTTTAGGCAGGCCAAAGGAGTAGATATTTTGTGCTAACAACATACAATATGTACTGCCATATATTCTGCCTATAAATATAGTTACTCTAATTCTAGGCAAAATTACAAGGTTGAGAGCATGCTGTATTTGCTGTTTTGTAAATGTCCTTGTTCATTCAAAAATGCTTTGCATTTTCTAATGTCAACGCATTCTACAGGATGAATTTTAATGTCTAAAAGTATTTAATGCATCTATCCCGTACCTATATGCATATAATTTAATTATATGCACATAAGTCAATTATATGCATATGATCTGCTATAAGTATCATATGCATACTTATATGACATAATCTTATCACAGGAATGTATTGAGGTCACACAACACACTCCAAACATGAGGCAGTGAAGGCAAGGAGGTAGAGAGCTAAGGGATGTAATAAAAATCACATGTCCAGTAGGGAGAGATCCAGGGGCTGATCTCACACTGTTAAAGTCACCAGCTCTAATGGCATCACTTTCAACATATTCAATTCTATTTATACATTTTTAAGTCTAATTCTATGTAATATGTATACTGCTTTTATTCAGAGCAGATTCAAACATACTTTTTAAAAAAGAAACGCATAGATTTTAATTAGGAAAATTAAAAAATAAAATAAAATATCATTCTCATTCCTTGTGTAACAAAAAGGTAGTTATTATTTGTAATATCTATATAGTTAAGATGTGGCTGGGCAGTTGATGATATACTATGTCATTGGAAAATCCACCCTTAAGTCTGAGAGACATCTTGGCCAATTATACAGATGCATCCAGACAGATGGAGCTAGTGGCAAACTGAACTTTGACTTTCTAAAGATTTGTTTGAATGAGACATAAATTTAATATTTTCTGACCAATATTATATAAAATACATTGTATTCTGTTTTTGGACACTGAGCTCGCTTACATTTTATAATGGTATTTTTAAAGGGACACATATTTTGTACATTTTTGGCAACCTCTTTTGGGTAAATTCCTGTAAAAGGAATTGCTTTATCAAATAATACAAGCATTTTTGAATGTTTCATTCTTTATTGTCCTATTTCCCTCCGCAATATTGCTTACACTCCCAGTAACTATAGATGCAATTGTTCTAAAAAGCCAGTTAGCCACTTATAAAATATTTATTGGGCATTTAGAATAATTGGAGTTCCACGGTAGGTGGTGAAGGTGTTCCAATGAGCACAAGAAGACCAGGAAAGGTTTTAAATTATCTGTTTAATTTAGTAGTTATAGGACTTTGCCAATGGTCTATTTCGTCTTGTGTCAATTCAAATTTATTAACATAGACATGCTTATAATATCATTTTATAATCATTTTAATGTCTCAGAATCTATGGTGATGTTCTTATTTTTATTCTTGATATTTCCTGTCTTGTCTTTTCTATTTTATTGTCTTCAAATAATCAATTTTTGTTTTTATTCATCTTCTCTACTGTATTTCAGCTTTCTATATTATTAATTTATATTTTTATTTTATTATAGCCTTTATTATACTTTATTTGAGTTTGTTGTTTATGGTTTTTCTATTTTCTTTAGGTGAATGTTTACCACATTGGTTTTTTTTTAGCGTTCTTGAGGATTGTAGATTTATTGTAGATGTTAACATGAAAGATTAAACACTACAGCTTTAAAAATGTAATATTAGGAATAATGGGAAGGAATTCCTAAACAGGACACAAAAAGCCTTAATCAAAAATTTGAAAAAATTGATATGAAAAAGGTTAATACGTCAGTATATTTCTGTTCATCAATATGAACACTAGAAAGAAAAAGTGCAGAAAGGAAGAAACTGTTCAAAATAAACATCACTCACTAAAGAATCATATTTTTAAAGACATATGATCTGATATTGGCTCACGCCTGTAATCCCAGCACTTTGGGAGGCCGAGATGGTCAAGAGATTGAGACCATCCTGGTCAACACAGTGAAACCCCGTCTCTACTAAAAATAGAAAAATTAGCTGGGTGTGGTGACCTGCGCCTGTAGTCCCAGCTACTTGGGAGGCTGAGGTAGGAGAATTGCTTGAACCCGGGAGACGGAGGTTGCAGTGAGCCGAGATAGTGGACTGCACTCCAGCCTGGAGACAGAGTGAGACTCCATCTCAAAAAAAAAAAAAAAAAAGGACAAGAGATGAAAAATTACCTATTTGGTTCAATGTACTCTATTTGGGTGATGGTACACTAAAAGCCCTGACTTCTTCACTATGCAAGCCATCCATGTAACCAAAACCACCTAAAGCTGTCGAAATAAAACATAAATAAGTAACATTTTTAAAGAGATGGACATGAATCTCAAACAGGCATTTCAAAGAAGAGGCTACTGAAATGACCAATAATTATATGAAAATTTGCTGTACATAATCTGAAATCTGAAAATGCCAATGAAAATTACAATAAATGAAGAGTCCATATCCATCAGAAAGGCCAGTATTAACAAGATTGATAATTTTACAATAACCATAGTAATCAAAGATTCCTCAAAGAATAGCCAGTGGATATTAAAATAGTTGGAAAGAAGATCGCTGGGGCCAGGATATTTTTTCTTACTGTCTCACCTTGCTTCTCTGGGATGCTGAGTCATGTACATGGTGTTTTTTGCAAAGAGTGACATGTACCATGAGTGCTGTAACTCCAATGATCTAATGTTGAATCAGCAATGCTGTTTCCTTGCCTGCTGTTTTCTGGAACTCTGAAAGTAATTTCAAAAGAGAAAAGAGAAAACATATTCTAGTAGCCTCAAAAAGTACTCCTTGTGCAGAAAAGAAACAAACTGTGGGTTCCTGAGATAAGAAGTCGATGGTGTGGCATAATAAAAAATGTCTTTGACCTCTTTCAAGACCGCTATCATAAGACATAACATGAATTAGTCACTGGTTATATTTCCCAGTACAACTCAACTAGGTTTATAGTCAAATAGAAATTCCTCCCAAAATATCGTAAAATTCGTGAAGTTTGTTTTAGTTTATTATCATTATACCATATGTACTGGTCTCTCTCTGGGGGCACCTTTTTTCTCTTGTTGTTAGTAATCATAATGCATTATTGTATTTACTCATCATTTTCACTAGACTTCAGGCTCTGTGAAGGTAGGAACTGTTTTTTTAATAAACATTATTCTGTGGCACAGTGTAGGTGCATCGTATAATCTTTCAAGTAATGAAGGGAGCAATCACACACTTATGACGTTTTAAGAGAATGCATCCATAATAGCTAGCTACCTGTCATTGTACTTTAGAATTTATGTTATTAACATTCTTGGCATTCAAAAGAAGCACTCACTAACAGCTGCAGAATAATGATTGGCACTGCATTGGATGGATTGGGGCAAGAACAGTCTATGTTGGGTAAGATTCAGTTGAAACGAGAACTTATACACTATGTTAGACACATGACAATCTAGCTATGTTGGCTAGACCCGTGAAAAGACTCAGAAGATAAATAGGGCACCTTATAGAGTGTCTTAAACTTGGGGATAATGAGTTTGAATTTATTAAGCATGATAAATACATAAAACTAGTTTTAGCAGTAAATGTTAAGATTTAAACAGCATTGCAGTGAGAATTAATTCAATGGCTATGTACATAATAAATTGTGGTTAAGTAGGAAAATGGAGTGAAAAGGCTGATTAAGAAAGGGAAAGTATGGGCCAAACGTCAGAGATATTCTCAGTGATTAGTTAGATTTGGAGGAAAAGGAAGTAAGATGAGTTAAGAATGGCTTTTGACAGGTAGACTACTGAGACTTGGAAAATGCACTCTGTTTCCGGGCTCTCCTTTCTTTCCTGCTACCATGTGCATTTTCTAACCCTGGGGCTTTCTCTTCAGGTCTCTTTTGTTCTGTATCTTCCTCTACTTCTCTTTTCTTCCTCCTCCATCTCTCTTTTTTCGTCACTATTTCTCTCACACTTTATCTCTTTTCCTTATGCTCTTTACTTATTTTATTGTTTCTTTTCTTCTTTACTTCCCCCTGTAATTAGCCAATTTAGGATTGAAGATGACTCTTCATGTATTTATTCAACAGTTCAAGAAAAACGCATAGACTCCACACTACTGCATGGTGATGTTATACTTAATTAGCATATAGAGATGTATAAGATGCAATATCCTGCCTCAAGACATTTAATCATCAAACAGTGGTAAACATTCATTAATTCATCTGTTTATTTTGATTATTATTTATTTACTAAGGTACATAGTTCAATCATACATGATTCATGTTTGCAATGAATTCCAAGTTTGGTCTAAGAATAATTAAAACATTTTTATTGGTTATCAAGATGAAATGTGAAGGGATACACTCCATGTTGTTAGTACTGATTACCAGAGGGGTAGGGTTAAAGGTGAGGAGGGGAATATTGTCATTTTCCTATATACAACTTTGATTTATTTCAATGAAAAGGTATTTTATAACTTAACAAATGTAATCAACTAAAAAAGTACCAAATACAATATTATATACAACATACATTCTCTTGATAAATATGTCTTGCATTTTCTGAAATTCCCTTATCTTTATAAAACCACTTCCACTTATTATTAAGTTTACTTCTATATACTTTAATTTATTATTTTATCATTTGGTTCAGGGGCTATGAAAAGGAGGAGAAAAAGTTTTCTCAAGCTGTTTCACTGTTATTCTGCAACTGCACTCATTCAAAAAAAATGTATAATTTAAATTAAATTCTCCAATCATATTTCCATTTTCTTGCTCATGTGATTTATTCAAAATTCCTTAAAAACTACTGCTTTCATGATGAAACTAATCTTATTTATTCATTACAGCTTTGAAATCCCCTGAAATACAATGCCCATTTTCACAAACATTTTAGCCAACAGTAAGTTTATTTTTCATTATTCTCTAAAGTCTAAGCAGCCAGGAACAGCAAGTCTCGTTCAAGGGTTCTGTGTATTCCTTCCCCTCCCAATTACTTTCTATCCTCAAGAAAGACAGAAGTGTGTCTTGACATATTTTAGATCTTGACAAGAAACCTGTCTTAGCTGAATGTGCTTTCCCTTCTATCACGTCTTTTCTTTTCTTTTTTAAGCAGTTGTCCCAGAATTTCAAAATTGAAATGAAAACCCATCATAATAAAAGCATACATTTTCAGGTTTCTGTGGAGCTTCTTGGCAAAGAATATGTCCTTTAAACTGATTTGAGAGAGAGAAATGTTGTGCTCCGATTGACAAAGGATTGCCCTACTTGTCAGATTTGTGTTTCTCTGGCTCTGTCACCTCCCCAGTAATGGATGCTGAGTCAAGCATATGGTGTTTGCTGCTGCAAGTGACACTGTGCTGGTTTTCTTTACTATTCAGAAGGATCTTCCTGTGCCAAGTCAATTTGCAGTGGCTTGGATCTTTCAATAGTCCTTTGGTCCGACTCCAGAGTCCTTCTCAAATATCAGATGATGATGACCTCTTTGTGTAAACGTCAATATCTCAAAGACCCAACCTAAAACCCAAGAAGGTTTTTCCGTTTTTGAACTTTAATCTTGGGGGTCTACTTACTGTCCTTTGATTCTATGGAAGGATTACTTGGTAACTTGCTAATATACCATCCAATTTGTCTGGAAGCTTTGGCTTATAGCCCTGTAGAAGGGTAGACACAAAGACTTGGAAGCTGAGAGGCAGAAGAGAGCTGGCAATGCTACTACGTCCAATTAAGATTTATAAGTGAGAAGGCAGGAAAGAGGTGAAAGCAAGAGAGGTATGATGCCAGGAACAAAAAACAACAAACAAACAAGAGACACAACAACAGTGAAACACATCTCTTATTGTAGCTCAACTGTTAAATGAATGTAAAAGAGTTGGTTATAAATGTGTGCATGTGGTGGTGTGTGGGGTGGCAAAATGTGGAGGCCAGAAGAAGGAAGTGGTTTTAGGAATATAGGAAATAGAAATTTTTTACAGAAAATTCATAAATGATAAAAGTCTCTTCTCTGTCTTTAATTTTTTTTTTAACATGTAAGTTCTTTTTAGAGAAAAACAAACAAAAAATATCTTTATGTTAATCTTTCCTACTGTCATTTTTATTTTTTCCAACAGATGTTTGGTTTATTCTATATAAAAATAAAACTGATTGATTGTAAGTTATAATATTTGTCTGGATAATAACAACATTAATGGCATTAATATTTCTCTGTTTAGGGTGACTTTCTTTCTTTTTTTTTGTTTTTTGAGATGGAGTCTCGCTCTGCCACCCAGGCTGGAATGCTCAGCTCACTGCAACCCCCACCTCCCTGGTTCAAGCAATTCCCCTGCCTCAGCCTCCTGAGTAGCTGGGATTACAGGTGCACACCACCACACTCGGCTAATTTTTTTGTATTTTTAGTAGAGATGGGGTTTCACCATGTCACCCAGGCTGGTTTCAAACTCCTGACCTCAGGCAATCCGCCTGTCTTGGCCTCCCAAAATCCTGGGATTACAGGTGTGAGCCACCCCGCCTGGCCTAGGATGACTTTCTTAGTCCATTTGCATTGCCATGAAGGACACCTGACGTTGGGTAATTTATAAGGAAAAGAGGTTTATTTGGCTCACAGCTCTGCAGGCTGTACAAGAACTATGACACCAGCATCTGCATCTGGGGAGGGCTTCAGGGAATGTCCAGTCACAGTGGAAGGGGAAGGGGAAGCAGGCATCACATGATGAGAAAGCAATCCAGACAGAGAGGTGGGGGGAAGGATGCCATAATCCTTTAAACAAAATATCATGAATGATTGGAGTGAGAACTCACTCACTACTGTGGGGAGGACATCAAGCCATTCATGAGGAATTCACCCTATGACCCAAACACCTCCCATCAGGCCCCATTTTTAACACTGGGCATCAAATTTCAACATGAGATCTGAAGGGGACACACATTCAAACTATATCACTGACTATAAAGGAATACTACATTAACAAAAGCTTTTCAGCTCTTAAGAAGCTTAATTTTTAATTGAAGAAAAGGCATTTCTACATTAAAAAGGGAGGAAAACACAAACAAACATTTACTACCACCATTGTTTGTAGGCCCACACATACACATACATACACACACTTCTTTTTTCTATGTAATCCCATTGTCAGTATCGTCATTGTTAACAGCAACACCGTATCGCAAATAGCATTAAAGGCTTCTAATCTATATATTTTTGAAAAATTAATAATTGGCCAGGCAAGGTGGTTCATGCCTGTAATCTCAGCACTGGAGGTCATGAGTTTGAGATCAGCCTGGGAAACACAGGGAGGCCACGTCTCTCCAAAAAATTTAAAAATTAGCCAAGCGTGGTGGTGCATGCCTGTAGTCTCTGCTGCTTGGGAGACTGAGGCTGGAGGATCACTTGAGCCTGGGAAATTGAGGCTGCAGTGAGCTGTGATTGAGCCCCTCTTCTCCCACCTAGGTGATATTGCAGGACCCTGTCTCAAAAAATAAAATAAATAATCTTTTAGAGCAGTTTTTTAGTTTTACAGAGAAACTGATCAGAAAGTACAGAGAGTTCCCATACACAACATTTTCTCCTTCTTCCAATTACTAGTATCTTGCATTAGCATGGTACATTTCTTACCATTGTTGAATGAATATTGATATATTGTTGTGAAAGCCCTCATTTACTTTGGGAGTCACTCTGTGTTCTAAAGTTTTATGAGTTTTGCCAAATGCTAACATCAGGTATCTATCATTAAAGTAGCATACAGAGTACTTTCACTGCTCAAAATATCTTTTTATTATTTTGTATTATTTATTTATTTTATTTTATTTTTTTGAGATGGAGTCTCACTCTGTCACCCAGGCTGGAGTGCAGTGGCACAATCTCAGCTCACTGCAGCTTCCACCTCCTGAGTTCAAGCATTTCTCCTGCCTCAGCCTCCTTCATAGCTGGGACTACAGGTGCGCCACCACGCCTGGCTAATTTTTTGTATTTTTAGTAGAGATGAGGTTTCACCATGTTGGCCAGGCTGGTCTCGAACTCCTGACCTCAGGTGATCTGCCCACCTCGGCCTCCCAAAGTGCTGGGATTACAGGTGTGCCCGGCCTCTAAATATCTTTTTAAAAGCATTGTTAAACCTATCTCCTGAGTAAAGTATAAGTGTAATTCTTGGGTGGTAAACAAGAAATGCAATGGCTGGGACACTGGAGATGCATGTAAACAAAAAACAATTTAAATAAAACCTGCCAATTTTCTCTAAAATAGCCATACCAATATACACTCAGCTGCTTGAGAGTTTCTAATTTCCTTTGCCATTGCCAACATACAACCAAATTTTGAAATTTAAAAAGGATATCTTACTTCAATTGACATTCCCACCAATTGCTGATGATGATGAACATCTTTTCATATGTGTGACTGAACTGACCATTTGTGTTTCTTTTTATGGTAACTGCTTTTTCAGATAACTTATCTATGAGTTGGAGGTGGGTAGTTTGTCATTTTCTCATTGATTTTCAGGGTTTCCAAAATTCTAGACATTTATCCTTGACTGCCAGCTGTGTTGCAAATATTGTATTTCAGTTTGTTTCATTTCTCTTAACTTTGCTTATGGGGTGTTTATTGAATATAAGTTTGGGTAAAAAAAAAATTAAATTAAAAACGAAGTCCAGAACATCACATACAGTAAAATAATGTAGGAGGATAAGTGTAGGGGACGGTAGCTAGAGGACATAATACAAACATTTTCTATGGTCCCAGATTTGTATGGGGCTGATGCTTGTTCTGGTGACTAGCTTCCACTTACTTTCCTGAAGAGCAAATTTGTAATATATATATTTTTTCATTTTCTTCTTCAACTGTGAATGAATTTCATTTGATTTTTCTGTCACCCAACCATGTCATTCCATGAAAAGTCCCTGCTATTCAAATTTCCTCATTCAGAGCCGTTGTCTTCTGTGTTTGATGCTCTATAAAGGGCTGTGTACACTCACAGTTCTCTATAAATAATTGAAAGAGTAATAATTTGCATATACAGTGGCCTGTAATTGGTTGCGATATACTCACTAGTAATTTTGCATGAGGGATGCTCCAGTAAAATAAATCATGCTTGTCTGTGTTTACTTTGGGCAGGTAAAGTACTGTATGGCATGCTGAATTTTTATATCAAGTTTTAATTAGGTCATCCTGCTTGAGTTACCAAAATAACCTGCTCTCCCCAATAATGAGAATGGGATTTATTTAGAAATGAATGTCAATGGCTCATCTTTGGATTTCAGAATATGAAAGAACCCTTCTCTTTAATATATGCAAGTTAAATATTTTGCATCCTAATCTAGTCAGGCTTACTGGTTGACTCTTAGCCAAGAAGAGCTGCTGCCAAGGCAAGGATTGGAGATATTGGGGTCAGGACTCCACTGCACACCCAAGAGAGTACTGGCAACCCAGTCTTTGGGGAGCCAGAGTGAGATCAACCTTCTCCTTCCTTGTAATTCTCCCTCCAGCCAAGATCTAATCAGATAGGAAGGGGACAAACCCCCAACACAGTTTTACTTTTGGCAGCATCCAAAAGTAAGAGCTACACAAGCCCTGTATTTCTCAAAATGAGAGGATGAAGATTTTTGCGGAGTTTCACTCTTGTTGCCCAGGCTGGAGTGTAAAGGCACGATCTTGGCTCACTGCAACCTCCGCCTCCCAAGTTCAAGTGATTCTCCTCCGTCAGCCTCCCGAGTAGCTGGGATTACAGGCATGCGCCACCATGCCCGGTTAATTTTGTATTTTTAGTAGAGATGGGGTTTCTTCATGTTGGTCAAACCGGTCTCAAATTCCCGACCTCAGGTGATCTGCCCATCTCAGCCTCTCAAAGTGCTGGGATTACAGGTGTGAGCCCCTGCACCTGGCCTTCGATTTCCTTTTTTACATAATAGGCCTTTGCAAATCAAGCGGATTTTTTTGAAGCTTGGGATTTTTGGTTTAATCAAAATCAAAGCATAGAGAATGGCAGGAGAAAGTAGTTACGAGTTATACTAATACTTTGTTGTTATGATGCTTTTTATCCTCATGGAGGGCTTCTTTTTTTTTTTTTTTTTTTTTAATTTTTACCCTTACCAAGGCAAACTCAGAGAAGGAATGCTCATGATAAAGCTAGGGTACAATTTGCACATGATTTTAGGTCCATCCTAGTCACTTCAGAGATACACACAGGTATTTACTTATTACATATTTATGTGCAAGGCACAGTCCATACACAAGGGAGTCAGGGAGGGAAGGATTTGTGTCCTCACACAGAGAACATATTATCAATAGTTTACAGTCTAATCAGATTATTGGAGATGAGATATACACTTTCCTGGAAACAAGACAGGAAGGCTGTATCCAAACAAGAAGGCATCATACTCCAGCAGCCTAGACGTAAGTCAACAATTTTGCCTTGAAAATGTGTTTTTCGGCCGGGCATGGTGGTTCACGCCTGTAATCCCAGCACTTTGGGAGGCCGAGGCGGGTGGATCACAGGGTCAGGAGTTCAAGACCAGCCTAGCCAAGATGGTGAAACCCCGTCTCTACTAAAAATATGAAAATTAGCTGGGTGTGGTGGTGGGTGCCTGTAATCCCAGCTACTCGGGAGGCTGAGGCAGAGAATTGCTTGAACCCAGGAGGTGGAGGTTGCAGTGAACAGAGATCGTGCCACTGCACTCCAGCCTGGGCAACAGAGCGAGACATCCTCAAAAAAAAAAATGTGTTTTTCACGGAAACGATGGTTAAGAGTTCCTAAGCTTTGCTGGAGTTAAGGGTTCTTCCTTGAAACACAGCCATGAGCTGAGGAGGGCGCTGGAAGTAAATTTCTCAGATATCAGAAGGGTTTTTGAGGATCTTTTTTCTGAGAGTTCTGGCAAGCACTGATCAGATGGAAGTAGGGTTCTAGGAAGGGAGAAAGATAAGTGGAGGGATGGAAGAAGATTAGAGGAAAGTAAAAATGTGAGAAGGTGGGAGGCTGAGGCAGAAGGACCGCTTGAGCCTGGGAGGTCAAGGCTGTAGTGAGCAGTGAGCACTCCAGCGTGGGTAAAAGAGTGAGACTTTGACTCAAAAATAAATGTGGGAAGGAACAATGTTAATGGCCAGATTGAACACCCCCTTCAAAGGATGCCTCATGGAGGTCGCAGCTTCCTTATTGAGATCCTCTGATACTGACGTGGTTAATTTGCCTGGCTAGGCCATAAAGTCCTAAGTCCTATTTCACTCCCAAAATACTTTGTAATTCCTCCCCCATCTCAAATGTAATTAAGTTCTTTCTGGAGAAAGCCTGATAAAGAGAAAAATTTAAACATCCTTTCCTGGTCTCTAGCCATGTATTCCCTATTTTGGTCAGACTTAGCCTAAAGAAATATGAGAAACTAGGTCCCAGCTATTTATCTTTGTTTTTATTGCATTTGCTTTTGGGTTCTTGGTCATGAAATCCTTGACCTAATTAAACTAAAGAGCTTTTGCACGGCAAAAGGAACAGTCATCAGAGTAAACAGACAACCCACAGAGTGGGAGAAAATCTTCACAATCTGTACATCTGACGAAGGACTAGTATCCAGAATCTACAAGGAACTCAAACAAATCAGTAAGAAAAAAAACAAACAATCCCATCAAAAAGTGGGCTAAGTACATGAATAAACAATTTTTAAAAGAAGATATACAAATGGCCAACAAACATGAAAAAATGCTCAACATCACTAATGATCAGGGAAGTGCAAATCAAAACCATAATATGATACCACATTACTCCTGCAAGAATGGTCATAATAAAAGAAATCAAAAAACAGTAGATGTTGGCATGGATGCAGTGGTCAGGGAACACACGTACACTGTTGGTGGGAATGTAAACTAGGACAGCTGCAATGGAGAACAGTGTGGAGATTCCTTAAAGAAATAAAAGTAGAACTACCATTTAATCTAGCAGTCCCACTACTGGGTATCTACCCAGAGGAGAAGAATTCATTATTCGAAAAAGATACTTGCATACGCATGTTTATAGCAGCACAATTTGCAATTGCAAAATCATGGAACCAACCCAAATGCCCATCAATCAACAAGTGGATAAAGAAACTGTGTATTCCATGTGATGGAATACCACTCAGCCACAAAAAAGAACGAATTAACAGCATTTGCAGTGACGGGGATGAGATTTGAGGCTATTATTCTAAGTGAAGTATCCAGGAATGGAAAACCAAACATCGTATGTTCTCACTGATATGTGGGAGCTAAGCTATGAGGACACAAAGGCATAAGAATGATACAATGAGCCTTGGGGGCTTGGCGGGGAGATTGGGAGGACGGTGAAGGATAAAAGACTACAAATATGGTGCAATGCTTGGGTCATGGGTGCACCAAAATCTCACAAATTACCACTAAAGAATTTACTTATGTAACCAAATATCACCTGTACACCAATAACTTACGGAAAAATAAAATTAAAAACTAAATTAAAAAATAAAATGTTTTAAGTTTCACGTAACAGAAAAAATACAAAATTAAAAAAAAAGAAATATGAGAAACTAAGTTGAACTCAACACTTTGGTCCCATTCTACACCCTCTCTTTCAAAATTCCAGTAATTCTTTTTCCCAGAAAGATGAAGTTCTCACGAAGCTCTAAAATTTGACCAGAGTTCCCCCCTCCTTTCTAAATGCCATTTCTTTCCAGGGATCCCCCAAAACAGCACAGATTACCTTAAATGCTTAAAATCATATATATATGAGAAGAAAAGCATTTCCTTAAGCCATAAAGGTGTGAATGACTGATAGTCAATAGCAGCACATTTTTTAATTGTTTCAAGTGGCTTCTTGTTAATATAATGATTCTGCAGATAATGGAATTATTAACATGCTACTGAGTTAGTTTTTAAACAATGGGTTATGTTGGGGGATGCTACAAAAAAAAAAAGAAAGATGTCACTGTTACACGAACTCTTACTAGAAATTGACCACTGGTATTGACTCTTAAGAAAATTTCTTCTTTTCATTGTTGGTTTTCCTTTTGTCTTTCTAAATCCACAATTTCCATTAAGGTATGATGCCCATTTTATTGCTGTTGTTGTTTTTGTTGTCATCTTCCATTTTACTTCTCTATTAATCCCTTAGCATCTCTAGCCCATCTGGCACACCTGGTATACCTGGTGTGTGCTCCACCTCCCCTATCCACATCCCCAGTCCTAACCCGAAAAGTCCATGCTGGGCTCTGTCCACAAGCAACTTTGCACATCGTGCCTAGTGTTCGAAGCCCACCTTGTTCTGAATCCCCTCTCTCACATGCACGGCCTTCTCCTGTAATTCCCAGCTCTCCCTGGCTTCTCTTTCTGCTTCCTGGCCTTCACTTGTGCCCTAGCCTAAGGCCACTGGTTTGGCGAAAGAGTCTGCCTCACAATATAGTTTTCTGTATTTCATTCCACAGGTATTTTATCTTGTTGTCTAAAATCTGTTTACTTTTGAGAGCTCTCAGAGAACTGTCATGCTCAATACCTGCCCCACAGCATGCCTGAGTTCTCCGTTGTAGAAATTGGCCTCAGGATAGGTCCAGAGAGATGACAGCTTAAGGACATTCACCCAAATGCCTTTTATCAGTCCCGTGCTTGTAGGAGCACATCACTGGAAAGTGGAAAATGCTCATCTGGCAACAATAACAGGGACTTCAGAGGTGACAGCGGAGAGTGGTGGTTTTTCACATACGTAATTACAAAGTAAGGTGTTTCTTTATAGGATTTCAGGAACCATAACATCCATCAATGCAAGTGGTGTCACAAAATAGTTAACATCCAATGCTAAAGAGGTGGTTTGTGAAGAAAGAGCCAAGGGTAGTACTAATCAGCAAAGTTTGTTTACAGGAGTGGGAATACAGCTTCAGGTTATCTGAATGAAGAAGAAAAAGACAGCTTTTCCACAGTGTCGAGACTGTGCAGAAAATCACATTGGGAGATGAATGCATTTTCCTCGGATATTTAGATTGAACCAAATGAAATGACTATTTTTAGGTTAAAAAACGGCCTAATACCAGCAATTTCATATGACTCAACCAATAGTTGAATAATGTTGCTGGAGGCTGAGGAAGGTTGGAATGGATGGAAGGTTGAGAAGATGAAATAGGGTCATCAAGGAAAGATTTTTTATTCTATGCTTGAGATTTAGGGGGTCCTTCTTATCTGCATGAGTTTTGGGAAAGACCAAAAGTGTTTGAGAAAGTCAAGGGCATGATAAAATGTGTTTTTGGAAAACGTATCTGGAAGTGAAATTCAATGAAGTGATATAGAAGCTGACAGGTTTCTTTTTATGATTAACTTAAGGCTATGAAAGCATTTCCAGGTCCTAATGAATGATCTTTCTAACACTCAGTGACCCCCAGCCCCCACTGGTGGCCTTCCCCGCATCCAGCAACTTTTGTATACATGTTCTTACACATCTTTCTTATAAAGGAAGGATAAAGTAAAGAATCAATCTAATAGAGAATATAGATGCATGTCTAATTGGTCTCTGGGTAGGAAAAACTTTGCAAGCATAAGAATATAAAAAAAAACAGTTGAAAATTCAATAGATTTGATCACATAAATGTTTCAAACTTTTACACATCAGAAACCAATATAAATGGAGTTAAAATTCCAAAATAAATTATTAAATATTTGGCAACAGGGCCAGATGCAGCAGCTCATGCCTGTAATCCCAGCTCTTTGGGAAGCCAAAGTGGGTGGATTGCTTGAGCTCAGGAGTTCAAGACCAGCCTGGGCAACATGATGATAACTTACGCTACAAAAAATACAAAAATTAGCCTGGCATGGTGGCATGTGCCTGTAGTCCCAGTTACTCCTATTGTCCCAGCTAACTCAGGAGGCTGAAGTGGGAGAATTGCTTGAACCCAGGAGGTTGAAGCTACAGTAAGCCATGATTGTGCCACTGCACTCCAGCCTGCGTGACAGAGTGAGACCCAGTCTCGAAAAAAAAAAAAAAGACAACATATATGAAAAGGTTATATATCATAAATTATAAAGTACATTTATACAGCAATAAGAAAATTACATCATTCTAATAGAAATGAGGCAAATTGACAGATAAATCACAAAAAATAAAATAAAACTGATAAACACAGGAAACTATCCTCAGTAATAAAAAAGGACAAATTAACTAAAATAAAAGGCTTTTTTGCCCATTCAATTAAAACATTTCAGAGTTAATATTCAATGCTAGTGAGAAAACATTCAGATGACTCTTCATATAGTGCCACTCTGATACGAAGCCTTTCAAGAAACTGCTAAATCGTATCAGAAACTTAAAAATATTTACATTATTTGACTCAGAAATCATATGAGGAATTTAAAAGCAAAAAGAAAGTGATATACAAAGATATTCATTTCAGTCAAACATGAAAAACAACTTTGAATCTTTAGGGTTCTTAGATGAAACAAACAAACAAACAAAAACAGAACCCGCTTTAACTGCTTTAACAAAAAAGAATTTATTGCAAGTGGCTCATAGAATTCCAGGGAGCATAGAGTCAGGTTTAGGGGCTCTACAGGCGTATGATGGGGCCACTCCAATGAAGACTCCTATGCTGCTGTTTTTTGTCACAGAACCCACCGCTGACACCACCTAGGTTAGACTCTAACTGCCATTATTACTTCAGCCATCACAATCCCAAAAAGCCAGACACCAGCCTTGCTGTTGTTAACACATGTGGATCTGCCCATTCCCGGCACATTTTCTTCCTAGGTGAAGGGTCCTGTGGGGGTGTCTGATTGATAGAGCCTAATCACATGACTCCACCTTCATTGCAAGGGAGGCTGGGAGAGGAAGTTACGGTTTCTTACCTGGGGAGCTAGGACATGAGTATGGGAAATTCCTCTGATAGAGGAAGAATGTTAAAAAGTTGCAGGTCAGCGAAAGAATGAAAAATGCCCTGCACAAACCTAAATACCACCCCAATTGGAGAATAGTTACATAAATTTATATCCAAAGAATGGCTTAGTATGGGGTCAACTAAAAGTCATATTTTAAGAACATTTACTGGTGTGGCACATGATAAAAAATATGTATGACAATATATACATACAAAACTATAAAGAATGTTTCTATTTTTTAAAGATATGTGGGGGAAAAGAACTTAAAAGTTAACATAAAATATTAAACATGGATAACAGGCATAGTTTTTATCTTCTTTAATGTTTCTGTATTTTGTATAATTACCACACATTTTGTAATAAGGAGTATCTATTAAAATTCTAACTTCTTATGTGTTGGATTATAGATATTAATAAGTTATCATTACATGAGTGTAATGTAATTTGCTATGCTTTTCCTGCCAAGGCATCTTAGGTGCTCAGATGTTGGAGCACCTGAGGTGCTCAACTCCATCCATAGCCAGTAAATAGCTGAAAAGGAAGGAAACTCTTTATTGTGGGTCTACCAACATGCCTACTTGGCAAGCCCTTGTTTTTTGTTATTGTTTTTGTTTTTGTTTTGAGACAGAGTCTTGCTCTGTGGCTCAGGCTGGAATGTGTAGTGGTGCGATCTCAGCTCACTGCAACCTCTATCTCCCATCTCCCGGGTTCAAGCGATTCTCCTGCCTCAGCATTCCGAGTAGCTGGAATTACAGGCGCATGCCCCATGTCTGGCTAATTTTTGTACTTTTAGGGGAGACGGGGTTTCACTATGGTGGCCAGGCTGGTCTTGAACTCCTGACCTCAAGTGATCCACCTGCCTAAGCCTCCCAAAGTGCTGGGATTACAGGCGAGAGCCACCGCGCCCAGCCTAAGCTCTTGTTATCTAAACACTCCTTGAAAATAAATTCTACATTCAGCAGCCCAAATTTATCACCTTCTTTCTTTGTTCAGTGTTTAGCAATCCAGTTTCTGCTCCCAATGTTGTGTCCAAAGATCTCTTAGCCAATCATCAATGACCTCCTAATTGGTAAGTCTACTTTATATTTTTCCCGTCCTTGAATTACGACTTCTCTCTGTTATATTGCATTTTTAATATTCTCCTTTGTTAGGGTTTACTTCCATATTCCTGTTGAATAGGAAAGGGTACTACACTCTCTCTGTTTTCCTTTTACCTATCCACTCCTTTTCATTTGTAAATAAACATTTATTTGGCTTTCTATTATATTCTAGATACACCTGTGAGCAAGATTGATAAGGTCCTTGCCTTGAAGGAACCTCCATGTTGGGGTTGGTGAAAGGAATATTAAAGAAACAAATAAACACATAAACAAAGCAATTTGATTTTAGGCTTCTTAACCTTTCTCTACTTCATACATAGGCTTCTTTCTTCCAGCAATCATTTCATCTTAGTGTTTTTTGGGGTTCCCTCTTACTGTCTCTTCTCATTATGCACACTTTTCTATCCTTTCTCATAGTTTCAACAAATCTGTTTAGTCTTGATCTCACCCACAACTCATGTATACAACTGTCCATCCACCGATATCTCTACCTGGTTGTCTGGCAAGCATCAAATTCAAGAAATGTCGAGATAAATTTGTTATCTTCTTTCAACTTGCTTCTTCCGGAGGGATCTTCTCAGATGAAAAGTCTACCCTAGCCTAAAAACTACTATACACTCATGGAAAATGCAAATCATTGATCATCATTCCTGTCTCTAATCTCCCAGAGTACCAAAATAAAGTACTGGTTTTCATCTCTGGTCTTCCAGAACAATCCACATTATAAGTACTGTGACTTTTTTATTCTAAAATTTGTAGATAAATAAATGCAACCTCAGGGACATGCATGCACAATGAATCCTTGGAAGTCAAGTTTCAGTCTGGTGTTCCCAACTAATTCTATTCATTTCTGGAAATAGGTATTTACAATAAGATGTTAACATCAGAAATCTTGATTTCTATTTCCCCACACATCTATGTTACAAGTTTCCAGTTAATATCAGGCTCTGAACATCATGGCATCTCACTAAAAACTAGGAATGTACTAGGCCCTTAATAAATATGTGTCCGTTATCTCTTGTGTTTACTTAGAGATCCTGTATCTTGAGGCTGCTGCTGGCCAGTCACTGACAATGAAACAAAACAATGAGAATGAAAATGAAACTGAGTAACTTGTTTTCTATTTTAACAAAAGGTTTTGAATTTGTGCTGCGAAGTAAAGGATATGCGTATATCTTTGATTAAACATTATGTGATGTATTTTCTGCCCTTACCTCTTGGCTTTGTTATTGTCAAAGATGATTTGAGATCTGTTTTATTTGTTTAACAACTGTTTGGCAATCAAGTGAATCTATTGTATTTTCCACAGTGTAGTCTTTTCCTTTCTTTTTCTTAAAAACCTAACAAAACAAACAACATCAGTGCAGTAGCCTCATGTGTGCTGGCCTGACCTGCTATCCAATCCGATTGGGCACAGGTTTCCATCCTGCTCACCCAGCAACCTGGGATGCAAGTCTACTAGCTGACTGGGCTCATGTTCCTTCAGCCAGCTAAGTTGCTAGGCTAGGGAAGATGGTATCCTTTTTCAAGACAGCAAAGGCAGCTGCTGGAGGCCACTGACCTGGGCCTGGAGAAAGGCACACACGGACACCCTAGGTGGCACCCTGTCTATATTGTACCCTAAAACCACTTCGTTATTTGCAGGAAGACACTTGCAAGGTAAAGAGTGAAGTCCAAGTATATTTTATAGAATAGGTTTATTACAGCTATTAGAATCCAATTCCAATCTATATCATCAGCTTCTAAAAGCACTCATGTTTTTTCCTCAAAACTTTTGCATGCCGCTTTTATTCTGACCAAGGTGACATAAATGCCTGATTACTTCCACAAGCCCGAGTCTTCTCCCTCCCTATCCTCTGTCTGTATGCTTTCACCCCTGTCTCTGTTTTTCTGTCCTCTCTCTCCCTCTTTCCTCATATTCCAAAGGAAAAAAGGGCTGAGGAAGAAGATGTGAAATAGGCTTCATTGCCTTTAGCTGCTTCTAGAATGCTAAACCACTAATAACAACAATATTCACCATAACGAAGAAATGGAGCCAAAAAAAAAAAACCCTAAAAAACCTCTAACTCACATTCAGGTTGTTTAAACCCCAGCATTTACAGGAGCTCGTTAAGAGAGATGGTGCATGACAACGCTACCCACGAATAAGGATGAGAACTTTAAAAGCATTTCTTTAAACAAGCAGAAATAAAGAAAAAGAAACGCACCATCCTCAGACCCAGATGCAGGGATTGGGAAGGGGAGCAGTTATTTGCTAAAGGTGTGCCTCTCCACCCCCCTTTTGGGGATCTTTGTATACACAATCCAGCCCCAGACAAAAGGAACAGGGCAGCTTTAGAGTCTTCAGAACTGGGGGCTGAGGAGGCGAGGGAAGAGAAGGGCATGATTGATGGAGTTCTGGTTGGCTTATAAAGGGCAGCCAGGAGTGCAGGGAAATAATCAGGGAAAAGGGCGTCCCGTGCTGGCTTTCTCAGAGGGGCGAAATGAATCCTGCTCCTCTGCATTATTAAGTTGTCAGGCAGGCTGATGATGAAAACCTGAAGGTCAGGCATAACAAGAAGCACCTTATGGGGGGGGGTCACGACCTTTCTGAAAGTGCTACACTCATGTTTATCTGCACCTAACCCTTATCCACAATTCTTCATTTGATAAGAACATTGGGAGAGGGGGAGGCAGGGAGGGGTGTCTCCTCATATGTATAAGCAGTGAGTGAAATTAGGCTTCCCGTGAAACTGATTGTAGAGGCTCAATTCACAGTGAAAGATAATAAACCAAAAGGACACACGAGGGATGCAGGCAGAAATTGTTTGCTACAGTGAAACTCAATAAAGGGAACAAGAGCTTCCCTAAATGACAAATTTGGTACAGTGGTGCTAAAATCAGGATTCTCCCTGGAATTGCCACAGCAATTCACTCTCGGCAGTACCACTTTTTATTTACTTTGGAGATCCTAATGGCATGGGGTGAAGGCTGCTTTTGGGGAATGTTTATTTCTTTATCTGCTTGCTTTAAACCAAAGACTCAAGGTGAAGGATAATCAGACACATTTTTTTTTTTCTATTTGATATGTATTTTTGTTTGTTTTCAAACTGAGAATGGAGCAGCCGTTCTCATGCATCTTGTTCGTGTGTGGTGTGCGTGTGTGTGTGTGTGTGTGTGTGGCGGTGAGGGGGTGGGGAGTTTGTACTTTTCATTTGAAGAATCCTTTTCCAGGTGTTCTCCATTTCTTGGGAATTGAGGAAGTACTTGGGATTCTCAGCTGGGACTCACAGACCAAATCGCTAACTGATCACAAAAATAAACATATCACTTGTAAAAATAACACTGGAGCAATTCACAAGCTACAATGCAGGCTTCTAGCGACACTTCCAAATCTAGTTGTTTATCCCTGTTTGTAAAAGGAGCATTCTTCAGATTTTGACTCTTTGGCAGTACTATAACGTGAAAAACGTAGCATTTACAAAATCATCCACTTTTAAAGTTGAAGATATATTTGAAATTGCACAGAAACAAAATTCTGGCAAAATGAGGACTGAAAATAATTTACCTGTGGAATAAGAAAAACGTTCTCAAAGTCAGTTAAGAATTTTACCTTCCTGGAAAGGAATTCTCTAAAATCTGGAAAGATGGAAAATGTCATATAATGCCCCTCATATTTCTTTTGCTTATTTCTCTTTTAAGGAGTAAAACATGATTGTCAACATGATACTTTGAGATGGACTTATTACCAAATGTGCAGACTTCTATTTGAGTGGATGATATTCAACCTGGATTTATATTCTTTTATTTGCTAGGACATTTTTTATACTTTCCTCAGTTTCTTAAAGTTTATCTCCATAAGTTTCTTGCTATCCCGTCTACCAACTCATATGCACAGAAACATTATCCCAAATAGATAAGCCACATATAAACTAAGAAAAAAATCCATTTTGGTTTCTCAATTCCACATAGAAGTAAAAATGCAGTATATATATTATAACTTAACTGACCCATCACTCTTGCCGTATACACTTCACATCTGTGCTTTTACCTCGCATGTGTCTACCTGTGTAGTTGAGATAAAATGACTACCTTTCTATCATGCTCATATTCATAATGATTGTTTAAAAACTGGACTCCTGCTATGGGACATACAGTAAAAGAATGTTCCCCAGCGATATTACACTCAAGCGTGTATTTATTATTTTTCTTTTTTCTTTCTTTTTTTCATTTTCCTTTTTTTGCCAGAAGACAAGATAGGTTTAAAATTGATTAGACAATCTGGCTTAGACTATCTTGACCCAGAAGCCGGGATGAAAGTGAGAGAGAGGGAGCCTCTCATTGCTAGCACGGCTGACATGCCCGGGTGCACCAAGGCTGACTTTTCACATAGGCTGGAACATAGGCTTTTCACATAGGCTGAGAGATGAGCCCGTAGGAATATCATTGCACAATTATTTCTGATAATTTTAAATAAACATCATCCTTTCGATTCTTTTGTAGGCTAAAGTATGGGTATCATTTGGAATGTCTTTTACACAATATTGATCAGAAAATATTAAATCCATGTCTCATTCAAACAAATCTTTAAAAAGTCAAAGTTCAGCTTCCCACTAGCTCCTTTTGTCCAGATGCATCCATATAATTGGCCAAGATGTCTGTCTGACTTGAGGGTGGATTTTCCAACGATATCATCAATTGCCCAGCCACATCTTAACTATACAGAATATTACAAATAATAACTACCTTTTTGTTATACAACGTGTGAGAATAAAATTTTATTTTTTTACTTTGCTTCTTTAAAATCTTTGCATTTCTTCTTTAAAAAATCGGTTTGAATCTGCTCCCAATAAAAGATGTAAACATATTACATAGAATTAGATTTTAAAATGTATAAATAGAATTGAAGATATTGAAAGTGATGCCATTAGAGTTGGTGACTTTCACAGTGTGAGATCGGCCCCTGGATCACTCCCTACTGGCCATCCGATCTTTATTACCTGCCTCAGCTCTCCACCTCCTTGCCTTCACTGCCTCATGTTTGGAGTGTGTTGTGTGACCTCAATACATTCCTGTGATAAGATTATGTCTGTGATTCTAGGGCCATGACATTCAATTTGTCTAGAGGCTTCCACCAAGTTTTATATAACATTCAGAAAATTATCCTAAAATATTGGTAACACTTGCATGAATGGAAGGGGCCCAGTCTACTTAAACCTTGGTATTCAAGCTGTGATCCCAGGACCAGAAGCATCTGTCCCCTGGCAGACCAGCAGCACACCGGGAGCTTGGTGCGGATGCTCTGGTCTTAGACAGCCCAGACCCACTCACTCAAAAACTGCATTTTCACGAGATCTGAAGTCATTCCTATGCACATTCCAGCTGGACTGAACTAGAAGCAGTTTGGCATTTTCTTGGGCTTCATATAGCTTAGTAGAGGGCAAGTCTGCTCTCAATTACATGGCAATTTCAGATGCCTGCTACCTCTACAGTATAGTTTTCCTTGGTGAGTTGACAAACACATAACCTTTCTCTACTTATCTTCCCCCTGACTGAGCAGAAAGCATCAAAGAGAAGTCAGAAGATAGTTTTTGTGGAAGCAGAAATCCCTAGAGAAAAGGAGGTCTCCATTTCCCACTAAAAGTATGACTCAAAAGGTAACCAATAATAGAACATCCAATAGCAAATAACTGTGCACCAAGTTAATTTTAAGTTGCAATAACAATAATAAAAATGGATATGGATATTCTTTTTTTTTTACATTAGCTATGTCAAGAGAAAAATGCATTCTATTCTCTTGATGCATTTTGTAAGCTGCCTTTTCTTTCCTTATCTTTGCATAGGGCAAAAAAACACTACTTGTGTTTTTAAAGGTACTGGAAGGTGAATGCTACCTATCACAGTACCCTTTATTTTATTTTCAACTCTGCAAGAAAACTACCATGACTTTTTACTGCTGTCTTTGTTATACATTCTCAATTTCATAGGGCAATTGATTCAAATCCATTTTAAATCTCAATGGGCTGGAACTTGGCATGCAAGTTGGTTGGCTAGGTGCAAGTTTCTCTCCAAAATATGACAAAAGTCATGGCTGAAATATAGAGCGGCAAAATTGTTGCAGAGTTTTGCCAAGCTGCGGCCAAACAAGGCTGACTGTTATTAACAAGGGGCAGAAGGGCACACTGGGGGGAGGGAGAGAGTGTGGGCAGTATGCCATTTGCATGGTGATCAAACTAGCTTTAAAAAAGGAAAACCACTTTGCTTGTTTCTGTTTGTGCTTTTTTAAGCTATTTGTTCATGTTAAAAAAAAAAAAAAGAAGGTAATTCAGAGACCTAAGAATTCAGGAAACAAATGAGACAGGAGAGGTGAGATTGGAAAAGCTGTAATGATCTTAAGCCAGATATTCAATCTCCCTAAAATTGTATCTCAATGACACCTCAAGATTCAGTTTCAACTGCCATCGCATGAAGCTTCGCTGTAGCACACACAGTTTATGTACCAATGAGCAGATGCTGCAAAATAAGGATGAAACAGTTGCTTGTTCGTTTTAGATAATCACAGCAGATTAAGCAGTAGTTTCATTACAGTGTTTTTACTATGCATTATTTTTACCATGCAGCGTCCTTTGAAATAATGGGAATTGATTTCACAGATCTTTTGCATATTACTGATACTGAGTAATGTTGCCGAGTAAAACCTTTTCTATCCTGCCACTGTGAAAAGGCACTAATTGGGGAAGAAGAAGGTTCCCCTATGGAAGTCTCTCTTCCGCAGATTTGAGGCTGGGAAGCAACTGAGCCAGGGAAGCTATATGTAGGCCTTTGTGGTTTCGCAGCTGTAGCTTTGTGTCCTGATTTAGCTGACCTAAAATTCATGCATTCCCAGATCAGAGAGCATCGGCTGCACTGCCCTTGGTTTCCTCTTCTTGGCCCTCAACTCACCCCTGCCCCTCCCCCACCTCCACCACATTTCACTCGCTGGATAAAACAATTGGAAATGTGCTGATGATGAATGAGGAATCTAGAGAATGAATGCAGAGAGAAAGATCATTGATGTCTTCCGAAATCAGACATAAACCTTAAAATGCATTGAATTTTTCACTTCTACATTGAGTCACTTTGTGTACAGTCCACCTCTACCTGGCTGTTTGGCTACATTCCCTGACTAGCATATCTGCAAACCTACTCACCAACGGGCATGTTAAGCGAAGACAGACCTTGTCTCTCTTCTCCAAAGTTGCCTTTATCACAGTTTGACTTGGCTATGACCTCGTTATTCCTCTTGGACACATTTTTTACAGGGAGCATCTATGGTTTTGCTCAAGCCTTTGTCTCTAAGTCAATGGAAATTTCCTCTTGCTGGGAGTGAGGAGATCTTCAGTATTCGGAAAGTACAGTAAGAGAGGAAACAGGCAAACTGGAATGGATTCCAGTGCAGTGTTTTGCCATGAATGTAGCTACAGGACTTGCCCAAGACATTTAACTTCACTGCAAGCTCACTTTCTCCGTATGCAACTTCAGAGTGATTAAGGCAGTCTTCACCTTTACCACCCTTACCTTTGGGGAGTTCTGCTATTAAACTCCCATATGATAATTCATTTACATCCTATTATCAAGACTGTAAGCAATCCAGGCAGTACTGAGCTGAAGACATTAGGAAGAGGCTGGAAGATTTACTAATTTTATCTGACAAAGTCTGAGAACAGAACATGGCAAAGTATTTCTCTTCCAGTTAGTACGTGGAAATACTTGGGCAGAGAAAGTCTATATAACTCATTAAAATATTTTAGATGATAAGGTTGGGTGGATTCAGTAGTAATATTCTAGAATTATTTTAAATGTAATTTGTGTGGGAGCAATCTGTTTCAGTACACTTCAAGGATAAAATGATCAGCAAAGACTCAGAAGTATCTTGTTCTATGAGGCTTTCCAGGGAGTTCTAAGTCGATTGGTTCAACCTAGAGTTACAATTGTGACAGCTCAGGAATTGATCTGGAAATTTCCCAAAATGTGTTACCTGTTTCCCCAACACTATGTCAGTGAGATGTCAATGGTTAGTCCACACACACAGAGTTAGTTTTCATGATTAAAAAGTTTGTAAGATTTGGGCTGAAATACAGTTAAACTGGTTTTTCAATGGCAGGATGTTGAGAGTTTTATCTGCAAATGTGCACCATGAATCTCCTAGAGAAAGATGGCCTCATACTGTCTTCACAACCTATAGGGCCACAGAACTCTCTGGAGGAAAATACCAGTTAATACCTTACTAAACCAGTGTACCTCAGAACACAATTTGTTAAACAATGATATAAATCCAATCTGTTGGAAACAAACAGAAGTAGAAATCCAACAGTAACTCCTAGACATAGCTTTAAACAGATAACGTTTACAAACTTTGGACAATGATTATTAGGTTACTCTTAGTTACTTTTACATATCCTTGTCTTTCTTGGTAGAAAAGGACCAAAATCTCACTAATACGCCATTTTAAGTGGTAAGTAAAGATGATGCATGCATTATTAGCTATTGGGCTTAAATTTTAAAAAATTTTAATTTTTTCTTTTTTTCTGTCACAGAGTCTCACTCTGTCACCCAGGCTGGAGTGCAGTGGTGCCATCTTGGCTTACTGCAAGCTCCACCTCCTGGGTTCATGCCATTCTCCTCCCTCAGCCTCCCAAGTAGCTGGGACCGTGGGCGCCCGCGACCAAGCCCGGTTAATTTTTTGTATTTTTAGTTGAAATGGGGTTTCACCGTGTTAGCCAGGATGGTCTTGATCTCCTGACCTTGTGATCTGCCCGCCTCGGCCTCCCAGAGTGCTGGGATTACAGGCATGAGCCACCACGTGGTATTCATAGCCTGCCATAAGGAAACCCCAATATGCCATTTAAACTAGATCACCCATTACACAGAGATCGAGTGATGTAATTTTAGTAACATCAAACTCATCACGTGTTTTCTTCCCTCCTGCCTTGGTTCAGACAGTGTTTCCTACCTAGAAATCCTTTCACCCTTCTGGCCACTTTTTAAATTCTTTTTATCCTTGAAGAACCACATCAATGCTAAGAAGCTTCCTTTGATCTGCTTATAACTAATCTTTTCCTCTTTGGTTCTTACTTAGCAATTTGTACTACTGCTAGTTACTGGGCACACATTCCTCCTATTATATTTAGCTCTTATTATTATTTTAATTCCTACTCTATGCATTTATTCCGAGCCAGTCATAGGGCTAAGTTTTGCATACATGATCTTATTAATGTGTAATCTATGCAATGATAAGTACCTATCTGTCCCCACACAGGTACTCTACCCGCATCCCCATGTAATCACTCTCTTAACAATGATGGGGGCTTAGTGAAGTTTTTTGAAATCCCTGAATTGTGCTAAAATTGATTTCAGTTGGGTGACTAAGACTAAATGTCTCAGATGAAAGTATGCCATTTTTCCAAGTTTCTTTTGCCTTGGTCAATGTCCAAAAGATGTCCTGCCTTAGTATCTTGCTATGTTTGCTATGTTTGATGACATTTTGCTTTGTGTTAGACACCTTCTTAGTCCTTAGAAATCATGAGATGCTGACTGATAATATCCCATGCTCTAGCATGGCTATTTTTTTTTTTCAGACCAAGGGTTATTCCTGGGGCTACATGAACCTGTTTTTGAAAAAGTGGCATTCTTTGTTCCATCCAAAAGCAGCAGAGATGCCATCACTTGGCTTACATTAGCTGAATGAAGATTCCTACTTCAGTTCAGTACACTTCTCCTGAGTGCCAAGACTTGTGCAAGACATTGTGGCTACAAAGTTAATTAAGACATCACAGTGTGCACTAATGGGTAACACACATTGATAAGACATTATTTTAACAGAATGTATTAAGTTCTAAGGCTAACATATACTCTGGGTGCTATGGAAGTCCTAAAAGAGGCATGTGCCCTAGGATAAACCCTTTAAAGCCCCAATTAGTCCTAGTTTCTAACATTTGGGGCCTTACAGCCAAGAATTCTTGTCTATGTGTTTATCTAAAGTTAAGAGAAATCATTGTTTGGCTTCTCACGTGTCTAGTTGAAAACCTTCTACCTTGACAAAATTCCATGTCTTCAGTCTTGGAAGTCTGTCCTAAGTAGTGTCTGTGTCACCCACGCCTGACTCTCCAACTAAGGGGAGGAAGGAGCCAGTCTTTCTTTCAGCTGGAATCAATTTTTTCTACCCAAGTCCATTTGCTAGAATTGATTGTTTCGGAAGAAGCTCAATTTTGCTGGAAAATCCAGAAAATATTTTAGTTACAGCTCCACATAATAAAGCAATTGTGTGATTAGTAATACATTTGTCACTCCTTTACTGAGTGGTGAGGGGTGGGAGGGACGGCAGCGGGGAGGGGAGTAACCCATGTATTGCTTTAGTGTGAATCCTGACAGTGGTGATTTTTTTTTTTCAGGGAATTATACCATTATACCATAAAAATGTCAAGGCACAAGTTTACTGTTCCTACTAATATTCTAAAATATTCTCTTAAGCTGACATCTCTGTCAATTAAAATTAAACAAAATTGCATTCTGCCATATATATTTCAAGGAGGAAGCGTTTGAGTTTATGGCTGCTCTTTGAATTGATTTTTAACATGGCATCTGTAAAACTTGGCTCGAACAAGATGAGGTGGAATGTATTTAAGGACCAGTCAATTAAAAAAATGTTTTTAAAGATCATAAATTGACAGCCAGAATAGACTGCACATGCCTCCAGGTTTCTCAGCTATTAAAATAAATCCAGCCATTCTTTTGAATTGAATGTTTGTGCTGACATAATTCAGTGCCAACACGCTTCTGACTTGTTTTGGGTTTTCAGTGTTTTTACAGAGAATAACATAAACAAGGAAGCTTGTGAGTGTAGCTTCCAGTTGCTTAATTCGCACAGATTTGGGAAAAGTCCTTCTCCTGGTGTTTCCCACAGCGGAGCAGTGGGAACGTGCTTTCTCACGGGACATTAGTTCTCAGGGAGGAGAGCAAGGGCAGTGAGCACTTTTGGCAGAACTGCACTGCCAATAAAGTCTTCGGGGAGATCACCCCCTGTGATAGGAAGATGAGCAAAGTAAATCTCTGTTCCAATTCCTCTAAAAGGAATTTAAGAAGCCATCTTTGGGCTCAGCCCTCCGATTGCCAAACATTAATGTAGAACGTTTTATTGATGCATTTAAGGCAAGTATTATTTAATGATCCAGAGTTTCTAAGGGCCAAAGTACTTTCCTCATTCTTTGTTAAGCACCTTTTGGAAGCTCAATGTGCCTTTTCAGGTCACCTGGTTACCACTTAAGAGAAAGAGATAATATCCTAAGCAGCTTAAAAGGGTTTATGCCCTTTCAAGCAAGTTCACAGATGATGTTCTGGCTTGGCCACTGTCCCGAATAATTTGGGTATGTGTGAAACATCTATATTCTTAATGGGCAGATGCTTTGTCTAGACAGAGAGGAAAAGGTGTCCCTGAAAAAGCGGGGAGGAATGGGGGAAACTTTCTTCTTTGCTTTAAAGTGAGGAGGCTGGGCTGCGAAGAGACAATCAGGCAAGGAGTATTTGGGTCTTGCCCAAAAGGATGGCATCTTCCTTATGGGTCATATGTAAACCTCTATAAATTCTAAGGCCACAGCATCACGTCCAGCTTTTTCACTGGTGAATCCACCACGCCAATCATATCGGTACCATATGATATGGGCTACAGAAATATTTCTGCAATTATAAATAAATGAATAAGCAGATTGAACTCCGGTGTCCCAATTTTTAAAATATTTCTGCCAAAGAAGTGGAGTAGCTAAAAATACCTAGAGAGGAAGTCACATGGAGAAAACCTACCCAGGGGAGATTCTTGTTGGGTTTTATAGAGACTCACAGAGACCACAGGAGTATGTTACACTCCCTGGAGGAAAATCCAGGAGACGGAGGTTGCTTTCACTCTTTTGGTTGTCATCCTCTCTTCCCTCTTTCAATCTCTAATTCTTCAGTAGCCATGGTTCCTGTGTTCTCTCTCTCTCTTTTCCCTCCTTCTGCTCTTATTGGGTTAAGGTATGTCTCTAGAGGATGTCTACTGTGTGCTGCACATCCAAATTACATTTGTGGATGGTCGTCACTAGAGAGACCTAGCACAGGACAGGGGTGGTGACACAGGACGAATGTCCAGACATGAGTAGGGTAGGCAGAGTGCACAGAACCAGGAGAACCAAGTGGCCAAGAGAATCCAACTTCTGTTCTTAGCCATACTGCACGGGTAGCTTGAAATTGGTCCCTCAGAGAAAGTTTGATTTATAGCACCGTCCCCTGCCCAATCCTCAATCTGGAAATACTAAACAGGTTTTGTTTTTGTTTTTGTTTTTGTTTTTGTTTTAACATAAAGCTGTGTTACACAAATTCTTGAAATGTCTGACATGGTAATAGGGTATATTTTAGTTGATTATTGATTCACTCCACATTTTTTTCATTTTAATAAATATTTACCAGGCTCCTACTATAGGTAGAGGTGCAGTTCAAAGAATCTTGGATCTGATAGGAATGACAATAAAACTCTTTCTAATGGAATTTATATTCTAGTGAGGAGTATAAGCAAGATAACTTTTAAGTAAATTCCTAAGTATGCATATATAGCAAGATGATAGGGAATGTGGGTAGGAGGTGTTGGAAGGGGGTGAGAAAGGATGCAGGCAGTGGTAATATTTTCAAAGGGTGCTCGGGAGAAGCTTCCTAAGAAGGTGCTATTTGCATAAAGAACTGAAGAAAGTGAAGGAGCCAATCTTGCAGATTCCCACCCACCATCTTAGCCCTCTGCCACTCTTGAACACTTGGCACTCAATGAATGGCATTATTATACAACCTAATTAGGTAAATCCTAAAAAAATGGTCCTTGAATCATCTCTCCTCCTCATCCATGAGCCCCATCCAAACATCTGTATGTTCACTGGATTGATATTCTCAATGGATCCCTCAGATCTTAACTCTTTCATCCATTTCCATTATCCCCTGTAGTCTTGGCTATCATATGTCATGGCCTACCTGTTTTAATCTGTAGTTACTCTTGGCCTCTCATATCTCTTCTCCACACATTAGGGATGTCTGTGTTCTATGTTTTCAAACACATGTTTGATTATTTTACTTTACTTAAGAATTTTAGTGGCTTTCAATTGTTCTGAAGATAAAGATAATAATTCCTAACTTGGCCCATAAGACTTATAGTTTTCCCTTTCCTGCAACAGGTTTATGCCTGTTGTGACGGTGTAATTCTTATTAGCATCCCCTTTCATTCTCAAAAGAATCTAGGTTTGGACCATAAATTACATGGTCAGTTTTCTCCTGACCAAGTTTATATTCTTAACTGGTGAACACCAAAATTATTCTCAACTTCTTAAAGAAATATTTTCTGAACAAACAGAAATTTGTTTTCTGAACAAACATATTTTAATTGAGGCAAAATACAGGTACTAGCAGCTTAGGAGCCATGTTTCAAAAACAGTATTTTTCATTGTTCCCCTGAGAAGAAAGGAGAGGCCATGGGGCCCTTGACCCAATGAATAAGGAAAAAAGAGGTTGGTGACAGAGAGATGTTAATTCATGCATTGTGAGTTTGAATGATGTGTTTTCTTTACACCTCACTGTGAGTTAAGATCACCTGGGTGAGTAAACCACAGTTCAACTTCCCTTTCACTGTTATAAACCGTGGAAGTTAGTCTAAGCTTCTGAATCTCTTTCAAAGATTCAACATTTCACCTTATGTGAAATCAAAATTTATAGTCATCTCATGATAAATTTTAAAAGGTGGCATGGGCTTCTGTTTTCAGATGAGAAAATAAGATTTTTTAATTTTTTTAAAATAAACTTTGTAGTGTTATTGAATGTTACTGGAATTTTAGCCTTTTGTTAAATTTAAATTATTTATTCATCATTTGTGTTTGAAGCCTGCTGACATTTCAGAAGACTGCTGAAAGAGCCTAGGCAGATGCTACTGTACATAGAATTCTGTTCCACACTCTGGAACTGGACATGGTTTGAATTCCAGCCCGACCCTTAATGATCCATGTGACCTTGGCAAGTCTCTGTGTGTTAGTTTCTTCATCTGTGACAGGGGTTAATAATTGTGAAGACTAACAGAGATAACTTGTGAACAATGTGTACATGTTCTCTGACAGATGATAGACCCACTGTATTCCAAGTCTGTAGATTATCTTAATTATTAGTTATTGAGCCCCTAATATGTAACAAACTATATGTACCCTTACTCTGTTCTTCATAACCAAGTATATTTTTCATATTTCCATGAAAAAGCTACCCATATAATTTTTTGTTTTTTGAGATGGAGTTTCGCTCTTGTCACCCAGGCCGGAGTGCAGTGGCACGATCTTGGCTCACTGCAACCTCCACCTCCCAGGTTCAAGAGATTCTCCTGCCTCAGCCTCCCAAGCAGCTGGGCTTACAGGTGCCCACCACCATGCCTAGCTAATTTTTGTATTTTTGGTAGAGACGGGATTTCACCATGTTGACCAGGCTGGTCTTGAATTCCTGACCTCAGGTGATCCATCTGCCTCGGCCTCTCAAAGTGCTGGGATTACAGGCATGAGCCACTGCACCTGGCCACTACCTGTATCATTATTAAACACCTCCATTGGCAGGTATTTAAGGAACAGTGAACACAAACAACAATGCATTCAGTATTCTGACATGCCAAACCTTCTATCCTCGGACTACAAACAGAGAAAATTATACAAAAAGATACTTTGAGTCTCTCATGATTGACCACCATCCCTCACCCTTCAGCCTTATTTCACTCTCTAGTGTAACTCATATACACATTTATGCCCCACACATTCCTCTAAGTGTCCATCTCACTTCTGAGATGCTGCTTCACTTACTGGTGGCCATGAACTGTGAAAGATGCATAAGTCATGTCTATGTCTCCAAAGAGCTTACGAGATACTTACATAAAGATAACATATACATAAAACCACAAGTAAGGGAACACAAATGGGCATAACATTGTTTTCCATACTTTAAAAATAACTATCGTATGTGTGTTCCTCACTCGATTTGCCTTTTGAAAGAACATTGTGACTAGCTGTTCTTATCTGTTCAAATTCCTTAGACTTATTGACTTTTATTTGCTTCACACTCAGATTTGGTTAATAGCTTTGCATATTCTGAGACAGTTTTCCTAATTTTTTGTCCACCAATTTGAATTATTTCTTTGGCAAACAGCCAGCTCTTGATGTTCTGCATATGCTAGGTTGAGAACACAAACATTAGTATATTTATATCAACTTGAGATCCCTAAAAATTGACTTGGACCATCATGTAATTCTGAAATACACTTTGAGACTAAAGTATGCCTGTCTAATTAGTTATTCTCTGAAAAAGATCCCCAGAGGGGCTTGGCCTGACCCCAGAGTGTTTTTCTTCATTGTTGGAGGGGGACAGTCTTGAGCCTAGCCCCACTGCAAACTATATAATTGTTTATTTTGATTCCCAGGCAGATCTCTATGATAAATAAAGAAGACTTGCTTTGCATGTAGATATTTATATTTTAGAAATGTGGTCCAGGTTTCTCAGCTCATACCATTCTGCATGAAATATAATCAAATGGGTGAGGATAACAATAAAAATGTCAATGAAAGACTCATAAGCAACCTGGCTGGGCTTCTCACCCCTAATTCAAGCACTTCCCTGATTCAGGCAGAGGCCTAGCCAGGTTCAGAATCCTTAACCATAATGATTGGAATCCTTTGTCCATTACAGGTTAGTTCTGTTCGTCCCTCTTTCATTTCCAGAGGCCACAGTTGTTCTCTATATTATCTACTTTGCTCTCCCACTTTCTGTCTATTTGCTCCTGGTCTCTGCTGAGGACATGGTTGAATCTAAGGCTAGTCATGGTCTCATGAGATCATCTCCTTCATTACTGTCATCTTCATGCAGTTGGTCACCCATGTGGCCATCACCATTGTGGGAGAGAAAAATACCAAGCAAAATACAACCTTTAGTATTAGGTAGAACAATCAGGGACCTTGTCTCTTTGTTACTTTACAACAGATTTTTTTAACAATTTTTCCAGTGAATGCTGCCACCTTTCCCCAGGAGTTGGCAGAATCTATCAGAAAATCCAGACACATGACAAAATGAACATCATTGCAGAATTGACAGCCAAATCCACCCATTCTCACCAATGTTTAGACAGCCCAATGCTAAAGGGGGTGCCTCAACTCTCTGTTTTCTCAAGTGTGTTGCTTTCTCATCCAGCTACCTTGGAGGGTTAGGAGTAGCTGTGGGCATGTCACTTGAGGGTTATAGTTCCAAAGGATAGCTGATAAGATCAACATATTTTACCGTATTAGGTAATGCAAAGTACTGGCTCTAGACCCCTGGGCCATGGCATATGGCACACTGATACACTGTAAACTCTCAGGAAGTACCATCAGGTTTTTTTGATTTGTAAGTTTCTCTTCTTTATAACTGCATATACGTATCCGTATTTGTTGGTGTTTGGTCTAAGCTTTGCTAATAAAAAGAAAACAAAAATACAATGATGAGATAAAAGTTAGTATCAGTCATAGAATAGTCCAAAGTATGTGGGAGGCCTGGGGCAGTAGTCGACTCTGCTACAAGTGGTTGTAGAACCCTAACTGCTTCTGCAGTGAACTCTTGCAACTCAGCAATTCGCTAAAGTTGAGCTTTCTTGGATACATGGCCAAACTTGGCCCACAAGATTCATGCCTGTGTTCCACGTGTTCCACAGGAAGGAGGAAATCAAAGTCGTGGAGAGCAAGGAAGTAAAGAGGGAATTACACACAGCACATTTTCTTCCATTGCATTGGCAAGAAGGTGCACATGGACAAAACAAGATGCAAGTAAGTCTGAGAAATGCAGCTTTCAGTTGGATGGCTACTTGCTAGCTAAAGTTCAGGGGCTAGGAGGCAGGGTTCTATTATTAAAAAGAAAAATGGAAGACTAGTGACTGGATGACAATTAGCAGCCTTAATCGCAATACTGTTACAGTGATGCCTACAGTGTGTAGTACTGAGCTGAATGGCTCATGTGGTGCAAGGTGTGCTGGGCACAATTGCTCCACCTTTGGACTAATGTGTCAGGCTGATGGTGGAACTTCCCTTGGTGAATCCGTAAGTGGAGCAATGGGAGCTTCCTGGAGCAGCTAAGTACACAGATGGAAGGTTACACAAGCAACTAAAGGGATGACGCTGAATGCTTTATGGATGTGATCAGACATTCTCAAGAGTCTTTGAATCTTTTATTTTCCTTTTTAAGTGCTGTGAAAAGTTCTAAAATTCTAAACAGTACCAAAGACACAAAAACATTGTGAACAACTTGTTTTATAAGTTAAGCAGAGGGCCAAACCCCGTGGCTACAATGACGAACAGGATAGACATGGACACTCCTCCCAAGAACCATAAGGAGGGAGAAAAGAAGGTAATAACCACAGGCAATTAAATGATTGCAAATGTGTGAAAGACTGTGAGGAAGATGTACACGATGCTAACAGCATGTTTATCTCCAATAATCTAATCTAGCCTGGGGTCATGAAAGGCTTTTCCAAGAAAGTGAGATTTCAGTTCAGACCTGCAGGATGGGAAAGGATTCGTGAGGCTAACGTGAAGAAGGTTAGAGGGTGAAATAGTATACATGAATTTAGTAGGATAAGTTGGACAGCTTTGATTTTTTAAAGCTCAGGGTTTTCATCTGTAAAATGGAGATAAAAATGTCTACCTCTGAGGACTAATTTGAGGGTTACATGAAATAACGCAGATAATGCTTAGCAACAAGTATGGCAAGAGAGAAAGTGCAGTAACTGGTAGGTTTCATTTTTATTATTATTAATATGATTCCTACTCACCTAGGAAGCTGAAGGAATATTTATGTAAATGTAATCTCTCACCTGACTCTGGAAACATCCTCCTATATCTTCATTCCTCTTATTTCCTTTTGCTGGTTGTGTAGAATCCCTGTGCAAATATATACACAGCAGATATGTATACCTATATCTATATTTGTATCCATATCCGTATCTATGTCTAGATCTATGTTTGTGGCATCATCTAGCCAGCAGGAATAAGAAGTCAGAGAGCTAGATTAAGCAAACAGGAGTCTTAGAGATGTATAGTCATACCAGCTGAAAGTAACAGAATATCTGGTTAACGGTGACTTGAACAATAAAGATACTTAATAATCTTTCCATCCAGAGAGTCTAGAGAAATGGTTCTACTGTTAGTGCAGCGGCTCTGTGATGTTTTTAAGGACTTTCCAATACTCTGTTCCACCTTTCTCAGTATGGCCTCTTGCTTGCAATGTGGCTGCCACAGCTCCAGGTAGCTCAACCTTTTCCACATGCATTCAAGGCAGGATGTGAGGGCCACATAAAAAGAGCTTCTTTTTCTTTTATCAGTGGGCAAAATCTTTCCCAGGAGTACTGTAAGAGAGTTTTCCCTTGTGTATTGATACGTGCCCACCTCTAGCTGCAAGTGACATTAAAGAAATTACCGAGATTGTTGTGATAGAGTCAGGTTAACTTGTCAATGGCCTACTTACTGTGGGCATAATACTGGAAAAAGTGATCAGGAGAGGAAATGAATGTTGGATGTTGCTTGTGTAATTAGCGATGTGTATAACAATGGTTTAGAGATAATTTGAGAATACAATGTTTGGTTGATTTTCTAGGTTAACAAAAAATAAACTTGAAAAAAGTGTGCATGTAAACAGCCAGTACAGCATTTAGTTTTACATACAGACAAACATGAAGCAGATTTCAATTCAAATCAGATTTGTTAATTACCTTTTCTTATATCATCTCGTTTAATTCTCAAAATCCTGGAGAGGGAGGCATTAGGCTTTACTACAGATCAGAAAAGTTAGCTCCAAGAAAACTTAGCTCAAGCAATCCTTCTGCATCAGCCTTCCAAGTAGCTAGGACCACAAGTGTGTGCCACTCTGCCCAGCTAATTTTTGTTATTTTTTGTAGAGATGGGGTGTGACTATGATGACCAGGCTAGTCTCCAACTCCTTGTCTCAAAGAGCTAAGTTCCTGGGTTCAAGATGACATCATATTCAATCAAGGGCATAATTGGGATTCCAATATATGTAGTTCTGACAATAATTCCATGGTTGTTTTTTGGGGTTTTTTTTTTTTGTTTTTTTTTTAGATGGAGTTTTGCTCTTGTCCAGGCTGGAGTGCAGTGGCACGATCTCGGCTCACTGCAATCTCCGCCTCCTGGGTACAAGCCATTCTCCTGCCTCAGCCTCCCGAGTAGCTGGGACTACAGGCGTGTGCCACTAAGCCTGGTTAATTTTTTTGTATTTTTAGTAGATGCGGGATTTCACCATTTTCACCAGGCTAGTCTCAAGCTCCTGACCTCAGGTGATCCACCTGCCTCGGCCTCCCAAAGTGCTGGGATTACAGGCATGAGCCACTGCACCTGGCCTTTTTTTTTTTTTTTTCCCTGAAAACAGTCCCTTTTTCCCAATGATAGAAAAACCCGTGTAAAGAAATGTGTGAACGTGGCTTTAAAAGAATCAAACCAGTATGAACTTGAGGTGCAATTACTAATATGTACTAGGATTTGTTGAGCACCAAACTACAGGCGCAATCTGAAGTTCTTTAAATACAGGTAGACATCTTAATAATAGATGCTACTATACATTGTCCCTCTTTTATGGGTTAAGGCACCATTAAACCATATACCCAAGCTCACATAGCTGGTGCGCTCCACTCAGTGGCATAGGGTTACCATCTGACTCTAGGGCTTAGCTCATTAACCAGAATGCAATGCTGCCTCTGAAGAGTCATCACTGTGAGCTCTGGGCTGTTCTCTTCAACTACCTATTCTCCTGGGAGCCTGTTTAGAATATACCCCAGGCATGTGTATAGTGACTCCACGGCACCTGCATGTGGGCAGGACGGCCTCTGTCCTTCGGGAAAGAACCCATATTAGGAAATGAGAACCCATATTAGGAAGAGCTGAGAAAGACAAAAGTTAGTGAGGGGGAAAAATACCACATAAAACCCCAACCATTGAATAGTTCATTAGAACAAACCAATAAGTAAACACAGAATTCTTTCAATTAAATTATCTCATCTAATAGGAAACATAGTCACTTATATGTATTCAAAATTTATTGTCAATAGCCAGAAATGGTGGAAGAAGAGAATGACACTTTTTTTTAGTTTTGATGTATTAAGGGTTCCCATCGGAGTTCAGTTCCAAGAGCTTTTAACTAGAACTGTCTCCTCAGAATTACTCTTTGGGATTCTGCGTGAAGCTGGTATATTTTTTTTCTTTCCTTGTTTTTGGAGACCGGGTCTCACTCTGTCACTCAGGCTAGAATGCAGTGGTGTGATCATAGCTCACTGCAGCCTCAAACCCCTAGATGCAAGCAATCCTCCCACCTCAGCCTCCGGAGTCGCTAGGATCACCAGCGTGTGCCACTACACCCAGCTAATTTCTTTAATTACTATTTTTTTAGAGATGGGAATATCACTGTGTTGACCAGGCTGGTCTCCAACTCCTGGCCTCAAGGTGTCCTTCTGTTCAGGGTTCCAAAAGTTTTGGGATTACAGGCATGAGCCACCATGCGTGGCCCTTCCTGTAATTTCTAGCTGTATTGGGGGAGGGGCAAGCATACCGTAATAAGGAACTTACAATAATTCATAAACTAAGAAAGGTTAGCCATGTTTGCAGGAAGAAGAAACAAATAACGTTTTCCAAGTCACTAGGAAGTGCTAGAAGTTCCTTCAAGTGGAACAACTGTTGACATTACCAGCAGAATCAGCTGATGTGAGGTTTTCTTTCTAGTCCTAAAGTCCTCAAAAGACCAGATCAAGGTTTAGATGATCACAAGAGTGAATATGTCTGTTTGTCCGATATGACTTTAAATGCTGATCGAAATTTTGTATTTAATTTTCTTAAAAGGCCCATGGAATGGAAATCACTACCATCAGGAGAAATGAAATAGCAAAATAAAGAAATAAATAAATAAACAAAAATATATATTATAAAATAAAGTTGCCCTTACATTTGGGTCTGTGGCTGAGTGGGACAGGAAAAGAAAAAGCAAGATGATTTTGAAGGCCTATTGAATTCAATTTGGCAGTCATATAGTCAAGGAGATGAGACAGAGGGAAAACTGTGCTGAGGGTAGAGAGATGAGATTTTCTCCAATCTTGAAGGATGGATTCACAAGTTTAAGGGGCAAGGAAACAGTAAAGGATGGATAAAAGTTCAAATTAAAAACCCTTTATCTGACAGTATTCACATTATATTTGCATTGTATTTTCTTTGTGAAGATTTTGCCCTGGATATTTCTTTTTCTAGAACAGCAATTCACAGTTGAACTGTTTGAAATAATCCACATCAAAATAAGGCCCAGGGTGTCTCTACCCAGGCCAGAGAGCCAACCCTCAGTGGCATGAGCCAGGGCACCCTGCCTTTACATCATGCTTTGAACTGATTAAACCCATTCAGAGACGGACCACCTGAACAAAGACAGAAATGTAACCCCGTGTCTTCTGTCCTGTTGTGTCTTTTTTGAGAAAGTAGAAACATTTCTGCTCTTACCATAAGGAAAGGAAGTAGGAAGAAGCCAAATTATATGTGTGATCCCTGTAATATGTGCCTGTATATATGTATATATGTATGTATATTTGTGTCAATAAGAGATTAAATGTATTAATTTACTTATTACTAAAGCAAAAAAAAGTAGACGGATAAATATTTTACTGCTTCAAATTAAGAGTTATAGTTTTTTATAAATATAAACAATATTGGCATTTGATTTTTAAAAGGTAGCTTTGTTTCCTTTTTTAAATTGCAATGCAGAAACTATGATCATCCAGTTAAAACAGTTATGCAATAATTATCAAGTTAGAGAAAATATTGGGGAGAATTAAATTGGTCCATTCGTGGCCATAATTCTTACCTCTACTTGATGTGGCAGGTGTTTTTACAGAAATAGCTCATTTTTCCAGTTTAAAATGTGGCTAGCATCAATTTCAAGTTAATTTGGAAAAATTATCATTTTAGGAAAGATACACCAAGACATTAACTGTGGTTACCTCTGGAAATGGAGATTATGTGTGATTTTTGTTTTCTTCTTGATACTTTTACGTATTTTAAAAGTTTTGTGCAATGAATTTGTGTTACTTAAACAATTGATAATTGAGAAAAGTTATTTTAAAATAACAAAATGTACGTCATATTTTTTTCTTATTGAGTAAAAACTGTTACATTCTACCAAATAAAAGGTTAAAGAAAAACCATTTATTTTTATTCCATAAACTACCCAAATTCAGAAAACAGACAGTGAAATCAGGTGATGTATCATGAATCAGATGGTTTAAATTGTTGTCTTTAAGAATTAATTCTGTAAATACTTCCTACCCTCAGCCAGCAAATTTACAAACATTATTATTATTTTTTTTTTTTGAGACAGAGTCTCGCTCTGTCGCCCAGGCTGGAGTGCAGTGGCGCGATCTCTGCTCACTACAAGCTCCGCCTCCCGGGTTCACGCCATTCTCCTGCCTCAGCCTCCCCAGTAGCTACAAACATTATTTTTAAAATAAATTTCTTTTTTTTTCACAGAGAAAGCTAGCATTTTCTTGTTTTTTGTTTTATGTACAAGATTTCTGTTTCCATTTGACAGGCATTTAGTACATTTAGATTTGAACATATATTCTCCAGGTTTAGTACTTACAGGGATTTTGGAAGATTCTCACATACTTTGTATAAATCATAGAAACTACCTCTGGCTTAGATCTGTGGTTCTCCACCAGCCGTCTGTTTTATTATTTTACCATCATTTACAATCTCCTTATCTCATAAGCACTTAGAGACTCTATGTCTTAACTATAACTTCAGGAACAGATTAAGTTTGCTTTTCAAAGCCATTTGTCATCTGAGATATGTTTTGTTAGTGTTTTCTTTTGTAAATCATTTTATTATTGTAAGGTGCCTCTGGATGCTGGCATGATAATAGGCTATATAAATGATTTTGTCCTATATTTGTGTTGTATATACTTTATTGTAATAGCACTCTCGGGTCAAAAGCAGCCAATATTATTCCGATTAATTCCTGTCTAGACACTTATAAATTGTCCCTTAATTTGCAGAGAGAAAACGAAGTCATATGAAGCATAACCTTTCTCCGCTGCAGAAACTGCACCTGGCTTTTCTGGGTGAGAGGAGGCCCGCCTCCCTGCGTCCTTCAAAGCAGCAGGCCTCGCTGCCACAAGGGTGAGCATCTCGTTTTCTGTGCTCGTCCCAGGTAGCCAGCCAAGGCTTGCCAGTTGGCATGCTGCTCCTCAAAAGGAAAACACAAAGCCTAATCCCCCAACACAGTTTCAGACAAACACTCATTTTATTTACTCATATTCATCTCCCCAGAAGAAAAAAAAAAGGAGGAGAAAAGAGCTTGCTTAATCCCAATACTAACACAATATTGATTCACATTCATGTTCGGTATTTATTGACGTGCATTGCATACAATGGGGGCTATCACTCAGGCTACTGTGTTCAAGGGAAGGCGCAATCACATTAGAGAAAGAGATGAAGCACACAGTTTATACAGCCCTAATTTTATGTAATGTAAACCTTTCAAACATTGCACATGGGAGTGAAAATGCATGTCCTAATGAAAAACCAAATGCATACCAAATGGATTTATCTTAAAGCTAATTATGGCTGCGGAATATCTGTCCTCAAAAGTTCACCATTATTTCCTAAACTTGTATAATGAAATTAACTTCTTTGGCTTTGCAGCAGCTTTCTGTATATCTCATTAACCAACTGTAAATGCATTTGTGCTTGAGAGCACAGCACAGGGTTTTTGTTCTGTGACATCTAGTGTTCAGTGTTTCGAAATTATGCAGGTGGTGTGTAATGCTCTAGGCTAACTATATACAAAGCTGGAATATATATTGAATACCAGACAGCATATATGTATTACTAGCATATGGCTTCTGCAAGAAGAAAGCAGATATGAAAAACACTGTACTCTTTTTTTTTTGCCCCTTGGAGATTTTTATTGCCTAGTGGCAGCTGTATTTAATAAAATATTAGTAGCCATTTGAGGTTTAAAGGTGTAGCACAATTCCGTTTCAATATAACAATTCCATAAATTCAAATATGAAACCTCCATAGAAGCATGATATAGCTATAATTAAAGAAAACTTGGTATGTGTTTTTGAAAAACCAAATGGAGGGCACATTGTACCTGCAGTAGATCTATAAAGTGGATTTTGGGTAATCATTCACATGTTTGAAAGTTGGAAGCGATTCTAGAAAAGCCTCCATAACAGAGACGGATAGTTTAATTTCTGTTTTGTTTTGTTTTTGAAAAATCTTACCAACAACACAATGATCTGCCAATGGCTTACAAATAAGTTTTCTTCCCCCTGCCCCCAACATTGCTTTCTTCATGCCTTTTAAAGTTCTCCTTTCCAGAAATATCAAAAGTATGAAAGTGCTTAGGAAGCTGCCAAGTTCCATACAAATGTTGAACTTCATTGTTATTATTTACAAGTTCATGAAGAAACAAAACACTGCCTTAACCACCTTGCTTAATCTCTTTCCTGGCATACTCAGGGTGCCAGAGTGACAGAGGCTTTGGGTAGGAAAGAGTTTGGTTGGCCCCCTGTATTGAGGAATGTATCTAAAGGACAGGGTGAGAGAAACAGTCCTCTACAGGAGGGAGATTGTACCTTTATAGATACCCAGCAAAGACTCTAGAGGAAACTGTATGTGAAAAAGCTCAGAGCCTTGAGAGATCTTTGTTCATTCTCAGAATACTTGAGTGTGGTCAGAATACATACAGAGTTGCAATGGCTTCGCAAAAGCTGCATCCAGCCTAGAGAAGAGTTCTAATTGCCTAGCACAATATATTTAAAATGATGTTTAGTTGCTTCAGATTGTATATGCTCTCTAGCTTATCACAGTCCCCAGGACTCTCCATCAGCTTTAAACTGCTCAAGCACCCAGGAGACAGTCTAGGTTATGATCCTTGCTATAAGACATGGGGAAAGGAAGGACAGGGAGACCCCATGTTTGAGACTAGTGGAGAGATAAGTGAAGGGGGTGAGTGGATAACAGATCAAGGCAAAGCCCTCACGGTGCTGTTAAAGGGAACTCCTGAAAGACTAAACATGATACAACTCAGGAATTGCGTAGAAGAGGGGACAGGGTGTCCGGCTAAGCAATGATTCAAAATAGCCTCAGGGGTGATGAAGAATAGACTAAAGGCAGTATCAGGGGACAATGAAGAGGCCCTGGGTTCTGAACATGTTAGTGAAGTAGAACAAATACAAATTTCTACTGCACTGTAAGGAAAACCTGGTGGTTAAGGAAAAGTTTCATATAACTTCAAATATCTTAGCTGAAGTGCAGAAATGAATGAGGAGCAACTAACAGAGATGGAGAAGCCCCTTTGTGGAGAACAATGGTGAGTTTTATGTGTTGAGCAGACTTCGGGTGGAGGTAATCAACTCTGAAACAGTGTGGGGTTTCGGAGAATACTCTAGAGGTGGTAGAGTCTTGGCTAGAGATAAGGTATTGGGTGAGATGGATGGCAGGGAATTGTAAGTTGTACAGTGACTAACCTCACTTGGGAAAAAGAATACTCAGTGAGAAGAGAAAGGGGCCAGATGGGGCTCCTTTGAACATTAGCGTACAAACATTGAGAAGATGAGGAAGGTAAAAACAGAGACTGAGAAGGAATAATCAAAGAGAAGGTGAAGAATCAAGAGTGAGGGTCGGCTGTGATACCAAAATACAATGCTTAATATTATTATCCTGTATGATAGCAGGGAGGTGAATTCCCAGAGGAAAGGGTACTCTTTTCTTTCCATGAGAATTTTTTGCCTATAAATTGATTTGTGTTTAGCCACATGGGCAGGGCCCATTGTGAACACATCAAGAACTCTTATTTTCCACAAGCTAACCAAAAATAGCTAACCAAAAATCTTGTTTGGAGATGCATTTCATTCCTGTTGTGTGTGACTCCATTACAATGTTCTAAGTGACCCTGTAGCTGATTTATTTTCCTGTGAATGCTATGATAAGGCTGGAGCTCAGGAAACAGGACTTGAGAAGTTCAGAATTTAAATCAAGATGAACTTTATTGAAGTGTGTAATTTGAACCAAATTTGAATCTCTAATCCCAGGAAAGAAGAATTACACAGCCCAGTCCGGTTGGACTGTGTTTGTTGCAACTTCTCCAAACATGGGTCAGAAGCAGATGCTACTGTTGCTATGGTAACTTCTGAGTTTTTAGTCTGTGTGTACATGTGTGTGTGTGTATGTGGTATGTTCTCTATCTTGCTTCTGCAGTTCCAAAGTAAGATAATGGTTGCTAAAATTTCAGTGTTCTTTCCTGTAGTAGTTAGAAGGAAAATGCATTTCAGATCTTTGAGACCAATGATTTTTTTTCATATGTATTAAGACATGATGGAATTATTTAATTACCTTTGCTAGCAAGTTTACAGACAACCATCCCCTTACCATATTGCATATCCGCAAATAGGATTATTTACATCCAATCTAAGGAGTGCTGACTGGTGTCATTGGAAGCTGAAGCTGTATCAGCATTTAAATTCTCACTTTTCTGGGCAAAAACCCAACTGAATGATTCAATTAAACTCGTTATGTTATATATTATCCAGAAGTTCACAATACTATAACGTGATTCTCTCAGTCTGAACCCCTGCCTTTATGATTGCAATTTGGTAGCAAGACAATTTTCAAGGACTATTTTACTTGAACTGCAATGAAAACATCAGGCCATAACACACGTTTTGATGTGGGTTTTATGAATGGCACTCTAAAATCAACCATTATTTCAAGTACATGCAATACATAACCTTCATTATTCATCAGTGTAAATATGCATTTGTGTTTGCAAATATGGTGGTTCCCTGAGCAAAGCAGCCTGCAATCAACAGCTCCTTCAGCCATTTAAGGAGGTAACAAATGGACGCCAGCTTCTTTAATTGGTAAGGACCATCTCTGGAGTTACTGAGAGACAAACAGCTTATTCTGCAGCAGAGACTTTGCTCATTGCCCTGTTCCCAGTGCCTAGTATCAAAGAGAGTGTCATATTTTAAACACTCAACTAATACGTATTAAATAAATGACATTTAACTCGCACTCCCTAGTGCCCTATGGAGACATATTTTTCTCCAATGATTTCAAAGAAATTCATTTTCTACATGTCTTGAATTTGTCAAGCCCAAAGAATTCTTTCAAAAGAATTAATCTATTAGGTAGACTTAGTAAATTGCAGTCCTAAAACTGGAATGGTAGAAAATGTCTTTCTTTGAAGACACTTGCTCACTGCCTAACATCTTTTTGTTTCCTTTTGAGAGAAAGCCAAAAATATTTGCACTGATATTCTAAAAGTATATAAAGCCAACACAGTATATCAACCCCATTGTACTGATAGATAAATCCATGATGTCCAATAAAGCCATTGTGTGTCATCGCTTCCGACATCCAGGAGAGATATATTTCTGGTCACTTTCAGGTTCCCCAGCACTTGGTCTTCGAACCTCCTTCTGCTCCAGACCTCTTAAATGGATTTCTTTGCCAATTTAATACTCCTTGCTATTGCCTGCTGGGCTGATAGAGACATTTTCCTCCCCTTTGTGTGATTCTGTTACTTCACCTTCTTCACTAGAATTATATTGCTCATTTGCTTGTCCCTGTGTTTATCCATGATAAGTTACTAGATACCTGCAATGTGTCAGCCACTGCACTTTGTGCTGCGTACTAGGGTACAAATATCAGTAACTCTGTTATGGACTGGATGTTCATAACATGTGCCTTCCGTCCCCTAAAAACTCATACGTTCAAGCCCTAAGCTAACCTTCTTTTTTTTTTTAAACAGAGTTTTGCTCTTGTTGCCCAGGCTGGAGTGCAATGGTGCGATCTCAGCTCACTGCAAGCTCCGCCTCCCGGGTTTAAGCAATTCTTCTACATGAACCTCCTGAGTAGTTGGAATTACAGGTGCTTGCTGCCATGCCTGGCTAATTTTTGTATTTTTAGTAGAGAAAATACAGGGGTTTCTCCATGTTGGCCAGGCTGGTCTTGAACTCCTGACCTCGGTGGATCAGCCCACCTAGGCCTCCCAAAGTGCTGGGATTACAGGCATCAGCCACTGTGCCTGGCCTGATAAGTGTTCTTATAAGAAGAAGCACTAGGGAGCTGGCGCTCTTTCCCACCATGTGAGGACACTGCAAAATGGCAGCCATCTGCAGGCCAAGAAGAGAGTCCTCACCAGGACCCAACCACACTGATGCCTGATGTTGGATTTCCAGCCTCCAGAGCTGTGAGGAAAGCATTTCTATTATTTAAGCCACTCAGCCTTTGGTGTTTTGTAATGGCTGCCTGAGCAGACTAAGGACAAACTCTAAAGTGCTCTTCATCTCAGTGCCAGGGGCTGATCCATAATATCAGACATATTCACTGTAGCAAGTACAATAACCCCGGAGAGGAGACAGGCTAACTGCTTGGAGCAGTCATAAATTAGTGAATATTTATGTTAGGTTTTGCACTAAAAAAAAGAAATTTGGCAGGTTGTATTCTGGGCAGAAGACGCAGCCTGTGCAAAGGCCTAGTACCATTGTCACATTCAAGGAACAGTTGACTGTCAAAGTAATTGAGATATAGGTGTGGTCAGACCAGTGGTGACACTCCTGCAATGATAGGCTAGAGTCAGATCATGAAAGGTCATAACTTCTTTGCTAAGGAGTTTAGGCTCCATTCCATAAGACAAAAACTGGAATAAAGAAGGTGGGTCACAGGATTCTTAATCAAGTGAGGGACAAAGTCAAATTTTTAAGGATGACCTGTAACAGCTAAGGGCAACATAGATGACATAGAAGCTAGTAAGAAGGCTGTTAAGCTCGTCTGGGGGAGAGGGAATGAGGGCTCAGGCTATATTGAAGGGATAGAAAGGAGCCAACAGACATGTGTTGGGTTCTGCAGGACTGGCCCTTTAGACAAGACAGGGTGTCAGCCGTCTGCCTTCTCCAATGTGCCAGAAGGTTCCCTCTCCCCAAGCATCTCCTTTGCCAGTACACCTGACAAGCCCACTGCTTCTCACTCAAATTAATTAAGAAGCAACAGTTCCTTAAAACAAAACAAAAACAGGAGTTTTTTTGGAGGCATGGCACACACTGTCAATGAGATTACCTTACATCAGCCAGGGGCAACATTTCCCAAAGTGTGTTCTGTGGAACCCTAGTGTCTGCCAGAGGTTAATATTTGTTACATTAACCAAATGAAGAAGGAATTCTTGCTGAAATTACTTGGCGGGAATCTCTGGGTCAAACAGGTTTTTTGCTGCAGACATTCAAACCTCTAATTCCTCATGAGCATCATGGATATGTTAAACAAGGATAGAGCATGTGTGGTTTCTTAAACGTACTGGAGACTTTCATAGAGCTTCTCCCATGATTAGAGACAATGATTAGGGACAACTTTGGAAAACTTTCATATACAGAGGGCTGTCTAGCTAACAATGTCATTTGATACACATTGCTTCAATGGGTCCCTTCAAGGATTTCATGCTGTGGGTAAGGCAAACATTAGTGTGAACATTTTAGCAGAAGGAAGCAAAGGCTCAGAGGAGCTGGTGCCTTGTCACAGATTTCCTAAGAGGAAGAACTGAGACTTAAATGCAAATTCTCTGCCACCATGTGCGGGGATCTTCCTACTGTACACAAATAGCATCACTGCCATAGCTAAAAGGAAGGAGGAGGAAGGGGACCACAGGTGCAAGAAGTGAGTGAGAGGCTCAAGGTAATAGGTTTAAGGAGATGGAGGAAAAATCAGTGGAAAGAGACATCTATAAGAAATCTTAGAAGGCTGTTTGTCATCAAACAAGGGACACAATGGGACCAGTGCTGCCTAACAAATGATTCAACAGTTGAATGAAAACACTCAGTGAAAATTATACCTTCTCTTTCTCATTACCTGGAGTCACTACCAAGTGAGGTGGAGCTTGTGGTCCAAGGGTCCTTATTTGTTTGTTCATTTTTTTGTTTATTCAAGAAACACATAGGAATTTAATCCTAGGGTCTGCCAAGCCTGGATATAGCTACATCTCCCCATAGCTGAGATGACAATGAGACTGCTCTAAGCTGAGGACTCTCTATGGCTATATACCACTCACAATGAGAGGTCATTTCATTCTAAAATGAATGCATCCAAATTGGATGAGGAAAGCTGTTCTATAATTCTGCAAAGTTGAAGGAGTAGCTTGGTATCACATAGACCCTGCCCACAAACTCTCACTGGAACACCATTGGTCAGGCTGTCATTCAACATTATAGAGCACCTACTGCATGCTGGAGAGAAGTGTACAACAGAGGCACAGCCTCTGCCCTCACAGGAAACGAGAATCCACTAGGGAAGAAAGGCAATTGCCAAGAGCTATGGGAAGGCAGCAAAAGAGGTCCAACAATATTCTGTAATGGTGTTAGTGAGGAAAAGCTCACTGAGTTTCTTAAGTTCACTTGATCTGAGAACAATTGCAGAATGAGGTGACTGGACCATAGCAATATTTTCCAAAGGGTCCTCCACAGAGTGTGGTTTAACATACTTGGAAGTCACCTGGATTATACAAAGTTCAGCTGTGGCTTTTTTTTTAGCGAAGCACAAGTTGGTCTGTAGAGCACTAATACGCATTATGAATCTCTAAGGGAAGCTCTAGAGAAGAGTAGCTCCCGAATGTTGTGGGAAACATTTTACTGCAAAATATTTATAGCAACCAGCATTGTCTTGTAAGGGTGAAATTTACAAAACAGTGGAGTAGATGTCTAAAGTCTCTAGCAGCTTTAAAATTCAATTATTGTGTCTTAGAGTATGTTTTAGAAAGCAGATAACCCACCAATAACACATAGGATAGATTAGATAGGTGGACACTGGGAGCTGGAGATTGTGGCAGCAAATCTTTGTGGAAAATCATGACAGTCTGAGCTAAGATGGAAGGGACAAACAAGGCTTGGATGCTAATTAAATATAAAGTATATGAGAACAAAAAATAGAACAGTAGCTGAGTACCTAGGGAAACACTATAGGTTATTTAAGAATGCTCTATGTAGATAGGTGTAATTTAGTCAATTAACATGGAGAGTCAAAAAAGTAACCATTTGCAGCCCTGTGTGGTGGTGTGCCTGTAGTTCCAGCTACTCTGGAGGCTGAGGTGGAAGGATCGCTTGAGCCCAGGGGTTGGAGGTTGTAGTGAGCTGTGATGGTACCACTGTACTCCAGCCTGGGTGACAGAGTGAGACTCTGTGTATAAGAAAATTAAAATTAAATATACTATTAAAATATCATTTATAAAGGGAACTTTCTGGGGTGAAACACATCCAATAGGATTCTGAGTAAGCTGGGCTGACATAAGTAGGAGGAAGATAGAGTGGAGTATTTTTATTTTCAAAGAAAGCAAATGAGAATGGAAGGGAGCTCTGTCTCCTCTGAGGGCCCGTGAGTATCCTTACCCACTCTAATGTGGCTACTAATCTTATCTACTTCTTCCCCCTTGAATCTATCCTCTCTTTTCTAATATGTGTAACTTTTATTACAGTGTGTGGCTAGAAGTGTGAATTTCTGTTTCCCCTAGAGAGCCTTCCAATTTTAAAGCTCACCCTTAAAAGATTATTGTCATATCTCTTTGTCAGGGAAACTTTACTAACTTTCTGAGTTCTATCTCAAATTTTACTTCCTCAGTGATACTTTCCATCAAAACTCCAGCCAACTACAATATCATCCCATGCTCACTGTCAAATTGCACCCAAATTACACTATAACTTTTCTGTACAATAAGACAGTTATCTATATTCAAAAGAGTATTTCCTTTTGTATAACATTATATTGTTCTCTCATTATGCCATGAGCTTTTGTAACTCTCCTCCTGAAGTTTGGATTCCTATAAGTAGCACATTGCTGGATATTCCATAGGCCTATAGTTGAACACAAATCAATGAGTATTTATCCATAATTTCTAGATGTTAGAGCCATTTAGATGCTGGGTAAGGGGGGGTTAGAACACAGAAAAGACAAAACGAAATAATAACAGAATATAGACTTTACTTTCATGGAGCTTAAATGCTTGTAGAAGTTTCAAGAAATAACTGAGAGTAAGTAAAACAAATATAAGCCAAAACATATTCATTGCTATAAAACAAAAATTTTAATGCAGTTTTACAGTGGGCTAGGCAAAAAAACATCAAATGCAGTTGGGAAGATTGGAGTGGCCTTGACCTCCCAAGTCATTATCCTTGAATCCTATCTGTGAGATCAAATCACCCTTCAGCATGTTCATGAACCCCTTGAAGCAACTAAGAAATCACTTTGTCTAAAAATATGAAGTATGACTCTAGATCCTAGTTATTATGATTGAATTAGAAAGTTTTACCTCAGGGCCCGGTGCGGTGGCTCAAGCTTGTAATCCCAGCACTTTGGGAGGCCGACGCGGGCGGATCACGAGGTCAGGAGATCGAGACCACGGTGAAACCCCGTCTCTACTAAAAATACAAAAAATTAGCTGGGCGTGGTGGTGGGCGCCTGTAATCCCAGCTACTCGGGAGGCTGAGGCAGGAGAATGGCGTGAACCCGGGAGGCGGAGCTTGCAGTGAGCTGAGATGGCACCACTGCACTCCAGCCTGGGGGACAGAGCCAGACTCCGTCTAAAAAAACAAAAAAACAAAAAAAAAAAAAGAAAGTTTTACCTCAGAAATCTTCATTTAAGAATTAGTAACAACATTGACAGTTTCCTTTTAAATCATACTTGGGCTTTTTTGTGTGTTTGTTCAATAAGTTTTGTTAGGCATTTTACTGATCTGAGACGTGAAATGTAAAGTTGTGGAATAAGATACGTAGGAAGTGGTAAGTTTTCTGAGTTTTTATAATATATTTATAATCATTATCTGTTTTGAATTTTTAAAATGTGTTGCTATACACTGGCTGTTTTGCCTTCCAAAACGAATGACAACTTGACTTAGGGTTCTTGTGACAGTTCTTTTATTCTCAAATCTTATAAACTATGCCACTGTCTTCTGACTTTCAAAGCTGCAGAGAAGAAGTATGATGCCAAAGTGATTTTGGGGGATTACATACCAAAATAGTTAATTTATATTTTCTTTCTGGATATTTGTAGGATTCTTTTTTATTATTATTATTATACTTTAAGTTCTAGGGTACATGTGCACAACGTGCGGGTTTGTTACATATGTATACATGTGCCATGTTGGTGTGCTGCAACCATTAACTGGTCATTTACATGAGGTATTTCTCCTAATACTATCCCTCCCCCCTCCCCCCACCCCACAACAGGCCCCAGTGTGTGATGTTCCCCTTCCTGTGTCCAAGTGTTCTCATTGTTCAATTCCCACCTACGAATGAGAACATGCGGTGTTTGGTTTTTTGTCCTTGCGATAGTTTGCTGAGAATGATGGTTTTCAGCTTCATCCATGTCCCTACAAAGGACATGAACTCATCCTTTTTTATGGCTGCATAGTATTCCATGGTGTATATGTGCCACTTTTTTTTATTCTTCTACATTAATGTTTTAGCCAAATTATACAGATATTTATCTCTTTTTATCAGTCGCTTTCTATGCAAGCTCTCCTTTGACTCTAATCAGAGCTTTCTTCTATCCTTCAAATTTTGCTTTTTACATAATTATCTCTATTTTTTTCTGTATAACTTTTATTTGGTTGTTTTATTTCCATTTTTCTAATCTCTTTTTTTTATGAATGCCGATTATTAGGGGATTGGGTTTCTGATGGCCTCTTATATAAATTCCAACTCTTCATACCTGTCTTCTGCATTCTGAGTGAAAATTTCACCACAGGATCAATTTTCTTGGTGATGAATGTTTCACTTTAATTGATCTAGTGAAAATTTTTGTATTTATATTGCATTTTTTTGTCCCCTTAGAGTCTTTGTCATTTTATGTCTGCTCTTTTTTTTATTTTTAGCCAGCTTACTTTTCTGGGCAGTTTGTTTTCTTTATAGTCTTCGATTTCATAGCTCTGTTTTCTTTTTTTTTTAAACATAAAATGTATATTATATAAAATTATTTTTCTTATAATAACTTTTCCCCTAAAATATTATTTTAATACTCCCTGTGAGTGCTTTGTTTCCCTTCTTATATCTTACTGAATCTCTTAACGGTCATGTTTTACTAATTAAAAAAATGTACTTTTGATTTAGTAACTTACAATGAGAAGCCTGCATCAGCCGTGAATCTGGCGGGTGAGTTCTCCTTTCATTTCATAATGTCCAGCCACTTTCATCTAGAATTAACCTCTCAGATTGTAGACCAGTGGGCAGGTTAAAGTTACTTTGCATTACCTGCTCCCTGATCCAGAAATCTGGGAGCAATATGCTAAGAGTCAGAACTCTGGGAAATTCTGGAAGGTTTTATTTGATAATGCTATAGTCTGAATGTTTGTGTCTCCCCAAAATTCATATGTTGGAATCCTAATGCCCATGGCAATGATATTGGGGGGATGGTGAGGCTTTGGGAAGTGATTTGTTCATTAGGGTGGAGCCTTGTGAGGGTTGAGTGAGAAGAGAGTCATCTATAAATCAGGATGAGGATTCTCACAAGTCACCAAATCTGCTGGTGACTTGATCTTGGACTTCCTAGCCTCCAGAATTGTGAAAAATACACTTTTGTTATTTATAAGTTACCCAGTTTGTGGTGTTTTGTTATATCAGCCCAAGTGGACTCAAGATTGGTTAAATAGCATCTGGGGAACAGAAAACCGCATCTACCTTTCCTATAAACTTACCCTCTGTGCCAGCTATGCAATGTGCATATGGGAACTTTCTCCCTGATGCTGCTTCCCATTGCACCAGGAAGGAGCCATCTATCACATCAGATGGCCAGCTGCAGACCCTGCCAGCTTTCCCTATGCAGCTATCTAGACCCTCTCACAACAGCAGCAGCACTGAGCAGATTCCTGGGTTCACCCAAGCTTCTGATAGTTCTTTTAGCCTATCTCCTACAAAGAAGTGTGAGTGAGATTATCTGCAGGCTTATCTATTTACTCATCATGATGATGTGCTACTCTCTTGGGAAGGAGAACCATGAGTTGACTCTCAACGTCCTCCTTTAGTATGTTTTCATACATGTGTCAACTTGTATAACAGGAATTCCTCAAAATTTCTGTTATGGCTGCCTCTGTTTCCATGGATGATGAAGGCTTTTCCCTAGTTAGAAAAAACTTTGGATAATTTTACTAATAACCTTAGTGGGCAGTAGGCCTGGGAAATAATTAGATGTTCTACATCAAGTGGCCATTTTAACCAGAAATATAACCTTTGGCTTTAGTTACAACTTTCGGGGCCAACACCTGTTCTTCATCTTTGTTCCAGAGAGAACAAACCCTTTACATGGTAAATCTTTCAGCAATGGAAGATAACCTTCATTTATTTCTACACTTACGCTGAGCTTCTTTGTGTGATACAGAGTTATATTCTGCTCATGGCATGAACTGGAATTTTCTCCCATTTAGTATCTTGTTCCAGCATTTCTATGTGGGTTTCTTAGGATGTAACACTCATAAATGACTACAACACTGGTCATTACCTGACCAGGGCTTATGTAAGATAATCACCTCCTTAAAGATAATACCTCTCTTTCTGTAATCACCAGCAAGACTATATTAGCTTACTGGGTGTCACATCATATAGCTGACACATACTGCTCTTTTTTCTTTTTTTTTTTTTTGTTTGTTTTCTTTTTTTTTTTGAGACGGAGTCTTGTTCTGTCACCCAGTCTGTTGCGGTGGCACGATTTCGGCTCACCGCAAGCTCCGCCTCCCGGGTTCACGCCATTCTCCTGCCTCAGCCTCCGGAATAGCTGGGACTACAGGCGCCCGCCACCACGCCCGGCTAATTTTTTTTTTTTTTTTTTTTTTGTATTTTTAGTAGAGATGGGGTTTCACCGCGTTAGCCAGGATGATTTCGATCTCCCGACCTCGTGATCCATCCACCTCGGCCTCCCAAAGTGCTGGGATTACAGGCGTGAGCCACCATGCCCCACCCACATACTGCTCTTTTTTCAAAATCTTAACCACTTATCTTTTTCAGAGAGACTTTGATTAAGTTGCAGGTTTCTCTTCTAACCATTTTAGGCCTTTTACTTCTTTGAATGAAAGTGCAGGGCCTTACATTTGCTCCACTTACATTACTGTAGATTTCTGCTCATCGTTCATATCCACTCACATTCTATCATTCACTGCATTCACTCCAGCTCCTTTCTGATTCCGTGTAAGGAAATTTCATCAATACACCTTCTATACTGTTTTTCTGATCCTGGATAAAAATGTGAAGCAAGACAAGACTGAGCACACAATATGCATGACATCCCCAAGAACTGTACCCCTCGGTGGCCTCAATTCACTAATTAGCCACCTCTGGTAACAGATGTTCTGCTAAGTCCAGAACTTTCTCATGACCTCAAATTTTGTCATTTTGATCACGGGTAAACCAGAAAAGGCTTTGTATCCTCAAAGGGACTTTTAAGAAGAGTTCTTTATTTTTCTGTAAGTCTGTGTGTGTGTGTTAGTGTCTGCACGTGTGTATAGGGCTGTGTGTGTATGTATGTGTGTGCATATATTTATATATATATACATATATGTTTATATAAAGATTAATAATTTCCTAACGTTATAAAATGTTTAAAAATCTTTCTTTCTTTAATTAGCAACATTATAATATAGCTTATGTGACGTGGTGGAATCCCAGGATGTTCTCTCTGTGATCAGTGTCGGAAATCTCTCTGCGATTTGTCACAAACTGATTCAACTCAAAAGTTTATCTGGAAAAATTAAGCTCTCAAAGAAATCTTGGCAGTCTTCTACCTTTTCCTGGATTTCAGGGAGCAATTTTGATTTGTGATCTCTTAAGTCTGTAACAATTTGCTATTTCTAATTTATTGCTTCATTTGTGACTGCTGCTACGGCAAGGTAAATTTATTCTGATTTGCACAACCTAAGTCCTTCCTCTGACAGTGACTAATTATTACCTGAGTTAAAATAATGAAAGTGTCGGAAAGTGTCCGAATGCAATTTGTTAGGAAAACATGTGGCACGCTGTGTTACCCTAGTCCAGAAAAGCCTAAGTGATCAGAAACCATAGAGAATTAAAATTTTTTTTTCCCTCTAAGGTTATAAATCAATGTAGAAAATTTCAGAAACTTCCATTGCAAAGAACTGAATTTGGTGAAACAAGGGGCACTTCCGGGCCTTTAAATATCCTGGACTTTAATAAAAGTAACTCTTTAAGGGGATCTACTATAAAATTACATGAAAATAACAATAAGCAAGTGAAGAGAAGCAACATTTATTGAATGCCTACTGTGTTCTCAGCTTCACTGGGTGCTAGGCACATTGCATGCCTCATCTCATTTTACAACCATTCTGTGTGGACCATTTTACTTTTTCTGATTTTATTCCCAGCTTACAGAGAATCAGAGCTTACGTGATTTTCCCAAGCACATAGCTGAACAGTATTAGAGCTGTGCTTGAAATACCAATTTCTCTGATTCAAGAGCTTGTGCTTTTTCTCCTATACCAAGATTTCACTTAAAGCTGATTTCATTTCACACGTGCAGCAATTTAAAAATGTAAAATTAGCCAACAGAGCTCCTATTCAAGAAGCTACATGTATGAAACGACACGTATATGACATGTAACTAATTATTAAAACCAGGAGTGATAAATATAGACTGAAATGATTAATAGAAATTGGTGGACAAACAAAATAGCTAAATAATTCCTCGTTTGTTTCATATCCAACAGCATGTCTGGCCAAAGGCTGGATTCTTTCTGATGTCCAATGGCTCTGTAATTTAGTTACTCAGTCTCCAAATACATATTTTTAAAATATCAAGACCTATTCTATTTAAATTTTTTGACCCAAATAGGTTAAACATGTCAGAATTTTTCCAGGTAAAATATGTATAATCGTGATAATAATTATGGTAATGCAGAATGTGAGTTTCCAAAAGGAGCTTCATTTAAATTAATGGCATAATTTGTATATGCACAGTACATTTATAAAATGCAGTAACTAAATTTTGGCAATTTAAAAGTACAATATAATAAAAATATGTTTATGTTGGAAGAGCTGCTTTTTCACATTAAACTCTTGGTAAGTTATTAAGATTGGTACTTAAATATTTCACAGGTTAAGCTACTTCTGCTTACAAGGCCCATAAGATATCTAAATTGTGAGTTTAAAGCACTGTTTCAATTATATTTCGTATTTTGTGTTAAATATTTTAAGCTAATGTTTTTAACTATTGTAGTTAGTGTGGACATTCAGAAAGGTTTTCTTAATTTGATGATAATGTTAATTATGAACAACATTAAAAATCATCATTCTCAGGGTGTTCACTCACAGAATGCTAATTGATGTTCTAGATGTGGCCAGGAAACAGTCATACCAGGACAACATTGACACCTATCTGGATCTCATAACCTTCCAACTTTTTAAAAGGGTTCCACCTAGAAACGTAGTTAGTCAAAAAGATGCTCTATGGTAAAACAGATGCTCAACACAAATGTTCATTGATGGATAAATGGATAAACAAAATGTGGCATATACATAGAATGGAAGGCTATTCAACCCTGAAAAGGAAGGGAATTATGACACAGGCTACGACATGGATGAAACTGGAAGACATGATGTTAAATGAAATAAGCCACATACAAAAGGACGAATGCTGTATGATTCTACTCATATAAGATACCTAGAGTGGTCAAATTCGTAGAGACAGAAAGTAGAGTGGTGGTGATTACCTAGAGCTGGGGCATGGGGAGAATGTGGAATTGTTGTTTAATGGGTGCAGAGCTTCAACTGGGGAAGATGAAACATTTTGGGAGGTAGATGCAAATGATGACTGCACAACAATGTTAACATACTTAATGCCATAGAACAGTACACTTAAAAAGGATTAAAATGATAACATTTGTGTTATATATTTTATCACAATAAAAAGTAGCTAATTTTCAGTTGAAGAAATATATGCTCTGGTAAAGTCTTCATTGATATATTTGCTAGTAAGAACAAGTTAGGATACAGGCAAAGCAAGAAAAGTCTTAAAAGCTATGCAAAATATTTCTTTTTTACAAAAAAAAAAAAACTACCGTATTTTTGAATGGGTAATACATGCATATAATAAAAAATGCAAATTTTCCCACAGGGTACATGGTGAAACTTAAGCCTCTCTCTCTTCCTAGTTCTCTATTCATTGGAGGCAGCATCATTAGCAGTTTTTGGTAGAGCCTTCCAAGACATTCAAGTATTTAAACAAGTATTTTTTTTCCTTTAACACAAATGGTAGTTTTTCTTGCTTTCTTCATCAAAGAAATCTTGGAAATCTTCATTTATGATACAACTTCATTCTTTTTAATTGCTGGACACTATTTCATTTTAAGAATGTACCATAATTTATCCAATAGTCTCTTGTTGATGGGTATTATGATTTGTTTCCATTACTTTAGAATCATAAGTGATTTTTCAGTAACTACCATTGTATGACTGCCATTTTGTACTGTGAGGAAACAGAGATATCCTCACAAGTTTGCCAATGGGAAATTGTGGCTTCTTGGATAAAATATCAAAAGGTATAGCTCAATCTATCTGGACGGATGGATGATGGAGGGTACCACCTTCATCAGAAGATAAGTTAGAAAGCTGGAGTGTGAACTCAGTGATGGTAGGGACTAAGCAGTAGTGTAAGGAAAGAAAAAGGAGAGATAGATTTAACCAGCTTTCAAGGAGAGAAACATTTTAGGACTTGAAAACAAAAGTATGAAAAATGGTAGTTTAAAGTTTCAAGGTTTAAATACCTCAAGGTTTCTAGATTGGGAGGCTGGGAATTCAGCTTTTATTGAGTAGTTACTAATGTACCTGGATCATGGTCTATAAGGGAATGGGAAGAAAATTACCATTCATCCCCTGACACAAGTCTGTATCAGCTTTTGGGACTTCTTTAAAGATCATTACAGCAGGCACACAGTGTCTCGAAAATATGTATGTCTGGGAGAATGAGGACAACCTCTGTTTATAACTAATGAAAGCTCTGTGCACAGCATTTCATACACTGTGGGGTCTTGATTAATACCTACAAACTGACTACCTTTCAGTATGGTGGGAGATAATTAACTTAAAAAAGTCTTCTCTTTCATCAACAGCCCAGAATAGTTTTCTTCGATTTCTGAAAATGGCCACCATCTCTGTTTTGGCAAACACATACATGTAGTACACAGTAAGCGGACCCAGGAAAGACATATTGAATGAAAGAAAGAAATAATAAAGTCAAGAGACTCAATTAAGAATATTGGTCATAGAGTAAGACAATATCCCTACAAACAAGAATTTATTTCATGAAATCAAATTGGAGAAGACTAAAGCAGGTGGGCTCATGAGGATCTCATGGACAGAGAATGAGATCTAGAGACAAATATTTCTAGGTTTAAATCTTAAAATTAATAAATGATTTTGTTTTATTTGGAGCAAGTTCTTTAGCTCTTTATATCTCAGTTTTGTTGCTTGTGAAATATATACAATTAGACATTTTGTGTATGAATTAAACAAGGTAACACATAAAGTTCTGAGCACAGTGTCAGGTGTACAGTGCATATTCAGTAAATGCTACACTTCTCTCTTTTAGTTCCAAGTACTAGTTCCAGGATAAAATATTCAGGTTTAGAATTTAATGAGATCGAACCATGAAGAAATCCAAAACCTGAATAGACCAATAACAAGTAGTGTGATCAAAGCTGAATAAAAACTCTTCCAGCAAAGAAAAGCCCAGGATTTAATAGCTTCACTCCTGAATCTTACCAAACATTTGAAGAACCAATACCAATACTACTCAAAATATTCTGAAAAATAGAGGAGGAAGGAATGCTTCCAAACTCATTCTACAAGGCCAGTATTATCCTGATACCAAAACCAAACAAAGACATGTCAAAAAGAAAACTACAGGTCAATAACTTTGAAGAACATTGATACAGAAATCCTCAACAGAAATACTAGCAAACCAAATTCAACTAAACCTTAAAAAATATTCATCATGACCAAGTAGGATTTATTTCAGGGATGAAAGGATGATTCAACATATGCAAGTCAATTAAATGTGATATCAATAGAATGGAGAACAAAAACCACATGATTATTTCAATTAATACTGAAAAAGGATTAGATAAAATTCAACATCCTTTCATTATAAAAATCCTCAAAACATGGGTATAGAAAAAAACATGCCTCAACACATGAAAGCCATACACAACACATTCACAGCTGGTATCATACTAAATGAGGAAAAAGCAAAAACCTTTCCTCTAAGATCTGGTACAAGACAGGATGCTCACTTTCATTACAGTTATTCAACATAGTTCTAGAAGTCCTAGCTAGAACAATCAGACAAGGGAAAGATATGAAGGGCATCCAAATTGGAAAGGAAAAAGTCAAATTATCCTGTTTGCAGATAATATGACTTTATATTTGGAAAATCCAAAAGATTCAACCAAAAAACTAAAAGAACCAACAAACAAATTTAGTAAAGTCACAGGATACAAAATCAATATATAAAAATCAGTAGCATTGCCATATGTCAACAACAAATAATCAAAAAAATTAAGAAAGTAATTTCAATTACAATAGCTGCAAATAAAATAAAATATCTAAGAATAAACTTGACCAAAGAAGTGAAAGATCTCTTAAAAATAAACTATAAAACACTGATACAGGAAATTGAAAAGCATATAAATAAATGGGAAAAAAATCCTTGTTCATAGATTGAAAGAATCAATATTGTTATAAATTTTCATACTACCCAAAGCAAATTACAGATGCAATGAAATTCCTATCAAAATACCAATAACATTCTTCACAGAAATAGAAAAAATGGTCCTAAAATTTATATTGAACCAGAAAAGAAGTAACAAAGGCCATCCTGAGCCAAAAGAACAAAACTGGAAGATTCACACTACTGGACTTTAAAATATACTACAGAGCTACAGTAACCAAAACAGCATAGTACTGTGATAAAAACAGGCACATGGACCAATGGAACTGAATAGAGAACCCAGAAATAAATCTATACATCTACAGTGAACTCATTTTATACAAAGGTGCCAAGAACATACATTGAAGAAAGGACAGTCTCTTCAGTGAATAGTGCTAGCAAAACTGGATATCCATAGCAGAAGAATAAAACTAGACCCCTGTCTCTCACCCTGTACAAAAATCAAATCAAAATGGATTAAAGACTGGATTAAATAACCTCAAATTATAAAACTACTATAAGAAATCATTGAGAAAACCCTGCAGAACATTGATTTGGGCAAGGATTTCTTGAGTAATACGCCAAAAATATAGCCAACTGAAGCAAAAATGGGCAAACGGGATGATGTCAAGTTGAAAACCAGTCTATAGCAAAGGAAATTATAACAACAACAAAAAAAAAACTGAAGAGAAAACCCACTGAATAGGAGAAAATATCTGCAAACTATCCATTTGTCAAGAGATTAATATCCAGATTATATAAGAAGATCAAACAACACAATAGGAAAACAAATCTAATAGTTTGATTAAAATATGGGCAAGTCTCTGAAGATACATTTCTTAAAAGAAAACATACAAATGGCAAACAGGTATATGAAAAGGTGCTCAACATCATTGTTCATCAGAGAAATGTGGATCAAAACTACAATTAGATATCATCTTACTCCAATTAAAATGGCTTTTATCCAAAAGACAGACAATAACATATGTTAGTGAAGATGTGGATAAAATGAGACCTTTGTACACTGTTGGGGGAATGTAAATTATTAGTACCACCACTATGGAGAACAGTATGAAGTTTTCTCAAAAAACTAAAAGTAAAACTACCATATGATCCAGCAATCCCACTGCTAAGTATATACCCCAAAGAATGAAAATCAGTATGTCGAAGAGATGTCTGCCCTCCTATGTTTATTGCAGCACTATTCACAGTAGTCAAGCTTTGAAATCAATTTAAGGGTTCATCAACAGATAAATCAATGAAGAAGATGTGGTACATATACACAATGGAGTACTATTCAGCCATGAAAAAGAATGAGATCCTGTCATTTGCAACAACATGAATGGAAGTGGAGGCCATTATGTTAAGCGAAAACACAAAGATAATCTTTACATGTCTCACTCATTTGTGAGAGCTAAGAATTAAAACAATTGAACTTATGGAGCTAGAGAGTAGAATGATGGTTACTAGAGGCTGAGAAAAGTAGTGGGGAGGGGAGGGGAAACTAGGGATGGTTAATGGGTACAAAAATATAGTTAGAATGAGATGTAGTATTTGATAGTACAACAGAGTGACTACAGTCAAAAATAATTTAGGGAACATTTTAAAATAACAGAAAGAGTATAATTGGATTGTAACACAAACAAATGATAAATGCTTGATACCCCATGTACTCTGATGTCATTATTACACATTGTATACCTGTATCAAAATATCTTATGTATCCCATAAATATATATACCTGCTATGTACCCATAAAATAAGAAATTTAAAAAAATTTTAAAAAGCAACCAAAAAAAAAGAATTTAATGAAAGACTGAAGGTCTAAGATTCTTGCCAGGATAGCGTGATGTTAAGAGCATAAACTATGGAGCCTGAATGCATAAAACCTAATCTGAGTCCTGTTACCTGTCAACCATGTAACTGCACCAACTACATGCTTTCCTTTCTATTATCCCCAGTAACATGGAGATAACCATGGTGCCAGTTCATAGGGTGGCATGGTTGAAGGAAATCATGCCTGCATAGTGCTTTTCAAAATGTTAAGCATTCAGAAAATGGTGTTGATGAAAGAACTTACTGACAGATGAAGGAAGCTGCTCTTACCCGTTTGCTATACATAAATTGGGTTGCTATTCTGCATTTAACTACCGGAACAACTGCTGAGAACTTTCTGTATGAGTGGCCATTTAATTATGGTCTAAAGGTGTGTGTAAAGATAAGGCATGTCCTAGGATTACAGACTTGTGGAATGATAACATACAGGGGGGACTCCCTTAGACTTTGAGAAAAATATGATAAAAACTTTTCTTTTTAAGCAGTTTGATAAATAGAAACTAACTGGACAGCTCTGTTGTATTTAATGTGTTTGAGCACACTGTCTAAAATCTGCTTTAACAGTATAATATCTATTGAATATTTCCTCTGAGAACAGGTTTATTATTAGATTACATTATACGAGATAAGATCAGTCAATAAGGGATTTTTTTTTTCCAATCCAGCTTGCCAATGGAAATATCTGTTTTTAAATTACTCCAAGACCTTCTTTGTAGGAGGCTGGGAAAAATATAGCTATGAATCATAAAATTGACAAACCCTGGGGCTGGCATGGGCCTGGTCTAAGAGATGCAAAGGACAAAGATAAAGGAGCACAACAGGTACACAGGACAGGGAGAATGAAAGACAAACAGAAGTAGCTGTTGAATGGGAGGAAGAGACAGAATGCTGTAATTAGAATGCAAAATCAAAATACAAAATGGAAAGAAAAAAGTGCTTGAACTGGAGAGAACAAGAAATCAGCCTTTCCTTCCAATATCAGGAGGAAAATCCAGATGATTCTATTGCATAATCAAGACTTAATTGGACCACAGAATACTATATTTTCACTTTGCCGTTGATTTTATATTTCAATTTAATCCATCTTCAGTCACAAGGGTTTTCTTCCTTTTTCTTCATCTCGTATCATCACCAGTAACAGCTCACCTGTTTTAAAAATATCTTGACCCAAATAAGAAAAGCCTCTTTTGAATTAATTACTCCTCATGGGACAGTGAAGGTACTTTCCTTAATTCAAAGTTAGACTTGCAGGATACAAAGAAAAATAAAAACAAAACAATATCACAGCTCTCTTTTGCTGGTCAATCTAATAGGAGAGGGGAAAAAAGTCTTGCATTTAAATATCCATTTTGCCTATAAAGATTTTTCATATCTCTCAAAACCAAATTCTTCCGTTAAGATTGACATTTCAGAAGAGGAGGGAAGGCAGACAGGTGAACTGAGATCAAAATGGATTTTGCCAACCTTCCATTTTAAAGGTCAAGGTTGTTGCAGACTAGCATTGTGTCTTCCGTCTAAAGCTCCCGACTTCATTTCCAACATTCAGGAAATGCCCATGAGAAAAAAAGCAAGAGAATTCTTCCCTTGCTCTCTCTGGGACTTCAAATATATATGGGTGGATGCCTTGAGTGCAGGACAGTCAAATGACTTTCTATCATGTGTTCTATTCTTCTAGAGGTGGAGCAAAGATGTTTAATTTAATCCATGAATTTCGGACAATTCTGAAAAAAATGGCGCCCTTTCCTTCCCTTCTATGTTGCTCTGGGTTGCAATGGTAAATTGCATTCAGTGATTATACATTCACCTTCTGGTAAAATTCAGCTCCCACCTTCTTGCTTTCACCTGTCAGACCATGTATTCACTCTGGAGTTTGTTCTTCGAGTGCTTTAAAGATCAAGTGAAAAGTTTCTGTGTTGTCTCATGAACCAAGGTGTTGCCTCTGCCGTCTTGAACCGATGTGCACATATCTGGCCTGGCTCTGTTCACACCCTGCATCCTGGCCATACAATGAGAATTCTGCACAGTTCTTGCTCTTGAGGAGTGCATGGCCAATTAGGAGGATTCCTTGTAAAAAGATGAGTTTAGGTCTCCTGTCTTTGGAGGAGATGAATCATTTGTGTGAAGTTATAAAAAGTATAACTTTCATAAGCACAGAAGCTAAGTACATTCAGATCCTTTATAGATGAGGGTTGTTTGAATTTTGACCTAATTGTTCTATAGATGCTCTCTTTATGCTAGCATTTAATGTGATTTTAACTCTTAGTTACAATGTTTTAAGTATTTGCATAATATATACATTGGTATGACGTATTTTGTGTTTTTTGTGATGTATTACAATATTTGTAATACCTAAAAATATTACAGAATAACAATACACAAGCTTTTGGGTTATATTATCAATATGCAATATATTAAAAGACACATGGTACATGCTTGTTACATAACTACACCCCCGCACACACAAAGAGAAAATGATTCTGTGTTTCTTGAAATCAAGCAAGATATAAGTTAATGAAATGTTACTGGTGGAAGGGTCCTCAGAAATGATTGATAATAGTCCCCCCGATTTTTAAAATGACCAAACCAGGATTAGAGTACTCAGAAAAGTCATCCAGTGGAAGACAGAAGGGTAAAAACAATGCAGGGAGTGGAACCTGGGGTTCTCCTGTGTCCTCCTCCAGCCAACCCTCAGCTCTTAACACTCAGCAACCCGCTCTAATTCTCCATAGACTTGAGATGCTCAGGAAAGGTCTTCACCACCATCAGATTGCACAAAATAAGCACGTGTAACTGAACTGCTTAGGTTCCGAATATTTGACATTTAACACCCCATACTGAGGAATATCTTTGACCCATCAGTGCTACATCTGAACCTGAAAGAAAAATGTTTATGTTTGTTATTAGACATAGATATGCCTGCCTCCCTTCCCTGCTCTTAGAGACATATGCCTCTATTGTCAGCTCCGTTTCCTGTGTTTAACCCATGCTCTGTCTCCTCTGATTGCCCCTAATGGAGCTTGACAGTTGTAGAGTTAATCCAAGCTCTGGTCTCCACGTTTCACCTCAGGAAACAATCGGTCCCCAGAGCTTTGAGGCTTCTTGCAAGGCTATATTCCCCCAGAGTCCTTTCCCAGCCCAGCTGGGGAGCCTTTCCCATTGTCTGCCAAACGGACACCAATTAAGTCAACTGTTCCCCAATTAGAATTTTACAGAATTTATCTTGTTCTGTTGTACTCTGGCTTCCAAGCGGGGATCTGTTTTTGGAATTAGTTACAGAAGGAAGAAAATAAATAAATAAATCGCAGCTCTTTCCTGTAACGAGATACCCCTGGGTTTTTCCCGTCAGCCGTTCACACAACATGATCCCGGGAAATATGGCAACTGCTTGGTAGCTCTGAGATTTATCATCTGCATGGCGGAGCTGTTCTTAGGTCAGGGCCCAAAGCAAAGGGCTGGTGCTCACCCAGGAGGGGCACTCAAGTGACTGGAAGGAGGTGGGAAAACTCCTCTTTGTACCAAAAACGAGGATTTGCTTTGAAGAGATGAAAGCCTGGTGTTTTGCTTTCTGGAGGAAATGCCCCTCCATTTGGACAGCCAACTTTAAGGCAGATGTGTTCTTGTGATGAAGGATTTTGCAGAGCGCGGCATTTCCAGGCAACGTTTAAGATGTCAATCAGTAGTGTTTGAAATCACTCAGGCTGTCACAGCTGGGTGACACTGTGGCTGCGCTGGGAGCCTTTAGAGAATGTGGATGTTGTTGACATCAGAATGCACTTATTTGTGAAACACAGTCAATCACAAATGATATCTTCCTCAAAGAATCCTATTTATTGTCATATGTTTTTAAGCATTTATTTAGCATGCTCATTTGATAGACTCACAAATAACACAGAAAAGTAGGTGCCTTAGAGGCCCACCTCTCAAACTTTAACGAGCACACAGGTTACCTGAGGTCTTACTAAAATGCAGATTCTGATTAAGCAGATCTGGGGTGGGGCCTGAGATTCTGCATTTTTCCTCAGGTCCCAGATGATGTGGAAGCTTTGAATCCCCTACCATAGTGCGAATAATAGGAGTTGAGACTGATACCTTGTAGGTAAAAGTTACATTATTCTTATTGGATTGGATTCACAATGACACAATAAGATTTGAACTTGAATAATGTGTTTAGATATTTCAAATAAAACCCCGTGTCACTCTGTGATTGACTTCTTTTTCTAATAGTATTCAATCATTTATATGCTCATTAGATCGTCTGTTCTTCTGATATTTATTTACAACTTATTATGTGTGTGGTACTCAGCTGTGTACTAACATACAGAAATGGACAAAAAAGTCAGTGATGTTCAGACAAAACATAAGGAAATGAAAGTTTGGCATCTATGAATACATCCATTGCTACATGAGCAGTAATCTCACAACTTAGTATTTTAAAATAGCCACAGCATAGCCAGATTTCAATTCTCAAGTCCCCCAAAAGTGCAGCAGCCAAATCTGCCTGGCCTTGTCCACTGACTCAAGACTGGTTAAGCACCTCTCACTACTGCTTAACACTAATTGAAGGCTCAGCTTCCATGTGGTGCAGGAGGCGACTGTATAAGGCCGGGAACACTTGAAAGCATGATTACTCACTCAGGGGGTGTCACTGGCAACTAACAGCTAGTATACAAAATAGCTAAAATGAAAAAACACAAATAAGGACTGTAGCAGTTCAAAGAAGAATAGAATCAGTGCGAGCTACATTTTTTGAAGTCTTCACCTATAAGACAAGGCAAAAGAGATGAAAGAGTCATTTACAATACTTACATACTTGTTACTTTCATTATTAAAGTTAAGTAAACGCTTATTGAAATAAATTAGACAACAACAGAAAGCAAAAAGTCACCTATAATCAAATTATTAAATAGATAGCTATTTTAAATAGGCCCTTTATCTTGATAACAGCAACATAATACCAAAGAGTAAGATTTGAAACAGAAAAGCTAAAGGCCATACAGAAAATTATATGTTCTGGGGGAAAGGACCCTCTTAAAAGCATAAGATGACAATATGTCAATGATCTGGGTTGGTTTTAAATAATGTGCTTCACGCTTACTGCAGGCTGAGAAAGGAATTCCTTAGCTTGTCACAAATCACCAACAATCCCTGCAGACTTCACTCAACAGTCAGATGCAATAATGTGAAAATTCATACCTCCACACACTTTCCAGCTGCATGCCACCACCGCAAAGAAAACACCAACTATTAGTGAAATGAGGCTGACTCAATTTTCTCTGAATTATCTGTGTTTAGAAAGTGATCAATAAACCTTGTAGAAAACAAAAATTGACATCTACATTTTAAGAGTAGAATGGCTCCCTGAGAAGCCATTTCTGTTTGTCTGTAGTTAAATCCAAATAAGAAAAAGAAAAAAAAAATCAAGTGAAGGTATCTTAAGCATGTGTTTGTAATGGCCAAACAGCAATCATTCATGAAGTAGCCAATGTTAAGAAATAATGACTTAACATTGTGACATACGCATAGCTGTTCTTCAGCTCCTGTCTTGGTGTCTGAAGTATTTCTTTGCCTTCTTTTTCTTTCTTCGGTTCTTCTGTGGCTTAACCAACTAATGCTATATTCTGGGCAATTTTCCAGGCCTGATGTTCCTCGCTATTCTCCTCGCTGTTGTTATCCCAAGAAAGTAATGGCATAGCATTATTAAAATATCATTACTTTCTGTGGGGAAAAGTAAGAAAATGCTTTTATTTAATTTACCATTAAAGAGGCCACCTGGAGATGTGCCCAAAGGACCTGGGACTTCTGTTTCAGATGATGAGAAAACTTCCAAATCTTGATAGGACCCACTATCAAAACGTTGTGGGAGTGTTGGGGGACTTGAGGCCACCCTGTCATTGTTAACGAGGGCCTTACTTCTTCTGCCTCAACTGTCCTCATCCTCAGAGGTGCAGAATTCAGGCCAGAGGGCTAGAGAAGGGATATTTCTGGCCTGACCCAACCCAGGGCAGCCTGAAACGTTTACAAGAAAGTTTGTTTTTAGGAAATTTCCAGTCCAATTATGCTCTCCCTGGAGACGTGAATAGTTCAGATAGCATTCAGATAAGCATCCACAATGTTGGGAACTTCATAGAAAACAGACCAGCATAGAATTTTTTGAGGCTTGGCCTTCTCTGGATAAAATAGCTCTTTCAGGGTGAGGCACCCTAGCCTGGTGGTCTCAGGATAGAGGTTAGCATCAGGAGATCCTGAGCGTTATGATTCCTGCTTCCTCTTTAGCTTGATGGGTGGCCTGAGGAATAAAATGAGAGCCAACCTCTGGATTTGAGACAAAGGGACCAATAATGATCAATCTCATATTCTTTGACTTGATTAATTGGTGTGACGAATGCTGAGTCTTTGCTCATGGAAATATATGCTGCCAAACCATGCAAAGCACGTCTTCTATCATTTTCCATTCCCCCCACACCTGGCTCCCAGTCTCTTTTTTGTTTCTCTTTTTAAAATTTCCTCATAATCTTTTTTTGTTTTCTTTTTGTTTTCCCTTTAATAACCTTAGTCATCTTTATCTTAGTTGACATTGAGCTCAGCTTATACTGGAGTCTCTGTCTCCTGTTGCAGTAGTCTGGATAAAATCTGTCTTGCCTCCTTTAATACATGACTGGTGCTGTTTCTCTTCAATAAGATTGGAATCTTAGGTCTGCTGCTTCATAGTTAACAGGTCTTCAGGAAATTAACTCCTCTAAGCCTTCATTTTGTCCACCTCTAAAATGAGAATAATTATGCTTATCTCACAGGGATAAAATGAGGATAAATAGATACAGTTAGTCCAGGTCCTGGGACTTAGTAAGCCCTTAATATACTGTAGTAATTCTTAGTATTCTATGTCGCTGTCTGGGTGGATCCCAAGGGATCTACCATGTGTTTTATTCTACCATGTCTCTCATTGCTGAGCTCCTGGCCTGCCAAGGTACCCAATGGTGCCTTCACTGCTTTCTTTTTTCTTTTTTTTGAGACAGAGCTTCACTCTTGTCACCCAGGCTGGAGTGCAATGGTGTGATCTCAGCTCACTGCAATCTCTGCCTCCCAGGTTCAAGTGATTCTTCTGCCTCAGCCTCCCAAGTAGTTGAGATTACAGGCATGCACCACCGTGCCCAGCTAATTTTGTATTTTTAGTAGAGATGGAGTTTCACCATCTTGGCCAGGCTGATTTTGAACTCCTGACCACAGGTGATCCACCTGTTTTGGCCTCCCAAAGCGCTGGAATTATAGGCGTGAGTCACCGTGCCCAGCCTGCCTCCACTGTTTTTTGTGCCCAAATCATACCCAAGGTTTTCTCCAAAGCATCTTCACAGTTTTATTTCTTTTCCTGTTCATCTGCCTCTCTCCTAGGCCTTCCTGTTTCTACTTTGTGGTGGCTACTTGGCCTTTTGATTTCACAGAGGAGGACATAACTATAGTATGACTTTTGCCCTCAGGTACTTTAATCAATGAAGAGGGTTCCATACACCTAATTTGTCCTTTGCCCTGGAAGTTTTTTATCAAATGAAATGTTCACCTAGCACTTGTCCCTCCAAGTCTTGTTAACCTCATCTCTACAAGTCCTCATATTCTCCAACCTTATAGGGCCTGGAATATCTGAAATCACCCTATTCCTTTGCATTGCTGCCTTCAAACTGGCATTGTTTCTCTCTTGAGCTCATATCATTCTTATAATATCTTGCCAAATTTAATTAAGAGCAGCTAAATATTCTGTTTTCCAAAGTCTTCTCCTATTTCAATAGGTAGCGTCCATCTCCCAAATGAACATGGGTAACAGGCTTTCTACACATATGTTTTGAAATGTTTAAAGTTACTTCTTTTTTATTATTTTATTTTTAACTGACAATAATTGTATACATTTTAAGGTATGATGTGTTATTTTGATATATGCGTACATTTAGAAATTATTAAATCAAGCAAATTAACATATCAATCACTTCACTTATCTTTTGTGTTGAGAACATTTAAAATCCACTCTTTAAGCAGTTTTGAAATGTATAATATATTGAGCATTGCATGACAAGCAGCTCCATATTTTAATATTTCCCAAATATGATATTCATTATCTCACCTTCTTGCCCCACTGCTCAGCCAATGGCAATTATTCTTAGTTTTTGTTGTGAGCAATTCTCACTTCTGTTTCCAATTTCTATATTAATCAGAATAGGAAAATCTGTACTGTGGTAATAAACTTCCAGCTCTCAGTGGCCTATCACATGAAATATAGTTTCTTGCTTGTTCAAAGTCCTCTAGAAGAGAAGCAGCTCTCCAGGGTGGAACACTTCTCCAGGAGAATTGAGGGATTCATGTGGCTTATACCTGGTTATATAGCTTCTGGGACACACATCTTTCAAGGTCTCTGTGGTGGGAGAAGGATAGGTATGGAGAACTCACACCCTTGCTTATAAACCTCCAACTGAAAGTGAAACTGTTATTTTTACTCACTATTGGCAGGAATCTCATACTTCAACCTTCCCTGAAGAGGTTGGGAAATATGGGGCATAAATGTGCTCATCTGTGTAGCATGAGCCCTTCCGCTTTGCCCTGTCTCCCTTTCTGGCTGTTTGCCTTTCTGTCAGATTGCCAGTTGAGAAAGTATTCAGCATTCTACCTTTTTAGACACCTTTGTCTATGCACATTCAGAAGAATGGGATGGGACCAGATGATAAACTCACTGTTAATGTGAAAAAGAAAAACTGTGTCTTCAAGCTTCAATCTGGAAGGAAATAATAGCAAGAGAAAATTATTCAAAGAAGAACATGAGTAGTGTTATCTGGAGTGAGCTATTGCTGTCGAGTACTGATTCTACATCCACAAAGGAGGTTTATTTATGGGAGTAAAAGATTGTTGGTGGGGTTTGTTTTGCTTTTTTTTTTTTTTAAAAAAAAAAGACTAATACCTAGGCCTAATCCTGGAAATCCCAATTTAGTAATCCAAGGTGAGGCTCAGATTTCAACATGTCTCCAGGTAGTTTGGATGATCAGCTAGGGTGAGGGACAAATGGACACCAGATACCCAGGAATACTTCGTCACTGGTAGAGGACCTAGTATAAAGGGGTGAGGGGTTGAAAATGTTGGTGGGAAAGTAACAAGATATTTAAAGAGGCAGACAACATAACAGTCAGTCAATGGGAAGGTGGGTGGTCTAGCCATGAAAAGAAAGAGGTTGGCTCTTCATCCGCAGTGGAAGAGAAGATGACACAAAGAAGAAATTGTGAGATACACACCCCTTGGCAGCCTCAGACCTTCCAGTCGCCACTCACTCATTTATTTAACATTTATTGAGTAGCATTAGCCATCAGCCAGGTAGTCTGCTAGGGGCCCACAAATACAGTGCTGGAGAGGACAGCCATCCTGTCCTTGGGAGGCTCCCAGCCAGTGGGCGGTCAAGGTAAGAACACACCATGGTGTGTGCGGTGACAGTGCGAGAACATGGAAGGGAAGTGATTGAGCCAGGAAAGACTTCTGCAAGGAAGGAAATCTTTTCTGGCGCTTTAAGCGTAAAATAAGTAACAGGTGCTACCCTCTTAAATATTTTCTGAGACAAATGAGGTATGCAAACAAACAGGGCTGAATGTTGGCCTCATTGTCCACAGGGTGCTATAAAGAGCGCAAAGGCGGAAGCAGATAGACCTGGACAGCAACACCAGCCTCAGCATTAGCAGTGTGTCCTGAGCACCACTAATGCTGGTGCTCCACCAGCTTGCTCCACCAGCCTCCATTTCCTCAGTTATACAGTGAGCATGTGAACACCTTCCTCTCATGGGTTGTTCTTGAGGAATGGATGCCATTGCCTGCCTTCGGCAGCTAGCACCAAGTTTGGTTTAATGCCAGTTCTCTTCTTCTCTTTCCTGCCACTCATCACTGTCTTACCAAAATACGGACATTAATGCTGATAATAGTATTAACACCATTATTAGATATGACTTCTACTACTAATAGTGTAAATATATTATTTTTGCACAACAGTCTGCAATTGACACCATACTCTCATGCACATCACCATTCTGAAGTTACTATCGCCTATTCTCCCTTTCCCTTCCTACCTTTTTTGTTGTCTTTTGAAAACTATTGTGTCTGCCTTAAAGCGTACTTAAAATAATATGAGTAAATGAATTAAAATTAACTTGAAAAAAAAATATAGTGAAAAAGTGATACCAATAAGATTGGCCACAATGTATTTACTCATCCTCTGGGCAGATTTAAGGGTTAGCTTTCAGCTTCCTAGAAGCCACAGTGAAGAGAAATATTTTCAGATACATAGTTTATAGCATCCATGAAATAAGTAATCACCAGTAGCTTTGGCGATTTTCAACTATTATTGGTACTAATTTCAGACAGGTGTTTCTCCCTGGGAGTCTCATGGGGGAAAGCTGTACACTTGAGTGAACAATATTCAAGGAAACCTTTTGACGGATAAGGCAAGAGCAATACTGGGCTACTTTCTCCGAGATTCTCAGTGTGCACTGATGGTTGAGAGAAATTATCTTAGGGAAGAGAGAAAGACGGTGTAATTTAATTACCAATGGTCACCTTATTTGGCTTGACCAAAGGATAGATATAATATAGAATTTGGGGAGAATGATAGCTGTGTGTTCTCTAAACATTCCCCAATGGACTTTCCGTAATTGTTAAATGACAGTGTGCTCAAGATACATCTATGTGGTAGCTTATGCATATTTGTTTTCTAAATGCAGCTTTTCCAACTAAAAATCTTTCAATCTTTCCATCAGGAAGTGTAAACTCTATTGGAGGCTCATGATGAAGTCACTTTGGCACTCATCAGTTCCCATTCCTTCCTGATTTACCTTCGGTCCCATGGCAAGGAAAGCACTTAACATCACCCTTCCACCCTGAAGCGTAACTGGAAGGTTACCTGAGAAATATGTATAGGATGTTTCCCCTAGCACCTAGCACAGTGCCTCAGTGATCCATCAGTTATCCTCTAGGTATTGTGGTTGTTTCAAGAGTTGATTTGATTTTCTTGCGGCATTTGTAGTTTAGTGGTGCTTTTAAGTAAACATTTTTTTTAACAGTATTTAAAAAGAGGCCTAATTGAAATCCATTTGGATTCAGGGAGGCCCTTCAGACCCCTAATGCTTAGCTAATCAGCCGATCATTGGCACAGTGGATTGCCACTGCTCTCTTGCAGAGTAGCCTCTGAATGGCTATGTCTCATTGAGCAAATGCCCTCTTGGCAACGCTGTGGCCCTCGCTATGTCAGGATGTTCTCAGCAGCAGGAAGAACCAACTGAAACACACATGTTTCAGCATGAGATGTAGCAAATCACCAGTGGTGGTGCTGGCTCTACCACCACACATGGTGTCCCATGTCCAAGAACAGGTTTCCCAGGCACACAACCAGTATTCTCTTCAGCACACAGAAAATAGGTCCCCAGCTAATCCCTTAAGATAAGTCTCTACAAGAGGAGATTTAATATGTCATCCATGGGCAATTCCACAATTGCACGCACTCCACTCATCTTTTTTCAACTCTTGTCTTCAGATGCTGTGGGAAGCAGCAGATGCCAGACTACCACAGAACCCTGGGCAATCAAGCATGACAAAGTCCCAATTCATGTACATTGGTCAGTGTCCTGGGTTTTAGTGTAGGCGTAAGAGCTTATACTCTGGAACCAGGCTGCCTTGGTTCTCTACAGTCAGGGATTCCCTAAGCCAGTTACTTTACCACTCTGTGTCTCAAGCCCAATTTGTAAAACTAAAGATGGTAAACGTATAGGGTTGTTGAGAGGACTAAATAATTTGATACGGGTGATTCATTTAGAACAGCATCTGACACAGATTTTACTAGGTTTCCATTATTAAAAGTTGTGGTCTTGAACTGGTACAGAGATTCTGAGATTTACAGAGTATACCAGAGATGACCCTGGGGGGCAGCCAGCTCTCCTTTTTCTCCCCTAGAAATCCCAAATTAGGTGCAGCTTCAGAGGACCGCAGAGCTTTAAACTCCCTGAACAAAGGGTAAATAAACAATTTATTTTTCTGTGCTAAATCCCAACTACATATTAAGTGTTTTATGTATAGGTTCACCTATAGTCTTTCCATTTACCTGTGAAGTGGGCACTATTATCTCCATTACTTAAGGAAATTATCTTTCTCTAGAGAGAGTATGATTATCACACTGGGCTTTAATACTCATCTCGCTACCGGTACGGTAAACTATAGAATGCCTTGACAGTAAACTAGAGGATGCCTCATTCAAATTGAATCTCAGATTTAAAACATTAAATGAGATTTTAGTATAAGCCTATCCCAGAGGTTGCATGGAACATACTGATAATAAAATATTATTCACTTTTTAATCTGAAATTAGAATTTCACTGGGTGTACTGAATTTTCATTTGCTACATCTGGGACCCTAACTACAAGGAAGAGTCTTCTGGTTGCCAAGCACTGAGCTTAGCCCTTTATACAGTTTATCACATTTAGATCATACAAGAGCAAGCCATGGAGAAGGTCGATTATGGAGCAATTTATATACCTCTTTGCCAGTTGGGTTGATCTTTCACTAGCATGTTGAATGCCAACCTCTCTTCTGGCATTAGGGCATTTTGTCATAACACAGCAGATTTTTCACATAATTAACCTTCAATTGTACTGGTAAGACTCTCCAATGATGATGTATAGCTAGTGCTATTTAAAAAATAATTAAAAACAATGAGAAGCAATCTGAAGCAAAAAAAAAAAAAAAAAGAAAGAAAACACACACACAAAAAGAAAAAAATACAAGCTTTGGATTTAGAAAAACATAAAATTCAAGTTCAAGATCTTTCACTGGCTGTCTCTATGAGCCTCAGTTTTAACATCTGTAAATTTCACATTCTCCCCACAGGATAATAGGGGATTAAATGAGGACTCTGTCTACGTGCCTAGCTCAGTGTAGTACAAGTGAGTGTTCAACCAGTGACTGCTTCCTCCTCTTTCTCCTTCCATCTTGTAATAATAGATGGTAAGTATGAAGACTTTAAGTTCTTCACCTCAGTCACTTCTAGAGAGAAACTGTCTTCCAGTGTTTCCTATAGTGAGACCCACACTGTTAAGAAGCCATTGGGAAACTTTCCCTGGAACTTGGCCAGCTGGGCTGAAGCTTCAAGGGTGGGAAGGGAAGGAAGGCAGGTGAGGTCAGTTTCTACTCGAGCAGGCCCGCCTTTCAATTGGTGTCATTTGTTGTGTCCATGGGAATTCTTCTGTGGTGCAGAAAAAGCAAGTGGCTGCAGGCTGGGATTTTTACCCAGGTGTCTGAAAGAAGATGGATATATAAAACAACAACAACAACAAAAAAAAAACAACAAAAAAAACATAACCTGAAGGCTTGTCCCGAGGAAATGCTGATCTTGGGCTAGATCCTTATGCAATTTAGAAAATAAGTGTGCCATATTCTGGTTAAGGTGGCAAATGTTTAGCCCAGGGTCTCCTTTTTGTGTGTTATTTATGGAACCTGTATTTATGGACTTAAGGAATCTGCTATACAAGTCAAAGGATGGCTTGATGAAAAAATTTGCACAACAATGGCAAATGTCCTAGTGACATCTCCCCTTCTCCCCCAACCAAATCTTCCGGTGGAGCTGCCATGACAGGACGGTTGTACTGTGCAAGCAGAAAGTCAGCCCTGGTTAGCACAAACTTGCTTATTAAGAGCTGGTCCATAGAGTGCATCTTCCTTGTCAGAGATATCCTCCCTTTCCAAGACCAGGAGCACGGGTGAACACATCTCAGCTTGTGCCCTCTTTTACCTGAGGGTGGTATGAAGGAAATGAATCTGAACTTCAGTCTGACTCCCCCCTGCAATTGGTTCAAAGGCTAAATTCCATTTCCCTACCTTAGCTAAGTCTTGTAGCATCTCCAGCACAATACAAAATTTGCTTGTGAAATAAAGACAAACACAAGCTTGACAGAAATGGCATAATCAATCCTTGGTATATTTATATAGAAGCCAAGTGCAGCTCGTGGATGATTGCTTCATATTTTATTTCTTTGCTTTTCCAAGAAATTCTGATAGATGTAGTGGGGCAGTTTGACATCAACTGGATGTGTCCCTCGTGTATATCTTGAAAAATAATCAGCCCCAAATCAGGTCTGGTGAATATGAAGAAAAAACAGCATGGAAATCTAAGAAGAAACATCTTTAGAGTAAGTAACAACTGGCATTTTATAATATTCATTTGCTCAATCCCCCAAACTTTATGATATGTGTATATCACATTAGTTTCCTGATAGAAAGTCTGGTACGAGGAGTCAGAAACTTTTTATAGGATGAACTTATTGGTGAGGTTTCCAGCCTCAGTATGCAATCCCCAGACACCAAAATAACTTGGGACCCATTCAAATATTCTCAGTAACACATGAGAAATGCCAAGTTCCGCAGAGAACGGTGTGTTACATATTTGTTGAATATACATCTTCACAGCAATATGGTATTCCATTTATTGATTCTGTTTGCTGCAGATGGCTTCATTATGTGTACTTCATTTTAGTGCCTAAGTAAACATACAGGAAGGGGATGGAAGAAATTCTGAAGATATCCTTAAACAAAAAGCAAAGACTGTGTAATGGTGTAGGAGAGCCTGCTGAGAGTAAATCTATTCTAAAACGGTTTGGGGAAAATCTCCTCAAAGGCCTTGAGTGTGTGTGTCTCCTTATTTGTGATGAGGTGGAGAGTTTGAGAGGGAGTAAGATACTAATCAATGAGGCCGTAATTTGCAACAGCAATTACAGTGATTCTATTTTTCGCACAATAATTGCCACATGTTGACTGTGCAGATGTCCAAACACATGGGAGTACTTCTCTTTCTGTAAGACAAATGAAGATTTTTACTTTGTTTGGTAAACGTGTCAAGATTTATGACTTTAGTCATGTGCCATACATTAGGGTGTTTATAAAATATGGCTTTCTGCACTCTTGTTATGTAGTTTTATGATTTCAACAACATGGCAGTGAGGAAATCAATGTTTTCTGGATTCAAATTTGCCCTAAGTTCTCAGAGTGGACTGTGGGCAGGAGTTCAGTGGTTAAAAACAAGAAAGCAAGAAATCCCCATCTATCTATCTATATATATAGAAGGGGATATATATATATACACACACACACACACAGACACACACATGCATATATATACACACATGCATATATGTATATCTAGGGATATATACACATATATGTATATATAATGTGTATATGTATACATATATGTGTATATATGTGTGTATATGTGTGCATATATATGTATATGTATATGTGTGTGTGTGTATGTGTGTGTGTATATAGATAGATAGATAGATAGATATGGCAGCCAGATGAGTATGTGTGTGTGTATATAGATAGATAGATAGATATGGCAGCCAGATGAGTATATGTGTGTGTATATAGATAGATAGATAGATAGATATGGCAGCCAGATGAACATTCCTTATCTCCTCTCCTCCCTGTCCAGGAAAATGATGATCAAGTGGAATAACATTGTCCAATAAGCTTTGACTTAAAGAGGCCTTGGGAGTTGGAGCTTCCAGCTTTTCATTGTAGACCGGCCATAGTAACTATTTCCAGAATGCAAGGGAATTGAAGAGAATATGAAACTCCTGTGAGATGCACAGATGAAAATAAGGGGTAGGTTCTGAGGAGACAGAGAAAACAAGTCCAAGATAAGCCCCAAAATAGTATGTCTGTAAAATCTGAGGACAACATAAAACATTTCATAAAGATACAAATGCTGCCTCTAGTCCAGTGGCAAGCCAAAGCTTGTCTGTTAGCAAAGAACTCATACTATTTAGGATGCCCCCTTTCTTGGCCACAAACTAAGCTAATCTGAATTTTGATGGCTCTTCTAAAACTTGCTCAATCCACAAAAGTTATGCTTTTTAAAAGAATCTGAAAGCATATTTGTGAATTAGGAAGATGGTAATTTACACTTTTGGCTTAACATTTAGGGAATAAACAGCCGGAGTAAGAGCAGGTTTTTCGGTTTCTTAGCTGCACAAAAAAGCTTGGGATTCAGAGAAAAGACGATGCTCTAAAATCTCCCTGGATCTATGACACATTAATTTTCTGCATTGTCCTAGAAATGTATAATTTCACAAAAATGGAATAGGATTTTTCTTGTAACATGTGGAAGGAAGAGAACATTTGTAGAATGGGGAAAATAATACCATCCTGTATTGTCTCATAATGGTTTCTAATGTAAACATCTTTTTTTCTCAATCAGACTGTAAAATCCACAAAGGCAGAGGAATCCTTTAGATTCTCTTTTATCTATCACACTCCTAGGCATATGATTGATATGTATTACTTATGTATTGGTGTAACACACACATCAGTTTTGTTAAGTACTATAGGTTTATCATTTAGCACAGTACCTGGAATAAAGTAGGAACTTACTATGTTTGTCAAATGGGTGAGTGGTTGAGATTCCTCAGGCCGGGGCAAAAGAGCCATGGCACATTGGAAACCCTGATGATGGATGCATATGAGCAGTTGTGAACATGACCCAGAAACATTTAGGCTGTTGCCCAAGAAAAGACCAGAATTTCCTTTAGATGGCATGGTATGCGTTGTGTGATAACTCCCTGGCTGTAGTTAGGACCAGTACAAGGCAATATTTCAGTGTTGGACAGCCCATTTGCTTTAAGGCCTCAGACAGAAAGTCAACAGAGAGCTCAGTGCTATTGGCAAATGCCAGGCATTTGTGGCGGCCGCTGAAAGCTCTGCACCGCCCTCTGAAGGGCCATCCTTGAAGATTTGGTTTTGCTCCACCTTTGTTCATTCCTGCTCAGATAGTTACTTGGGAAATGCTGCCCAATGGCATAGGCACCTTGGTAAGCTTCCCCAGAATCTTCGGGAAAACTCTTGTAGTGTATGCTTACTGCAGAGTTGTTAAGTGGTTCTAGCTTTGGAAAACAGTGCTTCCCTTACCTTATAAAAATCAACTTGGAGGAATGGGATTTAAAAACCAAGCTTGGCCGGTGCCGTGGCTCACGCCTGTAATCCCAGCACTTTGGGAGACTGAGGTGGGTGGGCCACTCGAGGCCAGCAATTCGAGACCAGCCTGGCCAAAATAGTGAAACCCTGTCTCTACTAAAATACAAAAATTAGCCAGGCATGGTAGTGCACGCCTGTGGTCCCAGCCACTCGGGGGGCTGAGGCAGGAGAATCGCTTGAACCTGGGAGACAGTGGCTGCAGTAAGCCAAGATTACTCCACTGCACTCCAGCCTGGGCATCAGAGTGAGACTCCATCTCTAAATAAATAAATAAATATAAAATAAAATAAAACAAAAAAAACGAGCTAAAGAAATAAGATGCAAGGAATGACTGAATGCTCAAATCTTGTCTAATGCAATAAGGCCAAGGATTTTTGGGCAATTAATGGTAATTGATCATTCTTAAATATTTGAAAAATCTGTTATCACTATTGAAGAGAAATTTATTTTTTTAATGTATGCATCACTGTGATGTGAAAGGAAATTTCCAGAGTCATAGAGGTAGCAATCAGTAATTTCTGGGAGCTACTCTTAAAAAGAGAATTGGTTTTCTGTTATAGTACTTTTAAAATAGAAAAGATAGATGAAGCTAAAATGTAAGAATAAAAACGAATTTATTTGTTATTTTATCCCCATCTATCTCTAGTCTCTACACGGATTTGTTTTTTCAAAAGCCAAATAGACAAATACTCAACAGATGGGCAAAGGCGGCCTTGAGGAAGGCTTAATGTAAACACCTGCCCTTCTTTCCTGTGGCGCCCTCACAATTTACGGGTGTTTCCGATAATAATGGGGGCATTCTTGTTTGGGAGATATAAATTCTCCTGTTCTAAAGTAGAGGCTGTTTTTTTTTGTTTTCTGTAGATTTTTACTACCATTGAAGGACACTGGGAAAGATGATAAGACTCTTGATGTTGGAGGAAAAAAAGCGATGAATTCTTTTGGATTTTCTAATCATAAGCATTTTTCCAAAGTTTTGAAGAATGTTGAGATGGTGGAGGAAAATAATTCAGACTTTCCTCTAAATGCATAAAAGAATAATAAATATCTCTTTTTGCTACCTAAACAGACATCATAAACAAATAAACACTTACACTGTTAAACAACAAACAAAAAAGAGAACCCACTACTATTCTAACATCATCTTTCTGATACCAGCAGTTTCTCCTGTTAGTGTCTATAATACCATTTTGAGAGATTTATGTGGATCTTATATTTTAAAAAAGATTTGTAAGCTGTTCTCTACAAGAATGTTATTAATTAGGAGGAGCTACTTTTACTCTTCAAAATATGCATTTTTCTTATATTGAGACTTTGTTGCAAAGAATCAAAACTCTTGCATTCTACTTTTTTTTGACAGTTTGCCTTTTTGTTTCTGAAATTTAAAATAGCCATATAAAATCTCCATGGAAGCCAAAAAGATGTACCTCTTTGGCTTATCCCCTTTTTGGTTGGCATGCCATTGTGCTTACAGTTGGGGGTGGAGAGTGCATGGTACAAAAAGCCATTACTATCTTTTATCAAACAAAGAATGTAAAGAAATCCAGGCAACTTCTCAGTACAAAAGCCTGACCTCTCTGGCCTCTGGGGCCTAAGGCCTAGATAATCATCCAAGCCTAGATCTTTCCTGCAAACTGGTACAGGGAAGATCTGAGAAAGGACACAAATTGTGCCTTTTAGAAGCAAAGTCTGAGGTCTGAGGATCTAACAGGTTCTAGCTACACAAAGAATAAAGTTGCACACTCCTTCTCAAGGTAACTGAATAAAGGAAAAAGTCAGCAGTAGAGATCTTAATTCTTTAAAATTTAAAAGCTAATTTTGTGTCTTTTAGTCAATTTCCTGCACAGGAAGGAAGAATTTATTAACTGCCTTCTGGTATTAAATGGAGTGCTAATGGGTAAGTACAACAATTCAACAGGTGCCAAGTAGATATATAGAGGCATTATATCAATATTAATCGTAATGCCTCGCAAATGCATTTGTAGAGTGATAGCTTTTTTCTCCCCCGTTGAGTTTATTTTGGGAACCTGTCTCTCTCTAAATACTAAAATGGCTGCTATACCTTATTCTGGAAAACAGAATACTGTATGGTTTTATTTATTAATTCATCCTATGGAAATGTTATTGCACAGTTCCAAGCAATAGGGAGGAGGAGAAGCCAAGTGTTCAGCTTCTCAGAAAATAATAATAATGAAAGCAGTTGAGGGGTTGAATCAGATTTAGGAAGGAATTTTATCATTTGAAATCCAAGATTACAACCCTAAACCATGAACACTTATATAAAATGCAGTCACAGAACTTGGAAGCAACAGCTTCTCTACAGCAAAAAGATGAATGTTCACTGTTTTATATTCTGTGTTCTATTTTTGTTCTTCATCTTTTCTTTAGAAGTTTAGCCTGATTCAGTTGTCAATAGGAACAAAACACATAAAGCCAAAAGTTTTATATAAGTTTATAGAAAAATGAAGGCCGATAATTAATGCCACTCTCAATGAACTTGTTTAGACCAAGCTGTTCTCTTAAGTGGATCAGGTGCCACTTAGAAGAACAAAAGAGATTTCTTCCATAATAAGTTTGATTTAAAACCATACAGTGGGGCCCTTGAGTATTTCTGCAGAAGGAATGTTTTTACCAAAACCCCATGCTGCATCCAACTCTTGGAGTTGTTCTTCTGTACAAGCCACTGAAACTCATGTTCTTCTTCCTAATGGGAGGAGAGATGCCTTCAGATGGAAATCTCTAGACCTTTGAATAATCCCATTTTTTTCAAGGTTTAGTGGGGGATGTGGGAGGAGAAAAAGCCATTTATTCTTTTTGGTCGTTCCTCTCACATTTTTTTGAATATTGGAATTTATCTCAACTTTCCTTTTGAACAGTTCACCCTTTTTCTTTATCTTTCATGAACAGAAAAGATTAGAGGGCGCTTGTAATGGAAACTTTATTATTCAGTGAAATTGGAATCTCAGGCCTGATCAGAGAGAGGCGTGGAGAAACAGGACATGAAATTTTCAAATTACGGAAAAGTTAGGAATGTGAAAATTAAAGAAATAAAGGCCTACCCTGATCAATATTCATGTTTCCTCTATGGAGGCCACCATTTGGAGTCACCATTTGGAGACACTTGGTTTGATACATTTAGGCTGTAGGGAGGAAGAAAGGGTGAAAAGGGTTTTAGGTCATGGTGCGCATCCCTAAAGGCCTAGAGGCTCAGTTAAATTTCTTCCTCAGACAACCGTGTTGTATAATGACAGACACCAAAAATAGAAAACGGTTAAAAAATGGTTCATGATTACGCATACCAGCTCAAAGGAAATGACAAACAATTTTGTCAGGAAGCATCGAAAAACGCAGTGACCACAGTGAACATTTCATCACAAACCTCTCTTTTCTCGAATATGGTATCAGGCCTTCTTTAATGCTCTTATGTTTGGAAATATGACTCTATTTAAGCATGACATTTTAACTCCTGAGGGAAAATGTCTCTATGTCGTAGTATGATAAGTTAGAATCGTAGAACTCAAAAGTTCTGGAATTAAAATTAATATGAAGGTCTTCTCATTTGTACTAAAGATATAAAGCCCCAATTTGATTTATAAATATACTGCTGCCTTGTTGATTAAATAGATAATTTTTCAAAGGAATATTTTGCTGGTGTATTCTCCATCATAATATTCTTGGCATAATTTTCTAAACTAATGTTTAAGTAGATGAATTAAAGCCATCTTTAGCATTATAATACTCACTCTGGAGTTTTCAGTTCTCACCTAAGAAAAGCTAAGTTTCAAACACTAAACAAAAATAGAAAAGTCAAGCAGGAAACTAGTACACACACACACACAAAAACAATTGTGCATCCTTAGTTAAGGAAACTTTTCTTCCGACTTTCTAATTTCTAACTAACTAGAGTGAAAAATAACAAGCTTACAATGGAAATAAATCCAACCAGTAGGAGGAATTTGAAAAGCAATAGCAGTGGCATATAAATTACATGCACACGCAGACACTGCCACACAGATATAAATAATCTTGTTTCAAATGGGCCATAAAGTTTAAATTACTTTCCACATCAACAAAGTAAGACCAGGAAAAAAATACTAAAAACAAAAACAAAAACCCAACTAACCTTGGTTAAAATACTACTGTGACCCTCTAAAGAAAACACAAAAAAGTAGTAGTTGATAACTTAATGGTTACCCTGGGTTTCCATAAACATGTCGCTTTCAACATTAAAAATACCTTGGCTTCTAATTTCTAAGAGCAGAGAAGCAAGAGGACTGAGGGTAGACTCCTGGATTTCCACCTTCATGTGTCTTAAATTGTTAATTCATGTAATATAAAGTTTTTGTAAGATTCTGACTCTTAATGTAATTAAAACTTTTCATACCTGTTGAGTTTTCAAAGTATTCAGGTACTCGTTTTCATAAAATAGTAAACAATTGGGGAGTGTTTTAAACTCTGAGTTAATAAAGCAATAGCCTTAAAATCTTGCATTAAAATCACAAAGGCAATATATGATCAATTGAGGAAAAATTGAAAGTGCAGAAACATGAAAGAACAAAGGAGAAAGAAGAGGAAGAGAATTCAGCCATTCTACTTTGTTTCTCATACATATTTGTGTGTGGTTAGAGAAGGGATTATCTTCTCCTACACACACCTATACACCTGTATATAAAATCATGTTCATATTGTTTTGCAACTAGATCTTTCAGTTTACATGATTATGTGAATAAGTTTTTATGCCATTTAATATATTTCTAGATATTTTTGTTTAGATAATACTTCATTGTGTGCTTTCTGTATTTTCTGCATGTAATCTAATATTTCTGTAAACCTAAGTTGCTTTCAAACTTTTGCTGTTATACATACTATTGCAATGATCATTCTTGGACCTATGTTTTAGTGAATACCCCCCAATTTTTTTTCTATAGGATATTCCTAAATATAGAAATTCCTAACAGTGAAGTTTCTAGGTTAAAGCATGTTGTGCTCTGAAAAGCTTCTATCGCTTTGTATCACCACACACAAAACTTCACTGTCTTACACTAACGCCAATCTGAAAAAGTAGAAATTGTAACAAATTAGTTTGCCTTTTTTGACTTATGAAATTTTATCTATATTCATAAATGTACTGACCGAGTACTTGCCGAGTACTGACCAGGACTTGTACTGACCAAGTGCTGATCATTTTCTCATTAAATTGTAAGACCATTTTATTTATAAAGGATATTATCTTTTGGTGGGTCAAATATTTTGAACAGTGTACCTAGGTTTTTATTTGCCTTACATTTTCTTACAGTGATCTTTTAATTCAAAATTTGTTTTGCTAGTGTAGTGAAATCTATCAATCATTGTTCCTTTGGTTTTCTGCTTAGAAAGAATTTACTCTTGCAATAATTATAACTAGCATTTATTGAAAGCTTACTATGTGCTAAGAGACATGTTCACTGAGTGAAAATAATTATTCATTTATTTTTTTTCTTTGCTTTTTCTTCTTTCTAGTTAAATTTTAATATCTCTGGAGTTTATTTTGGTAAATTATGTAAAGAAGGAATCTAACTTCATTTTTTGCCCAGTGATAGCCAATAAAACAGGATTTGGTGAATAATTCAATTTTTCAAAATTGGATTTGAAATGCCACCTTTATTATGCATATTTTAACAGCAAAATGCAAAATAATCATGGCATATAAGACGTTCTTCTGTGACGTGTGAAGACAATATTGTTAATTTTAATTTTTAAAAATATGCATACGTGGTTATCACTTCCATTAATAGTATGGTTCTTAGAGAAGTTCATGGATATTAATTAGAAACTTAGGCTTTCTCTTATAACTTAAGTTGCAATCTCAACTCTCAAGTGTATGTAAATTTCAACCGAATAATATAAAATAACGCTGACTAGTATTTTTACTGTAAAAATTATAACTAGAATCAGTAGCATAAACCTCGTCCTAGTCATTCCAATGGGACTGTACCCAGTGAAAATATTGTACACTCATGTTGCATATCAAGGTATTAAAAAAGCCATAGTGCGAATAATACCAGCTTGAATGCAATTTATAAACTTTATTTTATGTGTGTGAAAATACTAAAATACTTTATCTCAGATGAAGAATTAGCTTCCTGTCAGGAAAAATTTAAATTAAGACTTCTTGGTTTACAACTTGGCAAAGTCACATCGGAAAGCCATTTTTTGAAGTTCTATAAATCAGCAGAGCTCAGCAGAGTACAGTTTTGTTGTTATTATTATATGCAAAAATATTTAGATCTGGACTGGCAGTGTTTCCCAATCGTGCCAAGTAAAAGCAATCACCTAGATATTAAATTCTGAAAAAATCAAAGAATATAAATGCACAGAAAAAAAGAACCCGAAGCACTATTTCTTTCTAAGAGCATGAATGCTAAAAATAAATGATGGGCAGAATCTCTAGAATATGCTCAACCGTATCTTTGAAAAATATAAATATTAAGAGAGTGGAAAACTCTTTTTAATCAAATGTCTACCCAGGAGAGCTGCCTTTCTTAACACTATTTTTGAAATAGAAAATATGTAGAAGTTTTCCTTTTACCATTTTGCTTTTCTGGACAGGAAACTATGATTTTTTGGGGGGAGGAAGAAGGGTTTCTTTGTTTGTTTACTTAGTTGAGAACTGTCTCTCTATATGAGCCCAGTTATATTTGATGCTTCTGCCCAAGGGTCCTTTTGCAGAATAAAACTAGAACAAGCACACCCATTGCATGGATGGCTGCAAGAGAATCTATTTCACATCTATTGTATCATAAGTGGAAAAGCAAAGTTTCCATTTTATCATTTCTTACTCTATAAAAAATGGGTTCTGTCATATCGAATTAAAATCACATTAACTTGTGATATATTCTAAAAAAATCTCTTGGTTAAAAAAATTGTGCGTTATATTTTCTTAGAGGCGGTATAATTTACGAGGTTAAAGCAAACACTCTGGAACCCGACCACCTGGGTTTCTGCCCTAGCTTTGCCATTTACTGTTTGTGTGGCATGGGGAAGTTATTGAACCTCCCTGGGCCTCAGTTTCCACACCTGTGAAAGGAGAGCAAAACCATAAGGTTGGAAGGAAACTTAAAAGGCGTTAATATATATAAAAGAACTTGGAACACTGCTGGGCACGTTTTAAGTTCCAGAAAAGATACAATTATTCCTGTTTTCTAATTGTAAATGACACAACTTTTAATGTTGGCTTTTTCAGTCTTTTGTAGTTTTGAAATTGACAGCAATAATGTAACTAGACTGTGCTGTTTGATTGGAACAGAAAAAAAAAATCTTAAAGAAAATGACATAAGATAAGCTATGTCAAGTCATCTGATTTAATGCCTCTGACCAGAGTCCCCAGGCCCCTTTTGGTATAATCTTAGGCTAATCAAAGCCAGCAAGTCATCAGACCCTTGGATAACTGAAATAAAGTCCTAAATGTGACTTTATGAGATAACATAAAAATGGAAAATTTTTGTTTTTTTCCCTTTTCTTAAAATAATACCGAAGAAAAATAAAGTAACTAGACCATATTTTATTCTTATTTAACCAAAAGATTAGCACAGTGGGTTACTGGTTTTCTTCTACTTTTTTAAAAAATTTTCCATTAAGCAAATTCTTTTAAAACAAATTTGAACTTTTCCCATCCCAGTGATTCCCACGGACAGTTGGCAAAGAATCTTGGATAACTTGCAAAACTGGGATTTTTTCCAGGCATGAGTAACTTGTTAAAAAGCCACTATTTCCTTAATACTAACAGTAAATAGAGTTCACATCCACATAAATCCTCTGTGGCCCACTGGGGAAAGTTTTATATGTATGTGTGTCTGTATGTGTGTGTTTGTGTGTGTGTATGTGTATGTGTGTGTGTTTGTGTGTGTGTGTGTGTGAAATCTTTTTTTTATTCATAAAACACTTGGCTCTCAGCATGTCTGTTTATATTTCACTTCTTAAAAATAAATACACATGTTTATGCCAGTTGAGGTTAAAAGGTATCCTTTTTCCAGTTGCCTGCTGTGTGCCAATGATTTTATGATGGATGGGTTTAGAATACCTGGCTAGAATTCTTGAAGAATATTTCCCTTTAATTTCTTCTATTTTTAAAAAAGAGAATAAAACTTAGTTACCATGTAATTAAAATACATGTTTTCATGAAATTTGATTTTATTGGAAAAGCTCAAGTAAATACTTTCAAGACTTACAGGAAAAACAAAATGTGTAATTTTAAACTCAAATAGCAAAATCAGTTTTCTTTTTGAGCATTGGGATGGAGTGTATGGTAACCTTTAGCAGTTACTATGAGTATAAATCTCCATTTTATCCATGGATAATAATAGGATTTTCCCTTGTACAAGATTTGTTAAGGGAGATGTGCTTTAAAGTTATTATTGTAAAAATCTGTTGTGTAGATGTCTTTAATGAGGCAGGCAGAGGTTAAGGGGGACTTTGCAAGATCACATAATGATACAGCGTGGGTCAGGGACTAGAACTTATAAGGGGCATTTCTGTCCTATATCATTTCCCAGTGCTGCATCTATAGCAGAATGTTCTATAATTCTCTTTATCTGGGTGTTGAACAAACAAACTTCTCTTGTCTTTGCAGTGCTGGACTGGGTATATTTTGATAACAGGCAGTCCCATGAGATATCTTGCATTTCCTGCTTCCGGTCAGATGTTCCAGAAGAATAACTTCTCTACATATGTTTTTGCATTTTTGATCACAATCCCAGCTGGAATCAGGAAGTTTGGAGGCAGCATGGAAATAGAAACTCGTGGAAAGTCACAGCAACATTGTTTTGACTTTCAAAAATATTTAATTTTCTGGTGGTCCTAAAGGGGAAAAAAAGTCCATATCAGCTATTATCTACTTAAAACTATGCTACTACTTCAGTTTCTTATTCAAGACACATTTTTATTTAAAAGAATAGAGTCCCTGTTATGTGGGAAAAGATTGCCCAAGGTCAGGTACCCAACCACATAGAGACCTGAGGTTGGAACTTTTAAAATTCTTAATTGAGGGCTTAATTAAAACAACATTAGGCATTACCACTGGCTTCAATTACTTCTTGTGCCCATATAAAACCTAATGTGTTATAACTTCTCTGATGAACGTAATGTATTTAAACAAAGGAAGAAGGAAGAAATAGATAACTCAGTCTTCTCAAAAAGCTTAAAGATAAATTCTCAACATTGTGTTTTTTAAGGCATTCTAAAAGAAATACTTAATACTCAACTTCACTTTGCTTATTTGTGGTTCCTTTGTGTACAGGTTGTCTAATTAGGATTGATCGAAAATATGTAGGGAGTGTTTAGATGGTGGCTGGTCCCGAAAATGCATTAGAAAATGTGAACCCCTTTACTGATGGCTTTTTCTTTCTGGTTACTCACCTCAGAATGTAGGCCTGATACTTTTTAACAAACTGGGATTTTTAGAGACATCAATAGAACACTTTACCTAAGCTGGAGCTCATTCTGTTGTCTGGCAAGATTCAGATTGAAATAGAATAGGTAGAAGGTAGGTTTTCTTGCTAATTTCTACCACCACTACTTACATTATTAATGTTTTATTAAATTTAGATGCACACATATGTTCACTGTGGCACTATCCACAATAGCAAAGACATGGAATCAACCTAAACACCCATCAATGGTAGACTGGATAAAGAAAACGTGGTACATATACACCATGGAATACTATGCAGGCATAAAAAAGAATGAGACTGTGTCCTTTGCAGGAACATGGTGGAGCTGGAGGTCATCATCCTTAAAAAAATGAATGCAGGAACAGAAAACCAAATACTACGTGTTCTCACTTATAAATGGGAGCTAAAAGTTGAGAACTCCTGGATACAAAGAGGGAACAACAGACACTGAGGCCTACTGGGGGATGGAGGGTGGGAGAAGAGAGAGGATTAGAAAAAATAACTATTGGGTACTAGACTTGGTACCTGGGTGAGAAAATAATCTGTACAACATATCTCCATGACACACACGAGTTTACCTATGTGACAAACCTATACATGTACCCCGAACCTAAAATAAAAGTTTAAAAAATTTAGATAAACTCCTTAAGGAAAATAAACAAATATATACACACATATATATATATACACACACATATATATATACACATATATATACACACACACACACACACACATATATATATGTGTGTAGTTATTCCTAAAATCATGACACATTCTCCAACTGGGGAGATCCGGCACAATTGCTGTCATTTTGTTTCAGACAAGCTGGAGAACGTCAATGGAGAAGTCCCAGGTATTCTCTCTCATTCAGCCCCTTTCCTGTGATCTGTCTGAAACTTCGGGAAGAGTTTGCTTTATTGCCGTTGTTTGTTTTTTTCTGTTTTTGCCTTTGTCTTTTTGATATCTTTTTCTATGAAAATTCCAAGGTGTGGTCATTTTTTGTTGTTGTTGGTATGGACCACATAGGAAAATAACCAATATTTATTGAGGATCAACGATGGGTTAGCCTCTTTTTATCCCTTGTCTCATGTAATCTCCTAGCAGTCAAATGACATAGGTGTTCATATCCCTGTCTTTTATTATGGGAGGCTAGTTGTGGTTAAATTTGGTCAAATTCATGGATACCATATGGCAAAGCTAGAATTCAAATCAAAGCTTATGCACCTTCAAAGACTGTTCTTTCCTCTGAATTCCCTGCCCTTCTGTTTCTATTAAGGGGTGGGATTCTGAGCACCCATCATCAGAGTTAATAGAGCAGAGTTCTCCAAGAGTAAAATCCCCCAGGGCAAGCACACACAGGAATGTGGTTTAAAAATGCAGTTGGAAGGCATTTTCAATGAATGTTAACTTTCTTGGGTGGGATAACTACTTGATGTAGCGAATGCCTCTGCACTTGAAGAGATGCTCCGTGAAGTGTTTAGATGTGCAGAATTTGATATCTGCAGCTTCCTTTCACATGATTCTGCAAAATATTAATCATCGGCGAATTCAGCTGCTAGGTATTTAGGTGTTCCTTGTACTAATCTCTCACGACTTTCATAGACTTGAACATTTCCAAAATAAAAAGCTGGGGGTAGCGGTAACTTTTATTCATTGTGGATAACAGAAAATTCTAGTCCACCCACTGTGACCCAGGGAATCAACTTTCCTAACTCCCGACTTTCCTATATCTTCATTTGTAATCAATGTTGACAATAACAGTTTTAAAATTCTAATTTATAGAAGACAGACTAGGCAAGCAGATGTTCTACTGTCGGTGATTATGAGTTTCAGTGTTGTTGACTATTACAAACCAAAATGTTATGCCAGATTTTGGGATCCCTTGAGTAGTAGTGAAGCTATAAATGGGGTTCATGGGTACTACTAAAAATCTAGTTTCCCCTGAGCTTGGAGTTTTTGGTTGACTGTCCTGTTGCTACCTAGGAACATATTTGAGCTTACTGAATGCTGAATTTAGTTAACTGTAGGACTTCATGAGCCCCTGGGGCTTTCTTAGGATAATCATTCATACTTATGAATAAAAGAGTAGAGAAAAAAGGGAGATGGCTTAACATATAGAGGGGATATTGAAGAAAGTGAAAATGTGACTCCCATTTAGTTAAGCACCTACTATATACATCAGTTACTGTAAGAGATTTTCTTCTTCCTCTTACCTTCCTTCCTCTCCTTTTGTATCCCTCCGCTCCCCTCCCCTCCGCTCCCCTCCTGTGTCTTCCTCTTCCCTCCCTTTCCCTTCCCTCTCCTCCCTTCCCAAAGTAAGTATTTATAATACCCCTTTCATAGTGTGAGAGGTTGAGATTCAGAGTTTTAGTAAAGACCAGTAAACTCTGGATTCACTTTCAAATCATTGGGTTCCACAAACATGTATTGAGTGCTTGTTACGTGTCAGGCACTGGTGCCTGCCAACGAGGAGACTGTTTATCTAGTAAGAGCGATTTTAGTTTCAGAACCTATGCTTTGAAGGAAGGGAGAAAGTCACATAGGAGGCACACATTTATTTGGTATCAACTATATGTGAAGCACTAGATAAGCATTTAAAAATATGTTTAGGTCAAGCTCATTAGGATATGGTTACAGAAGAAATAGAAGATATAATCACATTGAGCTCCTCATCAGGTTGAGGAAAGACACCTAACAATGTTAAAAAATATGGGGATTGAAAGGCAATGGCACTGGGAGTCTGGGTACCCTGAATCTAGTAGCATCTCATCTGTAAACACCACCACATCTCCATGTCTTATAGTCCTCATTCAAGGTGTCCTATAGACAGGCCTAAGGAAGGTAATAACACAGAGAGTTACGCCAGAATATTTGATCAACAGAGCATGCACAATCAATTTGTATGGAGAATATAGTTTTGTGCAGGGCTGCTGTTCATGGTGGACCTATGCAGTTTGAACAGTTCTTACCTCAAAGATGTGGGTAGTGAAATATGGTGCCAAGGGCAAGACGGGGAAGATAAATAGCAAATCATCTGTTCTTGGGAAGCTGAGACACAGATAGCAGCTCTCCTAGGAGTCTTCTGACTGCATCTCTCTGGATCGGGTGAACAACATGGATACCAATGAAGTGGGAGGGTCCTGGAATCATGGCCACTGTCTTGGAAATTCCAGCCGGCTGAAGGATGGAGGATCCTCACTGATATTTAAGCCAGAGTAGACAAGTGCGATCAGGTGGTATCAAAGTGCGTATGGAACGTGGGTGGATGGGAATCCCACAGCGACACTCTGACACTTCCTGGCTGAATCACTCTACATGCTGGCCCGGATCTCTTCAACATCCTCCCCGTAACATAACCACACATCTTAGTTATTGAATTTCATGGCTCCTACTTATCTCACTATGGCAGAGCTTTGCCTTAATTTTCTTAAGATTACGTACATCTCTGCCATCTATTTTGTTTTCTTTTTATCTTTCTTTATTTTTGTATAAAAGAGAGATTGGGACATGTTAAAAAGTCACTTCGGAAACACTGACACTGCACCAATACTTTCCCCTTTATACAACTGAGGATTGAAAGAAAACTAGGTAAACTATTATATGGCTAATTAAGAGCATAATAAGCCTCTTTATTACTGATGCAAAATAATTTTAAATATGTATTGGTACAGCAAAACAATGTATCCAATATACATATACACACACATACCCTGCATATACATATATACTTTTGATTATTGCATCTGAGTAAAAATATCTCTAGAAGATTCACAAAAATATTTATAGGATGAGAAAAGAATGAAATGAACATGGGCTAAAAGGGTAATTTTTATTGTACTAGCTTTTGAAATCTGAATCAAATGAATGTGATACTTATTCAAAAAATAAGTGAATGTGATACTTATTAAAAAGTAAATATAATGTAATTTTCTTGAAGTGAAATAATTAAAATTAAAGGAACGACTTTATAACTACATAATTTCTGTTTTTGTATCACTTGAAATTTTCTTATGCTATACTTTGGAAAGCAATTGAAAAAATTATAATAATATAATATTTTACATAGTTTCTGGAACTTTCACAATACTCATTAAAAATGGTACCTCTTATCAGATATAGATTTACTTCTTTTTTAAAATAGGTCTTCCTTTTGAGATTTTAGGTCCCACACAATCACAGCATTCATCAGATGACTGGAGATATTTTCCCTAATACTGGGGAGAGACTTGGTAACAGGGGAAACTGAATATAAACTTAACAGAATACTTTCTGTTCCAAGGACTGGCACTCAACTGTAATTAATTTCTAAGCTATTTTTGCCAAATTAGTGCAGCCACTGTACATTTTTAGCCTCTTATGCTATCTTGATATCCTTTATGCCATCTCAAAACTATTTTTATACCATATATTATTAAAAAAAATCCAACTTGGGTATTCAGTAGGTTAAGACGTGTGAGAATAAAGCTTCATCCTCAACAGATGCCCCACTTAGGCATAACAATCTAATTCTATTTAATTTAGTCACTGGCACCCTCGCCTTTTCCTGTCAAAGTGAATCAACCTGAGTGCTAATTTTTGAAGCAAAACCTCTGTGATCATTTCACTCGTGATTTAATCCAGATCTAACCTCGGGCCTTTAGGGGTTCAAGGTCAATGACCCAATTTCCTCTGCCATCCGCCTCTGTATCAGTAACCATTGTTATTCCTTGCAAGACTTTTACTACATACATTATTTCTTCTGTGTGTAGTCTCAACAAATTATGCAGGCAGTTAAAGGTGATTCCAGATTGCAACTTGAAGAAACTTGGCAAGAGGTTTTGGCTTCTCCGGCTTTTGGTAAACACAGCAAAAACGGTATTGAATGCAATCTTTGCCTCCATTAGCGGAAGCCAACGAGGAAGAAATTAATTAACTTTCTCCAATGAGAAGAAACTAGTCATTGGCATCTTTGCCAATTGTAAACTAATTGTTCTACAAAGAAATCCCGGAGCTTAAACACGCCATATAAAATTAGAAAGGAAATAAAGGTGTGGGTAGCACACTAAATGTTTTTATAGATGAGTAAACACACATGAGCTCAAATCTGGGGCCCTTATTTTACTTTTTTTTTTTTTAAACAACTAGTGTTTCTTTGGTCTCCTTCAGTCATAGCGGTTAATACATTTTGTGAATTTCCTTTTATGTTTTAAATAATTTTTCCTTCCCTGGTGTCTCACCAGCACATCTGCCGGGAGCAGCAGGCACGTTGGAGAAAGTCTCCTTAAGTAAAGGAGCTATCCCAGGGATGCACTGGCCCCACTCAGGGAATTGCTGCTCCAGGGCTTTACCCCTCCCAGGAGGAGTTAAACTGGGTTTCTGTGTCAAAGATGCTGAATGAAATTGGGGGTGGAATTGTTAAAATTGGAAATGACCTATTTAACTACACGCACATTCCCCATGACTGGTATAAATACGTCCGACTTTCTAATTTCCTCATCAGAATGAACTTATCATAGACTTTGATGCAGAAAGTCTTTTTAACAATGTGTTAAAGGAAAAAGAACACACATGATTGATTTTTATACATCTGTAGAATCTTTATGACTTCTTATTCTCTGTCTTAATATTAAGAACACAAAGATGGCTTACCTCCCACTGAAGCTTAGGGGAGAAAAAATAGTGGGTTGGGAGGTGCTAAGACAGATAATAGAAAAGAGCTTGTAAACTAAAACAATTTATTTTGGCTCCTTTACAGATCAGAAACAGAAAGCATAGTTATCTGATAATTATAATATAATGCTGCACTGTAAGTTACTTGCCAAATTCCGTTGCTCTGTGTGCACAATTTGATTTTTCATAAAATTTCATACTTACAAAATCACCTAATAATTTTTATTTCACCCTTCCTAAATGAATCATCAGCTATAAATCTAAGGAACAGCCCAAAAGTTATTGCTAAGGAGAGTTGACTAGTATTCCCTATGTACAATGATTATAATTTTATTAATAAGACATGTAAATATCTTGGTATCAACTTATTTGTTACTTTATGGAACATATTTTCAAATGCCCTAAAAACAGAAATGCAGAGATGAGGCAGAGCTTATTTAAGCTAAATCTGCTAGGAGGCTGCTGTAATGTATTCTAATCACACTTGTTACTACTAGATGTGGATGTTTCAGGTAGAGGCCTCTAACATCTATTCAAATGGATTCTGCATTTAGAACTTAAAAACGCATAATAAATTTTGCATTGACTGCAGACAAATAAGTGTCTCAGCTAAAACTTCAGATCTGGCATGAACTTCACATAGCTTTTTTTTTCTTTCTCTTTAACAAAAGAATATTTTGATTTTAGAAAATAGGATTACTTTCCTTTTTTTTTTTTGGATATGTGATCTTTAAGAAAAGGTTATGCTGTGCATTTCAGCCACCAAGTATTGAGAAAATTGCATTAACAGTAAAATAATATTCCTACTGCCAAGTGTACAAATATTCACTAACAGCAATCTTATTCTCCAAGGCCCCGAGCAGTGCTTCATCATGCTAGCATGGTCACCGTGACAGAAGGCTTCCCTGAAATCCATCCGCCCCTCTGTCATTCACAGCTTTCTTATTCAAACCAGCTCAGCACCCTCACTGGCTGGCTGACCTGTGGCCCCAAGCCCTGCAGTACTCAGTTGGCAGGGGGTTCCTCTGGGACCTTCTGTCCTGGCTTGACTGGTGACTCTCATCATTGGGATAGCTGTCCATGATTTTTTTTAGGACAGAAAGTGGGGTACTCACAGAAAAGCTGTCTCATAGGCTAGTTATAAATAAGACTAAAACAAACACATATATGTATATTTATTTATATTTACAATGAGTTTGTTTGTAAATGCAATAAGATATATATTTTCAAAAAAGGTAAGTTCTTGGGAAAATGTTATTTTTTCATGGAATTTATTTTTAATCAGGCTACAGAGGAATTCAGGTAAAAGTTGATGATGCTTATATGCCTCAAATACTATTTGTTTTACAGGATGAATATCCACTAGGCTTAAATGAGGGTATGAATAAATAGATTACTTCTCAGTCTTCAACTTAATGAACAGCAGAGAGATGAACTATAATATAATGTTATTTTATAAGATTTTCATTGGTAGCCAATACATTCAAGTAGAACCTTTTAAACTGGAGCCTTCGATCTTTTTCACAAAATTCAGACGGTTGCAATGGTTTGGATGTGTGTGTCTGTACATGCTTTTATTTTCTTTCCCTGTGCTGCCCCAACTATGACTGGGAGAATCAAATCCACAGCAAGTTCATTTCTGGGCCAACTCTGCCAAATTATATGATGTGAATTGATGTCTACTAGGGCTTAGAACAGCAAATCCTGATTTAAGTTCCTAGAGTGAACTTGTCCACAACTCTTGGGGTGAAAGGCCAGTTCATATCCATTAATTAGTCTAATCCATCTCAATCCACTTTATTTTATACCTTTCAGGGAATATAGCTATGTGAGATATATTTGGATAAAGTAATGCTATGAACACTCAGAAATACAACCATTCCATGGAAAACGATTACTACCTAGCGATGTTTTAATTTTTTCCCCAAGATTAAAATTTTAGAAGGTTTTGTATACAGATTCTTGATGATAATGAAGTAACTTTATGTGAAACAGCAGTGAGCAGATTATTCTATGGGTACTGAACCAAAATATTAAAATCAGTTAGAAAGGTCACATGATTTTGTTAAAGACTATGGCAGGCTAGAATTCTGGAAAATAATTTGTCTTACATGAAACGATTTTCCTTCCATTGTACAAGTTCCATACAAGTATTAAATTTCAAAACAAATTAATTCATGCCTATGACTTGAAATTTTTACAATTTAGACATTTAAATACCAGGGTTCCATTTAATGGTATGAACAGGTTGTAGAGATTTGTTAATTTGAAATTCCATTTGGTAACAGATGCAATAACTTGTCTGGCATTAAAACTGAGTTTAAGGTAATCACTGCACTTGCTCTTTTGTTCTAAGTGTTTTACAATCCTTAATTCACATAAAACATCTGTGAAATTTAGTTAGGAGTGTGGTGAGTAAAATTTAATCCCTGTTTTTATACCAGCATGTTCGGAAACATGCTTACATATATTTTAATCTTGCTTGTGTGAAAAATACATGTGGGAATCAATGGGAAAGCATTTTAGTGGTATCCTAAACCTTTAGGGCAACAGAAGATTAATGTGCTAACAGGACTAAAACTATGCCAAGCTAAAGATTATTTTCTTAATTGATTTTGACACCAATTGGAGGAATAACTGCAGAAACAAATGAAAATTTGGAAATTATTAAGTGGCCGAATATGTCTTTGTTTAAGAGAACACTGGTTTCTTTTCTATGTCATGGATTAAATATAGGCAAAAGAAGTTCTTTTGTTGAGAACATTCCCGTTGGGTAGGAATGGTGAGTTGGTGGCAGTGCACAACTCTCGCCTTCTGTATCAAATGGAGACAACATTAACCAACCCTGCACTTTACAGGCCTGGAGTCAGCCCCAGCTCCTTCTCAGCACTTCTCAGCGCTGCACCCTGGCAGCCGTCATCAGCGATGCACAGTTATACACCAGCAGGGTCTTTTGTGAAGTTCATTTGGAAAGTGATAATAAGGCAAATGCTTCAGAAACATTTTCCAGCATGGATGTAATAGAAAGGTTAGCATTAATAAAGCTACTGGAGAATTTGACATCGAAGATGTTTCACATAAATTTCATCTCCTCACTTATTAATCTGGAAATGTTTATCTAGCACCTTCTATCGTAAGGCACTAAGCTAGACACTGAGATAGATGTGCACACACACTAATTCTTTATGCCCCAGCCCATCCCACAAAGGATTTAAATTTGTTCATAAATATGTGCACATAGGTGTACATGTATGTATGCATATATGCATATATGTATATGTGTGTGAATATAGGATAAATACAAATAATGGAAGGACTTCTGGTAAAGGAAAAATTTGGATAAGGAAAAATGACAGAATAAGACTAATATGCAAGGCCTAACTTCCATGGGGATATTACAAAGTTGCTGAAAGTAAACAAAATTTTGGCACCAAATTTACTTTCTAGAGATCAAAGCAAAGTGGGAAATGTGATCAGTTACAAAGATTTATAAGATAATAGGCTATAGGCTAAAACCAAGTGGGAGAGATTTTCCAGTTATTGAGATGAGAGGGAAAATTGTCCCATGGATTCTCATTTGGAAAACACTATGCTATATGTTGGGTGGGAGGCTTGTCAACATCTACACAATAATTAAAATATTCACTTTGATGGGACCATTCATTGTATAGTCCTTAAAGTATTCCAGTGACCTAACATCCAGATAAAATACAGTAAAACCAGGTGTGTGAATAGGCAAAATATTGCAGGAAAAAATCTAACTCTCTTTTCATCTTGCCTGAACCTACTATAAAATTTAGAAAGTGCATTTAAACCAAACACCATGGAGGTGATCATTCTGGTGCACGTGGGAGGTGGTGGAAAATGACTCTAGGGAGTAGATATCCACACTCCTATTCCCAACACAGGGACTGTTGTTTTTCATCCACGTTACACATGAGACTTCTGAGTAGTGCATCTCACATTAAGATATTTGATAAGCATAAAAGAGAGCAGAGAATTTCAGGAGGCCATCCTGGGTAAAGACCTGAAGTACAGATACCGTGTGGAGCTGATTAAAGGAACATCTTAATGCCTTGACAGCTAATCCTGTGCTGAGCAGTGGGAAGGTTCTTCAATCATATGATGGATATGTCCTCCATCTCAGTCTAGAGGAGTAAGATTCTTCCTCAGGAACTGTTCCTAGTCTGCTCCAGATGGGGAAATTGGTCCTCAAGATCCCCAGGTTCTACCTTGCAGAACATTTTTCTCTAGGAAGCATTATTTCTAAAGGATGATAAGGATACTCTATGATCAAATAAGTTTGAGAGCCAATGAATAAAACAAGGTTCAACCAGTTATTTTCTTGCAGAATTTCTTAAAGCCTTAACTAGCCTAATGTGAGCTGCAAATCTCCAAGAATAGTATGGCTTTCCAATACTGATTCAATTAAGGGTTCCTGCTTCCATGAAGTAGCTCACTGAACTAGCTTTCTATGGCAGAGTCCTGTAGCACATTGCTTAGCATTTTAGCCTAGAACATTTCCCCTGTGAGCATTTCCAAGCTGACCAATAATGTTGATATGATTCTTCAGGTACATGTAACATAAACCAACTTACCTTCCCAGGTAGAATCCTTGAGTACAGTCTACAGATGAGCTCTGAATTCAAACCACAAATAAATCCTGAATCAACCATGACCTTGGGCAGGTTCTTGTGCCTCACTGAATCTTGGCTTCTTTATGTGTCAAATGGCAAAAATGAGGTCCACCTTGCAGGTTTAATCATGTGCAAATAGCACCAAGAAAAGCATCTAGGATTTTGAGATACCCACAAGGGGCTAACAACACAACTGGGAAGTCAGGGAGGGCTAGGAGAAGTTGATGCCTACACTGAATCTTGAAAGATAAATAAAATTTATTCAGTAGGAGAAGCTGTGGAAAGGACACAGGAAGGCTTCCCCTTCCAGGACTGTGGTCTCTCAGTAGAATATGTAAGAGGTGACAAGACACTTAGAATTCCTAGTATGTTGGAAATGGCTGAGGTGTAAATTCGTGAGTTTGGCTGCTAACATTTTTGACAATATCAGTTTACCTGACCCTTCAAATTACATTCTAGCTCTATTTTAAAAGTGAAAACCGAATTTATTGTTTCTAAACCAGAGTATTTACTTTTTAGTTGAAAGGCGGGAAATATGTTATGAAACAATAGAAAAATGATCAGATGAAAGGGTTTGAACTTGTAGCTAACATAAGGAAAACTAATAGCTTTTCAACTAAGCCCTACCCAATATTTTGGCTCTAAGCAAATTTTGAAATCAAGTAAAGATTCACAGCGTTTTATTATTCTTTTCCTTCTCAAGCCAGAATAATTAGTTTTAGGAAAGAAAATACAATAAAGGCAAGTATTCTCTGACTGATATTTCCATTTCATTTTTCTCTGCTTCTCATCTTCTGCCAAACCTAGGAATGGAATACTGGCTTTTGGATTCTTGAGCCAGAAGAGACAGGGAGATGATAAGAGGACAAACGAGTATTAGACTCAGTGTTTCATGCCTCAAAAATGTCGTCTTTTATTTATACGTGGTAAGAAGAAGTGAAAAGACCTTAGGCAGGATATCTGACTCTCTGGAAACTTCTCAACTTCTAGATCATGTGTTTGAATCCAGAATATAAAACAGCACAGGTTAGGACACTTTCATTTGAACAAAGCCTTGTTATTCCATTTTCCACTTTAAATGATGCCTTGTATTTTGGCCTGTTAACAGCATAAAACGTATAAACCATTTAAGATTTACACTGTTCTAATGAGAACACATGGACACAGGAAGGGGAACATCACACTTCGGGGACTGTTGTGGGGTGGGGGGAGGGGGGAGGGATAGCATTGGGAGATATACCTAATGCTAGATGATGAGTAGTGGGTGCAGCGTACCAGCATGGCACATGTCTACATATGTAACTTACTTGCACATTGCGCACATGTACCATAAAACCTAAAGTATAATAATAATAAAAAAAAGAACTCTTAAAAAAAAAAGATTTACATTGTTCTATAGACTAGACTACGCATTAGAATAAAACAACCATGAACAAAAAGAAAGAAGGGAAAGGTGGGCTTAGTAAATTCACACAGTGCTTAGGAAATTCACAAACTTGAGTTCCCAGGATCTTGGGAAGGAATCCCATGAAAGTGTTAAAACATTTTGTTAAAAACCAGGTTTGCTGTATTTATATCCTCAATTCATGAGCTCATTGTCAGCTCACCAAATATGAATGTACAGATAACAAAGTGGTACTATGGTTGCTAAATCATGGATTCTCTAGGTATAGTATTATAGAGAAAGAATCAGGCCAAATACCTAGGCAAGTGATCCAAACTTTCATTCTCTGTTTTCTCATATTGAAAGAGAAATAAAGCTCACACTTTCTATCTCCATCACAGAGAGTTTGTGAAAACTAAATGAGATGATGAATGTGAAAACACTTTGAAAATCGTAGTCATATAATTAATATTGATACTATTATTACTCAATTCAGTCACTTTCTAGATCATCTGGCTGCTCACTGAGAATTGTTCTGAAGAAGGGAAGGCTGAAATCAACCGCCAAATTAAGATTCAGAATTAATCTGTGAATTTTTTTCTTCCACCAGGTATCCCTGGTAATTGAAAGTTGATGTATGATTCCATTTGTAAAAATGGGAAGAGTAGCTCTGACACTGACTTACTAAGTTTTCAGTAAAATAAATGTACCTTTGATGGGTTTAAGATAATGAGACCTGGAAAGGCAGCCAGAGAAGCAAATTTGCTCTTTCTAGCTTTGTGGCTGAAGTGTGCCTATAGCCAACATGAAGATGCTGTGGGGTACCAAGTAAACACTTAACACAGTAAAGTAGTCCCTCCCCAAAATGTTCTCAGCTTGTGCCTACTCAATCTCTTTGTTCTGATAGAAATGTTTCTGAGACTCGCCAAATTATACTTCTGTAAGAAGGGCATGTTCTGAAGATTAGAGATGACCAATGCTGTATTTCCTACTAGTGTGATTGTCTCAACTAAAAAAGCAAAGTAGAAACTCCAAGAGAGGCCAAAGAAATGTCACCACTGGTAAACAGTCCTAATAAATGCATAGATTTAGAACCTTATTTATGTTGAGAGTCATTTAGTGAGCACACTTGCCGTCTAAATGCTGGAACAAACTATTTCTTTTTGCTGGTTTAATAACTCCAAAGACCTAACTGGTTGTAAAGGGTAAAGAGTTGCTTCATTCACTTACGATTCAGAGTCATGTTTCTTAGACTTGCATAAAGTGATAATAATAAAACACTTACACAAACACAGTCAGATCTTTGAGTTAAGTGGCTTTTAGCATTGCCTTTAGCTAAGTGAGGTTGAAAAATTGTCCTGAATGAAGCCTGGCCAAAACAAAATCTTTCTCCCAGTAGCCCATTAGTTGCCTTCTTTCTTAAAATATATGCCTTCTTAAAATATATATATATATATATGAAGGTCATATACCTTCAGGGAATTTGCATACCTGGCCAATCATATTAAGATACTTTACACTGATATTATATCTAGCCAGAGATATTATTTCTTTGCCTAGGGCAGATCCAGATGGGCTGTTTCACCAAATCTGGACATGGGAATTTGTACATAGTAAATCATTAAATGGCCAAGAGAATTCCTTATATTGCCAAACAGGAAGAAAAAAACAGCAAAAAATAAAAAAACCTTTATTTTGATGGCATTCATGCCAAAGTGAACTATGCTGGCTTTTAACAGAGAACGTGGCAAAAGCGGCCAGAATGCCCACAATGCATCTCTTATCTCTTCTTTTCTCTTCAGTGTCTTCTCTTGTTAGCAGCATTACACTCAAGCTAGAGGACTAAAAGCGTGGTTCACATGCTGTGTCAGCTGGAGCCCTAAATGCTCCAATCTCCACTGGAGATTGCCATGGTCTTCAATGAAGGAAGAGCCAAGAATTTGCAAAGTCAGGTCTCTGCTCTCAAACACAGAAGTTCTGTTTTTGTATACTGTGTACATTAGACTTCTATTTTAAGCTTTTGTTGAGAAAAATAAATGCCTCTTGAAAAGAATAAAACTTGAAAACTATATTTTCAGAGTCCAGAAGCACTGCTTTTCTACAGAGCTGTTGCTTCATCTTGCTATGGCCAGCACTGAAACTGACACTCAGAGCATGTACTGTGTACATAGAAGATGTGCCTCCAATTAGTTCTGAAATATTTGATGTGTCCAGAGTCATTGAGTAAATGGGGCAGATGGTCCTTCAGATTCTATGTTGTGTGTCTGGTCCACTTATGGTCCCGCCATTGCATGTAATGGTCCATAAAGACTGGTAAGGGCCACTTTCAGGTGTGAGGTTGTAGGTGCCAGATTTAGCAACTATTTGGCACATACTTATATTAACATGGTATTTGTTTATCTGCAATTTGATTTTAACTAGGCATCCTATATTTTATCTGCCAACCTTTGGTAGAAAAGTTGCAAGGATTGAGCAAGTTAGTATTTGGTGAAGAAATTAAATCATTCTGTACAGACCGCATTTTAAAGGACATGTCAGGTAAAGATGACAAAAATGGTAGTTTTGAAGGCATAATCAATGGTCAGAAAAATTTGTTTTTGGTGTTCTGTTTGTAAGAACTTGGAACAATAATATATTTGTAGCCAGAGCTGGCCAAAGCACATGTTTGGGGCACTAGTGAAATGGGAGAGAAAGATCAGCTTAGCAGAGCGTATCAAGAATTTTGGAATCAGAAAATCCATCAAGGCAGAAATAATTTGAATTTTAGGATTTCACATGTGCGTGCACACACACACACACACACAATAATTATTTAAAATAGTTTTGAAAAAGAATATTTAAAAATGTTTATCTGAAAACCTGGGGAAGTTGAATTTGCACACCCCTAATCATCATTCATTTTGTTTCTTTTCCTGGGAAGATTGCAATTACAGACTCCGGTACATAAACGTATACACCGGTGGTCCTGCTCTTAGGCCTTCTTTCTCTGTCCTAGTGTTTGAAAGCTGTTCCAAACCACTTACCCCACTCACTGCACTGTGCATTGAATGGCACTTTCTTCCTCTAAGTTAACTTGGCCTTCCTATTCTCTTTTATCCAAAGTCCCATTCTCCCCAACCCTATCTATCTCATTTAAATTGTTCAGAAATGCATCTTAGACTAAACTCATCCATATTAAAGTATGGCTGTATTGATGCATTAACTGTCTCAGGCACGTTTGCATTTTTAAATTGGAGATTGAGCTAATCAAAGCAAGGATCCTAGATACAGTCATTTGAGAATGGGTGGGTTGGGTACCTTCTTCCTTTTATCCATTTACACAGGAAAAGGCCTTGATACACAGAAGTGTATGTAAAAGCACCTTAAGAGTATCTGTTTGTCACAGAATCCAAAGTTCGAGTTAAAATGGCTCTTTTAGTTTTATCTACATGGAGTAAGAGTTGAGGAAACATGGATAAATTTGATTGTGAACTCTGTTATTAAACTCAAAAATAGCTAATTTGCCAGCTGTCTTTTATTAATAAGTCAAAAGAAAAATCCTGAAACTGCTTAAGCTTCAACTTAAATTTTTTGGCACTGTCCTCTGGGTCCAAGGGGAAAAACATGGAATGAGGTCGAATTGAACATGCTACTGTCAACCACCAAATCACTGATCCCACTGTCCTCTTCACACAGAGTCACATAAAGTGTGTGTTATACACATGCACAAGCCATTTAATCAATTTTTTGCATTTTAAAATTGCATCCTTTCTGCAAAGCCTCTGGGTAGAAGTATAATTAAATCATTCATTATAATATATTCTTAAAATATAACAGCAACCAGAGTAACAAATAAAAACCTCACCTCTAAACAAATGCATTTTATGTTATTACTTCAACTGGAAGGCTTTACTTTGCGCAACTTCCTTACAATTTAGGTTTTATCTCATGGCCTATGATACAATACTGGGGCCCTATCTGAACCTATGAGAGGAGTGAGGAAGGGAGCCAGGAGTGCAGGCATCCTTTTCAGAAAAATACATCTGGTTTTTGTGAACACAAATTGAGACAATGTGTGACTTTGGCTTTTTTTAGAAAGGAAGTGTATATAGATTAAAAAAAAAAAAACCTTATCAAACTGTTTGGCTCATTTTTAAGCTGCTTTAAGGGAAAAGAAACAAACAGGCACATCAACCTTCAGAGTCTGTGCTAGTATTTCACATGCTTCCTAAACTTTGATTCAGCTTCACTTTTCTTATCTAGCACAATGAATATTTGCATATCTTAAGGTTTCCCTTTTTTCTAACCCTAACTTTGTCTATTTCTACACTTTACCATAAATTTGTATTTTTCATCTTCTATGTTGGCTAATATTGGTTGAAATGTGCTAATGCACGCTCTCTGATGATTTGGAAGCATCGATTTCTCTATGTAAATTATGGATGTATTCTAAAACCGTTTAGTTGAATTCGAACTGGAGATACACATATATGTATATGTACACATATATACATATGTATATGTTTATACATACATACATGTATACACACATATATACATACATGTGTTAGGCAATCTCAACACTAACCAGAACAGTACATTAGTTATCTATTACTGTGTAACAAATTAGAGCAAACCTAGCAATTCAAAATGATACATTCATTATTTCCCAGTTTCTGTGGGTAAAGGGCTCAGGCGTGGCTTCACTAGGTCCTCTATTTCAGGGTCTCTGACTAGGCTTCCATTGAGATGTTAGCTGGGGCTGGGGCCTTGTCTGAAAGTCCCACGTCAGGGAAATGATCTACTTGTAAGCTTATTCAGGGTGTTAGCAGAACCTAGTATCTGGAGAGCTGTTTGACTGAGGACCCCCATCCCTTGCCAACCTGGCCTTTGCAACATGACCACTTATTTTATTAAAGCATATAAATCCAGAAGGCAATAGAAAGAGTCTGATAGAAAAGGAAGGTCTCATCTTTTGTAATTTAATCATGGAAGTGAAATCCCATTACATTTATCATATTCAATTGGTTAGAAGCAATCACCAGCCCAGCTCTCGCTCAAGGGGAAAGGGCTACACAAGGGAGTGAATACCAGAGGGTGAGAATCATCTACAAGGGGGATGGGGTACGTTTCAGTGTCAGCCTGCCGCAAATGGGTGGGTAAGAAAATGGTAGAGCAAAAGGTATGCCTCGTGTCTCATTGTCAATAAATCTTATTTCAACTTAATCTTGTACAAAAGTTTTACAAAATTTTTACTCATGCGTATTATCTTGAGATTTTCTTAGCCACAGTTTTTACTTTAGTAATAACACAGGCCTTACATCAAGGATTGGATCACTAATCCTATTTCCCCTTCCAGTAGAAAACAGCTGTTTCTCAGCCTACCTTGCATGGAAATGACTGGTTCAAGGCAATGGAATGTAGGCAGAAATGATATTTGGCTCTTCTAACCTGGCCATGTATCTCTTGTGCTCTTTTCCACCCATGGCAACACAAGATGGAAAAAGCCTGGGTCCCTTGTTATTGCTCAAATGAGAACCCCTAAAAGACCTGCCTGACCTGCATCAGAATACGACTTGAGGCTGAGCACTGTGGCTCAGGCCTGTAATCCCAGCACTTTGGGAGGCCGAGGCAGGCGGACCACTTGAGGTCAGGAGTTCGAGACCAGCCTGGCCAACATAGCGAAATCCCATCTCTACTAAAAAATACAAAAATTACCCAGGTGTGGTGATGTGTGCCTGCAGTCCCAGCTCTACTTGAGAGGCTGAGGCAGGAGAATCAATCACTTGAACCCGGGAGGTGGAGGTTGCGGTGAGCCAAGATGGCACCAGTGCACTCCAGCTTGGGCAACAGAGTGAGACTCCGTCTCAAAAAACAAAACAAAACAAAACAAAAAAAACAGAATACGACTTGATCTAGCAATTAATCTGCGTTTTGTCCCCGATATTTATCCTGATTTATTTAGACCCCAGAAGTGCTAGTAGTGATTATCATCTACAAATATCTCACCAAATAAGACACTCATATTTCTATAATAATAATTCTGATACATCAATTGGTTATTTCCCAAGCTTTTGCATACATTAAACTACTGGATACTCACAAAACATAAGGACAGTGATATCATCCCAGGTTAAAGATGGAGGAACAACTTAAAGGAAAATCACTGTAGGGTGAACAATGCATATGTTTGGAAAATACACTTCTAGAAGCTGTTTAAAAGTAAGGGTGAGACCACAAGAAAATTATGGTTGCTAATTTGCTCTGCATAAGAAAAATGACAAGAAATTTGAGATATCAGAAGGAAAAGCCCAGAAGCAAATAAATAAGAGAACAAATAGAAGTGAGTAGACGGTGGTAGAGGAAAAAGGGTTCTTCTGGGAGCGATGCGTTGTAGGGCCTTTCCTTCACCTTCTGTAAGAAATCTTTCATAATTTTTACATTGCTTACCAATGTATGTGTGTGTGGGGGTGTCTGTAAGTGTGTTTGTGTATAAGTAGGTTTTATTAGGAGATCTCGAAAAGCATGAAAATGGTTAGTGCCAAGATCAGGCCACAATTGTCTACATGACTAAAGTGAAGCATGGAAATTCTAACTGATGAGATCAAGGATATGCAGTCATTCAACTGAAGTCAGATTTCAAGATGCAAACCCAGATGAGTTGGGTTCTAAAACCTCTCTCCTTAACCTATACACTGCAAACTTTCCCTACCTTTCTGTAAAAATTGCTCTTTCTGACCAGAAGGAAAATTTTAAGAATGACTCATAAATAAAATAGAAAGGAAGAAAATATGATTTAGTTCCAGAACCAATACAAAAATTGGAATAATCAGAGATCAAAATGGAAAAGGTAAGTTGCATTTGAGAGATGAAGGCCTGAAATAATAGTCAGAAAAGAAGAGCATAGATTTTTGGAGATGAAGTAAAAATAGCATGAAAAGTCTTGGCAGCCATTTGGCCTTTAGTGTTGAGGAAGAAAAAGAAATAAAAGATGACTTTGAGTTTCTTAATTCCAGTGATTAGAAAGATGCAGTGCAAATGAATCAAGGTGAAAAAATAAAAATTAATTTTTTATTCAATTAAATGGAAACACTTACTGAGTCCTACTACAAAGAAATATGCTTGACATTGTTCAGAGACAAGTGATACATAAATCATGGCACCTAGAAAGTGAGTGTGATGTTGTTTCGGTGGTTACGTGTGAGATACTTTGAGGAATTTAAGGAGAAATCCTTAGAGGTGATAATTCTGTTGTCTTCTACATAGAAGAGCAGTTTAAAATAATGGAAGGGATAAGATTACCCAAGGATGGAAACAGCAACTATTATAATTTCACCTTAAAATACAGACTAGATGCTATACAAAGAGCTTTGGATTAGGATTAGCTAAATTATTTTTTATTCTCTGTTTCTAGTAAATATATATGACCTTGGAAAGTTGGATTAACATCCATTAAAGGCTGATGAACTAGGTAAGTATTAGGGTATCTTTTGCTGATTATACTTAGCCGTGAAAGGAAGAGACTTGACTTTTTAATACGTGTAAAATGTATGACTAGGTCCATATATTAGCCGGGAAAAGGCAATAGTGCACTATGTAAACAACCTCAGAATTTTAGTGACTCAACACAGCAAATGTTTATTTCCTTCTCATGCAGAATCATTCTGAACAAATTTGCATTTGTGCAAATTACTGGGGCAGTGGTCCTTTAAGCAGACCCCCGATACTGATCTCTACATCTAACTGCCCTTCCCATGACCATGACAGAAGGAGGAGTTGCAGGTAGTTCAAATAATGTCAATGAGATGCTTCAGTTTCAGGTGACACAATCACATCTACTCATATTTCACTGGACAGAACTGGTCACAAGGCTACACTTTTAACTTCGAGAGGGCTGGAAATGTTTCCTTCCAGGTACCTGGCCTTAGGGGAAAACCAAGTATTTGTGAATGTAAGTAATAACAGAGGCTGTCATGCTTACTTGATAGTTAAAAGTAGAATAAGTTCCCCCTCCCACCCCGTTTCAAAGTTTTCCTGTTCTAAATGAAATTTTATTGATATCTCTGAAACAAGTTATTTCCCTGTCCCCAAATCTCACTGTTTCTCCATCCAATCCATTAGAGCCTATCTTGGAAAGCAAAGCCTCCATCAGAATATGGTATTACATGACATTGTAACCTTTTTCCCCTCCAGAAAACCACCCTTTATGAATAAAACATGGGTGACCTTTAAAAACTTAGCAGTTGTACTAGGTGATTGCATATTAACAAGCTTTTTGAAGAAATAGGACAGGCACTGTATGTTTCAGTTAAGGATAGATAATAGAACTATTCAAATAATTTATTATTTTATTCAATATGAAGAAATGCAACAACTATTTTACAAAGTCTGCTTACACTTCCCTGAGTATAATTGTATGTGACTTCCCATTTATTTAAATTGTGTATGTACCATGAAATTGAAGATTCCCATGGAAATGACAATTCTTCTTGATTTTTTAATTTTTGGTTAAAAGTCTCTGAAAAATCCAAGATTTCTTTAAGCAAGAAGCAAAGTAAGGCAGATTTATACAAAGTGGAATTGAATCTCCTGACTACAAACACAAATCTGCAGGTTTCTCAGTACCTGGCATAGAGAGGATACTCAATAAGTTATTATTGGATAGGAAGAGTATTCTTCAAGGCTGAACAACAGTGAAGGTAAGGGTAGTTTTTCTAGAGAATTCTGTCAGTGCTATGAGGAAATATTTAATCAGATCACACAAAAAAGACAGTTTCAGTTTGGGCTCAAGGGGAGAAATGTCGAGAGGGGAATGAATGAGGTGAGGAAGATTGAATCAACCCCTCAATAACATATAGTTAAGAAAAGGCCTCTGCTCAAGGCAGGATGTTTCTAATTCAATTGTTTAGGAGAATTATTTTCAAATTAGACCCTCCTGAGTTGTAGGGTTCTAAGGGGGGATCTCAAGAAGCCCTAAAATAGATCAAGGAGTTATCTACATCCAGGGAAGCTTGGCATTTGTCTCTTTATAAAAAAGGGGGTCAGCATAAGATTTCATTTATGAAAAGGTCCTACAGGTAAAAAAATAATACATGTTTTAAAACCATTTGTTCAGAATATTGTAGTTCTCTTGGGCAAAACCGAATGTACTGGTAATGATCAACATAATGAGATGCAAGGTACAAAGACACGTGCTTTCCTTTTCCCCTAATCTTGTTTCTATCCTCCCTCAAAAATCTCCAAATGTGTGCTTTTTTAAACTGCAGTGACATACTAAGATACAAAGGCTTAGGTTTTATTCTGTTCCTAGGAGGTACATCAAGGGGCTTGGAGGGACCATATGCCTCTCATCACAAAGAAGAAAGGACAGAACTTCATAAATGCAATAACACTGTTAGAATTACATGAAAACAGCTCTATGTAAATTGTATTATGCAGGTCATAGTTTTATTTTTTCTGTCACAGTGCAAAATGTGTAGGGTTAAAAAACTCTCACAGAGACACTGGTGACACCACAGCCAATTTACCCACCTCTCTCCCCTGTGTTATAGTCTAACTATACCTGCCAAGCACAGTCACCAGCCAGTTTGGACAACTCATTTGAGCTCTTGACAGTTCAGTATCTTCATCTGTGAATACAGAATATACTAGCCACTAAGCTAATGTCTGAGGAACTACTTTGAGAAGCAAGATACACAGTTATTATTATCCTTGTCGCTGTTGCTTTTGGTAAACTAGTCGAATCTCTTTGGTATACAAACTCAGACAAAAATCCTTTAACATCTTGGGAGGTTTTTTAAAAAGTTAAGTGGGTTTTTTAAACTTGAAGATCTGCTCAAGTAGAAGATATTAACAATGCAGTTTTTTACACTTACAAAGTTGAGGGATTATTTCTTTAACTGATGAGGAAAAAGGGTGGGAAAGTTTCGATGCTGCTTGATTTAATGAGACTACTACTTTGCAAGCAACCAATGTTTTTGTCAACAACATACGCTTTAAGATTTTCTTTAAGAAATACACACATTTCTGGCTGGGCGCGGTGGCTCATGCCTATAATCCCAGCACTTTGGGAGGCCAAGGTGAGCAGATCGCCTGAGGTCAGGAGTTTGAGACCATTCTGGCCAACATGGTGAAACCCTGTGTCTACTAAAAATACAAAAAATAGCTGGGTGTGGTGGCTCGTGCCTGTAATCCCAGGTACTCAGGAGGCTGAGGCAGGAGAATCACTTGAACTCGGGAGGTAGAGGTTGCAGTGAGCCGAGATCAAGCCACTGCATTCCAGCCTGGGCAACAGAGTGAGACTCCGTCTCAAATTAAAAAAAAAAAAAAAAAAAAACGGAAAAGAAAGAAAGAAAGACATACATTTCTGGAACATTTATTTATGTGGACTGTGGACATCAATAAGGTAAATACTGCACTGTTTTTGAAGTAGCAGGACTAAGGGATGCCTGTCACCCAGCCTTGCTAGAAGATGGGGCCATATGAACTGTGATCTTTGTATCACCTAGTCTCACACTCAGGAATGTACAGGGGAGTGATTCTTGCAGCAGGAAAGCAAGAAGGGACAGCGCCAGGGCTCAGAAAAGTTGGAGAAGGTGCCAGGAGAGGAAAGGACCTTTCTGAGGGTGAGAAGATTGAACGTCTTCAGGAAATTGAAGAATCTTGTTTGAGGGAGGCACTTTCCTTGGAAGGGGCTTGAGGGCTTTTGTCTTCATTTGGGTAATAAGCTGTAGGCTTTATCTGTATTAAAGGAACTTGTACCATTGCCTGTGCCTATTGACCACTAGAATGTCCTGCACTGACCATAGTCAATCACATCACCATCGCTCTTGTGACAACTTTTCAGTATTTAAGGCCACCAAATGGAAATGATCAGTGAATGAGGTTTAAATCCTGCAGAATATTTAAAAAGTAGTTAATACAGATTCAAAATTATTAAGCACAAAGAGTAATTCAACACATAGATGCAGATTGTTAAGCATATATAAAACAATGTATAAATAACTCATAGAACTTTTGATTAATCTTTTCAAGGCTCAATAAAGCCATTTACAGACTTACAGAGACATTGAAATCTGGGTCTCCTTTCAAAGCTGTAATACTCTTAAGTGGTAGAATATAATTTTTAAATTATTTTTGTATTGGTAAAAATTCTTATAGTAACTGAGGATTTAATATTTATTAAAATTTCTGGAATATTTATATATTATAAATATATAAATATATATAAACGTTCATATATATACAGATTTTTGAAATTTCTTAAGTTATCAGCTATTCTCATAATTTCAATGGAAGGGAACTGATTACATTTCAGCAGTTATCAATATATCCCATTAGGGATTTTACCATAAGACTTCTTGAATTGTTTAAAACTGAGGGCTTCATTGTAATGGTCCATCTTCCCTAGTATTCTTTTAATTCAAGTATAGTGGTAACTTATCCCTTTCAATCCTTGAGCGTAAAGTAGGCAGTTTCATTTAATCTACAATTATAGCAATAAGCCTCATAACTTTGCTTTGCTTTGCTGGGCAGGCTTGGATAAGATTGCCTCTAGGTGGCTCGATGCTGCTTCATCTTTTTGCTATATGTGCTGCCTCTCCAGAGAGCTGGGAATAGATAAATCTGAGCATTGAGAAGACAAAATCACTTACATTTGTCATTTTAGCATTTAGGCTCCTAGGATTGTCTAAAGGATTCCTGAGATATAAGATAAAGACATTTCTGTGCAAGAGGGAGTGGAGGAATGTTTGCATGCCCTTTTCCCTAATGTACGCAGCATCCACAACGTTCACTCTGGGAGCCAATGAGGGGAGGAAGGGAAAGAACACTACACAGGGCCCGCTTGAGAAGTTTTCTCCAATGTGTCATTAAGGTGTTTCAGAGCATCTGTGTGGCTGCCACATGAACTGGATGGGAACACAAAGTAATCAATTTCAGTTGAGAGCACTAATTTATCACCTTGCCATCTTTTATTACAAGGTAGAGAATCTCAACCTGTCGTCACCTGCTCTCTCTCACACACAAACCCCTCTGCACATATACACACTTACCTCCTATATACACTTACAAACTCTTACACTTAATACATCTCATTTTTTAAAATACCAAACTGCCAAATAAGAAATTTATCATCTTTTATGCTTTAGGATAGTTTGAATTTTGGATTGTGAAGACAGTCGTTTAATCAACATTTTCCTTTGATATATGGGAGGTTTTTTTTTACATGGTTTCCCTTTGACTCCTAAAATAAGTTTGAGTACGATTACAATATTAATGTAAAGCTGGCTCCCAAATAAGCTCTCTGTCAGCAAGCAAAGTCTTTAGCTTCTTAGAGCTCAAAATCCCAATCTATGGGAACAATTTAATAATGCAGCTCAAATCTTAATTCCTAGGGTCAACATGACTACCAAAGTCAAACTTTAAAAATGGAAACGTAAACCCTTCAAGCACTCAGAAGGAAGTACTCATGACCATGTACTCTCATTTCGCTCAGCATCACAGCCAGAATATTGTCATCATAAGTTATACCTGGAAGTCCTGAGGGGTGTCCGGCATGACAAGTCCAAGGCAGAATCCCTTATCAGATAGGGAACGGGGAAAAGAACAGAACAGCACAGGAAAGAGCACGAAAAGAGGGTTATAACTCTCCAAAAATAAATTTTGCAGATCTTAAAAGTCCCCAAGGCTCCAAGCAAATGTTGAGTTATTTTTCTCATCATTGCAGGTAGAATTTGAAGGAAACTAGAAAAGCAGCTGGGATATTTTATTGAGCTCCTGTTTTTAACTTTTTTAAAACTAAACCTAGATTTTGTTTTGCCATCCTGGCTACCTAATTTTTTTTATTAAACCATGCAATGACTGTCTTCAGAATGTGCCTTTCCTGGAACTCTGGAAATTGTGTGTGCTATTTATATTATGATATGCAGCACCTCTCCCAACAAAAAAATAAATCTTTTTTGGCCACTGGGGCCAAAGTTCATCTGTCCACCCCAGATGTGTTTTTCTTCAGAATCCTTACAAGATCTCAGTGTTTTTTTCATAAAATCTAAAACCCACCACAAACATCTTTTTTCCCTTTTAACTTCTAATATATTTTTCTGCAAGCCCTGATGTTCTCTCTCTAACTCCCAATATTTCTCCCTAGACCCCAATTTCCTAACCAAAGCACATTACTGATCTGATGCTTTCAACAGCCTGGTAGCACATCAATAAACTAAAGATTATTTGCTTTGTCAGGTTTTATTTTGTAACATTATGGGAAATTCTCCGCTGTCTTGGATGAGTGCATAAACTCTGATTGCTTGACAATTAACAGAGCTAGTAATAGAAAAGGCAATGTAATTTACCTTCATACAAGGGATCTCAGTTAACAAAAATTAAACTATTGAACTCTCCTCTCCAAGGAAAGGGATGTCGCCTCATTATGTTAAAAAGAAGAACAGATTCCAGTGGCAAGTGGGCCCTCAGTCTGGCTGAGTGAATTTATTGTTCAGATTATGTGTTTTTCTGACATGCATACAAAATTATGGCTTTTAAACTGGACGAAACTCTCTCTTCATTAAATGAGTATTTCCCCCCTTTGGTACTATAACTCAAAGAGAGCATTCTAGATAAATAATGTCAAGGGGGAGTATCTTCGTGTGCTTCATGGGTTGGATGTTGAGGACGTTCCTAATCTGCAGGGCTGGAGTACAGCTCTCTCTCTCTCTCTCCCCTTCACTCTCTGTGTCTCCGTCTTTCTGTATCACAGCACTAAAGAAGAAAATATACAGTGTAATTAAATACACAGCCATCACGCTAAAAGTGAAGAACTCCCACAGAGGAGAGCGCTGGGTTTTACAGACTCCCACGGAGACCATATGAAGCTTGTATTCAAAATGGCATCTGCGGCTTTGAGCCTGCCTTCTGCCCTTTCAAAGATTTCTGCTTAGTTCAAAGAAATACTGTGTTTGAACACAGACATCCCGGGAACTTAGGAAGTGGTGAGAGAAGTTGAGGCTCTTCTTCCCGCTTCCTTGAGGTTTCAACCTCTTATATCTGTTTTCTAAAACATTTTTCAGGCCCTCCAAACATTCCCAGATTGGATGGCTAGAATCATTGGTCCCTTGCCTTAGGCTAGGTAAATGATGAACAGCTGTTGGACTATCGAACACCGCAACATCTGTTTCTGCCTTCAAGAAGTTTATAATCCAGTGGTCAGTAAACTATGGCTCAGAGACCAAACCCAGTCTGCCATCTCTTTTTGTGTGATCTGTGAACTAAGAAAGGTTCTCACATTTATAAATAGTTGGGAAAATTTTCAAAAGAATACTATTTCATGTCACGTGAAAATTGCACACAATTTAAATTTCAGAGTTCATACATGAAGTTGTGTTGGAACACAGTCATTCCATTCATTTACATATGGCGTATGGCTGCTGCCCCACTAAAATGGCAGAGTTCAGTAGTTGTGACAGACGTTGTAAGGCATGAAACACCTAAAATATTTACTGTCTGGCCCATTACAGAAAGAGTTTGCAACCCCTGTTATAATCTCATGGAAGAGCCACTACTAATAACTGTAAAATAATAAATGAGCAATGGAAAACAGTATGTTCCTAATTGTTAAATGGGAAGCTGGTGGAAAATTGCCATTTTAATCGAGAAAGATATACGTCTCTGAGATTGCTTTTGTATGGAAAAGTCTTCAAGAAGCAAAAGAGGACAGGAGCCAGTTTTAAGAAATAGTAAGTTTTGAGTGGATAGAGAGTAGCAGGAAAGACGTTTCAGGGTGGCTAGACAGAGCAAAAATGAGATCTGGCATGGCAGGAGTGAGGCTCCAGGAAAAGATGTTTGTGATCTACAATGAGAGTGAGAAGTCTAGGTTATTTAAAATATCAAGGGTAAATGAGTTGTCTTCTGTTCTGATTGTGATATTTAGGAATAGAGGGTGAATCACTGAGAAAAGAAAATGTAAAATTTAAAAGTAAAATCAAGTTCAAGGGAAGTTAGGCTGGGGAATTAAAGACATATGCTTCATGTCATTGAAACAGTTAATCCTGTTTCAAAAGACGCAAATAACTGACAAGAAACAGAGAAGCATCATGAGCAAGGAGGATCTTATCTACATATAAAATAAGCTAAGAAGGTGGTAGGATCCTAAGGTAAAAACCACAGGAGCATATCCACCATGTTTTATGTTGCATTTCGGTCATTTTTCTGTAACCATTCTTTAATAGGATGAGGTGATGGCTATAATTTTAATTATATGGTTAATTCCAAACAGTTATCTAATAAAATCACACTGCATGAGAAAAATGGAATGTGCAGTTTTACACCTGGCTATTTCCACTTTAAAATAAAACACAGGATACAGGAAGTAAAGAACATTATGAGTTGTTTGCTAGCTCAGGCCTCTAAACCACGGTATGCTGGAGAAGTATTTTAAAATGTGATTGGCTTTGGGATTTAACTACAAAGTAATGCAAAAGAAAATACTAATTATGTAATTATGATATCATTGTATTCAATTTGATTTATCATGTAATTCAAACATTTGTCTTATTTTCTTTCAGTATTTGAGTTTGGACGACTTCAATGGCTAGCTTGACTTTTATTTACTATCTGGTTTTTTTCCCCACAGAATGCTATTTGACTTTATGATATTATTGCATTATTTAAAAATAGTTTCCTCTTTCATTTATGGTTATGGTGTGAAGGATGGAAAGAAGCACATAAATATTGTATTTCCAGGTGTTTAAGATACTTTGCATAACTCAGGAACAGAGAAGTAACAGGAAAGTTTCGAAAGCAGAGCTGGGGGGCACTCACCCAGGACACAGTGGAAGGACGGAATAGTTATGTGCAAAAGAAAATGCAGCTAATTAAGTACGTGGAATTCAGTTGGATGAACCCTAAATATTATTTATATCTAAGTGTATGTAAGAGGGTGAAGGGAAGTGGGTGCATCTTTTTACAAGTAGGTGTGACTTCAGTGTTCATTCTCTAGTTAAATATTGAGCATGTGCTCTGTTCTCAGAACTGTGTCAAGCACTAGAGATACAGAGGCGAATGAGGCAGAGACTCTGTACTCAAGTTGTTCATAGTCTATCGAGAAAGATAGACAAGGAATCAGAAGATGGAATACAGAGTGAGAAGTGTAATGTTAAAACTCAGCAGTAGACTTGCAGAAAATGTCTACTAACAAAGACCTGGAGCCAGGAGTGCAAATCATTGCAAAGACTTGGGGACGCCAATATGAGAACATCTCCCTTCCCTATTCCCCATCTCTTAATCCCCTTGGGGCATAGCAAGTACAGTTCTATGCCACATAGGTCCCCTAAGTTTATACGGGAGCTGAAAAATTCCTATCGCCTAGTGATGTTGTAGCTTTTGTAACATCTTAACAATATAAACAGCACATTACTTTTTCTATGTTAGGTTATGGTTAGATACACAAATACTATTGTGTTACAGTTGCCTACAGCATTCAGTACAGCAATATGCTGTACAGGTTTATAGCCTAGGTGTATAGTACGCTATACCATCTAGGTTTGTGTAAGCACACTCTGTGAAGTTACCGCGGGGTGAAATTACCTAATGAGGTCGGGCACGGTGGCTCATGCTTGTAATCCCAGCACTTTGGGAAGCTGAAGAGGGCAGATCACTTGAGGTCAGGAGTTTGAGACCAGTCTGGCCAACATGGTGAAACCCTGTCTCTACTAAAAATACAGAAATTAGCTGGCATGGTGGCACATACCTGTAATCCCAGCTACTAGGGAGGTTGAGGCAGGAGAATCCCTTGAACCCAGGAGGCAGAGGTTGCAGTGAGCCAAAAAAAAAAATTACCTAATGATGCATTTCTGAGAATGTATCCCTGTCATAAGCGAGACATGGCCATTGTTTTGTGTGGCAGCAGTTTACAAAGCAAACACTGAGAATGTGAGACAAGGATCAGCTCCCCTGTCTCTCTACAACTTTTCCTCCTATTTATACTTTTTTTCTCTCTCTCTGCTAAAATATAACTGTGAAAACAATGTCATTGAAACAGGGGGAGCTTTTAGTACCAATCAGAGGGATTTATAAGCCTTTAAGACTAGAATTTACCCTCACAAACAAACAGTAATATGTTTAAAGAATGAACAATCATCTTAGAAAAAATTTGAGATCATTGTAGACTCGTTTTTTAAGAATAGGGAGTACATGTTGCATTTAAATATCTAAGAATATTCCTTTGTTTGGCTTTCACAAATATTTAGTTGTGATAATTTTTGTTTGAAAGAAAAAAAAAGGTCTTCACTTTGTCCCTAATCCACAAACACAGTCCAGGATGAACTGGCCGGTGCTAATGCAAGGCCATATTTGAACAGTGAGCTTTCAGGCTAGAGAGTAGTTTCCGAAGTTAGATAATAATGAATGTTATGGATTTGTGCATTGAGATTTAAAAGTGCCCTATGCTGCTGAGCCTCCTTACACAGGCGAATAATACGAAGGGGTTAAGATGAGGGCATTAGGCCTAACTGGTGAAAAGTTCTCCTCTTCTCCTGAAGAACAAACGTTTATCAGATGTGTTGAAATCTCCTACTTGACCCTTGTCTAACCTTCAGCCCCAAATGCAAAGTAAGATAGAGCTAATCCCAGAAAGCAGGTTTAAACAAACAAGCTAACAGTCTACTACATCTTTGAGGAGTCTGATTTTCCTACTTTCCTTACACACATACTGCTTGGGAAACAAGAAGCCTATGACTTGGAGGTGGGTCACGGAGTCCTTGTCTCGAGGTTGTAAGACTCACGGCAGCTATTTGATCACTGCTGTCCAAAATATCTGATTACTTTTTACCTGACTTTTCTGGAGCAACAATATATGTATGGTTCTGCAATCTTCACAGATTTTTATTATATGTAAGAACTTTTAAATTTCTGACAATAATATCTTACTTAACCCAAAACATGCTCATTCATTTAGTTGGAAAATTGTAATAGTTTGATATTTTTTGAAATTGTAATGACTGTCATTGTATAATGCTAACCAGCAGCTCCTTTTATTTAAAGCTTCTTTTCTCTTAAAGCTTTAGATTTCTAGTGTAGGTAAAAAGGAAAAATGTGAACCATTTCTTACCCAGGGTGAATTTTTCAATAATACTGAAATTGAGATGATATCCATGCTGTAACAAAATATGTAGGAAACTGTACCTTCTGATTCCATTTAGGAGGTATTAGATAATAATTATAAAAAACAATTGCAAAATTATCCATTAGTTACACAAATAGAGATACTTAGATATTGCACTTAGAGTTGCTACTTAAACAACACAGGTTGGACCTGTGAGGGTTCACTTATATACAAATGTTTGTCCAACTCTGCCATGCCTGAGATAGGAAAACCAACTTTTCCTCTTCCTCCTTTTTCTCAGCTTACTCAACCTGAAGACAAAAATTATGAAGATCTTTATGATGACCCACTTCCACTAACTGAATAGTAAATATATTTCCTCTTCCTTATGATTTTCTTAATAACATTTTTTCTCTAGCTTACTTTATTGTAAGAATACAGTACATAATACATATAACATAGAAAATATGTGTTAATTGACCATTTATGTTATTAGTAGTTAAGTCTTTGGGGAGTCAAAAGTTATATGAGGATTTTCAACTCCACAGGATGTTGGCAACCCTAACCTTTTGTTGTTCAAGGGTCAACTGTGTTTAGATATAACCCATAGATTGCCTTCGCTGGCTGATGAAATCTATTGCTACATTCAACAGAAAAATCCATAATTAACATTCATTCTTACATTCTTATACCAAGGTTCTTTAGAATGAATTTTTTTTCTTTAGAATGAATTTTAACTACATGTATTTTTTTTCTCTCTCTCTGTGTATGTGTGTGTTTAGTCCTTTCTATAATGAGTATCTGAGACACTGAACTCTGAACTCTGCATGCACCATGAAGCCCAATCTCTGAATAAAAAAACTCTCTTGTTCATGTAGTGTTAAATACCATTTTTTTTTGTCAGTGATGATGGGAAGGGGATGGAACTGATTTCAAAACCAGTAGTTGCTCTGAAATACCAAAGATTCACTTCATGCATCTGTGGCCCAGGCCTGAGAAAAAGCCCAGTGAAGAGCCTAGAGCCCTTTGAGGATGTAGACGGAAGAAGACACTAGACCAGCAAGATGCAGTCGAAAAGGATCAGGGGACATGAGGGTGTGACCTGAGCAGGAGGCTCATCAAGGGGATAGTCTAGGAAACTACCAAGCTACAGGATTCATGACCCCCAAACTCTCACTGGGAATTTCTGATCCCAATTAAGGAGTGAATGGTAACTAGGCCACAGGGTTTTTAATCCTAAGGCAGGAATTTGCATAAAGCTGTATTCCTATGTTTTTCAATCTGATGGTTAATAACTTGAACCCACAGTAACACCCAAGGATGTGTCTAAAGTCTGTGGTTGATCTAATTGTCATGCTTTTATAGGCAATCTTTCTTTTTCTTTATACTTGAGGTGTTGTGATAGCAATACCTAGGTGCTGACTTAATTACATGCATCCTAATTAGTACTTGATATAACTTTTGACTACTTATTTCTTTTTTCTGAAAATTTCTCATCCTTTGTCTCTTAGAATATTGACTTTCCACAAGTCTCTTTAGTTTCTACTTGTGGGACTTCCCTCACGTGTATATTAGAGCTGCTGTTTCTATCCTCCAAAGCTTAGTCCTTTATCCATAATTTCTATCACTTTATGTCTCTGTAATTTTTTCTGTCTTCCAATTCTCTAATTTTATTTTCTATGGTGTCTAATCTACTGTTCCAACCATCTTTTGAGTATTTTTTATTTTAATGAGTAGATTTTTTTTCAGAATTTTACTTAATTTTTTAATATATCAGATTTTGTTTTATAATACCTTATTCTTGTTTTGAGGGTATTAGCCCTTCTATTGTATCTTTGCCATAAGTAAAAAAAAAAAAGATGTGTTTCATCTTTCATTTTTTAACTTGAGTAAAACCTTTATGATTGCTGTTTCCCTTTCTTGAGTTACTCTGAGTGAGTTCACCCATTTGGGATGTATGCATATTATTTTAAAAGGCATTGCATCTCCTCAAATTTTATAATTCTTGATAGGTGAGCTTATCTTCCACTAGTTATCTTATGTAGAATTTCAGGTACTCTCTATAATTCAGTTTTGAGAATGTCTCTGCCCTATCCCAAAACATATCATCTCTAATCTAGTTTTAAATTACAGTCTTTAAATTCAAAATATCAATCCTCCTGCAATGCAGACGAAATGTCCCAATCTCATTTTAGTGAGTCTTTTTCTACTATAGTCATATATGTATGGCATATATCTGGGCTAAACCTCTAACTGGAAGGTAGGAATATTGAAGTTCTTCATCACAGCTTATGAACCTGTGTTGTAGGACCAGCTCTAACTGTCTGCAGAAAACCCAATTTTAGATTCCTTATATGCTTGAAGCTTAAAACCTCAAATTTAGTTTTTCCTGACTGGATATGGGAACTCCAGGCTCGTGCCCTGTAGCCAGACTAAAAATACCCCATTTCCTCACTGTAGACTTTGCTGGTTTATGTACTCCTCACCAACAGGTTTTCTTTCTGTTTCTAGCCTCTGAAGATTTCCCATCCTTAGGGTTCAGCTCTGTCACGGTTTTTAATGTTATATGTTAAAATATTTTACTTAACCTTTCTATTGTTTGACGTAGGAGTGGGGAAGCTTTAGCCTATGCTCAGCTGCCATCTTGACATGAATTCTTTTTCAACTAATACTTATATATGAGTCTTCCTTTTGCCTTCAAATCACTTGACTCTAATTTTTGTCTAGGGTATTTAATTAATCTATGATCGCTTAAAGTGGGTGTAAAAGAGAATGAGAAGTTACAATGATCTGAAATGGAGATTCAGTAGAACAGCCTAAACACATTCTTCATCCTTTATTGAGGTATTGGCCCAATATCGATTTGAACTGTAAACAAGAGCTGCTTTATCTCTTACAAAGACTTGGTAAGAATGCCAACTCTTAAAAGAATGCCTGTGTGTGTGTTTGTGTGTGTGTGTGAGATAATATGCTAAACATTTGAAAAAGGCTTTGTGACTTAGTAGGCTTCTTTGGCTTGCATTCTCTTCACTTTTGAATATTTTCTTTCTGCACTTATTAATGTAACAATTTAAAATTATTTTGCTTATTTAAATTCACTCTTTCCAATTAGGACATTTTTTGAAGTACAGGCAAGCCTCAATTAACTTTGCTTTGCTTTATTGTGCTTCACAGGTAGTGCAGTTTTTACAAATTGAAAGTTTGTGGCAACCATGCATTGAGCATGTCTGTTGGTGCCATCTTTCCAAAAGCATATGCTTTTTGTGGCTCTATGTCACATTTTGTTAATTCTCACAGTATTTCAAACCATTTTTATTATTATGTCTAGTGTGGTGATCTGTGATCAGTGACATTTAATGGCACTATTGTAATTATTTGGGGGCACCAAGAACTGCTCCCATGTAAGAAGATAAACTTAACTGATAAATGTTTTGTGTGTTCTAGCTGATCCATCAACTGGTTGTTCTGCCATCTTTCTTCTTCTCCTTGGGCCTGCCTATTCCTTGAGATACACCAATACTGAAATTAGGCCAACTAATAAGCCTACAATAGGGCTTCTAAGCATTCAAATAAAAGAAGATTCCCACATCTATCACTTTCAACTAAAAGATAGAAATGATTAAGCTTAGTGAAGAAGGCATGTCAAAAGTCAAGATAGGGCAAAACCTAGGCTGCTTGCACCAAAAAGCCAAGTTATGGATGCAAAGGAAAAGTCTGTAGGAAATGAAAAGTGCTACTCCAGTGAACACATGAATGATAAGAAAGTGAAACATCTGTATTACTGATATGGTGAAAGTTTGAATGGTCTGGATAGAAGATCAAACCTGCCATAACATCCTCCTTAGCCAAAGCCTAATCCAGAGAAAAACACTAACTCTCTTTAATTCTATGAAGTCTGAGAGAGGTGAGGAAACTGCAGAAGAAAAGTTTGAGGCTAGCAGAGATTGGTCCATGAGGTTTAAGGAAAGGTATTGTCTTCATACCATAAAAGTGCAAGGTGAAGCAGCAAGTGCTGATACAGGAGTTGCAACAAGCTATTCAGAAGATCTAACTATGATCATTGATGAAGGTGGTTAAACTCTTCATTGATCATTGATCAATGAAGTGATAAGATCATTGATGAAGGTGGCTAAACACCAAACAACAGATTTTCAATGTAAATAAAACAGCCTTTTATTGGAAGAAGATGCCTTCTAGGACTTACATAGTTAGAGAGGCGATGCCAATGCCTGGATTTAAAGCTTCAAAGGACAGGCTGACTCTCTGGTTAGAGTCTAGTGTCGCTGGTGACTTTAAGTTGAAGCCAATGCTTATTTACCATTCCCCAAATCCTACGACCCTAAAGAATTATGCTAAATCTACCCTGCTTATAGTGCTCTTATAAATGAAACAACAAACTCTGGATGACAGCAAATCTGTTTACAACATGGTTTAGTGAGTATTTTAAGCCCCCTGTTGAAACCTACTGTTCAGAAGAAAAGATTCTTTTGAAAATGTTACTGCTCATTGACAATATACCTTGTTACCCAAGAGCTCTGATGGAGATGTTCAAGGAAATTGATGTTTTCAGGCCTGCTAACACAATGTCCATTCTGCAGCTCGTGGATCATGGAGTAATTCTGACTTTCAAGTCTTCTTATTTAAGAATTACGTTTTGTAAGGCTATTGCTGTGATTTCTCTGATGCATCTGGGCAAAGCACATTGAAAATCTTCTGAAATGGATTAACAATTCTAGATGCCATCAAAAACATTACTGATTGATGGGGAGAGGTCAAAATATCAACATTAACAGAAGTTTGCAAGAAGTTGATTCCAACCCTCACAGATGATGTTGATGAGTTCAAGACGTCAGTGGGAAAAGTAACTGCAGATGTGGTAGTAATAGGAAGAGCACTAAAATTAGAAGTGGAGCATGAAGATGCGATTGAATTGCTGCAATCTCATAATAAAACATAAAGGGATAAGATGTTGCTTCCTTTGAATGAGCAAAAAATGTGGTCTCTTGAGATGGGTCTGCTTATCGTGAAGATGCTATGGACATTTTTGAAATAAAAACAGAAGACATAGAATATTACACAACTGTAGCTGATAAAGCAGTGGCAGGATTTGAGAGGACTGACTCTAATTTTGAAAGAAATTCTACTTTGGGTAAAATGCTGTGAAACAGTGTCACATGCTACAGAGTCATCTTTCATGAAAGGCAGAGTCAATCAATGTAGCAAACTTTACTGTTGTCTTATTTTAAGAAATTGCCACAACCACCCAACCTTCAACCACTACACCCTGATCAGTCAGCAGCCATCAACGTGAAGGAAAGACTCTCTACTAGCAAAAAGATTATGACTTGCTGAAGGCTTAGATAATTGTTAGCATTTTTTAGCAATAAAGGATTTTTAATTCAGGTGTGCACATTGTTTTCTAAACATAATGCTACTGTACATTTACTAGATTACAGTACAGTATAAACATAACTTTTATATGCAAAACATTTATATGCACCAAAAAATTTGTGTGACTTGCTTTATTGCAATATTCACTTTATGGCAGTGGTCTGGAACTGAACCCACAATATCTTTGCCGTCTGCCAGTATTCCAAAAATTTGTGGAATTTTGAATCTGAAAGGAATGGGTGTCATTATCCTGTCTGATATTTCCAGGCAAAGATCCACAGATTAGTGAGGCAAACTGTACTTTTCTGTGACTATTCTCCCCTCTGACTTGTCCCCTTAGAAATTTACATCTTAGTCATTTATATTCTGTTTTTCTCACATTCTCACCCCAGACTTGGAATTTTGGTAATGGATCTAGTTTGTAAGGACACAGTATAGTTTAGGCTGAGAAAGGCAAATTTCATCTGGTTTCTCACTTTATAGGTAAGGATACCATATCTCAAAATATTTAGCTGACATGAGCAAGTTCATGGTGTTAGTGGGTAAGCAAGTGTCTAAAACCACACTTGTGTCTCCCAGTGTCTTTTCTTGCCAGTAACCTACTCCCTATCATATGTTTGATATCCAAGTGGTATGACAAATTGCACCTCAAACCCTTTGGGTTTCTTAAGGAAAGTATCAGAGGAAGTTAAGAATTACCAACTATTTTACTTTTGTAAATTTTCAAGGCATAAAGCATTATCTGCAGGTATGTAGTATACCTGTATGAAATTTCATGCTGGCAATTATACATTTGATGTTAGCTAATCCTAAGACTAAATCTAGTTAGTTGTTTGTTTGTTTGTTTGAGATAGGGTCTCATTCTATCACTGACACAGGATGGAGTGCCATGGTACAATCATGGCTCCCTGCAGCCTTGACTTCCCAGACTTAAATGACCTTCCCACCTCAGCCTCCCGAGTAGCAGGGACTACAGGCACCAGCCACCACACCTGGCTAATTTTTGTATTTTATTTTTTACAGACGGGATTTTGTCATGTTGCCCAGGCTGGTCTCAAACTGCTAGGTTCAAGTGATCTGCCTGCCTCAGTCTCCCAAGGTGCTAGGATCACAGGTGTGAGCCACTGTGCCCAGCAGACTGAGTCATTGCTTCCCCTGCATTCACTGCATGAGATTTTGAACGATCAATAAATATTTAAGAAGGTAGTTTTGATTCTAGATGTATTTATTAATTTAGTTAACAACCCTTTATTAAACAACTACTATATCCTAGTTACTGCCTGTCATAGCCTGGGTTCCCCAGGAGACAGAGCTTCAGACAATGACTGAATGTGCTCCCTTTGTTATGAAGTACAATCCTAGAAAAGCAAAAGTGAGAGAAAAAGAGAACAGAGGAGAAAAGAAGAATAACCCATATTAGGGTTTCTTATGGAGCTAGCTATTATAACTGATCTTGTATAACTGCTTTCCAAGAAATCACTTAAATGGCTGTGCCTCAGAATAGTCACATCTAGAGGAGGAAAGAAGACTTTATCCATTGGCTCAGGTCTTCCATTGGACAAAAGTTGGCCACACAGAGTGCTAATTCCCTGCATTTTTGGATATGTATCAGCCTCAGTAATGAAGACTTGGTGAAGGATAGGTATGAAGTGAGCCGGTGCCTCTGCAATGCCCGGAAGAGTCCTCCCACAAATGGTCTCTCCAGTGTTAACTGAGATATGTAGCCAAAGATTCTGAACACAGGTGAAGCTGAGAGGACCCAATACATATGCTAAGATAACTATGATAATGGCTTTCTCCTCCCGAAGAGGGCAATGACTCAACAATTGCTGTGTAAGTTTCACAAGTGATGCTGTGAGACTGCCTATGAGAGCAAATTAACACAGTGAGTAGAAAGAAGGAAGGTGATATCTGAGCTAATGCCTGCAGATGAGATAGGAGTTATCTAGAAAAAAAGAGACTAGACAGAGGAGAGAGGGAAGAGTGTTTTAGGGTGAGGGAACACAATATACACAATTATAAGTAAGAGTGGTCATAACTTTGAAGAAATATAACGAGTGCAACATAACTCTGTCCAAGATCTGCAGACCTTATGTGTAGTAAAGAAATATTTTCTACCTGTAAGCAAATTCATTCGTTGCAAAAGAGGTATACGAAAAACACTGTGTAGAGACAAGCTCCGTGGAAGAAAGAAAGCAGCTGTATTTGAATGAGGGAAAGAGCACAGCTCACCGCCTGACCACCCAGAATCCATCAAATATTATAATGTAATAACAATAATTAATAAGGATGATAAACAACCATTTGTATTTGCAATAAAAGAGTAATTGTTGCTCTTTTTTTTGGTAGTGCCACTATTGAATTAATCATGCCCTTGCTAAATTACTGAAACACGATGTTATGCTATTGTAGGTGTCCGAATTCTTTGCCGCTGTTTAAGACTGTTTTTATTGTGAAATGTCATAGCCTTGTAATGGCAAAATGAAAGAACCGATGAAGGTTTGGAAAAAAGGTAACTTTTCTGACCATTTCTCTAAAAATGTGTCTTTTTTATGTGTATGTATATTCTTGTTATTCTAGATAGAGAACCAATTGATTTTTTAAGTAATCCCTAAGCAAGACTGATAAAATAAAGAATATAATTTGTTCTCCCCAAATTTGGTGGATTGAAGCCAGGAGCATAATGACAATTTAATGTGCTTCATCATGTCACTTAGAAATATAAAACCTGTTAATGTGGAAAGAGAAGGAATCTCCAGTGTCAGTTTAGAGAACTGGAAAACGCACATTCTTCAGTCACTGAAATCTTACTGGTTGGTTTGGTTGCTTGCTATTTAGCATAGAAATTCAATGTGACAACTTAAAATCGTTTGGAAATTTGGTATAAGTATCCTGTTTTCGAAGTGATTTGTTCAGTCCATTTATTCCTACAATGCTACTAAACTAATTCTACAGAACAAACTCCCTTGAGTGATTCCCAGTTCTCTAAATGACACCCCAAATTCCTTATTATGCTCATTGCAGCCTAACTTTGTAAAACGTCCATAGTGTTTCTCCATGAGTCAAATGTCGTATAATAAGATAAAAAAAACTTAAGAACTAAGGTCATGCTTTGCTGAATCAACTTTGGTACCAGTTGCAAAACAGTGGTTACTTTTTCATTGTCGATTGTGAGTTTGGCAAAATAACTTGATCTTTTGTTCATCCATTGGGAATTAATGCATAGCAAACATCATAATTATATTAGTGAAAATTCCATCAGCCCTAACATATCTTTCTAGAGCAGTGAACACACTGTGGTCACTATGAACAAAATTGACCGCGATTCCTTGGCTGATGCTAGCATAATGTCTGATGACATCAGGGGTGTTTTAGCCATCCTGTTGTTGCAAATTGACAGCATTTTAATAGCATGCAAGAACAAGACAGTTCTGCCCAGTGGTATTTTCATATATTCAGAAGGACTGTCTGCTCTCACAGCTCATCATTACATGGATTTAGATGGAAAATAAATCCTATCTCATCTCTTGAAAGAGAATTATATGACCATACTGTAATATGTCTAGCATATAAGGCAGCTGTTATGTTCTCTCTAACAAGTAGTATAAAGCTGTTCTCGGCCAGGCGCGGTGGCTCATGCCTGTAATCCCAGTATTTTGGGAGACCAAGGCGGGCAGAACACCTGAGATCAGGAGGTCAAGACTAGCCTGGCCAACATAGTGAAACCCCGTCTCTGTAAAAATGCAAAAATTAGCCAGGCGTGATGGTGGGTGCCTGTAATCCCAGCTACTCAGGAGGCTGAGGCAGGAGAATTGCTTGAATCTGACAGGTGGAGGTTGCAGTGAGCCGAGATCGTGCCATTGCACTCTAGCCTGGGTGACAGAGCGAGACTCCGTCTCAAAACAAAACAAACAAAAAAGCTGTTCTACTCTACTAGTGGAAAATATTCATTCTGTGCTAAGCACCTTCAAAACTGAAGTTCCTGATACACAGTTTGCTCTTAAAACCATTGTGGGGGTTTGTGGAGGGCTAATTCTGAGCTAACTTAGAAAGACAGGAATTGCATAACTGAAGATCAAAATATTACCTTTATTCAGGTTGGGTGGGAGAAGGTTGCCTTAGGTCTGGTAGCCAAGAGGTTCTTCTCTGAATTCAACTCACCACTCTGTGACAGACAGCACTGGAAACCAGGGAGTTCCTGGTCAGGACAAGGTCTTCTCTGCTAAGTCAACTGCAAGGTCAAGAGAATGTAAGTCCTTTTCAGGAGTGGTTGATCAGGAAGCAGCTGAGCCAGGTGGGCTCGGTTCCTCCTGCCAGGCTCATCATTCATCAGGTAAGTCAGCTCCACCCCTGGGAAGGAGGGAGCGAGGGAAAGACTAGATAGCTTTGCCACAGGGCCTCCATCCACAGGAAAACATGGAGCCAGGGACGGGACCCTTCCTCATTTCCCCAATATCCAGGAGATCAAAAAGGCTGCCCTAAAGACTTTCTGTACCTCTTATAACATGTCATGCTATACAATTGTGACCTACAACAAAGATACATGTGTTCTTGGCCATTTAAGCAGAGTAGTTCTCAGCACCCGCACTATAATTCCAGAAATGCTTACAAAGCATATCCCTCTCACTTCATCCAGTCAATGGTGCCCTAGTGCCCTCAGGATAAAATCGAAACCTAGTGCCATTCAACCCAGTGCCCTCCTGCCTAACCTCACCTGCTGCCTCTTCTGTTTCCACCTGTACCCTAACCTCCAGCATCCCTGGATGACTCACAGGAATAGGCCCTAAGCTGTGTTTCTGGGGAGGCTTTGCACAAATGGCTTCTTCTGTCTTTGGCTCAAATGAAATCACTGCCATTGTCATACCAGTTTTGTAAATAAGGAATTTGGCACCTGATACATTACTTGCCCAGGGTCACACTGAGTACTGGAGCTGAGAACTAAACCCAGCTTTGTGTAATTGACAGGGGATGAGCTCTTTACCTCTGGGTTATAACCTCTGAATTTAAAGCGCAGCTAACACATTCTGGAACAGTAAGCCCTTAATTAATATTTGTCTCCCTCATCCTAAAAAGAAAATAATTTTATTAGCCTTAGTGATTTATAAATAATTTTATTAACTCTAGTGATTTGTAAATGAAGAAGTGATTAATCCATTCCATATGCATACTTTGCATTTGATACGAGAATAAATGTAATAGTTTGTTTCTACTGTTAGAATTTTTGGTATAACTTTGGTAATATTTCAGAATATTCAAAACTTGCAAACAATAATAGAAACATCCCACATTTTCTAGGAACTAGATGCCAGCTATGAGAAACTGGTATTAAGCTAGATTTTACAAGTTTGAAGTTGCATTTGATGTACTTTCTCCTAACATCTAGGCTTTTCTAGGAAATATGTTTTCAGCATATCAAGAGCACTCATGTTGTCAGCATATCAAGAGCACTCATGTTGTCTCTAAGCGTTTCACACTATTCATAATGTAATTTAAATAATAAAACCACTGGGAAAATGGAAACCAATGTAGCTGAATAAATAGAGCTAATCAATCCCATTGTGTTTCTAGAATACAGTTTATTTAATTCATTTTTATTATAAAAATTTCATTTTTATTGTGTAAAATTTGGAAAGTACTTAAAAGTATAAAAGAAAACATCCACAATCATATTTCCTACAGATGACTTCCACTGGTATTTTGGTTTCAATCTTTTATTTTTTATTTATTTATTTATTTTGCCTTTGTCTTATCATTGAGATCAGTCTGTATACAGGATTTTAAATTTGGCCATACACTTTGAATTTTATTATATGCATTTTCTCTGTTACTAGAAAAAATCTGACAGAATTTAATGGCTATTTATTGTTCCACTAAGAGGATGCTTCATTATTTACTAATCATTTCCCTGTTGTTGATATTTTCTTATATCCAAGTTTTTGCCACTGTAAACAACATAATATTGATCACTATGAGGGCATCAGACACAAAACTTTATTTCTTTACTTAGGATAATTTCCTTGGTCTGTATTTTAAAAATCTGAATTACTAAATCAGTGGGCTTTGTATTATAAAGGCTTCTGATATATGTTGTCCATTTGCTCTATATAGAAAGTAGTTGTTAGTTTACATTCATGCTAGCCGTCTATCTCCTTTAGTCTCTAAGTTTTGTTTTTTAAGTCTATAATTAGAAAACAAAATGTAACAAAGCAAAACAAATACAATCTCTTCCTAGGAAAATTCCAATCTGCTATTTTGTGAAGAGGCTGAAATTAAACTGGTTTCTTTCATCAGCAGGTAGCATTTTCTTTAATTTCAAGGTTGGGGTAGGGGAATCTTTGGCATGAATCTCTCTGATATACTCTTAAGTAAGAACCGATCTTTGCAGGCCTGTGTGAAATTGTCAAGCATGGAGGAAAGACTCAGAATTTGATGGGCACCTATTGTCAATCATTTTATTCTTTAACTTTTCTCTTTTTGTCTCATGATTCTCTGCTCTGTACACTTTCAATTCCAAACACTGTTAGCTGGGTGTTGTAGTCCCAGCTACTTGGTAGGCTGAGTCAAGAGGATTGCTTGAGCCCAGGAGTTTCAAGCTGCAGTGAGCTATGATCACACAACTGTACTTCAGCCTAGGTGACAGAGTAAGACTCTGTCTCTAAATAAATAAAAAATAAAAATAAAAATAAAATAAAACTCTAAACACTTGTGATAGCCAAGCCATAATCCTACAGGAATGCATAATATAATAAATAGTAGGTCCAAAAGGTGTGTTTTTGTGTTTGCACATCTGAAAGCATGGTGTGGGTGTGTGTCTGTGTATGTGTATGTGAGTGTGGAGTAGTGTTTGTCTATTTGTGTATATATGATTGTGAATGAATGGAATGTGTGTGTGCTGGTGTATTTGTGTGTGTGGAGTGATGTGTGTGAGAGAAGGAATGTGAAGTGGTGGTATGTGTGTGTTATATGTTTGTGTGAAGGAGTGAGTATGGGAGATGTGGTATTACTGGGGAAGAGGTTGAAATAGGGGAGGAGGAAAAAAGATGAGATATGGCCTATACACCATTTAACTTGGAGTTAAAACATATGATCTTTTGGAAACTAGTTCAAATGTAAACTTTTGACATCATTCTTCACCAGGAATTTCCTCACATTTTCATTTGAACTGCAGTAGATCTGATGCAATGAACTAGCTACTACATTTGCCTTTTCATAAAGTTTTTTCTCCAAATAGATTGTATTTTTGAGAAGTGTCATTTAACCAAGTTTGCAAAATTACCTGTGCAGGAAATAGAGAAAGATATGATTGTTTGAGGATTTGAAGAGAAAAGTCACAAAAGTACATTTGACAGTGTGTCAATGCTTATTGGTTTATACATATTCATATATATATATTCATATATATATTTATATATATAAGAGAGAGAGAGAGTTGCAGCTTAGAAGATTTCTAAGTTGTTCACCTTGAGAAACAAAATAAGCTTAAGTTTCCCTTGAATTTAGTATCTAAAAGAACAGTTTACTTTTTGTCCTATAATCTAAAAATAATTCTAGTTGCCTATTCATTTAAATTTTTTTTTATTCTCACATAGAATCATAATACTTGTCTGGTCAGCTGCATTTGTAGCATATGTGAAAAATTTCATTCATCGGAGCATTTCTGTGACTTTCAGGCATGGGTGAAATCTACCTGATATTTTAGTATCCAAATTAGAATTTGGATGATCACACCTGAAGTGTTTTTCATCGAGTTCCATCTCTTCAGTGCTCTGCATTCTGCATTGTTTTCTGAGTCTTAAATTTGCCTCTGTCTTCAAGTTTACTTTTATACCAACTAAAATATTAAATCTTATATTTAATTGGGACAAGTACTATTATCATAGGCTGGAAAACCTTAGACACATCTCATTTTGTGGTGGATATGAGTTATATATATTATATTATATACATTATATATAATGTATATAATACATAGTAGAATGTTATATATTACGTACATAACATAATAAATACATAATGTTATATATTATTCATTTAATATAAAGTTATATGTATATCTATATATGTATAATATCTATATATATCTATGTATCTATAATATAGAGATACATATAAATTCCAAGACTCTCAATGGATGCCTGTAACTATCGGTAGTTATACACTATCTACATATATACACTATCCCTATATACACTATATTTTTTCCTATACACGCATACCTATAATAAAGTGTAATTTATAAATTAGGCACAATAAGAAATTAACAACAATAACTAACAGTAAAATAGAACAATGACAATAATATAACGTAATAAAAGGTATATGGATGTGGTCTCTCTCTCTCTTATTCTCAAAATATCTTGCTGTACTGTACTCACCCTTTTCTTTGTGATGATGTGAAATGATAAAATGTCTATGTCATGAGATAAAGGGATGCATAGTTATAGGCATTGTGATGTAAATGAGCAATTTCAGGAACAAACAATTCATAAATTCTAAATTGTGCCAGATTCTGAGTACTGTGATGAAATCTTGGGCCATCTTGCTCCATCGCACATGGGACATGAATCATTTCTTGGAGAAGCAGATCCAGGCTGTTTGCACTCTCTGCCCATGACTCACTTAGTAGCCATCTCTGTTACTAGATTGACTGTCATGTTGTTGCGGTGCTTGTGTTCAATTAACCTTTCTTTGACTTAATAATGGCCCCAAAGCGTACAAGTAGTGATGTCATATTTTCAGACCCCCACTGACCACAGGTAAGTGAAACTGTGGAAAACAAAATTGTGGATAAACGGGGACTGCTGCACTTGGTTGTATTATAGAAGGGTAGTTTTCACTGTCTTATTCTTATAACCTAGGTAAAAAGCAATGGCTTAACAAAATAGTAACAGATAAAATGGATATGATCATGTGCCTGGCTAAACTGAAAAAGTAGTCAAATGTTTGTAATTAATAAGGCTAATTGACCACATAGAGTCTGAAAATTAATTTCACTGGGGTGGATGAGGAGGGATGGGGTGAACCTCACAAATCTCCTTGCAGGGCACAGGGGCCCTTCATTACTAAACCGTATCCTAACACTTAATATCCCCTCACTCACTTCCTCCAATACCTGCCAGCTACTGGGAAATTGTGCCTTCCCCAGGGCAATTCCTGCACATTTTTTTCCTTATGCCCAAGCCTAACGCTTCTCTGCCTGAAATATGAACTCCTCCCCTAAATTCCTACTTTTTCTTTGGGACCTAACTTTCCACTTGACTGGGTCTTCTCTAAAAAATCCATGGCTCTCCCCATTGTGATGCCATATAGCTCTTATCCACTGTATTGTAAATATTTCTTTACATGCTAATCAAACTTTAAGAAACTCAAGTAGGAGCTCATAACAAAAATAAGTATTATGTTTAATTCTTCTTCCTTTTAATACCTAAGTCTGGAAGAAAGTAGCTAATAAATAAATGCTAGCTGAATGAATGATGAAAAAATGAATAACCCTGAGTCAACCATCGTATCTTTAAGAAATTATTATAATAGTAACAACAAGGAGATGACTAATATAATTTTACTAAGTTTAGAAAGCCTTGGAAGGTTAAAATTCAAGAGAGCAGTAGTCCTACCAAGTGTTTTATTATATTAGCAATTATCATTTACATTCTAGTAAAATCCAGGCCTTTATTCATATTTTTCTCTGTGAAAGGTACAATCAATCAATTATGAAGGTGAAATTATGTTGATGCTGAGGCAGTATGGGGAACCCTAAATAGTTGGAGTACTCAAGTCACAGAAAATCATGAAAATGAAGCTCGAGTGATGGATTAGTGAAGATGGTAAGTCCCTCACATTTGAGTTGCAGTGATAAGAGAATTAAGGGGGAAAAAAAAAAAACTAAGTAGAAACTCAGTTGAAAAATGCACTTAAGTCTTCATGATAAAATTTCAAACATCTTTTATTACTATTCATTTTTATCTAAAAAATCATGTTAGCATTTAGTCCCGAATTTCCAAGCCTTGTGTTCATCTTTCTCTGCGATGTTATCAGCTGGAAGGGAAAGCTGGCCGTGAAACTGTTATGTTAAGCACTTTTCCACAAGAACTTATTGCTTTAATAAGTAGGGAAAATGCTCTTAAAGAAAAAAAAATGTCATTCAAGATTCATTAGAGGGAAAAAAACAAAAAAGAAACCCACGTGATTCTCCATCGAATTCACACTTCCTTACCATGGAATACTGAACATACCCTGAGGTCTTAACAAAGAGTAGGAGTAAACAGTTACTCATCGCTAGAAAGAGAATTGTATATTCTCCGGGACAGTGCACTAAGACAAGAGTACATAGACCAGTGTTATCCCCATGTCCACCAGGCAGTTATCCCCATGTCCCTGTAGACTGGGGATTCCAAGATAAACAATGCCTCACACAGGTAAGCACTCAATAAATATTTTTTGAAAGGATAGATGAACATTAGAAAGCAGTTTAATGCTCTTTAATAACTACAATCCCCCCTTGTAGATCAAACTCTCATCTTACATGAGCTTATGGCAGAAACCGCAATTACTTTTGCACCAACCTAATAAATAAAATTAATTTATATCTATAAGAATTCGCATATCAGTATAATCTACTGCCTTAGAACCTCATGCCTCTTTAGGAGTTGTTTTATTGACATTGTCTTACAGTTTTTACCAATTTTGAAACCAATATGTATTAATAACAATGAAGTCACTTTATGACCTCAGTGAAAAGATGTGGATTTTTTTTCTGACAAGGTGTTTTTTTCCTAATTAACCTTATTTTTAGAACTTGTTTTAAACACATGTGACTAGACAAAATCAGCCTATGGTTAAAAACATAATACTATTATGAGTCATATGGGTAGCAATGAAAGGGAAAAGAGATGATTCACTTTCCCAGCAGTGAACATTCCTCCTGTCTTCCTAGTTTCCGGCCACCTCCCTCCACTGCCCCATAAAACCCCTGCCTTAGCTAAAGCTAGACAACTTTTCTCACCTTCCCTCCGAACCCTGTACTTAGACTAAGAAGTTTGGATACTTTGGCATGAGGCTATTTTAAAGTCTGAATCCGATGTGGTAGGAAAAGCAGGTATAGAAATGGACCCCCTACATCCAGATTACATCTGTGAATGAAACCCAATAATGTTCTCAAGTTCAAAGCAATCGCCCACTCACCCGATGGTCTCTTTGGATGATTGAAAACGGCTTAAGCAAGTACATATGGGCTTAAAGAGCCACTCAAAATAACTGAAAAGCAGGTTGTCCACAGAGAAGCCATGTCACTTCGTTGACAAATAAGCGTGGGCTGAGCTGGCAAGGGGCTTCCCGGGGGCTCCTCAAGGCCAGGGGGAGAGGAAACGTCGGGTGAGTGTGGGAATAATAAGTGAACGGTTTCCTCTCTGGTTCTACTATTATATAAATGTTATATTTGTTAGGCGAGCTCCCTCCCTGACCACCCCCCAAGCAGTTCATAGACAATAAAACACCAGGAATCCCTGAAGAGTGGTAAAATGCTGACATGATTTAAGAAGGAAGACTCTGATAAGAAGATAAAAACCTAATAAACAGAGTCTAGAGAACCTTGGTTCGTCTCAGCCGCTTGCCAGTGTAAGCAAAACCCTCCCAAGGAAAACAAAAGGAGCCTTAATGGTAAGGACATTCCACTCGCAGACCATCTGAAGGAGAAAGTTGAGGCCGTGACCTCTGCAGGCTGCAGTTATGAGAGCTCTGACAAAAAAATATTTGATTTGGTTCAAGAAGCAAAATCTGTCACTGGATTTTTTAATATCTTTTTTCTTCAATAAAAAAAATGTATTTTATGTGTGCTTGAGAGAGAGTTGTGTATACATGGTAAATATTTCTCCCACCCATGTAGTTTTTCTGTTTAGCTTGGTCTTAATTTCTTCTTGGATTTTAATCAACCCCAGGAAAAGGTGGATTCACAGGCCCATTGATTTCCCTTTTTTAATTAACACAAGGCTCCCGAAGGCTAATCTGAAGTTTCACACATGAATCTGCAAATATGTAAAGACGTACATTCTCTCCAAGAACCAGAATGAGAATCTGCAAAGCTGTGAGTTTATTGTTGAAAATTTAGGGAATGCTAAAAGAATATATTAGCATCTTTGAAATCTAGAACAGAGAATTCCTTAGAAAAATGCTTAAATGCACATAGGCTCCCAGGCTAGCTAAAAAAAACCCTACAAAATGGTTGAAATTCTGAGCAATTCTGTTGCAACATCGATAGACATATGTAATAAGAGATATCTGTGAAGTTATTTATGCTTTTGGTATTTAAAGAAAATAAGTAGAATTAGAGAAGAAGGAGGACAAAAGTTTTATAGAAATTTTCCAGAGCTCTTTTAGTACACTTACAAGAAGAGCTTCAATGGTTGTTGATGCTATTTTTCATTATGATTAGCTTAACTTAAAAAATGTATAGCTTACCTGTTCCCAGATACAGATAAGGACTGCATATGAAAATCAAGCATAACCAGCTTTTTAAAAAATAAAATTTATTTATTTTCTCCAAGAGCAGAAGGAAAAGGGGGACTGAAGTATAAATGGGCAAGATCTGGAAGAAAACAGAGAAGAAATAATACCAGGTAGAGCAGAGGTCAGAACAAAATAGCCAAGGGTAGAAAGAACTGAGCAGCATGGGACAACAGAAAGACAAAAGAACAGGCTGAGTTTCCCGGTCTTCTGCATCCTCTGGGCAGGTAGTCAGAGAAGAAGACTGGGTCTAATTACCCTAAAGCTCCTAGGGCTCAGAAGGAGGCACCATGGGAGGTACTGGGTACCTCATGGGTAGGGCAGAGGAGCAGGCAAGAGCATAACCTTGGGTTATGTAGGAGGTGAGAGCATGGTTTGCAACTACTGCTTATTCTATTTGCTTAGAATTCCAAATAGTGGAGTGTGTGTGTGTGTGTGTGTGTGTGTGTGTTTGTGTGTGTATAAAATTCCAGATAGTGGAATATATATATTTTTATATATACATAAATATTTTAGAAGGGGGGGCTTATTTAAATTTAGAATTTTAGAGTTCGAAGGGACTCTGCCAAGAGAAAACTAGGTGCCAGTAGGCTCATGCAGTTACTTTCTTATATGGCTAGAGCTTTTGTTCTTTGAACTAAGCTCTTTTCATAAGAGCAAACATATGTAAAGCAGGTATTTGTTTTCTTTAATGACCACGCACATTTTGAACTGAAGTAAAGATTCAACAACTGTGTAATTAATTTGGTGGCATTAAGTAAGAAATTGTTTCCTTTGGGCATTTGGAATATTTAGTCTATCCACATTGATCTTTCAACCAGAAGACCACTACTTTATTTGATGCCATATAGACACAGCTACAAGAGCCCAGTCTTTCATAGCATGCCCTCTTTGAGCATGAAATCAGAAGGTCAAAATTGCCCATCATAAACACGTCAGCAAAGTCTATAATTAGGATAAAGAAAATTAAATTATATAAAATTAAACAACTCTGAACCTTGACATCAGAAATATGTTAATGTGTTTGTTTTTATTCAGATTTGGATATCTTATACTTCGGTTTGCCAGAGCTAATGTTATCTTCCTTGGTAATATCATTTAAATGACTATATAATCACAAAAATGCTGTTCGGACAACCTATTTTATTTAGAAAGTATACTGAAAGCTCATGCTTTGTACCCAGGCAAGCTGGTTCAACTCCTGGCTCCATCATGTACCAGTATGTACCTGGCTCCAGCATGTGCCAGCTATCTGACCTTGAGCAAGTCACTCAACCTCTGTGACACTAGACTTCCTAATTTCTACATCGAGGTAAAAATAATACTATCTCAAAGAGTAGTTATGAAAATTAAGTGTTAGTTTATGTAAGGTATTGATACCAATCCCTAACACATAGGGACAATTAGCTATTATTGCTTTCATAGTCATGCAAGTAATATGACCATGTTAAAAATTTGTAGGATGCAGAAATATATTTAAAAAGAAAAAAATTCTTACCCCTAAATCTAATCCTTAATCCTAACAGTTGGAGATGATTACTGTCTTTCCTAATTCCTATTCTGTGTGTGTATGGTTTTTAACAAAATAATAATTAGTATATATATAATTTTATTGATTGATTTTATCCTCTTTCTCATTAAGTAGCACACACACACACGCACGCACAGGCACATGTCCAGAGGACTTGATTAACTGAACTTTGTTACACACACACAAATTTAGTGAATCAAATCCTCTGGATGTTTACAAATGTATGCCATTATAAATAAAACCTCATTCCTGTTTTTTCTACCTATGTACTTTGGATAGTTAAAAATAAATATCGGACTACTCCGCAGGGAATGCCAAAACAAAAGACAATGGTCATTAAATATTTCAAAATTTGATATCAAGGATGCAGCAAAAGTTTAATCCCTTGAGGTTTTTCAAATTTAGGATATCAATTTCAAATAGACATCCAAGGTATCTATCAATTCCTCTTTATCACTTTCTCAAAAATCAATCCTCAAGATTTTTCAATATGCACCAAATAAATGATTGAAAGCCCAAGTGAGAAAGATTTGTACACATTAACAGGTAGGAGCTTAATTAAAAACCAGTATGGATGTTTTGATTTGATAACAAAAAATGAAGGAAAGAAACATTTCAGTTGAATAAACAATATTTGGGATCATTTGGAAGCTCTATTGATGACATCTAGAAGCATGAACTAAAATGAATATATTCTGCCCCTCCAACAAACTACTTGGATGTTATGGCACTTAATGACATTTTCTACCATGTTGTACAATGACTTCTGGGATGAGATAGTTTCCAAGCTGTTTAATGCAATCAGGCATCATGGATCATAAACAATTCTATCATCTCTACTTGAAATTAAGTATATATGAGACACTTAATTTTAGTTTGAAGATTTCAACCTTCAACTTAAGAACTTCCTTTTGGTTTCCAGGCTTCAACTTGGTTTCTCAAATAGGGTAGCTCTCTTTGTGGTTTCATGAAGGCTGAACAGTGAGCACTTCAGACCAATATGAATTAGTTCAAGCTCCAAACCATCTACAAAATATTCATAGCATTTATTTTAGGTCCAAGAGTCCCTTCCTGTTAAGTATACTTTGTATTCCCAGGCAATTTAGGTTTTTCCAACTTCAAGTTGTGTAGATTTTGTCTACAAAATAATAAAATTTTTAAAAATACTTTTTGTTAAAAAAAGGTTAGGAATAAATATCCCAAATATATTTATAGAGACAGACTAAACAGATAAAATGCAATAATAGGTAGAAAAACAGTACAATAGAATGCATAATAGGTCATCGCATTTATTAAGGGCAGATCAAATTTATTTTGTAACAGTGTGCACTTATTGAATATCAAGAAATACTCTGGAAAGGAAAATTTACCAAATGGGTTCAAAAAATTAAGCACTTTTCAAACACAGTTCAAAAGGCTCTTTTCTTAAAAAAATATTGTCCACTTTTCTAAATCAATTCTTTCTTTCTTTCCTTCTTTTCTTTCTGACAGGGTGTCGCTGTGTCACCCAGGCTGGAGTATAGTCGGGTAATCGTAGCTCACTGCAGCCTGGAAATCCTAGGCGCAAGTGATCTTGCTGCCTTAGCTTCCTGAGTAGTTAGGATTATAGGCATGTACCACCACGCCTGGCATATATATATATACATATATGTGTGTGTATATATACACATATATATGTGTGTGTGTGTATATATATATATATATATATTTTTTTTTTTTTTTTTTTGTAGAGACGGAGCCTTGCTGTGTGATACAGACTGGTCTCAGACTCCTGGCCTCAAATGATCCTCCCGCCTTGGCCTCCTAAAGCACTGGGATTAGAGGCATGAGCCATCAAGCCTAGTCTGATGATTTTCTATTTTATTTCAAAAGTAATAATTGCTTATAGTGATATGCCAAAAATTACAGAGAAAATTTATAATTTCTCATTCCACTTCCGACATTTCATCTCTTAGAAAGTGACAAATGTTAAATGTTTGATCACTCATTTTTTCATGATGTGACAAACAGAAGCATGTATATCTAATTTAAATATAAGTATACAGATATGAATTATATATAGATATATAAAGATATATAACCATAAGCTTGTAACCACAAAGAGAATCATGTCATATGTTATTTTGCAATCTGCTTTTTTGAACTATAAATATACTAAAAACATCTTTTTTTGATAGATTTAGATTTAATTTTTTATTCTTTTTTATTTATAAATGAATGGGGACATTAGTTTTACATCTTGCAATGATAACTGGTAGAAAAGTAAAAATTTCAATGAAGTAATTCCGGAGTTATTTGAAGGAGACCTGATTTCAAAGAGACACTAAATAATTGTCTATATAGGATTTACATCACGGTCTTATTTGTAGCCTCTACAGGTAAGCTAGTGTTTTGCCAAAGCAACATTTCCTCAAAGGTTTGCAATGAAAGATTTTACCTGTTGGTATTGCCTGATTCCACGATTGTCTATTTTGCTTTGGCAAAACCCAATAGAATAGATTGTATTGCCATGAAGAATTTCTATAAGCAACTACTTAAGACTGTGCAAGACAAATTCTTAGGAAATCAATTTGAACAGAGTCTGAGAGAAAGATGGGTAGCCTCAGTTTTGTATGCCACTTCCACCTCAAATAGCCTGAACACATTTCTCAGGCTGCTGTCCAAATGATATGTGACCTGCAGTGTGAAAGAAATGACTCGAAGGTAATGGTCCTTATTCAAGTGGAAGCTGAAGGTCCTACTCCTTTCACCGGATCTCCTTATTTTTTCTCTTACCAAGGAACAGAAACCTTCTCAAATTTCATTATGATCCTCATGATCTGCAACTGGAGCAAGTCTCTTGGTACAGAACGTATCAGGATAACTTGTCACTTTTTCCTTCAAAAGGGGTAATACCTTTGTGTCTGTTCACAAACAATAAAAATTTCCCTCCTTCCCTTTTCTTCCCAAAGAGTTTCAAAGTACCACTCCATGAGAAATTGAGAAATGCACTTGTTTTCTCTGAGAAAGTGAGAAGACAGAGGCCTTGACGTAGAGATACGGAAGACAACAAGACTCTTGCCCAAAGAGAAATGGAGGTAGAAGGGGGAAGATGATGTAGTTTCAGAAAACTTCTAAAGACAGAATAGATTTTAATCCAGGTAAATAATCTGACTGACAACTAACATATCTGATGCCAAAGATATTTACCCAAATTCTCATGCTGTATATGAAGGCTTTCCAGTAAAACTCTATGGAAAAGAAATTGGCACCAAGGCTCTCCTGGCCCTCTGAGTGGCACATTTTGAATTCCATAAACCAGTTCATTCGTTTGCTTCCCTCCCTCCCTTTCCCCGCTCCCTAAATGTGTATTCTTAGCTGAAGAAGAAGTCAGAGCCAGTTATTGTACACAAATCATCTCCTGGCTGAAGTTTTTGGTGGCAGTCAAGAGAGGAGAAGGGAAAAAAAATTAGAAAAATTTCAATTTCAGGACCATTATTATTTTCATTAATCATAAGAAGTGCTGTCACCCTGTCCTGATTCTTTAGAAGGAGATCTATTATACGGTCCATTTAGTCCAAGCCATATTACCTCATATGTTTTCCTGGCTGACCAAATAAGACTTAAGAGATAAAACAATTTACTGTTCATTATGATCCGTGTCACTGGAATCAATCTATTAACCTACATTAACTGGATGTGTGACGATATCTCACATACACGCTTCCTCAGTTTAAAGGAAAGGCAAGGGAATGGGGAGGGGGCAGAGAGAGTGAGGGGAAAGGAGAGGGAAGGAAATCAGGACCCATAAAGTGCAGCAGACGTATAATTTGCCAAGCGAATACAACTTCATTTTCCAGTGCCCACTGCTGCGCCTTCCACATCTTCACGCAGCCTCTGACCTGTAAAGAAGTCTAACAAATTGGCTTCTATTGTGGAGCCAAAAGGTGCCATCAAAGAAGGGACGGTTCGCTGGTCCTAAAGTATGATGGGAAATCTCAGGCTGGAATAAAGAGCTGCCGTTTTATGAAGTTAACCCATTAAGGTTAAAAGCAAGCAGGAAGCTCTGGCTTGTGGGGCAGCAGTGCCAGGAGGACAGAATCCCTCCAGCCCTCTCTCTCAAACACTCAGGGAAGACGGCCCCTGGTGAAGCAAGCACCATGTGAAGTTAAGATCAAAATAATCACCACCTTCCTATTTTAAGCAATAAAAATTCCCCTGCTGTGTCTCTGGACAGCCCCTTTGCTTCACTCTTTCTCTCCTGTTTCTCTCTCTCTCTCTCTCCCTTTCTCCATGGATTAAAGATCACAAGCATCTCCAGAAATCAATCAATCAATCAGTCAAGGATGCAAACCTTCATAAAAAACTTCAGTGTAAACAGTAGAGAGATTAGGGTGGTGTGTGCCACCAAAATGTGACTCCAGTGTCCCTTCATTCTGCATTTGTACATGGTGGTAAGAGCTCATCTGGGCACTGGTTTGTATGCTGTAAATTTTCCTCTGAGACTCCAGAGCTCTGTTCATGGCTGTCTCCAGACCACAGGCAGATCCCTTTGCACAGCACGTGTGTTACCAATCCACACCATCCCTGCTGCTGAGGAGTGTGCATGGGTAACGCACAGCCATAAGAGGTTGTGCCCAGTGTTGATGGGCTGTCACCTGTTTTCATTCGTGTATGGAAGGGGGCAAATTTCAGACTGTATACATTTCCCTTTCATGGGTGATTTGGTCTACTAGTTACCTTGGGACCCTGAGAGATAGAAATACAAAACTTTGTTATATATTCAACCTTCTCAGTCCTAGGAAGAGGTAAAAACACCTGTGTGATTATGGCTGTTCTTGAGCTCAGGGTATAATTGGTGTGAAAAAATGGACATATCCTGTTCTGGATAAGAGGAAGTGGAAGGCATTATTGGTAAACCATGTAATTCTTAACTGGTGAGAGATTAGGATCACATATGTGAGGACTGTCACAGAAGCGTGGAGTTATTTTATGTGCTGGCGATATCATTATACTTCCTCATAGATTTTCCTGGGTCTGTCTTTGGGCCAAGCCAGGGAAGTTTTATTACTTTTGGTCCATACCACCCATGGACCAAAAATCTCTTCCACTTGAAGATGCACACATTGTCAGTTTCTCTTTTCTCCAGAAGTCATGACAGAGAAAAGGCAAACAAAGCTAACTTCATTGTTTTTGAAATGAGGAAAGGTAGCTTAAATTATATTTTTAAAAAACAGGCTGGGCACAATGGCTCATGCCTGTAATCCCAGCACTTTGGGAGGACGAGGTGGGCGGATCACTTGATGTCAGGAGTTTGAGACCAGCCTGGCCAACACGGTGAAACCCCGTATATGCTGAAAATACAAATATTAGCCTGGCATGGTGGCACATGCCTGTAATCCCAGCTGCACGGGAGTCTGAGGCAGGAGAATCGCTTGTACCTGGGAGGCAGAGGTTGCAGTAAGCCAAGATCATGCCATTGCACTCCAGCCTGGGCAGCAAGTGTGAAATTCCATCTCAAAAACAAACAAACAACAAACAAACAACAATAAAAAAACACTACTGTTTGCAAACTTTTTAATCACATTAAACATTCTATATCAAAGTTTGATTTTCAACCCAAGTGTTTTTCTCCATTCTGTTGTCTGTCTTCAATCTCCCTGCACTGAAGGAAGAGAAAACATCCTTTCATCTCTGTACTTTTGATGCCTGAGAAGGAGCAAGTACTTCACGAATGTTTGTGGAGTAAAGAAAAATTATCAAGTCCTTTGAGAAATGAGTGCAGGAGAGGTGGGCACTCGGTCTGCTTATATACGGATTTTTTTTTCAACAAAAGGCAGTTTTCATAAGATGCAAAACCCACACATACAGAAAGCTAAATTATCCAATACAGGGGTCGGCAGGGCCAATTGCAGGACTTGGGTATGCGTGGATTTTGGTATCTGTAGGGGACCTGGAATCAATCGTCCACATATACCAAGGGGCAACTCTAGTCAGATTCCAACTTTATCTTCAAGATAGAACCTTTAGACTTTCTCAATATGCTGACTGTGGTCTACGACAGAATGAGAGGAATTAAAGATGGTGTCAGCCTGATTCTTTTTCTTTCCTGAGCAACTTGTAGAAGAGAGTTGCCATTTTTTAAGATGGGGAAGGTTACAGTTTGGGTAGAGTGGGCACCAGGAGTTTGGTTTCTGTTAAGTTTGAAATTTCTGTTACATATTCTGGTGGAAATGAAAAATAAATACCAATTCCAAACTAGAGATAGCATTTTGGAGATATCAGTATATTGGTGAATTTCTTGAGACTACCTAGAGTTACTGTAGGTAGAGAAAAGTTTTGAGATTTGATTCCTAGTACATGTTAAGGTTTAGAGGCTGAAGACATTAGTCAGAATGAGTAAAGGAGCATCATGTAAGAGTGCCCAAGGAGATGGGAAGGATACCAGGAGGGAATGAGGTTTTGAAAGCCAAGTAAAGAGAGAGTCTCAAAGTGGGAATGACCAATCTGTGAGATCTGCTAGAGTTGAGGACTGAGAACTGATGTTTGGGTTAGCAGTGAAAAAGTCATTGATGACCTTAACAAGAGCTGAAGTAGATAATGAAAATCTGATTAAAGTGTGTTTTTGAACTCTCTTGAGAGATTAGGAGGTAAAGAATTGTAGTCAGTGAGCATAGACTACTCTTTCTGGGTATTTTGTAGTCAGGGGGAGCAGAAAAACTGTTAAAACTACAAAGGGATGTGGGATCAAGAGGGGGGACAACTTTGAATCATATATAAAAATGTGCTCTAAAAGAGTTCTTAAAGTTACTGAGTCTCTTCCTTACCTGTTGCCATGCATTAGTTGAACACCTGCCTATAAGCTTTGTTATAACCAGTGGCTTTCTCCAATTCTTTGGCTATATATAGTTCCCTACCAATGCCTATGGTGTTTCTTTTTCTAAACCTGTTAATGAGCCAGTCCTGGCCATAGAAATGATATCCTTCATGACAAAGAGGCTCAGCTTGACATTGAGTCTGAGGACAGAGTAGTCTCACTATTCCTCATCCAACTCGAAGCTGCAAGTCTAGGTCATAGAAAAGTGAGATGGCAGAAGTTGCTGCTCCTTATAGAAGCAATGTAGACTATCTATCCAAGGTACCAGTGGGTTGATTCTGCAGAACTGATGGCATGGGTAAAGATGGAGGGAATAGGAAAGCTCCCCTTTGGCATTCTATGCCACTGCTTTAAATGAGGATCATACAGATAACATTTCAGAAGCTGTGTATCCCAATTTTCCACATATCAAAATTAACAACAGCCCAGTCTCTGGAGCCAGACAATCTACATCCTTCTTACTTACTGGCCACATGTCTTTGACCATGAACATCTCTTTGAACCTGTTATTTCATCAGTAAGATGGGGGAAGTAATTCTACCTTCTCATATTATTGTAGTAAGGGACAAATTAGACAGTGCATGCCAGACACTTAACATAGTAAATGCATATGGAAAGTTCTCCATACAGTATACGATTTAGTGTATATAAGGAAAGTATTAACATTTTATTAATAGGTGAAAGTGTGTGATGAGACTTACAGGGTTCCCAAAGTCTGTCTGTAGCTCAAGGCAAAATTTTCAGTCCAAAATTTTGACATTGGCCAGGCGCATTTGCTCAAGCCTGTAATCCCAGCACTTTGGGATGCTGAGAGGTAGGTGGATTGCTTGAGGCCAGGAGTTTGAGACCAGCCTGGGCAACATGGTGAAACCCTGTCTCTAATAAAAATATAAAAAGTAGCCAGGCATGGTGGTGCGTGCCTGTAGTCCCAGCTATTCTGGAGGCTGAGGCACGAGAATCACTTGAATCCAGGAGGTGGAAGTTGCAGTGAGTCAAGATTGTGCCACTGCACTCCAGCCTGGGTTACAGAGCGACACTCCATCTCAAAAAAAATAAAAAATAAAAAAAATTGACATTTACCCCAAGTTACAGGAACAATCACCTACAAATTTTCCTCTAATCTTAAAGCTTAAAGACTCTATGGCAACCTATCTTATGGGGTAAAGAAAGAAAAGAAAGTCAGTACTTATGTAGCTAGTTGATTTTGGGTGATCTTGTCAAGGATTTTCCAGTTTCATAGCTATGATTTTGGGTGATCTTGTCAAGAGTTTTCCAGTTTCATAGCTAAGGAACTGTTTATTCATGAGAGCTTCTAACTGAGGACATGAACAACCTCTCTATTAAAAGCATTGTGGGGCAACCAAAAGAAAGTATAATGGGTAACTGAAAGGCCTGAGCCTTAGTTTCAGGCTTGTCAAAAACTTACTTTCTAAAAGCGGATTAACCTCTCTTAGCCTTAGAGTCCTCTTGTGTGATATGAGGGCTGGGCCAGATCAATGATTTAAACAGAGCCCAACAGACTGTCCTGGGGAGAGTGAGTAGGGCAAGGGCTTCACCCACCCTCCTTGTTTCAACCTCTTACTATTGTAGAGAGGAACAAATGAGATCATGCATGCAAAACACCTAACAGAGTACATGGCGTTTATTACACAGATAAGCATTGTTTTATTCTGCTTTATATGTTGGGCATCTGTGTAAAGTTTTGTTTGAAGGGAGATTTTTGCCACTAAAGCACATTTGAAAATCCACTGGGCTAGAAGAACTCTTTCTTTCAGCTTGAAACTTCTATGAGTTTGTTACTAAGCGCCCAGGAAATGGGCACATGGAACAGAAGATAAAATGTATATAGAAATGGGTGGGAGGGTTGACACATATTCTTCTATTCACAGGTAGGAGCAATCACTACTTTCTCCTGGGAGCCTGGAAGCTGACTTGCCCCCACACTTCCCCTGTGTACTCCTCTTCACTTCTCACTGTGAAAAGGCAAAATAAAATGGAGAAGGAAAAGTGGATGACTGGAAGGTAAAAGGTAAAACGCCAGTGTAGTCAAGACCAAAGATTAATTTTTGTAGGCTGGGAAACTGTACCCTGGAGGCTTTCCAGAAGTTTGTGCCTTCTAGGAGGAGACCAGAATTTACTTTTCTGACAGACCTACTGTTTATAATGGAAGAGGCTACTTTGATGAGACCTTTGAGTTAACCTTTTGATTTGTGGAGAAGCCTCAGTTCTACAAAGCAGATATTAAGCTCCCTGACTAGTAATGAAAATCAGGGGCTTGGTAAAGCTGTGTCTCAGCAGAAGCCCAAGGGGATCACCACTTCTATAACAGCTGCGGCTTCTAGATTGGTATCGCCATTTCCATCCCCATCCCTCATCTTGGTAAGGGGCTTGTAAATGCCTGGTAAAGTCTCAAAGGTGATATGAGGGATTATGGAAAGCGGTATGCATGCCTTCCCAGAGTCCAGAGAAGATAGCCATTGTGCCCAAGGAACTTTGTTGGTAAGGGTCATCAGCACAGCATAGGGGTCAGAAGCAGAGAGAAGGGGCTGCCGTGTTGACGGTTGCATGTTTAGCTCTCAAAGGTCTTCTCAGAGAGCATGAACTGACTGCCTGCAAGCCAGGAGTTGGCAAAGCTTTGGCAACAAAAGGAGGTGGCAGAGTGGACTTGTCACATGGCATGGTGAGTCAGTAACGCGGAAGCCTGCAGAAGGAACTGAGGGACAGGTGGAGGGGAGTTAATGCAGGTGGACTTGTGTGATACCACATTGAGCACAAAAGGAGAGCAATTGTATTTCCTAGTCACAGGTGGATATACTGCTATTATAGGAGATTAACTCAGGAAAGATTCAACCCCGGATGCAAAGCTCCAAAACGGTCCAACCAAGAGATCTCCAAATGGACAATTTAACTAATGACTCTTGGGTTTAGAACTCCATAAGCACATTCTAGTCCTGGAGAGAAGGAACAGGTTCTAGAAGTGATATTTTGCTGGTTTAACTCCGTCCTGGTTTGACATTTTCTTTGTATTCCATCAATGGTTCTCTCGCTTGAAAGCCAGCCCAATGCTTCAAAAGACATCTTTTTATTGATGGAGAAAGCAACTCTTTTTCTTGCTTCTCTTCTTTTTTGATCTTCAACCCCAAAAATATCCTTCATAGACTCCAAAACAACAATTAGATAATAATTTGGACATCAGTAAGGGAAAGAGACATGTCATCTGTTGCTTGGTTCAATATCTGATCCATACTAACCACTCCATAATTGGGAATTGTTATTTTTACTATTCTTGTTTATGTTATGGTTATTGTTGTCAATATCTGTCTTCCTCTAATCCAAATTCTAGATCAGTACTGTCCAGTGGAACTTTCTATGATGATGAGGATGTTCTACGTCTGTATTCTCCCATGTGTAATCGCTAGCCACTCTGTATGCTCCATAGACAGCCAGTAGGCATGTGGCTATTGAGTTGTCAAAATGTGGCCAGTTCACCTAAGGAACTAAGTCTTTAATTTTATTTAATTTAAATGAATGGCTATTAAAATAGCTACAGGACATTGCAGGTCTAGGCCTATTTTTCTCACGTGAGGGTTGGGGTATTCTTACTCCTTAAACCTATGGTTATGGAACTGGCTTCAGGACGACCTGGAGGACTTGTCAAAACACAGATTCCTGGGCCTCAGTCCTGGAGTTTCTGATTTCCTATGTCTAGGGGGTGGCCTAAGAATGTGCATTTTAACAAGGTGTACTATTATTAGTGGTCCTCGGACCAGACTTTGAGGCCACTGCTTTAGATCTGTCTGTGTTTCCAAATTCCAGAGGCACATTATAATCACCTAAGGAACTGATGCCCAAGGTATTTCCAAGCAAAAAAATTAAACCAGAATTTTTAGAGTTCCAGATTATTTCTTTGCACAGGCAAGAATTCAATAAAATTGTTAAATCAGAAGGCATGTTAAATTAGGTCAGTGCTTTTCAAACTGTAATGTGCTTATGAATCACCTGGGGATCTTGAGAAAAAACAGATAGTAATTTACTAGGTTTGCAAGGGCCCTAGGAATCAGCATTTCCAACGAGCTCTGAGGTTAGGCCAGTGCTGCAGGTCTAAGGACCATGGTTTGAATAGCAAGACATTAGATGATCCCTGAAGTTGATTCTAATCTTTAAATTATATGATTCTAGAACTGGGCAGGATGTCTGCAGCCTGGCATGCTCACAATAGTCTAGTGCTGCGGGAGGAGAAAGTGCAGCAGAGTGATGACAAATTTGGCATGTCCCAGGGAGAAGGAAAGACAAGTGACCCACTCAGGGCAGCTGGGTCCTTGCCTGAGGCTGCCAACTGAGTTATGCAGGCGACCTCCTTTCTTGAAGGGTGGGGAGGAGCAGGGAGCAGATAGAATCAGGCTCTCTACTATCAATAACCTATAAAGCCCCATGTAGAGTTCAAAGCCTATAAACAGCTGTACCGATGGCCATCCATGGGAAGAGGGAACTGGAGATCAGACAACCCTACTGTTAAACAGGGCAGTTCCAGGCTCAGAACTGTCAAGCTGTCCAGTGTTAGGATCCTTTAAATTAAGAAAGAAAACCAAACGTTGAAGGTTCTATTACATGATTGGATAATAACCAAGGGGCATTACAGTACTTGTAATGTCAAATATAAAGAAGGCTTAATGGTTCTTTTTCTCACTTCAGGTCAAAGGTGAATTACAATTGAGTCTTCAGAGTTCAGCAGTTAGTGAAGTAAAGAGAAAAAGAGAATGTACCAGTCCACCACAGAAGACCCCAGGAAACCCATAGCAGCCTGGACGGCCTTCACAGCAGCCTTTGGATACTTCCTCAGGGGAGGGGTGAGCATAAGAATAATAGGGAGTTTAAAATCCTGCCAAACTATTTCTTCGCAAAGCTGTATTTACTTTCCGAAGTGCCTGCTATCAGTGCCCTATAATCATAGAATCAAAAAGGAAGAAAAATGTTTATTTTCATGCAGTTGTTGCCTATTACCATGAATGGAAATATATTTAATACCGATGTTTTCCTGGTAGTCTATATAACTTTTATTTCTTCTACCAAAGAAGAATAAAAAATTAAGCCATCCAAAGCAAAGCACCTTTTCTGAATTTCAAGTAGACAGCTAGGCAGCACCAGAAGCTGTTATAAATGGGTACTCCACAGGAATTCAGATAAACCAAGATGGATTTCCTCAAACATGTTTGCTTACAAAACCCTTTAATTCTTTCTCTCCTTCTCTCTCCTTTACACACACACACACACACATACACATGTACACACACACACACACACACACCATGTGCTCTGTTACCTACAGAGTTGATATTATAATAAACCAGGATGTCAAACGCAGGGGAAAGTGCATAGAAAGAGTGTTTTAAAGACAAAACTTTACCAGGGTCTTCAGCAATCTTGTTTTCTGCTGAATTTGAGATTTCAGAAGAGAACATTTCTCTCTTGTCTCCCGTAAAAATGACTCTATTTATTCTTTTTCAGGGACCCCCTCAAGGGTCCTGTCCCAGAACAAAATGAATAATGACGCTTTATTTTTCACAGTACCTTTCCTCAAGAAGTTCACGACACTTTAGAAAACTGGTCTCATAAATCTTCAAGACACTCTTGAGAGGTAGAAAGCAATGGTTTCACCCCCATTATAGAGGTGAGGAAACTGAGGTATAGCAGCAGAGGAAGAGTAACTTGCCAGGGCCTTTAATCATAGTCTGAAAAAAAGCAGATTTTCTCTTTTCCAAGTCTGTCCCCCAAGTTTATGCCTGCACCTTATTTGCCAATAACCACAGGGATAAAGCACTAATTTCAAGAGATCCAGAAAATGCTTCCACTTTTAAAAAAATACATTAACTACAATGTATTTATCTAAATAGTGAGCCAATAATGTACACAGCCTTAAATAAATGCATGTGAAAGTACATGTGTGCTTGCTGGCTGCATATATATACTGAACAGGATTTTAGGTTGTGGAACTTAACTTGAACACATTTTTAAATGTGTTTTGCAAAGACAAGAACCTTCTGAGGTCTCCAGACTGAGCTGAATTCCCTCTGTGTCCAGGTCTCTCTTAATACCATGAGACAACAAACGGCATATGTTAGCATATTCAGAGCCATCCAGTGATTGATTTGGGGCTTCAATGACTAATCAGTGGCTCTCTGTCCTTGCATTTGTACCCTTTACTCCAACTCAAACTCTGGCAGCATTCAAACGAACACTAGAGAGAGGGGCAAAGCTCACCGAGGAGCAGGGGCTCTCAGCAGTAATGCCATGTGCATGTTCACCCCTCCTCCTTTGATGCTGGATCTATAAATAGCAGGAAACTTAACACGGACTTGGACTCCTCATGATTAGGCTCAAAGCATGGTGGTTTTTGTTTTATTTTATTTTATTTTTTTGAGAGAGTCTCACTCTGTTGCCCAGGCTGGAGTGCAGGGGCATGATCTCGGCTCACTGCAACCTCTGCCTCCTTGGTTCAAGCAATTCTCCTGCCTCAGCCTCCCAAGTAGCTGGGATTACAGGTGCCTGCCACCATGCCTGGCTAATTTTTTGTATTTTTAGTAGGGACGGGGTTTCGCCATGTTGGCCAGGCTGGTCTGGAATTCCTGACCTCAGGTGGTCCAACCGCCTCGGCTCCCAAAGTGCTGGGATTACAGGTGTGAGCCACTGTGCCCAGGTGATTATTTTAAATATTAATGTAAATGATAAGCTTATGACATGCCGCGAGTCAACCTGTTCAGGATCTTAAAGCAATGCAAACAATCACACTCTTCTTCCTGATGGGGGTGAGGGTGGCTTACTTGTCAGAAGACAGGTAGCTTAGGATGTTTTAGGCTAGGGACACCACAGATCACTAGGAAGAATTTGAAGGCAGTCACTGGAAAAATAGAGGTGAATTTATCTGGTATAGATTTCATAGATGATAGAGCATTTAAAGACTCATCTCTTGTCTTACATCCAGTGCTAAAACAGAAGATACCTACCTGTGATGGTTAATATTAAATGTCAACTTGATAGGAATGAAGGACTCAAAGTATTGTTCCTGGGTGTGTCTGTAAGGGTGTTGCCTAGGCGATTAACATTTGAGTCAGTGGGCTGGGAGAGGCAGACCCACCTTCAATCTGAGTGGGCACCATCTAATCAGCTGTCAGCACTGCTAGAATACAGCAGGGAGAAGAAGGTGGGTGAAGCCGACTTGCTGAGTTTTCTCACCTCCATCTTTCTCCTGTGCTGGATGCTTCCTGCCCTCGAACATCAGACTCCAAGTTCTTCGGCTTTTGGACTCTGGGATTTAACCAGTGGTTTGTGAGGGGCTCTGAGGCCTTCGGCCACAGACTGAAGCCTGCACTGTTGACTACTCTGCTTTTGAGGTTTTGGGACTCAGACTGGCTTCCTTGCTCCTCAGCTTGCAGATGGCCTATTGTGGTGGGACTTCATATTGTGATCGTGTGAGTCAATTCTCCTTAATAAACTTTCCCTAATATATACATCTATCCTGTTAGCTCTGTCCCTCTCAATAACCCTTACTAACACACCACCCATCAACCAGTAAAATATTATTTAGTCCTTACGAATTCATTTTCCCCTTTTGGTCAGTTTTGGTTCTATCTAATCAATATCAACCTTACTTTTGCACAGTTCCTTATTCTTGGCCTATACAAAGCAGGAAGCTTGCCAGTCTCTTTTCCCTATAAATTTGGCAGTCCCTAACCAGAGGGTTAATATTGCTAGTGCTGAACTTCACTGCTTCATAAGGAATCCCACTCCAGATTCAGCGGCTGGAATTCTTTTCTTATTTGTAGACCAAATATTCCTCCCTGTTCATTCCACTCATTTGCCCAGTTTAGTCCACTGAAGCTATAGAAATCTCGTCTAACTTCCAAGTATTTTAAAGGGGCAATAATCCCGCCCCACTTCCCGTATCTCTTTTCAAATGTTTCAACTGTCATCCATTCACTATTTTTTCTTAAGTCAATTCTTTGGTATGTTAAGCATTAATATAAGAAAAATAAAGGGCAGCCTTTTAAAATGAAATATAGAGTTAACTCACCAACTTAGACTCACACACTATTCCTTAGGAAGAACACAGAAGAATAACATAGCTATTGGAAAAGGACATCTAAGCTCTTTATAGCTAAGGAAGATGAAAGGAATATTTCCAGCAGGGTGGGGGCCGGAGATGGCTCCGGCTTAAAAGGACATGAGGTAATTGAGACTGAATTTAAACAAAAACGGAGAATAAAATGACTGGGGGAAAAAAAAGATAATTATGTCTTACAACAATTACCCTGGCTATGAAGCAAAATCAGCATAGTCCTTTCTAATTTAAATGTGTTGAAAGTGGCTGAGCATGACAGCAGAAAATTACAAGGTTTAGGACATAGGCTTTCGTTAAAGTGATGGCAACTGGATTATCTTGGCATTTTCTGCTGATAGCAATGATTATAAACTTACCTATAAATATTAACTGTTTAATGCTAGGTGAGGTTTTATTTTTGCTGGAAAGTACAGAGTCATTCTGTACTTGAAGTTGGTTTTGTGTATTTTTTTCTTATTTAGTTTAATTTTGGTTTGTATTATTACTCATAGGTTCGGTTACTTTTTAATACCAGATAATTGTTTCTTCCTTCTTTCCCTCCCTTCCTTCCTTTCTTCTGTCATTCCTTCTTCCCTCCCTTCTTCGTTTCTTTCCTTCCTTCCTCCCTTCCTTCCCTTTCTTTGTTTCTCTTTTCCATCTTTGGATCCAAGGGGAAAATGAGGAAGTCTTATAGATGGGGTTTCTTACAAGAACTTTTTTCAGCTTCACTCACTTTCCCATAGAGGAGCTATTACTCCAATATGTCAATTTCCAATTGAACTATAGCTTCATTTCCAATCAAAATTTTCTAAGCTGCATAATCATCTTTAGTTCATTCTGCAACACGGTTTTCTCAACTGTTGGGTTCATGTACCATTGATCCATTTAAATTATTTGGCACTTTGTCGTGTTTCCTCATATCACTATTTTTATGTAAGAGAATTCATCTGCCAGCAGTTTGCCTGTTATCCACAACGCCCATCTAATCACTCAAAGTAAAATATACCTTTATTTAGTAAACATTATTTCATGATTTGAGGAGAAAAATCTACATTTTCTGTGTAGACAAAGTCAACAAAGACTTACAATTAAAAAAATAATTAAAAGTTAATGGTTAGATGAACTGTGTAGGCAACAAATAAGTTGCCATGAGATTTCACCCAGGGTTTCTAAATCCCAGCACTATTAACATTTTGGTTCAGATGATTTTTTTTTGTTGTAGGGCTCTGTCCTATGCACTGTAAGACATTAGCAGCATGTCTGGGTAGAGACCCATTCGATGACAGTTGTGATAACCACACATCTCCAGACATTGCCAGGTATCCTGGGGGGCTGGGGGCATATTACTCCCAGTTGAAAACCACTGATTGAATCCAAGCAGAAAAGGTCTTTAATAGTGGGGGAAATAAATAATACACTATTACATACTGTCCTTTTTTTTTTTTTTAAGTTCCAGGTACCCGTGCAGGTTTGTTACATAGGTAAACATGTGCCATGGTTGTTTGCTGCACCTATCAACCCATCACCTAAGTATTAAGCCCAGCATGCACTAGCTATTTTTCCTGACGCTCTCCTTGCCCTGCTCCACAGGCCCCAGTGTGTGTTGTTCCGCTCCCTGTGTCCATGTGTTCTCATGGTTCAGCTCGCACTTATGAGTGAGGACATGTGGTATTTGGTTTTCTGTTCCTGCATTAGTTTGCTGAGAATAATGGCTTTCAACTTCATCCATGTCCCTGCAAAGGACATGATCTCATTCCTTCTTATGGCTGCATAATATTCCATGGTTATATGTATCACATTTTCTTTATCTAGTCTATCATTGATGGGCATTTGGGTTGATTCCATGTCTTTGCTATTGTGAATAGTGTAACACACTATTCTTACTTGGATTAATTTATCTGCCACACATATCCAGTTACTGGCAATAGAAACTTACAGTGGTCTGAATGAACTAGAAGAATTGGTGGTGAGCTACTGGTAACAGAGACAGAAAATAGTAGTAGTTTAAATAAGAGAAGTTTATTTGTCTATTATTCTAGAGAAGTCTGGAATGAGGCCCTTCCCTGTTGGTTGGGGGCTCCATGGTACTGTCAGGGTCCTGTACCTCACCTTTTTGTTTCATCATCCATAGAACTTGGCTTTCGTGATCCAGCTCCTGGGTATCTGTGGAGTGCCAGCTGGGTTGCTAAAGCATCAAACTGGAAGCAAGAACCAGGACTGGTAGGGCAAAAAGGAGAAAAGAGAAGATTCCCAGAAGCTCCTCAACCAACTAGAAGCTAGAAGAAAGGCTAGGAAATGTATTTCCAGTGAACTACTGTGCAATGTTTCAATAGCAAAGAAAAAAAGGAGAACATATATTGTGTTTACAACTAGCAATCTCCCATTCACTTATTCTTCTTCTAATTCAGGCAACTACTTCTTAAATATTTTCTATGTGCTAGACACTGCTAGGACTGGAGACAAGGACAGAATGAACTTTGCTATCTGGGAGCATGTAACCTACAGAGATGGTCAAGTATGACATGATTAATTAAGCAATTAATGCATAAATGGCAAGATTTATGAATGGCACAAAAACACAGAGCACACTTTAAGTCTCTTGGAGGCAAAACGAATTTTTCTATTTTTTCAATATCTGTAAGTCAGGGGTCCCAAACCCCTGGGCCACTGATCAGTACCAATTCACAGACCAATAGGAACCAGGCTGCACAGCAGGAGGTGAGCGGTGTGCCAGTGAGCATTGCCACCTGAGCTCCGCCCCTGTCCGTTCAGCAGCAGCACATTGGATTCTCATAGAACCCTATTGTGAACTGCACATGCCAGGGATCTAGGCTGCCTGCTCCATCTACTGCCTGATGATCTAAGGTGGAAGAGTTTCATCCAGAAAACATTTCCCCCTCCTCATCCATGGAAAAATTGTCTTCCATGAAACCATTCCTGGTGCCAAAAAGGTTAGGGACGGCTGCTATAAGTGGTTTGCTACATAGTATGTGTTCAGTAAATCTGTGGGGACAGATGCACTGTTTGTTCTGGGACCCATCAGGCTGCTTCAAACACTTACATAAATTAGTCTTCATATGAATTTCTGAAATCAAAATAATAGCATAGATAGGCCAGTCAAAGCCAGTCAGTTTCCACTGCCTTTTAGTTTCACAGATTGTTACTTTAAGCTCAGATTACAAACCAATACAATCTTAAAGTCTTGCAGAAATTCAACTCCCATATTAAGTGAATTCAACTCCATTGATATACAGATTAGGATTAGAAAGGCTAACTGCTTGAATACTTTTATATATTAAATTATTTCTGCAATAAATTAATGTAAATTTTGCTCAACAACTTTCAGCAAAATTTGAGAGGTTCAAAAAACAAAACTGACCTAAATTCTTCCTTCAGATTCTTATTTTTGTAATCCTCTTTTTTTTTTTTTCATTTATATCCGGCTTCCTCTGTAAATAAGCTCTGTAATGGGTGAACAATTTAGTCATTTTACAGGAATCCAGAAATCAATGCAACTGGGGAGTAAACAAATTCATTTCAACCATATTAACCTTAAATATTACTCTGATTTGTGCAGTACCTACGCTTACCCACACTCATACACAAACTCAGAGACACATAAATAAGACACTGTCAAAAATATCGCCATTATTATCCGGCATCACCCAGTCAGTTCAGAAAACAATAACAATTGAAATATGTCTCTACTAGAAGACACCTTCCTTTTATTGCCTTAAAAGATATTTCTCTGTGGTTTTCTTTTGCTACAAAAGAGCAATGGGCAAACTCAGGAATTTTCTATTTCTTTTGTGAACCTCCTACCCAGCTCTCTTACAGACATTGTCTAAGTAAACTCCTATTCTGAGATTTTGAATTTCTACTGTTACTCAAATGCCATTAAGATAAAGGTCTTAAAGACTTCAAATTTTGTAACATCATGGTTGTTATGTGCTTTAATCTCTGTATGTTAATTTGGCAATGAAGCTCATCCCCTTCCAAAAAAAATCAAAAACAGCCAAATGCATTTTTAGGTCTGAAAACTAAAGGTAACCGAAAGGACCATTATATCCACTACAATTTAGAGTCAGAAGTAAATTTGTCTTATGGACATTAGCATTTATTCACATTTGACAATTCTTGAGAAAAAACTACCTGAAGATATTTAGAAAATGTGGAGTTCATAGAAAATATATACTTGGTAATTAAGCAAGTATAACAATTGGAAGCACAACTAATAAGAAATAATTTGTTGACATTTGTCGTGAAAGTTATGTATACCCATAAATGTGTAAAGCATTGAGATAGGCCAGGCGCAGTGGCTTATGCCTGTAATCCCAGCAGTTTGGGAGGCCAAGGCAGGCAGATCACCTGAGGACAGAAATTCGAGACCAGACGGACCAATGTGGTGAAACCCCATCTCTACTAAAAATACAAATATTAGCCAGGCATGGTGGCAGGTGCCCTTAATCCCAGCTACTCAGGAGGTTGAGGCAGAAGAATCCCTTGAACCTAGGAGGTGGATGTTGCAGTGAGCTGAGATCATGCCATTGCACTCCAACCTGGGCAACAAGAGCAAGATTCCATCTCAAAAAATAAATAAAATAAAATAAAGCATCGAGATATTAATGTCCTCTAAATCTAATGTGTTTTACCTGTACTACTTCAATAATCGAGATCCCTTCTTATGTTTATTGGCATGTTTCTGCATTATCTATATGGTCTCCTGGCATTATGTATTTTGTACTATTAGTGCCAAAGTTTAAAAGGCTGATCAGCCAGCATTTAACGGGAATGTTTGTGTAATATTAACTCCTTCTGCATTTCCTAGGTCTAGCCTTTTGGACTGAAGCCCCATGGAGGTAAAACTTCAGATTCAAACCCAGAGTGGAGTAGAGGAGGGAAACTCAATTCATGGGAGCCCGGTGAGAGTGGATTGTATTAGCTGGAATCAACATTTCTGAGGAAACACATTGTTTAGAGCTTGAGTCAGTTTATCTATGAAGAGATTTATGATTTGATATTTTTAAAAGCTTTGCTATATTTACTCCTTTGAAATCTCAGGATAGCTCTTCAGCCATTTTTATTTCAAGGAACCTAATAATTTGTTTCCTTCCAATGCAATGTGAATATTTACGTATTTTGAAAGTACTGGAAAATATAAGCATGTGATGTGATTTGAATTCATTTTTCAAGATATTAAACTAGATTTCACTTAATAATTGTTTGATTTCCTAACAGTTTTAGACTTACAGAATTAAGAACTACTACATAAAGTTCCCATGCATTTCATTCCCAGTTTCCCTATTATTATCATCTTATATGAATGACTATGTATATAAGCACATCTGTCATAGCCAATGAAGCAACTCTCAGCCATTATTATTAACTGAAGTCTGTACTTTATTTAGGTTTCCCCAGTTTTTTCCTAACGTTCTTGTTGTGTTCTAGGGTTCCACTTACACTTAACCGTCATTTTTCCACGGGCTCCCTTGAATTAGGCCAATTTCTCCACTTCCCTTGCTTTTGATGACCCTGAAAGTTTTTAGGAATACTGGCCAAATAATTCGTAGAATTGTCCTCAATTGGGATTTTTCTAATATTTTGTTTTGGGTTCTTTTTCTCATCATTAAAGTGGGGTTGTGTGAATTTGGTAGGAAGAACACAGATGTAAATTGCCATCCTCATCATATTGTATCAAGGGTATGTACTGTCAGTATAACTTAGCACTGCTAATGTTAACCTTGTTCACAGGGCTAGAGTTTGTCAAGCTTCTTCACTGTAAAGTTACTGATTTTCCATCATGTTTATACTACACTTATGAAAGGAAGTTGCTATGCACACATACGCGTACGCTCCCCCTCCTGAGGATGATGTATCTACGTACGTTCTTCTTCATGGGAGATTGGTCTATTCTCTCCTATTGGTTTATTTATATCAGTAGAGTCATGGGTATTTATTTTATGCTTTGAGTTCTAATCCAGTGTTACTTTATTTCATTTCACAAATTATTTCAGCTTTGGCTGTTGGTCTCTCTATCAGTTGGCTTCTGTGCCCCTTTCACATGCCTCCATCAATGTGGTTGTATTTCCTTTCTTTCTAGCACTACAGGCTGATCTTGTATGTGCCCTAGTCCTTGAAATAGCCATTTCTCCAAGGAAACCTGATTCTTTTTATTGGAGAATGATATTAAAAATCAAGATCTGGGTGCTGGGTTCTAGAGTTTTAAAAATATTTCCTTGTTTATCACCATAGAATAAATGGTTAATGAAGCTTAACCATAGCACATATTCTTAAAAGGAAATAATTATGATTAATGATTGCCCCATGTGTCTTATTCTAATATTTGTTCAAAGCAACTGTTTTATAAAACTGCAGTAAACTTTCTAGAGAAGAGACTTTGTTTTAGCTATGATTTTTTTGTTAGTTTCCAAAATACCTTCACTTTCATAAAAACAGTGGGAGGAGGTGGAGCAGGAGGGAATTAAACATCGCAGGATTTAAGCAGAATAATAAAAACAGGTTCATATTAACAGCAAGACAAGGGTTTCCTCACAGGGTCCTTATTCAGCTTTTATGATAAACTCTTCAGAGGATATGTTCTAGTGTCTCACGTTGATTGCATTCTACAATGGGAAAATAACTACATTTTAAGAGGCATATAGAAATGGTATGACATATTTAGCCTAAGAACACACACATATTCATTTACAAATTGTGAATTATTATATTCAGCAAATATTGACGTACCTCCTCTGGATAATTTACAATGTATGGGTATGTGTGTTTGTGTGTGTAAGCACACACCTATAGGCACACACACACAGTCTGAAGAATCACAAGTCCATGATTTTTGTTTCCCTTACTGTTCATTTTGTCACTGATTTTTATGCATGTGCTCATTTACGTTGCTTAGGGGGAGAAAGAGCTATACATAAAAACAGATTATCTTTTAGAGCACTCCAGGGTTAGTTTCATTTTCCCCTCTTCTTTTTATGAAGAAAATGATAGGAAACATAAACCGCCGCCCTTAAAGAAGAAAATGCATGAAATGAAACAAGTAAGCTTTCAAAAATACGCAAAACATGACAGGCAGACCTCCAGCCTGGTGGGAGGGCTGCGCGTAAAATATGCACTGTGTACATGTGCCCAGTATATCCTCAGCACTTAAAAAAAGATAAAAGTGGTCTTGAAAGTGAATGAAGTTGACTCTCAAAAAGTGGGTTATAGATGTTGAATATTTAATTCACTGATAAAAGGGACCTGATTTCCTGCACACGGCTGCCATAAATAAGGAAAAAAAAGAAAAAAAAAAGCACATCTTAAAAGAGAAGCAATGAGCAGAAACTGACCTTTCTGTGAGCAAGCAGATGAGAGAAGGTATTTGGCTAATCCCAGCTGTCTCTGATTGGCCAGACAGCACCGTGTTGAAAATGTCTCCATCTGGGTTAATCTGCTCTCAGTTGGATGAGCTGAGGCCTTCAGAGTTAACCTGACATTTAACAATAATTACCCTTTTGAATGACCCTGGCCCAATCGCTTGCTCTCTTAGAAATCTCTGTTTTTGTGCGTGCTCCCAAACCCCTTGACTTTTGTGTTAGAGATAGGGGGAAAAAAAAGATGAGACGATATCACTTGTGTGTGTAAACACACAGAAGTGTGTGGTTGTGTGTATGTGAGTATGTGCATATATATATATACACACACATATATATACACATACTTATATAACATAACATAGATGAGAACTGGGGATCTCCAACTGGTAATGAGCCTGATTTAATGGCTCCATTTTACTGTCCCGAATTCTGCAGTTTATCAACCTCCTGTGGTGTTGGAAAAAAATATATAGAGGAATAACATCACCAATTAAAGTGGGACAGAATTTGTTTACTGGCTATTTTATGAAAGTCAAAGCTCCAGTCTGGCCTTGCTCAAGCACTTGAGTGTCCCTTATCAGACACCAGGAGAAATGGTGCATGAAAAGAGGTTCAGATAGAAAAACCAAGTTCAGAGGTCACGGAGGCTAACTGTAGATGAAATGTGGCCATTTCGTTTTACCTGAGGCTGGCTTCATCTTTTCTTAGAAAGGTCATTGTGATAAAACAAAAACACATCTTGGAAAGAAAATCCATTCTGGGGTTTTATTTACTTAAAAAAAATAATAAAAAGCTTTTCCCAGTTTAGACTGGCATTTTTCCAGAGCTGCTCTATCAAATGCCACCATAAGACATTGCAGTTTCTAACACTAATATTTAGTAAGGCGCTTCCATGAGGTTGAAGGTTTGGTGTGAATAACCACCCCAAAGTTCAAGTACTTTAGCTTGGTCCAAAATATCAGGCTTAATTAGCTTAGCAAAGTGATCTGAAACTCCCACAAGCACCATTTCTCTTGAACTTTGTGGTATTTGCTAGGTTTTTTGTCCACTTTAAAATGCCAAGAGAATAAATAATTTTGAATATTTCTTCACATCTTTTCTTTAACTAATATAGGAAAAAATATAAGAATGCATGTAGGCATAAAACACTTATGTAAAAGAAAGTGATGTTCTTGAAAATAAATGTGAAAATATTTTATGTTTCTCTATTTTCTCACCTGTCTTCCTAATTTACATTTTTAGAAAAATAAATTTTACATCAAAGTTATATTTTCATATTTTATCATCACCTTTTTCAGTAGCCAATTAGAACCATGGATGCCAAGGAATGTGTATGAATATGTGTACATGTACATATATATATATATACACATACACATATATAGATGTAGGTATGTTTCTCCTGGGAACTAATTGCAGATTTCAAATCAATTATTGTTTCTCTTTTTGCTCCACACCAATTTGGTGTTTTCTCATGATCCAACTTTCTTGTTGGTTGATGAAAAAAGTTGATGAGAAGTAATAAAATATTAAAATAAAACTTCATAAAAAATTGTTTTTGTTATTGTTATTCTAAAATTGAAATTTAGGAAAACTAACAGCATATACTTCTATTCTCTTTGCACAGACCCATTTGTTATAGGGGTATGAATATGTGCTTGTGTGTATGTCTTTAAAAATGTAATGTTTACTACACTAACATTTTCGCCGGTGTGGTGACTCACACCTGTAATCCTAGCACTTTGGGAGGCCGAGGTGGGCAGATTGTCTGACCTCAGCAGTTCAAGACCAGCCTGGACAACATGGCAAAACCCCATGTCTACTAAAAATTAGCTGGGCATGGTGGCAGGCACCTGTAATTCCAGCTACTCAGGAGGCGGAGGCACGATAATTGCTTGAACCCAGGAGGCAGAGGTTGCAGTGAGCCGAGATCATGCCACTGCACTCCAGCCTCTGTCTCCAAAAATAAATAAATAATTAAATAAAAACATCAATATTTAATATATTGTGTCAGCTTATTCTTTAATGTCCCTAACAGATTTATTTAACATTAAGCAAATGAAAGTAACTACTATGTGCCGGGCACTGTAATATTTGCTAGGAATACAAAGGTAAACAGGACAAACTTCATGAACCAACATTTTAGTGAGAATGAGAGTGTAGATGCCTAAAGTTGATTATAAATGAGGGAGTAATTATTACGTAGTAAACATATATTATAAATATACAAAGATACTCTATAGATTAATTTAAATTGTTACCTAAGATATTCTTGTAAAAAGACATTATAATATTTCTTACATGATAACCCTCACCTTCGAGTTCTTATTTTACTAATGAGAGATCTGTTTATTAAGCCCCGATGGGAAAACTATATCAATATTCTGATTAGCCATAGTGATACGGTTAGATCTAATGAGGTCAACATCTCAATTCTGATCCCTAAGAGGCTAATTTTGAACATTCACTCCTATGTGGCATCATCCACCCTAAAATAGTGTCACAGCATCTGTGCCTTATTGGCTATATGATCTATTCTTCTGATATTCTGAGAAGGCCACAGATGTAGAGTATGTAGGGTGGAAAAAATCATTTACCGGGTTTACCAGATATCTCCAGCCTTGTCTCTTGGGCACACAGCAATGTTGCCCTTCCTGGCATTAGCTTAAAGGATTCATATGGTCAGTTTGAGCCAATGAGTTGTGAGTGGAACTGATTCATGGAACTTCCATACTGGAGCTTTCAGTTGCCAATGCAAGACCCAATAGTGCCTGCTTTTCTCTCATTCACAGCAACTGACAATGTTTAAGATGGTGGGTGCTTCATCTACTGGGGTTCCTGATTGACTAAGATGAGCACAGCCCAGCTGTAAGCCCACTAAGAACATGTTGCTTACGTAAGAAATATGCCTTCATTATTTTAAGGTATGAAATTCTGGACTTGTTTCTTATCCAACATAACATGAAGCTGCTTTCTTCCTCAAACAGCAGTTAATACATTTGATTGACAGGAGTGAGATTAGAGGCAGCAGATCAGTTAGGAGATTACTAGGGACGCACAAGAGAAAAGTAAAGAAGATAAAAAGCAGAAAAAATACAGAGAAGAAGGCAGACTTGATAAATAATTATGGAAAGAACAAACACTACTTTTTTGTGGAGACTGAAAAAGAGAACAGGCTGGGCGCGGTGGCTTATGCCTGTAATCCCCCAGCATACTGGGAGGCCAATGCGGGTGAATCGCAAGGTCAGGAGTTTGAGACCAACCTGGCCAACATAGTGAAACCCCTTCTCTACTAAAAATACAAAAATTAGCTAGGTATGGTGGTGAGTGCCTGTAATCCCAGCTGCTTGGGAGGCTGAGGCAAGAGAATCGCTTGAACCCGTGAGGTGGAGGTTGCAGTGAGTCGAGATGGTGCCACTCCAGCCTGGGCAACAGAGAGAGACTCTGTCTCAAAAAAAAAAAAAGAGAGAGAGAGAGAGAAGACCTGGAGATGTTTTAGAAAAATCATAGCACAGAGAATTAGAGAATGATGGTTAGCAGGTATTGGCAAGTAAAGGAAAGTATGGCCTTAAAGAGTAAAATCCCCAGGTACAAATTAGAAATATGGAACAACCAGGACTGTAGATATAGATTGGGTGTCTCATCATATAAATCAAATGTTACATAAATTGCCAAGACACAACAATAAAAGTTATAGAAAGTCAAAATGACACAATCAAGAATTTCCACCAAAGGACACAGAGAGGTAATTCCAACAGGTAATTGAACAACAGAATGGCGGTCTACTATGAAATCTGATGAAAAATATAATGAGGCAGGGTACAGGCAATAGCGTGGTATATTACTGAGAAATCAGAGGGGGTGAGGACTGAGGAAAGGCCACTGGCTTTGGCAATCATCCTTTTGATTTTTATCTCATAAGAGTTTAAATCTATGCTAAGGAAGAGGAAGCCTTTGGTACATGTGGCTAATCTGAGGATGAAATTAAGATGGCAGCTTCAAAAGCAGACTGAGTGAATGATTAGAAGGCTTGATTTTTTTTCCCTCAATATAGTTGTTACTTAGAAATATTTGCAAACATAGGGGATAAAATAATGAAAAAAAATACATAGAAGGTATGCACAATTTTGTGGGGATTGAGGAGAAAGAGAAGAGAGAGAGAGGAGAGTCTGGTCTAGTGCACACTTGCTTATTCCATATCCCTGCCAAACAAGCCCATGGGTTTATATTTGAGTCATTCTTTCCTTGAGATAATTCTTAGACCTTTCTGTCACTCTGCCTAAATGTTTTCCAGGACTTGCACTGATTTATCAGAGGTGTTATTTCATAGCCCAAATCCTAGGCACAGCTGCTTCCCATTGACCTCATGGAGCTTCAGCAACAGCACAGCAACTGGACAAGTGGAGGGTGCTGAGGGCCGAATAGGCCCCCTGAATTCATGTGTTGAAACTTAATTGGCAATGTGATCATATTAAGAGATGAGGCCTTTGAGAGATGATGAAGTCATGAGGCTCTGGGATTAGTGACCTTATAAAACAGGTTAAAGGGAGCTCCCTAGGCCATTTTCACTCTTTCACCTGTCAGCATTTAAGGTTCCACCTTGGAAGTAGAGAGTGACCCCTCACCAGACATGGAAACTCCTAGCACATAGATTTTGGACTTCCCAGCCTTCAGAACTGTGAGAATTCAGTTTCTATTACTTACAAATTGCCCAGTGTGTGGTATGGTAATGTATTATAGGAGCAGAAATGGACTATGACAGCAGCTGCTATGGTTTGGCTGTGTCCCCACCCAAATTTCATCTTGAATTCCCACTTGTTGTGGAAGGGACCTGGTGGGAGGTAATTGAATAATGGGGCAGGTCTTTCCCATGCTATTCTCCTAATAGTGAATAAGTCTCACAAGATCTGATGGTTTTAAAAATGGGAGTGTTCCTGCACAAGCCCTCTCTCTCTTTGCTTCTTGCCATCCATGAAACATGTGGCTTACTCCTCCTTGCCTTCTACCATGATTATGAGGCCTCCCCAGCCATGTAGAACTGTAAGTCCACTAAACCTCTTTCTTTTGTAAATTGTGCAGTCTTTGGTATGTCTTTATAAGCAGTGTGAACATGGACTAATACAGTAATTTCATACCAGTAGAGTGGGGTGTTGCTGAAAAAATACCTGAAAATGTGGAAGCAACTTTGGAACAGGGTAAAAGGCAGAGGTTGGAACTGTTTGGAGGGCTCAGAAGAAGACAGGAAAATGTAGGAACATTTGGGACTTCCTAGAGACTTGTTAAGTGGCTTTCATAAAAATACTGATAGTGATATGAACAATAAGGTCCAGGCTGAGGTGGTCTCAGATGAGATGAGGAGTTTATTGGAAACTGGAGCAAAGATGACTCTTGTTATGTTTTAGCAAAGACTGGCAGCATTTTGCCCCTGCCCCAGAGATTTGTGGAACTTTGAACTTGAGAGAGATGATTTAGGGTATCTGGCAGAAGAAATTTCTAAGCAGCAAAGCATTCAAGAGGTGACTTGGGTGCTGTTAAAAGCACTCAGTTTTAAAAGAGAGACAGAGCATAAAAGTTCAGAAAATGTATAGCCTGACAACGCAATAGAAAACAGAAAATTCCATTTTCTGAGGAGAAATTCAAGCTGGCTGTAGGAATTTGCATAAGTAAAAAAGACCCCAGTGTTAATCCCAACAACAATGGGGAAAATGTCTCTAGGGCATGTCAGAAATCTTCATGGCAGTCCCTCCCATCACAGGCCTGGAGGCCTAAGAGGAAAAAGTGGTTAAGTGGGTTGGGTCCAAGGTCCCTGTGCTGTGTGCAGCCTAGGGTTTTGGTATCTTGCATCCAAGCCACTCCAGCCATGACTAAAAGGGGGAAGGTACAGCTCAGACTGTGGCTTCAGTGGATGGAAGCCCTAAGCCTTGGCAGCTTCCATGTGTTAAGCATATGAGTGCACAGAAGTCAAAAATTGGAGATTTGGGAACCTCCGCCCAGATTTCAGAGGATGTATGAAAACACCTGATGTCCAGGCAGAAGTTTGTTGCAGGGACAGGGATCTCATGGAGAACCTCTTCTAGGGCAGTGGAGAAGGAAAATGTGGGGTCAGAGTCCCCACACAGTGTCCCTACTGGAGCACCACCTAGTGGAGCTGTGAGAAGAGGGCCACCGTTCTCCACACACCAGAATGGTAGATCCACTGACAGCTTGCACCATGTGCCTGGAAAAGCCACAGGCACTCAACGACAGCCCATGAAAGCAGCTTGGAGGGAGGCTGTACCCTGCAAAGCCACAGGGTAGAGCTGCTCAAGACCATGAGAACCCACCTCTTGCATCAGCATGACCTGGATATAAGACATGGTGTCAAATTATTTTGGAGCTTTAAGATTTGACTGCCTTGCTGGACTTCAGACTTGTGTGGGGCCTGAAGCCCCTTTGTTTTGGCCAGTTTCTCCCATTTGGAATGGCTGTATTTATCCAATGCCTGTACCCTCATTGCATCTAGGAAGTAACTAATTGCTTTTGATTTTTAGGCTCATAGGTGGAAGGAACTTGCCTTGTCTCCAATGAGACTTTGGACTGTGGACTTCTGAGTTAATGCTGAAATGAGTTAAGACTTTGGGGGACTATTAAGAATGCATGATTGGTTTTGAAATGTGAGGACATGAGATTTGAAAGGGGCCAGAGGCATAATGACATGGTTTGGCTCTGTCCCCACCCAAATCTTATCTTGAATTTCCATATGTTGTGGGAGGGACCCAGTGGAAGGTAATTGAATCTTGGGGCAAGACTTTCCTATGCTGTTCATGATAGTGAATAAGTCTCACAAGATCTGATGGTTTTTAAAATGAGAGTTTTCCCGCACAAGCTCTCTCTCTCTCTTTGCCTGCTGCCATCCATGAAACATGACTTACTCCTCCTTGCCTTCCACCATGACTGTGAGGCCTCCCCAGCCATGTAGAACTGTAAGTCCGTTAAACATCTTTCTTTTGTAAATTGCGCAGTCTTGGGTATGCCTTTATCAGCAGTGTGAAAACGGACTAATACAGAGGCTTATGTTTATATTTCATTTTTTTTTAGATGGAGTTTTGCTCTTGTTGGCCAGGCTGGAGTGCAATGGCACGATCTCTGCTCACCGCAACCTCTGCTTCCCGGGTTCAAGCTATTCTCCTGCCTCAGCCTCCCGAGTAGCAAGGATTACAGGATGTTCCACCACCCCCAGCTAATTTTTTATTTTTAGTAGAGACAGGGTTTCTCCATGTTGGTCAGGATGGCCTCGAACTCCTGACCTCAGGTGATCCGCCCACCTCAGCCTCCCAAAATGCTGGGATTAAAGGCATGAGCCACCATGCCCAACCTATATTGCATTCTTAATAACAATTAGACTCTGTGGCATCAAAGTTAATCCTTCAAAGATTTTTTTTTCTTTCTGTTCAGAAGAAGAACAAAACAAGAAGCAGAAGCAGAAGAAGAAGAAGAAGAAGGCAAAAAGGAGGAGGAGGAGGAGAAGAGGAGGAAAACATAAAGAAGCAGCAGCCGCAGCCCTATTTTACTTTCTTTTCAGGACAGGCCCCAAGACCATTGTAAGCCCTCAATAAAATGACCATTACTTTTTTTGGAAGTATTAACCAATTGGTATTCTCAGAATAAGGATAATCTTTCATAAAATGGTGCCTCAAAGTAGCTGTTTGTCATGCCCAGACCCTTCGTTCTCTCAAAGTTTAACTCAAAAATAAATAATTTTAGTTGGGTTTGGGGTGCTAGCAGTCTTCACTGGGTATGTTGTGACATCTGAATAATTTCCAAATGAAAATAAAAACCACTAAGTTTGCCTTATTTTATGAGACCTCGAATATACCAACCTGTTAGTAAAAAAGAAAAATTAACTTATATTTATTAACTTCAAAACAGTCTTTTTTTAAAAATAACATTTTAAATATTTTTCCTTTATACAATTCATCATGTTCATTGGAGAAATTTGGGAAAGCGTTAAAAAATTGAAAGTAGGCTAAAAGTAACTTAGCTGCTGCCATTCCTTTTCCTATTTCTAAAAATGGTAATGAATACTAACAGATAAATGATATTAACCAACGATTGGGCACAGTGGCTCACACCTGTAATCCCAGCACTTTCGGAGGCTGAAGCTGGTGGATCACCTGAGGTAGGAGTTTGAGACCAGCCTGGGCAACATGGTGAAACCCCGTCTTTACTAAAAATATAAAAAACTAGCCAGGCGTGGTGGTGGGTGCTTGTAATCCCAGCTACTCAGGAAGCTGAGGCAGGAGAATCGCTTGAACCTGGGAGGCAGAGGTTGCAGTGAGCCAAGATCACGCCATTGCACTTGAGCCTGGGTGACAGAGTGAGACTTCATCTCAAAAAAAAAAAAAAAAAATTAAATAACTTAGGGAATTGACTAAAAGCCAAACTAGGTTTTCTGTATGAATGATGTCATTGAGTTCCCCATCAATTGTATTCTGTAGGTTTTGCTATTTTCGATTTTTAGGTTAGAAAAAAAATCCTTTATTTAGAGGAGTTACAGAATTTGTTTAAGGCTCAGCACTGCTGCTATTTTGGCTAAGTAATTCCATGTTGTGGGGAGTGTCCTGTGCGTTGTAAGAAGTTTAGCAAGATCTCTAGCCCATTAAATGCCAGTGGCACTCCCACCTTAGTTGTGACCATCAAGAATGTCTTTAGACATTTTCAACTGTCCCCTGTGCAGCAAAATCAAGCCCCAGTTATGAACCATTGGCTCTAAGTCACACTCCTGGTCAGTGATAAGGGCAGGAATCCAAGCCTATTCCATCTTTCTTGATAGTTGTGATCTTATTCCAAATACATTTTACATCTTGTCTTCTCCGTTTCACTCGTGGTATAATTGGCTTAAACATTCTTCTTCTTCCTCTTTTTTTTTTTTTTTTTGAGACAGGGTCTTGCTCTGTCACTCAGGCTGGAGTGCAGTGTCACAATCACAGCTCACTGCAGTCTTGACCTCCAGGCTCAAGTGATCCTCCCGTCTCAGCCTCCTGAGTAGCTGTGACCACGGGTGTGCAACAACACACCAGGCTAATTATTATTATTATTATTATTATTATTACTTGTAGAGATGGAGTCTCCATATGTTGTCCAGGCTGGTTTCAAACTCCTGGGCTCAAGTGATCAAGGTGGTTAAAAATGTCCCTTGAGAAATAAAAGCACATGTGTTACCACTAATGTCATTAGTGTAATAAGTTTTAAGTACAATACAACAATTAACCCCAGCTATATTTAGCCTACTAATAATTACTAGGGTTCCATGACCTTTGGATTCCCATGGCCACTCTCAGTTTTTCAGGGAAAGCTCTGGCCAAGGAAATAATTTTTATTAATACTTGTGAAATTAGTCATCATCTTCTGAATTGTGTACCAATCTACTAGTATTGGTTCTTTCCATAGAACTTTGTTTCTTCCCCAAGACCTAGACACCTGCAGTTCCATCAAGGAGGTGATCATAATGAAAGCTTAGTGTATTATGCACTTACTAGAATTAGAGTGCAAGGCTTTACATAATTTATCTCATTTAATCTACATGGAAAGCATTACTTGCATTTTGCAGATGAGTACACTGAGATTTGCTAAGTATAAATTATTTATTCAAGTTCAGAAGTGGGAAAATGGCAACACTGACATTTTTTACCAAACCTGTACTGTTTCAACTTGCATCACATTAAGGGACCTCAAAGATATTCCCTCTGACAAGAGCCTTAAAATTTACAAATCCTGCAAAGATTGTTCTACTACCATCAGCTTTGATCACACCTGAGAAGTTGCTGCAAATACAGATGCAAGACTCTGGGAGTAGGGTATAGCAATTCCCTTTACAAATCCTTCAGTGATTCTGAGGTATGCTTAAGATTGAGAACCACTGGTCTCCCAGAAAACTTCCTCCACTTCACCTCCCTTGACCTCAGTAAGTAATGTGCGCACCTGTGTTCATTTTGAGTAACGGCAAAGTGTTTTTGTCATTTTGTGTGTGTGTGTTAAATGTAAGGTTTTCTTGCTTCTAACCTGACTTTAGAGAATATCTATTTTTAAGAATTTCTCCAATTTTCCTCTTATTTCTTCTTTTTTAAAATAATGTTTTTATTTGAGATGTAACTTACATGACATATAATTTACCCACTTAAGGGTCCAACACCATGGTTTTTAGGATATTCACAGAATTGTACAATAATCATTTTTAGTACATTTCTGTAACCTGTGAAGAAACCCTGTAATTATTGGCACTCACTCCCTTGTTCATTGACTTCTGACGTCTTATACCTCTTCCTATATTTCTTCATATTGTTAGGCTTGATTTGTACAAGACTCTTACCTGACAGAGGCTGAAGAGAATGGTGTATTATAGTGTGCATAATACACTAAGCTTCCTTTGTGATCACCTCCTTGATGGAACTGCAAGTGTCTAGGTCTTGGGGAAGAAACAAAGTTCTATGGAAAGGCTACTTCCATCTTTATCATACATTTCAAAACAGCTTTCCGAATCATTCATCGTATTTGTTCAAACAGTACAGGTTTCGTCAAAAATGTCAGTATTGCCATTTTCTCACTTCTGAATTTGAATAAATAATTTATACTTAGCAAATCTCAGAATTAATCTTAATTTTGGTATTGTTTTTGACTCATTCAATACTTATATTGAAATTATAGTCATCGATTGTGGAGACTAGTTGTTTCCTTTACAAGTTTTCTTACATTGTTTCAGATCCATCATATGAATAACACTGTCAGTCTTGTTTCACTCTGGTTGACTACCTTCCCCAAACTACACTGAAGTTTCCAAAAAGAGATCTCTTCACACTATTTCATTTTCCCCTTTCAGAGTCAATTAGTAATGGCTGCCAACGTGGGGCAAGGCAGAAGAGTTGGAGCACTGCCCTTGAGAAAATGCCATGATGAGATATCGTCATAGAAGCATGTATCATCAAAGGTCATAAGATAACTGAGGCGTGAATATTTAGGCAAAAGCACAGGCTCAAAGATATGAAAATTGCTTAGGCACACATATCTTTACCATGGCCTTTTAGCAACTGGGCTAATGAAAAGGAAATAAACAATAAAACCTGGAAATATTTGAGATTGGAAAATTAATCTGGCATAGTCCACAAAGTCAGTATTCATAGGTTAATTCCATCTTTATCATACATTTCAAAACAGCTTTCCTAATCATTCATCACAAATCATCTAGAAAGTTCTTTGACAGGTCAGAAGTGTGGCCTTCCTTTCAGAATAATTTAAGGTCTTACCTCACTCATGGGGGCTACTTGGAAAGCCCCAATAGACCAATAAACACTTCTTTCTGCACAATGCCCTGCCACAATCTATCCCACAAAAACATGTGCATTAGTGACTCATCTCCACCATGCTATTTTCTCCATGGCATAATAAAAGTAGTTAATTAGATCACACAAGAATGCCTATCGGTAAACTGCAGAAGTACAAATGGCCCCTTTTAAAGCTATGGAGCAAATAAAAGGCTCCTTGTGAAATTCTTCTGAAATGAACGTGTAAGTACTGGGAAGAAACTTACCTGCATTCTTTCCTTTTATCTGCACACCCCTCCCTGCTGCTTTATTTTTTAAGTCACCCAGACCTTGTCTTTTCAGTGATATCATAATCAGCAGGCTGAAAGCAAGGTTGCTGATAATTGTTCTTTGTGTTACTCTTTGTTTAGTATCTGATTCAATACATCTGTGTAGACACCATTTCATCACCTTCTTAGTAACAGAGGTGAAAAAAATCAATGGCAATCAGATTACCTTGTTAACAGAAAGGCTAGAGGGTCAGTGTGTTAAGTTCACAGTGCATCACCTTTCATTTAAAACATTTCACTTTTTTTATTATTTATCTTTATTATTATTTATAGCACCAAGCCCAGAGCATTTCCTAACACAGAGTGTGGCCTTGCATTTGTCTTCAGCAGAGCCAAGCATTTCTGCCACATCACAGATAGGTCGGAGACCTCTGGTGCAGGCCGGATTAAAAGCCTGCAGACAGCCCACCACTGCCATTTCTCACAAAGTGGTTTGGACCAGTCCCAAAGGACTCTGGTTGCAAGGCCAATTTTGTGATCTGAGTTGTCACATGATATTGTATCTATTGTCGTGTTTGTTATTTACTGTTGGTCCTTATTAAGATCACTGTTATTATCCACAGGAGCAATGCACCCCAAGCTATGTAAGAGGTATTATAATGTGTCCAAACAACAAAAGCTCTCAACGGGGAACTTCCAGATGAAAGACATAGGACTGCACAGGCCAAAACAATGGAGACGGATGCGGGGCAGTCATACACAGAGGGTTAGGTGATTACTGCAAGAGGAAGTGCTTTGAAGAACAGGTGGGTATGAGGAGGTTTTTGAAAGTGGAGAAGGATGTTATGTTATTGCAAACATGTTATTGTTTGAGCTTAGTGGATAATTCAACAACATTTAAAAAAATAGAAAGGCACGATTGGACCTAAAACTCTAAGACGAACTGGAAGACACAGAAAGCACGTAGGAGAGACACCGGTTTCATTGCAGTTGATTTAAGTACCAAATGATGAGGAAAGACTTGGCCAGTGCTTATCTTTGATTGTAACTCATGGGTCAAATGTCAGTTCACCTCTGCTCAATTAGTGGCCCTGCCAGTGTCCATGTGGGATCCTTGAGCTTCAGCTCAGGCCTCTGCATCATTGGAGTATTCTAGGACCCTCGAGAGGCCACTAGAAACAGAAATATTAGCTGAGTTTCTGGAGATGAGGCCCTAGAATGAGCTGAGGTGGCCCTGTAGCTTGGTATAAGTGAACTAATTTTTCTGGACTATTTCTGGGCTATGTTTTGGAAACAGGAATCGAACTTAGATGATGACCTGAGATCATGCCAAATATTCAGATTTCATACCAAATTCAGCAGGCCATGCCCACCACAGCCCCAGGTTGGCTGCCAGGTGGACGTACCAGTTGCTTTCAGAGAGCCATGAGATTTAGAAACTTCATTCCATTGACGCTTCATGATATTCTCAACAAAGTATGTACTAGGATTTCCTCTTCACACGCAGAAATTGGAAAGCTAAACTATGTAAGTTGCAAGAGGCAGAATAAGGATTTGAGCTCAGGCTCATTTGGTTTAGAGGCCCTGTTTGTTCCCCTCCATTGCTGTTTCTTAGACTGTGATCCCTAGACCACAGCATTGGCATTTCCTGGGATCTTGTTAGAAATGCCAATTCTTACATGGAAGGCTTTGCACAAGTAAGTACAAATGGCTGGACTCATCATTTCAGGGATCTATACTCTCCCCAGCAAGCTTTCTAGGTCATCACAGATCTATTGAATCAGAATCCTTGGGCACGGGGTCCAACAGTTTGTGTTTTCATAAGACCCTTGGCTTATTCTGGTACATACTAATTTACACACATTATCAGAGGCCAGCGCTGCATGTCCTATAGTCCTCAGAATCACTCTGGAATCCCGGTGTTTCGGCTAGCAGCACAGCACAGAGTGGGAGACCTGGAACGATCTCAACACCAGGACTACTGTCCCTGTCTCCAATGCCACTAGGACAAGGTCAGAGCAATTTGGGTTCCTTAGGAGATGACATTTTGATGTCATGCATTTAAGCATAATTATTCATTATAAGATGCAACATCATAAAGCCATATGCAGATTAGGTTAAATGGCAGAGCAGTCTAAACAGACAACCAATGATGTTTATCTCAGAGCAATAAAAAACTCTTGTTTTACCAAAGAGCTATTGCCTGGATCTGCATTTTCAAATTTCTAAAGTGACTTTTGTACACTAAATTCTAAATTCCCTAGAGAATTCTTAATCAACATTTTTTAAATTTTAAAAATAAGTCATGCAACCATCGATTAGGACTCTTCAAAATTATCAGAGGTTACAAGGATACCCGAGTGGTCCTGGATTAGATCTTAGTCCAGGGAAGGACAGAACAACCACTTTGTGCTTCTTTTATTAATTTGCGAATTGTCTTTGGCCTCTTCAGGGCAAATCCTTGAGTTCTTTTGACAGACTTACGACTGTGATTCTATTATTTTTGATAATTTCCTTGCTTTTCACTGAACTTTTCTTTTGTTTTATTGTGTTTTCTTGCACATATAACTCTTTCCTTTTCTTCTCTATCTTTGCTACTTATTGTGATTTAGCTTTTAATAATGGTTTGAATTTTAATTTGAAGGAGATTATGCTGCAAAACATCTGTACTGTAAGTAAATAAACACATATATATGCATACATTATAAACCAACAACTCTTTTTAGGTATCATTTTGGCAGCACATATTTAAAATGTTTGTAGAATATTTATACCCTTTGGCAAAGCAGATACATTTCTGAGGGTCTATCCTGAAGAAATACCCATGAATTTCCATAGAAACTGTGTGTAAAACAAGACGTTATGATTTTCAAAACCAAAAAAGTCATAAAAACAAAAACTATAGCCTACAATCCTAAACTTAGCAAAATGAAAAGAATTAACTGAGCATCATACAACCGTTTAAACATGTAATTATGAAAACGCTTTAGTGTCTTGTAAAAGTACTTTCATATAATTAAATGTGAAAAAAAGCATAATATGAATTGTCAATACAGTATGATTACAATTATAAAATACGTATGCCTATGATAAGAAAATTCGAGGTAATAAACACAAATGAATAATAAGTGTTTTGGTAGGTTAATTGTATAATGAACAATTTTTCTTGATTTCTCTTAAAGTTTCTGTAATACTGTTATATTAAATTATAATTTTAATAAAATTATTTAAACCATTCCAATTGATGCTAGTATCAGAATGGATAGGTGAAATATATTGATCATCTTCTTTTCGTTATATTTATTCATCACTTTATTATGCATAATCTGTGAAGATTATTTGCATTAAAAGAGAAATTTAAAAAAAAAACCCACTCCAAGCTCTTTTAGAGGCACCTGGCTGCTCTTCCAGGTTTTCCAGGTATCTTGTTGCCAGTTCGCTTCCACAGTGTCGCTCCTTCTGAGCAGCTCAGACACTGAATGGTACTAACACTGCCTGCAACGTGTGCCTTGCTTTGACTCCATTTGTGCAGGAGGACTTTGGGGAAAGCTGCCACTACTAATGGCTTCAGCTTCTGTTCAGTTGTCCTAATAAAACTGTATAGTAGAGACTGAATAAAATGGGACACAGCTGTACTTTCCACTGAGCATTATGAAATATGTACAGGTAGATGTATATACATAGATAAGATCCAAAACTCACTGATACAATCAATGTTTATATCCAGATCATCATTCTAGGCAACCAAATCTATGTCTCAAATCAAGATCACACTAATTATCTATATTCAATCAACAATATAAATCTTAATACTTAAATCCCGTGTATCTTTTATTTTGCATCTCAAATGTGGGTTGAACTAAACGTTAATAAAAGTGTAGCCACTAAATCTTGGAAATCTACAATTGCCACTGTCCAATCAAGTGTCTCCAATTGCATCTACTGGTATGATGGAAAAATAATGGGTTCGTAGCAGGAAGATTTGAGTATGAAGCCTATTTGGCTACACATATACAAAACCGGGTAGCCTTGGTCAAACCTCAACTACTCTATTTCTTCATGTTAAGAAAAAGATTATAAAGCCTCACCTATCTTGCGTGTTCACTTGAGATCATAGTGGAAAATGTAAGAAGTCACTTTTCTTATTGAATTCAAGAATATAGAACTTTGTTTTATCTACGCTGCTCTTTTCCCCATTACTGTCGTTTTCCCCATTACATTATTAAGGATTTACATCCATCTTCATGTACTTGTTATAACTGCTTTCAATGATTGAGCAAAATGACAGAATCTCACCAGAGATTTTATTTGTGCTGCCACTGCCAAATCTTACTTATTTGTCCTATCTATAACTGCAGGCTTCATATATACCTCAGTCACAGAACTAACCTATCACCTTGTGCTGAAACAATCTGCTGATTTACCTCTCCATTACTTTACTTTTTAAGTTCCTTGAAATTGGGGACTTTTTTCCCACCTAGAGTATACAATTCCAGGACTCAGCATGGTTTCCAGATGATTTTAGGCACTTGTGGAATATTTGTGTGAAGTCTTTTGAGGAGACAGTTAATCAAATTGATTGGAATGAGAAGTGTTGGGTATAAATTAAAGATTGAAAAAGATGAGAGAAAACCTTAAATGACGGTTAAATTCACCAGACTTTATCCCAAAGCACTAAATGTTTATTGAGGATGATGTGAGCGAAGTTTTAGGAAGATTAATCAGGGGGAAAGCAATGTAAGTCCTGAAGGAGAAGGAAGCCAGGAGACTAGCATAAGTTAACAGGCGCCTCAACCACAGCTATGGATGAGGGAATAAAAATTCAAGAGGTGATGGATGAGAACTTACCAAAGATTTATCAAAATACTACTGTGGTATTACCTCTGTCTTTAAGTATCAGTCACTTCTTTTCAGATGCTGTGGTAGATTTCAAAGCTAAGGGTACTTTGTTAACTTTTGTTGCACTAGATCTTGTCTAAGTTCTAGAGGTCCTGATGATCTAGCTCATCAGGAGCTAGATATAAATGGGTTTATTCTTTAGTGAACTGCACTACTTAAGCAAGAATCTCATATCAGTGATATGGTTGCTCCTCTCAATAGCCACATTTATCAGACTAGTGTGATATTATTTCAAATGATGTCATTTTGATGAAATACACTGGAAGGGCACTTTAGAATTTTTTAACTAAAAAAATTATCTCAGCCGGGCGTGGTGGCTCATGCCTGTAATACCAGCACTTTGGGAGACCGAGGCGGGCGGATCACAATGTCAAGAGATTGAGACGATCCTGGCCAACATGGTGAAACCCCGTCTCTACTAAAAGTACAAAAATTAGCTGGGTGTGGTGGCGGGTGCCTGTAGTCCCACCTACTCAGGAGGCTGAGGCAGGGGGATTGCTTGAACCTAGGAGGTGGAGGTTACAGTAAGCCGAGATCATGCCACTGCCATCCAGCCTGGTGACAGAGCAAGACTCCGTCTCAAAAAAAAAAAAAAAAGAATTATCTTAGGACAAAAATTCATCAGCATTTGACACCTTCTTTAAATCTACTTAACAAATGTATTTTTAAAGTTTTATTTAGGAAAGAAAATTGTCGAATCCCAAAGGAAGAAACGAGATATAGGAGACAAAGAGGCCAATGACTGAGTGAATTCAACAAGGTTTTCATTTTTTATTCATTGATGTGTGTTTAAGCATCTTTCAGATTTAACTGAATTTCAGGTTGAATAGATGTAACTACTAGGAACCTCTTCACCACAGGATCCCACGGCTGGAGTCATTTTAATTAATTAAGGGTTACAGACGTTAGTAACGAGTTTAGGCTGCGGAATGAAATTGTCTCATGAAGTGGCAAGTTCCTCCTGTGTTTTCACTTCCTTCATCTGGATTAGGGCAGGCAGAAGTGGAATTTTGTCAATAGATTTTTAAAAGCCTTATCCCTAGGATGACTTCACACCTAAATCTAATGACTCGTATAGAAAAGTAAGGAAAAAAAGTATTTATAACTAATATTATAAGTAAAAAAAAATATTCACATAGAAGCAAAAGTAATTCACTCCCATTTGGGAGGTTCTTGCAAATTTCTGAAGTGCGGCAAGTTTCTGAAAAGTTTAGAAAAGGAATCAGTAGAAATTTTTCCATCTCTACAAAGCTTACAGAATATGGAAGAAAATCCTGTTTCTTGTTGCATTCTTCTTAATACCTAATGTAAAATAATTTAAGGACAAAATAAGAAAAAATTCTCCAAATAATTTATCTCTCTCTCTCTCTCTCTCTCTCTCTATATATATATATACACACACATATAGGTATACAGATAGATATATAGATATATATAGATATGTAGATATATAGATATATATATATAGGGAGATAGATACAGTGTGTGTGTGTTTGTGTAGATATATTTAATCTCTTTGTGAAGTCCAGTACTACACTAATTAAAATCCAGAATAGTAAGAATACTATGACCCTGTCCTCCAGTAGTTTATAATCTTGCTAGTTACTTAAGATGTGTACATAAGAAACACTTAAAAATAAAGGCATCATGTAATAAAGCAACAATATATAGAGTAGAAGGAAGGAGATATAAAAGAGATGAAAATGACCAAAATTAAATGATGCTTACTTAGTGGCAGATTCTGTGCTAGGCAATTTTAACTTTAAAATATTTTTAATTGTAAAATAAAAAATAATTTTCTCACATTTCTTAAAATTGAGAAAACACATGAGAATAAAGGAAATGCAATCTGTGAATTCGCTATCTAGAGTTAAACATCAGCCAACATTAACATTGAACATGTGGCATTTCTTTCAGAATTTGTTGTGCTAGTGGCATATCACTACACATTAATTACGTCATATAAACAATTCGATTGAATTTTTGCTTCACACATCATGAATACTTTTCCATGTCATGAAATTTTTTTCTGTAATATCATTTTAGGTCTCAGAAATATCCCCCTTTATGGATGTGCCGTTATTTATTTAACTAATCTACTAGGTAGTCTTCTTATCTCTTTTAATTCCAGCAATTTTCCATTTTAAAAGTGACTTTCCCACTTCGTACATCTAAGTAGTAACTATAGTAATGACAAAAAATTTATATTTTTTCATATCTATTATGTTTGATTCTAAGCTCCTTGTTTGATTCTAAGTTCCTAGAAAATGGTATCTATATGCTAGCCATCCTCTGGACTAGTGCAATGTACAGAGTACAATCAGTAGTATTGATGGCTGATCACCTAGCTTCAAATTGAGTACAAATATATTTATCTTAGTTTGTGTATACACACAGGGAATAAAGGAGAAAGGGATTGCCTTAACTGATGTATTAACTTGCCAGTTGGGTAAGTAATAAGAAAAGTGAAGAATTAGAGTTAGACAAGTAAAAAATAATTTTAAATTAAATAAAATTTAAATTTAAATAAATTTATTAAAAATAAATTTAAATAAAATTATTTAAAAAATAGTTTTATTCTATAAGTTAAAGAGACAAATGGAGGAGAAAAAAAGTAAATCGGTTCAAACACATGGAAATTAAAGACAGACTATTGTATTTGATGGGATTTTATAAAAGAAGGTTATGACATAATTAAAGTCAAGGAAAGAAAACAAATTGGGTAATAATATTTAAATAGAAATATTGTTATGAGTTATTTTAGAAGGAAGGTAAGAGAGAGTAACAGGAGACAGATTTACCTTCTTGCTTGGAAAAGAAACCCAGAAAAATTAGATAAAATAAGCAAAAACAATGTTTTTTACGCTTTCGGATGCGAGACAATGAAGTACAGTAATTAGTAAGAGACAAGCAACAAAGAGGATAAGTCCTGTGACTGCCTCAGTTTACTTTCTTGAGAGAATTTCTTGGCTGTGGCACAGTGGGCATAAGCCAGGCCGACCATGGCCAACTTCCTGAGCTGAGACAGAGATGAACGTCCAGAGAGAGTAACTTGGCAAAAGCCAGAGAGTAGAGAGCTGAACCAAGAAGGAATGCCAGACATCTACAGAGGACTCTTCTTCAGTGCATGTGTGTGAGGAAGCCACTCAAATCCAGGAAAGGAACTACCAAAAAGGACCAGAAGAAACAGTACCCAGTGTTTGAATAGGATTGGGAAGAGTATCTGTCCCTTATTGCCAGGTTGGAAAATTTCATAATTTAGAAATTGTTAGCCAGGCACGGCGGCTCACGCCTGTAATCCCAGCACTTTGGGAGGCCGAGGCGGGCGGATCATGAGGTCAGGAGATCGAGACCATCCTGGCTAACACGGTGAAACCCCGTCTCTACTAACAACACAAAAAATTAGCCGGGCGTAGTGGTGGGCACCTGTAGTCCCAGCTACTCAGGAGGCTGAGGCGGGAGAATGGCGTGAACCCGGGAGGTGGAGCTTGTGGTGAGCTGAGATCGAGCCACTGCACTCCAGCCTGGGCGACAGAGCGAGACTCCATCTCAAAAAAAAAAAAAAGAAATTGTTGAATAGAGTATTTAAAAGGGGCATTAGTCGGGGATAATTGGCTCTAGACACTGCTCTGGCCTTGCCTGACAAATATTAAAAGCAAGACACCCCCCCACACACACACACACAAACAAAACAGAACAAAACAAAAATATTTCTGAGTAACTTAACTGCATCCTAAAATGGAGCTCAAGCATATTTACAGTGACACAAAATGACTCAACACCCAACAAGGTAAAATTCACAATGTCTGGCATCCAATCAAAAATTACCAGGAATGCAAAGAAGCAGAAAAACATAAACTATCATCACCAGAAAAACCAATCAATTAAAACCAGCGGAGAACTAACACAGATTTTAGAATTGGCAGGCATAGACATTAAAACAATTATACTGTATTCCATATGTTCAGATGGTAAGTAGAAACATGGAGATATAAAAATGAACCAAATCTAAATTCTAAGGAACAATTTTACAATGTCTAAGATAAAATATACACTGGGTGGGTATACTAGTCAGTGCAGTCTACTATAATAAATTACCATAGACTGGGAGACTTAAACAACAAACATTTGTTTCTCACAGTTCTAGAGACTGAGAATCTGAGATATAGGAGCCAGAAGATTTGGTATCTGGTGAAGGATCTCTCTCTGGTTCGCAGACATCTATCATCTTGCTATATCCTCACATGGAGGAGAGAAGGAGCTAACCCTCTGGTCTTTTCTTATAAGGCCACTAATCCCATCATGAAGACTCTACCTTTCTGACTCGAAACCTAATTACCTCCCAAAGGTCCTACCTTTAAATACCATCTCGCTGGATTAGAAAGAACACATTAAAGGTTATGGTTTCAACATACAATTTTGAGGGGAAAGAAAAATATTCAGCCCACAGCAATGGGATTGACAGCAGATTAGATATCATAGAGAAAACAATTAATGGATTTTAAGATATAGCAATAGAAACATTCCAGAATTAACTCACAGGGGTAAGCACGAGTGTTGGTCAGGAGGCAGAAAAGCCATAGGCCACAGTCCTATGGTATATTCTGCAGGAAAGGCAGGGCATGGCAGAGTAAGCAGTCTAAGATTGGCCAGCTTGAATAATTCTAGCAGGCTTTGGGAACTACAGGTTGCCCCAGGTTGTCTGGTACCTGACCCTGGGTTGATATAGGGTAGGAGAACTATTGGCCTGACGTGCGAGAGTTAGAGGAAGGAGGAGATTGTGGTATTGATTCTGGATTCTGTAGTTTGTATATAAAAGGAAGGCTCACTGACAGGTTGTTTCCCTTCTCTAGGAATCTGCTAGCCCTAGGAGGGACATTCTCTCCCCAGCCAGCAAGGACCCCTAAGGATGTCAAAACAACATAAAATATAGAAAATAAAAAACCTGAATAATACAGTGGGTCCTCTGAAATTCTGACAACAGATTAAAGGAATACAAGTAGAAGTACAAAGGGTCCTTGTCGTTCAGCCCATAGCTAAGTTTCCCATTTTTATGGCATTATCCAGGAAAATAGAGCTGAAATTTTGGGGAATCTCTAAAAATATTTTGATGGAGCTGTAAAACATGTTAGAAATATGCTAAAATCAAGGTGGCAGGCCCATCAGTTATGTTGTTGGAGGGCATGAACTCCTAATTTAATAAAGATTAGTGACATTTGTGTGTAATCCAAGGGAATGAATGGTAATGGCTGGAGATGCAAGGCAGGAGTTCACAATGGAGGAGTGTAGTCGGAGAAGGCACTGCTCCTCTCCTTAAGGGTCAAGAAATTGACTGATATAAGGCAACTACCTTCTGGGGAAGGCAATAATTTGTGTTATTTTTTAGAATGGCACAGATAGTAGTAACCTCTACCAGATTCTCTTTAGGCATGGGAGTGTAGTGTGTATGCTTGGCAGAGAGCAAGCAGTATGCCAGGATCACGGACTGAGCAGACAGCAAGTTGAGAAACATAATGGAATGTCTAAGTTAAAGGAAGAGAAGCAAAACTATCCCATGTCCAGTTGGTGCCTTTCAAGAGGCAGTTGACTGGTATCACAGAGGTGGAGATTTTACTGTTGAGGTGAAGTCATCTCTGCTGCAGGAAGTGAAGCCATCTCCATTGGTAGCGTTGTTGATTGGGGCCCTGTCATCTGACATTATGGCATCTCCAGCAGTGAGTTCCTGGGTCAGGGTGATGCCATCTGGAATGTAGAGCTTGAGATACCCTTTCTCAAGCAGATACCCACTCAGGTTGAGGTGAGTCTCAGCATTTTCTGTGCTTGGTTGAAACAATGGCTTATTTGGAGGATTTGGGCCTCCCAATTGTAAACAAATTAAGGCACTCAGAACAGTTGTAATAAGACAAACAGTCAACAGAATGGGGTGCAGCTGCACTTCATATGGCTTTGGTTTTTGTTTATTGGTGGAAGTTTAAGTTGAAATTGGTCTCATATCAGATGAGTGGCTATCTGGCCTATGGGACAATCTATAGTTAATGGGTCCCAAGACAGCATGTACCTCAATGTGGCCTCTAGCCCTTATAGGATGGTGGTAAGAGTGAACACTTATAAAGCCAGGTTAAGGCTTGGGGCAACGTAGAGGCTCATTTGGTAGTTGATCTATCGGACAGTAATTTGAAAAGGACTTTATGAGGAGACCGTGATATCTCTCAGATAAATGGGCTGTCTGAGAAACATTAGGGACATGAAAGTTCTATTGACTGCTTCCTCCAAGAACCCAGCTTAAGTATTTTGAAAAATAAAATGTGTCTTGTTTATTATGAGCAATGTTTTTAACTCCAAAAAGGATAAAGTGTGCTGATAAGAACTTTTATTGTGACCATAGTATATATGCAGAAATGGTTTTGAGTTATATTTTGGGTATCTGTGAGGCAAGAAATTTCCAGATTTTTTACCTGAATGGGACAATTTCTACATAATTGCCCAATAGTTTCTAATCAATGTGAAGATGAGACCATTTGTTGGCCAGGGCATCCAGGGCTAAGATGACTGCCTGAAGCTTGGCCAAGTCTGTTCCTTGGGTCCTGTCCTTTACCAGGGATATCCTGGCTAAGGGATGAAAAACAGCAACGTTTCACTGAGCTCTACCATGTAGGATGGTCAGCAGTGCCATGCACAGTCTACGAACTCCTGTTACTGTTCACTTGGGGAATCCCAAGGGCTTCCAGGTAGGCAAGGGCTCTGTAAAAGCGGTGACCTGGGCACTCTGGCATGTACCAGAAGTCTGAGGATAGACAAAGCTACCCACTCCTGCAAGCAGAATATGCCAGGGGTCCTAAGTTTGGCTCCATCCTGTCTTAGGGAAGACTGTAGCTGTGCTGAGCTTGTGCAGTAAAGTTTTCATGACTAAAAGCATGGTGGGAAACTTGGAATACAGTCACAGGCTTGGAGACTGTGAGAGCCTCTGTTTCCAGGAAAGTCCAATAGGTAGGCAGCAACTGTTGTTTTAATGGAATACTGCATGAGGTCAAGAGGGGAAATTTTTTGTATCAGAAACTCTGGGGCAAGTAATGTTCCTAAGTAGGCCAGAGATGCCAGGAGGCATTAGAAAAGAGAGGAGAGGGGAGAAGAAGGGGGAAGAGGAAGAGGAGAGGAGAAGGAGGAGGGGAGAGGAAAGGAGAGGAGAGGAGAGGAGAGGAGAGATCTGTAGCCAGTGTATTTTGAAGAACACATGTTTTAAGTTAAAATTTTTTTTTCCTTTAAAGATCATGATTTTTTTTATTATTCCTTAGAAATCTTCAAGGCCACAAAGATTTTTCTCTCTCTCTCTCTTTCTCTCTCCCTTTCTCAGATTGGAAAAAGAATACTTGCAAAACAAAGGACTTGTATCTAGACTGTATGAAGGGTTTTCAATCTACATAAGAATATAATTCATTAAAAATGTGCAAAAGAGTTTAACAAATACTTCAAAGAAAGTATACAGGTAGCAAATAAATGTATAAGTATATTTGATTAGTCATTAGGGAAATGACATTTAAATCACAATAAAATACCATTTAATACCTATTCAAATATCTGAAATGAGGTGAGACAGGGAGAAGGTGGGGAAGCTAACCATACATATAAGTCTGTGAGGATGTAGAGGAACTGGAATTCTCATATATTCCTGGTGGGAATATAAAATGATGCAATTACTTTGAAAAACAGTTTGGCATTCTCTTAAAAATTTAAATATTTATGCACCATGTGATACACCCATCCCACTTCTAGATATTTACCCAAAAGAAATAAAGGTGTATACTCATAAAAAGACTTGCACACAAATGTTCATAGCAGCTTTATTTGTAATAGCCCAAACCTCGAAACAACCCAAATGCCTATTAATATGGGATTGCATTAATACATTTCGACAGATCCATAAAATGGATTAGTACTGAACAACAAAAAAATAAACTATTGACACATGCAAAAACATGGCTAAATCTCAGATTGTACTGAGTGAACAGAGAAAGAGCATACATGTCGAATGATTTTATTTATATACATTTCTGAAAAATTCAAATTAACTGATAGTGACAGAAAGCAAATCAGTGATTTCTTAAGGATTGGGGATAGGCAGGGGGTGGAGAGTGGGGAGAAAGTTCAAAGCAGTACAAGTAAACCTTGGTGGTAGTGGATAGATTTACTATCCTGATTGTGGTGATGATTTCATGGGTGTATATGTGTGTCAAGATGTATCAAAATGTGCACCTTAAACTTCAGAAAAGCAGTTTTTCAAATGGCTATTTAGGAGAGATACATGGAACAATTATTATATTGAAGACATAATAAAATCCAAAGCCTGAAAATCAGACCTCCTCAATCAAAAGAGTGAACAGAGTATCACTTACATTTTTGTGTTTTTTTTTTTTTTTTTTTGAGACGGAGTCTTGCTCTGTCACCCAGGCTGGAGTGCAGTAGCGCAATCTCGACTCACTGCAAGCTCCGCCTCCCGGGTTCTCACCATTCTCCTGCCTCAGTCTCCCGAGTAGCTGGGACTACAGGCGCCCGCCACCACGCCTGACTAATTTTTTTTTTTTTTTGTATTTTAAGTAGAGACGGGGTTTCACCATGTTAGCCAGGATGGTCTCCATCTCCTGACCTCGTGATCCGCCCGCCTAGGCCTCCCAAAGTGCTGGGATTACAGGCGTGAGCCAACCCCCCAGCCCACTTAAATATTTTTAAAGTCAGGAAGAAAATGTATTGCTTTTGATAGATAGGTAGGAAGATGGATTGACAGATGATAAATGATAGATTCACAGATGATAATGATAGATGAATAGACAATAGAGATAGATAGATGGATAGGTAGGTAGATAGATTAATTGAAAGGGATAGACAGATTGATTGAAACATTGATAGACAGATGATAGCTGATAGATGAATAGATGATAGAAAACGTTAGATATAGACAGATATAGATGATAGATAGATAGATAGATAGACAAGGATAGACAGATAGATTGATAGATTGATTGATAGATTGATGGGATAGATAGATAGATAGATAGATAGACAGGGATAGACAGATAGATTGATAGATTGATGGGATAGATAGATAGATAGATAGATAGATAGATATAGACAGATAGATTGATAGATTGATGGGATGGATAGATAGATAGATAGATAGATAGATAGATAGATAGATAGGCAGGAAACTGCATAGTTAAAACAAATGAGATGTCCTTCTTCTCAGCTATTTAGCTATCACAATAAACTCCATAATATAGGAGGATCCTCATTTTACAGTGTGGGAAAAGCCAGGTAGAGGGGGTCAATGCCTGGGGCTGTAAGGATCCAGGAAGTCAATGTCTGAGCCCCTTTGCATTATGTCTCCTGTCTGTGATACAGCTGGAAAGGGCTGGAAGGGCTGAGAAGAAATCCCTCCTCTCTCATCCCTTATGGCCAGAGCTTTGTCACTCTCAGAAGACTCTTAACAGCAGACTCATATTTCTCATTTAACCCCTGTACAGATTTAACCATGGCTACCCAGGATCGTAACATGAATTTGTTGAAAGTTCAGAATGTTCTCAGCATATGATACAGCAACTCTGCAGGGAGATTTTAGTTCATTTTGTGGCACTTCTGCTGCTCTAACAAGATATACAATAGCACTGAACTACTCATCGGATGATTTCCAGGAACAAAGCACTTTGCGGATCTATTAGGAAGCCACAGGGTCAATGCCTAATGCTTCTTCATCACTCCAGGATTTGAACCTTGCAGTTTTCCATTTTGGCCAGGCTCTAAGGGAAAGAATAAGGCTTTTAGTTTGGGAAATAAGTACAAAGAAACAGTTATAAAATTTCATAATGGGAGATAGTGTTTCTCTTATTAAGCCCCCAAAACTTTTACCACTGAACATCACTCTCAGCTTCGAAGAGCAAGACTAAAATAATTATTTGGTGCTTCTTTTTTAAAGTTAAAGATTAAACAGAGAAAAAAAAGTTGCAGAACAGAAGGAAAGCCTCCAATTGCACTGTGTAATACTAATGTCTCCCTAGGAAAAGAAAGAGCAAAAGTTTGAGTTAATTGTATTAGTTTGGTGTGTCGGAATACTTAGCTAACTCTAAAAAATTGTCAGGCTGCTCAAGAATTTTTGTTTCTTAGTTTTTCTACCTGTGCCTGCCCCACCCCAGTGAGACCCTGGGACCTTATGCATGCCTAAAGTAATAGAGAAAGGGGGAGTCTAATATGGAATTCTGGAGGATTTGTGTGTGCAGCAATGAAAAATTAGTATTGTATTTCATATATATATATATATTTTTTTTTTTTTTTTGAGACAGAATCTTGCTCTGTTGCCCAGGCTGGAGTGCAGTGGCATGACCTCAGCTCACTGCAACCTCTGCCTCCTGAGTTCAAGCAATTCTCCTGCCTCAGCCTCCTGAGTATCTGGGATTACAGACACGTGCCACCACGCCTAGCAAATTTTTGTATATTTTAGTAGAGATGGTGTTTCACCATGTTGGTTAGGCTGGTCTCAAACTCCTGACCTTGTGATCTGCCCACCTTGGCCTCCCAAAGTGTCGGGATTACAGGTGTGAGCCACTGCACCTGGCCTGTATTTGATATTTTACAAGTAGGATAGCACTTACATTATCAAGAAGCTGAAAATACCACAAATTTGAGTCTGACGCTCCTACTATTCTTAAATTATCAAGTTAAACATCAGACAGAGAAAAATATTACCATCCACTTATAAGAGAGTTTTGAAGACATCTAATATTCTACAAGTTGTACACAGGTGGGGACCAGGAGGATGTTTTCACTTATAAATGGATTATGTACCCATCCAATTCACATTTTGATTAGTAAATCTTTCTACAGTAACTGAGGTCCTTTTGTCTTATCAGTCGGGCTTCAAATTCATTGTCCACTTCAGGTTGTACCACCATGAGGAACTTTCTCAGGGATTCTAGTAAGTTCTGTGATTATATCATGAAAATCTATAAATATAGCCCGTATATCCTTGACTCTAGTTAAAAAAAAAAAGAAAAAGAGGAGGAGCTACCATTATCTATGATTTTATCTAAATCCTCTGGAATATTTATGTGTTCATTATCTTGTACCATTACTATAGTCCCTAGGGTTCAAAAACATGCACTTGGTTATAAATGATTAAACTAATATGGTATGTTCTATAATTTAGGATTTCATTTAATTCTCACAATAACTCTGTGTGGTAAGTACTATTATTGCTTTTTTTTTTTAACAGATAAATCTGAAGCATTGACAAGATAAGTAAATTTAATCAAAGCTAGTTGAAGCTAGAATTATGGTTTGAATTCAGAAATTATTATTTTAATAGCCTGCATGCTTAATCACTACACTGTGTTTCAGAGATAGTCATTCTCTACTGGTTTATGAGATTTACAAAAAGGTTGTACATTGATCTTATATATCATCATGAAAAAAACTTTACTGTAAATAATTAAAACTGATTCAAGACTTGGTTCCATCCTAAATGTATTAATTTTTAGGCATGAATCTGTCTTGTTTTTGAAAAAATCCATATACATAATATAATAAATTATTATTACTATATGATTTTATTTAGAACTGTAATAAATGTTAATTATAATATTTTATTTAAAAATTAAAATAAATTTTAATTTATTTCTGATGAACACTGTAGGAGAGACTTTATGCTAGTTTGACCTTCCTTGGGCTTTAAATTTCAATCAAACTTTAAATACAGCAAATTTAAATATAACTCTGTAGTTGAAACTAAAAGACACAGAAAAAAAAATAAAATGTCATTGGATATGGTAACTTTGTTGATAAAGATGTTGCTATATCAATAAAAAAGACTGTTTTTGTCTCCAGGCCTCACTTTTGCTTGTTACACAATGATATCCTACCACTGGCGGGAATACTGAAAACCAGCACTGATATGTCTGTGGTTCAACAGCTCCTAAAGCTGTTTACTTGAAGTAACAATACTTTCCACTGTGCATTGTAAGTGAAGAACTGAAATGAATACACTACCAGTGCATTTAATTGGAAGATTTAGTCAAGCAGGCAAGAAAATCCCCTAACCAGAAATAGCGACATGTGGGCTAGTAGTGTTCTAGCCACTAGTAATTGCTTAATGGTACAGAGAATCCTGGTGAAAAGCCCATGAGATATTCTTACTATTAGTGTAAACTGAATTCAAAGCTTTGGTTTGCTTGCTTAGGTATTATGTGCACTTATGAGATTAGATTAATAATAGCCCAAACGGGTTCTGTTATGGCAAGTACAATCTTAATGTCTCATGGCTTTAACCATATTATTTCAGCAAGTCCTAGGTCTTAAATGAACCTCATTATTACAATCTAAGTGACTTTGAATGAATTCAATCTCATAACAGAAAAATGTCTAAACGTCCCCTTCCAAGTCCCCCCATTTTTCTATGGTGTTATAATCCTACCCCCATATTGAGAACTTTGAGGGATCTTGTAATCTATACTTCACTGTAAAGACCTTGACTCACTCAATTTTCAGTACATTCACAGCTCTCTTCATTCATGTAGACTCTTTTCTATCTTTGTTCACAGGTATTGACTTGTGGTAAGCCCAGTCATCTTTCTCTGGATGGAGATTAGAAGTCTGCTGGCAGGCATCTGAGGTGCCAGACCTGGGCTCCCTCTAGTTTCTTCAATTACAACGGTCATATTTGTTTTCCTTGGATGCTGAAAATGTTTAAGAGACTCAACTGCCTCTTACATCAAATTGTAACTCAACTTATCTGAATAATTGGTGACTTCACGTTTGTCATTAAATGCTTTCTTAACTTCTCTCACCCTTCTCATTTATCCCTATTTGTTAAGATCATCTTGCAGCCCTAACACTTAGGAGTCCCATTAGATCTTTTCCTTCGTGCCCTGTGCTTTAGGACCAATCCAGCCAATCATAGATCCCACCTGCTGTTATTTTAATTTGCAATTTAAAAAATTCTGAGTAAAACTGAGAATCTAAATATATTTATTGGCCATTTGTATCTACTTCTTTGTAAATTGCTAGTTTTCTATCTTTTTTATTGATTTGTTTGAGCTTTTATTAGTTAAAATAATAGACCTTTGTGAAAAGATGAATTATTTTTTCCCTGGATTGACTCTCCTTAGACTTCTAAGCATTACAGTGTGTACTTGTTATCCAGAATATTTTCAGTCACATATATCTAACATTTTCTAGTATGTGAATTTTGTGTTTATTAGGAAGATCTACTCACAGCTCTCACTGCCTTTTTATGCCTATGGTGTTCACTTCACTTCAAGCCCATGCCACTGTATGCCTATATAACTACTCATTTCTGGAATGGCCCTGCAAACTCATATCTCTTCTCCTCTTTGAGCATCGTTGCCAGTCCAAACTGCCTTAAGACAAACAAACAAACAAACAAAAATCCAACTAATGATTTAATGCATTCAAGTTTCAGAGCATGTTCTTACATTACTTTATAATGCAGGTTTTCCTACCTGAATGTGTACTCAACAGATTCAGAATGTCCCAAGTGGAGGAGGTTTCTTTGGGAAGCCAAAGGTAGTGTATGGACTGTAACTGGGGGCCTGTGAGTGAATTGCCTCTTCCAGTTCCACCATATGGCTGCCACCATCTCATAATTTCCCTTCTCAGAAAAGGTACAGCTTCATTAGGATGGCAATATATACATAAGGTGTCAATAAAGAGCCAATGTAAGTCACAGCTAAAAATATGTATGAGAAAAAATAAAGTTCAAAATGATTGCCCAACAACCATGAACTGTTCAAATAAGTTATATTGCATCACTGAATCATATGTTATGCTTTCAAAGATAATGTATTGCCATAAAGAAATGCTCATGATACAATGTCTCAAAAATGATATAATTGCAGTAGTCATATTAGTTCTGAGCCTTCATTGAATCCTTAGCTATTTACCTAATTTCCTTTTTTAAATGTTCACTGCAAAAGCAAGATATAAAACTGTTCAAACTGGGAATTTTTTGACTTGTCTGCATTTTTTCTAAGTTTAGTAAATGAGCACTATATTAGTTTATTAGTCAGAAAATATTATTTCAAAAGGCTAAATATTAATTCAAGTCCAAACACAATGAGGCATTTCTTTATATCTTGTCATAGAAATCTCTTAAGTGCCCTTAAAGGATCATTAAACATACCTTTTTATTGTCGTTTGTACACTTCACTGGAATATATATACCACTTACTAAAATGTAAGTTTCTTGGGGGAAGAGCCATGTTTATGTTTTAATACACTGCTCAACACAATAGGCCTTCACAGAACATCCATAGACATAAATTATCTCTGTTCATCTGGATAGGAAAAGCCTGTTTTCTAAATTCTCTACAATCACACAGGGAACAAGAAAAAAAGTATTTTAAAAGTAATTTTGATTGTTTCTAGTGAAAAATATCAAGAGGAAAACAGTCAAATAAGCAAAATGTGCCCAGAAGCTGAGTCCTCTTATTAACCATGTGGATATTAATTTATAATATAAAATAATACATATGCATAACTTAAAAACTCAGAATATCCAAAGTAAAAAGTAACATCCTTTTTTTATAACAACCCCCACCAGACTCTAAATGCAACTAGCGTACATAATTTCTTATGATTTATTCCAGAGGCCCTAAACATTCATGAATGTATTAGATTATGCAAAACACATGGAGATATAGATATATTTGTTTATATTATTTATAATAGTAGAAATAAATATATATGAAAAATTTGTGTATATATGAAAAAATGTGTGTATATATCTAAATATATACATACTTAATGAAAAATATTACGTACACATCAGAAAACAATCCTGTTGTGCTTGATTTTTTTAATTTAACATATCTAGCAACCTTTCTTTTCAGAAAAGTACATCATCGTGCACTTTTTTTTTTATTTAATGTATCTAGCAATCTTTCTATCAGTGGACTTTATTATAACACCCCTTTATTGCCAGATACTTTGGTTATTGCCAAAATTAGGTTTAATGCTTTTGTAAAATATATATATATAATTTATATATGTGTGTCTTATATATATAAAGTTGATATGTATATAATATATAATACATATATAAATTGTATATGAAAGTTAAATATATGTATATGTATATATATGCATTCCTGTGTGTTTCTGTTTGTGCAACTTACAGCACTCCTAGTAAAGTACTCTTTTTAAACATAGGAATGCACTAGTAAATTGCTACCCAGAAAGTTTATAGGAAGTGGCAGCCTGGCTCCACCCACTTCAGCACTGGGGAGAGACCAACCTTAGCATTCGTTTCATCAGAAAGATGAAAAATGGTAACCTGCTGTTATTTTAATTTGCAATTTAAAAAATTCTGAGTAAAACTGAGAATCTAAATATATTTATTGGCCAATTGTATCTACTTCTTTGTAAATTGCTAGTTTTCTATCTTTTTTATTGATTTGTTTGAGCTTTTATTAGTTAAAATAATAGACCCTTGTGAAAAGATGAATTATTTTTTCCCTGGATTGACTCTCCTTAGACTTCTAAGCATTACAGTGTGTACTTGTTATCCAGAATATTTTCAGTCACATATATCTAACATTTTCTAGTATGTGAATTTTGTGTTTATTAGGAAGATCTACTCACCCCCTGATGATTAAAACCATCCATGATTTGTTTTCTAAATGGTTTATAGATTGACTGATTGATCTGGATTTTTGTTTTGTTTTGTTTTTCCATGTAATGAATCACTTTCCTCTCTCCCCTCCTATGTCCCCTTCTAGGACCACACTAGAGAGATGAATTTTCAGTAGCCTGAGGATTTGATGCAACCTCAGTGGTTGGAACTAGTATCTGCCCTTTCCTCTTGTTAAATGTCTAATGTCAAGATTGGCTTCTCAGGAACCTACTTGACTCTAGTAGGAGGTACAGTGTGGGCCCCTGGAAACTTTGTACCAGCGATAGCATTGATTGTTTACTTTCCTCTTCATTTTCACTTCTATTAACTCAAGTGGCAAAAGACTTTTGGCTTCTCCCCTGATTGTGCAAAAGGCTGGGAGGAACTGCATGTGGGTATCTCTACACTACACGCCTCTCTGCCCACCTCAGCTGACCCTAAGGCTTTGCAGCACCTCCCAGCTTGGCGCTTCCTACAATATCTCCTGCCATCTTTACTTGGTGATGTGGATGATTGGAAGCTTCTGGCCACCAGCCCTTTCCACAGTTTGAGTACTGCTGATGTAGTTCTGTTATTGCTTGTTTGTTTTCATTATTCTCTTGCAGGGATGTCAGGGGGTGGGAGTGGGAAGCATTTGAGATCTGGCTTTACTCCTCTATCTTAAATAACAGGAAGTTCAAACTATTGTAATCATTTTTAAATCATCCACTGCCATGGGAAAATGGCTAAAATAAATAGGCCACAGCAATCACTTCTATAAAGAAAATTGTGTCTCTTGAGAACAGATATTAAAATCCAAGGAAAATTTCAAAAGGAAATTTCAATGTTATTAATTGGTCCATATTAATATAGAACTATTTCTTATTCAAATCTTCTTTGGAAGTAACAATCCTTATCAAATTCTTCAAAGAATATCTAAACCTGAAAGTATATAATATTAATTCTTTTTGTTCCTGCTTTCCATCATCACAGAATCTGGCAGAAACAACATAAAAAAGTTATGAACCAAGAATACTAACATAGCAATGGAATACATGAATTTTTTTCCCATGGCAATTCCACAGCTGTTCTGTGGGGATCAAATATCTCTACCATTAAACAATACAGGAAATTAATAATTTCAAGCACAACTTAGATCACTGCTTTACTTATGAGTTTTCAGGCCCAAATCAGATTTTAAGTGTATGTGAGTAGGTTTTAAATAAATGTTAAACAATTGTATTGCTCTAGGAATAATTTGACAACATTGAATATGTAAGCATTAACATTTTTGTATTAAAGACAGATTCAAATGATCATCATTGGAAGTCTATTCTTTACCTATTTTTCAAAATTCTTGATTTCTCTTCCTATTTAGAACAGTTGCATTTTCACAAAGCTGTTTGATGTGGGTTTTTTTTGTTTTGTTTTGTTTTTAACAGATAGATAAATCTGAGTTCAGTGTTTAGTTTCTGACTCTATATAAGCTTCATGTTTCTCACTTACACAAGGCTGTGGAAGATGCCCTCCAGGACAAATTTTCTTCTTTACCTTCAAAGATGAAAGACTTCTACCAAAGGGGTAAAATTTGCCTCAAGCTTTCAAAAATGTGATATCCAAGTTCATTACTTGTGCTCCATTCCAGTCAACTGGAGTCAAATCCACACAGCAGAATCACCACCGGAGACCTTGTCTGCCATTTAGAAAATAACTTCCCAAACCACAGAGGGTTAATTTGGAGCCCACCTCTCTATACATGGTTTTGTTTTTCTCTCTGAAGAGTCCAAGCCAGTGATAACCAGGGCAATATCTTGTCGGACACTGATATTTCTGCTGTCAAAAAAAGAAGAACAAAAATAAAAATGGATAACTTTTTTTTTTTCTTTTCTCTCCCTAAACCTCCCATACAAGGTCCCAAACTACCGCCCTGGGCCTATGGGTTCCTCGCAAGCTACCAGATTGTGCAATGTACTATCACAGAATGTCATATTAGAGCCCTGTTCCAGTTGCATCCAATAAGTAATCTGGCATGAAGAAAAGTTAACTGAATTAGTGGCCAGCTGGGACACTTTGTGACCTACTCTTTAGGAACCAAGTCCTCTGAACTTTTCCATTCCGCTTTGCCTTCATACTTTAATAGGGACCGAATCTCCATTAACAATTGAACGGCGACAATAAGTGCCATCAGGAAAAGGAAATTCAATTTTCGTGGGGGATGACAGCCTTACCTTTTCGCGCTTAATTGGCCGTATTGTCTCCAAAAGTTAATTGGTTACTTAGTCCAGGTAGTTAGTAAAATGTTTAGCTGCGTCAAAAAGCTCAGGCTCCCACTGTTAATGGGGCATGAAATGGAATGTTTGATACTGCAAATAAAATCAGTGATATTCAAGGATGTTATGGTAGGTAATGCGTTGAAACTGCCATTTAATGGGTCCTGGAAGATTAGGGTAGTGTCAGCCGGAACCGCCCGGTCTCTTTTCTGACATTGTTAGTTGCCTCTTCATTTACTTAACGGCTGTCTGCACTGATTACATAGGCATAAAACTCCCTACAAAAAAACAACAGAGACACGCTCTATTAGCAGTCCAATTAGAACTATTTGCATATTACAGTTCATTTCTGCTTAAGTGAATCCCTAATACAACTTTAGGAAAAAAAAATTCTATTGTGTCATTTGAAAGAAAGAGAAAAGAAAAGCCTTAAAGGTGATCTCTCCTTCTTTCTTTTCTCACTTCATTTCTCTCTCTCTGTCTCTCTCCCTCATTTCAAATATTATCTACTTTGAGTTGAAAAAGAGAAAATAACAACTTTGAACTTGAGACGATGTTGTTGAGGTTTGTGAAGACTAAAGCATTCTTATGATAATTCAGTCCTTCTGCAAAAATCCAGACCAGTGTCACACATTGCTCTTATGCTTCACTTAGAGAAAGTGTCTACTTTTGAGATATGTTTATAGTTTGTTTTAGATCCACATTGCTTTCAATTTTCCAGCAAAGATGTTCATCTCTGTAACAATGTCTCAGGCAGGGCAGAGTCCTTTTCGTGGTGTCCCTTACCTGCACAATTACAGAGAGCAGAAAATGCAGTTCTGCATCTGTCTCTGTACCACTAAAGGTTCTGACTATGTACACCTGGGGCATTGTCAACTGTGCAAAGTATCAACACACGTGAAATCAATTCCTTTTCACATAGGTAAGGATGGTGACAAGCAGGGTTTAAAGCAAAACTGGAGACTTCACTTTACCAGACATTTCTCTGATTTTCCAAATCTTAGTCCTTAGAAATGTCATTTGATAGCTACTTATAAAGGTATTAGGGACACTTTATTTGCATTATTATTAATATTAATAATGATGATCATATAGAAATCAGAGGGTTTTTTTATTGAGGTTGGAAAGGAATCTTTCCCTAGCATAGGCCCTGATAAATACTACTGAATTAAAAGCAGCACGCTTTCTTAAACTGATGCTTGAAGTGTGTAGAGAGTGTTTTAAGATAGCAAGCACAGTTTGCCACGAATGTTTTCAAGACGCTCCATGGACATTCACATCATTCCCCAATCTCACTGAGTCCTGTGAGTTTATGGGAGACTGGGAGATTACAGGAATAATTATTAAATGGAAAAGGAGAGTGTTGGAAAGGAGAAATGGATCAACTGCACTGAGTCTCTGGTAGATCCTGCAGGTGACAGGAAGAGGACGATGATGGCGCACTGGGTACCACTGACAGTTTCAGTGGATGGTCGGGCAGGAGGGTAGTCTGGACTGTAGGAGAATGAGGATGCCAGTATAGGAAGTTTCAAAGCACTTGGCATCTCATGGCAGTCACTACAGCTGACTGCAATGGTTATAATGATGGTTTTTCAATCTAATGTTGAACATTTTATTTGGGATGCACACATAACTCCTTCAATTAAAAAAAGTACAGAAAGCACAAGACTGGAAATCACCCTCCAAAACATCTGGACTGGACAGCAGAAGAGTAAGAAGCGTGAGAGGGAAAGGAGTTTGTTATTTTGGGGATTATCGTGATGTCAGCAACTCATGTTGCTGGCACGCTTCCCTTTAGACAAAGCCCTGGCTCCCACCACGAGCTTACAGCCATGCCCTTGAATTTTCTCAGGACTGGGACCAATGAAAACCCTTATGTCTGATGAATGATCCTCTTGCCCTGAACGGACTCTAAGATGAGATATGCCAATGGGGATGCATTAGAGCCATTTGATTGGTCCTCGGAGTAGTTACCTAGAAGAGCCGTATGACACGTTTGATGTTCACACACTTACACTAATACCCACAGAGTTTTTCCAACACTCACGTCACCCAGTTCTCTTTTGTCCTGCAAACCTAATTTCACAGGTCAGCCCACCGTCTATGATTCTCTGAATTTGCCAGTCACTGGAGGATTTCAGGTGTTGACCATGACAAATGGGAGAGGAAAGATGGGGATTATTAAAAGTGACAAATAAACTATTCAAGAAATATGAGCAATTCCTAACTGGCCCTTTTTCTTGTTCATCTCTAAGCCACCATTTTAAGTGTAACAAGTACACAATTGTAAGGAAAAAGCAGAGAGGAAAGACAGCAACAACAATAGCAGCCACCCAACCCCAAAGCAGTGTAAACAAACCAAACAAAAAAGCCTATCAGACGGGAAGGCAAAATCCTCGATCTGTCATTTTCAATTCTTTTCACCACAGGAGCAGAGGCGCAGTGTGAAACGTGCTGGCTCTGCCTGCCATAGGTATTGTTTGGACGCCCCGGTGGGTCCTCTGTGCCCTGCCTCCTGCTTTCATCCAGCTCTCATTAACACTACCACCAGATGAGCACCGTCAGAGGCAGAGGCGGACACGCCGGCCCATTGCCTGGGTGCAGCAGCCCTGCCAGGGGTGGCAAGCCAGTGAGTGCCAGGGAGAGTGAGCCAGACAGCTTCGAGACGCATACTTTTGCCCCTGAAAGCAGTCGTTGCACCCCGCCAGGAAAACAGCTCTCTGGAAAAGCACTGCCTGCTAGTAAAATGGACTAAATCAGTAAACAGTGATTAAGGCTCTGGCTCCGCGACTGTTGTCGCCACCTCAGACACATGGCTTCTCCTCCCTACACACACGCACACACAGGAAAGAAAAAAAAAGAAAGAAAGAAAAACCAAGCAATAGAGCCAAAGTTGAGATCCAGAGGGAGTTGGCTGAAGAGTTAAGGAGAGAGAACAATTCACGTTCCTTGAAGGGGAGATGCTGTTTTGCTGAGAAAACGAAATGAATATTTTTGGATATTCATTTCTCTCACTTTTTTTTTGGACTTTCAGTGAGAATTGCCTTTCTAAATAAAACATCAAGCAATGAATGTAAGCAGTAGGTTGTTCAATTCAACATCTACTCCTTATTTGTCTGATTCAGTAATGTGCAGAACATAATCTAAATCCCTCCAGTAGGTGGGATAAACAGAAGCAGCATAACATGTCTTGATGTGTGCTGTTTAGTAGAAACATGTCACTTCATCAGATTGCTTTCTTGAGTCAGAAGAATAAATCCTACATGCACAAGTGTACATACATATGTACCCTTCGATCTTCCTATGTATATAGACAGATTTCACATGTAAATACAATTACATAATTTCATGCTTTGAATTGTTTTATAATGCTATAACCATAATAATTTAAAATATGTTGTAGCTTTCACCATGAAAATGTGTTTACATGGAGTGTAGTCATTGTGAGGTCATTGTCGCTGTGCTTTGAACCCAGCAGAGAAGGCTGACTGGAACTCTAGAATACAGGAATATAATTCAAAAAGACTCAGACAAACTTGGAGAAATGGTCAGAAACAAGCAGAATGAGGTCTTCCGAGTGCAGGGTCACACATCAGGGAAGGAAAAAAACCAATGAACTCCACAAATGGGGATCTAGGGCTGGCAGCAACTCCCAGGCTGACTGTGAATCAGAAGTATGGACTGTGTGGGCTAGCGGACTCCTGAGCAAGCACCCTGTTGGGCCCCAGGATGAAACTGCATGCAGCCTTAGCCCACCCAACTCGGTCCTGGTTCAAAATGGAATGATTCAAAGTGTATGAAGAGGAGTCCAAGCAGGACATTTTAATCAAAAGGAAAAAAGACCAACCCTCAAAGACTTAATGTCCACACATATATAGATGGTAGTCCTCAGAGGAACTTGCCAAATATTGTATGGATTATTTCCCAAACAGCTCTAAAAACAGCAGCTAGTAAAAAACAACTCAATTTATCGTTGGAGAAACTCAAAATCCGTGCCCCTGCCAAATCTCCTGTTGAAATGTAATCCCCTGTGTTGGAGGTGGGGCCTGAGGGAAGTGTTTGGATCATGGGGGCAGGTCTCTCATGAATGGCTTAAGGAATCAGCCTCTTGATGAGGAGTGAGTTCACGGGAGATCTGGTTGTTTAAAAGTGTCTGACATCTGCCCCCTTCACTCATGCTCCTGGTCTGGCCATGTGGGATGTCTATTCCTCGTTTCCCTCCTGCCATGGCTATTAAGTTTCCTGAGGCTTCACCAGAGACCAACAGGATTCCAGCACCATGCTTCCTGTATAGCCTGGAGAACTGTGAGCCAATTAAATATCTTTCCTTTATAAATTACACAGCTTCGGGTATTTCTTTATAGCAATGAAGAATGGCCTAACACAGGGGCTGAAGGCATCTTCACCAAGTGTGGTCCCTGCAGCAATGCTAAAGAGTGTTCATAGATGACACTGGGTGCTGGAAACTAGACATGGCAAAGGGAAGAGGAAATAAAGACTTGGGGAAAAGCCCAAGATGAAGAAGAAAGAGAAAAGGAAGAGTGTAAGTGTAGTTATGGATATACAACCATACTCAGGGGTTATGTGGGCAGTAGAGACAGAAATTAATCCACGGACCCTGATTTTTTTTTCAAATGCAGAATGTAATAATAATAGTAGAAATGACAGTAATAAATAATATTCACAGAGGTATCAAAAACTCTGTTGGCCATTAAGAATCTCCACTTTGGTCACCTCCCACACAGGGGATTACATTTCAACAGGCGATTTGGTGGGGGCACAGATTTTGACAGTTTCTCCAACGATAAATTGAGTTGTTTTTCACTAGCTGCTGTTTTTAGGAAACTGAGCCCTAGAAAGGTGTTTAACTTATTTGCCAGCTCACTATCTCCAGGGATTTTGTCTAGCATTTAATTGTTTCCCTCTTAACAACAAATGTATTAAGGAAATTCTGTAAACGTAGGCAAATCACTAACCCATTATAAGGTTTATTATTTCTCAGTCTAAATTGTGTTTGCGTTTGTTATGGGAGTGGTGGTAAGAGCATTCAAAGTTATTGAAGTGTCTTGAGGTAGTGATTCTGGTTAATGTTTGGCAGTGGTCATCGTGGTGACCTTTGTGTGAGTGTGTCTGGGCAGGACTGGCTACTTAATTTGCAGGGCCCGGTGAAAAATTAAAATGTGGGACTTCGACAAGGACCCAGACATCCCCTACCCAAGGGCTGAACTCTAACACAGGGAGAGCAGCCCACTCCCTACAGGTTGCAACCGCCCTTTCAGGATGTGCTAGGTATCTGAATTGGCACGGGCCAATTTGCATTCTGAATGCACCCTAATGCTACAGGGATAGGGCAGGGCTGGTATCCACCTTGCCCTGCCCCAAGATGGCACAGCACACATACCTATCCTGACTGTCCCCAAGCCTGCACCTAGGACTTGCAGGTGGCCAAGGACTATACTGAACAGAAACTTGCTCTGGTTGTGCCTCATACGTCACGATAACCTTTCTAGGGAATTTTAAAAAATATTTTCAAATTTAATTAAGATAAACATTGCAAGATTGTCCCAAACAAATGCTATTTTGAAAATTATCCCCCTTATGAGGCCATGAACAATTTCCAACAACACGGAATAATTCATGGCTGCCCTTTTAATTTATATTTGTTTATTTATTGTTTTTTAGAAATGTGGTCTCACTATGTTGACCAACCTGGAATGCTGCGGCTATTTGCAGACACAATCATAGAACTTACAGCCTCAAAAATTTTGTGCTCAGTTGATCATCCTGCCTCAGCCTCCCTAGTAGCTGGTGCTACTGTGCCAAGCTAATTCATGGCTCTCTTTTTTATCCAAATCTGGGAACCAGTTTATAGTCTCATCAGTGAGAGTCATCACTTTCCCTCACATCCAATTATAGTATCTAGCTAGCTATCTGTTATTTTATATATTATATTATATAGTATTAGATATATACAAATAAGCATGTATATGTGTATATTTTTTTCAGTAAGAGAAGTGAATTTATGTCAATGCTAAGCTCTAATTTCCAACAAACTCCCTTTCAAGGAAGTGGCATTTTCATTAGTCTTTATATTCATAGACAAACCCAATACACAGCTATTATTAGGGAAAATGTATCCCATTATGAATCTGTTTGAGAAATGACAAATAATATTGAAACTATCCTAAGATGGTAATTTGATGGAATAAAATAGTTTCAAACACCTCTTTACTCCAATTTAATTTCACCTTTACTCATGGGTAATCGCTGATGTAACTCATTGTTCATAAGCTTTTCTAAAAATTGAGGAATCATTTTGCTGTGATACGTTCATTTGGAGATCTAGAAAGTCATCTCAAATTTAGAGGAGACTTCTTTCATAAATATCTTTACACTAATTTTGTTTACAGCCAAGAAGGATCATGTCAGTCCTGCAACTTGTCAGTGGAATTAAATTTCAGGTAACTCTTGCTTTTTTGACAGCCTTCTTCCCCTCTCATCAGATGGGTATGATCAGAAGTGGGGGTTGGGGCAGTTCTTTAAACTCTGCCATATAATCTGCATGGGTCCCCAACCCTAGTAAAAGCGTGGTGTTGGCTATATAGACATAGTTTTAAACAAGGTTTCTTCCAATGATTGCTACCTTAATCCCCTTCTATATAAGAATTGGAGCTGCCGCTGCTCTTCAACCCCAGGAAAATACTTGTGGTGTTAAGAGAGTCAAAGTCACCTATACAGAATTTAAAGGACACCAAGTCACTTACTAAGCTTTCTAATTCCCCTTTCACCATCTCCCTCAAATATCAGACATCAGTCAGAAGAACTGTGATTATCCCTTCCCTAAACTCCTCCTTACCCTAAAAATCAATCTTACACACCTGCCAAGGTGATGGCCATTTAAATTAGCCTATCTGATCACCAAAATTAAACCAATCTAGGTTCCTCCTTTGCATTAAGAAGTCAGCTTCAAAAAAAAAATACCTGATCACTGTCAATGTAATTAAGTAGGCAGCATGTTATAGTGGGAAGGGCATGGACATTTAAAGTGATTCAAATTTTGATTCTGCTTTTATTAGCTTTATGAACTCAGAGAAGTAGCTTGATCTCCCGGAGCCTCAGAGTCTTTAACCAAATGCAGACGTGATCACCATAAATGGGACTACCTATGGGTCCCTGCCATGTAGATAACAAGGTTACCTATAAGTGTGATTATTACTTATTGATATATATGTAACATAAAATGAAATAATCTTTTCATTTTTTGTATGCAATCAAGGTCTTAAGGAACTGGGGAAGAAGGAATATATATATGTACACACACACACACACATATACACATATATACACATAATATATATGTATATATATAAGCTTTCTATATATATATATATATCTATATACATACAAGCTTTCTCTCTCTATATATAATATATATTACATATATCCAGGCTGGCGTTTAGTAGTGTGATCTCGGCTCACTGTAACCTGCACCTCCAGGGTTCAAGTGATTCTCCTGCCTCAGCCTCCCTAGTAGCTGGGATTACAGTTTCCCACCACCACACCTGGCTAATTGTTGTATTTTTAATAGAGATGGAGTTTCATCATGTTGGCCAGGCTGGTCTCGAACTCCTGACCTCAAGTGATCCTCCCACTTTGGCCTCCCAAAATGCTGGGATTACAGGCATGAGCCACCAAGCTCGGCCAAATATATTATATTTTCGTAACTTTAATGTAGAAAAGGCAATTCACAGAAAGAGAAAGGTAAGTTCCAAGTGAGACTCCCAGTTTAAGTTGTGGATACTTGGGATGTAATCCAAAGGGATCTTACAGCTTGGGGAAGACAGACAGTAAACGAACATGGAAATAGGAAAGAAAAATTGGCTTACCTTTCAATTGGTCTAACACTACTTTCATTCATACTCCCAAATTCTCCCACTACACAGATTGTTATAGGGGGATACATTGTTCCTTAATTTGCAAAGTTAGTGCTTGTTTGCACACAATGAATTAGCTCTAAAAGGGAAAAGTGACCAGAAACGATTTCATTTTCTCTATGCATCTCTGTTAATAAGAAGGTGTAATTCCTTAGAGAAAACACTGGTGAAAGAGAGTTCTGCTGGTATGTTTGTGGCCCCCAGTCAGGATAACAATTGGAAACTGAAGCAGATAGTCTTTGAGTGAAATGCAAATCAAACACATGAATATACCCACATATATTCCCATACTATTTTCATCATTGATTAAGCAGCCACATAACCTTTTCAGTAAGAGAAATAATTGGCAGTTTTAACAGACGAAAAATTGATCCCATTACTCAGGATAGAATTTTCCACCTTTTTCAAAAGAGATGCTTATTAAAGAGGTCAGGTTTTTTTTTCCCCCTCAGGATCATGCATATGTAAGTAAGCACAGCTATTATGTGCCATCTATGAGAATGGACGGGTGAGCCATAAACACAAACATTCACATACAGCCAGGTCTCCAGCGTTCCTGTTCACCAATTACAGTAATGCTGATGACATATCTAGTTTAATGCATATGGCATTAAAGTAGTCCCCCCTTTTCTAGGAAAATCTAATTACACCAAACCCAAGCACTCAATCAAACCTGTTATTCTGTGGCTAAACAGCCTGGCATTAACGCAATTTGAGGAGATACAGGCCCTGACTAGAGACGTCATGTATTAACAATATCTAATGGGAGCTCCCGTAGGTAAATGAATATGCTAACAAGCAAGATCACTGCTAAATCTAATATCTTTAAGCTGTTTAATTCCAAACAGTCCCTTAATAAATCAATTGACCGGGAGAGCTGATGCCCCTATCAATTATTCAAGAGGGCAAATAAATATTTCAGATGATTTGATAGGAAGGCTGGTGCTGGTCTTATAGAAAGCTTTGCATTTCATTAGCCTCTTGCTAAAAGTTTTATAATGAGCAGAACACAGGTGGCATCCCCACTGCAGAAATGGAAAAGGGGGAAATAAGAGATTGGAGATCAAGACTTCCTTCATCTCTGCATTATTCCATTATCCAAACTTTTCTTTTGTAATGTGAAAATTGGAGTCAAGTCCCCCAAAGAATTATCATTCTCTGCAATCACAAAGGAAATTAAAATGATCAAAAGTATGTCATATTGCAAGAGTCTTAATTGTAATTCCTATTGGAAATGCAATTATCAGATACCAATATCATGAATATAATTTATGCAGTTCCACATCCAAATAGCCCTTCACCAAATATTTAATATTATCAATTCCATTTTCCAGAAGAAAAAACTGAGTTCCCCTAGTCATTTAGAAAGTGCTGACTAGGTCACCTGTGTTTGAAAGCAGGCACTTTTTTTATTCTTTAGAGACCATTATTCATATTGAAAGCATACATTCCTGTTTAACATGATATCTGTCTTATGAATAATCCACATTTAGGTTGTGATCCTTTGTACCAAGAAATAAAAGAAACGGAAAAGCATTAAAGTGATTGACATCATTTTTCTTAATGTGCATGTGAATGTTTGTGTGTTTCAAATGGACTTAGTAGAGAAAGATTCAAGAGGAAAAAATGAACCCAACTAAGTCACTTACCCCTGGAATAGTGGACACAAACAGTAACACTATTGCTTCTTGTTTCATACTGTGGAGGTGGTGATCCACAGACTATTGGAAGTGCTTGAAAACTACTGATGCCTTAAATAAGCATTTCCATACTATCTGCGAAAGAAAAGTATTTGTCTGATTTTTTCTTAAGCTCAGGTATTGATCAAACAACAACTTTATCAAATTTTGAGATTGCAGGCTTGTGAAACAAAAACAGCGTGTCATCTCTTAACAGCATTTTACAGTTTACAAATGTAAAATCTCTCTTAAATTACTGTAAGCATTATTGTTATGAGAAGTACTGTAGAAGATAAAAAGAATTTAGATTATCTGAAAAATAAAACTTAATTGTCAGAATGTTTGAATGTAAAAGCAGCTGACGACTATTTTTCTAAATAAAAAGATCCATATAAAAATCAGTGAATGAGTATTTTCTGTGCAGGCAGTTATACTCTACAAAATACTCAATGAGCTATGAAAAAGACATCTCAGCTACAGAAAATCATAATTTAAATGTTAGATTTGTTCATTTTCAGCTTCATGAATCAATAGAGTAAATGCTTTATATTATTCTGTAAGTAAAATCTGGTCATGTTTAAAATCAGATTTTGGGACTTCTTCTTAACAGAAGTACCTTTTCATGGAGCCATTTAATTAAGTGTTTATTTCTTTAATATTCTCAACCCCACAGAAACCATCAAGAATTTAAACAAGATGACAGATGTAACATATCTGGCAATGTCCTCCTCCTCCCCTGCCTCAAATACCTAGTGATTACAGAAATTTATTGTTAAACTTATTTTACCTTAAAAGAAAAAGAAATTCATATTGAATCAGAAATTTAAAAGATATACCTTAAAGATGGAAGGCATGTTAAATTGGACTTAAGAAGGGGACAATAGCTAGAAATCTATCAGGAGAGAGCTTTTATGGAAGGTAGAATTGTGTCCTGGGGTGCTCCAAAGACGGATAGCAGAAAGGGTACCCCATGGGATGACACTTTGGATGCCATATCTGGAGGGTCTAGGCAACCAAGCCTTTACAACTCTAAACTTTCTGAAGGGATCAGGAAACAGAGTATGGTGATACTCAGGCTGGAAATAAAGCTTTCATACTTAAAAGGTATTTTCTCTTCATCGCTGAGGAAGGCCTCTGTAATTAGATGCATAAACTAGTGCATATGAACAAGAAACACACACAACTGGACAAAGACAAGAAAGATACCTATCTCCACAACTTTGGGAAACAGAGCAAACAGATCAATATATTAAAATAAGCACCGTTGGTCAGGCACAGTGGTTCATGCCTGTAATCCCAGCACTTTGGGAGGCCGAGGCCAGTTGATCACCTGAGGTCAGGCATTTGAGACCAGCCGGGGCAACATGGTGAAACCCTGTCTCTACTAAAATGCAAAAATAACCTGGGGCGTGGTGGCGCATGCCTGTAGTCCCAGCTACTCAGGAGACTGAGGCAGGAGAATTGCTTAAACTGAGGAGGCGGAGGTTTCAGTGAGCCGAGATCACACCACTGCACTCCAGCCTGGGCGACTGAGAGAGACTCTGTCTCATAAATAAATACATAAATAAATACCAAAGTTAAAACCCTAAAAGAGATGTAAGAAGCTAGGCAGTCCACTACAAAGGCAATTAAAGAGTTCAGAAATAAAATTATGATTATAAAAATATTATTGATTATAATACTGATAAAAATAGTAATAAAATTTCAATCCAGTGAATGAATAGTGCAGTAAGCACAACTGAAGAATGCATTTAGTGAGCTGGAAGACTATCTAACATTTGTAGACTCCTGTCTGAATATTCAACAAGAAATTGATCTTACATTCACTCCTGCCGAAGACCGGCTAGAGACAGGAAATATTTCAGCGTGGTGGATGGAGGCACAAATTAGTCATCTCTCCTCCCCTCTAAGAACCCAAAGTTTTATCTTCAGATTAAAGTGAATCATGAAACCACAACTACCAGGGCAATAAAATCTTAACTTTTCAAAGCAATGTCTTCTTTGAATTGAGATTTAACATTATATTCTCAGCCTTCATAGGAAGGTATTACAAGACCTTTCAAAGAATGTTCTGTATTTTCAGAAGATCAGAGTTGAAGACGTTGCCCATCATATCACCTAATGTCCCACAGAAGAAGACCTATATGACACTGTTTGTGCTGGAAGTTTAGTACCAGAAAAATTTTTTTTCCCATGAGATTTCCTTTATATGATATAAAATCTATATTTCAATGTGTATCCCTTTTGCTTTGTTTGCCAGTAAGCCCCTAGCTAAATACATTAATTAACTAAATGACTCCAGATATGTGAAACATATATTTGTATATTCTTTATGCTGTTTTAAACCTGTCTTATTTTTTACGTTTGACCTTAGGCTTTTATAGAAATAGGCAATTAAAATAAATAAAATTGACATTTTAAACTGCCTGAAGTGTTTTATAAGCATCTAAGTTTATGTAATAAATAAATAATAAAACATAAATTGAGTAGAGTCCCACAGTTCATCTAGGAGAATGGCCTCTAAATAGTGTTTGGAAACCTAAAGCACATTAGATTGAGTTCTGGCTTACTAAAATCAAAGCAACAGCTTCTAAACTCCAATTACTATCAAAACTAGCCAAATCTTACCTTCAAACTTAACAACTCTTGAAGACTTTTCCCTCTTTCCTCTAACACATACACCACTTTAACTTCCTTCTCATCTAAAGTAGATGACATCATATCCTCCTTCTCAGAACAGTAAGCTTTACAAAGAAATGTTATCTTTGCCCCACTGCCAATCCTACAAACCCACATACATCTTCCATCCCTATTCTTTCAAGAATTGAGTTTGAAAGAATGGAGATCTGGCAGGGGATGTAGAATTAAATTGAATTTTTATTTTATTATATTTTATACTAGCGATGCATAATAGAAAAGAGAACTTGAACAACACTATAAACAAATTAGATTTAACAGATAAATATAGAACACTCTACCCAACAAGAGCAGAATACATATTTTTCTCAAGTACACATGGAATAGTCTCCAGTGTAGATCATATCTTAGGCTACAAAACAAGTCTTAATCAATTTTAAAAGACTGAAATTATGCAACTTTTTTTAATCACTATGGAATGAAACTAAAAATAACAGAAGGAAAACTGGAAAATTCACTCATATGTGATAAGAGAGAGAGAATTTCTCCATGATAACAGGGAGAACAAGGGATGGATAAGGATGAAAACCTAGGTAGATTTACATGATTTGCAGTACGGAAGAGGACAGTTATTGAAAGTGAAGTATAGAAGTCTCCAACTATTGTTGTAGAACTATTTCTCCTTACAGTTCTACCAATGTTTGCTTGATGGATGTTGGGGCTCTGTTATTTGGTGCATATATATTTACAATTGGTGTCTTCATATTACCTTATCATTTTATCAATATATGATTTTCTTCTTTGTCTCTTAGAATAGTTTTTGACTTAAAATCTATTTTATCTGTTAATATCACCCCCTCGGCTCTCCTCTGGTTAATATTTATGTGAAGTGTGTTTTTTCATTCTTCCAATTTTATCCTATTTATCCCTTTAGGTCTAAAGTGAGTATTTTGTAGGCAACATATAGTTGGATAACGGTTTGTTTAATTGTGTTGTTATCCATTTTACCTATCTCTGCCTTTTGATTGGATAGTTTAACCCATTTATATTTAAGGTAATTCCTAATAATAGAAGACTTTTGCCTTTTTGTTATCTGCCATAATTTCCTCCATTACTGGCTTATTTTGTGTTCAGTTGAAATTTTGTGTGTGTAATGAGATGTTTTGCTTCTCTTCTCATTTTCTTTTGTCTGTAGACTATAGATATTTCATTTGCAGTTACCCTGGGGATTATATATAATATCTTAAAATTATTACACTCTCATTTCAACTGATGCCAAATTAACTATTATTGCAAGTAGTAACTCTACAACTTTACTCTTTCTGCTCTCTTTGATGTTTCTGATGTCACAAAGTATATCTTTACACATTATGTGACCAATAACATTGATTTATAATAATTAACGTATTTGTCTTTTAAATCCTATAGTAAATACAAAGTAGAATTACAAACCAAAATTACTATAACAGTGGCTCTTTTTCTGTTTCTCCACATGTTATATTCGCATTTATTGGAGATCACTCTATGTTCATGAAGCTTTGAGTTACTGTGTAGCCTTTTTAAATTTCAACCTTAAAGACTGCCTTTGGCATTTCTTGTAGGGCAGGTCTAGTAGTAGTAAACTCTCACAGATTTAGCATATTATGGAATATCTTAATTTCTCCCCAAATCTTGAAGGACAGATTTTCTGGATTTGGTATGTGAAGGAGTCACATCTCTCTTGCTGCTTTCAAGATTCTTTGTCTTTTACAAGTTTGATTATAATGTATCTCTATGTGGGCTTATGAAGTTTAGCTACTTGGAGTTTATTGAAATTCTTAGATTTGTAGATTCATTAATTTTATAAAGTTTGAGAAATATTCAGCCATTATTTCTTCAAATAATCTTTTTTTGTTCTTTTATTTCTCTCTTCCCCTTCTCAGAATCCCAAAATGCATATGTTGATCAGCTTGTGGATGTCTTACAAGTCCATTAAGTTCTGTTTACTTTTCTTGATTTCTTTGTCTTTCTGCTCCTAAGACACAATAATTTTAGTTTTCCTCTTCTCAGACTCACAAGTTCTTCCTCTTCCTGTTCACATCTGCTATTGTACTTCTGTAGTAAATTTTTAAATTTCAATTATTGAACTTTTCAGCTCCAGATTTTTTGTTTCTTTAAAACAATATGTTCTATCTTTTTGTTGACATTCTCATTTTGTTCATATTCCCTTTTTTTATTTATTCTATTACCCTTGTCCCTGCCTTCCTTTAACTCTTTGAACATATTGTAGACAATTGTTTTAAACACTTTGTCTAGTAATTTCAGTGTCTGGACTTCCTAGAAGATGATTTCTGTCAGTTAATTTTGCTTCTTGGTATGGGCCAAGTTTTTGTATTTCTTTGTATATCTTATGAATTTTGTTGTTGAAAATTAGAAATTTGATTATTATACTACAGTAACTCTAGAAACCAAAATCTCCTTTTCCCTAGGATTTTCCCTGCTTTGTTTGTTTATTTGTTTTTAATAGTTGAAAGCTATAATGGTCTATTTGTTTTGAGAATTTTCCAAATTATTTTCGCAAAGGGTATTCCTTGTTGCATGTGATGATGGAAGTCTCTGTTCTTTTGGCTTGTGTTCAGCTTATATTTTGATAAAATTTTCTTCAATTTCAGGAACCTTCCCAGTCTTTGCAAACTGGTTCTGTTCTGGAAGAGCTAACACTTTAACAAAGGCCTATTCTGAGCCTAGAGATCAGCCTGAGGTGAAAGAGTAAGGTTTTCACAGGATTTTTTTGAGCATGCATCTACCTGAACAGGTTCTTGGCCTTCTAAATGTCCCTGTAAATATGGCTGCTTCTGAATGTCCTAATTTTCCAAAGAGCCTCAGCCTGGTTTCCTCTCCAGAGTTTAGTTGGTCTATTGTATGTTCTACCTATAAACTCTTGGCCCAGGTGGCTGCAGGTCTGCAGTCACCTTGCACATTTTATGAGCAGTATCTGCCACTTTTCCACCTGAGCTGTGAATTAGACAAAACAAAGATGAGGACTTTGTGTCAATTCTTCGTGCATTTACCAGGCAGGTTAAAACAGATGAGCACAGTAATTTTCAGATAAGGTCTGCTCTGTTTCCTCTAGTTGAAGGGAAGGAACTGGAAACGAGGCTGCTGCTATCTCAAACTGAAGACCACTGTCATGCCCAGGAGAGGCAGGAGGAGGGTGATTTCGAATGCCACAAAATTTTTCTATTCTTTTAAGATGGGTTTTTTTTGATTGGGTGTTCACTTATTTGCTATAAACCTTTTATTGTTTTCCAGAGCTCTGAAAATGTCGGTTTAGTTTCTGCATTTTTTAAAAATAATTCTTTTTGAAGAATAAAAGTTTGGCAAGCCTTAGTCTACCATTTTGTTCTTTATGTGCATTTTCAGATTGCCAAATTGCTGAAAACCTTAGAAGTATTGGTGGAATAGCCAAAACATTAAATCAAGTAAAACAAAAACAAGTTATAATAGTTTGAAAGTGTGTTCAGATTTGAAAATGAAATCAACAGATTTTACTCGGGCTCAATCTAAGCAATTTGAGACTGACAGGCTTTCCTGTTGATGTGCCTCCACGTTTTTACTAAAGGGAATGTCTGTATTTCTGTAATTAAAGATATTAGGGATAAAACAGACATGAACAACTAAAGGTACATGAAGTTGATGGGAAGGTAAAGGCTTACTCATTTTTAGTTTTTTAAATGATTTCTAAGACTGTATGCAGCAACTTTTGCTTAGAGATTGTTTTCAGTAGATATTAGAGGCAGATTATGTAAAAGATAGCTGAAAGTTGTCCATTTCAGGAAGTCAGGTTTATCTTCATAAAAGACAGGGTGAACTTAATGCCAGCTGATATCACAGCAGAAGTTAGAGGTACTATCAGTATCCACTAATGGTGCTGGTTATCAACATGTCATGGCAATAAGAGAAACTTGCTAGTACATCTAAATACACTACAATAAACAGACAGCTGTTGGATGCCATAGCCCAATCTGATAGTCTTTAAATTATGCTGCAGATCCAGTGCTCAATCTCTCCCCACTTTCTCCTAGAATATTTCTCTCTCTTTTCTCTCTCTCTCTGACCTATGACTGGCTAGTTTATATTTAACAGAAACCCACCTGCAGCTTTACCCCATTGACCTTTACAGGCCTTCATGTTTAGGATGGTGTTCATCTGCGTTTCCCTTGAGTCTTCTCCAAGCCTGAGGGTAAATATGATATATTCCATGGTGGGCTAATGTAAAGGAGGAATAAAATAATCTGTAACAAATGCTTAACACAGATCTGATACATAATTAATAGTGATTGTTACTAATGTTCTCCTTCCTCTTTTCTAATGTTCTAGTTTATCTCCCTTCCTACCAAAAACTGGTACCCAGAACTGTACAAGATATTTCCAGTTTTGCCTGATCACTTTGTAGTCCAATGGGAGCATTTCAGATATAATCCTTTGTTGAGTCCTGAAAAAATGGTTCCATTTGTATAATTTCATCTGTCTGAAGACTTAAATTTTTATTTTTAATTTAACTCATAAGGCATTTTTCTCTTTTACCTATAGAAAAAAATGATAGATAGACATATAGATATACTTTCTATTGCTAAACCGTATTTTTCCCAACCTATTTTTCAGAACTTGGATTTCAAAAATCCAAATACAAGGCCTTACACTTTGAAATTTCCCCTTCTTAGACTTCATTCATTTTGAATATCAATTCAGCTATTGAATTTTTAATATCATTTAACTTCATGCATCGGAAAACTCAATGTGTTCTTTATCTTCCTATGTTATTGATAAAAATATTAACAGAGATAACTATGTCTAGAGAGTCCTGTGGCATGCCAAAAATACTCCCTCAGCTAGAATCTGTCATTTAATATGTATTTACACAACATCGTGACATGGAAACAAAAGCTACATTTGAGACATTGTATAATTCGGTTTACAAACATTAACTCTTTCAAACATTACCGAGATCTTGAACATTGAATATCATCATCCCTATTTGTCTCCTAAGGAAACTGAGTCACAGAGAGGTCCACAAATGTTCCCATGATCACTCAGATATCTCCCTTTTCTCTAACTCAGTGGGATTTTTTGCTAGGACCAAAATATCACTAAGCATCAGATGATAAATAAAACAACCAAATGAGGGGACCAAAATATCACTAAGCATCAGATGATAAATAAAACAACCAAATGAGGCTGCCCTTAAGAGAATCACTTTCCATTTCTTACCCTCCACATGTTCAGTCTGGCATCATATTTTGAAAATTATAAAAAATTCAAAGCAGTTTAATAGAATAGTCTAAAATCAAAGTATAAATAATATCCTCATCTAATTAGAAGTACCTATTGCCATGTGTTCAGTTTTTCACCATTTACCAAGATGACTTTCTGAGATTGTGTGATTTGCACAGTGGGTTCTGGAAACATCATCAAAGTCATTGGGTTTCTTCATTGATATATCAATGTGGGTGCATCGGAAGCACACCACACTCCATTCAACTTAAAACCCAATGATAACTTTACACATAATAGGGTGAGAGGTGTCATACAGATATTATTTTTATCAACATTTAGTATTTTAGAAATAATTTCTAAACGATATTTGAGGGAGTCTGGGAAGGAGATGTGAGAAATTTAATATATTTTAACTCATGTCTTATTTCAGGCATTGAGCCTCTTAGGAGATGAGTTAGTTATTTATCTACACATGCTTTTCTTCTCTTTTCATTAATTTAATTTAATTCCATTTATATGTAACCTGAGAGTAGCATTCCCCTGCAGTATGCCCACTCCATTTGTAAACTGAATTGAAGTCATCACGCCTGCTTTAATGGCTGTGAAGGACTTAGAAATTAATAGCTCTCTCTTGAATTAGTAAATTATATTTTTCCAAAGAGAGAAAAGTGCCTCATAAAAATAAGTGACTAGAGTCACTTTTATTTTATTTTTATAACAAGTCTTTTTATGCTATAGTTTTAAACCCCCTTTTACAATAACATCTTACATTTATATCGTACTTCATACTTTTCAAAGCACTAGCATGCACGTCATCCTATTTTTATCTCCACAACAACCTTCAGACTGAAGTAGAGAAGACATCAGAGAAGGCCCGTGCTATAAACTGAAGAAGCAACACATTAAATGACTATTCACAAGTGAGTTCATGGGCTAACGCTAGGTCTCCTGGCTGCTAGTACCGGAATACTCAGTGTTACTCTAGGCAGATAGAAAAAGGGCTAATGGAGAAAGAGTTTCTTTTGCTTTTTCCCCAGATAATTATTTTTTATTCATGCCAGAATCTACAAGTCTACGAAGTCTAAGTTTCCCCAAATATATAATTATTCAATTCACCCACAAGTCTTTTTTCCATTTTTTCAAAAATACAATAATATTATTATTAGCTATAGTCACCATGTTGAACAATAGCTCTCTTGAACTTATTCCTTCTGTATAATGAAAAAGTTGTATCTTTTGACTAATATCTCTTTAACAAGAAAGACTTTCTTGCTAGGATGTTTATACAATGATTTAAAAATAACAATACTATACTGCCAAATGTAGAGGGTTCAGAATAATAAAATAAGAATTGGAGGTAAATTTGTAAAAACATTTTTGGCTGAACTGAAGAAAATAATGTATACTTCACATTTTAAAATCTTTGTATGCATGCACACACACAAAGATATATATTTCTTAATAGTATGAATAATGAAACAATCTTCCAATTTGAATAAGTAAGTCTAATTCAAAAACTTAATTTTTTCAGACTCTATATTTTTAATTTTTTAGTTTTATTAGAAAAAGAGCAGAAAACCCTAATCTATCTTATTGTTATCAGAAAACTTTTTAAAAATGTATCCCTCCATTTTCAATAAATACTATATTTGCTGATTATGTTGAACACGATGTGCCATATATAGTTCTTAACATATATATGCCACTTCAAAATAACATTCTTCATTTATATAGAGAGTTCACAAAATCTCACACACACATAAATGAACTCCCAGTGATATTGCTGAGTTGAGTCATACAGAAACATATTTTGATGTTTTTGAGCACGTATTATGTCCCAGGCACCAACCTAAGTAATCGGGTTAAAAGGACAAATAGTACACAGACTGCCCAGCCTCTGACCTTGGGAGGGAAACACTTTAACCACTAACAAAAACATGATATAGTATAAGGCAATATATAAAATGCAGTGTGAGTACAAATAAGAAAATTATCAATTCTTCCTGAATGATTTGGAAGACGTTGCAGAGGAGGGATTATTGAGTTTGAACTTGAGTAGGAGGCTAACTGGAAGCTCTGGGAGCAGACAATGTAGGTGTTTGAAAGAGTTGAGCAAAGGCAGAGATGCTGGAGCCCAAAAAAGAGGGTGAGAGAGGACTTAGGGTTGGTGTATTCTTGAGCTGGGGAATAATGGATCTGAAAGAAGAGTCGAGAAAATGCTAGGGTTTTGACATGTTTATTAGAAAGTTATCAAACAAGAAAAAAAAAGCACCAAAGTTCAATTAAAATAGCAAAGTATTACCAATATGTTTTAAGACACTTCATTTGTATAAAGAATAGAAACTAACTTAAGTTGACATAAATCTCATGACCTTTCTTCAAACACACACGCACACACACATGCACACATATATCCAGGTCACAAATTTTTCCTATGGACCAAGGGCATGAAGCTGTCAGGAAAACTCACAAGCATCAAGGGAGAGAGCCTGGGAGACTCTCAGGAACTGGGAGATTCCTGTTCCTTTCTTTTTTAGGAGACTTTTGGATCTCTGTTTTTGAATTTATCTCCATCTGCCTTGTTCACTTTCTTCACAGATTGTCTCCTTGACCACAGCAGATGATGAGTGCTCCACATTCCTGAGTTTGAATGTCCTCTCCATTTGAGTTCTGTGCAATCCAATTTTGTGATGAGACAATGTGACAGAACCAGGCTGGAACTGCCGAATAAAATAGTGACACATGGCAGGGCCATCGTACCAGATTGTCTTCTGAAAGCTCTTTAAGGGGCCTTAATGGGCCCAGCATGTGCTAGATTCTGTTGGTTAAGGGCACAGATGTTAAATCTAAATTGTCTATGTTCAAATCCCAGCTTCAACTTGTTTGTTGCATGGTCTTGGGCCATTTACTTAACCAGACATTATATACCACATCACCACCATTTTGCTTGGATAAGACCACCGAGGCACAGAGAAACTCAACCAGTTCAGTGCACACATGAGTCAGAGCGTGGGTTTGCAGTCTGACCCTTGAATACAGGCTCTTAATTGCTAAGCTATTCTAATTGTAAGGAAACATATTTAGATACTTTATTTTCTTTGCTAAGACATTTAAAAATATTTCTTTGCTATGCAACAAGGACTTCTACTGAGGCCAGAAATTATTAATGATAGAGCAGTGAAGAGAGAAAAAAAAGAGTTGGAAAAGAAAGTACTTTGTGTTTATTTACCTACGAAAATATAATTTCTTTGAAAGGAAATGGTATAATAAAATTTTATTGCATCACTTTAGATTTATTTAAAACATTTTTTCCAATACATATATTTGTTGTTCCAGATGGATCTTTCTGTGAAAAATAGCCTTTAATATATTTTGGTAAACAACTTGGATAGCAAATTCTTCCTAATTCTTTTACTCTCCTCAACTCCAGAAGACTAGCTCATTGTCAAATTCTGGATCACTCTGAAAATATCTAGGCTGGTTTTATAATATTACTTATCTTTATTGCTGAAAACACAGCAGGTGAAGAAAAATGAAGACAATTTGGTAAATAATGGATGCAGAGATGACTTATTGTTTTTCTGCAATGAGAAATAAGCAGTTTATTATGTGACCTTTTTTCAAGTGCCTGTCAAGAACTCAGAAGTAATAAAGCCTTACTTGCAAAGAGTGACTGATTAAAAAGAGATATACACTTAAAATGTGGTATCTTGTTATTAAGAGCTAATCTTTTATTTGTGTGTTCATAGAAATAATGATATTTATAATCCTCCCCTCAGAAAACCCATGGCTGCCCCCCATATAATGCACACAAACTCACCTACACTTGCTGATTACATTTTTGGATATATTTCAGTTTAAAATATATTAAAAAAGATGTTTTATAACATATGCATGTGTTTTCTCCTTTATAGAAGGTCGTTTTTGATTTTGATCATTCTTCCTCTTGCTGGCTTTGAAGGGAGAAAGATCTTTTGACTTGTAAGGATCTGTAGTGTGCAGCTCCAGGCTTTTATTTCTATGAATAAGTGAGATGTTACCAGCTTCTTTTCTAATATTGATTCTAGAATTTCACTTAATTGGAACATTTTGGAACTATAGGTATATAACTCAACACCTTAGAGTGTCCATGAATATCATGCAATATCACTGTAGTGCAGCTTCAGTAGTGCAGCATTAAACAAATTGGCATACTGAAAAGATTTTGTTTCTTTTGCCTTCACGGTGTTCTAAATTTTTAAGATTATTCACAAAGAAGACAAGACGATTTTTGTTTGAAAGGCATAAACATTTTAACACATGTTTCCTTTGTGAAGCCAAGTTTTTATTAAGAATTTAAATGAAAGCTCTTTTTACATGAAGAGTTCTAATTTAAGAGCAGAAATGCCCTCTGAAATAAAAACAAAATTAATAAAATTAATGAAAACAAAAAAATGTAACTCAAGTCACAGTAGAAAAGTTTGCTTATTATAGCACATGGAAAGGGACTAGATAAAAAATTTAGAACTGACTTTATAGAATACACTATTTAAAGAGTGTCTTTTCTGGTCTGTACTCTGCCCTGTAATTAGTAAGATGCTGAATTATCATCCTACACAAGAAGGAATGTATTTGGGTCCAGTGAATCAAATGATTGCTTGGCCAAACACACACACATACTCACACACACACACTCTCTCTCACAAGGAACACATTTAAGTAATAGTATATTTTTTAGTTTCTCAAAACATCAGAAAGGAAAGAAAGATTTCCTTTAAATTTCACAAACAATAATGTTATAAATTTTTAATTTTACTAGTAAAGCTCACAATATTAAAGAAGAAAAATTAGGAAAATATGAGTAATACTTTAATAAACTATATTCTATCCCAAGTGTAGTTCTGTTTTGCTTTCATATTTTGATGCAATTGTTTGTCTTCAGGTTTTGAAAAGTTTTCTAAGAAATTGCGTTTTTTAAAATTTGCTTAATACTAGGGTTATAGCTCTGAGTGAACAGAAAAAAAAAAAGAAAAAAGAAAAAAATCCAACTAATGAAACCATCTGGGTATAAGCTGTTAAATTATTTTTTTAAACAATGTATGTTCCATAGCTCTTTTCCCTCCTTAAAATTAGCAGGGTTTGAAAGCCTTACTCGGTTTCTTTGATAAGAGATAAATTGCCTTATATTCACTCAGAAGAAAGCTTACCTTGCGCTTTATTCATAAACTGACTTGAAATGCGAAAGAAATAATTCTTCTAGGACATCCTGGCAGCAACTGAAAACAACACAAAATCTTCTTGTGTGCTCATGTATATTCCCAATTTTATGCACAGTGCTCAGTTGTTTTTTATTGCTTCCAGAGGAAATAAGCAAAACGTGTGTGTGTGCGCGCGTGCATACACACACGTGAGAGAGAGAAACAGAAAACGTGTATAAATGTGTATATGCATGTCTTGTGTTCACTTGGCATACTGATAACTTACTTGGTTAGTCTGATGACCGACATGGTAGGAAAGTAATCTCGAACACAACCAGAGAACAAAGGAATTTACCCAAGCAAGTTGATGATCAGGGACACAAAGGCTTATCTCTTCTCCAGTCATCTAGTCACAGAGTAGATGGCTTTGTGATACATTTTTAGACCTGATATTTTAGGATATTACAGGTTCAAAGATTGAAAAAAAATGTTGAGTTTGCTTTTGTGCGTCTCCTACGGCAAAACAACAATGGAGTCTATCAACAACATTCCTCTTGAGCACTTTCCCCGGCACTGTTAGAGTGAGGTAAAATCAGAATTAACTAAAAATTTGTTGTCAATACGTACTGTTCCTTTCTCTATTTCCTTCATTCATTTGTTTCTCTACACCAGTCTTGAGATACACATACATACGCACAAACACAATCTGACACCATAGAAATACGGGTAATTCATAGCCATACAAGTTGTTTCCACGTCTTTGCTTAATTCGCCCTTTAAAATTAAACTATGATGAGTGAAATAGATGTACAATTGCATTTATATCATTACTCATCTGTGCATTCAGCCCACAATAAGAACTGATTTTTAAAATAAAGAACTTATAATTTAGAAACTTACAAGTTTGATGTTAGAGCTAACAAAATGTGTCCTGTGCCTTTAATATGTAAATCTATTGAAATCCAGTCCTTGACATTGTGAGGGTCTCCACGCTTATTACTTTATGACATTTCCAGACTGAAGGTGCAGGAGGGGGCTCACATTAATTTGCTTTATGTTTGACTAGAGAGGCTTCCCATAACTATTAGAGCCCACTTCGGGCCCACTTCATTTTAGAGTTGTTGTCAGTCATTTGAGAGTGATATGCCCTGTGGCTGGGAAGAATAAACACATCATATATTAGGTAAAGCTTTGATGTATGGGGGTTGCTGAATGCCAACACCTCTTTCTGAGGAAAGGAAAAATCAGAATGTGGGAATGAGATTAGGATAGGAAGGAATATGACAGACAGGAGCCCAGCCAGCCTTCCTGGAACTTTCCAGCTCAGAATAAACTGAATGGGCAAAACCAGTATTTGTTTTGTTTTTGCTTTGGTGTGTTTTATGGTGGTTGTTCTGAAGAGCAGAATGAGATTCCAGAACATAATATTTGTTTCTCTTCGCCATTATCAAACTTTGAAATTAAACAAAACATTTAAAAGCTGATATTATACATTGGTCCAGAACATTTCAATCTCAACCACTTGTAACAACTGGCCAGAAACTAAAGGTCAGCATGTAAATCCCCATATTTTGTCTTCTTATACTCCCAAATGCTCCATTTTTACACACGTTAAAAAGCACACTTTTAAAATTCAATAAAAATTTGGTTTTAGAGCATGGGAAAATAATAGTCTGTCCCAGAATCTACAAATATTCTTTTCACTTCTTTGGGTTACAGAAAGAATTTATGACTGACTAGTATATTTTCAAGTTGGGAAGTCAATGAATTAAAGCATTATTTAGTGAAAAGCTTCAAATTTCCAAAAAATCAAGTTTTACCCAGAGGAATGTGTTTTATTTTTGCACGTGCTCAGCATCAATTTGCTCTACCTTATCTGCACTTCATCTTGAAGCAACTGTGTGTTAGCCTGATTTGAACACAGGCATTTCCACTCATGATGCAGCTGGTTTTCATGCTAGGCTACATGGTTCTTATTGAGAACTAATTATTTCGTATAGCTTTTATACTGTTCAGTCTTGAGAATCTCACTGAATGTTGATGGGCATATATTACTACCTCACAGATTATATTAAACAGGCATATCTCACATTCTAATTGTATTGCCACTCTTTAGCCCTTGTACTGGGTCCTGCACATTCAGGAATGGTATCCTCTCCTATTCTGTCATCTTGGTTAAAGAAAAAAAACATGTTGCCCTCTTTTTTACTGAGTGAATAAACCGAGAAAGTTCCATTTGTTAAAAGGAAGAATCTTATTTAGAAAAATTATACATTACAGATTAAAATAACAGATTTCTCTCCCCAAGGCCACACATTTGAGCATCTGGAAGCAAATTGGCCATCCCAGAGGTCCATCCCTCTTCTCTGTTGTTTGCCTTAAACAGTCCAACAGCATGAGGACAATAGAGCAAGTTAAATGTAATGAAAGTGGCTTTACTATATGTATGTATATAAGAAAAGAAATATACATATATATATTTCAAGCAAGGGGATACATATTTCTATTCATTTTAAATAACCCCAAAATCACAGCGAGCCACAACGATGAATGTATTTTAGCAGTTACGATAAATAAAGAGTAAAACAGTTTCTGTCCTAGAAAAAAGAAAAAAAATGATAGTAGAGAACCCATATTTGCATTTAATTTCTGATTTTCTTACAAGTGGACCGAGACTAATGGTTTCTTATCAGAAGCCTAGAATCTTGATGCATCATGATTAATAAACAAATAAATATTACTCTTCACTTCCTTCTATGGATCTCTCCAAGTTGGTTAGTTAGGGTTATCTTGAAATATCTGAAAGGGATAAGATTAGACTACATACCTTAAAATATATAATATGTATATACTTATTTTTATAGCATTTATAACAATGGTCAACATTTACCTGTTGTTTAGGTTACATAATATGCACTTACGTATTGATAGCATTTATAACAATGGTTAACATTTACCTGTTGTTTAGATTATGCCAATCATGCTGCTTTGCTGAGGACTTTTGCTGCATTTCATAGCCTTAAGAACCTAGATGTAGTCACTTTATGCAATATCCAGCTAGTCATTTAGTTTTGGAAAATTAGAAAAATAAAATAAAGATGTCCATGAATCGCTCTCCATACTGACATATTCTTATCAACATTGCCAATAAGGTTTTATCAGCCTCAGGCATGAGGCAAATCTATCTTATTAGTGTGAAAACTAATGAAAGATCATCCTGACAATGATAATTAATTGCAGTTGTTGACAAGGACTCAGTTCCTTTACACTCCTTTGCTGTTGCTCTTTCTCGGTCTTTCAGCTCTCTTCTCTCAATTAGACATATGAAAAGTGCGGCCCTCCCCTTGGAGAAAGAAGCTTTTAGATTAATCATATTATCTTAAGGTTCCAAATCTCCATGCCTGCGTGACCTTTCTTCCGTTAGAATCCATTATCTTAAACTATCACAATAATCCTGGCTTTAGGGAGGGAGAGAGGGAAAAGGAATCAAACCTAATAGATGGCAAATAAGATTAATCTATGATCTAAGTGCCGATTACACTTGGCCCTGCCCTTGAACACCCAGGTGTAACCTTGAAATTCACATCCGCTAAGACACAGCAATTGGATTGAGTGTCCCTCAAGGCCTTAAGGGCAGCTGGCCAAACTTTACCCATTACTCCCCAGCGAGATCGTGGGCTGTCTCAACCTCCAACTCTTTTTACTTGTGGAATTTGGCAGCTGTGCTTTTTCATGTTTGTTTTGGGATAGTTCACATTTTTTAGATAAAATACTTATTTTGGGTCCTTGATTTTTGTTTGTCAGAAGCACCAGGCCATGGAGGGAATGAACTTTTACCTGGACCTCACAAGAGGAAAACAAATGATCCAGCTCCTCAGAATCTGATAACTCCACCAAAATAAATTCAGTCTTTGCTTCTTTCAAAACACTGACATACTGATCCTTAAAGCTACATATGTTTAAGAACAACCAAGGGGAGAAAAAAAAATTCCCCCTTGTAACATTTGTCTTCTGAACTTTGAGCTGATTATTTTTCTTCCACATGGCCTGAGGTCTTAGAAAGGACACCCTTTTGGTAAGATGGAACATGACATCGGGAAGTCCCAGCTACTGGTGACACAGACAGGAAAAAGGATTATGTAGAGAAAACAATTTCAGCCAAAGAGAAGTATCACTGGGTCAGATAGAGAGAAGGGAAGTAAAATAAAAATGTATTCTCATTAAAAGTTGGCCCTGTCTGCAGAAATTCAAAGTTGATGAGATAGAATGTTCTCTCATTATGCTTCTGTGTTGTTCAGACCTCTAAATGTATTGTAACTCTGGAAGATAGAATAAAATTAAGTCCAAAATAAGAGTAAGAAGGAAAGTTAGGTCTAAACAAGGAAAAAAATAAGTATACTTTAAAAATATTCGAGGTAAAACTTGGTGGGTAGAAAATATGACCATGTATCCCAAAAAAGATAGCTAAATAAAAAATGCCAGGGATACCATTTAGGGAACTCACACTCACGCCATTCTTATCAGTGTTACATGTATCTTGGGAGTGCCTCTCTGGCATACTTCCAGGCACAAGTTCTATCTAAAAACAGAACGACTCTTGCAGTATTCACTTTGTGAAGGTTTTCTCAACTGTTCTCTTAACAAAAATTAACACATATTTGTTTTTAGTTCATACTGAGATTTGTAGGACAAGGACCTCAGACCCACAGTTCCTGAGCAATTATCCTGTAATTTTTGTTGTCACTTTATAATTTAATTCCTAAAGTATTAGAAATAAATTCAATCTTATCGTAATCTCTATTTCCTTTTTTCTCTTTTAAAAGTAAATCATTGGCTTTTTTTCTTAATAATTGTAATGAAGTAGATATAGAAACACCATTTTTCAGAGACCACCCTTTGGAAACTTAATTTTGAAGCCCATTTGTCATGAAGACATGGCTGGTTACAAGTTCCTGGGTGACTCATACTGCATGATCTAGAACTTGTCGTTTAACATGTCCGAATCTTGATTTGCACAAATGTAAAAAAGGAATATGGAAATAAGTCTATGTCAATCCAGGGCTGAAGATTCAATAATTATAAGTATAAAAGCGTCTGACAATAGCTGGCTGATTGGGTTGATTCCTAGCTCTGTTGCTTTTTAACTATGTGACCTTGGGTAAATTGCTCAACCATGTTGTACTTTAATTTCCTTATTTTGAGAGTAGGAATTAACAGTATTTACCTTATAGTGTTTTGTTGGGGTTTAAATGAGTTAAAAGAGGTAAATTGCTTAGAAGATACTTAAGAAGTACTGTATAACTGTTTGCCATTATTGCTATCCTTGTTGTCATTATTAGAGTCTCAGTGAAAGATACTCTTTTTTTTTTTTTTTTTTTTTTTTTTTGCGGTGAACTCAAGAGCACTGGAAAACAACAATACCACTGGTTTCTTAGATTTTTGCAAGGATCACAGCTGAAAAAACATCAAAGAAATGAAGAATTCTGGAAGCTCTGGTAAAAACACAAAGGATTCTTCCAGGCTTCTTTTCTCTTGTGAGTTAGGACAGTGCCATTTTGACTGAGTGTGGGAGCCCTTGTCAGCTGTCCTGGGAGGGTTAACTCACACCTAGGCGGGAGCCTAATGCCATTAAGTCAGGGAGAGTAATGAAATTTCATTTAATTTGTCAGGAAGAAAGTGCTAATGTTAAAAGGCATTTAATAAAAAAGGGAGAGATTCTTTGAAAGGGAGTCCTTAAGTAATTACTTCAAGTGTCTTATGCCTACTCACCAGAATATTTACATTAGTGTCTTACAGTGCCAGTGAGTAATTAAATTAGTGCAGCATTTACAGTCCCTGTTTTATTTTTTTTTAAGGAAGTGTGATTTTATTAATAATCCTCCTTTAAAAAAGAGAGAAAAAATAACTTGATGTAATCAAATCAAATGTTAGCATATTTTTGTTTTTGAAAATTTCTTACTAAGAGAATTGCTAAGTTAATGTTGCAGGTGTGTGCGTGTGTTGGTAAGAAGCGCTGATTCCAGGGCAGAGTGGCTGTGCTCCTTCCTCACCTCCACTCACAAAAATGCCATCTTTTATCTACTCAGACCTGACATGGAGATTCAGGTCAGCAGCCAGAGACTGTCAGCATATTGCAGTGGATACCCCTGCCTAGTCCAGGTTCTCTTTTCAACTTGTCTGCGAGGCAAGGAGGGACACAGATGTGGGAGTGAGGAGAAGTCCGCAGGAACCCGGGTGAGGTAGGCTCATCCCTCATCACTCTGTACGCACAGAGCAGCTCAGGCTCTCGCCTGCAATAGCAAGAGGAGTTAACTAATGTGCTGGGAGTGGGGGACGGCCCATGGGACCACGACTGAATGCATTTGTACTTTTACAGTCAGGTCACACTGAGGAAAATGATTCTTAAACATTTCTTTGGAAGTAACTGCTGCTGTTTTCCAGATTAATTTATGAACATCCTAATGAATGAGTCTACGCACTGATATCATACAAATGTTTTCCTTTTATCAGGTCTGTCTTCCACAGGATATGGGCAAGAGCATAGGCTGCTGACTGGAGACACAATAAATAAGACATAGAAAAGGACGTATAGATTTATCTCATACAGGGGATTTGAATATTAAGAGAGGTGAGGTTATCCAAAAAGTGTGTAAACTATAAAGTGTTAGTAATTCTAGCTACTATTATAACTATAGCTGGAGAGATCTTCCTAAATTTCAAATCTGATTGTATCACTCTCCTTCTTATTATCATTCAGTAGTTTTCCATAGCTTCAGTGAAAGCGTGAACTTTGCAGTAAACCATGCATTGCCTCTGCTGATTTCCAAAAGTCACATCCTTCAAGAATCTGCTGTTTTTCAAAATATCAGATCTTCAGAATAGAAGAATTCTCTTATCTCTAGACCTTTGCACGTGTTTTTCCCTCTGTCTAGAGCTGAGCTGCCCAGTGCTTTAGCCACTAGGCTCGTGTGGCTATTTAAATTTAAATTTGAAAAAAAAAATTAAAATGAACAAACGTAATTTAGTTCCTCTCATGCATTAGGTACGTTTCAAGCTCTCCATAGCTGTATGTGGCTGTGGCCACCATACTGGAAAGTGCAGCTATAGGCCATTCATTTATTGCAGGGGGTTTCATTAAACACCTCAGGTTTATAGCCACCTTTTTTCTACCTTCTGACTTCACCTTTAATTTTTCAGCTTAGCTATCACTTCCACAAGGAAGTCTTTTCTACCTCCATCTCATTCCTTCAATAAGAGTTGGGATGTTCTTTTTTAATATCCCACCCTATAAAAGTTGCCTATATGTTTATCTGAATTTTCTGATCTAAGATGAGGCCAATTTTCTGATCAGCTCATGAGGTCAGGGTCTTGTCTTCTGAATTGATCAGCATTATATTGTGCACTTGGAAAGCAAATAATAGTGAACCCATAATGAAGTGTTTATTAGGCACTATTCTAAGCACTTTATATGTATGATCTTACTTAATACATAAGTGGGTACTATTTATCTCCTTTAGTACATAACTGGCTGCTATTGTTATCCCAATATTGCAAACAAAGAATCTGAAGCACAGAGAGGTTAACCCACTTACAGACACCCGAGGGAGAGGGAAGGGTGGGGCTAGGCAGCTGGGGCCAACTTAGGCTCTGAACCTCCATGTCCTTGGCATTCAAACAACTTTTGTTGAACAAATGTAGGCGTACCTATGAATAGGCAATAAAGCAGACAGTAGTCACTCTTTCCTAACATCACTGTTTTATTAATTGTACTGATTTTCCCACCAGCCTGACTGTGTAAAGTATTGTTTTCTTTTAATAAGTGTTTTATGCTTTCTCCTTCAGTCCTCAACTGTAGGGTGAATAAAGAAGGCGTATTATACTGCCTCTACAAGTAAGAAACCTGATGTCTAGAGAGGGTAAGCAAGATAAAAGGCTAGTGGGCTGACACTATAAAGTCAAAGTAAGACACAGGCTTGGCAACTATTCAAGTGACATGATGCATATGGGCAATGAATCCAAGTCATCAACTTTGATTTTCTTTGGCATTAATGTCTTAGTTTTCTCACTGCTGAAGTCATATTAATTAGCAATATCATTTCTTGCTTCATAACTGCGTGTGTTGCTAATGTTATTTGTTAGAATGAAATAACTAGACATTGTTTTCAACAAATTAAGATGTCTATAAACAGGTCCCCAATCAGACATTAAGCCTCATGACTATTGTACCAGTACAGCTATTAATAAATCAATAATGTGGTTTTTGCCCATAGACTATTTTTAGTGTTTCAGATTGAATGTTGATCCCACAAAAAAGAGACTTTTTTAAGGCAAATTTATTTAATACAAAATTTTGGTTTAAGTGAGATTCTCATTACAGCTGAAGCTTAAGACTGTATCTTTCTGCAGGGTCCACATACATTAGTAAATAGAAAATGGAGGGTTAATTGAATCTCTGTGGGACTATATTCCATTTTCTTGGAAAATCAAAACATCAGCATGGATGAGTTGGTGTTCTGGATTTTGTATATTCAAAGTAATAGCTACCTAATGCTTTGAGGACTTAATATCGAGCAAGTGATAGTCTATGAACTTTACCTATATTGACCCCTGTATTCTTGGCAAGAAATCTATAAGGTTATTGTCTTTTTTATGTAGATGAGAAAGCTGAGGCATAGTGCTATAATAACTTCCCCAAATCATACTGTCAGAGAGTGACAGACTGTGATTTGAACTTAATGTAATCTAATTTCAGAGCCCATTTTCTTAACCACTATTCTCTATTGCCTCCCGATCAACAGGTCCAAACACACATGCAAAATTCATACAGGGTTTTAGAATAGTTTTTCTTAAAAAGTGAGAATTATAAAGAAGTTTCTGTGTTTTATTGGAGGGCGCCATTTAAAGGAAAATTCCGTTTGGATTGTCAACGCAGTTTTAGAAAGAGAAAAACTGCTAAATAGAAAACTACAAGAAGGGATTCCTGGTATAATTGAGCTCTTCAATTTGATTGAGGAATTTAGTTAGTTAGATAAAGAAGACTATTAAGGAACAAATATTTTATAATCTATCTTTTACTTTTATTTTCTTTTCAATATAATATCAATTTTGTCCAATGGTAGCAAAAAGCTTCAGTTGGTTTTTAGATAATTTTTCTAAGTCGGTGACACTTAATAGTGCATATTGGCCAGATGCAGTGGCTCACACCTATAATCCCAGTACTTTGGGAAGCTGAGGCGGGCGGATCATGAGGTCAGGAGATCGAGACCATCCTGGCTAATACAGTGAAACTCCGTCTCTACTAAAAATGCAAAAAATTAGCTGGGCATGGTGGTGGGCGCCTGTAGTCCCAGCTACTCAGGAGGCTGAGGCAGGAGAATCGCTTGAACCAGGAGGCAGAGGTTGCAGTGAGCCAAGATCACAACAGAGCAAGACTCTGTCTCAAAAAAAAAAAAAAAAAAAAGAAATGCATATTGGTCTTTAAATAACCTTGTCTGGCTACTATCTACTATTGATCCATATAAAGCTAAATGTGTCTTCTCTTTTCCCAAACCCACAGATAGAAAAAGTAAAAATAAGGTAGCTTAAAAATACATTCACAGTTCTTTATTAGCGATCGCTTCAGTCAAAACACAGGTGTAATTTTTCTCCTAATCACAAAGTGTCACTAATGACATTTTACAAATATATCGACTGTATTTTCTTGAGAGCTGTTTATAAAGTGGATACAATGGTTCATCCTGGTATTTGGCCACCTTTGTTACTTAGCGGGATTGACTGGAGATCCGATCTGCCCAGGTCTGCTGTAATCTGTCCTTTAGATGAGAGGAGGCTACCAAAAATGTGAATTCAAGTGAAAAGAAAATACGTCCTAGCTTTTGAAGACCCTGAAGTAGTTGAAAAAAGATGATGGGTGTTTTTGACTCTAAAGCTCATTCTGAGGCAGGGAAGAAAAAAAAAACAGCAGATCACTTTGTTTTTCCAAAGAATGCTTTTGAGAAATGTGGCATTCCACAGAAGAACACAAAACAGCTAGAGCTTTTAGATGGAATTAAAACAATTGCTGACATTATTTAGAGCTAAACTACAGGCAAAGAAAACATCGAATGACCCAAAATCATGTATTGGCATTAAAAATATATGTATATTGAAATGGGGAAAACAGATTCAGAAGAAATGATTTGTAAGGATGTGGTTAAAACTATTTATATACTGGGTTCTATTTGTTTTACAGCTAGTGGTGCACGGACAGCATGAAAGGTTATCTTTGACAAGGTTTTAGCTATTATTTTCTTCCAGTGAAATGGTATTTCTTGAGAAAAAAAGGTCTTTGGAACAAAATAACAATAAATCCTGATTTAGATACATAAACCTGCCATTGATATCACATAATATCAGTGTTCTTTCTCACTCGATACAGGCGTTTTAAAGATAAATGGTAAAACTGAACTGGAAATCCATCTGGCCGGCTGCCTGCTCTAATGAATAACCCCACTTTGGCTCGTGCAATGTAAGCAGAAAGTTCTCTCCCGGCCTCTTTCGTCTGTCATGAATCTACAAGACAGCCGACATAATATCTGGGCGACAACGGTGCGCTAACAGTGCAGTGACTTCCATTTTCTTTGCTTTCTATTGATTTTCACTTAATAACTGGCGAAATACTAAACGTCCGCCCTGAGTACCTAATAAATCCTGCCTGAGCTTTTTATTGAGGAGAATTTAATAAAAACAACCATTGCGGCTGAGGGATTTTTCATCTGGACAGAACATAGGGGTACGGGACAGCAAGGTTGGGGCAAGAGGAAGCCATTTGAGTTTTGTTTTTTTTTTCCAAACAGGACTTCTTCCCTTCGGAAAGCAAGTGCGGTGGCAGTGTCAAGGATGCCTGTGTGTTTGCAGCAGTTTCCTCCCAGAAGCAGCTGTAAGTGCCACCTCCAGGCCATCTGGCAAATGTGAGGAAAGGAGGCTGCAAGGGCTTGGCAAAAAACAACTTTCTGTTCCTCTGGTATCCCCTGATAACTGATCTCAAGTTATGGCTAAGGACTGCCTTATCACTATCAGTGGCTGTCAAAAATGTATAAGCATATTCATTTCCCTATTCAATTTAATTGGTATTTTGGATTTGACACTAGAAAAGCAAGTTTGACTTGCCTGTTGGAGTCCAAGGATACCTCCAACAAAATTCTAGACAATAAAAGAAAGGGTAAGTGTCTGAGGGGAGGGGGCACTTACAAGTTATTCCATTTAATGCTAATTAGAGGCTTCCAAATTCATTTTGGGGCAATCAAAGAGCAAGAGCTCTATGCATGGCTTTTTAAAACACAAAGAAAATCGAGAAGAATGGGCTTCCCAATTTTCCTGCACATAAACTTCTAGAACAATTTCTATTGTTGATACTTTAAAAAAAAATCTTTTTCTTTTCTGTGATGTGGTCATTTAAACTCATAGCACAACTTATGGGTCCCTCTACTTCCTATTTTTTAATTGATCTTGAGGTTATTTTCAAGTCACTGGGCTTAATGAACAAATATTTTAGAATTTCTTTCTTTATATACACTCATTCCTGTCTCAATAAAATGTCCAATCAAGAATTCATATGTGTAGAAAATAAAAAATAGAAGTACATACCCTTAAAGTGAAGTTAGTTGTTTCTGTGATTTTATAAAATCCATGGACCTCAAGTTTGAGTATCATTGTTACAAAAAACACAGCCATTCAAGCCATGCATGACACAATTACTTGTTAACTGGGCAGTTTTTCTTACAGAATATGGGAATATGGGGACAGAGGCCATGTCATAATGATGCAGGCTCCATGTCACGGACCAGTATTGAAATCCTAGCTTTTCCTCCTCTGAAGTTGGGTTACTTTGTCCGTGAAATGGGGATATTCTTTCCAAACTAGCATGATTGACATCATGTCACCAAAATCTCGAAAAACATATGGGTACCCAACAAATGCTGTTGATTTATTTCACTGGGGTACTTCAATAATGAGAAGTAGTTAATCAACCAGGTTAGGGTTTGAAATTGGTGAAATCTCAGAAATCACCCTGATGCGACTTAACTCTGCTCTGCCTCAGTTCCGTTATCTCTAAAATGGAACTAATATCAACGTTTTTGAAACTGTGAAAAGAATTAATGCACATTAAGTCCTTAAGAGATTTCCTGATGTAAACTGTGGACCTGGGGTGAAAACGGTGTGTCAGTGTAGGCTTATCAATTATAACAAGGGGGAGGGGGCTGGGTGGAGCAGGGGTGGTGGGGCAGCTGTGGGGGGGCAGGAGCTGTATGAGAAATCTCTGTCCCTTCTACTCAATTTTGTTGTGAACCTAAAACTGTTCTAAAAGAAATTAAGTCTATTTTGAAAAGTTTCCCTGCACATAGAAATACTCCAAAAATGTTGGCTCTTACGATTTACAAATAGTGCTCGAAAATAACTGAAAGCAGTTTATGAATCTTTACAAAGAAGAACTTGACTGTTATGTTATTCTGATGATGGAACTTTCATTTAGTTTAGATAGCAATGCCTTTTTGTTAACCTCAATTTTCCTTTTTGAGTATTATATCCTTTCCGTGCCCAATTCTTGCTGAAAGGGGAAATGGAAGTAAAAATCTTTGATGTTTTCCATTTTTTTGATCATTTGGTTTCTTCTCTTTTTCAGAGCAGTCTCTTTTAGATTCTTGTGAAACCTCATCTGTTCTTCCCTGGACAAAACGTGGTGTTTTCATTGTGTTAGATAGGCTAACACTGGAGAAAATTCAGCAGATCACAGTGCACATCTCCAAGTTGCAATGTGGGGACGGACAGTTCAGACGTGGAACTCTCAGGTATTTGCTGGACTGGTCGGTGTAAGACCTCTCATCGGTTCGCATAAAGGTGTATTGCTATTCAGATAATGTCTTCCCCTGCTCAACAAAAGGTTGTTGTACTGAGCTGTGATTGTGACAAATGATTTACTATTAGGAACATTCTGTAATTATTGTTCGGTGGGACCGCAGACCGATACATCATTAACATGATAGACGGCCTTTTATATCAGCAAAAATAACTAAATTAATAAAAATGGCTTCATTCCAATCCCTGTCAGAAAGCCAATACTCAGAACAATCAAGTAGCAGTGATACCTGAGAAAGCCATAGTTTATATCCACCAACAAATCAGGTTTTATGCATAAGCAATAAAATATTTGTATATATAATCTCTGTAATATGGATCTGTATAATATAAGAGATTTTATGTAGATAAGCTCTAAACAAAAATATAGGATATATAAATATTTTCTTCCAAATGATTTAGATTTAAATTTATGCTTTTATGCAATTGGATTGCAGTTTTAGAATATTAGAATTTGCCTTTGTCATCTTTTCTTTCAAGATGTCTTAAGCATTGAGAAACATTTTAATGTAGATTCTACAGACTAAAGTTTCGTTTTTCCTTTCTCTTATTTTCTTCTCTTTTTCCTTTCTCCCTTTCTTCCATCCTTTCTTTCCTTCTTTCTTCCTTCTTTCAATCCTTTCCTCCTCTCTTTCTTTTCGTCAACAAACCCCTAATTTATGCTTTAAATCCTTAGCCTCACATTTCTGACATTTCTACACAGAATGAGAGGAAAGAAAGATCTGTTTCTGAGTACTCTGTTGAAATAGACTTATAGAAACAAAATGCAGGCTACGGGCATTGATACAAAACCTTTGAGGTCCACCTAAGTAGAAATCACAATTACATTTCTAGGTTTTTTTTTGCACTTTAGTACTTGAAAACAAATTTCAATTAAAAAATGGACAATTATAATAATGGGGACCTGCATGGAAATCTAAGACTAGGAGCTCTCAAGAAATCAGAGAAAGGATAAAACAGAAAGCAACTGTTTTCTATTATTTTCTTCCTTACTTATTTTCTCTCTTTCAGTGTATTTTTGTCAGCAATCTCATATCCAAAACTCTTGGGATGAGATGTATCCTGTAATTCAGAACTGTTGTGATTTTGGAAGATATCTTGGCCACAAAGCCGAATACTATCTGCCATCACCAGGGGATCTAGGGTGGCATCCATTAATATGTACGCGACAGCACATATGAATACACACTAACTGGGATAAATAAAGATTGCATCGTTCACATAGGTGTGGGTCACATTTTGCTACAAATGAAATCAATTTAGTCAAAAATAAATGTTGTGTAGAGACTTTTAGATTAAGGAATTGCAACTGAACTGTTCAAACCAACTCTAAGAGTCCTGTTAATTTAAATATAATCTAAATTCATCTTGTGTGATTCCATTCACTTTGAACACTTTTTTAAAGACTTTATTCTTTTAGAGCAGTTTTAGTCTTACAGTAAAATTGAGAGGAAGGAACAAAAATTCCCCATATACCCTTTTTTTTTTTTTTTTTTTTGAGACAGGGTCTCGCTCTGTCACCCAGTCTGGAGTGCACTGGCATGATCTCAGCTTACTCTAACCTCCACATCCCAGGTTCAAGTGATTCTCCTGCCTCAGCCACCTGAGTAGCTGGGATTACAGGTGTGAACCACCACACCCAGCTAATTTTTGTATTTTTAGTAGAGACAGGGTTTCACCATGTTGGCCAGGCTGGTCTCAAACTCCTGACTTCAGGTGATCCATCCTTCTCGGCCCCTCAAAGTGCTGGGATGACAGGCATGAGCCACCACGCCAGGCCTCATATACCCTCACATTCTCACATGCGGTGCCTTGCTTCCATCTTCCACCAGACAGGTGCCTTTGTTACAACTGACGAACCTACAGTGACACATCATCACCACCCGAAGTCCACAGTTTACATTAGTGTTCATTCTTGGTGTACTTTCTGTGGATATTCCATTTCATTATACATTTGTCCTTTTGCACATTCTGACAGGGTTGTTCCACTCTTTTTTTTTTTTTTTAATAAGAGACAGGGGTCTTGCCATGTTGCTCAAGCTAGTCTGGAACCCCTGGGTTCAAGCCATCCTCCTGCCTCAGCCTCCCAAAGTGTGGGGATTACAGGTATGAGCCACCATGCCTGGCTTTTTCCACTCTTTGCAGGAGCTTGAAAGTAATAGAAATCACCACTTAATGGATACTCAATAAATACACGTTATTGGTTGAGTAACATAGTATTGTTACTGGTATTGTAACATAGTACCCTTTTAGAAATAGTAGCCTTTTAGAAATGTGCTCCTGTGACTTCATACTTCTACAGAAGTTGCAAGGATCTAAACGCTTCAAACTCTGATAAACTTTACTCACTGACAAATTTATTCTCAGAAATGTTCATACCTTTGTGGAAAAGGTATAAAAATAGTCTATAATTGTCTACATAGTAGATATTTTATTAAGTAAAGACATTGTTGTCAAAGCCAGATTTCTATCTAAAATGGTTTTGAAAAATATTATCGTAGCTCAGTTCTTCCAATGCCATTGGCATAAGTGAAATCACTGTCAGTGGCTGGCTATAAAGGGAAGAGTTGTACAGAACTGTAGCTCAAAGGTGCTGAGATGATATGAAACGTCATTTTCATTTGGAAACTAAAGAAGGGAAGAGTATTATGCAAGGTGAGGGAGGCAAGCAGGTAAGGTATCCAGTGCAACCTTTCCTGGGTAGTCAGCGAGAGAATCACGCAATTGTTTTTATGGCTAAAGCTTGATTGAGACCTATTTTAAAACTCGTCTTTTCTGCTTTGGCCTTCTCTTAAAGGAAGACAAATGCCCTTGAAAAGGAGTCTTAAAAGTATGATTCACGGACTTGGGAAGAATTACAGGATGCAGACAGCCTAGAGTGGTGCCTCCTCCCCGCAAAGGAGTTCACATTTCCTTCCTCTTAATCTGAGTGAACCATTAAAAAGTTAGTCAGTTCCCTGGAGGCTCTTCCCAAGGAATCTCCTAAAAGGAAATACCCTGCACTGGAAAGGTAATTTACCTAGACAGGATTTAAGAAACTAAGTTTCAGTTCAGAGATAACCAGTGACTTTATATGGGCTGGTGTATTCCTCCTTTTAAGGATTCTCCCCTGAAGTTAGTTAACAAATCAAGAAGGTAGGCAGAACAACATCAAGAAAGAACACACAACCCTTGCACATTTTATTTATTTATTTTTATATGCAATTAAGTCCTCAAACGGATAGTTTCACTGCTGTTGTAATATCAAACTGTAAATATGCAATACATTGATTTTTTTCTTTTCCTGAAAATAGGCTCGTATTCAAACCAGAAACATTTTGTGTTCTATTCTGAGAATGTTTTTAATTATTTTAGCTAGTGGGAAAACTCTTTTCTTTGGGATAGGGATGTGGGAGGGGAACAAAAATCTGTGCTCTGGACCTTAGGGAGTGCTGCGGTAATTCAGTTTCTGAGGTCTTCAGGAAGCCGGGCTTAGGAGTTGATTCCCTTTTATGGCTAAATAACTCTTATGAATTTGTCTTTTCAAAGTCCACTGGAAACTGGAAAGAGGAGCATGATTACAGAAAGCTGCAGCTGTGAATATTTGCGAAGCAGCTTAGTTTCCCATCTCTATCAATTCCGTCTCCCCTGTCCCCGCCTCCAGCAACTAATATCTTAGCATCTTATGGAGTAATATGATAGAACTGTCAAGAATGAATGAGGACTTTGGGCCGTATTAATTCCCATCAACAAACTAATGTCTAATGTTTTGTAGGCTACAGATAAGAAGTTGACCACTGCGTTACCTTTGTCAATAATTTTTGCATATTCTAGGGTTAGGTTCACGGAAGGAATTTTTTCCTGATGGTCGTGAGAATGCTGTCAAGATTTTGTTGCTCAAATAAGATCAGAACATGCATTTGTCGTTCGCACACTTTTTCCTAGAAGAAAATGGAGAGGAACTATAAACATGGAGAAACGTGGAAAAATGCAAATGCTGGAGTTGGAGGTGGCTTATATAGGGAAGTCTCTGTATATTGAAACAAATCAGGGAGACTGGGCCAGGCCAGGCAAGAGAGGACAGCACATTCTCATCTCTTACTTCTTCTGAAATTGGAAGTACAAGATTCTGAACTTCTGGTGGATTAAACGAGAACAACAAGCATCTTTTTGCCTCAAGAAACTTAATGTTTTGTAGCCATAGGGCAGGATTCCGATACCATACTTTGTTATCACAAACTAAAGACAAAAAAGAAAGAAGTTTTGAGAATGCCTGGATTTGTATGTTTCAATACATAATACAACTCTTTCTGTGTGAAATGAAAGGCTGATCGTGGGAAAATGTATGATTCTATTTATAGTCAAATTTAAATTATCTGATTATAGGGCAAAATTAGGACAGACTTTAAATCTGCCCTTTTAGTGTCTAATTTGCCACAAAAAATAGTAAAACTACTCATGTTTGATGAGCAATCTGTCCTGTTATTTCTTATCCTATGAACTATGAAAAAGAACTAAGAAAAATTCCCCTCTGTTTTTTTCTTTTCATAAAACTCAATCCAGGGCCTGCATATTATATTCACATTTTTCTTTTGTGCTTCCTTTTGTATGTTTTGGCCACACTGGCGGAATTTTCTATGATAAGAGGACCACCAATCCAGTGTGCGTGGTGTGGGGTTGGCCCGTTGAGTGGGCCCCACTGGGCCTCCGGGGAAGAGGGCCAGGAATTCACAGGGCTTGATTACCACCGGGGCTTTTTCTGCTTTTAAGTTAACTATGTTCTTCCTGGTAAATCAACACCTCGACTTTGGAGATTTAACATCAGCTCTGTGATTGAGCAGAAACTCTGAAAAGAAGACGTCCCAGCAATGCCTACCTGACCTTTCTCCAAGCTTGTTATAAGGAAAATAAAAAGGTGTCCAGGAGAAAGGGAGTCGTTGGATGTGGAACTACTAGGGGGACTTAAGTGTTTTTAAACCAGCTTCCACAGTGACATAGGTAAACAAAAGTAAAAGTGTCTTCATGCATACAAGATAAACATTTATCATTTAGCTTTCCATTTTGTGTCCATAACACTTGCATGTGCCTGCCATGCATATTTTCTTTTTAAAAAAGCATAAAATTAAATTTACCAGGATGCGTCCAATTGTGATTTCTCTATTTACTTCCTATGATCTAACACAATCTGGTAAATATTTATGGGACACATATGCCATTAAAGTGACTGGGTTATATGTTGGTGACATGAAGATAGAGTAGTTAATACTTGAGATTGGTCAAATGGCTCAGTTAGTATTCAAATTTTCTGTTCTTAATATGGTTATTAGCATTTTCTTTTTGATAGGTTTGGTTTTATTATTGTAACCAATTTTTTATCTCTCCTTGTATCTATGGCCTATGATGTGTGATTTTCACATGTGACTTAAGGAGATAAGTATATGAACTTGTCCCCTGACTTAGGGTTACCCATATGACTTGCTGTGGCCAAAAGAATAAGGTAGAAATGACAGCATGCCCTAAGAGGCATTGCATGGTATTGCTTTCTTTCTTATGCTTATGCTTAGCCATGAGAACATACCTGGGCAGCACCGTTTGTCCCAAGGGGAAGACAAAGAACATAGAGAACAGAATCAGCTGAACCATCCCAGCTCAAGCTTAGCTATGATCAGCTATGTCCCAACTGATCTCCAGATGCATGAGTGGTCATAAACCCTAGCAGTCTAAAGCCACTGCCTTTTGGAATGGTTTGTTATATAGCAGTCACAGTAAGATTTATTCTTCCATTCATTTATTAATTTTCAAACATCAGTTGGACACTTTCTAAGCCCCAAGTTCCGTGGCAGAGGCCTGAGATAGAAAGTGCAAATTTCCAGGGAAAACAGAAAAATGGAGCAGTAAATAAAATAGATGCGCAAAGTGCTGAGATAAAAGTGTGCCTTGGGTGCTATGGTGAATCCTTAATAGGATGGTATAAGAGGCATTCTGGAAGAGGGATAATGCCACGCGAAATTTTAAAGAGTGAATAGGGATTAGGAAGGTACTAACATTGGATTTTGAAGAGAAAAAGAGTAGAAGGGCATTCTAGGCAGAGAAAGCACATTGCATTTGCAAATACCCTCATGCTGAGAAGCAGCCTGGTGCTTTGAGGCCTCAGCAAGGAGCCTGACACAAGCAGGAACAATGCTTTGCATATTTTTTTAACTCAACATGGTACTTAACATAGGCAAGTCAAGTATGGTCAAGGGATGGCTTGGCAGTACTATTGGGCACTGTCTTAAGTAGAAACTAGAAACAACGTCTAAGAAAAGTCACCTTAGGGATACCCAGCATCCTATGTGAATTCAGACCTAACTGCTTGAGAATGTCAAACTAAGGCAGGAAGTCTTTTGATTATTTGTGGTGTTTTTCTCTTCACTTCCTGCTTTGATCCTATAGCACAGGAACTAAAGTATTCTAAGGGAAACTACTTCCTTGGTATTTTTGGCGTGCTCTTACCAGGAAATTGGTGGAAGTGTCAGGGGTACCCTTTTCAAGAGATTTCCACTTAAACCACGGGTGGGGGTGGGGGGTGCATCCACTTCCTAACCATTTAAGGCTTTAGTCATTTGTGGTTTGCACATTTTCACCATCATAAAACTTCATTGAGAAACAGTTAGGAAGTCCTTAAAGGTCCTATCATCACTTTATCTTAGCTGCCAAGTTATAACTCTGCCATTTATATGAAACTATTCTTTAAGTAGAGAGATCTGAAACATAAGTATGTTCCAGTTGGAAAGAGGCTCTGAGGTAGATCACCTGGCAGTTTTCCCCTCATTTACCAAGTTGGAAGGAAATGCTCTAAGGAAAAAAATATATATATTGGTTCAAGGTCCCATTAATTAAGGACAAAAATGGAACTATACCCCCTGGTTCCCAAGCTGGGGGTGCTTAGCACCACTCAGCTCATGGATTCTCGACTTTTTGTGCTGCACACATTAAACCTGAATCATGGACAAAACTTAAACAGAGAAAAAAACCAAAGTGTTTCAAGTGTCTTAGAGCAAGAAACAACAAATCAAAAAAGAAAATCGCAATTGGAATCTTTAAGAACTGAAGGAATTTGCTTTTCAGGTATCAGGCTAATTTTAGAATGATAAAACAATTAGTAAATTTGACATGTAGGTGTATCAAGTAGGGAAAGATAAGGAGGGGGAAGAAGAGGAAAGAAGACACTACATCTTTAAATTGAATTGAATGTTCTGTGACTTTAAATGAAAGCTCTTCTGTTGTTGGGCAAATAAATTTAAACCACTTAACACGGCAGAGCAGGTCAGGCAAGCTTATTGTAGTGATCATAGCATTACAGCTATTGCGATTGACCGCTGCTCTCTGGAATCACCAATAATCAGAGACCGCAAGCTGTGTTTGCAGAGAAAGGTCATCATTCATTTTTTTCAAAGCATTAATATCTTTTGTTTGTTTGGCTCAACATGAAACAGGAATCGATAGAGGTAATTCACAGAGCAATTAGCCCCTCATCTGTCAAACGGCATCTGGGTGTATTTAACAAAAAGACCTTTGGAAAGGTTTAAAAAGGAAGAAAGTGCCTGTACGATCAACAATTTATATTTTCTACATGACATGTTGTGTATGTATCTGTAAAAAGGGGGGCCTTGGGAGTAAGAAAATATACATAAAGCATGCTATAAATCTACACTTCAGTGTTATGATGTTGCAGTGTAGAGATAGACCCTAAAAAGCTCAGATTACATCCTCATCCTGTTCCCACGAAGACAGCAAGCAAGTGGCATTTGGGGTCTTTGTATCATGTTTGAACACAGCCGTGGTACATAGATTTCTCTGCAAAAAGACTTCCAGGAAAAAACTTATTGTGGACACTGTAACAAATTGGAGAGGGTCAAGCATCAGGAACAAATGTTCCCTTTTGGCTTCAAAGCCTGTGATTTTTGTGCTGGGCTAGACTGCTTCCGAGACAGGTCACAGCCTTCCTGTGCTACCTATCAGCCGGCTTGGGAAGAAGTCATTGATGGAGACATCTTTCTCACTGCTCACCAGCGGCCACACCACTCTTGTGTTAGCCCTCTGTCTACATCTAATTTGCCAATATTGGAATGAAAAGCAAAATGCAAAATTAAGTTAAAAGACTTTTTGTACTCTCAAAAATGAATTGTGATCTGGATCTGTTTTTCTTCACTGAATTTCAAATGTGTGTACTATGGAATGAATGCAATACGTATCAAAGAAGTGGACTTAAAAAAAAATCAGCTTAGAGACTTGTCTACACGTTTACATGAATGCTGTTACTCTCAGCAGGACCAGATGTATTTTTGAAATGTATTTTCTTTTCAATTCTGGCTTTTTTTTTCCTTGGGGTTTTTTTTTTGTTTGTTTGTTTAACTTTTCTTTCTTTCTCCCCGCACCCCCACCCCAGCCTTCTGCCTTCCCTTTTATTTGGGTCTTCTCCCAGGCCGTAAAATGATGGCTAAAAAAGAAGTCATGAGATGTAAAAGAAAGTGACAAAAGTTTTGCTTACCTTGTGACTTGTTTTTGTTTTTGAATTTAACTTTTTTTTCTTAATATCAGAGCATTCCAACAGGTTCCTTATCTATCTCTAGGGCTCTTTCTGGATAACTGTGTCTTACCTGAAAATTATGTAATATAGTTAATTTAAAAAGCAAGCAGGCCAGGCACAGTGGCTCATAGCCTGTAATCCCAGCACTTCGGGAGGCTGAGGTCACCTGAGGCAGATCACCTGAGGTCAGGAGTTCAAGACCAGCCTGGCCAACACGGCGAAACTCCGTCTCCACTAAAAATACAAAAATTAGCCAGGCATGGTGGCACATGCCTGTAGTCACAGCTACTTGGGAGGCTGAGACAGGAGAATCACTTGAACCTAGGAGGCAGAGGCTGCAGTGAGGTGAGATCATGCTACTGCACTCCAGCCTGGGCAACAGAGAGAGACTCTGTTTCAAAAACAAAAACAAAAACAAAAACACAAAAACAACAACAACCACAAAAAACCAAGAAGCTACAATTAACTTTGAGTAGAGTCACACTGTGAAGAAAATATCAAAGCAAAAGACTGAAAGAAAATCCTCAAGTAATGTTGTCTTAGAGTGGAGGGATTATGGAGGTTTCTTTTGTTTCATTCAATTTCCCTATTTTCAAAATTTTCTTTTCTTTTCTTTTTTTTGAGAAGGACTTTCGCTGTCGTTGCCCAGGCTGGAGTGTAATGGCACGACCTCGGCTCATCACAACCTCCACTTCCCTGGTTCAAGTGATCCTCCTGCCTCGGCCTCCCTAGTAGCTGGGATTATAGGCATGTGCCACCACGCCTGGCTAATTTTGTATTTTTACTAGAGACGGGGTTTCTCCATGTTGGTCAGGCTGGTCTGAAACTCCTGACCTCAGGTGATCCGGCCGCTTTGGCCTACCAAAGTGCTGGGATTACAGGCATGAGCCACCGTGCCCAGCCTTAAAATTTTCTATAATAAACATATTACTTTTTAATTGGAAAAAATAAAACATTACTTAAAATTAATGCATTAACACAAATAAGACAATCATGTTTTTGTACATGCGTTATATTTTATACTGACCCCAGATGACCACATTTTTACTTTTTATAAACACTGCCAAACACTCTACAGAATTCTGTAGACATCTTATAGAATTTTTCTGAGCAAAATTAAAATCAGTTCTTAGAGTCTCATGAAATTGTACAGAGGATGTAAAACTGAAGTTGAGTAGAATAGCAAGAAGTATTATAGCTCGTGGTAAATCTAATTTTCTGAAATTATGACATTCTGTTATAAGAGAATTTCATTGTCAAATATATGGGTTCACCTTATTTTTCTGAAGTTGGAATTTAATCCTGGAGACATTTTGACACAGTATTTTCTTCCTTCCAACTTTTTTTTTTCTGTTTATGTGAGCTGTGTTAGAAGTTTCCATACATTCACTACATGGCTTCCTTTAATTAGATGGATTCTCTGTAACCCACAAACACTGGCTAATAATTGTTTTCCAGACTTCCAGTTACTAAAGCAGTCAGCAGTTGCCTGGGCTCTATTTTGCTTTCATGAAAATGCTATAATATACTTCAACAGCAGTCCAAATCATCCCACCTTCCAAGTGGTTATTCACAAGCAGGGGTCATTATTTCCTTGTTAGACTGTCTTAGGGGTGGGTCTGGTTTCCACGGGCTTTGCACATTCTTCTGATTTGTAAATCAAACCTGAGTTACAAAGATGGACTGCCACCTCCTCCGGGCTCTGCTTAGTGTCACAGGGGTGCAGTCCATCAGACAAACACCTCATAAGCATCAGTTCTGGCTGCCTTCCAGGGAAAACCATGTCATGCCATTGAATAACACTTAGGACCCAATCTTTCATCCTCCTCCTCCATAACTAAATAAATTGGGTAAAGGTCTTGCCCTGTCTCAAGATAACAAGAAGTTTAAAGAACTTACTAGTGTTTCATGTTGCAGACACTATACTTTAGAGGAGTGAACAAAAACAAGATGGCGGCTTCCCTGAAGTTCAAAGGCAGTTCTGATAGCAAATGAATACTGACAATCCTTCATGTTTCCCTCATGGGCACAAATAATCCTGCTGAAAACAGGAAGGGGATTTGGATTGAGAGCTGAAAGAAAATGAGCATAGACTTTTCTATCACTATCCTACTCAGAACCTCATTATATAGAGCAGGGGTCAGCAAACTTTTTCTGTAAAAGACCAGAGGGTAAATATTTTATCCTTTGTGGGCTATACCACTTTCTTCACATCCACTCAGCTCTGCTGTTCTAGTGTGACAAAGGAGTCATTGACAATCTGTAAACAAAAATAAGTTTGATCGGGCTGTAAGAAAACTTTGAAATACGAATTTCATAGAATTTTCATGTGTCACAAAATAATATTCTTAAGATTTTTTTTTTTTAACCAAACATTTCCAAGTGTAAAATTCATTCTTGGCTCACAGGTGATACCAAAGCAACCATGGGCTGAATTTGCTTCTCTGGTCCCAGTTTGCTCACTCTTGCTCTAGAATTCAGAAGTTCCAGTCCACGCTTGTGAATCAGATTTTACAGAACCAAGGGCCCTTCTTGGCTCTCTCTCAGTGTAGTGACAGCTGCTGTTACTGTGTAACTATCATCTCACGTGAATAAAGGTGTTTTTCTTTCATTTGAATCTTATCTTTTGTTATTTGAAAAAAGGCTCATTAAACTTTTTAAACTCATTGAATTTAGAAGAGAGTCTTAATTATGTGTGACTCAGGCATTAGGGGAGAATATGCATAACCAGACCAAATTAAACTGCACAAAATCATGTCTTTCTATTTCAAAAATAGATATTTTGTTTTCAGGTAAAATGCAAGATAGTCTAAAAAGGCAATAGAACTTTAAATGACTGTTTATTCAGGCAACAAATATATAAATAATTGGTAAATGATTTTGGAAACTATTTGGTGACAAAAGAAAAGGGAGGGATAGCATTAGGAGATATACCTAATGCTAAATGACGAGTTAATGGGTGCAGCACACCAGCATGGCACATGTATACATATGTAACTAACCTGCACATTGTGCACATGTACCCTAAAACTTAAAGTATAATAATAATAAAATTAAATTAAAAAAAAGAAAACGTTCCCTTTCTAATGCAAGTTGGAATAAATCAGAGTACAAACTCTACATTTATATGTGTATATATTTTATATAATAGAAAGATATGAATTAAAATGTTAACAACATTTATGGAGATGGTGGAATTACTTCTTTGTGCTTTTTTCTTACTTTTCAAATATTTTGCAATATGGTTACTGCTTGTATTTAGGAAAAAAAAAACAACTAATGTTACAAGAATGTCTTTTGCTCCCAATTTTTAAAAGTGTTTTCATGAAGAGACCTACGCCTCTCTAGCAATCTTGGACAAGGGATCATGAAATAATCGGCATGATTCATTGACCGCTGGAAGGCTTTGTGATAGCATTGAAGATAACCTTCTGTGAGCTCATAAAAATAATTACCTGAAAGTTGTACAAATTCAGCATTTTTATGACATGCAAATAAAGAAAAGGAAGGAAGAACGTGAGATAACACAAAGTAAGATCTCATAAAAGGGACAGCAATAACTATATGTAAAAAAGAAATAATGGATGTTACTAAGTTCTGTAAAATTTTGGCAGATCAATAGAATTAAATGAGAAAGAGCTAACAAACCTCCCTCCTTTGCTATTCAAATGATGAACAAAGCACCAATTACTCTCTGGCATGAAAATCTTATTTATATTTATGACCAAAGGTGTTTTTTAAAAGCTTGCCTTCATCTTCCTTTGTAAATTTCTTAAAAAATCGGCTGAAGCCAAACAATGAAACTTTCATTCATGAGAACAATGTAACAACAACAAAAATTCTTCCATGCATTGTTTAGTGGATTTTTTATTTCAAATTTTTTTAAAAAGCAGTTCTCAACCCACAGCCTAACCCATCATTCCTACCTATGTATTTATTCCTAGTATATTCTAGGCATCACCAGGAAGGGATACATAGGATAGTTTATGTTTTTCTTAATTTAAAGAAAAAGATCTTGAAAGAAGCTATGAGAAAAAAATGTTATATTAAAGATATATTGCTAAGTGTCTAGTTTTAAAAGATCGAATATCAAAATGTATTTATTTATGTGGTTCACCACTTCAAGATAAGCAAGTGTATGAGAATAAAAGAGCTAGTGGCTTCTCAGAAGTAAAATAGTGACATTTTAGGCATTTGATACCTTTTGGCCTGAAAGCTTCAGACTTGGTCATTAGATGTGGCATGTCAATAATTTTAGAATGAGGATACTAATAGAAATACAACTGAGAGAGGCGTTATTGGGTGTATCTTCCCTTCTCTCTCTTTCCCTGCTTCTATTCCATAGAAATCTAGTTTCCGAGTAATCTACTTGACTGACGGACTTGTAAGGGAGAAGAAATTATAGCTGCAGGACCCGTCCACTTTGCTTCACCTTATCAAATGTACTCACCAATTTATGTTCTTAGCACTTTTCCACAGTCTGACAAGAATCAGGACCATTCCAGGGCTTTTTGAGCACTCCTGTCTCTTGGGATGGTGACCTTCTATCTTGACAATTCAGATCTAGTCACCAGTACCACCCACAGGCCACTGATAGATTTTCAGCCTGCTCCAGGTGAATGAAGAGGGAATGTGATTGCAGACTTTAGTTTTTACTCCTCCACGTTCTGATTCAAAAATGCACTTTAACATTCAAAACTCATCTACAAAAGATTCAACTCCCCATCATTAGCTGCTGATTAAAAGCTTATAATAAATGAAGGAGATGGATGCTATGTGCGGATGATGTGCCCCTGTCCCTTCTAGTTGGGGACATACCAATGGACTCACTAAATTTATGAAGCTATGTATGAGCGCTAAGTGAGTTCTGCAGAAAACATTCTTAAAAATTGAAGACTTCATAATTTGGCAGAGAGAATCATGGAAGACTTTGTAGAGGAACTAAGATGTGAATCAGACCTTAAGGACGAGTAAATTTGGATGGGTACCCAGAAGGAGAGGCAAGAGAACGTAATGACCTGTGTTGATGACTACTGTTACATTGTATCTAAGGGCCTCTGTGGGTTCTGCAAATGCTGTCCCATTCTGTTCTCATTAGATGAGGAAGCTGAAACTCAAAGAATATACAGTTTTCCAAAGATTGCACAGCTAAGAAATAAGGAAAGATGGACTCAAGCTCAGATTTGCCTGATTCTGAAGCTTACGTTCTTTTCGGTGCACTGAAATGTATCAGAATGTTTTTTAGAATGCAGACCGACATGAGCAAGAGTGAGGAGGTGTGAATAAACATAAGCTTCAGGATGACCGAGCTTCCTTCCTGGAAACAATGGTTGGGATGAAGCAGCGAAAAAAAATTTTTTTTCTAGGAAGAATTTCAAAATGAGATTCCACCTGCTTAACAAGCATTTGTCAAACCTGAAATTATTTTCTGATTGCAAAAGTATTCCATGTTAATTGTAGAAAATTAGAAAACTATAGAATCACCAGCTAGAATCAACCAGAACTAGCTATTGTTAATGTTCTAGTGTATCATCTTCCAATCTTTTCATAGTTTTTCTCCAAATATATACATATTTATGTATATATTAGTTTTATAAAATTAAAATTTTGCTTTCTTTGTATTTTGATGTCTGAATTAGTAATATATCACAACCATACTCCATGTCTTCTATATTCTTTGGAAACATTTTAAATAAATATAGAATATTGCATCCTATAAGTTACCATAGTTCATTAAACTTCTATTATTGAATGTTGACATTATTTCTAGTTTTTCTTAATTATAAATAATGTCTATTTTATCTTATAAATCATTTATCTCTGATTTTTCCTGAAAAAACAATTTTTTAAACAAAATTTCAGCTTGGCTTATTTCCCATTATGTAGCTAATTTAAATCAAAATTTAAATTGCATGTTATCCTAGGAACTGAAGCTCCGATCAGACTCCTGAGGGGATAAACCAACATCCTAGCAGAGGCTTGACCCAATTACTGTCATCACTTTAGGAAGTTAATCTCTTCCATATCAGAGAGAGGAGTGGAGGCAGAGAGGTTGAAGGAGAGATTGAGGAAGAGGGGACAGAATAAGAAAGAAAGAAACACTAGTTTTCTTCCCTCAGGAATCAGATACCTGTTCTCCAGGTAGGCAAGTTTTATTTTATTTTATTAAAAATATCAGACTCCATGGTGGTCCTGAGGGGAGGTAGAAAAGACTCTTTAGACTGTGTCCAAGTGGCTGTTTTCTTTTTTAAAGCCTAGTAACATCACAATGATGGATTTCTCCATTTGGGAGCATCATGCAGTGAAGGAAACCACCTGGGCTTAAATCCCAGTTACTCAGTTTCACAGCTCTGTGGCTTTAGACAAGGCCTTTAATTTCTCTCAATCTCAGCATCCACAGGGTAAAAGGAGATAGGAATGCCAACTAAAAATCTTTGGATCCTGCCAATTAAATCAGATTACATAGCATCAGGCAATCACAAACAACTAGCTCTTTCCTCCTCCCTTTCCTCCACCCTTCTGCTCACTGAAAACAATAATTTTTTTCTTTTCTTTAGATTTCTTCATTGTAAAAAGCAGAGTTCATTCATTCCAAAAAATTTTAAATCTCTTGGCACTGAGAATTCAAAGCATTGTCCATGCCCTTACAGAAATCACAGTCTAGTGAAAACTACAGGAAAGCTAACATAAATTACAAGGTCAAGAGAGAGAGACGTTGGTACAAAGTCATGTGTTCCCAAATAAAGGAGGGCCGAATTTATTGGAGAAAGGGGATCAGGGAAGTGACCCTTGATGAGGTCTTACAAGATGGGCACTTGCTCGCCAAGCAGCGGAAGGAAAGTGAGCATTCTTGGCATGGGGTAGCCCTTACCCTGTGGTAGTGAGGAGAGGGTTATTGGTCAGCAGAAGGGCCTTTAACAGAAGCTAGAAGTTGTTAAGAAATGCCACTTCCTCTGCAGAACCCTTTCTGGTTCCTCATACAGGAAACCCTCTACCGCCTTAGCACTTTAATTGCACTACATCTGTGGATTTCTTTGACATTTACTACTTCCTGCTTTGCATTGGAGATATTTGTGTACATATTTTACTTTCATTATACCACTAGAGAAACAAGAGACTGTTTTATCCTTTAATCCTGGTATTATCTGTAGTACCTTCAACTTTATATATATATATTTATAATACAATTTATTTATTTTAAAATTTCCCAAAGTGTCCCCATTTAGGGGGTCACATTAGACACTTTGTCCCTCAACCTTTGGGTTTATTTTACTTATTTTATTTTTTTAGAGACAGAGTCTCTCTTTGTCACCCAGGCTGGAGAACATTGGTAGCTCAAGGTAAACTTGAACACCTGGAATCAAGTGATCCTCCTGCCTCAGCCTCCCAAGTAGAGTAATGAGGCTACATGTAAGAACGATCATGCCCTGTTTTTATTATTTTCTTTTTTCAGAGATGACATCTTTCTACGTTGCCCAGGTTGCTCTTGATCCCCTGGCCTACAGTGATACTCCTGCCTTGGCCTCTCAAAATGCTAGGATTACAGGGGTGAGCCATCATGCCACGCCTATATAGACCAGGCATGGTGGCTCACCCCTGTAATTATATATATATATATATATATATATATATATATATATAAATTTTATTTATAAAATCACCCCTGCAATTTCTTAAGAAAGCCTATATGTTTCACATTCATTCCCTTCATTATAGTGGGGCTCTTGGTCTTTTTACTTACAAAATTCATGTTGGGGAAGTTTGCTTTTGAACTTCATACTGGGGAATACTTTACATATGAACTTCATATTGGATACTTCTGAACTTCAATATGAACTTCATGTTGAAATGCAAAGCATTCGTGTTACAATACATTGCATCCCAACCATTGGTAGGTATGTAACTCCTCCTTCTTCATTCATGAAAATCAGCTGAACAGGTTTTGATCTTGCTATCAAAGAAATGGTTTTCTCCTAATATCATAGATTCTTCAAGAATAGATAATTTACACCCCATTCAATTTAGAGTTCCTTGGGCAGAGTCTATGGCCTGACAAGGAACTCCAGGAGATTGTGATTTGCTAAGTTCCCAGCAGGGATGGAGAGTGGCTGGGGTCCTTTATGGTTGTGTGGCCAATTTAGGGACACTTTGTCCCTCAGCCTTTGGGTTTAACACCCTTCAATCAATGGACTATAGTTGGTTTCAAGTCAAATCTGCCAAGAATACTGTTAATATTCACCTCATGATTTTGGTTATTATGGGTAGTAATATAAGCAATACTATATTACAATAATATCATTTATAACGGCTTACATTTATTGAACATTTGCCATAGCCAGGCACTTTGTAAACACTTTGTCAATACTAACTGAATTAACACTCAAAGTAATTCAATGACATGGTTACTATTAGCATTCTCATTTAATAGATGATAAATTGGAGGAGAGAGAAGTTAAGTATTTGTTACTTGCCCACAGATCACACCTGGTAAGCGAGGGACCCTGAATTCAGACCAAAAACAATGTTGCTGTGGAATCTGGGCATGTATTCTTTATGCCATTTCATTAATCCTTGAAATGACCCAATCAGGAAGACATTATTCCTCCCATTTTATAAACAAAGTGCAGAGAGTTTAAGTGACTTGCCCAAGTCCACACATTGAAAATTGGAAGAACTAGGCCGGGTGTGGTGGCTCACACCTGTAATTCCAGCATTTTGGGAAGCCGAGGCAGGCAGATCACCTGAGGTCAGGAGTTCAAGACCAGCCTGGCCAACATGGTGAAACCCCATCTCTACTAAAAAAAATACCAAAAATTAGCCAGGCATAGTGGTGGGTGCCTGTAATCCCAGCTACTCAGGAGGCTGAGACAGAAGAATCACTTGAACCTGGGAGGCGGAGGTTGCAGTAAGCCGAGATCGCGCCATTACACTCTAGCCTGGGCAACGAGAGAGAAACTCCATCTCAAAAATAATAATAATAATAAAATAAGAAAAGAAAAGAAAATTGGTAGAAGTAGGATTTAGAGCTCAATCTTTCCAACTCTAAAGCCCAAGTATAGGACTCTAGGCTCCCTATTTCTGTTTAAGGTTTAAAAACCTGCTGGTTGTAAGTGTATGGTATCTTCCATGTACCTATGGGCATTATCAGGCGATAGTTTTCTAGGATGAGGGAGAAGTAAATAAGGTGGTATCCTAACACTAGTATTTTATTCATTGAGACCAACTGAAGCAGGATTTGATGACTCTATGAGTGAATTAATTTCAGGTTATTTGAAATATTAGGAACATTTCTTACTGATCCACTGCTCTGCCATGAAAACCATAGCACTTTACCGTATTTAGTTATGGTCCTTTCTTGAGGCTATGGTTTAGGGACAGAAAGGGGTCAAGAATACAGGTAAAATAATGAGAAGGAAATGTTCTAAAGGAGTACAGATCTAGTGTGCAGTAGGTAAGAGCATGATCTTCCTTTGGAATACTGAATTGATATAAGTCGAAGACTAGGAAAACCAAGTATGTCTTCACGTTCAGAATCAAGGTTGGTGTGGGTGCCAGAGCCCACAGGCCAAGGCAATTAGACCCCTCCTTGGGTTTGGTAGGAAGTGGAGATGTAAGTAGCTCCTGGTTACAACCTCAGGGTTTGTGTTCAATAGGAAATATGTGATAAATGAGTGTCAACGAATTGATACCAGTGAATTCATTCTTTAGAGACACCTAAGTGGACATCTTCTTGTTTGGTTATGATAGTGATCATGTTTATACTCCACCAAATATCTTGGAGTTTTGAAAACGGCCTGATGAATTTGCTGACCACAGCAAACTTCTGCTAATTAACCTGAAGTATCTATCTCATGTTTCTCTTTCCTTCAATTAAATCGTCATACATCACTTAACGTCAGGGATATATTCTGAGAAGAACATCATTAGGCTATTTTGTTAATGTGCGAACATCATAGAATGTCCTTACACAAACGTAGATGGCATAGCTGACTACACACCTAGGCTGTATGGTATGGCCTTTTGCTCCTCGGCTATAAACATGTACAGCACTGTATGCAATTGTAACACAATGGTAAGTATTTGTGTATCTAAACATATCTAAACACAGAAAAGGTACAGTAAAAATCTAGTCTTATAATCTTATATGACCACTGTTGTTTATGCAATCCATTGTTGACTGAAATGTTGTTATGCAGCCCATGACTGTATATGATAAAATTGTCAAGTTATCATTTTATTCCCTGAGGTACCAAAAGAGACTTAGCAGAATGCATAATGCAAGGTATGATTCCTTATCTATTTTGAGGATGAAACCAGTGATGTGTGTTTATTTATAGGTTGTTCTTACAATTGTCCCTCTTAAATGAAACCTGACAATTGGAAGGACGTGCAAGAAATGACAATGAGTGCTCCTAAATAAATAAGGTTGTATGGAAGCAAGGAACTTTCTTCCCAAGTACATAACTGAAATTGACAAAGCAGTCACACTTTGCTTTGTAACTATCAACAACTAGTTATACAGCAAATAATCCCTTAACAATCTAATTATATATTCCTGTTGCTTATATTAAATTATTGAATAGTTCAGAAGGCAGTTATTTTGGTTAGATTGGCAGGTAGGGTAGTTAAACTCTTAAACCTGTAACTGGTTTATTGAGTAAGTTAAAATTGGATATGAAACAAAACAGGTTCTATTTTGTTGATTGTGATTTCATTTCATTTTCCAATCCTGACCTTCAACCATGTTATGTCGGAATCCCGTTTCACATTAAAAAAAAAATACCTTGGCACTATCCTACAGCTTTCCAGTCCCTCATAGCTAAATTTAAAAATTTAGCCTATTTTTAAATTAACGTCTCGTATTGGTTTTAAATTTCTTCTACTCCTTTCCACCGATGGCTTCTAGAACAGACTAGACCCTGGCTGCTTGGGTTAGGAAAGGGAGAAAAGAGTTTTCCTCTACCATCTCATTCTTCTCCCTGTTCTTGGTCAAGCTCTTCTGGTGCTCCTGGTCTGACTGGGACCAGGAAGAATTGAAAGCACATTTGGCTTCCCCTGTCCTTGAATGACCTTCTAGTGTTGAAGGGAGGATGTCAAGCACGAGGGAGAAAGAGAAAGGATTTGTCTAAATTGCTAGGTCAGGTTGGGGCAGAGTCTTTGGCTTCACTGATTCTCTTCAGCAACTATCACTCATGATGTAGCCTTTCTCCCTGAGTTGGTGGAACTTAACCACCAGCACCTTTTTCTAAAGATCTGTGCATTCCTTTGACGTCTCCAGAAGTTTTTATCCCCCTCCAGATTAGCCTAGCAGCCTTCTGAACCGTTTAATCTCCCTACTTTCTCAGGTGGAAACATAAGAACCACTGAGTCCTCTTTGCACACTCTGAGGGCCAAGGAAACCACTGGAGGGTAAAGAGAAAAGATTCCTCCATCATCTTCCCAGGTACATTTCACACCTCAGCCCCAGCAGCCCCACCCTCATAGGCCAACCTGACTGGATTCCCAGTAGACTTATGTCTGATGTCCTCTTTTGACCAATCTTGGGCACAGTCTTAATGGACACTTCACTTTGAAACTGAAGTAGGCACATGTCAAGTCTTGCAAAATTCTCCCTCATCACGATCCTCTTCTCTGTCATGGCAACACTGAAATGTGCTATAGCTTCTTGGCTCCAGCAAGCACCTAGAGGGAGAGCAAGAAGTCAGTTTCCCTTTGTCAAAGGGGCCCCCAAGCTGTACATGTTATTTTCTTGAAGTCCCCATTCTGGACCTCCGTTAACTTTGGAATGAACAGGAATTAGTCTCTTCCCATGAACATGCATTCCTCAAAGAGCTGAGAGAGTTTCTTCACCATGATACCCTCTGTTGGTAGACCAGAAATAAGATATGAAGCTGAGAATGGGTGATCAGTGGCCAGAGATCTCCATTCACATCACTTGGGGAAAGTGTCTGGGCCCACCTGTAGGTGGCTCATTGGTGTCTTGAGACAGACTATAAGGTTCCAGTGATTCTTCTTTCTTGTAGGTTCTCATTGTTGATTTCAGGGAAATCTAAAAAGTTAAGACTCACTATGTATATACAGGAGCTAACCAGGATGTGTTTTGTTTGCGGGGGCCAAATGGATACCATATCACTCCCACTTCTCCTTTCCACTGCATCATCTGTCATCTGAAAGGGAATACATTTAGAATCTCCAAAATCAGAATGTTGGTGCCAGAAGGGAGTTGCCAACAATCCTCCATCAATTAGTAGTAGAACTGGAACACTTTTCCTCCTTGTTTTAGCCAGAGTTCTTTCCAGTTGCAGTCATGCCTTTAACCACAATATCCATTTGTGATCTTGGATTTGTCTTGTTTCTAATATTTGAGGGACAGAGGCGGGGAAAGAAGCAAATGAGGTTACCAGAGCTGGTTTTGTTTTCAAGGGTCAAATGGGTACCATGTCACTTCTACTTCTTCTGCCCACTCCATCCCTACTTCCGGAAGAGCCAGTGTATTTTCTCCTTCTTCCCCTCAAGTGTCCTCTGGAGTTTTCCACACTGCTTCTTAGTACACACAGCTCTGCTCCTTGCTCCTTACTGGAAATAGGCTCAGTGCTGACGGGATCTGACCTATTGGTGGGTGGAGGGGAATGAAAGGTCAAAGCTGCATTTGACCCTTTGTTCCACAGACTTACTTCATAGCCGAGCAGTCACATTTTGATTTAAACTTCTTTTTTTCTAGGCCCTAGATCAGTTCCTTACCTTGGAGCATGCCCCCTTTGCTGATCTCATACATTTTTATTTTATTTGATGCTTGATGTTATGCTTGGATTATAGAACTTCCATTCGGTAAAGGTTCTGTAATAAATTGTTCTTTTGTACAATTGCCAGATATCTCAGACTAAAAACATATTGGGGGGAAAAAGCCAGATAAAAAATTAAATGGAGGCAAAATTAGAGGCCTGCTAATAAAATCAGATTTTCTTGACACTTTTAGTCAATGCAAAAATAATTGTGGGAATATAAAAGGTTTTTTATGGTCAATTATTCTTGTCTTAGTAAGTATCTATAATCATAATCCCTCAGAATAGGTAATAATCCTCTTCAGAGAGAAGCGAGACTTCCCCACAGAACCATAAGGAAAGTAAAACGTTATCATACGCATGCATAAAATATATTAATATTGAAATGTGATGGCTGTAAGGTCAGGTGGGGAGATAGCTTTTTTCCCACCCTGAAAAAAAAAAATATATATATATATACTATCTGACTTTATTGGGCTGCTGACATCCAATTGATCTGCATTATTCTTAGCTGGCAAGAGCCTATATACCTAAATGCCTCAGATAATAGGTATTACAGTATTAGGTAAAAAGCCTCCATGCAGTCTATAGCAAATATCAAAAAGGTAGAAAGTGTAAAATAAGGGAGATTAAGATGACACCAGAAAGCGTTGAATGAGGTGTCATTTTGCATTTAGAAAGACAACCAGGAAAGTTAAGACAGAAGAAAAAAATGCCCCTTTTTCACTAGCTGCCCTTAAAGGTTTACAAATGATCTGTTAACAGAAATGAGTTTCTCTTGGGCTTCAGACACCATTTATTACGCTGGGAGAGAGACAAAAAAGGAGATGGAAAAGACTGGCAAATTATACTTATTTGAAGGCAAAATGCTTCCCATCAGCAACATGATGAAAATGTACCAAAGGTGTCAGCCAGATGTTGACATGTTAATATTTTTCATGAGGTCTTTCACCGAGGAATGAGTACAAAGAACTTTTTGGGTGTTCTTTAGAATATGAATTGAAATGCATTGTTATGCTAGCTGACTTGCCTGGGAAATCACGATCGTATTTGATGATGAAGAGGAAGAGGAAGTGTGTCCTAAATAGGGGGCTTGAACCTCGATTCCCTGGCTGCCTCCCAGATGTCTTGTGCTACGAATGGGCTCATCTGATCTCTCCTAGTCAATTTCATTCTGGAAAGTAGCCAGTGGGCCTAGTTCACGACCCAGTGATGTCATTATAATTCATTCTCCCTCACCACAAAGACTTCGAAACTTTCCAATTTACAATGGGTCTTTTTAATAAAGAAGAGTGTCATGTACAGAATTTTTAAGTGTTTCTAATGATTTATCTTTTTTTTTTCTTGTTATAGCCTCAAAAAGGCCTATCTTCTTTGTATGAATGGACTATCAAAATCATTTAAAGAATTTTATATCTTTGTTAAAGTACATGATGTGTTTCATAGGCTGAAAGAGGATAACTGAAGCTTATTGTAAGAGAACATTGTGTCCGAACAGAGAAACTTTACATTTTATGCATAAAGGATAGAGGATCTAAAATTTCTTATAACTTAGGCCACGCTTCATCATGAACACTCACAAAGTAATTCTAAGTAGGAAATATGCCATTTTTAGGGATGTATTCTGTGTTTTGAGACTGGATTTATAAGATGAGGGAGGGGCTGGGGGCTGAGAGAGACATATGTAAGTCATTTCAGAGCACAGGCTGTATCATCCATGTGTTCTCTCAACACCTCTCATGGGCTGTAAGGAAATATTCACTGATGAAGATTACATATGAGTTGAACTCAGCACTGGAGAGTTAGGGCCGTCTCCCAGAACCTCACCTCCTTGCACTTGGTTAACCCTCCTTGCTAAGATAAACTTTGCTGGGTGACATCACTTATCCTTGGCATGGATCTTTAAAACCCTGGGTAGTACAAGCCTAGTGGATGATCAATGCATTTGTGGCCTGCACTGTAATTGAACTTGCTCTGTCTGACAGGAGATGTGGAATAGCTAAAGAGAGGCTTTACTTGTAATCTTCTTATCACCTTATCCTGGAGTGTTTGTGAAGAGCAAGGCCTTCCCTACACTAACTCCCAGTTGAGGGTTAAGGCTAAGAAAGAGAAATTGCCCTGTTACGTGTCTGATGGTGTGACCTGACAAAGCCCTCTCTGGATACCTTGTGAACCCCAGCCTTTCATGGCCAAATGCACCTCTCCTCTCCCGAACCACTTGTATGTGTTCTAGGAGCTGATTAACAGAAATAACTTGCTCTAATTATGATGTGCTGGGAGAGAAAACAATTTGTACTCTTTTCTTACCGTTTCTTTTTTTTTTTTTTTAATTTTCTTTCTCTTTTTTTTTTTGAGACAGAATCTCGCTCTGTCACCCAGGCTGGAGTGCAGTGGTGCGATCTTGGCTCACTGCAGCCTCTGCTTCCCAGGTTCAAGCGATTCTCATGCCTCAGCTTCCTGAGTAGCTGGGACTACAGGTGTACACCACCACACCCAGCGATCTTGTTTCTTTTCTGAAGCATAGAATTCTAAATTAGATCATCATCCTTAGACCACTATTAGCAAGAGACCATGAGTGAGTAGAGGGAGGTGGCCAGACCAGTGCAGGCTGGACGGGAGACAGGGAACACCTTACCATGGAAATGGTATAGAAATGGACAAGACTGATAGAAAGAGTAGGGGGTGGAGGAATATAAAAAGAAAAAGAAAGAAAAGGAGGCAGAGTGAGAGAAGGAGAGAGAGGGAGAGAGAGGGTCTTAATGAGAAATACACACAAGTGGAGGAGCTCAGGAGAAAAGCAGCTCAGGGTGTGGCAAAATGAAGGAGCGTGGCATGCAGACAGAGGGCTTCCTGGAGAGGGGGGCATTCACCTTTCCACAAGGCAGTTTTCCTATTTTTACAGAAAGCTGAGCAAGAGTAGACAGCTTGTCTGACTCAGGTGCTCCAGGGCCAGCTAATTCACGCTTTTCCTGATGACTGTGAGGAACGTAAAACTCTTTAGTGTAAGCCCTCTGGGAATCTGACTGAGGGAAACACTCTTGCCACTTTCCTTCCAGGGATCAGATTCTGGCTATGTTAGTGGGACAGTTAGTTACATAAGCTAGCAATCACTAGCAAGCATTGCGATAAAGCAATCACAGTGCTTTATCATGGCCGTAAATAGGAAGAGCTGGGAAGATCCAGAGGGGACATGTGACAAGCTTTATGGAGGAGATATACAGTGATGAGTATTATGATGTACTAATTACAAGAAAGGAAACGATTTCTGTGACAAAATTAATAAGAGTTGCTCCTATTTTTTGTAAGCCCCTTCATGGACACACGCCTTCTGTAAATATGTTTGGATGCATATGGATCTGTAAATGTATGTGTATGTGTGTAGGTATGAAAATATGTATGGTCCAATAAATGTCGAATGCTCACAGAATCCCTCAAGGTAAATATTATTATTATTCCAATTTTATAGCTGAGAATATTTCTAAAGCTTAGAGAGCTTGCAAAACGTATCCAAGAATACCGCCCACATATTTATAAAGTTTGATAATGATAGATTGGATTAAAAACTTGCAACTATTATCTGTAGGTTATGTGATATATATGACCAGAATGAGAAAGAAGGGAAAAAAAGGTGTTAAGTGAAGGGAGATACGATTGGAAGATTTGTTGGAAACCAGCTCAGTAACCACTTCATATGCTGTTTATAGAAAACTATATTGTATCATATAACAGCTAGAAAAATAGGGGAGGTTTTTGGCTGGGAAGTAATACGATTAGATCTATATTTGTGAAAAGTAAGAGGTAATTGATTAGTGAAGGGATGAGAATTCAGATAGGACGTTGATGGTAACAGGCCAAGCAAAGCATGATATGAACTGAATAACCCATAGCAACAAATGGGGTGGCTATGAACTTAAACAAATATGGGTATAGTATTTTTTATAAAAATACAATTAACCAACTACTTTCTATGTATAAGGGTATTTATGTTTTCCTTTTTATTTCTACACTATGCCTTATTTTTCAGGAAAACAAAGGTTAGATTGGGCATTTTTAAGATGATTATTCTGTATCTTCTTCCAAGTTTCAAGGACAGCAAATCTTTTCCTCACCACTTATCTACGGAAATTTACATGCACAACAGAGAATGTTTGAACATAAAGTTATACTGAGGCTTAGACACAATTTATTTCATGCTCCATATAAATCTATTTCACCAAATTGAGAGCCTTAGAAAGGAAAGGGTGATGTACTTTTGTCCCTCCCATTACCAGGACCTTTCCAAGAGCTAACGTCTGCTATATCCATCTCTTGGCTTTGACGGTAGATGTTTTAAGCTGGCAGGAGGATTAAGAACAACACTTAATAAAAAAGCACTTAAGAATATGCCTTTAGAGTTAAGCAAATATTGGGCTGAGGCCTGATTTTGCCACTAATTACGTAACTTCGGACAACTTACCTGACTTTCTAAATCTGGGGGTTCCTATTCAGAAAATGTGGATAAATGTGGTTCCTACCATATCAGGTTGTAGTGAGAGTTAAATTAGATTCATACAAGCCTCTTTCTGCAGTACCTGACAAGCAATATGTGTTCAATACTTGCATCCAATAACATGTACACACTGAACACTGAATGTACACAAAACATACCGATGAGAGAATGGAAGGCAAAAAAGTGAAGACAATAGAAATGAAAAATTATTTCAAGATTGACCATGAGGAGGTGCAGAGAGAAGTAGTAACTAAAAGGGAGGAGTCAATGCAAGGCTTTATTTTTTAAGATGGGGAAAATGAAGCAACTTTTTATGCTGATAGAAACGATTAAATTAAGATGGGGAAATTGTAAATGTAGAACAGAAGGGTGATAATCAGAAGAGAAGTTCTTGCTACCAGGAGAAGAATTTGTCTTTCGTAGGCATAGACACAGCCCCCATGCTCACCCACACTTCATAATAGGAGAGGAGAAGAAAAGCATGAGTGAAGACAAGCATAAATTGTGCTCTCTTGTTGGTAGGTGAAAGAATGCCCAGAAAACGAGAATGTTTCCTCAGTGAAGTGTGAGGTGAGGCCATCAACTAAGAGTCAGGATGAACAGAGGTAGGAAGTTGTTTTTCTTTTTTTTTTTTGAGACTAAGTCTTCCTCTGTCTCCCAGAGTGAAGTGCAGTGGAGCGATTTCAGCTTACTGTAACCTCTGCCTCCCAGGTTCAAGCCATTCTCCTGCCTCAGCCTCACGAGTAGCTGGGATTACAGGTGCCCACCACCACACCCAGCTTATTTTTTGTGTTTTTAGTAAAGAGGGAGTTTCATCATGTTGGCCACGCTGGTCTTGAACTCCTGACCTCAAGTGATCCGCCTGCCTCAGCCTCCCAAAGTGCTGGGATTACAGGTGCGAGCCACCATGCCCAGCAAGGTAGGAGTTTTAAGGAGAAATAAAAGAAATGAAGTAATCATTCAGAGAAGAGGAACAGCCAGATAAATGCAGAGAAGGCCTGAGCAGTGCCCTGTGCCTGGCTGAATTTTGTGATTGTGTACTTAACTGGCAGCCATTCAAGCTATTTGTGAAATTTCCTCCAGGAAAATCTCCTTAAAGGGGCTGAAAGAAAGAAAAAGGGGCTTCCTGGTTGGTTTACCTAGAACCGGGATTCTACTACTTGACTGAGAGAATAGGAGAGAGGAGAGAGGGAAACTGCAAGGAGGCGATTACACTCGAAGGCCATGGAATACAGATAAAATAAAACAAGAAGAGTGGATGGATCAGTAGTGCAAGACCACTGAAACAGAGGTCTTAGGGATGTTGGAAAATTACAGTGCTGGAGGTTGCTGAGCAAAGTCAACTGGAAAAACGCAATTTGTGGTTTGGAGAGCAAGATTTTTGAATTTGAGATTTAGGAGGTGGAATAAGACCTGCTGATACTGAGGCTTAGGGTGTGACCCTGGGATTAGCCAACTGTGACAAATTAGAGGAAAAGGTGAACTGGCGATTAAGAGATCAAGATGGAGCTAGATGGGTTCATTCTCATGGATATAAAAATTGCCAGGAATACTAAGTAGCACATATAAGGTGTTTATTATGCATCAATGTTCTGAGAGTTTTATCTGTACTTTGATTCCTAGCATTTAAGGCTGCAACACCTGGTATCATCTGCACTTTATAGCAAAGAGAGTTTAAATAATTTTCCCATGGCAACACAATTAGCAATGATAGAGGTGGGCTGAAACAGAGGCTCCAGAACCTGTTCTTGTATTGACCACACTGCATTTTCTAGAATTATAATGATAGTAGGGATGTGGAAAGTGAAATTGTAATCTAGGTTCCAAAATGTTTAGTGAATTAGGGTGCAAGGTCAGGATATCTGTAGGAAAAAAAAAAGGAGAGGGTGAAGAGCCAGTTCTGGAAATTTTAGAAGAGCCTGGGGGGATGATGGTAAAAAGAAGAGTGACCACAATTCTGCCACTGAAGAATTTGAAAATGAGAAAAAAAAAATCTTTTTTTTTTTAAGAGAATGCAGAGGGGACAGTGTCCTCAAGATCCATTCTGTTTCTACAAATCCTGACTTAACTGGGGGGATGGAAACTACAGGACATTAGCATTTATTTCAATCTCTCCCTATGAGCTTAATGTGCATGCTCATTTGGGAATAACTGAAGAAAGTGAAGGAAAGAAGAGAATTTTCTGAAAAACAGAAGATAAAGAATTTTCTGGTCATAAAATGAGAATTCCAGTATGATAAGTGGAGATGTTTGAGAAAGAAGGAAAGGCAGTCATTAATGTTATTGGTGCCATTGGTATGTGTATCTTTGAATAACTTCCTTTTCCATTCCTTGATTTTATTTTTACTTGACAACAGTGGTTCAGTCTGATTGCATTTTTCTTTCATTGTGAGCATCTAAAACTATATTTGGTAAGAAAGGATGGGATGTAAATACTTTTAAAAGTAATAAGAAGATTAAGAAATATAGCTTATTGTTAACTGGTGTCAAGAGGGTGAGTTTTAATCTATTTAGGCAGTGGTTTGGGCTGAGTTTACAATGTCATGTGCCGGCACCTTTCTTTGAGTTTTCCTCTCTCGGATGCTTATTGTCCCACATAACTATAAAAACTGACTTTACTTACACAAGGATTTAGAGAAAAAAATGAAGGAAGAAGAAAAAGAAGGAAGGAAAGGAAAGATGGAAGGAAGGAAGCGGGGAGGGAGGGAGGGAGGAAGGAAGGAAGGAAGGGGGAAAAGTGAAAAGACAGTAATCAAAAGAAGAAATTGAGCAAATCCTTACATGGCAAGACCAAATGGAATGAATTGAATGGCAAGTACAGACATAGGAAGAAGGATAGTCCAAGATTACTCATTGGCCTAATAGGAAGAAATAAGAAGTGAAATCAAGCTGTTTTCTGAAACATGAGTGTGTAAATATAATCAAACGATGATATCATTTTATATGTAGTATCTGAACATTGATGACCCTTAAAGAAATAGTTGGAATTAAAATCCTTTTCAAAAAGCTATTAAGATATACTTTTATGGTCTCTATTATGAAATGCCAGTTCACAAACTTATTTTTGATTATTTTTGAGAAATTAATTGTATTGTAAGAATAGGGAAATTATAACATCTTGGAAATAGTCACTTACTACAGATGCCTGAGTTTGTTGGCCAAATATAAATTCTACATCTGGGTTCAAAACCTCAGTTGCCCAAAAATAGCATGATTTGACTTCTAAGTAGTGTATGTGTCAGCTGGATAACGATGTAAGTAAGCAAAGGGGACTTGGCCACATAATAGATGACCCAGAGAAAGGAGGAGTAGAATCCTGCCTCTCTGTGGGCTCTTCCAGTCGCACTTGTAGAAGAGGGTTCTATTCGGAACTTTGGGGGTCATTGATGAGCTTGGGCACACAGAAGATAACCATTGTAAATTTTTTTCTTGGTTAGAAGACAATTTAAATAAATATAATAATAATCTTCAAAATGTTGGTTGTCTGTTGTATTCCATCCTAAAAAGGATTGTTAACAATTATTTTGAGAAGGGCAACTTTTAGCTGTCTGTTTGGAAGAAGGTTCAAATAACTGGAACTTTCCAAAGATAAAATAGACCATTATAGCAGATAATGCATTCCCTTTAACAGGAAATACTTATCTTAACTGTAGGTAACCACTTAGACCCACAGACAAAGAGATCTGGGTATCAGTTGGGAAGAAAAAAATAACAGCTGGTAATTGCTGAGTACTTACTAAATGCCAGGCACTGCTATCTGTACCGTCTCATGTATCCCAATAATCAATCATCCTTTGAGGTTGATTATATTCTTCGTATCTTACAGATACAAACCATAAAGCCAAGAAAATTGCTAGTTAATGACACAGACAGGATTGAACTCCAAACTTTTAATAACCATCCCATATTGCTTCTTAAGGAAGTTGCAGTGGGAGACTTCCAAGGTCAGTTTAAACTCTAATGATCATTGATTTTGGAAGTCACACTTCAAGGGTTTAGAGTAGTGGTCTGGAATTAGACCAGGATTCAAATCTGGGCTGAGTTTACAATGTCATGTGCCAACACTTTTCTTTTGACTTTTCCTCTCTCAGATGCTAACTACAAAAACTGACTTTATTTAAACCAAGATTTATAGAAAAGCAAATGAAAGAGGAAGAAAGGAAGGGGAAAAAGAAAGACAGTAATCAATAAAAGAAACTGAAACAATCCTTACATGGCAAGAACAAATGGAATGAACTGAATGGCAAGTACAGTCATAGGAAGAAGGATAGTTCAAGATTATTCATAATTATTCATTATTCCTAGTTATTAATGACTAACCTTGAGTGATGTACTTGAACTGTCTGAAGTTTATTGTCTTCATCTGTAAACTTGAGGTCACAATGTTTCATTCACAGGACTGTAAGAATTAAATAAGATAATGCATACAGCTTTTAAGCACAATGCCTAGCACTACTTATAACCTTGACAAATAGTAGCTATTTTTAAGTGTTCCAAGACATAAGATATTATTAGAAGGGTATTTTGCACTACATGTTGCAATCATAAATTTTAGCATTAGAATATTTTTTTAAAATTTTATTGGGTTTAGACCAGGTTTAAATCCTCTGTGAGAATAACCATTTGATTTCATCCTTCAACTTTTTCTTCAATAAGATACCAACTAAAAACAAGTGACAATTTTGGAAAAAAAATGATAATATGTATAAAAAATATTTAGTATCAAGAATGAATGAAGACAACTAACTAAAATAGGCAAAGAACAGGTAGTTCACAGAAAAAAAGACACAAATAGTGAATAGATAGGAAATCATGCTCAAACACGTTTTTATTTCTTTCCCAACCCACTGGAAAAATTATTATCATTATCATCATAATCGTAATATCTAACTCCCTCTTTTATTTCTCCTTGGCCTCATATCTTCCTGCAATTACCACTGGTTTTCTCTTTTCCCATTACAGCAAACTCCTCAAAAGATTTATTCATACTCACTGTTTCACTTCTTAACCTCTCTCTTGCTTTTGAATCAATTCGAAAGCAGTATTCTCTCTGCCTTTTTCTCAGGGTAAAAGAAAAATATGTTTCTCCCAGAGTTGCTGACTGCCATTTTGAAATCATGGATAGAGCTGATTCTACAGAAATCTGAGCAGAAAGGTAAGAGGAAAACTAAGTGCTTAATAACATCATTGGAGAATTCAATCTGACTAACTTTGAAGCCCACCCACTTCTAGACATTTTTGTGATCATTTAACCAGTTTGAATTGGGCTTTGTGTTCCCGAGAACACACACGGATGACTAAGTTACCCCCTCTGACAGGGTCTATGGATGAAAATAAATTCCTGTAGAGGAAGACAACATCTGGCAGCCCCTAAGGAGAAAATTTCTAGAGACAAATGTATTTTGGCATCCCAGAATACCAGTTAGTATTCAGTCCACATAATTCCTGCAGATTTGTACTTAAAGAGCACAGGATAATTCCCATATGAGCCAAGACAACTCACTGAGAGATTCAACCAAGATCGGAAAAGGTTTGTGAAAAGTTGAGTGATAGGCTTCCAAAAACATCAGGAAATGTTTTGAATTAAAATACATGATTTCTTTGCTCTAGAATTCAGACTAAAGCAATTTTAAGTCCAAGTCATTAATTTATAATTGATTTATCAAAAAGTTCTTTATAATAGATTTATCAAAAAGTTCTTGCCTTCTCCTTTTTCTCCTGGTTAATTTAGCCAGTATTTAGCCATGACTTGTGTGAGGTGCTGGAGACACAATTATGAATATAAGTCCTTATGCATTATTGCACAATATAATCGGAAGACAAACACAACAAATATGACTTTTATTTATTTTCAGTGAGGTGAATTAATTTTGGGAGATTGATTTGCACAACCCTAATTAAAGTTCTTTAACCTTCTTCAGAAGAAGATACTGTAAGCCAAATTAATTAAGACAGTTGGCTTCTTTAAGTTACTTATGAATTATTTTTCTATTGGCTTTTGTTGACCTGGAGATCCAAAGGGAGAGAGATAGAGGTGAGGGAATGGTGACATAAGGCAGCCTCTATGGGGACCAAACAGAGCTGGGGAAATGGGACTACAGGAGGGGATGAGCAGAAACAGAGCCTGGTGAATCTTCAGAGTCAGAGCCGAGCTATGAGACCACTCCACCTTAAGATGGTTTAAAAAGACTTGTATTCGGGACATGAAAAGTAATCAGCAGAAGCCTGGATAATAAATTCTGTCAGAAACCTTGCCAGAGTGCCCATCCTAGGCGATAACCTTGCCTGTGGGTTGACTGAAGCCATTTTCTCTGCATGCTGCCCCCTCTGTTGTGATAAATAATTTTTACTCAGAATTTCTATATAATTTTTCTTTAGGTACTCTTTCTACACAAATGATGCTTTATATTTCTCAAATAATGCTTATATAATTGCAAATTTTAGAAATGTAAGTTATTGTTCTAGTTTGTAGTCATCACTCATGAACATCCGTTCTCACAAAAAAATATGTTCATGGTAGTTCTGAAGTGGAAGAACAATCATTACAATTTAACAGATACTAAAAGGAGGAGCATCTGAGAAGCAGAGATTTGCTTTCAGAGGAAGACACATTGAGCTCTGTTTTAAATATTTTTTTAAATTTCTTATCACTGAACATTTTCTTAGTGTGTCTTACAATGATGATTAAGTTACTTGAATCGAATTCGGTTCTTTCATGATAACTGAATGCTCTTATTTACCATAATCTATAAATTCTTAAAGCCTATACTAAACCTTTGTGCCCAACACAGAATAAAACAAATGGTCACAGCACATAAGGTTATCAATACATTTGAGTATATTTATGTTTGACAGAGTCTGACATCCTGACTTTATGTTTATAGATACTGATGTTTATGTTAACATAATGTATACACAGTAAGTGTATGTGTATTTGGAGAGAGCTTCATTACATTTATTGTACCAAAGAAGATTGATTACGTGGAAAAGACAACTTCCTATCTCTTATTTTCTACCATTTCAAAGAAGAAAATTATTGTCATCATTATGTTCACTATTATCTTCCAATAAACTCACTGGTGGCCACTCTACTGGTTTTTGAGCTGTGATGAAATCTTAAAAATAAAACAACACCAACAAGCAAAAGTTATAGTCCTTACATTCAAGGAAGGACTCTTCTTAGACAGAAGCTCTTAATATGCACATATTGCATACAGAAAAGAACAACTAACCACACAGTCTTTGAAATGCCACAGGAGTGAATGAGACCATGTCAGAAGAGGAAGAAGGTCATCTGAGTTGGGCATGTGCGTGTATTTGTGAGAAAGAATCTCACAGAGGGAAGAATCTTAAAGTTGTCTTTAGAGGGTTGGTAGACTTTGGACTATGGAAAGATGGGGTATGGGAAATAAATATACAGGAAAGAAGGAAGGAAGGAAGGAAGGAAGGAAAAAAAGGAAGGAAGGACCAAGGAGAAAAGGAAGGAAGGAAGGAAGGGCAGAAGGAAAATAAAGAAAGGAAGGAAGGACCAAGGAAAGAAGCAAGGATGGAAGGAAGGGAGGAAGGAAGAAAGAAAGGGAGGAAGGAAGAAAGAAAGGAAGGAAGGAAGGAAGGAAGGAGAATACTAGAGCCTTTCACTTGGGATATAGAAGGAAATGAAGACTTTAATTTCCAATGAAATATCTCACCAGTTGAACAACAACACAAAAATCTTACTTTTCTTTAATGCCATCAGAATCTGTGGACACAAATTCAAAAGAACTATACTTCAGAAAGACAAGCCTTTTCTAAGTAAGTAAAAAATACAGGACACATTCAAAGCCAGTGGTCAGTTGCGAAAAGTTGGGGACAGGTGGGCTGATGAGCAAAGCTGTCAGAAAAGAACAGTCTGTGCTTAGACTAGAAGAAACAAACCAGACATTCTGATGAATTCATGGGATGCCTTGGCAGTGGATCTGCAGGAGCCCCAAAGGTAAAGAGAATCCTCTCAGCGAAGTCACTTACAGGGGAATTTAGATGATTACACAGAGGCTGGGAGTAGAGGGAGGAAGATTTCACAGCCTCACAGTCCCCGGGTTGTCAGAATCTCAGTGTCCTGATATCTCACTGGGATCACACCGTCACACAGCTTCACCGTCTGTGGTTTCATAGGCCTCTGGGCCTCAAGGAAATGGTAAACATAGACTGTTTTCTTTATTTTCTTAAACTTTTAAAAGTCAAAAGTTATTCAAAAGATTGGTTAAAGAAAAAAATCATAAAGTATTATGGGGCTTATAATATGCATAAGTAAATGGTATAATAAAATAGCACAAAAGGTAGGAGAAAATGTAAATGAAATTATACTATTATAAGGTTATTTCATTGGATACAGAATAGTATTAAGCTAAGTCAAGAAACGCTGTGATAAATTGAAATGTACACTACACTGTAATCTCTAGAACAACCACCAAAGTAATAATGCAAAGAGATATGTTTAAAAAGGCAGCAGATGAGATAGAATGGAATATTGAAAATTACTCTATCGACCTCAAAAGAAAACAAGAGGAAAAAAGAAAACACAACAGAAAAATGGAACAAAGAAGAAACCAGTAGAAAAATATTACACTTACATATGTATAGATAAGTAAATTAAAATTAAATGGGTGAAACAGATTCCATGTAAAAATTTGAGGATTTTCGGAATGAATGTTTTTTAAAGACTCAGAGATACATCCTTTATAAGAGAGATGCACTTTAAATATAAAACAACAAGTAGATTGAAAAAAAATTTTAATGGGAAAAAATATACCATGGAGCCTGTAATCCAAGCATTTTGGGAGGCCGAGGCAGTCAGATGACTTGATGTCAGGAGTTTGAGACCAGCTTGGCCAACATGGTGAAACTCCATCTCTATTAAAAATATAAAAATTAGCCAGGTGTGTTGGTGGGTGCCTGTAATCTCAGCTACTCAGGAGGCTGAGGCAGGAGAATCATTTGAACCCGGGAGGCGGAGATTGCAGTGAGCCAAGATTGTGCCACTGCACTCCAGCCTAGGTGACAGAGCATGTTGGCCAGGCTGATCTCGAACTCCTGACATCAGGTGATCTGGCTGCCTCGGCTTCCCAAAGTGCTGGGATTACAGGCGTAAGCCACCGCATCTGGCTTCTTAACAAATTTTAACTACATAATACTTTATTATTATCTATTATGGATAGTCACATGCTGTACATTAGTTTCCCAGAACTTGTTTATCTTTATACTAATGTTTGTACCCTTTTACTAACATCTCCCTTTTCCCTATTCCCCAGCTCCAACCCTTTCTACTCTGTGTTATTATAAATTTAACTTTTTTTAGATTCCTCACATAAAAAAGATCATGTAGTATTTGTTTTTCTGTGTCTGGCATATTTCACTTAGCATAATGTTCTCCAGATTCATCTGAGTTGTCACAATGGAAGATTTCTTTTCCTTTTTAAGGCTGAATAATATTTTACTGTGTGTGCGTGCGTGTGTGTGTGTGTGTGTGTGTGTGTATCATATTATTTATGTGGCATGTGTTTGTGTTTGTCTGCTGATACCAAGTTATTCCTTGGTATCAGCAGAAGATTGGTTCTAGAACTCCTTGAAGATACCAAAATCCACAAATGCACAAGTCCTTTACATAAAATGATGTAAGTATTTGGATATAAACCTATGCACATTCTCATATACTTTATATCATCTTTACATTACTCGTAATACATAATACAATGTAAATGCTATGCAAATAATTGTCCTACTGCATTTTTATTTGTATTATTTTTATTGCCATATTATTTTATTATTTTGATCTGCTGTTGATTGAATTTGTAGATGCAGAACCTGAGGATACCATGAGCTAATTGTGTATATTTATTACGTATTCTTATCTATTCATCTGTTCATGGACACTTACATTGTTTCCATATCTTACCTATTGTAAATAATGTGAATATAGGAATGTGGATACCTCTTTGAAGTGGTAGTTTTATTTCCATTAGATATACACCCAGAAGTAGAATTGCTGGATTATATGGTCATTCCATTTTTAATATTTTGAGGAACCAATTTTGTTTATGGTGAGGGCTCTCTTCTTCGTTCTTAGATGACTAGTTTCTTGCTGTGTCCTCACATGGACTTTTCTCCAGCATGTGTGTATATATGGGGGATAGAAGGGAAGTTAAAGAGGTCTCTAGTTTCCCTTCTTATAATCCTATGGGGTCAGGGCCCACCCTTCTGACCTCATTTAACTTAGGGGTGACATCTCCAAAGATAGTCACCCTAGAGATTAGGGCTTCAATGTGTAAACTTTGGGGAGGATACAAATATTCAGTTAATATAATAACACCCTTCTATATTAAAATGTTAAATATAAAATTAAAATATCTATATCTATCTCTCTCTCTCTCTCTCTCTATATATATATATATATGTATATCTTGTTCCTCCTATCCTGAAAACCAACCAACCAACGAACTAACTCTAAAATTTCTATTAAAATGCAAAGCCAAAATATTTTAAAAATGAAGAAAATTTTGTCCAATTTTATAACTTAATCTCAAGACTTAGTATAAGGGTATAACAAAGATTAAAACAACCTGGTATCGTGACCCATATCTGTAATCCCAGTACTTTGGGAGGCCAAGGCTGGTGGATCAATTGAGCCCAAGAATTTGAGACCAGCCTGGGCAACATGACAAACCCTCATCTCTATAAAAAATACAAAAGTTAGCCAGGAGTGGCGGCATGTGCCTGTACTTGGCAGGTTGAGGAGGGAGGATCTTCTGAGCCAATAAGATTTAGAATGCAGTGAGTCACGATCATGACATTGCACTCCAGCCTGGGTGACAGAGTGAGATCCTGTCTCAAAAAAAAAAAAAAAAAAGACATGTAGGTCAGTGGAACAGATTAGACAATCCAGAACAGAGAATATAGATCCACATTTATCCAATCAACTAATTTACTACCAACCTGTGAAAATCATTTAAAGTAGAAAAGGATACTCTATACAACAAAATGTGCTAGAGCAATTGCACATACACTGGAAAATAAATAAATCTTGTGCAAAACCTCACATGAAACATAAAAATTATTATAATTTAGGATGGATAATGGGCCTAAATAGAAATGTTACAACTTTAAAACATCTAGAAAACAAAATAGGAAAGTATGTTTGTGACCTTGAAGTAGGCAAGCATTTCTTAGATAAGAAACAACGTTATTAACAATTAAAATGTATATATAAATTGGAGTTCATTAATTAGACTTCATTAAAACCAAAAATGTGTGTGCTTCAAAAAAAATCTTAAAAGAAACTAAATTAAAGGGCAAGCTAGAAATGGGAGAATATATTCACTTCACACTTCACAGATGAAAGCATGTATGTAGCTAATATTTATGTAAAAATGTCTCAAACTCATTAACCATCAGGGAAATGGAAATTAAAATCCTAATGAGATATCATTTCACCACAATGGCTAAAATTAAAAAGCTTGACAACATCAAGAGTTGGTGAAGATGAGGAACACCTGGAGCTCTCATACATTGCTGGTAGGGGTGTAAAATGGTACATTTGGAAACCTTGAAAACTGTTTAACAAAGTGCATTAAACATATATACACTTCGTGGACAAGTTTTCCTAGATAACTTAAGAAAACAAAATAATGTATATATGGATGTTCATAGTAGCTTTTTTAGAGTAGCCAAACTTGGGCGGTGAGAGACCTAATTAAAGCCCATCAAAAAGAGAATTGATAAATTATAGTTATTCATAAAATGACATACTATCCACAATAAAAAATAATGAATTACTATTATAGGAACACATAAAAATCATATGCATTATGCTCAATGAAGGATACTAACCAAAGGAATATATAGAGTATGATATGTTCATTTGAAACTCAAGAAGTAAAATTAGGCCATGGTGACAAATATCTACTGATTACCTCTGAGTGGTGGAGGAAATTGACTAGGATGGGTCCCAGGGAACTTCTGTGGGGATGAATATGTTCTGTGTCTTGACTGGAGTGGTGGATACACAGATAGAAACACTTATTAAAAATTATGTAAGTCTACATTTAATGAATGTACATTTTATTGCATGTAAATCATTCCTCAAGTTGTTTTTTTTTAATTAGAGGCGAAAGTACTTTTTGTTTTTTTTCCAGATCTTTTTTCTCTTTTTCACCTCCCACTTGCCCCTCCATACACACAACCTCCCCTGCTACCTACACCCTGCGTTTTGCAGGTGTGATGATTAATACTGAGTGTCAATTTGTTTGGATTAAAGGACGCAAATTATTGATCCTAGGTGTGTCTGTGAGAGTGTTGCTAAAGGAGATTAACATTTGAGTCAATGGGCTGAGAAAGGCAGACCCATTCTTCATCTGTGTGGGTACAATCTAATCAGCTGCCTGCTCAGCCTGAATAAAAAGGAGGCAGAAGAATGTTAAAAGACTAGACTGGCTTAGCCTTCCAGGCTACATCTTTCTTCTGTGCTGGGTGCTTCCTGCCCTCTAACATCAGACTCAAAGTTCTTCAGCTTTGGGACTCAGACTGGCTTCCTTGCTCCTCAACTTGCAGATGGCCTATTGTGGGATCTTATGATCATGTGAGTTAACACTACTTAATAAACTCCCATATACATATATATATATATGGGAGTTTAAAGTAGAAAAGGATACTCTATACATAAATACATACATAAGGATACTCTATACATACATATATATACACACATACATATATGGGAGTTTATTATATATGTATGTATATATGGGAGGTTATTTAGTATGTGTGTGTATATATCTATATATCTATATCTATCTATTTATCTATCTATCTTACTAGTTTTGTCCCTCTAGAGAACCCTAACACTGGTGGTATATTTGTTTCAATTCATGAACCTACATTAACACATCACTACTACCCAAAGTCCATAGTTGAAATTAGGGCTCACTCTTGGTTAGGTACATTCTATGGGTTTTGACAAATGTACAATGACATGCATCCACCATTGTAGTGTCATACTGAATAGTTTTATCACTCTAAAAATCCTCTGTGCTAGGCTTATTCCTCTAGCCCTCCTCCCAGCCTCTAGCAACCACTGATCCTTCTACTATCTCCATAGTTTTGCCTTTTCCACAGTGTCGTACACTCGGAATTATATAGTCTGTACACTTTTCACATTGACTTTTTTCACTTAGTAATATGCACTTAAGCTTCCTCCATGTCTTTACATCCCTTGATAGTTCATTTCTTTTTAGCACTGAATAGTATTCCATTGTTTAGATGTGCCAAGATTTATTTATCCATCCACTTCTTGAAGGACATTTTGGTTGCTTCCAAGTTCTGGAAATTATGAATAAAGCTGTTATAAACATCTACGTGCAAGTTTTTTTCTTTGACATAAGTTTTCAATTCATTTGAGTAAATATGAAGGATTACAATTGCTGAATCATATGTAACAGTATGTTTAGTTTTGTAGGAAACTGTAAAAGTGTCTTCCAAAGGAGCTATACAATTTTGCATTTCCACCAGTAATAAATGCAGGTTTTTGTTGCTCTACATCCTCACTAGCATTTGGTGTTATCAGTGTTTTAGATTTTGGTCCTTCTAATAGATGTGTTGACCAGATGTTTTTAACTTTCATTTCCTTTCATTTTTATATCATCAAAATCTACTTTAAATTAGATAACATTTTCTAGTTATTGTAACAAGTCATGAAATCACTAAATAGTACCAATATGGTTTGGCTGTGTCCCCACCCAAGTCTCATCTTGAATTCCCACCTGTTGTGGGAGGGACCAGGTGGGAGGTAATTGATTCATGGAGGCAAGTCTTTCCCTTGCTGTTCTCATGATAGTAAGTCTCATGATATCTGATGGTTTGAAAAAGAGGAATTCTCCTGCACAAGCTCTCTCTTTGCCTGCTGCCATCCATATAAGGTGTGACTTGCTCTTCCTTGCCTTCTGCCACGATTTTGAGGCTTCCCCAGCCACACAGAACTGTAAGTTCAATTAAACCTCTTTCTTTTGTAAATTGCCCAGTCTCAGGTAAGTTTTTATCAGCAGCATGAAAAATAACTAATACAGTAAACTGGTACCAGTAGAGTGGGGTGTTACCGAAAAGATATCCGAAAATGTGAAGGCGACTTTGGAACTGGGTAAGAAGCAGAGGTTGGAACAGTTTGCAGGGCTCGGAAGAAGAGAGAAAAATGTGGGAAAGTTTGGAACTTCCTAGAGACTTGTTGAATGGCTTTGACAAAAAGGCTGAAAGTGATATGAACAATAAGGTCCAGGCTGAGGTGGTCTCAGATGAGATGAGGAACTTGTTGGAAACTGGAGGAAAGGTGACTCTTGTTACATTTTAGCAAAGAGACTGGTGGTATTTTGCCCCTGCCCTAGAGACTTGTGGAACTTTGAACTTGAGAGAGATGATTTAGGGCATCTGATGGAAGAAATTTCTAAGCAGCAAAGCATTCAAGAACTGACTTGGGTGCTGTTAAAAGCATTCAGTTTTAAAAGGGAAACAGAACATAAAAGTTCAGAAAATTTGCAGCCTGACAAAGCAATAGAAAAGAAAATCCCATTTTCTGAGGAGAAATACAAGCCAGCTGCAGAAATTTGCATAAGTGATGAGGATCCCAGTGTTAATCCCAAACACAATGGGGAAAATGTCTCCAGGTTATGTCAGAGGTCTTCATAGCAGCCCCTCCCATACAGGCCCAAAGGTCTAGAAGGAAAAAGTGGTTTCATGGGCTGGGCCCAGTGTCCCTGTACTGTGTGCAGCCTAGGGACTTGGTGCCCTGCATCGCAGCTGCTCCAGCCATGGCTGAAAGGGCCAACATAGAGCTCGGGCCATGGCTTGAGGGTGCAAGCCTCAAGCCTTAGCAGCTTCCACGTTGTGTTGAGCCAGTGAGTATACTGAAGTCAAGACTTGAGGTTTGGGAACCTCTGCCTAGATTTCAGAAGATGTATGGAAAGTCCTGGATGTCCAGGTAGAAGTTTGCTGCAGGGGCAGGGCTTTCATGAAGAGCCTCTGCTAGGGCAGTGTGGAAGGGAAATGTGGGGTTGGAGCCCCCACACAGAATTCCTACTGGAGCACTGCCTAGTGGAGCCATGAGAAGAGGGCCACTGTCCTCCAGACCCCAGAATGCTAGATCCACTGACAGCTTGCATTGTATGCCTGGAAAAGCTGCAGACACTGAACACCAGCCTGTGAAAGCAGCTGGAAGGGAGGCTTCACCCTCAAAGCCACAGGGACAGAGCTGTCTAAGACCATGGGAACCCATCTCTTGCATCAGCATGACCTGGATGTGAGACATGGAGTCAAAGGAGATAATTTGGGAGCTTTAAGATTTGACTGCCCCCCTGGATTTCAGACTTGTGTGGGGCCAGTAGCACCTTTGTTTTGGCCAATTTATCCCACTGGGAATGGCTGTATTTACCCAATGCCTGTACCCCCACTGTATCCATAAAACAACTAACCTGCTTTTAATTTTACAGGCTTATAGGAGGAAGGGACTTGCTTTGTCTCCATTGAGACTTTGGACTGCCGACTTTTGAGTTAATGCTAAAATGAGTTAAGACTTTAGGGGACTGTTTGCTGGGAGGGCATGATTGGTTTTGAAATGTGAGGATGTGAGATTTGGGAGGAGACGGGAGGAATGATATGGTTTGGCTCTGTCCCCACCCAAATCTCATCTTGTATTCCCACTTGTGGGAGGGACCAGGTGTGAGGTAACTGAATTATGGGGGCAAGTCTTTACCTTGCTGTTCTCATGATAGTGAATAAGTCTCATGAGATACGATGGTTTTAAAAAGAGGAATTCCCCTGCACAAGGTCTCTCTCATTCTCTGCTGCCATCCATGTAAGACATGACTTGCTCTTCCTTGCCTTCCGCAATATTGTGAGGCTTCCTCAGCCACATGGAACTGTAAGTCCAATTAAACCTCTTTTTTTTTTTGTAAATTGCCCAGTCTTGGGTATGTCTTTATCAGCAGCATGAAAGTGGAAGAATACAAGTACCATATATAATCATTTCCAAATATGTGCATCTTTGACATTTACCTTTTCTACATTTTGAAATGAAATACAATCTCCCTTCTAATGATCTCTTCCCAAATCTTTTTTTTTCTTCTTCAACCTCAAAGAACCCAGGTTTTCTTCATCTCATTTCTGTAACTCAATTTTTCAACCTTTAGTCTTTTCTTCTCTTGATGCTGCCTTCAATTTCCCAAGCAAACCAATTTATCCTTGTTCTGTCTACTCAAAATGTGCAAATCCCTATCTCACTGTGAAGTCATCAAAAGCCATGACAGTCTCGTTCTGACTCATCATTAATTATACCCATAAGTGGACAAGTTTTGTTAAACTTGAAGCTTCAACAATTTAGGGAGTCTTCTTAAAAAATAATATAGCATCAGATATGAAGTAAAATGTTTATTTTTAATGAGAAAATAAGTCACAACAAACTGTATACTTATAAAGTTAAATGCCACAAACAACACAAACAAAAATTACCATAATAAATTTCAAGTTAGGAGTCTGTCATCTCTAGAACACTTTAGTGCCTCTTCATATGACAATTTTACATCTCTTTCTATGGAGAAACTTAAAAAATAATTTAGTTTTTCTTTTCAATATGGTGAAAAATGGTGTTTGTACATTATTGAATATTTAAAATATATTTCTAAACTCCTCAACTTGCATGATCAGCAATTTCATATTAAACTTTAGAATTATTGTCAAACTTAGGGAAACTTTTCTTATTTCTTTTCATTTATGAGCTATGAGATTACAGGGAATTTCAGTTTTTCCAGAGGAGTGAAATATTCTTTGACATCACTCATTAGCAAGGAGTTTGCCTCCAAGGGAAGTGAAGCATCTTTCATAGCTTTTTCAACATGAACGTTTTATGTCAAATCCCCAAATATAGAATTTTTTCCAATGTATTGATGTGGTTCGCAACTTTTGTTTACTTATAAGAGCATACTTGAAGCCATTCCTGCCCTGGCATTGCTAACAATAAATTAACCAGGCATAGAAGTAACAGCGAACCATACGACTTTATCCCATAAAGCCAGACTAAACCGGACTAAAGGAATTCCCAAGGAATCTTCTACGATATCTTCAAAATGCTGAGGATATTCCAGTGTGTTATTTACATAAGGAAAAATGTGAAAAGGGCACAATCAGACAGGAAAGCAACAAAAGTCTGAACTCATTACATTTAACATATCTGTCGCAAATTTTGCGAAATCAGATGCAAACACAAGCTGGGGCCCCTCTCTGGGCTTTCTAAAGCTTAAACAAGCGAGAGGTCCTAAGGCTTAAGATTTATCAGTTTCCCATGAATCAGCCTCTGATTTTTGCCTATATCTATGTTTTCATCTACATTGTCATCTATACACATACTAAAAAAAAAATCTATATTTTCATCCATATTTATGTTCCATAAATCGTCTCCTAACCAGCACAGTGCCCTTATGCCTAAAATAGTTTCTGACTTATGGTAAGCACAAGATAGGAGCTTTTAGAATTAGTTGGATTGGACTGAATTTAATTGACAACGTGTAAAAAATTTAATTGGGTTGGTTCTTATCCTTTTTATGCCTTATGGCAAAATGAAAAGAATGCAGCAGGCTTTAGCATTACTTACTATATTTTTTAAAACTTAGGAAATGTTATTTTACCTCTTTGAGATTCTGTTTCCTAACCTGCAAAATGGGGAAAATAATACTTAGCAAGAGTCTGCAAATTATCTTCCAATATTCATTCTTGCCTTCTACTATAGAAAGAGAACCCCTGGTTTTAGCTGGGCACATGGCTGCCCAGAATAAAAGCTACAATGTCCAGACTCTCTTGCCATTAAATCAGATGAATGAGATGTAAATTGTCATGTAGTGACTTCCCAAACTTTCTGGAAAGAAAGACGACAGACGTCTTGCCTTCCTCTTCATCTTTTCCTCTATCTTGATGCTTAGAATGTGCATAAGACACTAGAGCTCTACCCACCATCTTGGACTAGGAGGCAGAGGACCACAGCCAACGGGGAGTGGAATAAACAGATTAAAGGCTTCTAATCTGGCAAGACTTTGAGGAGCAAAGCTACCATGGCAATTCGGGGCTGCCCACCTCTACATATTAAATTAATCACTATTATTTTGAGCTTCTGTTACTTGTGCTGAATTTAGTGCAAATGGCTGCATTGCAGGTTTTGTGAAGGTTCTATATGCAAGGGACCTAGCACAGTGTCCGGCATAGCATTGACGTCTATTATAGCGGCTATTCAGCATTCTCTTATCTGGATATTTTTGCTTGCCCCGTGAAGCAGCTCTCAAAAGTTACTACATTCCTAGTGCTAGCTAGTAAATAGTTTCATTCCTGAAGTTTCTAAAAATAAGCCTTCTCAATGTCATCTATGTATTAAATTCTGTAGCCTTATCTCCTTTACAAACTGTTAGGAGAAGAATCTATCAGGATGGGATTAATATTTTCCTGCTGTGTAGACTTTTAAGAATGTGTGCTGGTGTGTAATTTTTCCCAGCATATAATTTTCATCCTGCTTTCTATTTTTTCATCTTGCTGTTGTCAACTCTAACTTGGAAAACATCTTTAAATAGACATTTGGAGCAAAAAAAGGATTGTGCTTAAGAAAACTGTGGTATCTGTTCACACAGTTTACAAAGTGACCGAGCATTATCCTTTTAATAGAGGCCTATGGAGCTGGATTGGTGAAAATTTATGCCTGAATCTTCATAAAACTGAACTAGTAGGGAAAATGGCATTATTCTTTTTTCCCAAAAAGTGACCTTAATTCATACTATTATTATTTTTTAATGGAAGAAAGTATACACATTTTCATTTCCATTTTCCCAAATCCCCATTTTTCATGAAAGTTTTCCTTAGCTTCCGTGCAGTAGATCATTTCTTTCCTCTTGGACATCTTATTTGGCTTCATTATCTTGCCAACTTGTTTGGGTCTTGACTTATAGCTCTTTTCCACTAAAGATGCAAAATGCAAATAGAGTCTAAGGCAGAAGACTGATTTTCCAGGAGCAAAGGAATGCTAAGGAAACTGAGTTCCCAGCCTTTCAGGAGTTAGTTCTTTCTTCAATTACAGCCCCTCCTCTCCCCTCCTAGGGAGCCCTGCACGATATACTTGTTAGGGGAACACACAAGGTAGCATCAGCTCAGGAAGGGCCCCAAAATTAATCTCGCCTGGTACATTAGGAAACACTTCGCTGACATTTGCTGTCCCTGTCAGCCCTAATAAAGAGATTTTTACCTGTATTTGCCTATTCAACACTTCAGCCCCTCAGCCAATTTTGGAAATTATTTTTGATTTATGGCTCTCTCTCAGGCGGGTGTCACCCTGCCTGTCAATTATGCCTTAAAGCAAATGCTAAGTGAATGCTGGCTAGTAAAATTAATAAGGGAAACCTTTACTCAGAAACCCAGAAAGAGGCTTGTAAAGGGGATCATTCAACCAGGCAGCAACTCGGTGGCTGCCTGTGATATTTATAAGTGAGACAGAGGTATGTGAAGAGTTCAGTCACACACAGAAAGGAACAGCATTTTGCTCCCCTCAGTATTTAAGGCTTAGCCACTCTGGAGAACACAAAGACCTAATGATGAAATTCTATTGGTTCCAGTCTCCTCAGACAGGATCTGAAAACGTTTTCCTCCAGTTTGTAAATATACACTGTTCAATTTCACAACAAATCTAAGAAATGGAAACCACATAGTTCTTATTATTTTAAAGGTTTCCAACATAAATAAGTGTTCCTTGGTTTATGTAATTTTTACATATTTGATAGTAGATAAATTACTGCTAGTAAGTACATGGATGAATGAATGAATTAATTAATGAAGCAAGTCCACATAATCTTGGGAACCCTTATTTCTGGCTACATTTACAGCAACCTGGCCCATTCACCTTCTCCCTCTGTACACTTCAGCCTCCTGGCATTCACTGTGATCCTTACTTTTCCACTCCAGGTCCTTTGTACATTCTTCAGTTTCTACCAGGAATGTTGTCTCTTGGACTCTTTCCCTGAAGAGCTCAAACTCATCCTTCAGGCCTTAGTTCTAATTGTGCCTGCCCAGAGAAATCTTCTCTTCAACCTATATGAGTTATCATTTGTAATCTCCTGTTCTACCCTTTCCTTTTGCTTCGAGGAACTTATCACATTGAGTCATTATGCATTCATTTGTGAGATTATTTGCTCAGTATTTGTTGCCTAAACTAAGTGCAAGCAAGAGGACAGGCCCTCTGGTTCTTGTTTAGTTCTATCTGCGCCCCCAGAATACAGCACAGTCCTGGCACATAATAAACTCTCAAAAGATACCTGTTAAATAAATGCATGATGAATGAAGGATGACTCTTTTAGAAATTTAGGTTATTACATTCCTCACCCTAAGCTGGGTGCACAATGCTCTCCAATACATTAATTTTTTTTTCTCTGTCTCTCCTATGAGAATACTTGAGAATACTCTCAACAGATGATTTGAATACTCCCTTGGGGTCGAGGAAAGAAAGAATAAAAAGAGAGATTTTAGTACATGGCTTAAGCCTGAAAGACAAGAAGGAAAAATAAAACTTTATAAATTCATTCATTGGATTCTCATTTTAGTTACTGATCACCTACTATGTACAAAGGATTGTTATAGGTACTGGGGGTAACAGAGAACAAAATGAAAATTGTCTCTTCCCTGGTAGAAGTAATCAATGGGTGCTGCTGAGTGCAAATTCTGAATTAATTTATTTCCTCAGGACCTGTGGTTTTCTCCTGGTCCTCCCAATTGCATTTTTAGTTGGAAATGTATCCCCTAAAATTGAGAAAACTGTGATCTTGGGCTGGCCAGACTGAAACTAAGACAGTGATAATCATGTAGACAAATCAAGCATCGGTGCTGGAGGGGAGTCGAAAAATCACTTTATTCCACCGTCTCACAGGAGAACTAAGGACATTTTTCCCTAATGCTATTTCATCCACATGAGCTGCAAAAGAACTTCAGCTTATTAAGAACAACTACTGATAGGAATCTTGACATTTCTTATAACGTCCTGGAGAATATATCATGTTACAATTTATAGTTCTTTGCATTAAATCAAATCATTGTAATTATTACTTCTCAGAGTGAATAAGTAGATCTGTAATGTATATGATTATTTGCCGAATGAATTTCAAACATGTAATTCTTATACGTTCTAATCAGAAGCATTTAGGATTCAATTTGTGAGTCCTTTTTTATGACCTCATAAGACCCAGAACTCTCTTGCTGACCTTTGTTATAAAAAGAAAAAAGTCGTGGGATTTGTTCTTGGACAGTTCCAGCATCAAATCTAGATTCCACTATTTTGTATTTTGTGACTCACAGATAATTCTACCTGACACAGCGATGGGAGAGACACAGTCCTGGATAAGAGCATAGATTTTGGAATCAGATTTCTGGATTCTAGGCTTGCTCTACCACGTTTTACCTTTGTCATCATTCAAATTGTTCAACATCTCTGAGTTCTAACTTCCTCATCTGACAAAGGTGGCGATAATGATGTCTTCTCACAAGGTCATTAACACAGATGACATTTTAAAGCACTTAAAACACAGCCTGGAAAACCGTCAATATTCAACAAATGGTAGACCTGTAACTACCAGTCAGGGTTCTCGATTCCAAGTAACAGAAATTGATGTTAGTTAACTCAAATGGAAAGGAGCTTACTGAAAAAGCATTTATTTGTCACAGATACAAGGAGAAGGGTGTCAAACTTGAGCTCAGAAAGGAACAAAAGAAGCCAAGGCACAGCCAAGACACTGCCAGGGAAAGGGGCCCCTAGGGATTGCCTCTACCGGTGGTGTCCTCAGAATACAGGATTTATGCCTTGGAGCTCTGAACACCTCACTCAGCAGCAGCTTCCCCCAATCATCTCTAACCATATCAGCCATCTACCTGTCCTAAGATATTTGGCAGTTCCAGGCAGGACTGTCTTTCTGGAGGGGCTTCAGTCACATGGCACATTCCAAGTGACAGGGACCTACAGCCATCTTTTATGAGCCACTCTGCCCCTCTTCCATAGTATTATCATTCTTCCATTTTGAAAATGGGAATGCTGAGGCATAGAGAGATGATGTAGCTTGCTCAGCTATCAAATGGCAGAACAGCCCATCAATAATTCAAATGCAGGACTAAGAACTCCAATACCATATTCTTTCCACTGCACTGTGCCCCCAAAGTTATGATCTATGCTTTACATTTGATATTTTACCTACTTTCGTATTTGCCATGAGGCTAAGTATCCTCATTCAATGTAAGCAAATTAAATTGCAGCCTATTCAGCTTTCTCACTAGGGCCATCTCCCAACCACAAACTAATCTGGATTTATATAGTTTTGCCTGTGGCCAATGCATTTTTGAAGGGAAAGAAATTTGGATATCGATGCAAATAAATAGATGTACAGATAGCCATTCAATTATCATAAATTGTAAGAGGAAGTCGGTGTGATCACATCCTTCTCACTGGATCAGTGAGGTTCTAAAGATAGGTTTTGAACATTTGGAGAAACTTTATTTGCCTGGATATGAATACTAACATCTCTTCCCTCCCTAGAAAACAATTTTTAAGTTGGGCCCCTGAGAGTCAGCAAATTTCCATCTGGGGTCCATCTCTGTCACAATTACATCTTTTTATTCCAGAACAATTAAGATTGAGTGTAAAAACTGCACAATTAATAAGCAAAGATTTTTGAATGACACAGAGTAGTAGAATGTTCTATTTTTGTATATTCCTGGAATCACAGATTTCATTTTGTACTGAGCCTTATTTGTCTGCAAAATCCAAAGCTCTGGAAAAATATACCTAAGGAGAGCAACTTCTCAGATTCTTGGCACTGTGAGACTACAAAAGCTCGGCATGTATGTGGTTGTTAGACCCCACGGAACGTGAAAAAGTAAGAGAGAATAAAACCTCCAATTTATGTAAAGTTTTAAATTAGACATCTCCTTTAGTTGTAAGATATACAACATAGCCAAAGCCTTAGAATATCTTGCTTTGTTGTTGAGTGTTGGTTCATTTTAGTCCTTTTAAATAGATAATTTATCTGTCCCCCCAGAAACCTGGAAAGAGTATCATTTTCACTGTTTTATTTGAAAGGAAACTGGAAATCAGAAAAATTGAGTAGTAAATTCAATTCTAATGCTTATGTGGTCCAGTCTGGATTTGAATTTGTCTCTCTGATTCCAAGGTCTATGTGTCCACATACACCATGTACACATGTACATACAGAGAAATAACAGGGCCATCTAGAATTCAAAGATGTTATCTCTCCCTATAAATTTGTGCAGTAGGGTAAGATCAAAGGAAATGAAAAAAAGAAAAGGGGAAGGATCAGATATTAATAGCAAATTAGTAAGAGGTTGGGGAAAGGAGAAAACGACATTCCATTGAATAGTGTATATGAAGCTTATCACTCAGGGACGATGTTTTCTCAATGTGAACATTTTAAACTATTTCTACACAGCCAGTGTTGCTTGTCAGCAGAGATATGAAAGGGATAAATATAACCCTTGGGGTTTCACAGCTTTATACTTTGAAGAAATCAGCAATCCTTCTTCAGTTATCAAAACCCAGCATTTCTCATAGTGATGGATGCAGTATCCTTTGGAATTACTCAAGTGGAGGCAGCAAATGCTGGAATAAATTGGGGGTTTTTCAAAACTGAAAGCACAATTTCATGTGGTCCAACTCTTGCCCCTTATTTATCAGAGTACCTTCATCAGCACATTCACCTTGAATCACTTACCTTATTCTTCCCTTAGGTTGGCTGTATGCCCTCATTGGGTTGTTCTCTGTTGGAAGGGGCAGTTTCTAAACACACTCTTGTTGCGACTTCTACCCATTCATACTAGACATGATGTCCAGGCTACAGTAATGTTCTCCACTGATGGCTCTTCCAACTGTTCAGAACAATTTTCAGCATGAGTTGTTTCCTTAGCTCTCTATCTCTCCAGTAGCAAAACCAGTTGATCTCCCACTCTTACAGGTTCAGTAATGTTCCCACTTGCAGACCAATCCTACCTCTGCTTCCTGGGACTATATGATGTTCTAGGTTGGTGGCTGATATTATTTCCACATCGATGTCAGTACCTCTCTGACCTTTTGTCTTACTTCCAAACATAGGAAAGAAAGGGTGGTGGTGGGCAAGACCTATGACACAGAAGAGGGTTATAGATCATGTAGATTCCTATTCTTCAGCCAAGATTATTTCTGCCTGAAGGATGTTGTGGTCATTTGCTCTTGTTCTTGCCCTACTTAGAATATTGTTCCCCTAATACTTGGATGCCTCCGTCTCTCTTATCTCTCGGGTCCTAGGTCAAATATGACTTCCATAGAGAGGCACTTCCTGATCATCCAATTGAAAGCAGCCTCTGGTTCTCCAGGTCTACTCTTCAATATCACCCTGCTTTATGTTCTTAGGGGTCTCATCACAATTTAGAATCATCGTTTATTTGCTTTGTGTCCATCTCACTATAGATAAGCTTCCTGAGAAGAGTAAATGTAATAAATGTATGTGTTTTTCAATGTTGAAGTATATTCAATTTGTTGAATGAGTAATATTGAATCAGTTCCCTAAATGGTTCTTGTGACCTTTCTTGTTTTTATATCTATTTTCTCACACATGAAAAATAAACATGATTATTATGTAATCACAGAATACATGGAACCATGACTTAGGGTCACAATTTTGAATAGCTGGTGTTGTATTATTTTGCAAATTTCATGATGTTAAAATGATAGCATTGGGCAGTACCTTCCCTAACAAAAAGTCATGGGTCTTGTTCTTTTATTACATTTTCCTACAGAATTACCTCACTTCTTTCTCAGTTGATTGACATGATGATTTTATTTATTCTGGACATTCCTTTAAGAGGTCAACCTTGAGATAGGAGGGATCCTGTTTGCTGTTGCCCCCTACTTCTGTGCTTAGTGTGGTGCCTGGAATCTCTCCATATACTTCCACATGCATGAGTGGATGTTGAAGAGAAAAACCCTAACATTTAGCCCATACCCTACTCCCAACTGGGTTTCTATCTTCAGCCAGGGCCCTTGCCTCAGTATTCTGTATCCTCATTCCATCCAAACCAGGCATTGATTGACCTTCTACCCTAAACTTTGGAGAAGCCCTGTGCGTGGATGGATCTCCAGGACCTACAGCCCAAACGCCATGCTTTTGCCTGTAACTTCAGGAACTCTCCAGCAAGACTCTGGAAGATCACAAGCTCCATTCCCTTTCTTGGACATCCACATGTTGGCTGTTGCTGTGTCTCCCTAAAGCAGACAGCATGCCTGGTGGGGAGATTACTGCTGCTCTCTGCTGGACTCCATGCCACCAGCTCTTCTGCCTGATAAGATAATTCTGGACCGCAGTAGGTATGAGCAGCACTTCTTCTAAGAAAAGACAACCTGAAGTTCCTGACAATGACAGCCACAATGCTGTTTCTGAAGAAATTCTCATTGGAAAACCTTCAGTTACAAATTAAGAACTATAACTTTGTAATATTGATACCTATAGATTGAGATAGGAAAACAAAACCATTTGAAATTCTCATCCCATTTTTTTTTTTTTTTTTCAGACAGAGTTTCACTCTTGTTGCCCAGGCTGGAATGCAATGGCACAATGTTGGCTCACTGCAAACTCTGCCTTCTGAGTTCAAGTGATTCTCCTGACTCAGCCTCCCAAGTAGCTAGGATTACAGGCGTGTGTCACCATGCCTGGCTAATTTTTGTATTTTTTTTTTTAGTAAAGACAGGGTTTCACCATCTTGGCCAGGCTGGTCTCGAACTCTTGACCTCATGATCCACCCACCTCGGCCTCCCAAAGTGCTGGGATTACAGGCATGAGCCACTGCACCCGGCCCTCTAAACTTTTTGATTGCGCCCGATCAGTAAGTGTTTTCTAAATATTACCTACCTGTGTTTACTTGTAAGTTATATATATGGATATTATAAAACATACCTAATATACATTTTAAAATTATGAAATCAAAATAAATTAAAAAATTTGTCTAGCAAAATATCATCTTCCATGCTTCTGCACATGCCTTCCTCCATAGCTCCACTTCTAGAGGGACAATCACACAGGAAGTTCAAGATGCATTTGTTCTGCTGCTCTTTGAAACCGCTGTTTACACTTGTGTCACACTGCAGTTCCTGATGTAGTGGAGAGGTGGTGACCCCAACCTGTTTGTGGTGTGAGATTATAGAAGCATTTAGAGAAGCTGACAAGTTCAGGATACATAGTTTTAACATAGCAAAATGAAGTAAGTTTTGGTGTTGTTTTTATTCAACAAATAGGGGACACCAAACAAAATCTGGCTGAAAAAAAAACAAAAACAGAGTGAGAATGTGTGTCTTCATGATCTGTGAGCAAGTAATCAGAAAGACTGCAGAAAACTATGGGGATATATACATATATAGGGCATGGCTTCCTGGTCACGAATAAGCAAGGCACGTTTCATTGACAGCGTGTGTTCAATAAAACCTTTGTGCGCAGGCCAAAATTCAGCCTGCCAGTGATTTTCATGGATTGTGTCAGCCAATGTTATTAGCTAATTGTGTAGTTAACCTAGTGCAAGAATTTTATTGCAACAGTATATTTGGTACTTATATGTCAGGAAGTTTTTGATACTCAACCCCGCAAGCCTTTTGAACAGAGGAACTGGGTTTTTAAAAGCATGTTTACAGTTAACTGGAATTATCACTGCCCTGTAAATTCAGTGTGGGGGAGCAGTCCATCAGCTTCGTTTTTAATTAGTTGTGGCAATTAGTTGGTATTTCCTTTTTTCTCCCAGGAAGAAATCATGAACAAAGATCCAATCTTTCATTCCAGTTCAGAAATGTGTCATTTTGCTCTTTGACCAAAATGCCTCCCAGCTGCCCTCTCCTGTCCTAAGCTCAAACAGATCTCAAACGGTTATGTTCAGTGATAGGAAGACATTCCTAGTCTGACATTCTGGTACTGGTGTTAGGCTAAATGCTCAGGATGGCATGAAATAGCCACTGAGAAATGAAAATGCCCCAGTGACAACACAAAGAAATATTCTATTATCTGAGGTAGCAACTGCAAAGGAATAAAATACTAGATCCACAAAATGTGTGCTTCATCAGGCTACACGTGTTTGCCATTGCCCTCTGTGGTATGATCACAAAGGCAGGATTTCATTTCCCCCTAAATACTGTGCATAGAATAATGGCTTTCAAAATTTCACAGCATGAGCCTATGATGGTCCAAGGCCAATAAGTTACTGTTGATAATTCAAGAGAGCTTGAGTTTAGCAAAAGTGACTTTAAAGAATTTTGAGTTGTACATAGCTCAGATGAGGACAAGTTTGACTGTGGCTTCTTCTATCTATATTTGTCCCACAAGACTGCAAAATTGAACCAGCTATTTTTTTAACAATTCAACTTTAGAAGGATATTTTCTGGTCAGACTTGACGTTCAAGGTGGTTCTGAAGCAGAATATATTTATGGAAATTGGTAAGTCATAACATTTTTGGCCTTCCTGCCATCTCAGGGTAAGGTTAAATAAATGCGTTTGTTTTTCCCTCCTCAAGATGTATATTTAAAATCATGTAGAATATTTGTGGTCTATTTGAGAAAAATAAGCAATACCAGAACCTTATTTTGCCTAAGAAACAAAAGAAAAAAGAAAAGAAAAAATACTATCATCAAGTAAGCTTAGAACTTAGCCAGGACAATTAGAAACTGACTTAGAAATATGTGAATCATTTCAATATTACTTAAACATATAGAGGCGCTGAACATCGGAGTGACTGAAATAAATATCTTTACCCCTACATTTCTGTATTAATGTATAGAACAGCATAATAATATATAAATAACATTAACTTATCATTGTAAGAATGTGGATTATGTTAGCATTTAAAATGTAAGAAATAAACCTAAATAGATTTATATCAACATATTATCATTGCAGAAATGTGTAAAGATAGAAAATTATAAAGACAATGAGTTACTCTTTATCCCACTACATGCAGATAACCCTATTAGCTTTTCTCACACAAACTATAAAGACTTGTTTATGCAGATAACCCTATTAGCTTTTCTCATACAAACTATAAAGACTTGTTTCCTAATATGTTTCTCACTATTGCAACATAAGCCCCTGAACATACTTCATTTTAATTGCTGCATGATATAGCATTACGTGGATACACTGTAATTTATTTAATCAATATATGTATCTTTGTTATTTGATTTCATTAATTATGTTACAAGGAAAAGAATTTTAAATAACATCTCTTCTATCTATAATTTAACTATTCCATATGATAGACACCTAAAATTGTAATTATTTGGCAAAAGTGTATGGGGATTTTTAAGGTTTTTCATTAACAATGCTAAATTGTTTTCAACAACAAAATAATTTCAAGTGTAAGAAATAATTATTTGAGGAAGAGAGACTATAAAATATTCAAAATATTTGAACAAATGATTGTACTCACTAAAACTTTGACTAATAAAAACGTGGAAAGTATGAGGAGAAAAAAAAATGAAGAAAGCTGAAAGCATTTGAATTTCTAAACATTTAAATTTATCAACTCAGTTTACAGTGAATTTCTCTGTTTAAGATCCAGCATATTCGCTGACAAGTTAAAATAGCCAATCAAGAAACAAAGTCAAATGCTTTGTTAATGTTAGTTGATCACTCATTTTTAGTAAAAATACTTGGTTCTTGATCTTTATAAAATTGTGAATATGAGACTGTGATGAAAGCTATAGATTTTCTTAGAACAAGCACAAACACACAGTATTTTACATCTGTTATCAGGGATCCACAGATCCCAAAGATGCTTATTCCATAGTCCCTTTAGGTATTAGAGAATTTGGGTTAAGAAAACCTAAAAATAATTATTAGCTCATTTTCAAAACATTGTGAAAAAGAAACAAATGATGGCAACCTTTAAATGCCATATCCAAAGAGCTTACCACTTAGCATTCACAGAATCAAATGGCATTAGTGAGAAAACAAATTATAGAGATGTTTAGCCATGTGGGTCTACACATTTTGTAGGACACAGATTCCTTTGAGATCTTGATGAAAGCAAGGGATATTTTTCCCAGAAGAAAATGTTTGCAGACACAATCAGCCACCATTTTGACATAGCATATCTGGGTTTAGGTGGTGAATTCAAGGATATTCTTAATCTTTTTCTCAATGTCCACATATTCCAGGCTCAGAACCCTTGAACTCCAATCCCACCACAAAGTAAATTTTACAGATGAAAAAGATAATGCAAAGGGTAGTTAAATGATGTATTTCGGGCCAGGGTTGGTAGCTCATGCCTGTAATCCCAGCGCTTTGGGACAAGGAGGGTTGCTTGAGCTCAGGAGTTCAAAACAAGTCTAGGCAATATAGTGAGATCTCATCTCTAAAAAATAAAAAATAAAAATTTTAAGAACCAAAGTTAATAGTTTTTTTAAAAAGTATATCTACTCATAATAGGAGTTGCCAGTTACATTGGCATTATAATGCATATTTTCTTATCTTCCATTTAGTACCATTTCAGACCTATTTTACAGATCAGAAACTAAAATTCAAAGAGGGCAAATTGCTTACCATAATCATGTGTTATGTGATAAACAGAGAACAAGAAAATGACATTTCCAGACTATCTTATAGGTGTCTCCCTTCTCCCCACAAAAAAGAAAATACTTTTGTATTCAGGAATATAAACTTCAGGACTAGATCAGTTAACTACAGGTGATCAAGTTATTTATCTCAATTAAATAATGTGTTTTCACTGAGATACTTTGTAATCAATTATAGAAGTTTCATCTTTAAGAGTTAAACAGATGTATTTATATACCTGGGTAATTCACTATGCAGATACTAGCTTCTCAGTATGCTCATCCAAATAGCATTGGCAAATGTTTTCATTGAGAGCTTTCCTTTCCTCACTGTAAATTTTGACCCTTGCAGTTATGAAGTTGGTAGTAATCAGCTGGTTTAATTTTATTTATTTGTTTATTTTTAATAATAGAGAGGGGATCTCACTATGTTGCCCAGGCTGGTCTCAAACTCCTGGGCTCAAATGATCCTTGCACCTCAGCCTCCCAGACTGCTGGGATTACAGGCATGAGCTTCCATGTCTGGCCACAGCTGGTTTAATTTTTGAGTGTACAATGTCTACAACCAAGACAGTTCTTTAAATAAATCAAATACTGCTCTTTGAAATCCCCTCAGGCCCACTGATTTGAAAAACATATGAAGAGGAGATGTAAAAATGTCCTGGTTTTGATACAATCTTTTACATATGCTAGTTTTCAGTTTGGTGACTTGGTAGTCCTATACAACCAATAGTCAGGATGTCCACCTTGCTGAAGAAAATATATCAATAGATATGTGGACAAACAGATCCACAGGCCATCACTTCTCATCAGCTGCTTGCTGTTTGATCATATCATTGTTATCAGAACCATTAGAGGCAAGTGAATCAAAGGGTAGCTGGCCACTGGGTTGTTTCCTAGGCCTATTAGAAAACTAAATGTTGGCACTTATTAAATGAGTATTCTCTTGCATGTTCACTGCTGTGCAAATTTCTTCTTTATAATCCCTGGTTTTATTTTTCAAGAGAAGGCTGAATTCCAGCCTAGTGAGTCAGTACACAGAGAATCCATCACAACTGAGAACTATGTCAGGGGCATCCAGGGTTGAGAAGTTGGGGCATGGAGCATGGTGATCATCCCCAGCTGAACATGAGTTTTGTTTTCTTTGCACACATTCTACTCTTCTGACAGATATATTTAAGGATTTTATTTTCATAAATGGCCACTTTCTACTACATATACTATGAAAACTGTGACTGTCCATACACCAAAGACAGCTTTTGTGTCCATTTCAGAACTAACATGAAATAGAGTGGAGAAGGGTTTCTGAGGACTGTATCAGCAGTCAGCTATAGAAGGAGAAGAAGGGAGAAAATATTTGAGAACAAGGAATAAATTCTTAGTTCCTCTTAGAATCTGTTCTTCTTGCTATGAATTACCTGACCTGGCCATAGGTGTGTTTCATCAACATTATGCTTCTTTCTACAGAGATTATGGGTACAAACCATCCAACCCTACCTAGAATTGACCTTAATTAAGTGGGTAGATAATCAGACCACTCAGTAAGAGGGACATCATTTTGATCTAATATCATGCTTAACTGGATTGTGTGATCTTTGGTGAACTTTTCGTTGTATATAGAAAGGGAAGAAAGATGATAATCTTACAGCTTGTCAGACATCCAGTTATCTAAGCTTATACAGAAAATGGAATGGGCAAAATCCAGTAGTCAAATCAACCAAGCTTTGAATACTCCTGTGAATTGTTTATCCTCATTTAGCTTAAACTAACTCAATTGTTAAATGGAGATAGTGAGATTTTTCTGTTGGATTTTTGTGAGGCTTCAGTGAGAAAACACATGGGGCCTGGCACATAGTAGGTACTAAATAAATGATAGCTATTACCAGCAATAGAATGAATAAGGTTATAATTTTTTAAAGTTCATATAAATTTCTGATATATTGCAGCCTGAAAAATGGAAAAATTGAGATAGCATATGTAAGTCCCAACAGACTTGATTCCCAAGAGAAATTTGAAGTCTTCCAAAGATCTGAGAGTTATTCCCATTACTATTTATACCCATCAGCCTCCACTTAATATTGCAAGTCGAGGGATTAATGTGTAATTCCAAGGAAAACTCTAAAATGATGATGTTTAAAAAATTAGTTCTAAGAAGTACTCTCTACTCTATTTCAAGTAAGTTTTGAAGTGGACACAAAAGTTATTTTTAGTGTATGGACAATCAGAATTTTCATAACATGGATGACAGAAAAAGGCCATTTAAGAAAACAGACCTTCCACATATGTATATCTAACAGAAAAGTAGAAAGTAAACAAAGAAAAATTTGTAACATATCATCCCATTTCAGTAGTTACTCTTGGTAACAAATTGTTTTGGAGTAATCAGAAGACAATGCCACCTAATTTCTCTATTACAAAAGATAAGTTAATTATTATTTCATTTAATTTATTTCCAAAGAAAATTTTCTCATTATTTTTCAACTAAAAAATACTAATATATATATTTTAGAGAGAATATTTTCCATTTCAATAACAGCCTAGAGTGATTTAAGTCAGAACTCAAACACAATGATTCATGTGAGCTTAGCAACTTTCCATACAATAATACTTGATATACATATTTTAGTTGTTCTGATACTACTGTGTGAACATATGTATATTTCCAAATTCTAATAAAATAACTATAAAATATGATTCAGGCCATATGCTTGAATGGTTAAGCAGCTGCTTAATCCATTTCTTTAAAAAATACATACATAAAATAAATTGGGGCATAGGTTTGTGGAGGCCTGTATACACTTCATTAAAAAAAATTAAAATAGCCAGGTGACCCCTGAAAGAAGGACTTTGTATTACCCCCAAGTGATCCAGGTCACCTTAGTATTTGCCCTCTCCAGCCTTGGGCTGGAAACCCTGGGCAATAAAGCTGGCTCCCAGTACGATTTTAGAGCTTGTATGCCCAATTAACTGAATTTCTCCACCTGTTGGTGAGGTTGCTTGTCTAGGCATCATGAATGTGCACAGTTCGCATGGAGCAGAGAACAGAAACAATGAACTGAGTAATTCAACAAAATCGAGTGGAAACCTTGTCTCCCCTACCACCCATTCTAATTTATCAGTTCACTTATGTAAAGCCTGTCAAACAGTTGAGTCTAATCCAAACTTGGAATTGCAGAAATCACTTCTATGCAAACAAATGTTTATGCCATCACCATCATCATCATCATCCAGGTCCACATCATCATTATATTAGGGTTCTCCAGAGAAACAGAACCAATAGGATGGATGAATGAAAGAGATAGATAGATAGATAGATAGATAGATAGATAGATAGATAGATAGATATGTCAAAATAGATTTGGTATTGGAATTGGCTAATACGGTTATGGAAGCTAAGAAGTCCCATGACTGGCTGTCTTCAAGCTGCAGAACCAGCAAAGCCAGTGGTTTAATTCATTCTGAATACAAAAACTTCAGAACCAGGGAAGCCAGTGCTGTAACTCTCAGTCGGAGACTGAAGGCCTAAGACCCTGGGGAGCTGCTGGTATAAGTTCTGGAGTGTGAAGGCCCGAGAACCTGGAGTCCTGATGTCCAAGGGGAACAGAAGAAGGATGTCCCAGCTCCAGGAGAGAGAACAAATTCGCTTTATTCTTTCATTCTATTGTGCCCCTCAATGGATAGGATAGTGCATATTCATATTGGATGAGGGTGGATCTTCCTGACTCAGTCCATTGATTCAAATGCCAATCACTTCTAGAAATTCAGAGACATACCCAGAAAGAATGTTTTACCAGCTCTCTGAGTACCCCTTAACTAAGGCAAATTGACATCTAAAATTAACCATCACAATCATGATCCTGATTATCTGGATACCACATGCCAGAAATTGTGCTAGCTCTTCCCATACATTACACAAATTAGATCTCCAAGCCTCAGTATAAGGTAAGGATCCCCATTACAACTAAGAAGAAATGGACATTCAGAAAGATCCTTTTTGTATTTGATAGTCTAGTACAAGATAGAGATATCACTGCCCCTTTCATGCAAATTTATTTTGTTTCATTTTGCCACTTGCTTCATGAACATGTGTAGAATGCATTCCACCCACCAGCCACAGTGAAGTCCTGTAGAAAAAGGATTCACTCTGTAATCCACTGAACGAGGTTTAAGTCCCAGATCTTATAATTATGCACCTAGAGATTGATTTTAAGCATGTAGCTGCTTAACCATTCTGAGTTTTATATCTTCCATTTAAATATGAGGAAACACATACCTACTTTATAATAAACACATTGTGATTTAAAAAAGGTAGGTGTTCCATTAATCAGTCTTGTTATTATTTTACTTTCTTGTGACCGAGAATTCAGCTATCTTTTTAAAAGAAGAGAAATGGCTGTTGACTATCTTAAGAACTTTTACAAAATATAGCTGATTTTTAATTACTTGCTTAAAAACAATAGACAGATCCCCTATGGTAACGTCGAACAAGCTTGTCTCAAAATTCATCATCCCAGTGCCTTCAGGATGTCTCAGTTCAAAGGAGACCAGAAGTCACTGCTCTGACTTGTCCTCTGGGTCAGAGCAGAAATTCTGCCCCCTCTGTACCCCCACACACTCCCCAGGGTCTGGTTAGAATCCCAGGGGCCAGTTCATGCCACTTCACCATAAATCTTCCCATTTCTGAAAACAAGGAAAAAAATATCGTCAGAATTTTTCTCCCCAAGGGAAGAAGTAAGAAGTCCAGTTGTAGGTCTTTTGCCTTTTAAAGTGCAAAAAATGCATAGTTTTTTGAGAATATGTTTTTGCCAATTTGTACTTGGAAAGGCATAAATGTATAAAAAGGGAATTTCCTTTTCTCTGAATAATTAGGAGGAAAAAATGTAGCTTTCAGACAGGGCACATCTGCTTCAGTTTTTCAGTTGTGTATTTAAAGGAAAGGCTGCCAAAAGAAACCAATTCTTTTTGTGCACCCACTATATGTTGGAGTCGTTATTCGCTGTGTTATATATAAACGTTCCACACAATCTTGTATGAGAGATATTATTATAATTTCCATATTATAACAACAACAACAGTTTTATTTATGTTTATTTGTATTGTATTGGTAATAATTTTACTTGGAAATGAATATATTTGTATTTATTTGTAACTCAGACTTACAAGAAAGCATTTGATATGGCTCGCTCCTATTTGAAAGATGAAGAAACTCAAAGAAGCTGAGTGCCTTTCTTGTCAGATGGTAAATGCCCAGGTAAATGTTATAGCCACTTTTGGGGTCTGGGGTCTGGGGTCCATCTTCCCACAGTGAAATACTTCCTTGTCAGTGGGTGTCCAGCTTGTTCAAATTTTCTATCTGTTCCCTTAATTCAGAAAGCATGTTGGATGCTAAATAAATTTGGGGTAATTTACTATACTTGTTACTTGCACATTTATAGTGCATCTTGCAAACAAGATTTGCACTGATAACTGGATTCAGTAGAATAAATGAGGAATGGGATGCTGAACTTACTGCAGGCTAAGTAGACCACCATAGAACCTGGCATTTCAGGGCTGGATGGGGTTTTCAGGCACAAGAGGTCCAATTCATTTCACCTTTGGTTATTTCTGACTTAAAAGTTATTTAAGATTTCAAACATGGTTAAATATTGCTCTAAAATGCATTGTTTTACTCTTTTGTATTATAGTGAATATTATCTGGTATTTCTTTACTAATCCAGGATCTAAGAGTAACTCAGGACCAAGTAGCTGGGATCAACTCAAAGATTAGTCCCAACTCCTCTCCTTATGTCTTTCTCCATAGCCATACCACTTACACTTACAGAAGCAGAATGCTCTTCCCCACCCCTTGACTTTGGACTTGGCTGCATGACTTCCTTGAAAGTTAAGAAGTTGTTCACAAGCAAGGGATTGATATGTTTTTGTGTCACTGGGCTTGCCTGCTTGCACCTCTGCCTTTCACCATAACTTCCACCAGGTTGTTTCTGCCTGAGCCCCAAAGGGATTAGACACGGAGCAGACCAGAGTGCAAGCCGTAAAAAGAGGGGAGAGCCAAGCCTAGCTGGATCCAATGCACGAAGCAGAGCAGCCCAGCTGAGCCCCACCTACATCAGCTGACTCTCAGCTGAACTACAGACACTAACGAAGTAAATATATTGTATCCTCAGGATTTATCACAGTAATAGATGATGGATGCTGCTAATGAATATATTTTTTTGATAGTAAAGTAGTACAGCCATAAACTGTATAACCGTGGCTGAGTCTAATGTTTCTAAATGTAAGAATTGGCTGGGCTCAGTGGCTGACACCTGTAATCCCAGCTCTTCGGGAGGCCAAGGCGGGCAGATCACAATGTCAGGAGATCGAGACCATCCTGGCAAACATGGTGAAACCCCATCTCCACTAAAAATACAAAAAATTAGCTGGGCATGGTGGCCTGTGCCTGAAATGCCAGCAACTCAGGAGGCTGAGGCAGGAGAATCGCTTGAACCCGGGAGGCGGAGGTTGCAGTGAGCTGAGATTACACCACTGCACTCCAGCCTGGGCAACAGAGAAAGACTCCATCTCAACAATAATAATCATAATAACAATAATAATAAATAAATAAATGTAAGAATCATTTTAAATGAACAAATTCAAGGATATCTGCTATTTTTTTCCCATAGAAATTAAACCCCATTTAAAATAAGACTTAAAGAATAAGACTTTTGGCTGAAGAGGTGAATGGAGATTGCCAAGAACCACCTTCCCCTGTCATTATTATATTGTCCATTCAAGTACTGACAAATATATCTCATTTGTTTATTAATTTATCCAACAAATGCTGTTAAGTGCTAGCAGTTACTAGGTGTTTCGGGATGAGCAGCCCAGGTACTGGAGTGAATGAATGCACAGTTTAAAAGAGAGACAGAATTTTGAGAAGGCTTTTAAATAATAGTAGGTAAAATGAGTTGTGTAGTTATTGCAAACCAAGTACTGATCTCTACATTTTATATGAATTGTCTCATTTAATCTTCTAAACCCTAGGAACTGAGCTAATACTGTTTTCATTTTTCAGAAAAGGAAATGGAGACGCAAGAAGATTAAATAACTTGTCCTACATCAGGTATCCTGTAAATGATAGTGGCTGGATTTGAACGTATACAGTCTCATTCCACAGCCTAAACTCCTCACCAGTATACCACAGCTCTAGATTAGGTTACACCTGAGCCAATTCTTAAACAATAAATGTCAAGGACTGCAGTAAATAGCCAAGTTCTTGGAGTGGCCCCAGGTGGATACAATTAGCTAGTCAAATTCAGCATCCATGGGGCTTTGGTTACCCTAGTTTGATTCATGCTAATGTTGATTTTATAGGGGCCCAAAGACCTCGCTTTTTGAGGATCCTGCAGAATGGTGTCAACTACCAGCCTTCTTATGTCTCCTTGCTTGTCACAGAGAACTTTGAGTCATACACTTTCCACCACTCATTTCACTTTTATCCTAGACAACTTCGATGTTCATAAGAATGACACAGTCAGTATCCTGATTCATAGGTCTTGACCTCAACTCCAATAACATTTATCTCTATTCCATCGACACCATGTGATGTCCTTAACCTTGACTTCATCACTATCAGGAATTGCGCTCCCCATTAAAACTTAACTAGCCCATTCTCTATGCACAGACTCTGGTCCTTAGAGCTTTCTAGATTTTCCATTTCTATTACACTTAACACAATATCAAGGTTCCTCAGTATCTTAATTTCTTGAGTTTCTTCTAGTCTATGCAAACTTTCTTCACTTACTTCCATATTTAGCCTGGCTAATAAGGTGCATTTCCTCTAAATGCCTGGCCTATCCAGGACTCCTGATATACATACCCATCTCACTGGGTCACTTCAATTTCCTGCTTCATCCCTTCTTACTAACAGACTTCCCTGTCCCACTACAAATTCATGATTCTTAAACCCACCTAGATTCTATACCACTCAAGTACCCATATATGTGTGCTGAGTCATTTCTTCCTTCTTAACAGCAATTATTCCAAAGAGTTCTAAGTGTTATGGGCCAAATTGTGTCCTCCAAAATTAATAGGTTGATGTCCCAAACCCCAATACCTCAAAATGTGACTGTATTTTGAGATAGGGCTTTTGAAGAGGTACTTAAATTAAAATGAAGTCATTAGGGTGAGTACTAATCCAATACAACTGATATCATTATGGGAAGGGATGAGAACACAGACACACACACAGATGGAAGACCAAGTGGGGACACCGGGGGAAGGCAGCCATTTACAAGCCAGGAGAGACTAACCCTACTGACAGCTTCTTCTCAGACTTGTAGCCTCCGGAATAGTGAGAAAATACATTTCTATTTTTTAAGCCATCCAATCTGGGCACCCCTGGCAAATGCATACAATCAGTCTCTTCAAATCTTCATTTCCTTCTTGCTTTTCTTGTAGCAAGAAACCTCATCTCCTAATTTTTGAAGAAAATAGGAGATTCCAGGATTGAACTCTAACTGCTTGCTGTCATACCTACCAAATCCAATGAAAGAGGAACTTCTACCTTTGCCCAAAGCAGATGCTCCATTTCCTCTTTGGAACCTATGTTTTCTGGTCTTGTTGAAGGTACATTCTCCTTCATTCTAGACATTCCCCTCTTTGCTAGTTATTTCTCTTTCCAACCTAGAAATATGATAAGGTTCTGACTATTTGTTTTTTGTTTTTTTGTTTTGTTTTTGAGACACAGTCTTATTCTGTTGCCTAGGCTGGAGTGCAGTGGTGTGATCTCGGCTTACTGCAACCTTTGCCACCTGGGTTCAAGCAATTCTCCTGCTTCAGCCTCCCGAGAAGCTGGGACAACAGGCGTGCACCACCACACCCAGCTAATTTTTGTATTTTTAGTAGAGATGGGGTTTCACCATGTTGGCTAGGCTGGTCTCGAACTTCTGACCTCATGATCTGCCCACCTTGGCCTCCCAAAGTGCTGGGATTACAGGTGTGAGCCACCACGCCCTACCACGACTATTCGTTTTTAAATGATGTTAATAAAATCCTGTGGTACCACAAGAATCGTTACAAATTTTCTTTCCCTTCATAGTTAAAATTCTTGAAAACTGTCAACATTTCCTCAGTCCTCTGTCAGTTCTTAACCCATTGAATTTGGCCAGCTACGGCACTAATGCATGGAAACTGCTCGACCAAGTGGCAGCCAACTTCCTGATCCAAATGCATTGGGGACTTTTCAATGCCAGTCTTATTTGACAGCTCTCTTGTTATCCAATTCTCATCCATTTGTTGTTCTCCTTGGGCTTTCCCTTTATTTTTTTCTTTCAACCTTTGACCTGTTCTTTCACCATCTATTTCTTAGATTCCTCCTCCCTATTTTTTTTTAAATCTGTTGATGTTCCAGCGGATTCTGTCTCTCTTCTTCATTTTTCTTTTTCTTTTTTCTACTAACCTTTATTTTATTCTTTACTAGGATTTCAACTTCTTGGAGTCATCATTATGATGACTTTTTAAATTTTATTTTTATTTTTTGCAGCAAGTATAGTGTAATGGTTAAGAACACAGACTCAGGACTCAAACTATCAGGTTTCTCTTATGGCTCTATTACTTTCTAGCCAGCAATAACCATGGAAAAGTCACTTAATCTCTCTATTTGAAATTTTCTCATCTGTACAATGGGTGTAATTTGGTTGTTTTGAGTATTAAATGAGTTAAAATATGTAAAAAAACTTATAAATGTCTGGTACCTTCCAACAACTGTCCAGAAATCCAATTCTGTATTTAAGACCACTTGCCATTGCAAATATCCCAAAATTTTACCTAAAGCTGAACTCTTCTTAATATAAAATCTTTCTTTCTGGTTGCTTTATCTGAAAGATTTTTATCACTGTTTGCCAGGATGAAGGCAGAACCTGGTTGTCTGCCAAGACTTTTTCCTCTCCTTTCTCTCCATCTTTCAACAGTTACCAAGCCATGTTCATTTTAATATTGAATTTCCCTCCTTATCTGTCTCCTACCTTGCATCCCTATAGATGCTGTAAAGCAGGTCCTCATTTTTGAGACATGTGTGTTGTGTATATTGGAGAAGCAGGGTCTGGGCTATTGCAACAAATCTCCCTGTGACTAGCTGCAACCTTCTAGTACACTATTCACTTGACACTCCGAGTATGTCTTTACAAAACAAACACATTTATGTCATACCTTCAACAGCTTGTATGTATTGACTATACTTTCAGCATGGTTTGCAAGGCCCTCCTTTAATTATACACTGTTCTCTCCTTTCCAGCTTAAACTCCTACCAATGCCCCATTGTTCAGTCAAACTCAACTACTTGCTATTGTTGATTCATGGTATCTTTCAAATCCCTTTTTTTCCTACCCGCAATGCAGGTTCCAATTAGGGGCTTTTAAATACTGAGTTTAACTAAAAAATATTTAAATATGTAAAACAAAAGTAAGTTCAAATAAAGAGAAGACTTAAATTTATTAAAATTCTCATGAAGAATTAAACAAGCTAACCATATCATGTCAAACGTCTTTCTGGTATCTTACAATCTTTTCATTAATTTTTCTCCATTTTACAAATAGCTTCTGTTGAAAACATATCTTCCTTTCCCTCTCTTCTTAGAGGTATATTCACATTTATTTTTCCATTTGGCAACCTTTCTCCCAATTATGTTTTCAAACACCTTGATTTTGGATATTGCAATAATGAATCCAATTTGGCAAAAAAAAAATCATTAATAGATTGATTTCTTCAAAATATAACAATGGGGCCGGGCACGGTGGCTCATGCCTGTAATCCCAGCATTTTGGGAGGCCGAGGTGAGTGAATCACCTGAGGTCAGGAGTTCGAGACCAGCCTGACCAACATGGTGAAACCCTGCCTCTACTAAAAATACAAAAATTATCTGGGCATTGTGGTGGGCGCCTGTAATCCCAGTTACTCAGGAGGCTAAGGCAGGAGAATCACTTGAACACGGGAGGCAGAAGTTGCAATGAGCCAATATCCTGCCACTGCACTCCAGCCTGTGTGACAGAGCAAGACTCCATCTCAAAAAATATAAACAAATAAAAATAAACATAATATAACAATGGATAGTACCATTATGGTGGCTTTCATATTTTTCTGTGTGAGTGTATGTATGCATTTACATTTTACAAATTTTCTGTTCTATATATTTATCACATTTTTAATAAGAAAAAATATGTCTAAAATGAAAGAAATTGCCAAGCAGTGTACAATTTATAACATGTATTGGAATCTACATGCATGTTCTCTCAGCATAAAACACTTGCAGTTAAGTATTGCTCAATGCAAATATGAAGACACCTGCCAGTTGAATGGTACCTTAATATAAACCTCCTGGGGATTTGCTGTGTTCTTGCCAGATGTAACTTTCAAATTTTCCCTCCAGCCTATATAGCACAATCATTGATGAAACACGTAGCAGAATCAACCATACGACTTTGGAACTGTCTCAGAATCAGTGTTGATAGAAATATGTTTGACTTAACTCTTTGTAACAAGATTTGAGGAATCTTCCCACATCTCAGTGTGCGTAATTGTAAGGTTTTCATTCTTGGCTGCAAACACACAAGATTTCTCTGTCTTTTCTTTCTTAATCAGTTCCTTGGCTTTGTCTCCACATCTCCCTATTTTTCTCTATGAATACTACTGCTTTGTTTATAGTATAGGTGACAAGACACAAACCAGGGCTTGGAAAGAGTGAGTGTGAAGGGGCTGACTTCAAGTTGCCGTTTAGGAAACGTGCTATAACTTCAACATTTGCATCTGGCATTTTGTAGTCTGTAGCCCCCTCATCATATGCTATGTGTGAATTCCAGTCGGATGATTCATTCTGACATGGGAGTTCTTTGCCTCTTTTACTCTACAAAAATGTGAGAGAATGAGAGAGAAGGGTCTCATTCCTTCTAATTTTTCTGAGCAATCTTTATTTTTCCCATAGCTGGGAAAGAGATTTTCCGATGAGAAATGTTGCAGTTATGACTAACAATTCCATGTTTCACAACCGAACTCACTCTTCTTGTTGCTCTTTTTTTTTTCCGATTTCTCACAATTCAAAGTAAAGTGTGAGATTACTAGTACAATTAAGACTCTGGAAAGAGGAAAACTGCATATTATGGCCTTGATAACCCTTCATGGAGAACAAGTTGCTCCTCTGCCACAAATGCCAATTTTAGAGTTAGATTCAACAATAATAGTGAATAGAAGAAACACAGGAAAGCAGATATGTGTTTTAAAATCATCCACAACCAGAAATGTTTATCTAGAAACATTAGGCTCTGGCAAGATGTCTTTCATCTCCCCCTTGCACGTATTCCAGTTTGGGCAGGATAGCCTTATCTATTATCTAAGTACTTTTATAACCTTATTTTGGAAAGGTCTCCCTGGTCACACGTACCTTAGGCTAGAGAGGAAGGCAGCTGATTGCCTATTTTTTTAACTGAAATAGTTTTTGTAGAACAATGCAAATTATATTTATACCATTGCTTGCAAAGATTAAGATAAATGAAATTGTCACATCCACTGAAATGGACATTGAAAGTTTCTCTGTTTAGGGAGCAATGCACATATTTCATCACACAGATAAAGCAATGTACAAGAAGTAAAAGTAAAATTGCTAACACACGATCTATCCAGAAGTTAATTATTTTGAGTTAACATACAAGTATTTGGCATGTAACAGTCTGATGTTAAGAAAGTACATAAAATCATGAAAATTGTATCATCCTTAACTTACAGAGATGCCCTAATACATAAATATCACTAGGAAGCTTCCACACACAACATATTACCTATTTCTCCTAATATATTTTTCTCAAATCCATAACCTATATTTCCCTTCATTTCTATTGTCGTTGGATTAGAACTTTGCTATTTTATTAATAGTTCTCTATTTTGTCTTCCTGCCTCCAGACGAACTACTCCCGCTCTTTTACAATCATCTAAATTCCCTTGTACCTGACTTGATTCAACAAATCCGTATTTCTTTAAATGACAGTGATAAAAAACCCATTTAAATAATCTAAATTTAAAAACGGAATTTCTTGAGTTGTGCAAATGGGGAGTGGGAATGGCTAATACTGATATAGTTCCCAAGCTCATTTAACAGGATATAATCATGACTTTATTACTCTATTTATTGACTTTGATTAATTATGCTTGCTTGCTTTCTCAGAAAGAACATCTTGATGTGTTGACAAGATAGCTTTAAGAAACCTGATGCAAAATTCTAGTCTACCAAACAACCATACTAGAAAAAATAAAAGTCTTTTTTAATGCACTTGGTGGAAAAACAAACAAACAAACAAACAAACAAAAATTTGGAAAAGATTCTGTTTAGTCCTAATTGCTTAATGTACCATCCTTGAATAACTAATTGTTATGTCCAAGGACAGGGGACTCCTCAAATGGCTAAATTGGGGTCAAGAACCTAGAACTTGATCAAATGTCCAATACACAATATAAAATGAACTGGCACATAATGAGACAATACAGTGTGATTTTCAAAAACCACAAAACAACTGGCAATAAAAACAATCTTGTAGATGTTTTAGGTATTGGCATTATGAAGCATATAGTTTAAAAATAACTACATTTACTATGTTCAAGGAGATAAAAGAAATAGAGGAAAATTTATATAAAGAGCGGAAAATAATTTAAGAAGACAAAAGTTAGGAGTGGCATTAGCATTCAATTGGTTGGTTCAGCAGCAGATTAAACACAGCTAAAAAGAGAATTATTGCACTGGATGTTTGTTTAGAGGGACATGTACAAAATAAGAACAAAAAACCAAATATTTGAAAAATAAAGGAGAATAAGATATTTAAGAATACTATAAAAAAAACCTTATAAAATGTGTGAACTAAAATTCCAGAAACAGAAAAGAACAATGGGTCAGAAAAAATAGCTGAAGAAATAAGGGATGAAAATTTTTGATGCTCAAGAGAGATAAGCCACTGATTAAAAAAAAAAAATGAACACCTAGATTTTTAAAAATCACACACAAGTTAATACTGCTAAAAATCAACACCAAGAAGAAATCATATAGGAAGCCAATGAAAACAGACAGATAACCACTAAAGAAGCAAGAGTAAGATTGACAACTGATTTCTCAAAGGAAACAATAAAAGTCTGAAGACTATAAAAGTATATATTGAAAATGCTAAGAGAATATAAATGCAAAACTAGAATTTTATACCTAGTGAAACTATAAAGAAGATGACAGAAAGACGTTTCTTTTTTTGGGACTGAGTCTCACTTGTTGCCCAGGCTGGAGGGCAGTGGCATGATCTCAGCTCACTGCAACTTCTGTCTCCTGGGTTCAAGTGATTCTCCTGCCTCAGCCTACTGAGTAGCTCGGACTACAGGTGTGCACCACCACGGACAGCTAATTTTTGTATTTTTAGTAGAGATGGGGTTTCACCATGTTGACTGAGCTCGTCTCGAACTCCTGACCTCAAGTGATCCACCCACCTCGGCTTCCCGAAGTGCTGGGATTACAGGCATGAGCCATCGCACCCAGCCAATACTTCTTAATAGAGTGAAATGAGGTCAAGGAGCAGAGAGAGAGAGAAAAAAATTATAACTAGCAAAAAATAGTGTAAGATATTATTCCTGTGGAAAGAAAAATATGACACATGGAATCTCAGAAATGCAGAAAGAAAAAGTAGCAGCAAAATGATAAGAATGTGGGCAAACATAAATGATTATAGTACACAATTAACAATATCTTATGGATTTTAAAACATAAATATTAAAGTATACAAAAACAATGATATAAAACTCTGGAAGTAGGAAAAAGAAAAAATGAAGATAAAATATTTTAAGTTTCTTATATTGTCCTGCATGAGGATAATAAAAAATTAATATTTGATTGTAAAAAGTGATTTCTAAGGGAACTACCAAAAGAAATGGTAAAAGGATATAATTTCCAAGCTAATAGAAAATCTGGACTAATAGAAAATAGCCAAAATATAGATAAGTGAGTAGCAGAAAAGGGGATATGGAATTACTGAGTTAGATGATATTTTTAAACCCAAATTACATTCATGTGACTTCTAGCTATCATCGTTAACACTGACTGCTTGGTTAAAGTAGTGTTCTAAAGGTTTCTCCACTCTAAAATTACATTTTTCCCTTTTAATATTCTATTATTTGTAGGAGAATCACTAAATCCAACCCACACTCAAGGGAAAGGGGTTTAATTAAGCTTCACTTAACAGTGGAGTATGTTACATGTGTTACTTGAAATTAAGAAAAATTTGCCCTTTCTCCCTCACTTAATTATTCAATCATTTATTTATGTAAACATTGACTCTTGTATCTTTATTTTACATTGGTTATAATCCCACATTGCATTACCTATTTTGTTCAAATTGCTCCAGTTTCGGCCATTTGCGACTTTCCCAGATTGATAGCTGTGTGTCTTTGACTTGTCCCAGTCCCAGGTTTTGTTTGTGGAGCATTTCTTTATTTTCTGTCACTACATGATGCTCCATAGTTACCTTGCAGTTTTCCTGTCTCTGCTCTAGAAGGAGCAATTTCACCAAGTTGCTCTCTATTTATTTTTATTTTTCTACTTTATTTATTTATTTATTTATTTATTTTAATTATTATTTTTTGAGATAGGGTGTTGCTCTGTCGCCAAGGCTGGATTGCAGTGGTGTGATCAAGCTCACTGCAGCCTTGATCTCCTAGGCTCAAGTGATCCTCCAATCTCCATCTCCCAAGTAGCTGGGCCTATAGGTGTGTACCACCCTGCCCAGCTAATTCTTTTGATTTTCAGTGGAGACGAGGTCCTGCTATGTTCCCGAGGCTGGTCTCGAACTCCTGAGCTCAAGCAATCGTTTTGCCTCGGCCTTCCTAAGTGCTGTCAAAACAGGCACGCGGCACCACACCTGGCCTACATTGATTTTTAAATGAGATAAAATGTATACTGATTAAAGTGAGCAAATCTTAATTGCACAGTTCAATGAGCTTTTGCCCCTGTATAGACTACTACTTCCTTGATCAACATACAGACCATTTTCGTCACTCTGGGAAGTTCTCTCAAACCCTTTCTCAAGTATACCAAGTCCCCTTCTTTTTTTTTTTTGCCATAAACCTATTTTTAGATTACTATTATACTTTAAGTTCTGGGATACGTGTGCAGAATGTGCAGGTTTGTTACATAGGTATACACGTGCCATGGTGGTTTGCTGCACCTATCAACCCGTCATCTACATTAGGTATTTCTCCTAATTCTATCCCTCCCCTAGCCCACCCCCACCCCCTGACAGGTCCCAGTGTGTGATGTTCCCCTCCTTGTGTCCATGTGTTCTCATTGTTCAACTCCCACTTATGAGTGAGAACATGCGATCAAGGGGAAGAAAGGATATCAGAGACTGAAGATCAACTTAATGAAACAAAGGCTGCAGACAAGATTAGAGAAAAAAGAATGAAAGGGAATGAAGAAAGCCTCCAAGAAATATCAGACTATGTGAAAAGACCAAACCTAAATTTGATTGGTGTACCTGAAAGTGACAGGGAGAATGGAATCAAGTTGGAAAACACTCTTCAGAATATTATCCAGGAGAACTACCATGCCAAGTCCCCTTATTCTACCTTATTCTAACTTCTGTCATCGTAGTCGAATTTTGCTGGTTCATCTAAGTGGAATCATACAGCATATACTTTTTTGTTTCTGGCTTCTTTCACATAACATCACATCACTTGATGTTTTTAACATTCATCTACATTATTATGTATATTAGTAGTTTCATTTCTATGTGTCTTAGTCTGTTCCTGCTGCTGTAACAAAATTCCTTAGACTGAGTAATTTATAAACAGTAAAAAGTATTTCTTACAGTTCTGGAAGCTGGGAAGACCAAAATCAAGGCACCAGCAGATACAGCTTGCTCTCTGATTTATAGATGGTGCCTCTTGCTGCATTCCTATATGGTGGAATGAGCGAAAGGGACAAATTCACTCCTTCACACCCATCTATAAGGGCACTAATACCATCCATGAGATCAGAACCCTCATGACCTAATCAACTTCCAAAGGCCTTGCCCCTTAATGCCATCCCCTTGGGAGTTAAGTTTCAACATGAATTTTGGGGGGACACCAACATTCAGTCCTTAGCATCATGTTCCTTCAAGTGAATATAGCATAGCGATTTGTCATCTTTTCCATTGTTCATGAACATTTAGACTCCCCTCTCTTATTGTTATTATGAATTAATATGACTAGAGAGTGTGTGTCTTTTGGCAGACATATTCTCTTACTTAGTATAATGCTTTTGAGATTCTTTTGTATTATTGAATGTATCAGGAGATCATTGCTTAATATTACTGACTAGTGTTCTGTTCTATAGATGTACCAGAATTTGTTTATCCATTCACCAGTAGATGGATGTTTGGTTTCTTCCAGTTTTGGCAATTATGATTAAAACTGTTATAAAAATTATGTACAGTCATTTCTGGGGATATATGCTTTAGTTTTTCATGAGTAAAACCCTACTGCAGGTGGGGAGTGCGGGGCGGGGTGCAGATTGCTGGGTCATATGTTAGGAAATTGTGTTTTCTAAAGCGGCTGATTTATTTTTCATTTCCACCAACAATGTACGAGAGCTCCATTTGCCCAGGTCCTTGGCAGCACACTCGGTGTTGTCATTTCTTTAAACCATTGTAATAGATGTAGAGCAGTGTCTCATTTTGGTTTTAGCTTGCATTTTCCTGACTGACGTTGTTCAGTAGCTTTTCATTTGCTTATTTTCATCTTTATCTCTTCTTTTACAAAGCGTTTTCTCAAATCTTTGCTCTATTTTTGTATTAAATTGTTTTTTATTAAGTTGTGAATGTTCTTTATAAATTTCAGATGCTAGTTATTTATCAGATATGGATTTTATGAATATTTTATCATAGGATGTCACTGGTCTTTTCATTTTATTAAGTGTCTTTTAAAAGCCAGAAGCTTTTAATTCTGAAGAAGTACAATTTATCAATATTTTCTTATTTGTTTTTTGTTTTTGTGCATCTAACAATATTTTGCCTGAACCAAAGTCACAAAGATGGTCTTCTATTTTTTCTTATAGAAGTGTTATAACTTTGGGTTTTATTGTTAGGTCTATGATTCATTTAATTTTATTTATGTTGTTGGACATGGGTTGATGTTCATTGTTTCACATATAAATATTCAAATTGTTAAGCTCTGTTTGTTAAAAAGTATTTTGATTTTTGGCCGGGAACAGTGGCTCATACTTGTAATCTCAGCACTTTGGTAGGCTGAGGCAGGCGGATCGCTTGAGCTCAGGAGTTCACAACCAGCCTTGGCAACATGGTGAAACCCTGTCTCTACAAAAAATTAGCCAAGTACAGTGGCATATACCTGTAGTCCCAGCTACCTGGGGGGCCGAGGGGGGAGGACTGCTTGAGCCCAGGAAGTTGGAGGCTGCAATGAGCTGATACTGCACCACTGCATTTCAGCCGAGGTGACAAAGTGAAATCCTGTCTCAAAACAACAACAACAAACAACAATTTCCTTTTTCTATTGAATTATCTTGTCACCATTGTCAAAAATTAACTACATATGCATGAGGTTATTTTTGGAACACCTATTTTCTATTTTATTTCATTGATCTATATGTCTTTTTTTTGCTATTACATTATAAAGATGGAAGCTTATTTTATTGATTAGAGACCTTTGTTCTTTCGTAACATAAGTGTATAATCCTGTGTATTTTGAGACGGAGTTTTACTCTTGTTGCCCAGGTTGGAGTGCAATGGCACGATCTTGGCTCACTGCAACCTCTGCCTCCCGGGTTCAAGCGATTCTCTTGTCTCAGCCTCCTGAGTAGCTGGGATTACAGGCATGCGCCACCACACCTGGTTAATTTTGTATTTTTAGTAGAGATGGGGTTTCTCCATGTTGGTCAGGCTGATCTCAAACTCCTGACCTCAGGTGATCTGCCCGCCTCAGCCTCCTAAAGTGTTGGGATTAAGCACTTCTTTAGTTACATCCTGAAATGTTGATATGTTGTTGCTTCATGTTTTATACAATTAAAAATATTTTCTAATTTCTATTTTGACTTCCTTATTGACCCATGGGCAAATATGGAAGTGTGTTTTATTTTAAATCTTAAATCTTTGGTGACTTTCTAGATATCTTTCTGTTACTGATTTCTAGTTTAATTACTACAGTCAGAGGACAGACTTTGTATGATTTTAATTCTTCTGAATTAGTAGAAGGTTGTTTTATATCCCACAATATAATCTCTCTTGATCAATAACCAAGTGTCTATAAAGGAACATGTGTTCTGCTGTTTTTAGGTGGAGTATTTATAATTTTCAATTAGGCCAAGTTTGTTGATAGCATTTTTGAAGTATTCTGTATTTTTGTTAATCTGTCTACTTGCCCTATTGATTACGAGATAAGAGTGCCAAAGTCTCCAAGAACAGTTATGGATTTTTCTATTTCTTCATTCAGGACAATCAGTTTTTTCTTCATATATCTGGAGCTCCATTAGCATCATACAAAAAACGAAAAGAAAACTCAACAGACCAACCGACAATCACTAATATAACGATGTAGTAGAGAGTTTAGTGTTACCCAAAGAGAAGTCTAGCCTTTGTCACTTGCTTCTGGGAGGTAACCTCTAAACTCTTGGAATTTTCCAGGTGATAAGGCCCTCAGATCATGTGATATATTAATCAATCAATCATGCCTGCATAGTAAAACCCCAGTAAAACTTCTGAGTTCTGAAGTTCAGAAGAGCATCCCAGGTTGATGGTGTATGTGTATATGTCACCCATTGTTTCCAGGAAGGTAAGGTGTCCAGAGGACAACAGAAGCTCTCTAGGACATCCCCAGATTCTGCCCTATGTATCTTTCTCCTTGACTGATTTTAATGTATCCTTTCCATGTAATAAACTGTAACTGCAAGTATTATAGCTTTCAGAGAGTTCTGAAAGTCTTTCTAGTAAATTATCAAGATTGAGGGTGGTTTGGGGAAAGCCATGAACTTGCACTTGGCATGAGAAATGGTGGTGGTCTTGTGTGCATCCTTTCCTCTCACTTTGCGATTGGACCTTAACTCTGCAGTTGGAGCTAGAGGTCTTGTAAAAGGCTGGCAGTCTGGAGGACTGTGCCTCAACCTTACAATTTGGCTGATTCCAAGGACAGGATCTTATTAACAGTCTAATGAAAAGTCAAGACTTTTTTCTGGCCTTGACTTCTATGAGAAACACACCACATTACGCCATCACTAAAGGTGATTTAAGTACCTAGAAAACTCCCAACCTCATTGCACTGTTATAAAACTACAGAGGTATTCTTTGTAATTTTATTTTCAAAAGCATTTCCCTCCAAATTCAGAATATTTTAAAAAAAATATTATTACATGCTTATCAAAAAGGAATTTAATTTACCAATTTAAATTACTAACAATTATGAGTCTGCTGATTCTACATTTTTCATCACTTTATATTATCTCATATTCACCATTTATAGCATGATGGAAATACAGTAGTAAAAAATTTTTGATTTAATTATCATCTTAAGCACTGTTCAAGTTTATTGGCTATTTGTATTTCTTCTGTAGGCAATGGGTTAAAGTGCTCTTTTTATTTTTCTGTTGGGTAAACAATATAGGTTTTGTCCCCTGATTGACTTTAAAAGGTCTTGAAATGTTAAATGCATAACATTTTTATCTGTCAAAATTACTATAAATAGTTTCCAAGTTATTTATTTGTATTTTAGTTCCCTTGTTGTGTAAAACATGGAGCCTTAAAATGATTTTGATAGTTAAATATATTTTATATTCTCATTTAGTACTTCTTTGATGCAGAAAGCTAACTTTCAACTTTTAACAATATAGTCCACATAAAACAATTTTATGGGACTTAAAAAGTCCCATAGTTATGTGCATCACTGTGCAGGAAACAACCTAAATGGCCCCATATATGATAATGTTTAAATAAAGTATACTCCAATTTCTAAAATGCAATATTAAGTAGCTTTAAAAAGTACATTTGAAAAAATATATTGTGGGAAATGTTTACAATACAATGTTATGTGGGAAAGCATGATTCAAAATTATGTAAGTCTAGGTCTATAAAAGAAAAATATGTAAATATATTTATATAAATACAAAAATAAATAAAAGTCTAGAAGAAAATACATCAAAAATGTTAACTGGCTTCTCTAGGTCATGGGATTACAAGCAGTTTATTTTGCTTTATATTTTTTCCCATAAAAGGTACATATTACTTTAAATTGAAAAAGTAGGCTAGGAAATAAAAGCCCAGGACATACTACTAAATATAATTCTGTAAAATTACTTCTATTTGGTGACCAAAGTAGTTTAAAATCAACTAAATGGTATTAAATTCCGTGGTAAGAGGAATAATAGCCTACAAATACGTCCATAACCTAATCCCTGAAATCTGTGAATGTGTTCATTGACATGGCACAGATAATTTTGCAGATGGAATTCAGTTTATAGAGTTTAAGATAGGAAGATGATCCTGGAATATTTATGTGGGCTCAGTTCAGTCACATGAGTCCTTAAAAGTGAACGAGAAAGGAGTAAGTGTCAGGCAGGGAGGATACTATCGGAAAAGAGGCAGGAGAGACTCAAAGCTGGAAAGGGCTGGACCTGCCTTTGCTGGCCTTAAAGACGGTTAAGAGTCAACGATTGTAAAGAAGGGCCCTCAGCTTACAGCCTGCAAGGAAAGGGGAACCTCAGTCCTACAACCACAAGGAATCTGAATTCTGCTGAAAATCTCAATGAGTAAGGAAAGGGAGTCTCTCTTACAGCCCATAGTAAGGAAGGAAGCCCAATAGAAATCTAGATTTAGCCTGATGAGACTCCTGTCAGGTTCGGATTCATGAAACGATAAGATAATAAATCCATGTTGCTTATATCCCATTTATTTCTGGTAACTTTTTCAGAAAGCACCAATACAAATGTTTACTAAATGTGAAGGTGAGGGTTCAGATAAAATATGCCTCGGTGCAAGGCTGCAAGAAAAACATACATAAATAAATACCCATAGATGCTATGTTAAATTATACATCCAAAGTTTTATGAAAATACAGGTTAAAAGTAATTTTGCATAGGGGATTCAGGAAAAGCATCAGTGGATGTTTTGATGTCTGCTAGTCACAGTACAGTCACTGCCAAAACCCAAAAGTTAGATCTCATATTTATTTGAAGCATATTCAATGACGTTTACTGATCTATTAGCCAATATATAATCTTTTTGCTCTTTTTTGTTTGTTTGTTTGTTTGAGTCAGGGTCTCACTCTGTCACCCAGGCTGGAGTCCAGTGGCACCATCAGGGCACACTGCAGCATTGACCCCTGGGCTCAAGCAATCCTCTCCTGTCAGACCCCTGTAGCTGGAACTACAGGTATGCACCACCACACCTGTATTTTTAGTAGAGGCAGGGTTTTGCCATGTTGCCCAGGCTGTTCTCAAACTCCTGGGCCCAAGTGATCCACCCACCTCTGCCTCCCAAGATGCTGGGATTACAGGCATGAGCCACTGTGCCTGGCCAAATGATATATAATCTAACTTTAAGCCCAAGGAAAGTAGGCTTCATCAAAGCTACAAACAGTAGAGATTTTCCCTGGGCCACAAGTTCCAAAGGTACTTTCAGCTGGATAGTTCTAGATTCCAAGCTCATGTTGCAGTAACACCAAATACATAAGGCTCTACCTGGCCAGATTAAGGAAAATCTCTATGCTCTACTTGGAAAAGAGCTCTTAAAAACAGCAACTAAAAATTATATTTTGTCATTTTTTAAATAAATGCACTAGTTTTTGGAGCATTTTTAGGTTTACAGAAAAATTGTTTGGATAGTACCAAGAACTCCAATGCAGCACTTTCCCTAGCCCTAGTTTCCCCTATTATTTACATCTTGTATTATTGTGGTACATTTGTTACCATTGATTAACCCATATTAATACAATATTATTAACTTAAATCCATAGCTTACATTAGTGTTTACTCTTTGAGCTCTGCACTCGGTGGGTTTCGACAAATATATAATGACATGTAGCCACCATTACAGTATCATATAAAAGAGTTTCGAAGTCCTAAAAATTCTCTATGCTCCACCTATTCTTTTCTCCCTCCCACCCCAAACCTCTTGCAATCACCGCTGTTTTTACTGTCTCCATAGTTTTGTCTTTTCCAAAATGTCATATAGTTGGAATCATATAGCATGTAGTCTTTTCAAATTGACTTCATCCACTTAGCAAGATGCTAGCAAGTTTCCTCCGTGTCTTTTTATAGCTTGATAGCTCATTTTCTTTTATCACTAAATAATATTTCATTCTAAGGATGTACCACAATTTGTCTATCCATTCATCTATTGAAAGGCATTTTGGTTACTTCCAAGTTTTGTCAATTATGAATAAAGCTGATATAAACATTCATGTGCTGTTTTTTATGTGAATATAGGTTTCCAACTGATTTGGATAAATACCACACAGCATGATTTCTGGATCATATGGTAAAAGTACGCTTAATTTTGTAAGAAGCTGCCAAACTTTCTTACAAAATGCCTGTAGCAGTTTGCATTCTCACCAGCAATGAGAGTTCTTGTTGCTCTGCATCCTCCTTAACATTTGGTGTTGTCAGTGTTTTCGATTTTATCCATTCCAATAGGTATGCAGTGGAATCTTACTGCTGTTTTAATTTGCAATTCCCTAATGACATGATGTTGAGCATTATTTCAGATGCTTAGCTGATACCTATATATCTTACTAGATGTGGTATCTGCTCAGCTCTTTTGCCCAGTTTGGAAATTGGGCTGTTTATTTTCTTATTAATGAGTTTTAATAAATTTTTATATCTCTTAAATACCAGTCCATTGTCAGATATGTGTTGCAAAGATTTTCTTCTAATCTATGACTTATCTTTTCATTCCCTTAACAGTATATTTTGCAGAACAGAATTTTTAGATTTTAACGAAGTCTAACTTTACCAATTTTTTTCTTTCGCGGATTGTGCTTTCGGTGTTGTATCTAAAAAATCATCACCAAACCCAAGGTGCCCTATGTTTTCTCCCATGTTATCTTCTAAGAGTTTGGTAGTATGGCATTTTGCAAATGAATCTACTTTTGTGTGGTGAAATCTGTCTAGATTCATTTTTTTTTTTTTTTGCTCATGGATGCCAGCTGTTCCAGCACCAATTATTGGAAAGTCTACTTTTTCTCCATTGTACTACCTTTGATCTTTAGTGAAAGTTCAGTTGACTATGATAGTGCTGGTCTATTTCTGGGCTCTCATTGTGTTCCATTAACCTATGTGTATATTCTTTCTCTGATATCACACTGTCTTGATTACTGTAGCTTTATAGTAAGCCTTGAAGTTTGGTGGTGTTAGTCCTCCAAATTTGTTCTTCTCTTTCAATATTTTGTGGGCTATTCTAGGTATTTTGCCTCTTTGTTTAAACCTTAGAACCTGTGTGTCAATTACCAGAAAAAAAGCCTAATCTACTGGGGTTTTGACTGAGATCATATCAAATTATAGATTAAATTGGGAAGTGACATCTTAACTATATTGAATCTTCCTATCCATGAACATGAACTATCTTTCTGTTTATTTAGGTATTTGATTTACTTCACCAGAATTTTATAGTTTTCATCATATAGGTATTATACATAGTTTTCTAGATGTATACAAAAGTATTTCATTTTTTGTTGCTAATGTATTTCATTTTCAATGTTATATTCTAATTGTTCAATACTGATACGTAGGGAAGCAATTGACTTTTATTAGAATTTGTTTTTAACCTATCTACAGTACACTTAGTGGGCTAAATGAGAAGTGGGCATGGCCACTTGTATCTCATTATTGTACCAGTGAGGAATCTGAGACCAGAGCTCATGATTTCTGGCATTGTTTGACTTTGGCCATCAATCTAGGTAGTATGCATTTCCTCAGCGTATTAGTATTCGATATTTTTTTTTAAGAGTCAACTCTAAATTTTGACAGCTATTATCAGAACCCATCAGGCAAATATCTGCATTACATAAGAAAACGTTATTGCTGACAAGGAGACAACTCTTCATGGCCCAGAAGATTGTTGCTGGGATAAGATGTACTCTGTGGTCTCAGGGTTCCCATTCTTTGCCACTGTAAAACCATCCTTCTCTGAGTAGTCTACCACAAGCCTTGGGATGAAAGTCGGTAAACTGACAGTGTTTGAAGGAGACAGTTTCATCACTGGCATATTTAGCCAAAGTGAGATTTATTTCCCCAATCCATGGGTGTCTGCATCAAGCAGTATATTCATTCTTCTTTCACGAGCAGGAGCAGAAAAGACTCAGTCAATAGAAAGCTGAAGCTTCTCACTAATAAATGGCAACCATTAAACCTTTGGCACATATATGCCAGCGTGATCTGTAAAGTCAGCAAGCAAATTCTCCAAATACTTGGCAAAGTGAGCACTCCTAGGGTATCATATGCACACTGTGAAATGTAGTTTTAGGAGGAACAAAAAACACAGTAAAATACAATCAACTTTTCATAATGGGTATGATGAGAAAAAAATTATACAACTTTCAAAACTTCTAAAAAATGCATGCTTCATTCTCACAGCTTAATTCTCAAAAAAATGGTAAAATCTATGTATTAAAAATAAAGTGATAGAATTTTATGCTGAAGGTTTATTATAAGCCTGAGCATCTTCTATTGCTCTCACTCACACTAATTCCCACTAACTAGATTTCCTTACATTTAAGAGTCTCAGAGAAACCTCCCTAATTATAAGCCTAGTATTTCTAATGATTAGGTTAAGGTTCTAAGATTCATTTTGTTTATTTATTTGTGTTAACAGTGAGTATATGAATATTATGGCTTTTGTCTAAGTTATTTCTACCTTATACCAATTCTCCTCAGTTGTTTCTGTTCACATCAATGTGTTGAGTATCTAATATGTACTTGGAATTATGGTAAGCACTTGGAGATACAAAGATGAATAAAATACTGTCCCTGCCCTGAAAGAGTTCATAGATAATATAAATATAGCTACTCAGGATCACCAGTATAATTCTTCCCTTTTCACACTTGTCAGTATAATTCCAGAAGTGTGAGATTACAAAATGGCACAAAAGTTCCCTGCCCTATTCACTTATAAACTAAAGTAAAAATTATACTTTTCTGTTATTGTGCACATTTAACTCAACATAAAAATGGAATCATCAATTATTAAATTTAAAATTTTTATGTGATTTGTTTTTCAAAGATTATATATTTTCTGTTAAATTTACCTTTTTAAACTTTTTATTTATTTATTTATTCATTTATTTATTTATTTATTTAGAGACAGGGTCTTGCTCTGTCACCCAGGCCAGAGTGCAGTGGTGTGATCATAGCTCACTGTAGCCTGGAACTCCTGGGCTCAAGTGATCCTCCCTCCTCAGCCTCCCCCATAGCTAGGACTGTAGGTGCGTACCAGCATGCCTGGCTAATTGTGTTTTTAATAACTTTTTTAGAGACAGAGTCTCACTATATTGCCCAGGCTGATCTTGAACTCCTGGCCTCAAGTAATTCTCCTGCAGTGCTGGGATTACAGGCATGAGCCACCGTGTCCAGACAGATTTATTTTAAAAGTTGTTGAATTGAAACTGAAAATTCTTTGTACTGGTTATTTTTAAATCACCTATAAGATAATATCAGTCACCCTACTATTTTCTATCAAGCAAAAACTTTAAAGTTTCTATCATGATTTTATGAATAAAATTTAATTTTTACATATAGGTACTTATTTGCCTATGTGTATTTACCTACATGTAAAAATTAAATTTTATTCATAAAATCATATTTTTTTTTTACCTGTAGGCAAATTACCTTAATCAAAAAACCAGAGCTGGTCACATATGCTATGCCCTGATTCTTTTCTTTTTTTTTTACCTTTTATTTTAAGTTCAAGTATACATGTGAAAGATGTATCCTTGCACAAACCTACACATAGGTAAGCGTGTGTCTTGGGGGTTGGTTGTACGGATTATTTCTTCACCCAGGTGTTAAGCCTAGTATCAATTAGTTATTTTTCCTGATCGTCTCCCTCCTCCCAACCTCCACCTCTGAGTGTGTGTTGTTGCCCTCTGTGTGTCCATGTGTTCCCATCTCTCAGCTCCCACTTATAAGTGAGAACGTCTGGTGTCCGGTTTTCTGTTCCTGCATTAGTTTGCTAAGGATAATGGCCTCCAGCTTCATCCATGTCCCTGCAAAAGACATGATCTCATTCTTTGTTATGGCTGCATAGTACTTCATGGTGTGTATGTACCATAGTTTCTTTATCTAGTCTGTCATTGATGGGCATTTGGGTTGATTTTTTGTCTTTGCTATTGTGAATAGTGCTGCAATGAACATATGCATGCATGTGTCTTTATAATAGAACGATTTATATTCCTTAGGTATATAATGGGATTGTAATGGGATTGCTGGGTTGAATGGTATTTTTGACTTTTGGTCTTCAAGGAATCACCTCACTGTCTTACACAATGGTTGAACTAATTTACACTCCCACCAACAGTTATAAGCATTCCTTTGTCTCCACAACCTTGCCAGCTTCTGTATTTTTTTTATTTTTATTTTTTAGTAGTAGTCATTCTGACTGGTGTGAGATGGTATCTCGTTGTGGTTTTGAGTTACATTTCTCTAATGATCAGTGATATTGAGCTTTTTTTCATATACTTGTTGGCAGCATGTATATCTTCTTTTGAAAAGTGTCTGTCCATGTCCTTTGCCCACTTTTTAGTGGAATTATTTGTTTTTTTTTCTTGTAAATTTATTTAAGTTGTTTATAGATGCTGGATATTAGGCCTTGGTCAGATGCATAGTTTGCAAAACCTTTCTCCCATTCTGTAGATTGTCTGTTTACTTGTTGATAGTTTCTTTTGCTGTGCAGAAGGTCTTTAGTTTAATTAGATCCCATTTGTCAATTTTTGCTTTTGTTGCAATTGCTTTTATATGCCCTGATCGTTGAGGGACATGCACAGCTTTATATTATATAGTAAATATATTCACACCATGGGCTGACGTATGAACCCCCACATCTCTGAGTTTTGCCCAGTACAGATCTCGCCACACCCAGAGCTTAACTCTGTTTCCTCATGGTTAACTAAGAGTCTTAAGGTGCATTTTTATAGATCACATCTAATCAAATATCCATAACCAATCCAGTCATCTACATCCTGGGTAGCATCATGCAATATAGATATGGTTGCCGGAGACCAACCTTTATCAAGAAGGAACAGAAAGGAGGAATTGTGATAAACTGAATACACAATCAGAAGAGTGTCAATTTCATTTTCCTATGTGGAGGATAATCAAATCTTCCAGTTTGCTCAGAAAATTCTGATTTTATGCCTAATGTTCTCATGTCATTATTAACAACATCTTCTTTCACTCTTGCACTGGTTTAGACAAATAATTTTTGATATGTTTAGATTTTGCTTGCGTGATGTATAATAACTTTTTAATATTAAACTTATGATTCACTTTGGCTATGATTGGTTACCTGTTGGTGATAAAATGAGATTATTTCTAAGATTTTGGTGAATCAAGTGTAGAAGGAATGCCTATAAATATGGGTAGGCAGATTAAAATTTAAATGATTAGCAAAAATGAAAACCCATTTCACTTCAAAGTCTCTACATGTAAATTAAAATCAGAAACAATTTATCCAGTTCTTCCAAACATTTAGAACTTACGATTTGCAGGATGAAACACAGATCCTATAGAGTATCTATCACTGATCTTTTAGAAATAGCCATAATAAAGAACCTTGAAACCACATCTCAGAAAGTCAGTCAGGCCCCCTGGATGTTTTCTAGGTGTGTTTTCAAGGTTCTTTATTATGGCTATTTCTAATTTTAAAGCAACTTTCATTTGAATAAATGAAAGAGTCATTGTATGCAGATAACTAAGCACTGAAGACAGAACTTTCCAGAAAAGGATGCCTCAGTTTCAGGAATAAATAGAAAATTATCCTGTTTGTTGCTATTGGAGTACAGCCTACACTGACACAACAAAGAAACATTTAGTACTAACAAATCACATGAAATAGGCAATTAAGTTCATGTGTTGAGCAGAAGGAGAAAGGGAAGTATCTAGAAATGATGTCTTCTAAGTACCAATCTCTTAGAACATTGTTTTGCAAACTTTGAAAGAGGTGTTGGCAGCTTTTTAATGGGTGCTAAGGATGGAAGTCTCAAAGCGCACCACACTTGGACTCTGAACATCATTATGTGCAAAGACCTAGGTTAAGAACATTATGAAACTCACAGTGAAAAATTTGTTTCCCTGACCGCAGAACTGTATACATTCTGCTATGGCTTCATTTCCTTACTGAAATGCAAAGAGGAGAGGAGAGAACCAGATATGCAAATTGGTACCAAAATATAAACAAGGATTCAATCCCATGGCATAATCCTCAGAGGAATGAAAATGCCAAGAAGAAAAGAAGTTTATGAACTCCGTGTTCGGTGGAAGCAGGCTACAAAATAGTTTAGCTGTCCTCCTAGAAAACAAAAATTAATTTGCTTTGGCCAAATTAAAATTAATTAAAATTATGCAATGTTGCCCTTGTGTTAATTTTAACGGTGAGGTTGTTGTGATTTAAGGCTACAATTAGTTCTAGTGTTTGAAAGAGAAGCTCTGTAATCGAGACAGGACATTTTAATAATCCTGGTTATAAACATTTAATACATCATCTTTAGGGACTCACAAACACATTGTAATTAACTTTTACAACTGAAATAAATCAGATTGCATTAGCATATTGCAAAGGAAAAAATCATTTGCGTGATTGAAAACAGCTTCAGAAAATTATGTATAACAGGCTTCATGCAAACACCAGCACAACTTCTACCAGGTTTCTTCTATGGGGAATATTTTCACAAGTACAGTTTAGGATTCTTCAGATAATTATAACTTTTTCCATAAAAGGAAATACTCTGATTTTGAAGAGGCAGCGAAAGTCATTCTGTAGTCAATAGGACTGTGTCCAACTTTATTGTAAACTAATTGGGGAATATTCAAAAAAATTATAATGTATACTTGCTCTGTAGCTACTGCTATGCTGTGCAAGTAATTTGGTCAGGAGAAAGGGATATTTATTTATGTGTGATTCACTTTTCTAGTGCTAAAGTTATTAGCAGGAAGAGGGATACTAATACTGGACTCACAGGTGTCCCTATGGCCAGCACCCAATCTGCTTCATAGGTGCCAACCCCTTCTTGAGTGTTTGAGCTGTGAGTTATAAAACAACAGTCCATATGTTCACTTTGGAAGTGAGCAAATAAAATAAGCTCTTACTAAATATTGGCTATTATTTTTTCCAAAGTGATTTAGGGTCACATATGTCTGTTGGATACACTCTTGATACTCTGATCAGTCATTCGGTGATATGGTTTGGCTCTGGGTCTTCACCCAAATCTCACCTCCAAATTGTAATCCCCATGATCCCCCTGTGTCGAGGGCAGAACCAGGTGGAGGTAACTGGATCATGGAAGCAGATTCCCCCATGCTGTTCTCATGATAGTGAATTCTCATGAGAACTGATGGTTTTATAAGTGTCTGGCGCTTCCCCTGCTTGCCCTCACTCCATTCTGCCACTCTGTGAAGAAGGTACTTTCTTCTCCTTAACCTTCTGCCATGACTGTAAGTTTCCTGAGGCCTCCCCAGCAATGTGGAACTATGAGTCAATTAAACCCCTTTCCTTTATAAATTACCCAGTCTCCGGTATTTCTTCATAGCAGTGTGAGAACAGACTAATACATTTGGTCTACAAAGAATAATCAGTAGTACCCCAGTGTTCTGCATATAGGATTGTTGTTAAAAGCACAGATTGTATAGTTATATTTCCTGGGTTTGAATTTTAGTTTTATCACGTAGTGACTGTGTGACATTGGGTTCTATGCCTCCGTTTCTCCATCTGTAAAATGAAGATTGTAAAGTATATAACTGAAAAGTGTTATTGTATTGTATTACAATTTCAATTGTAAAGTATTAGAAAGTATTATTGTAGAGGTTAAGTGAGATAATACATGCCATTTATCTTAAGATAATTTCTGGAACATAGTAAGTGCTCAGTAAATATTAGTGGTATCATTGCAATAATTATTACTGTAGTATTCTCTTAGGTCAGTGCCTAAGAGAAGGAAAAAAAAAATCACTTTATTATTGTTTGGAAGCTAGTGACTTTCCTAAGTAGAACTTTTCCAAATATGTAATTTGGCTCCCACCCCTCCATTCACTTACTCAATTAATGTTGTGCATCTACTATACACAAAACATTAACAGCTCTTCAAGACAGGGCATGTGTGAGACTTCAGCACTGAAGTCAGGACAAACAAATAAAAATCTGGAATGAATTAAATGGTCAGAAGCTTTATCATGTTCTAAAATCAGAGTACGGGGTGCAGCTAAGCTCAGATTCTAGGTGTCCAGGCCTAGCAACCCCCCATCTCACATTCCCCTCACCCCACCCCACTCCTCAAAATGTAAACAGAAAAACACAATCAAATCCCAACTGGAAAAAGAGAAAAGTCAACATCTATGAATCAATCTTTGGTCAAAATTAAGGAGGCAGGGAAAGGTGTGCTAGTGATGATGCTAGGTTGAATTGAGGCTCTGCCCCAGGAAGATTCTGAAAATGGTCCCTTCTCTCTGCTAGATAAAGTTAGTGATGACTACCTAAGTGAAAATTAGGCCATTTGAGAAGGAGTTGAATCTCGGGTGGAGATTCTTAAAAAGCACATTACAGCTGGTCATTGTGAGACCAAATGAGACAATGAAGTTTGAGTGTCTCTTAGGCAGTTATATACAAGAAGCTAGTGGTTTCTTTTATAGGAAGTATTTCTATTCAGATTTATGTTTAATACTGATTCTAGAAATGGCTGATACGTGAACTGGAAGTAAAATTCACTCATTTAAGTTCTCCCTCATTTGGGTCTTGGTTTTGGAGAAAGAAAAGGTGGCCCACATTCTGTTCCTTTTTGAGGAAGTACTTGGTCTCTTCTAACGGGAAACTTCTCTTTTCTCCTGGGGCTATATCTTATTGACTTAAAAGAGCAGTAGCTTAATTAACAGATGAAATAAAGCCTATTGCATAATTAACCAGACATTTACCTAAAATCAATAATCTAATTGACACACCTATATAGGGGATAGTGGTTATCCTATTGAAAACAATTCATTTACATGTACTTGTTAACAAGGTGATTGGTAGTTTGTTTTAGAGACTAAACCGATCTGTAAAGTGATAATTTATCGAACAATCAATTAATCTTTTCAGTAGTGCAGATACAAACAAGCCATGAAGAACCACAGATGTGTCTGCTTATGAAAGGTCAAATTTAGCAGACTCACAGTCTGAGTTCTTTTTCAATCAGCAGTAAGATGTGTAGGCCATGAACAGGATTTTATTTTAACATTATCCCTTTGAACATGTTTCTTTCATGGGGAGCCAATAACACGCGCAACCTTTGTAAATATGTAAAGCACCAATTTAGACCTGTATCCTGTCTTTACAATGGATTTCTGACCTAAATTGTGTTTCCCTTTTCACAGATACACATCTGCCTGTCTAAAATGGTTTGATATACCCAGCTATATATATTCTCTGGGATTTTACTCCAACAGTGTGAATTGTTTCATATCTAGGAGAACGAATTATTACATTTACTCAAGAATATGGGTCGATGTCAAAAAGCTTTAAAGTTTAGGTTGAATTAAAGATCCCAGAGTCTGCAATCTTGTCCAGAGTTTATTTGAATCTTTTCACCCTGTACAATTGGATATGAGGTTTCCTAAGACTTAAGGTACTTTCTGCTTTATGGCTGTTTTCAAAGCATTTCGCTTTTTAAAATATAGTCATAGCTTAGTATGAATTTTCTTGTGTCCACCTTCAAACTTGGCTATCATTTAAATTCTAACATTTATGCCAAGATATTTTATCCAGTAGAAACATAAACACCATAATAATTACATCAGACTGATTCTTAGGAAGGAGGAGCAATTTAAGTATCTACAGAAATTTATAAGACTTGGACTTTTCATGGCTTTAGGAACTTCATAAAATAGAAGAGTATGTGCTGAAGGGCAAATAGGGAAGGTGATTACAGGGAAAAAAATGCCAGCCTGATTCAGTGAAAACCACATTCTCAGTTTTAGATCAGGTGGTCTTAACTTGGGGTTCTAGAATACAGATTCTTGATCTGGGATTTTAGAGCAAGGGGGCCATGACATTGGATGGCCAATACTTGCATCTTTGTTTTCAGTATTTTTGAACTGCAACTTTGCATTTCTTTCATCATGAATGTGGACAACACACATCAAAACAGTACTAACTATGATTTACCACCAAGAGCTATTATAAATATGTTCATATGATCTTACACGATCACAGATATCTCAAAATGTCATGTATGCTCAATACAACTTTGATATGATGGTAGTTATAAGACCTGCCACAAGATCTTGTTATTTAATGTGTTAATAAAAAACACAGATTGTAGTATCAATTTTACATATTTTAGTGATTGTATTTTACATGTATTTTATGTTATTCATCTCAAACTATTTTTCTGAGATGGGTTTACATACTTCTTCAGATTGCCAAAGAAATCCATTGATGACTTTATCTGGAAAGACTCCAGCCTTAGAGTCTACATAATAAAGACCTGGCACAGCACCGGCCCTCCCTGAACAGTGCACAAAGCAGACATCGCTTGTGAGCCACAGACTCTTTCTCCTAGGTGTGGGTTCAGACTCAGAAGCCTTTATATCAAAGCATTACTACCAACTAGCAAGGCAATCAATGCCAATGGATGGTTGCTCAGTCTTTCCTGCTTATGGGAACCTTCAAGGTAAAATTTTCTGCAAATAATGATCACAATAATAATTATCATTTATTGAGTGCCAGGTTCTTTACACATGTTATTTCACCCAGATTTACCACAATCCCATGAGCTGGGTGTTATCACTATTTAATAACACAGAAACTAGCTTAGAAGATGGCAGAGCCTGTTTTCCAAAATCTCTGTTTCTTCCAATACACTGATATCAACAATCGTGTTTTATCTGGAAGGGAAATAGTAAGGTCAGATATGTTCATGGACCCCCGTCGTAACTAACAGATACTAACATAAAGTAAACATTTTATTACCATTATAATACGCGGCACTTAACACTCAAGTCTCCACGTGGCTTTGCATGTAGTTACCTGATATTTTATTGCTGCTGTTCAAAATAAAAACATGATTAAGAGAGAAAGCAAAGGCACTGTGTTGAATGTTAAAGGAGTATTCTAGTTGGGGTTATTTCATTTACTGTCATCCCTATCCAATATAGAAGATGTAGAGATGTCTTGAGTTCTTCTTTTTAGGCAAAGCTATTGAGCTAGGTTAATAAGACTATTTTTGACTTCAAGGAATTCTCAGCTGTGCATGGGAGGAGATGGCCCTAAAAACTGCTTTCTAAAATAAACAGCCAAATGATCATTTGAACTGACATTTATCAAATATTGCCATATGCCAAATGCTTTTCTAAGTGATTTACATGTATATAATAATTTAATTCTCAAAATAATCCCCCAAGAGCAAGGCACTACCAATATTTTCCCCATCATATGGATGAGGAAAGTAAGGCAAAGAGAAATTAAGTAAGTTGCCAAAACACACACACAGTAGTGGCAGACCTGGGATTCTGACCAGAAGACATGCTTCAAACCACTGTTGCTCATGCTGTAATGGTGGCATCAACGATGAAAGAAGGATGGATTCTGATTGAAAACCACAGGTCACTTTCCCAAGTTGTGTGTGGTATGTATTTGAAACTTATTTGACTCAACAGATGGTTCCTGAATCACTACTCTGATGGTATTGGCTACTTCTGAGTGATACCTCATCTCTGCTCTTAAGAAGATTTTTTTTAACCATTTCTCATCTGAACCCTGGAAGCCAAGAGCTGATTGGGAGGATCAAAAGGTCATTTAAATTTTATATAAATATTGAAATTTCCACGAATATTTCCCACTGAAAAAGTGGTCATACTGGCTAAAGCAATTTTATTTTTTAAATAAATAGAGCCTCACCCAGGAGCAAATATCCCAATGAGTTTAATGTATTCATCATAGAATGCCCTCCCATATTCATATACATTCATTTTTGTGTGATTTTATAAAAACTTTAGGGTTACATTTAGAATAAAAAGAAGATATTGCATGATTGATGGATCAATTCATTTTTACCTCCTTGTTTCCTGTTATGTTGCACATGGTGGTGAGAGAATACTTAAATATAAAATAATGCTCTGTCTTTTCACTGATTTCCAATAAGAGATTTTTTTTTCTTGAGAAATTGTCTTAGTATATTTAGGCTGCTGTAACAAAAATACCAAAGACAGAAGTTTATAAACAACCAAAATGTATTTTTCATAGTTCTAAGAGGCTGGAAAGTCCAAAATCAAGTCTCCAGCAGACTCAGTGTCTAGTGTGAGCTCGTTCCCCATAGATGGTGCCTTACACATGTCCTCACATAGTGGATGAAGCAAACAAGCTCCCTTAGGCCTCTTTTACGAGGGTATTAATCACCTCTCAAAGGCCCACTTCTTTAGACTATTGTATTGGGGATTAGACTGCAACATATAAAGTTTTGGGGAAAACAAATATTTAGATCAGAGTAGAAATAATTACTGAGCCAAGGAAAGCTTATTTTATTTATTTTTTATTATTTTTAAACATATTTCATGCCAATTCCTAATATAATTTAACACATTGAAATAATTTTGGCCACTGGCATGCCTGTTTAAAATGAATGTCCTTTATTTTTCCAGAGTCAACTTTTTTGACAATATTGCTGCTATTATCCAATACTAATGTCTTTTATTGTAAGAGTACACTCAATAGAATGCTCGACTAGTGGTAAAAGGCTAAGTTTTCTAATTTAGAGTTGGTTAAGAGCTCAGATGGGCCCTTGAAGATTTGTATCTACATTCAGGATATGTATCAGACTAAGAAGTATCACATTATATTTGAAGTGTTAGAGAGAGTAGAGTTTAGTTATGAGCCAAGATTGCACCACTGCACTCTAATCTGGACAGCAGCATGACTCTGTCCAAAAAAAAAAGAGTAGAGTTTACTTGTGATTAAATGGAAATCTGGTCCTACACAATAGATGAATGAGAGTCCCTCCAAATTCTCAGAGATAAACTGATGGTTTAGAAGTCAGGCACAGGCCAGTGAGAGATGGGAGCCATTGGCAGAAGATGCCAAGTCAAGACAGAACAAATACCAGATAAGCAGCAAATCTGAAATTAGAGTTTAGAAGGATTGATGAGATGAAGCAAGACAATGAAACTATAATTTGCACATTGGAGTCCCAAGAAAATTTGTCTAGACAGGATTTCAGAATAATGAAGCCTCTTCAAAGTCCACAGACCAGCCCACGAGAACCGCTCCCGCGACAGATATTAACATCTTTGTATTTGAAACCATGGCCCTGCCTCCTTTCTTTTGCACTGAATTCTCCTTAACTCATCAGGGCGCACCACATCTTTGCCATAAGCAAACTCTGCAGCTTTCTTTTGACTTCATGAAAGTGGACAAAACGAGGGTTCCTGATGTCAGAGGGGCTGCAATGGGAAGGCTGAAGCCCACACAGGTGGATTTTATTGTTTTTCCCATGATAAAGACAGTAGCTACCTCTGCTATTTCTTTTAAAATGGAATTTTCCCTTCACCCCTCAAGCTGCCCCTGATAGTTTGTTTCTCGCGGTTTGCCCACTGTCAATTATTCCGGGCCTTATCTTTTCCACAAGAGTGTTGTCTTTCTGTCTTTAACCCTTTCGAGGTTTGGCTTCCTCTTCCCCATGCCTCACTGTTATTTCACTGGACTTCCACCCACCATACACAAACACCCCAGCTAATCTTTCCAAATTAGCACAACACCAGCTCTGGAGGTTCTCATTAGATGTGTAGCTGAGATTTATCAGATCTCATTTGCCTAATATGGAGCCTAACTTTGGGCACCTGGCCCTTGCAGTAGGGGGTAAGGGAGAACAGGAATGGGTCTTTTGTCACTGCTATGCAGACTCACTAATTTGCTCCACCTAATAAAATTACAAATGGATACAGCTTTATTCACATTGCCTTTATAGGTTATAATAACCTTGGTACCCCATAACCTCCTGCTAGCTGAATTAATCAGATCATATTAATATTTCTTCTTACTTTCTTTTAACGGGTTCTTCTCTTAATTAAAGGGGCCAAAGACGTAAACAGGGTAGGTGACTAGAAGCATGGCGTCGGGTTATAAACAAGGCTCATTAAAAAGATGGATGTGCAGGCAGACTGCAAAAATTGCTTACTTCGCAAGTGTACATTTTGTAATTTCCTGACGACTAAAAGAACTAATGCCAGATCCCACCCCCTCCCTTTTTCCCATGTATAAAAGATGATAATTTTTGAATGCTAGGGTGGGAATGGCAAAACGGAGCAACCTATTCATCAAATAGAATAAGGTCTTTCACATTATAAGGCTCTGTCCTCCTTTCCCACAAGCCTCCAAATGTGAAATCTATTCAGAAGTGGAGGGAAGGAAAAACAAAACAAAACAAGAAATGATTTAAAAAGAGAAAAAGATGAGAAATGTTAAAGGCAGAACATTAAATATATTAAAAGAATCAAATCTGAGAGAGAAAATGAAGGACTTCTTACAAGACTAATAAATCTTCTAAACTTGCACATCTTCAACAATGCATAGAATATGCACACAAGTGTTTGCTTACACACAGAGGGCAAAAAACAGCTTAATCGTTATGCATGGAAACAAAAATTGTTAAAGGGGACAGTCCACAGCATCAAGCTTACACAAAGTTACAACTGCAACAACACAGTAGAACTGAAAACAGCTTGATTTAGGAAATTTAATTCAAGTATATCTTACGTTGTTATTATAAATATTTTGTATCCATTTGTACATTGAATTGGTGCACCTATACACTGTTGAAAAATAATGTATCGTATTATCAAAAGTGATAAATAGATCACTATTTATAAATGCAATATGTATTTGCATTATACATGTATTATATAAAATGTGTTTTATGTTATGCATTTATAATATATAAATATATTTATTACATATATTTTAGTTCCTACACTCACGCACATATATATATGCTAATTTAGTTCTTATCCTCATTTTTGAAACTTTTGCTCACATTCACTTAACCAAGCAAGAAAGTACTCACATTTTTATTCTCACAGCAATTACTAGGAGAGCTGGAGCTCCCGACTTCCTGTCTTTCCATCTCCCGTCTCAACAAGAGAGAAAGTCATTCTGACAGGATGATGCACCGCACGGCCAGGCAAGATCTCGCTCCTTCATGAATAAATTAGAAATGAAAGTTTAACTGATCCCCTTGCATTTTTATGGAGGGACCTCATCCTAATTTACCTAAATGCTTTGAGTGGAAGGAAAGAAGATGTAAGAGGCTAAGGTGGAAAGGTTAAAATCTGTGTTTAAATCGAGGCTTTTTTTTCCCCCAACACAACATAACACATAAATGCCTGCAACTGAGCTGATGATTTCTTATACAAACATTCTAAGGGAGAAGCCAAAAAATGGAAGATTGTTTTTTCATTTCCCTACCCCTCTGTTTCTTTTTATGTGAACCACTGCTGATGTGCCCAGAAATTCTTAGTCCAAGAAATTCCATATATATATATATGTCTTAGTCTAAGAAATTCCTTATAGATATGTGACTCTCTCTGTATGTGTGTGTGTGTATATATATGTGTATGTGTGTATACATATGTATGTGTGTGTGTGTATATATACAAAGAGTAAACGCAAGAGTGGAGACTGAACAATCTATGTTTAAGACATTATTTTTCTCAATGGAGCTCAAATCCTGTGGAAATGGCATTTTTCTCAAAGCACTACTAAGCTATGCTTCAATGAGTGACCTAATACAATATGTTCTTCATCAGTGCATTTTTAGTACCAGGCCAGCATGCCATGAGATGGGTTGTGTGGTCAAAATATTGGGTTTTTTCATATGCGATCAGACCAGTGGGCTAATGGTTTTGGAATCCTGCCTCTGGCAGTAGCCATTACCTGATGCTTCAGAAGCCAGAAATGAATTTGCATGACCCCAGCCCTTAAGATGTCCCCTGTGGAAAAATAGGAAATTGGCAAGTAGGATCATTTCACGGATGTGCTGAAGCTGTCATTCCTAGAAATCTTTGGCTTCAGCTCTGTGCCGGGTAAGTTCACCTGCGAATGCAGTATGAACTGTTCCCATTTGTGAATTGCTCATTTTCTAGAAAGATGAAGAGCCCTGTGTTCATTCTTAGTCTTCCTAGCCTTTGGCTATTGAAAAGCCTCCTAAATACCATGTTCTGATAATGTTGGAGTTGAATGTGTAAACTCCTCTGGTGTGACTGAAACATTGGGGTGTGACAATGTTAAGGAAGGGTCAATGAAGGAAATTAAATTATTTCAGCTCAGCATTCTTTTTTGTTTTGTTTTTTCATAGTTATTTAATATTTAGCTGTGTAGCTGCAGAAGAAAAAATAAATGAAAAACAGAGAAACAAGTGTATTCGTTTTGTGATTCTACTATTCCCTAAAAACTTAAGTAAAATACTCATGAGGTTGTAAGTGAACGTTTGTCTAGTATAAAATCACTCTGACATCTCATCGTACTTGGTCCTAACACGGAAAACTGACAAATCTAGTCCATGGCCCACAAACATTTTCAAAGACGTCTTTTAATTTTACTTAAAATTTTCATAATTGTCATATTGCTTTCAAAGACAAATAAACTGTAAGGATAAAATATATCTATTTTCATCCCAGTTCTGTGCCATCTTGTGTTTTAATAACCACCCTCATTTAGTATTAACTAAGAGCTTCCTGTGTGATGGAAGATTCTTACTCTACATTAGGCTTTTTCTTAAATGACTAAAGTTTCTGAAATATTCAACGCAATCTACCATTTAAAAATCTGATAACATCTTCATTAGCATTTGGGTGCACCCTCAACTATTTCTACCAAACAGAAGTACGTTTTAGAAGAGCCTCACAGACTAGCTACATATATTTTTTGAACGTTAAAATTCTTTCTTTCCTCCTCTTTTGATCATTTTTCTGAAGTGGATTGTCTCTCCCTCTCATCATTTGTCATTAGAGGAGTGTAATTTCATGACCCCTTTCTTCTTGCTACTTCCTCTAAACAAAAGGACACAATAAATAAACACAGGAGATAAGACAGTCTCTTCCCCTCAGCCTACCCCCTTCCTTTGAGTCTTTTGAGCAGCCAGAACCACTTTAGTCCTTCAAATATTGTCCTGAATTAGTATCCACACTGATGCGGTGAGGCTAGAGTACATGATAATAATAAATACCGAATGGAAGTATAACTGTAGTATGTGTATTGATATATATTTTTTCTAGTAGTTTTGGCTAACCTATCTTGCTGACTATACTGATGAAGGTTGCGAGTAATTGTGTACGCATTTCTGTGAAAGATAAATGACTTTCCTTCCCAAGGACGCTTGGCCAGGCCTTAATCCTGAGTGCCTGTGTGTGTGTGTGTGTGTGTGTGTGTGTGAGCATGTGTCTGTGTGTGTGTGTAACTGTTTTCTGAAGGCCTGACAAGGCATCTTGATCATTTCCTCATTTTGAGGCCTACCCACAGCCTCACACACGGCCCCCCTCTCTGAAATGTTATTATTCTGTCGTGAGGCCTTCTTCAGCCAGGATGTTACTTCATTTCCACCTTTTGTCTCTGCCTGAATGTGAATGATGCTCTTTCAGCAATATACAGCCGCTTAAACTCCCCGCTGCTGCCTTACATAAATATACAACACCCGTCTCGCCCTATAACTCACTTCAGGCCTGGAAAAATAGTGACTTCCTTTATTGGTCAGATTCTCTAGCAATTCCCAACAGCTGTATGTTCTCACCTCAGAGGATCCTTATCTTCAAGTTTCCATTTGTCTCAGCACTATTCCAGTGGATTGCCAATAAAAATGATTCCCATTTTTATAACCCCTGAGAACGCAGGAGCCAGCTTTCCAGAGAAATTGATGTCCCCCCCCACACACACACACAAATAAACAAACAAACCAAACCTCCAGACAACTTAACAAAAAGGGCTATTTTGTCTTCTGGAGAGATGACCTTAGAACTGAGTACATAGGGAATTCAGTAAAACGTGAAGTGTTGTCTCGGAACACATTAATTACATTCATGAAAATCCATGATTATTTTCTTCCTTGAGATAATACATGGAGAGATATGGCATATAATCTTTAAGAGAACACGTGTTCATAGATATCTAAAAGGAATATCACATTCATATTAAGTGACTGTACCTTTGTTAATAAGTTTAATCACTTCTCTGTGCCTCTGAATTCTGGGCAACTTTAAAATGTGGCTGGGTTCTACTGAACTTATTTTTTAAAGAAAATGATGTAGGAAAAAAGGAAAAGCACTTCTGAAAAATTGAAATTGCTATGTAATTGTCAGATGCTATAATGAATAAAGGCACTTTATTTGGGTATTGATGCCAGTTACACGTGGACATTAGTTTGCGCTCTACTGCTACTTATTGCTGCAGAATTTGGGAAAACGCGCTATGTAAAGCTCAGCCTCAGTTGTCACATCTGCCAAATGGGAGATAAATACCTCCCTTTTAATATGTTTTTAAATTTAAGAAAGAGAATATACACTAAAGAGTAAACGCCAAAGTGCTCTACAAATGGTATAGCTCAAGTTACTTTTTCCCCTCCATAATAAAGCTGGGGTGACTACAGGCAATTTTTAAAGAAAAATGGAAGGAGTAGGGGCATGGAATGAAGAAAATGAGTATTTTTTTACGCTACTGCATACTCAACAAGAGGTCAAGAGTGTTAAATACTAATGTGTCAAGGCTACACTTTTTTTAAGGTGCAAATTCAAGGAACAGGGAAATATGTCAGGTTAAAGTCAGTAATACTCATGTATTTTATGACTTTACAATTCTCCATAGGAGAAAGAAAGATGATTACTGACATATAGCGTGTGTTAGCAGAAGGGCTTGCTGGGGAGTTTTATTGCCAGGTGGAAACTGACAATTGTTACCATCTTATGCAAAACTTTGGCTCTGGGAGTTGTTTTCCCTTTCTGCTTCCTCTGTCCAACATCCCCCCAAAGCATGAATGATGATTTCAGAAGTCACCTGGCTGTGATCAACACATCAAATCTGCCCCCAAAGACAGTTCTCAAATAAACTAACATGATCTTTCTGGCATTTATGCTGAATATGGCCTAGAAATGTCCAGTGTTTTCATTCCTACTCTCTCTCCTTGGATGTATGTGCAAAGGTAGCTTTTTTATAAATTCTCCTCTATACTTTCAACTCGGACCAAAACCTCCAAAACTGTCCCTCTGAATGGGAAATGATTGTAATCTTATAGCCAACATCATTAAAGGCAGCCCAGAGTCTTCTATTGCCCATTACCTCAAACAGCTGTGGGTAGAACTTAACATTATGTTAGGGTCAAATGTTCCCTTGTCAGTGGGGAAATTTTTCTGCTCTAAATGAAATGTTACAAAATACATTTCCCCCCACAAAGCTCTGAACTTGGAGCTGTTTTATTTATCCGACCATTCTGAGTACTGTAAAACATGTTGTTTCATGTTGTAACATAAGATCTTTTTTAAAGTGTGCCCTGAGCATTTGCAATTGTTATCAGGCCCAGATGTATCCGAGTGTCAGCGTGAAGCTCTCCGAGTTGGCTCAGATACACAGAATGTAATTAGCTCAAAGGCCTCCACGTTAAATTTGTAGAAGAAGCACCAGCACTGTCTGAGAGTAACCATTAGCTCGCTCTTCTCCTCTCCTCCTTTTCACCCCAGCCCACTAAAAAAAAAAAAAAAATGGTGGCAAAAGTTAACATGTATTGTTCACGATGCTAAAGCTGTTTTGCATAGAGCAAATGCAGGTTGTGATTGAGATTTTTGAATGAGAGAGAGCCAGTGGCTAAAGTTAGCTAGGTAAAAGAGATAGAATGAATAAAACTTATGACCTGAAGTAGATGAATTTAGAGACCTCAAAGAGTAAACATGATACTCAGTGAGTTTTAAGATCACAGGCTTGAAATTCAGAATCATAACATTTTGCTTTCTTCTCTCTTCTAGACCTTCAACTTTTAATGATTAATCCAAGAACAAACATTTACATTATAGTCAACACTTTTTCAACCAGGGCTTCATTTTGTGTCATGTTCCATTGAAAAGTTTCTGGATATCAGAAAGAAAGTCAACCTGATATGATGCAACCAAGGAGTGGCATGGGCTAAAATGACCTGCACTCTTGATAAAACTGAGCACTACATTAGGTTCAGAAAAAAGGGCAAAACCAAACAAAAATAGGTGGGTCATTTACCCAATGCAGTACACATTGGTGAAAGCAGCATAATTTCTTCCTGACACTTGCAGGAAATCAGTTTATGCCCTGAAGCATGAAATTTGATTGTAATTATTTTAGCTTGCTCAGCTACATATGTTATTGATGATCTTTCCTAAAAATCACCAGCCTTTTAGAAATCTTGCCACTGTACTTGACTCAATGACCTGTAAGTTATACATAATAGAAAATAAACCATGCAGGGCTTCTCTATTGATTGTTTCATAGAACTCACTCTTCCTAAAGAGTGAAGCACCGACATTATATAACATTGGTATAGAAAATGAGATTATATTTATAAATGTCTTATAAAAGGTGCAAAGTCCACATGAATTAATCAACTGGCTGGAGACCTCATGTATCTTAGAATGCTCAGAGTTCAAATCAACATTTTACCCTTAGTTTATAAATCCAAAAGCCAGTTTTTGCAAGTACAGTGAAATGATGGGTTAAAGTAATTATCCAGGTGATACAAGCTTCTAAGGGTATTGTTGAAAATGTTACTAAAATGCCTGTTGCTTGCAGCACAGAAAGCCAATCACTGAGACAACAGGTATTGCCAGGGAAGAAGGCTTTAATTGGGTGCTGCAGCTGAGCGGATACATCAGTCTCAAACTCATCCCCTTGGTGGACTGAAATTAAAGGTTTGTATAGCAGGGAAGAAATGTAACTGGGAAAACAGGAATCAGGGAGCAGGAAGGAAGAGGAGTTGGTAAACAGGAAACAGATGGTTGGTTAGGCAGTCATGATAGGTGAGGGGTCTGGTGTCACATTGTCCAGATGTGGTGATCTGGTAAGTTTCCCTTCCTTGATATTATCTGGGAGTCCTGATGGTTTATTTCCTGAGAAGGGACCTCAGATAAGACGATTGTAACTTTCTCAAGTTTAATACTGGGAAGGTCCATTTCTATGTTTATTCAAAGAAACCATAAACATCAGTTCTATGGGACAACTGGTCTAGTTTCAAAAATACACACTGAGATGAACACCCAAACTGGTCATCCACATTTATTAAAGTTTTTGAATAACTTTCCAATTCCTCACATTGCTGTTTCACTGAAAAAATGAGTAAAAATCCTAGATATGTACATAAAACATAAATTAATCAAATAAGCCAGATAATACAAGATTATAACATTCTAGGGGCTCTGGCTACCTGAACTGAAAGATGGAGGCTCCCATGGTTATGAATTTGGTAGCAGAACAAGTGACCTTCCCCAGCAGTGTCTTAAGAAAATCAAGGATTTTCCTGGCAGAAAAAGTTCCTGTTCATAGCATGGGAAATACATAGTGACATAACAATCCTTTATGTCATTTTGCTCTTTGCAGATTCTTCCCTTCTATTCTGAGTAAGAATTAAATCGTACTAATTGAAATAGAATAGAATCTTGACTATACTTAGGATCTCCCTGCTAGAAAAAGTTTTACTCCAAAGTTTGAGGGGCTTTGAATACATTTCTTTGTTTCTCTTTGTGCTCTGCCTCTGAATACTTAATATGGTGTGCACCTGCCCACAGACAGCAGTGTGCACATACATGAACATCTACCCCCAAGGAACTTCATCTTACCAAGTGAGACCAATATTTTAAGAACTAATGATGCAATAAATTCTTGATGACCCCTGTAATAAGCATGAAGAGAGATCAGTGACAGGGATGTGCTAAGGGAATGGCCAGAGAAACTGGGCCCCAGATAGTGGCTGGGGGGAGAGGAGGCTTCATGTCTGAAATGAGATTTGGAGCTTGATGTGGTTTAGCTTTGTCCTCACCCAAATCTCATCTTGAATTGTAGCTCCCATAATCCCACGTGTTGTGGGAGGGACCCAGTGGGACATAATTGAATCACAAGGGCGGTTTCTCCCATACTGTTTTTGTGGTAGTGAATAAATCTCACAAGATCTGATGGTTTTATAAGGGGAAACATTTTTCACTTGTTTCTCATTTTCTGTCTTGTGTGCCACCCTGTAAGACATGCCTTTTTCCATCTGCCATGATTGGGAGGCCTCTCCAGCCATGTGGAACTGTGAGATCATTAAACCTCTTTTTCTTTATTAATTACCCAGTCTCGGGTATGTCTTTATTAGCAGCGTGAGAACAGACTAATACAGAGCCCCAACAGGAACTAAGCAGTTGAATAGGAAGTAAAACACATTTTACACAGAAGAAACCTCTCTTTTTCAGCAAAATACATTTTTAAGTTGGCTTGGTGGTCTGAAGTCTTCATTCAGAAGGAAATCAGCTTCAGCACCATTCAGTGGCAAGAAACCTGTTCCCTGAGTTACCACAAAGACACTTCTGATCTCAGGGTATTTCTGTGACCCTTTCTCACTCCACCATGATTTTTCTCCAGATTTCACTCCCGTGGATTGTGTGGCTATGGTGAGGCATTAGAAAGCCTACTGAGTATGAGGTATGGAACTCCAAAAGTACAACTCAAACAAAGCTCATTGCAGGGGGAGAGGTTAGGTTATGAAGAGGTAGAAGAAATATTTTACATGATATCACAATATTCAGAGAAGAGGATGAAAGAAAAGCGGTAGTTAATCTAGGAAGAAGGAGAAGCTCTTCTTTTCTAAAGATGCGTCCCATATTGTTAATAGAAGACAGAGGCACCAAATGCTTAAATGACATTAGGTAAATAATAGAGAGAAAACTGGAGAAAGCAGACACATCTTTACATGTGAAAATGCTCTACTTCCTTCCCAATCCCATCGTTCCCACCTGGTTAGATTTTGCGAGCTCTCACCCCTCCTCTTATGAAATAATTTTCCCCTGCAGCCTTAGTTCTGCAAAGTCAACGTGGCTTATGAAAATCAAGTTGTATTCTGTATATTTAATACATCATCTCTAAGGATAATCATTCCAGAATCTGAACTTGTTCCTGTTATCTAGCTCCGCTTGACGATGATTTATGAACCAGAAAACAAGACAGCTTCATTTTCATAAAGCAAACGGAACCTTCTGGACCAGGAGGAGCTGTGAAACTTGTTTTGACTAGTAAACTGAAACAAACATGACATAAAAGTCAATACAACTGCACCACTGGGCTCTCATTTTACAAAATAACTTTTTCTCCCACTTCAGCAGGATGACAGTTGAAATGTTGCATTAACCAACAGCAATTTTTATCTTCACTAATTACTAGCCTGTTGTGATGATGAAGGACGCTGAAAAATGAAAATAAGCACATGACAATCACCTCCTAGAACAGTCAGCCTCACCCAGAAAGCAGGAGCTTAGAAAATGTTTTAAAGGAAGTATCTATTAAAAACACTGGTGTCTCAATTTAATTATTTACTTGGTGTGGGTATTATTTACCCATAGTAAATGTTACTTACGATGAGAATTTGCAAAATAATTTAATAGTGTACATAAACTGCACTAGACATTGTGAAATCACTCTTTTGTCCATAAAAGTACATAACCTATGCATAGTTATAGTAATAAACTTTTTGCCCAATCATATGGTCTGGGAGAGGGGGCAATACATCAGAGCAGAATAGAAAACAAACCACTAGACTTCATACCCGAGCATAGCCACTTACTTTGGTTGTCTCTTCATCTTCTCTTTGTATATTTTCTCCTCTGTAAAAGGGCAGAATAATAATGATGATATGAGCCTTACAGTACAGTTGAGAGAGGATTTAATAAGATATTGTGCTTTGTGTGTTTTTCATTGTTTCTGATGAGTTGCTTAGTTCCGCAAACTTCATGGAGTGCCAGTCATCTATTCCTGTTTTCTTTTGGAAAATAAGACAAAGGCAAAAAGTATTCAAATGGTATCAACTATTCTAAAAGGCAAGAATGAGAAGATTTATCTAAATCTCCTAAAATTTTACAACAGTGGTGGCCTTACAGTTACATCATAAGCACACCTGGGAGAAATGAGATGGTGTGATTGTGTCCAGAGTTGATTCCTGCCGGTGGGTTTGTGGTCTCGCTGACTTCAAGAACAGAGAGGCGGACCTTCGTGGTGAGTGTTAACAGCTCTTAAAGATGGCACAGACCCAAAGAGTGAGTGGTAGCAAGGTTTCTTGTGAAGAAGGAAAAGACAAAGCTTCCACAACTTGGAAAGGAATGGGAGCAGGTTACTGCTGCTGCCTGGAGTGGCCAGATTTTATTCCCTTATTGTCCCCTCCCACGTTCTGTTTCTGTCTATCAGAGTGCCATTTCTTCAATCCTCCCCACGATTGGCTACTTTTAGAATCCTGCTGATTGATGCTTTTTACAGAGCACTGATTGGTGCATTTTACAGAGCACTGATTGGTGCATTTTACAATCCTCTTGCAAGACAGGAAAGTTCCCCAAGTTCCCACTTGACCCAGGAAGTCCAGCTGGTCTCACCTCTCATGATGATGAAGGACTTATGTACACTGACTTAAGTGTCTGATTTCATGTTTGAAAATTGTCTTAAAAGGAGACAGGAACATAAAACAATGGGCTGCATTGTCTTAAAAGGAGACAGGAACATTTTAATGGACTGCATTCGACTAACTTAAACATCTGAAAAATTGATTTAAAATCTTAGTCTTCATACAGTTAACTATTAAGCATATATTAGAAGTATAGAATAAAGGAGATCTCACATAATTGTCACATGTATTAAATAATCTCCATCTAGCTTTGATTTAAATCTAATATTCTACAAAAATATATTTCTATATTTCTATTTGTGAAATAATTTTGCACAGTGTAGAAGGCTACCCATTTTTGTCTACATTGAAGAATACTAGATGGTCACTGTCAGTTTTATTCATTTATTTATTTTTAAATGAAAACGAGATGTGAGTTTGGAGTCATCTCCACCTCCTTCCTACATTTAATTATCTATTGTTACTTTTTGAATTTTGAAATTTATACTAAAAAGATGCATGAATTGTACATGTGCATTTTAAATAATTAGCTTTTTAATTTTATTTTACTTACTTTTTTGAGACAGGGTGTCACTCTGTCACCGAGGCTGGAGTGCAGTGGTGCAGAGGGATTGCTGCAGCCTCGACTTCCGGGGCTCAAAGGATTCTCTCACCCCAGCCCTCCAAGTAGCTGGAACTACAGGTGCACACCACCATGCCCTGCTAATTTTTTTTTGTTTTTTTTTTTGTAGAGACGGGGTTTTTCCACATTGCCTAAACTGGTCTTGAACTCCTGGGCTCAAGTGATGCACCTGTGGCCTCCCAAAGTGCTGGGATTACAGACACGAGCCACCACAACCGGCCCATAACGAATTTTTTAAAACATTCTTACATTTACCCACCAAAGTTAAGAAATAGGACATTACCAGTGCCTTATGAAATCTATTTACCCTCACCATCACATTCCCTTTCCTCAGCCCCACCCATTCCTGGGATCACTATCCTTCCTGCATTTCCCATTAACAATTCTCTTCCTTCTCTTTAAAGTTTTTTATCTTCATATAGATTTCTCATCAGACCAGAATTTGCTAGTGTTTAAATCTGATTTAGATGAAATCATATGAATACCTCTTTCTATGTCTTCTGCTTTTGCTCAACAGCAGTAAGTTTTTGAGATTCACTTATTTCATACACATAGTTATCAGTTCTTTTTCTCCAATGCATACTCCCCACTGAATGAGCATTCCACAGTTTATTTTTCTATTCTTCCATTGATAATCATTTGGGCAGTTTTCAGTTGTGGACTATTTTTATTTTTATTTATTTAAGAGATGAGCTCTCACTATGTTGCCCAGATTGGATTCAGACTCCTGGACTCATGTGATTCTTCCACCTCTGCCTCTCAAGTAGCTGGGAATACAGGCGTGCACCACCACATCTGGCTCAGTAGACTATTTCTAATAGTCCTGGGCACCTGTGTAAGAATTTCTGCAAGTATACATCTAGAGCTCAAATTACTATATCGGAAGATGCATACATTTCCAAACTGTTAGATAACCTCAAACTGTTGTCCAACATGGTTATATCAGTTCATTCTCCATTTTGCAGCAGAATTAGCTCCCATTGTCCTGCAACCCTACCAAGTCAAAATAATGGGCATATTCATTGAAAAAACAAGTCACCCTAAAAACATCATCGAGGTGTTTAAATCATCAAGGTGACATTTTGATTTTAAAATCAGTTGTCTTCGAGTCTTATAAATAAGGCATTTAACTAAAATGTCCTCAGTTAATTAACTCAATATTCATATTTTTGGTGGAGCACTAAACACGGAGTCAAGATGCTCGGCTGGGAGTTTGTCTGGAAAAATCTCAGCCATTGAAAATGTCCTGCAGTTTCTTGAATCTCGAAAGTGGAAGTGGAGAAGTAAATTAGATCATGAGATCTACAGAAGCCTGATTGAGAGCCCACCTTTTCTCCCCATGTGTCCCATTTGGGTTTGGGGAAGAAGAACTGTAACAACCCTTGCCCAGGAGGTATGTCAAGGAAGGAAGGCCCAAACAGTGAAGTTTCGATTTGCTGTTTCCTGTTGGAATGATTAAGGAAGACCAACTACATGATGTTGAATTTTCCTTCTAACTCTGAATGTTGTAATACTGTCTTTGAATGTTGTTTCGTGTTTTTTTAATGTGATCGTCAGTCAGATCTGCCATGAGAAAAGACAGAGGAGAGGTTCAGAAAAACAAAGTGTGTTAAACTCTCAGGTCCTAGCGACACGCAGGGCTACAAGGTGAAGACATGGAGGTCAGGAGGCAGAAGACAGGAGCCAGTGGAAGGCTTGGGCCAGAGGCTTTGTTGGGGTTTCTGTGGGAAAGGCAGTGGAGGGCAGAGTGAACGATTTAGGATGGGTTAGTCTGAATAACTTAGCAAATTCTAAACTATAGGGGTGGTCTGTAGCTGTTTAGTACCTGTCCCTGGAATGGTTAAGGCAGAGGAATGTTGCCTCCTGGAGTGTAAGGGCCAGAAAAAGAGACATGGCTCTGGATTGGCTAGTGTGCATATCATAGGCATGCTCCTGTCAGAGTTCTGAGAATTGGCTAGCCCCTGGAGGGGCAATCTCTCCCCAGCCACAAAGGTTTTTGTTTTTGGTTTTGGTTTTATTAGAGACAGGGTCTTCATCCTGTCACTCAGGCTGGAGTGCAGTGGTGCAATCAAGGCTCACTGCAATATCAAACTTTTGGGCTCAAGCGATCCTCCCATCTCAGCCTCCCAAGCAGCTCAAACTACAGGTACATGCCACTTCATGAGCCTGGCTAATTTTTGTATTTTTTGTAGAGACAGGGTCTCACTCTGTTGCCCAAGCTGGTCTTGAACTCACGGCTTCGAGTGATCCTCCTGCCTCAGCTTCCAAAAGTGCTGGGATTACAGGCATGAGCCACCATGCCTGGCCTCAAAAAGGTTTTTAAAGATGTCAAAACATCAAAATATACAGAAAATTATATTTATATATAGATACACACACATATAACTTGTGTGTGTACATGTGGGTATATACACACACACATATAATGTGTGTATATGTAGATGTGTATATATTGATGTATATGTACACATCTATATATACACACACGTAACTTATGTGTGTGTATATAGCTATGGAAATATATCTACATATACACACACAAGTTATATATGTGTGCATATATAGATATGTACATATACATCTATATATGTATGTATAGATATCTATACATACGTACACGCAAGTTATATGTGTGTGTATACACAGATATATAAAATAAACATGTCAATACAACAATATAGAGAAAGTACAGGGTTGTTTAAAAAAATAATTGTCCAGAAACTCTCAAAAATTTTTACTAATCTGATTTTACACATAAAGACTTAATCAAAATAGATCTTCTCAGTATCAAATGTGATAAACTTGATAAATTTACAGGCTTAAGTAAGTCTAATACTTAGTGATTTCTAGCAATAAATAGACTAACTGATTTTATGAGCAGCCGTGGGACTGATGGGGAACAGTTCCGAATCGGCAGATATTAAAAACCTATTCATGTTAACTAGACTGTGTGAACAGGAACATGTTCACAGGACAATTTCTCAGCACATGAAATTAATGGTTTTCCTTCAGATGAAGAGGCATAAAATAGTCAAAAAAGGTTAAGTTAGGTCCTCATGTGATGACCAGACCCCACTGAAAAAGACACAATTTAATCATTTCTATTCTAAGAAAAACCAGCCTTAGTTACTAGATAATTAACCCATCACAGGCAATTATTGTATTGACTATAAAAATAGACAAATATAGGTTTGACCCTGCCCTGTCTTCTTATTCAGGTAGGTAGAGAATGAGTCCAATCTTTCTTTGAATACTCTTCTTTTCACTTAAATTAGGCAAATGCAATAGGAATATAGAATTTACCTGTCTGTTTAAACAAACTGCAACAAAACTATTACATTGACAAAATTTAGCCTAACATTTCCACTGTGTGAAATATATCTTTGAATATTTGCATAACCAAAGAACTTAAAGATTATATGCAGAAATAGAGAGAAAGATTTTAAATTCTTCTTGGGTTGTTTTTCCCTTGCTATTCCCAAAATGATATTTTTAAATGGTTAATGATAAGTATTTTAAGTTCATGAGAATAATTTGCTAACAAACATTTTGGATTGCCTAGCAGTGTCTATTTGCCAATATGTAGTGCCTTGAGATTATCTGCATGTGGTCTTGCTCTCAATGCAGAAGCATATATGTAAGTTAATAAAGAAAGGCATAGACTGGATTAGTCTGAGATCAAGATGTCATAGCTCCTCCCATCTGGTGCATGTTTATTTCTCAGCAAGTAACCTATTTTGATGGCCATGGGCCAATGGAAACATAAATCTCCATATAAGTTGGGAGAAATAATGAATTCATCTGTTCAACCTTCCAAGCAATATTTATTGATTACCTACTATGTGCTAGGTCCTGAGCCAGATGCAATGATTTTGACCAAAAGGAAACCACTCCAGAGGCCTCTTGATTTCTCATTTGAGATAAAGGGTGCAGGAGATAGGGTGTACATTCGGTAACTAGTTAGGCCCACATTTGGGGCAATGTACAGTAATATTGATACCACTGCCTAGCAAGGTTGGTGTTTTGGTCTGAGCTCAGTGAACTAAATTTTGCATTGACTGTAATGTTTTCAATTATAAAACTATTTGAGGTTTTACTGATAATAAATTTCCCTTTGATTGTCTGTGTGTGTGTGTGTGTGTGTGCGTGCCCATCCTTATTTTTGGTATAGATAACGCTATTGTTGACAGTAGTTCAATTTTTATGATCAAGGTCACATATGAGAATATTACAGTGTTATTAAGATGGATGTCCTGCTTAGAATGAGATATAAACCAAGTTTATCATTTTATTACTCTCACAAAGCAATACATGTTTATTTTTGAAATTTAAAACACTTATACAACTCAAACTATTGAGTCAACTCACAGGATTTCTGTCTCTGGGTTTACATTAGCAATGTAGATAGACATTCTTAAGTCAATATGCTCATCACTGAAAGCAAGAAAAAGCCTTTCAGGATTTACCCAAAATAAATGTGGGTCCTTTTGAAATGCACCATGAACTACAGAACAGATTGTAATTTAGGCTAGTTTACAAAAAAGGGAGACATGTATGTGCAGAAATTTCAAAGGCGTCTGATTTAGGCCTTGCCTGTCTGGAAAGTTCTTGCAGAGTTTTGGTTCTGACTGGGCCCCTCTCTCCTGCAGGTGGCCTCCACAGATCTTTGGGGAAGGAGGGCAGAATGGAAAAACTCTTGGTACATAACAAATAACTGAAGTAAGCAGGCAGTGAAATTACCCCCAGAAAGCCATTCATTATGTGTTTCCAATATCCTCTAAAAGGGTAGCCCACCCCTAACTACATATTTATACATATTTACTTGATAATCAATAAAGGAAAATGGCTACATTATTTTGATTAAAACATCAACTCTACGTGTTACTATAAAATCACATTTAAGAAACCAGAAACAAGGAGATGGCAGTTCATGCTACCCTCCAGCCTATGATATATGATATTTTCAGGCTTCGAGGAGAGCAGACACATTAAGAAAATAGTGCTAATGATATTAAAGTACTTTACAAGGCTTGTTACTAAGAGCTGACAAACCTGTCAAGTGTATAATGTAGGAGACTATCGTAACGTTCTCAGAAAACCATACCTCTACCCCATTTCACTGCAATCTCCTAATAATGGAGCTGCTATAAATTCTAGCCAGCAATGGGACAGAGCCATGGCTTCTCACCCCAATGTGAGGACATGATAAATATAAAAGAAAATGGCTGTCAGTTTTGGCGCCCGGACCTTATTACAAAGTCTTAATCTTACTGGCCTCAGCACCTTTTATCACCGCCTTGTTATGAGCTGATGGCTTTTTTATTTGCTGGGAGATGGAGGATGTGTCATTTGATGTCCTTTTATGTAGCCACTGCTCTGTCCTCTCACGAAAAAAACATTTTATATGTTTATTACAGTAACCGATTAAATGCGAGACTCATGCTGTTGGCTCAGGTACTGTGGGCTTAGGATTTAACAGAGTCTGGATTTAAATACATCATTATGAGTATTTATGTGAATGGGATTCAAATAGGAAATTAATTTTTCTGAGCACCGGAGAGAGAGCATTTGCAATATTCATGATTGTTTATTCTTGCTATTATATTATTGCTATTGGGATTGGTCATTCCTGGTTCCAAGGTCAGCCGGAAATCCCAGCTCTGGCTTTTCTTCTTTCTTCAGATTGCTAGCTTTGAGGAAGGAGGCCTTGTAAACACAGTTTAGCTCAAACTTGGCTTGGGTTCAATCAGCTTGATCCTTAAGATGAGATAAATTGCAATTATCTAAATATTAGTCTGACAGTCTCCCAGCTCACTTCCCATCCTCTTCATTTATGGCAAATGAGAGTCTGAACCTCACTTGAAGCACTCACCCTGACAGAACCTTTATCCACCAGAACTGCCGCAAAGTGGCGGCATCAGGTATTTAACGGAACCTGACATTGATGGGCTGGTTTCAAGCTGTAGCTGGAGACTCCATCACTAGATCTTATCTTCAATTTGTGTCCATAAAACACGATGGCCCAGAGTGTGGATACATAGAGAGCCTTATCCTGTCTGTTGTGCCTGCCAGCTGAGAGTCAGAGTCCAGAGTGGGGAAGTCACCACTTTCGTTCAGAGGTGGGACTAGCTCTGTGTCTGTATGCACAGGAGCAGGTGCTCAACATACGTTTCTCTTCATCCAATGCTTTTGTATTCCAAAGTCAAAGGCCAAGGAAGCCCCAGAGATTTATTTCTCTATATGCTGGAGGAAATTGCCGAGTTGGTGGCTTTAGCTATTGGCTCTATGTATTGCCCATCTTTGAGGTGGTGTGTATGTGAAGCTGGCAGAATTCATTTCAAAATAAAAATTCATTTATACCACTGAAGCTTCCTTTAATTGCATCTTACCAAATCACTGACTTGATTGTGTTTTTGACATAATGGGTTATTATTATTATCATTATTATTATTATTATTTGAGACAGGGTCTCCCTCTGTCACCCAGGCTGGAGTACAGTGGCGCAATCTTGGCTCACTGCAACCTCTGCCTCTCATGTTCAAGCGATTCTCCAGCTTCAGCATCCTGAGTAGCTGGGATTACAGGCACACACCACCATGTCTGGCTAGTTTTTGTATTTTTAGTAGAGACGGGGTTTCACCATATTGGTCAGGCAGGTCTGGAACTCCCGACTTCAGGTGATCCGTCTTCCTCGGCCTCCCAAAGTGCTGGAATTACGGGCGTGACCCCGGTCTGGGTTATGTATGTTAAGAAAAGGACAGAATAATAAACTGGGCATTGGAGAGGCACAAGTCACATTTTCTTCTTATTTATTATATCCTGAGAAATTGAGTTATGCAGGAACCCATTTGTTGTGGGATCTAGTTCTGAGCTACGAGAAGATATAGACATATCTTATGTTATTTTCTTTGAAATGAAAGAATTTGGGTGTTTCTCTTTCCCAAATGCACCTGAAGTGTGAGAGTTAAAAATCCCCTTGGGTCTTTTTAGCACCTTGACTTTTCACTTACAATTCTCTGTTGAAAGTGCATTTATGCTTAAAATGCAGGCTTGGGATGAGTGGGCCCCAAAGTGGCCCCTCCTATGATTGTTCCTGTAATAAGCCATTCGTGATTTGCCACCATATGAGAAAAAAACTGATGAAAAACCTAATATATCGGAAAAGGCAAATTGCATGCCTAGAAATTTAATTAAAAAGGAAATAACCGTCCCTGTATAAGGGTTGGCAGTCCCCTTCACAATCTTCCTCATGCTCCTCCTCTTTCCTCCTCTCTCCAAGTACAGAAAGTACTTTCCAGTGAAATCTACACATGCATATTAATGAGAATAAGCTGTCAGTTGCAAGTAACCCAGAGGTGCTTGGCTCCTCAGAAGAGGTGAACAGGTTAACTGGTCTATAACTTACAGTATCTCCTCTCATTGAATTTCATTGTACATTCCTCAACCTATTTGTGAACTCGTGATGACCATAATATCTACACTAATAATTTGAGCATTGCCTCATGTCTGAATCACATGTTACATTTTACAAAGCTCTTACATATTATGACGATGACACAAAAATATATATATATTTTATATTTTAATGTCATCCTCATAATCACCTTCTAAATTAACTAGGGTAAGCATGAATATACTCATTTATTAGACGAGAGAATTAATACTTGGGTTGACAGGTAAAATCTAGGAAGACCATTTAAATTTGAATTTCAAATAAATGACAAATACTTTTTGGAGTACAGTATATTCCAATTTCCATGAGACATTTTTCATACCAAAAATTGTTTGTTGTTTTAGCTGGACATGTGGGGTTTTTATTTGCTAAATCTGGCAACCCTAACTGAGGCTCAAAGAAGCATTTGCCAGTTCATACAAGTAATAAATGGCAGAGTTGTTATTGGGCTCTATAAGATTTATATATGAACTCATTTAATCCTGATAGTATGAGGTTTCCCTTCTCATTTTCCAGATGAGGTCACTGAGTTGCTCAGGGCATAAGGAACTTCCTCAAAGTTATGGAAGTGACAAGTAGCAGAGTAGAGGCCCAGTCCCATATCCATGCTCTAGGGACTCTGGTATTTTCATCACTCTGCCATGTTTGGGGTTGGGATTCTGTCTCTGTCTTGCAGAATCCTACTCAATTGCACACTTCAAACAACTGCTTGGTGGATCTCAGCCCAAATGTTGCAGACCTCATAAAGGAACTGGAGGAATAGCATCCACTGATGCCCAGTGTACACTGGAGTCTCAGCTCCCCTTAGTAGAATTGATTATATGAGATTTTGCTGCAAAGGGCATCTTCAGTAACTGCCATTGCTCTTTGCTGAGAAAGTCAACATCATCAAGTGAAGTCTGACTTTCACCAAATGAGAACTAAGTTGCAGATTAAGGGCACCTTAAAGTATGCAGTTAGGACAGATGGGGGAAAGCTGTGGCAGCAGACTAACTCTGCAGAAGGGTTACAGAAGCCCAGGAGGACTTTAGTAAAACATATTCAGATGTAAAAATACAAACAAAACAAACAACACCCCTCCCCCAACACATACATACAAGAAAATCTATAGATAGAAATGTTGTGTCAGAAACCAAATTGCTGTTGTATATATTATCCCAAAAAATGTAGAAAAAGGTGAGAAGGGAAATCAACTTTAGAAGCATGAAAATCTGTTGCAATTTTTACGCCTGTTCAACGTTTGCATGCAAAGGTAGACCATAGAGCTTTTACTTTTCTCCTAAGTTTTTGTTCTTTTTCCTACAAACTGCCAACAATACACGTACAGGTTCTCTGGATTTTCACACAATATAGATACGTGAATCATACTGTCACTTAGCAATCATTTTGCTTGTTTATCGGCCAATATGTCATTGAGTGTTTGATGCATCAATTTCCAAGCCTTAGTTCTGTACGCTCTAGTGTACTTCCCAACACACTTAAACCATCAATGTATTTTCTTTCTCTCCTCCCTGTGTAGTCCACCTTAAAAAATGTCATTGTCTTGATTAATTTTCTGTTCCCCTTCATGTTCGGATGACATTTGGGAAACAATTTTCCCTGGAGAACCAACTTCTCATATTCCTGACCACTCTATGGGACTATAAGTCAAGATAAAAATTAGCATACCCCTTGAAATATCCACACTAGTAAAGCGTAAGATGTGTTAATTACCCTGTTTTGACTACCTTGTAATCACATGACCAGCACTATGGTCATGCATTAGCAAAGTGGGAGAGCATTGACAACAATGCTAAGTGGTATGTTTTATGGATATTTACAAGAAGGGTCGCTATCTTCTCCCAATCTTGTGTACAGTATAATTGAATCCAATTTCCTCTGTGAATTTAAAATAAAAAATGTCCTGTAAATATGCATAATCAGCGAAAAATTGTTAAAAGTTACGCTAGTCTCATTCTACTCCCCTCCCAAGGGGACAATTTAGCCTGAGACAAGAATCAAGTTGCAGGAGGAAACAGCATGAAGGAATTTAAGGAAGTGTCTGACCTTTAAAGGGAAGAAAGAGAAGGTAAGAGACAGGTCAGAGGGAAAGAAGATCACACGTATCCTAATCTTCCTTTTGTCAGGTTTTGGTCGAAAGAAATAAGCTTATTTGATAAATTGAGGGGAATATCAAGATCAGAGTTCCTTACATTCAGCCCAGTGTTTGGAACCTCAGGGCCTGCACACACACCATCTCAGGGGCTACCACATCACAGTGAACTTGTGGAGGTAGAAGAGTGAGAAGGAGGGCATGGTTTACATTTTTCATGATGTCTTCAGTTACACCTGGGGTGGACCCAATGTAGAGAAATGTCCGTGTATGCCTGGAAATCTGCACAAAGGTAACTTAGTGAGGCACAGCCAAGCTGCCTTGGGACCCATTGGGACCAGGAGCCAGTGTGACTTCAAAGTAGAAGCCACCAGGTGCACAGACCAGCCCTGGGGTCAGATGAATAACATAATGATGACTTAGAGGATCTGGTTGTACTGAGAGAGATGACTTGAAGCTGCCTAGGGGCCACCAGAAGTTTTTGAGGAGGATGACTAAGGCAATCTGTAAGTTAGCCCAAATGCAGACTGCAGCTAGTGGGTGTGGCCTTTATGCTGAATATCACCTATGCAGGAAGCAGCCCAGGGCAGCAATATGGTGGGAGAGGCCAGGGATTCTATGATGACTCAGGGACCTCATCTCTCTTTGAGCCTTGAGGATAAAACAAGTGTCCCTAATATGCCAGATGCCAACATAGAAAAGAGAAAGGAGAATGAGGGTGTCTCTGAAAGACTGAACATCTTACTTAAAAAAAGATCATGCTTTCTAAAGAAATGGTTCAAGCTATGCTGTTAAACAGAGGTTACCAGATTATTCTCAAATTTATGTCCCTTGCTCCTCCATGAAACAGAGGGAGCAAGAGCTCATGAGAAACATCAAATAAATTAATGCAAACACAAATAATGTATATCAACTCTGCATAGTTTTTGAGTAACTATGTGATTCTGCTACACTATGAAATATGAATTAAAACCTTTGACAAATTAAATTTAACAGAGTTTATTTGAGAAAAAAAGTACATGAATCAAATAGCACTCAGAACTAGAGATTCAAAGAACTCCAGTCTGCAAAAGTGCACAGTGAGTATTTATAGACAGAACAGGGAAATAAAGTACAGAAATAGCTTGATTGGTTATAGCTAGGGGTCTGCCCTATTTGGGACATCGTCTGATCAGTTGGCAGCCTGTGATTGGCTGAAACATGGCTGCTTGTGATTGGCTGAGACCCTGCTTTGTATTACAGAAATTAGACTCCTAAGTTAGGTTTTGGCTTGTTTACATACTGTGAGGTTGCAGTTCCTTACATAGAAACTCAAAGTACAAAGACAGCCTCAGGCTGATGGCCTCCTGCTTATTTAATTTAACAAATGTAAATGTGAGTTTCAAAGATGGTGAATTATTTATAAGTCAAGAGTTGACTTACTCAAGAAAAATGCAGAGAAGTGGGCTTGGAGATCATGCATATTTCTAATTTTTTAAAAAATGTGACCGTGTATAGGAGATGTTTGGCTTGGAAGTGCTCTGGACTGTGTTATCGCCCCATCCCCTCTATGGCTGTGTTTGATGGGAATCTCTCATACATAGGCACTTAGCACCTGGGTTCCTCAAGACCTCTCATTGCAAGTGATGGACTCTCCCAGCTCAAAGCAGCAAATGGGAAAGGGGAGTATATTGTCCTGCATAACCCAGCCATAAAGAAGGGAGGGCTGACTGGAGGATTTTCTCATTTTTCATTTCAGCTCTTCTCAGCCTATTCTTGGAAACCAGCTTTCTCAGGGGTTCCCCTGGCAATTCCAAGCTTGCCTCGTACTTTATCTATCAGCTGTGCCTCAAAAATTCCTGGGGAAACATATCTCTTTGGTCTAGGTTGGTTTTCCCTGAATACTCTGTTATGTGTTTCTCACTGCTGCTGCATCAGAATATGACAAACTTAGTGGTTTTAACAATACAAATTTTTTACCTTATGGTTCTGCAGTTTGGAAGTCTGAAATCGATCTCTGACCCAAAATCAAGATGCCAGTAGAACTTTACTACTTTTTGGAGGCTCTAAGGGAAAATGCATCTCCTTGGTTTTCCAGCTTCTAGAGGTCACCTGCATTCCTGTGTCCACAGCCCCCTTCCTCCAAGTACAAAGTCAACAACAGCAGATTGAGTTTTCACATCATATTGATCCAAACTTCTCTTCTCTGTACCTCTTCCATTTTTAAGTATGCTTGTGATTACATTGGGTCCACCTGGGTAATCTGAGATACTCTATTTTAAAGTCAGTTGATTAACAACTTCAATTCCATCTGCCACTTGAATTCCCTTTCTCCATGTAACATAACATATTCAGAGCTTCTTGGGATCAGGATGCGACTGTCCTTGGGAGGTCATAGTTCTGCCTAACACAACTCTTGGAGGCAAATCATTTTGGCAAGAAAAGTGAAGTAGTCTGATTGGCCCATTCAGATCAGAGTTTTACTCATGTGGCCAGGGCAACAGTTTATCTGACTGACAGCACCTATTGAAACCACATGGCAGCGGGTAGGGGAAAGTCTGCCTTTACAAATAAGTGGTTCTTTTGCAAAAGGAGAAAGTGAAGAGTGAGTGTACAGACAATAGAACCTGTCCTGTACTTTCTGGTAAATCAGTATGAGAACAATTGCCGATCACACTGAGAAACTGATGTCTCCAAAATAAGTTGAGGTACAAAGTGCCAAATGCTCCCAGGTCAGAGGAAATAAGATTGCAGGTGAAAACAAATTTGCCTTAACACTTTGGAGAGCTCAACTGGTAGGTTCCCTGAACATGTGATCTAAAGTCTATTCTATACTATGTCTTTATGGCGGCATCCCCCAAATATCAAATATGAGATAATACATAATAATATGGGGAAGAGACTTGGGAAAAGATGTGTGAAAAGGAGTGAATACCCTTTAACGAACATGTGTCAAAGTAGAATAATGGTTTTCAGGTTACAAACCATACATCCCTCAAGTACTGAAAATGTGTTTCAAAGAGATCACATACCGTTGAGTGAGATTTATGGTCACATGGGCTGGTGGTACTGATGTGACCATGGAGTATTCCTTAGGGGTATCTTCAGGAAAAAAAGACTCAGCATAACCTAGCGGGTGTTGGCTTAAACAGAGATACCTGAAGAAGTATATAATTCAGCAGTTGTACCACGAACAGAAATATCGACATATTATTGCAGAGAAAAATATTTTAAAACCTAGCATTCAATAGAGGAAGGGCAATGCAAATGAAATACCAGGTAGAAATTAAGTAAGAACTTCCTGGATGGCATTTTTTAAAGTATGTGGCCCAATTAGAAATGAAGCTGGCATTGAGAATGGCAGCATCCTTGATTGCATGTGGAAATTGAAGATTTGTCCCACTGACCTGGCCTATTGTATTTAATCTTTCTGTTCAGTTTTTCAAAATTCTTTCTTATACATTAATTCATTCATTGCTTATCACAATCCTTTTTGGTGGGCAGAGCAATTATTATTATCCCTCAGTTACAAATTTGTCATTTCGTAGAGCCTTGTGCATATCATTAGAGTCTATCTCTACTTTACTCTACTATATATTTTTTTCTTTTTCTTTTTTTCTTTCTCTCTCCCTCCCTCCATCCCTGCTTCCCTCCCTTCCTTCCCTGCTTGTTTGCTTTCTTACCTACATACATCTTTCCTCTCTAAAGTTGGCTGTCTCAACACATTGTGAGTTACTGGAAGCTAGGATTTTGTATCTCCATGCTTGGCATCATTCTTGGGAACCAATTTTAATACACATTCAGTGGACACACGATTCATGCTAGTTGCATGGATGTTCGAAAATCACTCATGCATGAATTGGAGAAATGAAGAAATGTGGGAACATGGGACAATTTAAACATGTATGATCTAAGCACACTATTCAATAACTATGAACAACAATCTCAAATGAATCTCCCCAAAAGTAGAAGGAATGAATGAATAATAATAGAAATAGATTATATTGTACTAAAATGTAAGATAGATGACAATACATCTAAACACTGGTCTCTGCTGAGACCAAGAAAATAGACAAACATGTGGCATGCCCAAGCAAGACTTTTTTTAAAAAAAAGGCTTAAAATGAAACATCAAAACAGCATTAAAAATAAGATAAAGATATACCATCAATTTGGAGGAAATTTAAAAAATAATTATATGAGAATACTATTTACTCTTTATTGCCAAAAATAGAAACCAGAGAAAAAACCGTTTTCTAGAAAGACATAAAATATCAAGTTTCTATCAAGACCAGGAAAACCTGAATACACCAATAATCATTGAAGAAACCTAAAAGCCTGTTAGAAAAAAAAGTGACTCCGTGCTTTTGAGACTGAATTTTAGAAACTTTATATAATAATCTATGTTGTGGAAAGTGCCCGAAGACACAAAAAGCAGTGGATGGCTTTCCAACTAATTAGATGATGCTAGTATAATCTTGACACCAAAATTGTCAAACACACACACACAGACACACACACATAAACACACAAGCAAAGTCACTCATTTACAAAGACAGGAAACTGTAAACCAAAATATCAGTTATACACAGATACAAATATGAGCTAACACAATCCAGCAGTGGGCCAAATGAATCATGATCACAGAGTTTGTTCCAGAGATGTAAAGATGGTGCAATATCAAGAAATGTGTTAATATGAATCACTATATTACACAAAGGTGAAAATTAAATGAAAATTTCTTTAATAGTTATACTAGGACTATTGATTCTTAGCAAATATTATGTACTCAGCCCTGTTTACAGTTCTTTAGCACCCATGATTTTATTCAATTTGAATATTAATTAATTAATTTATTTATTTTTGAGATGGAGTTTCACTCTTGTTTCCCAGGCTGGAATGCAATGGCATGATCTCCGCTCATTGTAGCCTCTGCGCCCCGGGTTCAAGCCATTCTCCTGCCTTAACCTCCCGAGTAGCTGGGATTACAGGCACCCGCCACCATGCCCAGCTAATTTTTTATATTTTTGGTAGAGATGTGGTTTCACCATGTTGGCCAGGCTGGTCTCGAACTCCTGGCCTCAAGTGATCTGCCCGCCTTGGCCTCCCACAGTGCTGTGATTATAGGCGTGAGCCACTGCGCCCCACCTTATTTAATTTTTAAAATAACTCAGAGGAGTAGGTCTTATGATTTTATTCACTTTTGGATGAATACATTGAGGTACAAAAATGTAAGTGGTGGAGACGTGCAAGTTATGTAAGATTCTGACTCCAAAACGTGCCCTCTGCACCGTATGTTACCTTTGTTATAAATGACATTCCTGATTTAAATGGGAAGGAAGTAAACTATGACAATAGCACAACATAAAAACTGAGACAGGAAAGCCATGTCTCAACCATATCTACCAGAAATATACAGTTTTTATATCATACTTAATACTGGAATATCAGAATCATTCTCATCAAAACTCACAAAAAACGGGCAGGGAGCCTGACTATCATGCTGGTATTTATCACTATGTTACAGATTCCGGTTCATGTAATAACATGAGAAAAATATGACAGAGATAAATGTTAAAATGGAAAAGACAGAAGGTCATAATTTAGAGACAATGTAATTATTTACTAAGTTTTTACGTAAAAAATGGAAAAAAATATGTATGAAAGTAATATAGTTCATAAGATGATGGCCAGATACAAGACCAATACTGTGAAAGCAATATGCTTTCTTAAGAAAAAAATAATCAACTAGAAAATATAATGGAAATAAAAAAGGCCATTCGTAATTGTCATAAATATATTATAGCTAGAAATGTCAATGTTTTATCTAGGAATAACTTTAATTGGAAATAAATAATGCCTATGTGAGCAAAACAATAAAATAGGACTTTGCCAGATAACATAAATGAACACCTAATTAAGTGAAATGGAGAGATGTATGTCAGAGAGAAAATTTAATATTAGAAAGATATCAATTTTTATAAATATATCTAGAATACAGTTAAAATCAAAATTGCAGCAGGATATTTAATAACACTTGACAAGTTGACTCTAGAAAAATACACAAATGTAGTCAAGAAACTTTAGAAAAGAATAATAATGGGACCTTATTCTATTAGATTGTAAGGCACACCGCAAACTTACAGTAATTAAGACTGTGGTACCCACAAAGTCACAGAGAAAATATATCAGTAAAAGAGCAAATACCAACACAGACCTATGTATATATGATTTATTTATAATAAAAATGTACATTTTAAAATAGTGGGAAAAGAAAAAGCATTTCATAAGTTTGGAATTGAATAAGTGATTAACCCCTTATGGTAAAAAAATTAACTTTAACCTCTGCTTCATAGCACAGAAGGACATTTTAAGTGTACCAGAGAGGTACATGTAGTCATCATGTGCTGTCTAACACCATTTTGCTCAGGGATGGACTATGTATAAAATAGTATTCTGCTAACATTCTAATTCTGTATGTTTCCTGTACCTTTTCCACATTCAGGTTTAGACACGTAAATACTTACCAATGTGTTACAGTTCCCTACAGTATTCAGTATAGTTACATGCTGTACAGGTTTATAGAGTAGGAGAAATGGGCTATACCACATGGTCGAGGTGTGTAGTAGGCTATGTCACCTAGGTTTGTGTAAGTGCACTCTAGGATGTTCATACAATGATGAAATCGTCTAAGGGTGTGTTTTTCAGAATTATTTCCCCATCCCTAAGCCGTGCATGACTCTCTTGAATCTATAAAAGCACTAGAATAAAATCGTGGACAGTATTTGTATAATCCTGAGGTGTATATAACCAGAAACCTTAGGAGCCATCATACTGATGACTTATGTATTACACACTTATGAATAAGAAAAGACACCATGAAGGCAGAGGGGCCAGTTCAGAAAAATATAATATACTTAACCAAATATTACTACTCAGAATGTATGAAGAACTACCATAAACGATTAAGAAAATAACATAACTCTGAAGATACGTTATGTTGAACTGAAATAACAAGTTTCTTCTGTTTTCTTTTTTCTTTTTTTTTTTTTTTTGAGATAGAGTCTTGCTCTGTCACCCAGACTGGAGTGCAGTGGCGCCATCTCGGCTCACTGCAAGCTCCGCCTCCCGGGTTCACGCCATTCTCCTGCCTCAGCCTCCTGAGTAGCTGGGACTACAGGCGCCCGCCACCACGCCCGGCTAATTTTTTGTATTTTTAGTAGAGACGGGGTTTCACCCTGTTAGCCAGGATGGTCTCGATCTTCTGACTTCGTGATCCGCCCGCCTCGGCCTCCCTAAGCGCTGGGATTACAGGCGTGAGCCACCGCGCCCGGACACAAGTTTCTTCTTTTGTCATCAAATGTAAAATACCGAATATATTCTATTTTTAAAATATTAACAGTAGGAATAGCAAGTGTGAGAGCCTCCTTTAACCTTTCCCTGAGTCCTTTTTTCTAACTTCTCCTCTACTCCCTTACCCCACTCCTCTATGCCCAGGAAATATCAATTTTCTACAATTTGATGGCATCCTTTCAAGTCCCCTTTTGGTAAATTTGCACACACACATTTACACATACATGCTCATTTTTTGCATACAAACATATGAGTATTGCTTGTTGCATTTTTTTCACTTGACATGCCTTAGAAGTCCTTCCATGCTAGGCATTTTTAAGCGATACTTGGAGTCCTATGGCACGGATACACAAAGATTTATGGAATCACTTGCCCACTTGATAGACATCGAGACTATTTCCAGTGTTTCACTGTTATGAAGAAGTCTGCCTTGAAAATGTTTGTGCATAAATCTTTCTGTACCCATGGTAATAGTTTTTCAGAATACATTTCTAGAAGTAGGATTGGCGGGCCAATTTACATTTGATAGGACAAAACTTCTTGCCAACTCCTATCAACTATATATTATTGTGTATCATTGCCAATCTTAGTTTATCAATATTCTGCTAATTACTATCAATAGGGGGAGGTGATAATTGATAACAGTCTCTCTAATTGCTTTTATCTGATAACTAGTGTTTTATACGTTTATTGCTTTTTTTCTTGTGGATTCACAACTCATGTTTTGTCATGTTTTGTCCATTTTTCTATGGGATTTTTATTGACTTGTAAGAACATTGTATACTAGAATATTAATACTTTGCTTCAAATTGTTACAAATGTTTTCTCATAGTAAAATTTTAAAGGCAAGTAGGAGTTTATTAGGAGGGAAGAAAGTACATTTTAGGCATGAAGAAACATTTTGACAACTTAATTGAATCAGGCAGGTAGTAGGTAACCAGTTTAATTTTAATCAGTTCAGGTAAAAAAGGTTTTATATGGGACCAGGTGCAGTGGCTCTTGCCTGTAATCCAGCACTTTGGGAGGCTGAGGCAGGCGGATCACGAAGTCAGGAGATTGAGACCATCCTGGCTAACGCGGTGAAAACCCATCTCTACTGAAAAAAAACACAAAAACTTAGCCAGGCATGGTGGTACGTGCTTGTAGTCCCAGCTACTCGGAAGGCTGAGGCAGGAGAATCGCTTGAACCTGGGAGGCAGAGGTTGCAGTGAGCTGAGATCACGCCCAGTGCACTCCAGCCTGGGCGACACAGCCAGACTCCATCTCAAAAAACAAACATAAATAAATAAATAAATAAATAAACAGGTTTTATATGTAAACAGTTTTAGCCAAATTCGAATGCAAGAGAACTCCTTCAGGTAACTTCAACTAAGGCTCCATGTTGTGTAAGAGCTTGGCATGTGACTGTAAACGTAACACAACACGAAGTCCAAACAATATGACCTACTAAAAATAATAAATACAATCTGTCTGCCATATTCTCTATAATTTCCTTCAATAAATTTGTGTGTGTGTGTGTGTGTGTGTGTGTGTGTGTTGGTGGAGGGGGGAGTTTTTGTTGGAGTGGGTGTGGATGCCCAAGATGGAAAGGGTATTAAAGCATGCTATCTAAGAGTATGCTGCTATTATTTAAAGGGTTAATGATATCCGACATTGACAGCTGCCCAAATGTTGCTACATACGTCTTCACCCTCAAAGGTGACATTCTGAGAAGTGTAAGGCCAGTATGTTCTCTTCCATGATGTTAAATGACTTGCCTAAGCCCAAGAGCTGGTAAGGAGGACAGGACACCTTTTCCCTTCCCCCTCCCTCTTTTCCATCTTATTTGCCCCTAAAAATAAGTGCTGAATCATTAGTATGTTTTTTTCTTTTTTGGGAAATGTATTTTATCACATGAGTTAACATATCCAGTAGTGATAAGGGAAGTATAAAAATGTGACATAGGTCAATTTGTCAATTTATTCAAAACAATGCTTCTTTAACATGTACTATGCATGAGCACAGTGTTGACACTGGGGCGAAGAGGAGAGCAAAGATATAGACTGCCTTGCCCTCATGGAGGTGACCTGCAGAGTCAGGGACTATGTACTTAGCTTGGGGTGACCAGCTCAGAAAGTAGCATCCACCACTTAGCAGGCAGGCAATAAGTGTATGTTTAGCAAATCATAAATCTTGGAGATTTAATGAAACAGCAACCACAATACGAAAAACAAAAATAATTAGTGATGGAAACACAGTTGATTGTCAACATTTTAATTTTCCAAAGAAGGCTATTTAAAAACTATTACTGACTATCACCATTATTGGATATGTAAAGAGAACATTTGAATCTTGAAATCTTCTCCTCTAGAAGATGGGAGGAAAGGGAAAGCTGGTCCCCACCTCTGCCCTGTTGGCCATTCAGCTTCTCTTACCACCTCCTGCTCCTTCCGCAGTGTGGAGCGCCTCATCAGCACATGTGTGGACACAAAGGCTGCTCCTCCAAGTTCTTTCACCACCACTCGCTGAGATGTTCACACCGCTGAAGATACATTCAAATATTTGGACCTGAAGGTCTGAGGGCCTAAAGTACCTACCTTTGCTTTCTACACGAATATAATGAAATAAAACTCTCAGTTACACTAGGAAGTAAGGGACCTGTGGCAGACATCGGGAATGGTTGGCAAAGTTTTATACCAAAGGTATGTGCCTTCCAATTCACTAAGCTGTATATTTGTATCACACATTTTTATGTATGTGCTATGCTTAGTGGCAAAAGGGGCTTTGGTTTTTTTCTTTTTTTTCTGGTGACTGATAATTAGATCAAAACATCAAATATAATCTGGGCACGGTGGCTCATGCCTGGAATCCCAGCACTTTGGGAGGCCAAGCCAGGAGGATCACCTGAGGTCAGGAGTTCAAGACCAGCCTGGCTAACATGGTGAAACACTGTCTCTACTAAAACTAAAAAAGTAGCTGGGTGTGGTGGCATGTGCCTGTAATTCCAGCTACTTGGAAGGCTGGGGCAGAAGAATCTGTTGAATCTGAAAGGTGGAGGTTGCAGTGAGCAGAGATGGTGCCATTGCACTCCAGCCTGGGCAACAGAGCAAGACTCCATTTCAAAAACAAACAAACAACAAACAAGCAAACAAAAAATCAATGTATAAATGTCTATGAGTTCAGAGTGGCATTTAAAGAAAGAAAATCTTAAAAACAAGAAACTTTATTGGTCATTTTGGGAGGTTGACAGGGAACGATGTCTTCATTCAGAAAAATAATGAAGTGAAAAATAACTTATTAAAATGTGACCAAAACTTCCCTTGACTTTGTGCCTCATAAGTACACACCTAGCCTGAAGAGGGAAGGCTAAAATGGCAAGGACTGATTGATTAGATTTAGCCCATCCATCTCCTTATGACTCCCTCAATAACAGGACATGTGACAGAGAACCTGACAGTACCAGGGGGACTGGCCACATCCACAACTCTAGGTGACTTCTCCTCACCAGGAATGATGGCAGACCCTACAAAGGCAAACAACGGAAACAATTAACCAACAAGGGTAAAAGGCAAGGGCTCAGCTTTAAATCAGATTTATCCAGAGAAATCTCAGAGCAGTGAGATTTGCACACTTTGAAAATGCCCTGCATCATGGGCAAAACTCCAGAGAAACACGCATAAAGGACCCGTTTGATTTGGTAATAAAATATGTCATTTAAGGATCTTCATTGCTAATATTTTTAATATACAAAACCAACAGCACCAAAATTACGGTAGAAAAAGTTACTACTACTAACAGTAATAGAGACATGGGGCCAAGCACAAAATCATCAATAGCACCAATGACTCTCAGCTATAGACATGCTCCCTCTGAACCAGGCGCTGTGCTACATGCCTTCTTGAATTCTGACAAACACTGGTTACTATTATCTCCATTTACACAGGAGGTTAGTGGTCACCACAGAACAGATTAAGTAGTTTGCTCATAAGTGGCAGACATGGGATTTGAACCCAACTGTTTCTGGCTCAAATCTTTTGTTGATAAACACCAGAAATACTCTTCCCTCTTTTAATTACAACCTCAGGAAGAAGTTGCAAATTGTGAGAAAAACCTTTGCGTTTAATTTCCAATGATTAAAAAATCATTTATTCAAGCAACAGGGCCTGCACTTAATCAGTATTTGCTGCCTGCCATCAAACTCAGTCTCACAATGGTAATATCTATTTGACAACCAGGGATAAAGTGATATTCTTTGGAAAACAAGGCCACAATCCAGTTTCTTTAAAAAAAAAAAACTGTCTGATGCAAGGTATGTTTTAGTTTAATTTAGGTCTCAGGAAACAGCTTGCCCAAAAATGACTTTTGCAAGTCACGTCGAGTATTTCAGTCTATGATTTTGTATTGACTTTCACAGCCAGAAATATACTGCCCTGGACTTGGGAAGCTTATGAAAATCATATTAAAGTTGGTAATACTTGTTTAATCTTATTTTCTATTCACTCCAATTTTTACTCCACTATCTGCAATTCTGGAAGCAATAATATTATAGAACATTCTTAGATATCTAATAGTTTTCTTGTTAATTAGAATTTATTGAGGTTAATTCAATAAATCACTGTTAGTATATAAAGTTTTACTCAAACAAAATACAAAGAATCATATATCCAGAAGAGTTCTCTCAATATTTTGATGCTGAGTAGCATGTTTTATTTTAATGTTTTATATAAGTATGTTTAAGGCCTAGCACTCAGTTTAATAGAGTTTGTATACGTAAGTTGAATTCAAAATAACTGGCTTTAATTAAATCTTATATCATTGAATATAACTCTTCTATAATATATTTTTCCTATTTTAATTTTCATCCTTCAATAATCTCTTCATATAAATTAATCTTATTTAATGTATGGTACCTTTTGCTCTGTTGGCCAATGCAGAACTCAATTCTGCATCATTTGTTCTACCTATAGGCTGCATTTATTGCCATTCTCCACTAATGTGGGGAATAATCAGTTGCTGAAATAATTGGCAATACATTAGTTTAGAAAATAGTATTTAAACAATATTATTATTGAGTTAACTTTAAGAAGACACCAGGACCTATAGTATTCAAAATTAGTATCTTCTTCACCAGGGTGGTGGCTTATGCTTGTAATCCCAGCACTTTGAGAGGCCAAGGTGGGTGGATCACTTGAGGTCAGGAATTTGAGGCCAGCCTGGCCAATATGGCAAAACCCTGTATCTACTAAAAATACAAAAATTAGCTGGGCATGATGGCAGGTGCCTGTAATCCCAGCTACTCGGGAGGCTGAGGTAGGAGAATTGCTTGAACCTGGGAGGTGGAGGTTGCAGTGAGCTGAGATTGTGCCACTGCACTCCAGCCTGGGCAACAGAGCAAGACTCTGTCTCAAAAAAAAATAAAAAAAAATCATCTTCTAGAAAAGGTGGGAAATTACAAATTATAGTATTTCAGTATTTCTAACTAATTTTTTTGCAAAGTGCTTTATAATCACAAATAAAATAATCAAACACTTCTGAAAAATATGCTTTTCCTTTTCCTTTCCATTTTAACAGATTGCCTTAACTATATTATCATCTATTTGTAACATACATAAATAAATACAACTGGCTCTGGATAAATATGGTGAATTGAACACACTGTCATGTGAAAACTGGTACATAAGACCAAAGGTTTTCTGTTTTATTTTTAGGGCATAATTCCCAATTGGCCAAAAAACCAGAGAAGACAAAAGCAGAAATGAACAAACAAAAAAACCTAAAGCTGGAAAACAGAAGCATGCTTGGTAACTGATTTGGTGAATCTGAGAACACTGAGTCCTAAGCTGACCATGGGGAAAACCTAACACCTAAGGGAACTTATGGTTCCAGGTACCTCTGTAAGGGCAGGCTAAAGGGAAGAGTTGCAATAAAGAAGTGAGGTTGCGAAGGATATGAACAGACACTTCTCAAAAGAAGACATTTATGCAGCCAAAAAACACATGAAAAAATGCTCATCATCACTGGCCATCAGAGAATTACAAATCAAAACCACAATGAGATACCATTTCACACCAGTTAGAATGGCGATCATTAAAAAGTCAAGAAACAATAGGTGCTGGAGAGGATGTGCAGAAATAGGAACACTTTTACACTGTTGTTGGGACTGTAAACTAGTTCAACCATTGTGGACGTCAGTGTGGCGATTCCTCAGGGATCTAGAACTAGAAATACCATTTGACCCAGCCATCCCATTACTGGGTATATACCCAAAGGATTATAAATCATGCTGCTATAAAGACACATGCACATGTATGTTTATTGTGGCACTATTCACAATAGCAAAGACTTGGAACCAACCCAAATGTCCCATGATGATAGACTGGATTAAGAAAATGTGGCACATATACATGATGGAATACTATGCAGCCATAAAAAATGATGAGTTCATGTCCTTTGTAGGGACATGGATGAAGCTGGAAACCATCATTCTCAGCAAACTATTGCAAGGACAATAAACCAAACACCGCATGTTCTCACTCATAGGTGGGAATTGAACAATGAGAACACATGGACACACGAAGGGGAACGTCACACACCGGGGAACTGTTGTGGGGTGGGGGGAGTGGGGAGGGATAGCATTAGGAGATATACCTAATGCTAATTGATGAGTTAACGGGTGCAGCACACCAACATGGCACATGTATACATATGTAACAAACCTGCATGTTGTGCACATGTATCCTAAAACTTAAAGTATAATAATAAAAAATAAATAAAATAAAATAAAAAAAACAAAGAAGTGAGGTTGGGCCGGGCATGGTGGTGCACGCCTGTAATCCCAGCACTTTGGGAGGCCAAGGTGGATGGATCATGAGGTCAAGAGATTGAGACCATCCAGGACAACATGGTGAAACCCCAGCTCTACTAAAAATACAAAAATTAGCTGGGCGTGGTGGTGTGCGCCTGTAGTCCCAGCTACTCAGGAGGCTGAGGCAGGAGAATCGCTTGAACCCGGGAGGCAGAAGTCGCAGTGAACCGAGATCGTGCCACTGTACTCCAGCCTGGTGACAGAGCGACACTCTGTCTCAAAAAAAAAAAAAAAAAAAAAAGTGAGGTTGAGTGAAAGTTGTTTTAGAGCTCCATATCTCCTTTGTTCTTTGATGCTGCAGGGCAAATACCCTTCACCTACCACAATAGAACACTGAAAAATTATTCTCTGAAGAGGATAAAACAGATGGCATCTATTTCATCTGAGCTGTAGCAAACTGAAGACAGAGTATTACATGACCATCAGTAGGGTAGATACTGAAACACACAAATGTGTTCTTCCACTGGAAAGCAAAGCACTGTGGCCTGTGCCTTTACCTTCAGAACCTTCTCTGGGAAATCAATAGAAAAGAATAAACTGGGCTTCATCAGTAAAATGGCTTGGCTAGAACTGGTCCTACTGTAACCCCAATCACATTTCAAATCCTCCTATTGTAGATATGAGCAGATGACCAAGGACCGCCTGATATGTTAGGAAAGTTCTTTATGTGAAAACTGGAGACTAAGACAAACAAAAATTTAAAAAAATACTACTTAAAAAAAGAATATGCAAACAAAAGAAATGTCAAATAACAACCCTTAACATCTTCAGGGAGGTATGTGGAAGATATCGCAACCTGAAACTGTACAAGTACTACAAAAATAGGAACAAAGAAATCATAGAAATTTGTAAAACTTATATGAGAAGCACAAAACTCCGTAGAAGTTCAGAGAACACAAGGTAGATATGCCATATTAAAGGTCCCCCTAAGTGCCTAGCACAATGGACAAACACTGACTCTTACCAGTGTCCACCTTAGTGAAAAAGTTTATCCTAAACTTTCAGATAGGGGAAAATCACATGAAAAGGATCAGAATTAGTATAAATTCAGACTTCTCAGTGGCAACACGTAGAAATGGAGAAATGCTTCTAAAACGCAGAAGAAAAAGAAATTCTAGTGCAAGCCAGGGTACCAAGTAAACTGTGTGTGTAAAACAAAATATTTTTAGACCGCACCGTCTCCCCACCTTTTCATAGCAGCCACTGGAGGACAGGCTCCACATAGGAGAAGCTAAAGCAAGAAAGTGACAGATGAAGGCTGGAGAAAATAGGAGCCCCAGCATAGAAGGCAGCTGCAGGAGCTCATGGCAGGAGAGATGTGAAGAGAGAGCCCAGAATGACAGCTGTGCCCAGACACCAAGGGCACCTAGTCTAGAAGAAGGTAGACCGAAAGGCTCTGGAAGGATTTTTCCTAGAAAATCTTCATGAAGTAACTGATGTATGAAAATATCTTGAGAGGGAATTGAGAGATTGACCGAGAGTGTAACGATGGCTTAGGGGTAACTACCTAAAACTAGTAAAAGGTAGGGGGAAGGGACTAAAAACAAATCAACTGTTAACACCAAAACTGAAATTTAGCAAAATAAATAAATAAATAACTGTTTACTCCCTAGCACAGCCCTTAGGAAGATTTATTAGTGATAATACACACCGAATACTAATTTAACAAAAATTGCAATATAACTGTCTTCAGAAAATAAGAACATCAGTATAATTGGGGGTGTGAATAGTATAGAGAGACAGATCTTCATCTTTAGTAGAAAGTCAAGAGATGATTTCTAAAACTAAAATAATACTAAGAAGAAGAATGGGAGGAAGACTAGCAGGTTACATATAGATAGGAAAGTGAATTCTGAAAGAATACAATAGAAATGTTGGAAGTAGTTGCCTTTGGGAAAAAGAAAATGGGGGTGGGCACGGTGGCTTCCCAGCACTTTGGAAAGCTGAGGCGGGCAGATCACTTGAAGTTAGGAGTTCGAGACCAGTCTGGCCAACATTGGGAAACCCCATCTCTATTAAAAATACAAAAAATTAACTGGGCATGGTGGTGTGTGCCTGTAATCCCAGCTACTCAGGAGGCTGAGGTGGGAGAATCGCTTGAACCCAGGAGGCGGAGGTGGCAGTGAGCCAAGATTGCACCATTGCACTCTGGCCTGGGTGACAGAGCAAGACTCTGTCAAAAAAAAAAAAAAAAAAAAAAAAAAAAAAAGGAAAAGGGAAATGGGTGAGTGAGAGAATATGTTTTGCTATATTTTGGAACTAGATGTTTGAAACTATAATTGATATAATTATGCCACATATAATTCGCAACATATGTAAAGGTACTTTATTTAGGAGACCGAGATAGAAAATCCAGTTTAATCTGCAGTCATCAAAGTTCAAACTGTTCACGATTTTTAATAAGCAGTGCTCTTATTCTATCACAAACAAAACACATGTTCTCTACTAAATAATATATAACTTCCCTTCTCAATTGTAGAAAATAGACATCTAACACCATACACAGTTTTGTTCTTATGTGCATTTCAGCAATTATTTAGCTGTGACAATGGGAGAGAATGTAGGAGCCAAGTTCTCCAAACTTTGTTTTACTAGCACAATGGGGTCATAAGTTTATGAATGAAGTTTATAAAAATAAACATTTTGTGGTTTTGGGAATAAGAAACCATAACACAAGGATTACTTTAATTAAAATCACTTAATATTGTACAACCCAGCATTGTGTTATATTTCAACAAAATGGTGTACAACAATAAACATTCACTTGCATCCATTAATGCATTTAATTAAATAAGTAGATTTTGGGAATTCATCAGATGCTCAACTTGTGAGCATTCAGAGATGAGTCAAGTCATCAAGGTGTCTGTCAAGTCTGCTTACCTAGTAAGTATGAGATTAATTCTTAGAATTTAAAAAAATGTTTCACCTACATTTTTATTTCACTGGCTAAAAAGTGTCTTCAAATTAAGGTCACTAGACCAGTCTCATTGATCAAAGATGAAACACCTCCTTTAATTTGGGTGCAGTTAATTAAAGAGAGAATAGGAAGAAAATAGGTAGCTCTGTATTCATGAAAAGACTGTTTTCCAAAGTATTCTTAATACAACCTACTTGAAGCCTAGAATTCATTTTCCTCTGGAAATAATACTCACATGGGAACAGCTAACACTTTAAGAAGAGTGTGTTTGATGTTCTAGGGCACCTATGGCTTATTTATTTTCTATTGGCAATACTCATGTAAGTGTGTTTGCACATGCAAATGTACCCCAATCATGTTGTGTCTGGGAAAAAATAACAGTATAGTCAACTGAAATAGTTATTAGTGTTTCTTTTCTTTACTTCTCTTTAAAGGCACACAGAGTACTAAGAATACAGACATGTGCCCAGAAGTTTCACAGTAGCTTACATTTCAGCATGAAATTCGGTATCTGATGGTATGTTATTTTCTCCTTCCCATCAACATTTTTGCATGAACTGCATTATGCATAGCCTAGGATTTGGGGAAGGAAGTGTATAGATTAAATCCCATGGCCACGAACATTTTGCTTCAAAGTAAAATGCAAAAAAAAAAAAAAAAAAAAAAAAAAAAAAAAAAAAAAAAACTTTTGACCTGAAGTCACTTCAATGTGAGTCTATGAAAATAAAGATGTTTGAGAGAATTACCTTTTTAAAAAAACATTATTTTGAAATAAATACACCATTTTGAAATGGGCTAATGTGCACAAGCTCTTTCTTGGCCATATTATTTTAAATGTATGACTTTTTCATTTCAAAGGAAAGAAGCTCTTTTGCAAATGCCCTTTTCTAAAATGTAGAAGAACAATTTCCGTTGCAAAGTAGGTTGTGCAGAGCCTCTGCGATCTTACCTAAATTATTAATTTGGTTAATCAGTGCATTCCCTTCACAGATATTCTAAAGGGAGACTAGTCCCACTCCCTGTCCAAAATTTTACACAATATTAATTAGTAAATTTTTATTTAAAAAATGAAAACAGTATTAAACCCAGTCAATGCCCAGTTGTCTTATACAATATATATGATGCAAAAATTGGTATATTTCATTATAGTTTTCACAAAGGAATTTGGTCTATATTTCTCCTACACATACAATCTACATTTTATAACCGAACAAACCTCCTTTCCAAACCCACTACAAATAATTTCTTCAGATGTATAATTAGGACACCTGCCTCAAATCCTTTGATAGGTTTTTAGTCCATTTCTTGGGAGAAGTGTTCTGGTTGTTTCTTTTTTAATCAAAGCTACTTTGCTAAATTGCTTTCCAAGCAGACCTCAGAATATTTGCAGTCAAAGTCTGGCTCTGGCCTTGTCGCAATTTGAATATTAACAGTCATAGTTTTACAGCCCTTCCATTTTGAGTAATGCACTGCAACTTCCACAATTCAGCCGTCATTTTTTCCCTTCCTCAGCCGGCCCTGGCCCTTAGAATGTTTGCGTGGTGTCACCGTGAATGCGCTCGGAGCAGAGTTATATGGCATCATTTGGAGAAACATTGCGTTAATAACCAGAGTTCAAGGGCAAAGGATATAAACGGAGCAAATTACAAGTCTGAACAGATATATAGCTTTTGCTAAAAGGGACATGGGCTGCTACTTTATTTACTGGGCACTGGTGCACTTGTGGAAGGTGCCAGAACGCAAAAAGGCATTTTTAAAGGACCACATCACAGCCTAAGAAAACAGCATACATCTTCAGACTAGGAAGAAAGCTAGTGCAAGGATCAATGATTCTATTTCTTAATGAGAGAATACGATTTGCTATCGGGTACCTTAAGTTTCCGGGGTAATGTCACAGAGGATAGTATCATTTTATGTGCCAAAATGGAAGGAAAGCAGAGGTTTGTTGGAAACCTGAATTCTATACATCATTTCAAACTGCACCTTTGCTCAATTTGTGAAGAATTTTTTGCTGTAACCATTTTAACCAGGGTTATCACCCTAGTTCAAAATTAACACCATGAAAGAGTGATTTGTAAAAATGCTATATTTTATTTTTATATATCAACTTCAGAGCTATTTCAATGATTGAACAGAAACCAAAATTCGAAAGAGAGGAAAGAAATTTTTAAAGAAACAAAAGGACTTCATTAATAACTAAAGAAAATGAATATCAAAAAATAATTCCCACCTGCTACATTACCAAATACTTTTCCTAATAGACTCAATAACATACAGCATACTTTTAAAACGTGATACATTTCACAATGTATACATATATCAAAACATCACATTGTGTACCTTGAATATATGCAATTTTTATTTGTCAATTTTTCTTCAATAAAGCTGAAAAAAATGTAATACAAGATTTTCCTACTGGCAGGATGGAATGGTACAATACTTTTTTTTTGTAAGTTAGCTTGAAAATGATTGAAAAAAACTATGAAAATGTTCCTAATGTATGGCCCATTTATTCCCCTTAAATAAATTTCTTTGAAATTAATAATTTAAAACATGGAAATTTTGCCTCAAGATGTTCCTTACTGTGTTATTTACTCTAGTGAAATCCAAAAGCAACCTAAATATCCAACATTGGGAAAATATTTGAGCAAACCATATATACAATTAATGAAAGATTATGCAGTTATTAAAATTGGTTAATATGGATATTCTCTAATAATACTAAAAAGTCCCTTCGACATAATGCTATGTGAATCACTGCATAATCCCACAATTCAAATGTACTCTTTTCTAAGTGTGTAAGCATACATATAAACAATTCTAGTAAGAAGCATGCATACATTTAATTTACATGGGCATTTTTTTTGTATATGCTGTCCCTGTTAGCCTGATGGGATTATTATGTTTCCTTTTCCCATTTCTTTTTTCTAAACTTACTGTTCTGTTCATACGGTATTTGAAAGAGAAACACTCGTACTTAAGCTTTCTTTGAAAGAGAAACACTTGTACTTAAGCTTTCTCTTTCCACCCACTCGCTTTTCGATCAGTTGTGTAAAATATACCTTGGTGATATGTTTCCATCTCATTTATTACTATTTTAAACATGGCTTTCACTTCCTTCGTGGTGTTAGTGGACAGGGCAGAGGAAGATGGTGTAATTCTAAAGCACAATTTAACAGAAAAACATTTTCCTCATAGAAAAAAAAAATCTGTTTTTTTCTAAACTATGTTGCTCTCAGAAGTGAATGAATCAGCACCGGCAGGACTGACGGACTCCTCGACAGGAGATGCTTTACCTTCAGCGTTGCGGCTTGCGCAGGAGAAAGGCTTGCAGTGAATGGACCTGTCTGTCTTTCAGTTGCCAAAGAAGAGCCCGGACGACACAATAGCTCTCTATCAGCCCCATTTCTATGCTGGTTCACGACTTATTCGCTCCTGCTATCCGTCTGCCTGCTTCGACCCTCACTCTCAACCTGACCAGTGTTAAAAAGGACACCTCTTAAATGGAATTGCCTGAAACAATGCGCCGTCATCCTTTTGCAAGGACAAATAAAACATATTCAAATTGCTCATGACTTTGAAACAAGTAAAAGCTAGATAAATTATGAAAATGTTGCATATCCTAATGTGCAAAATGTATATATCTTGGGCACATCCTTCTATTTTTTTCTTTTTCGAAAAAAATGTTTACTAGCGTTTACTAGCCAATTATCTTATATTTTTAGCCTGTGTAGAATATCTGAAGTGTATTGTCCACGCCCCTCCTTTTTAACCCATTTTCAATGGGTTTAATACTGCCCGAGATAAGGGGATGCAACTGTTCAGGTCTGATTTCCTGTTGTTTCTCAGATACTGATAGGGCATCATTCACATAAATGACAAGACTTCTGAACTGTTTGCAATTTGGGAAGGGGAGACTCGCGGGCTGTTCGTTGGCGAAATGATTTGTCAAACATCAGTCCGAAATTATTCGGGGATTCTTCGCCCTCCACTTTCCCATAGCGCGTTTTCCTTTCTCCCACAGAGATATAATAGAAACTAATCTTCAAAATCCAAACATTCCAAGCCCCGTCCTTTTGTGCAGGCATCTCGCTGTCTGCGCTGGGCACGGAGCGGCGCGCGCGCGCCCGCCTTTCCCTCGGCGGCCCCCTGCGGCTCGAACCCGGGCCGCCAGACAGGCCATCCATCATCCGCCCTCCTCCCGCCCAGCGCCGCCGCCGCCGCGGCCAATCCGGCGGCAGGTGGGGCCGCACCTGCGGGACAGCCCGCCGCTTCCCTCCGCTCTCTTCGCCGCGCCTCGCGTGCTGGCAGCGCCCTTATGAGCCACTGCGTTCTCCAAGGCCAGAACGGGACAGGTACGCTCGGGTGACAGGGACCATATGTGCGCTGAGCCCGCGGCTGGCAGCCGGGGGGGCGGCTGGAACGTGGGAGGACACGCTGTCCCTTAATGCACACGCGTGCTTTGGATGGGTGTGTCATCTATTTGTGGACATACGGGCCCTCACTGGGTTTAGCCTCTTGAAAACTTGAAGAATTAAGATGCTTACCTTTGGAAGGGAAGTGTAACTGAGAACACGTTTTAGTGATAGAATGTGTTGCCTCTGGTCTGTTTCTTGGGTGAACCCATGGTGGAGCTTCCAAGCCACGTCTGAATTCCGCATGCCCCCTACATACTTCAGGCAGTATTCCCCTGAGGCCTAAATGAGAAATATTGACTCAACACTAAAGATTAAATAGTATCCACAGGATACAAAAATTACCCCAAACAAAAACCTAACCTAGACCTCAAGGACCGTGAAAAGACTGTAACAACTTAAAGAAAAAATAGGACCTCAAACTACAGAGAAGCTTTCATTTTCCAAATAGGCAAATTATTTGTAGTGCAATCCGCTTGTTTTTGTGGGGGCTAAAGTGGGTGTAGAGTTGCTTGGCTGTTCTGTGGAGGCAGCTAGATAAGTCCTGCTAACATGTTATGGATTTTGTAATTGGGCTCAATAACTCCCTTTGGTTTAAAAGGTCCAAAACATATATTTTATCATGTAATTTGAGAACAAATGAGAACAAGCAGAATGCCTGCCTCCCCTGATATGTTCCAGGAGTGTGTCTATGTAGATGTCAATTATGTAAGTGCAAGGCCTTGGAAAACAGCAGCCCTGCAGGTGGCTTCAAGGCTTCAAGATTTTTCAGAAAAGCATATTTCTTAAAGAAAAATACAAAATAAAAATAACAGCAACCACAGCCGCAAGCATTACCCTCCAACCTCCTGCCCCTGTCTTGCTTCTGAGTTATAAATCATGAAAAAGAGAGAGACAATGACTCCAGTTTTCCTGCCTTTAACAACTGAAACTGCTAATGCCAAAAAGGAAGAGAAATAAACAGGAGAGCTGTATTGCTGCAGAAGAAGGAGAGGTGCCCTTGGGAAACTGGAGGTTCCTCATCTCTAAGGACCTCCCATCCCTAAAAGGGGTCTCTCCCTTTAAAGTTAGTGGTTCTCAAACCTGTCTTCATGTGAGATTCACATAGGCTTTTGTTTTTGTTTTAAGAAATACAAATGCCAAAATTAATACTCTGGTTTGATTGGTCTGGGGTATGGTGGAGACAGAAGCACTTTGGGGTTAGACATAGGTATTTTGGGAAAACCTTTCCAATCCTTGGCATGTGCAGCCATCCAGCTGTGCATTCCAATTCTGTTCTGTTTCATGGGATACATGAGATATTATTTGATTCTATTTCATGAGATATATGAATGGGATTCATGGGATAGTATTCTGTTCTGTTTCACAGGATATAGTTATGCCCCCATCCCACAGTTGTCTCCCCTCTCCACTCAAGCATATGCACAGAACCCACATTGGGTAAACAAGATCTCTCTTTTTATTTCTTTTCCACCACTCAGTTCTATTAGCATTTTAGTGTATTCATTCTGGTTGTTAAAATGTATCACTCCTCATTTTAACACCTCGATAGCAGTTTGGGATTTTTGTTATTTGCTGTTGATGCATTTATATTTACATATTATTTTTTAAAATACTAAGTTTCGGGGATTGGCGAGCAAATGATAGACTTGCTGTGAAATTTTGAAGTCTAAAATGTTTTTATCAGAACCTGGAAGCCCAGCATGTTGGAGAAGTTCCCCCTTCAGAGCGTGGCCTTTGTTCATCCCCTTCAGGCCCACCTGAGCCACTGAGGATCGCCCGCAGAAGGCTGGCTGCACATTTTGTATGAGCAGAACATTCTTCCTGTTCACCAAAGTGGAACTGAAGTTTCTCTTTCCCTTGGATTTTCTCACACTCCACGGCCAGGAGCGCCACATTTCTGGATTATGTTGTACGCTTTACCTTGAGAGATAGATGATCTGGTCTTTGATTAGACACCCTGACCTTTTACGAGTGTTGATCATTGATCATGATCTAGGCTGGATAGAAAGCTCTTGACTCTGAAAAGTTACTCTGCTGCCGACACCACAGGGAAATGCAATTTCTCAGTCCTGGTAGTCACTGCAGTAGGACTCCCCCTCGATTAGGATTCCTCTTGTTATTATTTTACTTTTTTTAAGCAAGCTGCAGCCTCTACTATCCGGCTCTAGCTTTTAGTTACAGTAATCAATTTTTCTGTGTAACTGACTGTAATTGTTGGTTTGGATATTGAGCTTTCATGGAGCTTAGACATAGAGTGTTCCCGTGAAGGGTCTTCTCCATACCTAGCAGACAGATGGGTAATAATGCCATACATTAATACCTCCACGTTGGTTTATGTGTGTTTGACCACAGTGCAAGCATGATTATTTTTGCCCAGTAAAAGCTATTAGAGATCTATTTGGTAGGTTTTACGATCAATAGCTCCTGTGATATTTCTATAGCAGCCACAGAATAATCAATTGAAGGTCATATAAAGTAAATTACCATCCTCCTATAATGATTCTTTTTTCTAGATGAAAATTGGGTTTTATTATTTCATCAGGAGCCTCTCACGACGCATGCTCTGTCTGTTTGAGAAAGAGAGATATAAAAGTTATGAGCGTGTTTTGAACATAGTATTAATATCCATGACTTGAATTTGTGGTATTGGATTATTGAATTAGTGGATTCACACTGGAATTCCTTCAAAACCCTTTCTTATGTACTCAGTGACACACTTAACAGTGGAGAGCAAACGGACGCCTTTGCCACGTGGTGGAGTGAGTCACTTTGCAAAAGTCAATCTTGGTAGCTGTCTCTTTAAAGCAAATTTAGAGTTGGTTAAATGTGTTATATTGACAGTGTGACCGACTGAGCTTCTCTCTGCAAACCCTTTTGGAGAGTGACTGGTGAACTAAACAGGAGATGGAGTCAGGAATGCTGAATACTAATGCATAGTCCATGAGTAGCTCAAGGTGAAAGGGGGACAAGTGGCGGGTGGAGAGGAGAGAGGCCTGTGCACCTGCTCTCCAGCCAGGTGTCTCCCTCATGCGAGATGCCTAACCTGGATTTCAGACTGGCAGTGCGAGCCAGAGTGATGGCTGTGCCTCTATAAAAGATTGCAATTTGCCAACCGGAGGCATGCAATCCCCCAGCTGTCTTAAAGGGACCCATTTTCAAAGTTTAGCCTTTCTTTTTGTGGGTGCAATCAGTTGTGCACTGAAAAACTGCAGCCACAGTTGGATAACTGCAGGCACAACAGGCCACGAGAGGCCTCTTTGCTCCAAATTTTGTACCTGCAACTAATTGCACTTACAGAAAATGGGAGTGTGGTAGGAGCTTTTTTAAAAAATTGGGGCCAGTAAATTCTCCATGGAGGAAATAGGCAAGGAAAGAGACAGTTACTCACTTTCTTAAGGACAAAGGCAAATGGAGGCATCCTTTCCTTGACACACCCCATCTAGTCTATAGACCATGGTCTAGAAGCCGAATACCAGGTACCACAAATGCCCTGATCATCTGGGACATTGCCTGGGACTCAGTAACATCTTGCAAATGTACAAGAAATAATCTATGAAAAGTAGCCCAGAGAAGACATTAGTGAGTTTGAGACGATAACTCCGGTGATAAATTAATGAAGTGTTTTATAATAAATAGCAGGGGGATTTTCTTTCTATTTAAATAAATTGTTAGTTACTTCTCATTTGCTTTGCAGATAACGCATGCAAAAATTAAGATAGTAGTGACTCTAGATTTTATTCAAAAGGTAAATCAGGAGCCTCTTTGCATTTACAGATATTTATAAATGCACATACATAAGATATGTATGTATTTATACATATATAAATTATATATGGTATATTTGTATATGCACTTATATACACATATTTTATACATATACTTTTTTTTTTGAGAGATTGTCTTGCTCTGTCACCCAGGCTGTAGTGCAATGGTGCAATCTCAGCTCACTGCAGCCTCTGCCTCACAGGTTCAAGCAATTCTCCTACCTCAGCCTCCCGAGTAGCTGGGACTACAGGTGTGCATCACTGTGCCTGGCTAATTTTTGTATTTTTAGTAGAGATGGGGTTTCACCATGTTGACCAGGCTGGTCTCTAACTTTTGACTTCAGGTGATCCGCCAACCTCAGCCTCCCAAAGTGTTGAGATTACAGGCGTGAGCCACCACACCCGGCTACATACACTTAATTACTTTTTTGATGAGCCTAGGGAAAGGGCAGCCTTGCCATTTTTTTTTTTTTTCTCTTGAGACAAAGTTTCACTCTTGTTGCCCAGGCTGGAGTGCAATGGCGCGATCTAGGCTCACCACACCTCTGCCTCCCGGGTTCAAGTGATTCTCCTGCCTCAGCCTCCTGAGTAGCTGGGATTACAGGCATGTACCACCACACCTGGCTAATTTTGTATTTTTAGTTGAGATGGGGTTTCTCCATGTTGGTCAGGCTGGTCTCGAACTCCTGACCTCAGGTGATTCGCCCGCCTCAGCCTCCCAAAGTGCTGGGATTACAGGCGTGAGCCACCACGCCTGGCCCAGTCTTGCTTTTTAAGGGATGCACAAATATGACTTGGGTGACTCCCAAGTCTTGGTGGGTGAATTTCCTGCCTGGGGGCTTGCAAAGTTATGTCTCACAAGGAACCCATCTTACCATCTATTCTGTACAATTTAGTGACAGGCAAGTTGAGACTCAACTCAAAACCTTGTTTTCTACCTTTTGCAGATGACCATAAATTAAGCTCGTAGCCTGGGAATTGTAAATAAAATACAAAATAACATTTGTATTTTGAGATACTGTTCTTACAGAAATAGTTTGAAATATAATTTTATCCCAATAACAAATTTAATCACCAAACAAAGCAAGCAAAGGTGTTAGTAGTTCTTATGGTTCCCAGGAAATTGATGATAGAGTAGTGTAACAGGAATTAAAAATTGAAGAAGTCCAGACAGAAATATAGAGCAATAGAATAGAGTACAGAGCACAGAAATAAATCCATGTGGTCAACTCGGCAAGGGTGTCAATAACAAACAATAGGGAAAGTATTGTCTTTTCAACAAATAGTGTTGGGACAAGTGGACATCCACATGCAAAAGAATGATAGTGTACCTATATCTTATACCATACACAGAAGTTAACTCAAAATGGGCTAAAGACCTGAATCTGTAAACCTCCTAGAAGAAAATAGAGGGGGGAAATGTCATGATAGTGGTCTTGGAAATGATTTCATAGATATGACACCAAAAGCACAAGCAACAAAAGCAAAAGTAGACAAAGGGGAACAAAAGCTTTTGCACAGCAAAGGAAACAGTCAACAGAGTGAAAAGGCAACCTAAAGAATGGGAGAAAATATTTGCAAACTATTCATCCAACAGGGGATTAATACCAAGAGTATACAAAGAGCTTATACGACTAAATAGCAAAATAATGATAATAAAGATAGCCAATTGTTTAAATGAGCTATGGATTGCAAAGACATTTCTCCCAAGAAGACATACAAATGGCCAACAGGTATATGAAAAATAAGATGCTTAGCATCACTTATCATAAAAAATGCAAATCAAAGCCATAATGAGATAGTACCTCATACTTGTTAGGATAGCATTTTCAGAAAAACAAATGACAAGTGCTGAGGGATGTAGAGAAACCGGAACCCTTGAACACTGTTGGTAAGAAGGCCAAGTGGTATAGCCACTATGGAAAACAGTATGAAGGTTTCTAGAAAATGTAAAAATAGAACTGCCATATGATTCAGCTATCTCACTTTGGGTATTTATCCAAAAGACTTAAAATCAAGATCACAAAGGTATACTCCCATGTCATTGAAGCATTATTTACAATAGCTGAGATGTAGAAGCAAGTGAAATGTCCATCAGCAGATAAATGTATACATAAAATGTGGTATATACCTACTATGGGATATTATTCAGCCTAAAGAAAAGAAGGAGATCCTACAATATGTGACAATATGTGATATTATGAAATATATATTTGGTCTTGGTCCCCACTTCCTGGCATATTACTCCTAAAATTCTTGGAATCACCAAAGAGAAAAGTGTGTTTTTGTATGCTTGAGGCTTGACTAATGGCTGGCAGTCCCTAATAGCTTCAGGATGGGACTTATCACTGCAAAGATGAAGAGAGGATTAGAAGGTTGGGACTTTTAAACCTATCCTTCAACCACCTAGGAGAAGAGAGGGGCTGAAGGTGAAGTTGGTCACCAATGACCAGTGATATAACCAGTCATGAGGTAATGAAATTACCATAAAGGATTGGGTGTGGAGAGCTTCTGGAAACCTGGGCAAGCTGGAGGCTCCTGGAGGGTGGTGTGCCTAGAAAGAGAATGGAAGCTCTGCACACCTTCTCCCATATCTTGCCCTATGCCTTTTTTTTTTTCATATGCAACCTTCGTGGTATCCTTTAATAATAAACCCGTAAATGTAAGTAAGTGCATTCCTGTGTTCTGTGAGCCACTCTTTTAAATTAATCAGACCCAAGGAGGGGGTCACTGGCTATAAATCCCGATTTATAGCTGGCCAATTAGAAGCACAGGTGAAACAACCTGGGGCTTGTGATTAGCATCTGAAGTGGAGGCAGTCTCATGAGATGGAGCCCTCAACCTGTGGGATATGAGGCAGTCTCCAGGTAGATCACGTCAGAGTTGAATTGCAGGGTGCCCGGCTGATGTCGGCTGTAGAATTGATTGCTTGCTTGATGTGTGGGGAAAACCACCCCAATGTGTGGTGTCAGAAGCATGTCGTGAGACAATAGAGAAAACGAGTTTGTATTTTCCACTCAACACGGATGATACTTGAGGACATTATATTAGGTGAAATAAACTAGTCGCAAGGGACAAATACTGCATGTTTCCACTCATTTGAGATGTTCAGAATAGGCAAACTCTTAGAGGCTGAGAGTAGAATGGTGGCTGCCAGGGCCTGTGGGGAGGGAGAGATGGAGAGTTGGCAATCAGTAGGTATAAGGTTTCAGTTAGGCAAGATGAATAAGTTCTAGTGACCTACTGTGTAGCATTGTACCGATAGTTAAAATATTGTATGGCACACTTAAACATCTGTTAAAGGGTAGATTTCATGTTAAGTGTTCTTACCACAATAAAATAAAAGTAGAACTTTAAAAAAAAAAGAAAAGAAAAAGAGACAGTTCCAAGATATCATGGGAAGACACTCTCAGAATAAGGCAATTAAAGTCCACGAGTCCTCCAATTCAGCCCATCTACTGCCTCCTTAATGCAACATGAGTATAAATCACATTTTGAAACTTGGATGACTTTTCCCATAGAGCAACACTGAAAGGAATTTTTAGGTTCTCTCACATGTTTACTTAATAATTGACTCCTAATGTAAATATGAAATTCAGCAAAACAGCACTGAACAGATTTTGGTATCGATAACGGCATTTGTTTTCATCTAGGTATGTTGACCTAGGAATCTAGTCTCCCAGCAAAATCCCTTCAAGAGAATGAAATGCCACTAGAAATACAAATGAGCCCCCAAGCGGCTTATTAAGGGCCACCCGACCTGCATCATAATGGGAACATTTGAGATTGTGGAGCTACCCTTTCTTCTTTCCCCACCTTTCCTTTCATGACACATTGTATAAATGAAGCCTCTACCATTATCCTTTGGAGAGTAAATTAAATAAAGGATTATTTTCCCTTATTCATTCAGCTGGACTGCAGCATTCAGGTTTGGTCCCACACTTCAAAGAGGGGTGGAGAACTTATAGGGAGTTCAGAGAAGAGGAATACGAATGATATAAGCAATAGAATCTGAGCTATGTTCAGTAAATTGTTCTACAGGGGAAGAAGGTACAAGATGACAGGAGTATGAAATGATGAAGAGGAAATGGCAAGATTATTTTTCTTCAGGGGCAAAAGTAATAACATTTGGGGAAATGGGCTTAAATTAGGAACAATTTTACATGTATAGTAATATATTCCATTAACTGTGAAAGCTAAAAAATAAAGTGAAGCTATAAAATGGCAATTCTTATAAGTCAAAAATGCCCTATGCAAATGAAGTGTTCAATAAAAAACAGCTGTTATTGGAACTAATTGATGTTGATGATGATTGAAATTATTTCCTTGCAAGTTTCTGTAACAACCTGGCACTTTCTAGTCTTTCTTAGTACTTGCCTTGCCGAACCCCAACCTTGGATTAGCACTCCACCATGTTCCTTCTCCACACCTGTGCTGACAGCTTCGCTTGGCTAATTGTGGCTGATCCTGGCTAATCTTGGTTTCACTAGAAAGAATAAAATCTTGGCTGGGAATGATGGTGTGTGGATGTAATCCCAGCTATTCAGGAGGCTGAGGCAGGAGAATCACGTGTGCCTGGGAGGAGGAGGTTGCAGTGAGCTGAGATCGCACCATTGCACTCCAGCCTGGGTGACAAGAGTGAGACTCCATCTCAAAACAAACAAACAAACAAGCAAATAAACAGAATAAAATCTTAAGCCTCTAGTGGACTCTCACCACTGTCCTGCAGCTTGAAAAAGTTTCCCTATTGAATTGAGTCTCCAAGACACTGTCTTCTCCCTACTCAAACCAGTGGTTTACACTAAACTGACCTTGCCTCAACTTTCACTTGGAAAGTAAATGCCATCAATTGAGAAATCCCTCATCTTTTACTTCATTTTCTAAATATTTTTAAAATTTTTAACTCACCTATATCCACACTGTCTTTTTTCCTTCAAGATTACAACTGATGAAAGGTGGCTTCTGTTTTCAAAGGTCAGGGGTTTTCTTTGTTTTGTTTTTTAAGATCTTATCCTCTCATCCTTCTGAAGAATTCTGTAGACTTTGGGTCATGACTCTCCTGCATCCAATGTACCTTCTTTACTGGATCAGTGTACACACTAGGCAGTATAAACACCTAAACAAAACAAACAAAACTCAAGCCCAAAAGATGATAGCTGACTTCTAATTTGGCAAAAGATGATAGTTGACCTCCAATATCCATTGTTTCCTTCTCTCTTCGTACAGGAATCTATGCTTCTGTCTGGGTCCATGAACACCTGGAACGGGCAATGTTCCCCAGCTTCTCTTGCAGCTAGGTGAGGCCCTGTGCATGAGTAAACACATGCAGTATTTCAGGCTCTTGGAAGCATCCTCAATGCAGGGATCTGAGCCCTTCATCGCTTCCTCCTATACTGATGTTGGCAGAGCTGTGAGAGAGAAAGATCTTGGCCCCCATTGTTTGGGGAGCCACCATAGCAGCTCTGGACTTCTTACCTCCTAACATTATCAATGGGAGTGAAAAATAGACATCTACCTAGTGTACGCTGTTGTTATATTTTTCTATCTCTTGCAGCCAACTCTAATCTCAGCTGATAAATGAATACTCCTTACAACTCAGGTCCCTAAAACTGCCTCGTCCTTAGCTTTCCTTCACACACAGCATTTTGAGTTATCTCCATGTGCATCCTTCACATCCTCACTCCTGTCACACCTCGACCTGGTCCAGTGTGGCTTCCACCATCATCCTGTAGGAACTGCGTTTGTCAGGTGCACTGACCTCCATCTGCCAGTCCTCATGTTACCCAACAGAGCAGCAGCACTGGGCATCCTCCACTTTCTCACACGTCTCTCTTTTCTAGAAGTCTGTGTTATCACACTGTCCTGAGTTTTCCTTGGCCCCTCTGGTTACTACTCCTCAGTCTCCTTTGCAATCCTACATTTCAATTGCCTGCTCCATCACTCTCCTGTTGGTTTCATAGGCATTTAAACCTAAAGTATCTAAAATGAGACTCTTGATTCTCCCACCTCCCAAACCTGGTTCTACCTCAATCATCCACATATTAGCAAATTCACCGACCTGATTTATCTAGAATATGGGAGTCATATCCCATTCTGCTCTCTACCTCGCTCCTTAGAGCCCTCATCTCAAAGCAGTCCTGATGAGGTCCATCTCAAACATAAAAATCACGTCTGTCTATTTCTACCCATCTTTACTTCTGACATCCTATCTCCTGGGCCATGGAATGGCATCTGTTCTGATTTCCCAACTTTTCCTCTTTCCTGTTCAGTCCCAGATTAATATAAAGAAATAAAGCATATAGCTCTGTTGTTCCAAGCTCCACAGTGGATTGCTACTACATTGAGGACAGAATCTAAGCTCCTTATCAGGGAGCATATGGCCCTATAGAACATCATTGTCCCTCACACGGGCTTTCTTTAAGTTCCTCCCAAAGACCAAAGTATTTCCTACCCCAGGACATTTGTGCAAGCTGGTCCTTCTCTCTAGTAGTCTTTCCCCATGTCAGTTCTTGTGAGTGGCTCTTTCTCTCCATTCAGACCCCCCGTTAAATGGTATTGCCTCTGCAAAACCTTCACTGGCCCCCTTGCTTAAGGAGACACACACCTATGTGTACTAATCCTTCATAACTCCCTGGTCTTTTATTCCTTTAGAGCAATAATCATTATTTTTCAAGCAATAATTTATGGGTTTATTGGCTTAATTGATTTTTAGATATTTTAACCACTTTATTGAGGTATTATTTATTTACCATAAAATTCATCTGTTTTAAGCAAACATCTGATGTTTTTATATTTTAATAAATTTACTGAGATATGCCGCCATCACCACAACTCAATTTTAGAACATTTCCCTCATGGCCATTTGGAGTCCCTCTTCATTCCCCACTAGACCCAAACAATCACTAGTCTACTTATCTCTATAGATTTGCCTTTCTGAACATTTTATATAAATGGAACCATATAATACATGGTATTTTGTGGCTGGCTTCTTTCACTTAATATCATATTTTCACATCCATTTTATAAGTGATAACACATATCAGTACTTCATTCCTTTTTTATTGCCATATAAATTTCATTGTATGGCTATACCACATTTGATTTTTTATTCATTCATTGGTAGTCATTTAAGTTGCTTCCAGTTTTGGGCTATTATGTATTATGCTGTCTAGTACTTACTACTTTCAAGTATACATTTTTTTTTTGAGACATAGTCTCTCTCTGTCACCCAGGCTGGAGTGCAGTGGCCTGATCTTGGTTCACTGCAACCCCCACCTCCCAGGTTCAAGCGATTCTCCTGCCTCAGCCTCCTGAGTAGCTGAGATTACAGGCATGCACCTCACACTGACGAATTTTTGTATTCTTAGTAAATACATGGTTCCACCATGTTGACCAGGCTGGTCTTGAACTCCTGACCTCAAGTGATCCGCCTGCCTCAGCCTCCAAGAGTGCTGAGATTACATTTTGAAACTCATTTGTATATCTCTTTCCTAAACCTATAAGCCTGATAGCACTTGACTGCCCTGTTTTGTCACCAATGTGTGCTTAGTATCTAACAAATGCTTGCTATGACTAGAAGCTTAGTATTTGTTAAATGCACGAATAATAACTAACTCCATGTTGATTTCCAAATATCTCTTTCTAATGATTAGAGGCCAATTTAGATGATTGTAGAGTCTGGGAAAAGGGTAATTTTCTAATTTTTGGATAACATCAGCTCTTGGTGGCATAATCTTCTGAATATGCTTCTGCTTCATCTTGTTGTACCAACTGGAGAAATATCATTCTGGGTTGTGGGAAGCCCACATTCCTTAAGGGTGGTTTGCTAAATGTCCATCTCTGACTCTCTGGAAGGTTTGAGAGCATGCAAAAAGTATGACAATGTTATTTCGCATTTATCTGGAGCTCAGGAAAAGAATCTTTGAAAGCTTTTGGGAAGTCCCTTCCATACAGTTAAATTAGAGTACATGATCCAGGAACCTGTACCTGAATGGAAAACTAGGAAGCAGTTTCTGGATGTCAGTGTATGTAAATCTTGCCAAGCCTAGAATCCTGCTTTAGGCTTTAGTCCAAGTAGCTTAATTCAGCATCTAGCATGCAAGTTTAGGCAGACTTTATTCCCCATGCCAAAATTAAGGAGATTTGACTTTCAGAAACTGAGACTTAGAGTACAGTGTGAACCAGAAGGGCTCTTTACCACCTAAGAAAGAGGTGGAAACTAGTAGTAGCTATTATGAATAGCTCTTTATCTGTTTATTTGAAACAGATACACTTTGCAAACATACCTTGGGTATGCAAAACAACTTTTGCAAAGAACTATAATCCCCATTGCTTCTTTATGAAATCATCAAATAAAATTAGAGAATTTGTGAACTTATTATTGGAAACTATAAGCCCACTGAGAGCTGTGGTGATTGTATCCTGTTCCTAGGGGAAGAAGAAGTCCAAGAAAAACAGAAGCTGAGGAAGGGGGCTGTGAGAAGCCAAAAATGAGGCACATGAGACCAATCTAGCAGGGGCTGGGAAGGGGCCAGGGTCTCCATATCCAACAGGCTTAGGGAGGGAGGGTAAAGCCCTTTTCTTCCCCAGTAGGTAGGGCTGGCTTGGTTTTTAAGCAAAATCTAAGAAGACTGTAGCAAATAAATAAATAATTCCCCCATAAACATTATATATTTATTGGAGGAAAACAGAACGAAGCAACCCCAAACAATGTAAATGAGCTGATTTTTGGAAGAGTCATTGGAAAAGGTATCTGATGGGTGGGTCCTGTAACAAGTATTGAACTGGAACCTGCCTGTTTAGGATAGGAAGTCTTGGAAGAGTGATTCACTCCTATAATCCCAGTGCCTTGGGAGGCTGAGGCAGGAGGATCGTTTGAGGCCAGGAGTTCAGTTTGAGACCAGCCAGGGCAACACAGCAAGACCTTATTTCTACACAAACAAAACAAAACAAAAATTAGCTGGGCATGGTGACATGTACCTATAGTCCCAGTTACTCAGGAGACCGAGGCTGAAGAATCACTTAGGCCCAGAAATTCAAGGCTGTAGTGAGCTGTGATTGCACCACTGTACTCCATCCTGGGCAACAGAGTAGGACCCTGTCTGAAAAAATAAAATAAAATTTAAAAAATGAAAATAAACAAACTGGAACAAAAATGGAGACCAAAAAACAAGCTTTTAATAGAACTAATGGCAAGAGCAGGATGATTTCCTGAGGGCTGCAGAGTTTCAGCGGCAACTAGGAGGACATTTAGTGCCCAGAGATAAGCCAGCTGGAAATGACCGGGAAACAGGAGTTTATGTAGACACCGGGAAACAGGAGTAGACACTTAGAATATGTCATTGTGGGGTAGGGTTGACGAAAACAGTGGACTTGTTAAAGAGGCCTAGGGAATATTCCAGTAAAAGCAGAGGATAGAATTACTGGGAACAAGTGACTTTAGTTGTGGAGAGAAGGATTTTGACCTGGAAAGGAAGGTGGGCCAGAAAGAACTAAGCAAACCCAAAGACTTTAAATCAATTCTGTTACCAGAATACAAATAAATTTGGAAGTATGCAGAATCTGAAGCTGCCTATTGAGGTGCGTTGAACTAGTTTACATAATAAGACTCAGCACCCATGACCAATTCCCCAGTGAAGCTTAGCTGCCTGCTATCTCACTCTAACATAGTGTTTCTCCTCCTGCTTGTCCCATGTTCCCTTCCTCTCCTGTGTTGCATAGCATTTCCTTGAAGAGAAATCACATGTAAAGACTGGTTTAAAATGCCATCTAAATAATACTCTTCCCCCATGAAGCCATGGAAAAAGTTAAAAATGAACCCTAGCATTGACAAATTTTAGCCAAATTGGGAACAATTTCCACTAACTGGAGTATTGATGAAAGCAGCCAGAAGAGATAAATCAATCCATCATCTGTGCTGTGCCATCAGAGTTTAAATTAAAAGGTGCTTTCTTTGCTCTTCCAGCCCCCTCTCAACTCTCCACCCTGACTGCCTCCCATGAGAATCACCCTTTAGGCTGATTAAGAACATACTATGTACCTGCAGGTTTTTTGAGGCTCTCGGAATTTAGTTTCTCCCTTCTATTTCCTCTTGATTAATAGTTAACTTTTTAACATTGCTAGGAATTCTGTATTTCCAAAAAAAGATAAGCAGACACAGGTGTTGTCGAGTACATGTAATGGGAGAGCTGTGTGGCATTAGGTGGGGAATCGCCTTAGCAAATGTCATTGTGGGAGATGCAGTCCCTACAAGAAGAGTCCTTCAGGACAGGTAAATTCTATGGGGTGTAGTTTTTGTGTATAAATTTAATTTATCACATACCAGGCAGTAGCCTTAGGATAACATCCAATTTTTGTCTAGCAGATCACTGGTATTAAATACTTGGAATTGGGCTAGGGCAATTGACATGAAACTGATAGCAGCTGAGGCTCTGAGAAGAGATTTTAGTTAGCACCCAAGTGGAGAGTGAGTGGTGCTCCAGAGTGCTCTACTCAATACTAGTTCTGGATGGAGGGCACTTTGGTTAAGCACGAGTACAGAGGGAACAACAGCAACCGTAACTTGGAGGACAAAGAAAAGTATATGGCAATTGTGATAAATGGCATGCGCTCTGTTGTCAGAACCAGAGAAAAAGTCAGAACAGTTTGGCTCAATCAGTAAAATACAAGAAGACTTGGTGTTTATGAAATTGGAGCAAAATGCAAGAGTATAGACTGAGTAACAGGACAGAAATACAGCACTAAATGATAAGTTGTGAGAAAAGCCAAAGTGAGAGACTGATAACAGGAGGAAGGATTGCACACGTAGCAGGTGACGGGGCAGCACTACAGGAGTGTGTTCCTTCCCCCTGTCCAGGGGTTTCCTTCCCTTTGGGACCCAGTGGGAAGTAAACTGTAAGCTGGGGATGCAGCTTACTACAGAATGCAAGTCAGTCAGTCAGTTTCTTAAAATTAATTGCTGTGGGGCCTCATGCCTGTAGTCCCAGCAGTTTGGGAGGCCGAGGGGGGCAGATCACAAGGTCAAGAGATTGAGACCATCCTGGCCAACATGGAGAAACCCTGTCTCCACTAAAAATACAAAAACTAGCAGGGTGTGGCAGCATGCCTATAGTCCCAGCTACTTGGGAGGCTGAGGCAGGAGAATCATTTGAACCCGGGAGGCGGAGGTTGCAGTGAGCCGAGATCATGTCACTGCACTTCAGCCTGGCCGACAAAGCAAGACTCCATCTCAAAAAAAAAAAAATAAATAAAATAAATACTGTGTTAGGCTGTTCTTGCATTGCTGTAAGGAAATAACTGAGACTGGGTAATTTATAAGAACATAGGTGTAATTGGCTCACAGTTCTGCATGCTTTACAGGAAGCATTGTGCTGGCATTTGCTTGACTTCTGGGAAGGCTTCAGGAAGCTTCCAATCCTGGTGGAAGGTGGAGGGAGCAAGCATCTTATGTGGCAGAGAGGGAGCAAAAGAGAGAGAATAGGAGGGGAGGTTCCACACATTTAAACAAGCAGACCTCATGAGAACTCACTCACTATCACGAGGACAGCACCAAGCCACGAGGGATCTACCCCCATGACTCAAACACCTCCCACCAGCCCCCACCTCCAACATGAGGGATCACGATTCAACATGAGATTTGATGGGGACACATATTCAAACTATATCAAGTACATTTTTAAAAATTACCATTTTCAGGTGGCAGAGAGAAACATTTGCAAAAGAGAATAGACAAATAGCTAGGAGGTGAGATCTGGTAGAAATAGCTTGCTGGCTTAGCCTGGAAAAATCTGTATTATAACCCCATCAACAACAGTGTCCCTTCTGCTTCCCTTTCTAGGAACCATCCTCAAAAATTCTAAGCAACCTGGAAAGGGAGATTAGAATAAAAAGCCTAGTTTATGTACCTGCCTGTGACTAAGATAAAGATAATAGTATGTAAATTTATCTGTGGTGGGTTGAATCATGCCCGCCTACCTCACCAAAAAAAAAAAAAAAAAAAGATGTACAAGTCCTACTCCTGGGTAACTAAAAATATGTTACCTTGCTTGGCAAAAAGTAACCTTGCAAATGTGATGAAGTTAAGGTTATTGAGATGGGGGATTATACTGCATTGTCCAGTGTATTTACAAGGGTCTTTTTAAAAGGGAACCAGGAAGATCCGAGGTAAAGAAAGAGATGTTACTAATGCACAGGTGGGAGTGATAGTGATGTGGGTCCATGAACCAAAAAATGCACTTGACCTCTAGAAGCTGAATAAAGCAAGGAAACAGATTCTCCCCAGGAGCTTCCAAAGAAGCATAGCTCTGCCAATGTGTTTCAGACTTCTGACCTCCAGAACTATGAGATAACAAGTGTGTGTTGTTTTAAGCCACTAAATTTGTTACAGCAGCAATAGGAAACTAATGCATCTCTTAAGGAGTATTCCAGGAAATAATAACATTATACGTTTTGGCATCTGTGGAAATGAGGACTGTTTGAGAGAAATTACGCTGATTTATAAGGTAAAGAAATTACCAGTGATACATCAGAGTTAGATACTAAGCAAAGTTCAGTATGAGTTGGATACTATGAGGTTTGCATAGTATCTGACTGTGATATGTCATATCAATTACACAAAATAACATGCGAGTGCAAAATTAAAGCAAAATTTGATCACCATAAAGAGTAGGAACTATACTGAAGAAAGGGAAGACAGAAAACTCTACTAGTGATATCATGAACCAACTTCATACACTGAAGAACTATTAAAAAATGGTAAGAATATGGTATTAGTTTGTAAGACTATATAGACACTGATAACAAAATGAAGATAGAGTCTTAGAATTTATATAGTTTCTGGAAGAAGAAGACAGGACAACTAGAATAGAAACAATAGTTGAAGACAAAGTTAAAGAAAACTTTACTGAATTTAGAAACAATCTGGATATGTAGTTCAGATGGGCCCACAGCTTTTCAAGCAAACTCAGTGAACAGATAACAGGCTGAGAAGATTATTAAATTATTAAAGTAAATATATAAACATATGGAAATTTATAAAAAAAGAAAAAAATTACCTGTAACAACATAAAATGGGCTGACCATAGACACTTCTACTGAAATGCTAAAGGTAATAGAGAAGCATTTACCTAGATCTGTGGAAAATTGACAGTGACTCATCTATTTTTGTCACTAATAAAACTTTCCCCTGGTAGATAAAGGCTTCATATACACATTTTCAAATAATCTCAAAACTGATCATCCTTGTACCATAATTCTTGAAAAAAAATTCACATTTGTGACTGACCAACTGAGAGATGAACCAAAGTTAAGAAATTAGGAATAGGGGCTGGGTGCAGTGGCTCACACCTGTAATCCCAGCACTTCGGGAGGCCAAGGTGGGCGGATCATGAGGTCAAGACATCGAGACCATCCTGCTGAAGATGGTGAAGCCCCGTCTCTACTAAAAATACAAAAATTAGCTGGGCATGGTGGCACATGCCTGTAGTCCCAGCTACTCGGGAGGCTGAGACAGGGGAATTGCTTGAACCCAGGAAGTGGAGATTGCAGTGAGCTGAGATCGCGCCCCTGCACTCCAGCCTGGCGAAAGAGCAAGACTCTGTCTCAAAAAAAAAAAAAAAAAAAGAAATTAGGAATAGGATTACATGGCATAAAACAGCCCCATCTTCACTTTTGCAAGTTGGATTCCTATCTTAGAAATACAAATTGGGAAACCAATTTAGAGTATTATGTGTTGAGAGCTATATCCTGTCACCAGGATACACAATTGGCCCTGCCTTGCTATCCTTAGCTGCCCCTAACACAGCTCCCAGAGCCAAGGAAGGAGTGTCATGCGGTATCATTTGATAACTTGGCTTGACCACTATTTAAAACAATAACCAACGATGCTCAGTTTCAGCCTTTATTACAGATGGTACCTCTACATGTTTAGGAAATAATGCTCAGCTAATTATGAACTATTGCCTTCTTTCGTTCCTCAGCTTTCTAGAAGATGTACACAACAGTGAAATGAGAACCACTTAGTTTCCTAGGAAATGGCCCAGTGAAATTTTTGCACATCAAAACAATGAGAACACATGGACACAGGAAGGGGAACATCACACTCTGGGGACTGTTGTGGGGTGGGGGGAGGGGGGAGGGATAGCATTGGGAGATATACCTAATGCTAGATGATGAGTTAGTGGGTGCAGCGCACCAGCATGGCACATGTATACATATGTAACTTACCTGCACATTGCGCACATGTACCATAAAACCTAAATAATAATAATAATAATAAATAAATAAATAAATAAAAAATTTGAATGACCCAAGCCACCGATTTTAGGTTTTCATTTTTGTTTTTGACTGAGAAAACTATTATAATAGTCTTAAGAGGGGCAGCATCTCTCATGAAGCTTCATTTCCTCAAGATTTTTAATTTTAAAAAGTACTATATGGGAGATTAATATTTCAATATAAATTTCTTTATACCTATACACACATATAGAAAAAAAAATACAAAAATGTGTTTACTTTCCACTGGCACTATGTTTTTGTTATTCCTTCTCTGTTCAGCTTTTAAACTCACTTCACTCTCTGCTCTCTCATCTCACATCAGCCCAGCTCCCCACAGGGAAATAATACGAACTACGCAGTGCTAATTCTTTCATATTTCCAAGCACATATATTCTTATACAATTATAATCCTTTAATCCTCTATGGGTGGATGTAGATGGTGCATGTGATTGTGTGTGTGTTTGTGTGTGTGTGTATGGTTGTGAGTGATTACCTGTTTTCCCAAAATAGGCTATACGCTTCCTATGTAAGTGTCTTCCTACTGAGTAGTTCTTCATGGAGTTCCAACTAAGTCAATTGATATGGCTCTAATTTATTCTTTTTAGTTATTGCATACTATTCCATGATATGAATGTACTATGCTTGATTCACTTTTTCTTTTTCTGTACCCAGGAAGAATGCTATGTGCTATATATATATTTGTTATATCACTCTTGACTATAGTATTTCAGGCTGAATAATATATACATACATACATATATATTTATACACACACACACACACGCACATTCTGCATATTGCCTAAAAGAGGAAGGCTTTTATTTCTTGAGATAGATTGCTAGGAATGGAACTGCTGAGTGGAAGAATACACACACACACGTGTGTGTGTGTGTATAATATGCATGTGTATGTATATATATATGTGTACATATACCAATATATGTATACACACATATTTTTTAAATTTACAATGTGCTATCAGATTGCTTTTCCAAAATGCAAAAAAGTCTTCACATTTTTACAAGTGATGTATGAATGTACCCTTTTCTGCACATTTCTGCCTGCAATTGGTGATTTTTTTTGTAAAAAATTGCCAACTTGATGGATGTAAAGTTGATGGATACTTCACTGTTTTGGTGCTTTCATTTTCCTGCCACCAAGTGAGTTTGACTATCTTATTTGCTTGTGGGACATCTAAATTGGCACTTCGGTCGACTGTCTCCTCACAACCCGTGCTAACTCTTCTATTGGGCTGTTCACCTCCATCCTGGCATACGTTAGCTATTAACCCTTTTTCTCCATTACTTTTATATTTTAAAAATCTTTGTTTTAGCAAAAAAGGCAGAAGATTAAAGGATCTGAAATTCATTCAACGATGAAAGTGCTTAAAACATTCTATCTTGGAGAGATTTACATTTTAATTGGTAGCAAGTTGAAAAGAAAAGAATGAAGATCTTGGATACTTCTAATCATCAAGGAAAGGGTACAAATCAAACCGCTCTAATGGCCTGGTTTGCACTTCTTCTACAGGTATTGAATTTGCACACTGTAGTGTTTGGTTACATAACAATGCAGAAAAGCTGAGTATGCTTCTTACTACTTTAAGTACTTCATATAAGTGGAATCATAACGTATTTGTCTTTTTGTGACTAGGTTATTTTATTTAGTGCAATGTCCTCAAGATTAGTTTGTGTTGTAGCATATGTTAGCATTTCCTTTCTTCTTCAGGCTAAATAATATTTCATTGTATGTTGCCATGGTCTGAACATCTATGTCCACCGAACATTCCTGTCTTGACACTCTGCTCCCAGTTTGATGGTTTGGAGGTAGGTTCATTGGGAAGTAACAAGATAACGAGGGTGGAGCCCTCTTGAGTGGGATGGTGCCTATAAGAGGCCAAAAAGATAGCTAGCTCTCTTTCAACCAAGACAGAACACAGCAAGAAGTTGGCTGTCTACAACCCAGTAAAGGGCCCTCACCAGAACCTGATATGCTGGCAGCTTGATCTCTGACTTCCAGCCTCCAGAACTGTGAATAAATTTCTGTTGCTTATAAGCCACCAGTCTGTGACATTCTGTTATAGCAACTAAAACTAACTAAGACATATCTATGTAACACATTTTGCTTATCCATTTATCCATCAATAGACACCTGGGTTGCTTCCACATTTTAGCTATTGTAAATTATGCAGCTGTGAACATTGATTTGAACGTATTTTTTCAGGACCTTTTTGTCAATTCTTTGAAGTATATACCCAGATGTCAAATTGATGGATGATACGGTAATTCTATTTTTAATATTTTGAGGAAACACCAAACTGTTTTTCACAATGGCTGTATCATTTTACATTCCCACCAAGAATCTAAAGAATTCCAGTTTCTCCACATATTCACCAATACTTGTTATTTTCTGTGTTTTTCTTTTTGATATTAGCCATCCTGTGGGTGTGGGATCGTATCTCATCATGTGCTTATTTGCCGTTTGTATATCTTCTTTCGAAGGACCTTTTGTTACAAGGTTGCCACAGGCTTGTCCCCACAAAAGGAGCTGCTATTCAGGGATTTCTTTGTCTGTTTGTTTGCTTGTTTGCTTGTTTTTTCATGAGATGGTTTCTTGCCCTGTCATCCAGGCTGGAGTGCAGTGGTGCAAGCAGCCCCAAACTCCGGGATTCAGGGGATCCTCCCATCTCAACCTCCTGAGTAGCTGGGATTGCAAGCACACATCATCATGCCTGGCTAATTTTCTTTTTTTTTTTTTGTAGAGACAAGTTCTCCCTTTGTTTCCCAGGCTGGTGTCAAACTCAAAAAGTCAGTGACAACAAGAGGTTTGTGGGCAAATACTCTTCTTAATCTCTATGTCATCTGGCCATTGGTGCCTAATGTGGTTCAAATGTAGGCTCTATCACTACTTGTATAAACTTGGACAACTTAGATATGATACTCACCTTATAGGATGGACCTTGACTTGCTTTTCTGTAAGATTAGAAAAATACCTCTAGAAGCTGTTAGTAGGATCAAGCATTAAATGTATATGAAATTATTTTGAAATGTCTTTAAAACATAGAAATGCTGCTACTTTGACAACTTATCAGACAAGGCCAAATTTCATTCTGTGAGCTGGTAAGACCTGAAAAGTAATCATTCAACCCCTTGAGTTGAATGAGTGAGAAAAAGATAGCAATTTAAGTTCAGTTCCTTAAATATGTTTACACATTATAGAAAGCTCTGCTTCAGTAAAGCTGTCAGACTTGGCTATGCTAGGATGGTCCTACTCAAAGGGTACAATTCCAAAGATAAGGTTTTGAGCAATCAAATCTGCTCCCATTCCCCCATCCAAAATTTCCGAAAGCACATATGAGCTACTGGCCAGTGAATGCATGGACAATCAGCCTTTTATAGATGAGAAACGAGGTGCTCGTGGGGGTGACAGGCAGTCAGAGCTTCAGCCAGAACCCCTAAATATGGCCCACGTTGTTCCCTGTACTTCCTCCTTGTGATAGGTGCTTTTTGTACCCAGAAATATTGTTTCTGCCATTTGCATTATGTTTTTTAAGGCTGGGATATAAGTAATAGAATTAAATCCGTTGGTAGGCAAAGTGTGCTATGAATTGTGGCAGTTTTCTGAAGAATTTAAGCCAAGAGGATATTTTTGGTTTGACTAAGTAATATAATTCAGGCCAAAATGGCTTCCAAATTTGAATTTCCAAAAACAGTGTTAGTTCACCACTTCACTTGGCTGACATAGAGAAGGCGATCCCAACTTCTAAGATGAAATGAAACTTCTAGGAAAAATCAAAATCAGCCACTACATTATATCTCTGGAGGGCATGGGAGGAAGAGGCAAGATAGGGATCATTACAACGCTGTAATCTGTTAGTCATGCAAAAAAAAAAAAAAAAAAGAAAGAAAGGAAACGTTTTCTCTATGTTCTATAAATTCTATTCCAGCTGCATAAACTGCACTAGAACTGAACACAGCCTCCACTAAAATAAAATTTAAAAACAACAACAACAAAAAACTCATAAAGGAACTGGGGACCACTTTAATGGCAAAGTGGTCATAAACCAGTGTGTTGGAATTTCATCAATATGACATCATTCCCAATGTGACATGGGAGAGCCCACCCTCCATTTCCCTTCCAACTATCACTCTCACACACCCTCTTTCCTCTTAAAGAGATGATGAAGCTGCCTGCGCAGCACAGAAGGATAATAAAAACCTGTATCCCTTAAGCTGAATTCAGCCCAATGAACTGCACAAACAGCAATAACCAAAACAAAGCTAGCAGGAAACGTTTGCACACAGCATCTGTTATGATCGCATAACCACGAGACAGCTGTTTAATCCCAACTGTTAACATAAGATCATTTGTGTGTTTGAAGAGCGATCCCATTTGGATTTTCCCCTTTATTTATTTATTTTCTAGCTTTTCCAAGAGTGAGGCTTTCTCAGCTGTAGGATGCAATTTGTGTTTCTGGTTTTTTCCACTTTCACCCTCAGCTTCCGAATGAGAGGGGTGGTGTAGTTTCTTAACTATAAATACTCAGAGGGGAAAGAGGACGGCTGTGTGGTCTCCTAGCTGAGCAGGGCACGGCCCTTTCTCAGCCTCCGGGGCCGGCTTTCTGCTCCCCAGAACATTCATAAACCATTCTGGTCAGATTATGGGAAAAGGCCCTCACATGAAACGCATCTGGTGGTCTCGGCCAAATTCTAGTGAAGCTGAGTTTTCTCAGCACCACCCAGGATTGGAAGCAATCCTTGTAAAGTTCAGTTCCAAAACGCGAAAACAAAGTCATTAGGCTCACAATTGCTGTGAAAAGGTCAATGAAGGATGTCAGCAGTTTGGGTGGCCTGTGTGAGTGCCCACATTGGAAGCCTGAGCAGGACACCTAGATAACTTATGATGGTGAGGGCTATGATCAAACTTTCTTTTTTTCCATTTACATCGAAACTCACTGCCTGCAGGCTCCCCAAATGTTCAGTAGAGAATATGCATGCTTTACTGTTGAATTGCAGCCAACGTGTCACACAAGTGGCTGATGACAGTGACAAGCAGTACAGAGCTGCCCATGTGGTCCTTGGGCGAGAGGAATTGGCCATGAAAATTTGGACAAGCATTAACCTTGAAAGCTGCCTGAAATTAGCATTACATAAATCTTTCTTCACATCCTCCATCTTTTAATATTTCATCCCAGTGAATCCTCCATTTTGATCCCAACAGGATGATAACATGTATAATACTAAGTTTATCTTTTCCAGGAAAAATGAAGCTCAAGGCCTTCTAAAGCTTTGAAAGTGAATGTCTTAAACCTGATTCTTAGGGCAAGTTCATTTCTGGGTCATATGAACCTTGGGAATAAAAGGGACTTTTCACTCCTTACTCATTTTCCGTTATAACTTTTTAAAAATATAAATTGTTTAAGAGAAACTTACATCTCTTTGAAATGAGAAATATCACGATAATAGTTTCTGAATGACCTCTGAATTTCTCTTAAATATAAGAACTTCTTTTATTCTCTCTGGTGGTTCTACCTCCTCAAAATTATTGCTCTTTGCTCCATCTCTTTCCCCACAAAGAAAAATCATGCACAATTTTTGTATGATTCCATTTTGTATTTTCTATGGAGACTGTCATGGATATTTATTTCCTGAGATTTGGTAAGAAATACAAAATCTATCAGTGGGGGCAATCGTCAAAAAATTCAATGTTTAGCTCAGTCTATGGCGTGATTTCTTATCATACTGAGATAAAATGTTTTTTTTTACTTTTAGCCTGACATTCTTATCACATGCAAAACAGTTTGCATCCCATAGCAAGGAGAGCGAGTGACCGTGGTCCCTTTAGATTATGAACATCCACCTTAATGTTCAACTTCCCCTACACGGGACAAAATCACCAACATCTTTAATGAGAGAAAATCCTTTATCAACTGATTCATTTCCATGTTTTGTTTCTGCAGCTAGACGGGATATCCTGTAAGGTGGTGAAAAGGGAGGGAAATTTAGTACTATCCGTTTGTGATTTGCCATCATCATTACTATTATTATTATTTCTACTCTCAAATTAGTATTATGTTTATCTACTGATTTTCATATATAAAGTCTATTTTTGGTAAATTCTTTTTTCTTTCTCTCCCTTCCCTTTCTATATTACTTCAGAATTACTCTTGGCAGGATTTGGAGAAGAGTTTATCTTTGGTACATAAAAAAGTCATATCTTTTAATATTTGCCACTTTTGTTAAAACTAAATAATCAAGTAGTTATTATGTACTCTGAGTTACTGAATGAAAACCGTAGTTAAATTTACTGGCTTTATTTAAGCATAGGGCCAGTTGAGAAAATAGTTTTGAATTATTTTAAAAGAAGAGGAACTACCTACCCAAGCTGGAGAGAGAGAAATCCCAGAGTGTGAGTAAGCGCAGAGAAGTTACAAGTGTCTCTTAGATGCTCATTAGTCAGCAAAAACCAGGAAATATATCTCCTACTGTTTTGTGATCACCCCCAGTTACTGTTGTAACAGGAAGCATAAATGAGAGGCAGATGATGTGAGAACAGGAGTTTCAACTGGACACCAAGCCCTTCACATACCACACCCACCATGATACTTACCTTGGCAAAAAGATCCCAATTAGTCTACCACACTCATGCTTGAAACCAGCTACATTTACTTATTATTATTATTATTTTATATGTATGTATGTATATATTTATTTATTTATTTTTGAGACAGAGTCTTGCTCTTGTCACCCGGGCTGAAGTGGTATGGCACGATCTCTGCTCACTGCAACCTCTGCCTCCCGGGTTCAAGCGATTCTCCTGCCTCAGCCTCCTAAGTAGCTGGAATTACAGGCCCCCGCTGCCACACCCGGCTAATTTTTGAATTTTTAGTAGAGACAGGGTTTCGCCATGTTGGCCAGGCTGGTCTTGAGCTCCCATCCTCATGATCCACCTGCCTCAGCCTCCCAGTGTGCTGGGATTACAGGCTTGAGCCATCATGAGTGGCCTATTATTTTCTAATATCTTACACTTTGTATTGAGATAAAATAGACAGATACAGTTTTACCAACTCTACCATTTTTCAGTGTACAGTTCAGTATTTAGGTTCCGGTTTTTTTCCCATCATCCTTCCATCCCCCTTACCCTTCCAAGCCTCTGGTAACCACCATTCTACTCTGTCTTCATGAGATGTACTTTTTTCATTCCCACGTATGAATGAGATCATGTGATATTTGCCTCTCTGTGCTTGGCTTGTTTCACTTAACATCATGGCCTCCGGTTCCATCCAGGTTGCTGCAAATTACAAGATTTCATTTTTTGTCTAGATTACGCAGATCTGTTGCATTTTTGTCAAATACAAAATGCTACATGTCAAGGTAGCATATATCTTTGAAACAAAGCTTGAGGATTTTCCTATTATATACACTTTAGTGTTTCACAGACCCTAAGACAGGTCTTGGCAAAAAAACCACTCATCAACAAATTATGATCTTAAAAACGAGCACATTGGAAGTGAGGATAGGTAGAAAGAAAATTGTTCGACACCACCAGGGAGAGAAAAGCCCTGAGAAAATTAACCAACTCTGAATGAACCAAAGACTTTGTTTTGCAAGGTAGATGGTCCCTGGGCTTCGATCTACTTAATTTTTGCATAATATGACTCGTAGAATGGCAGTCTGCTCTCAAGTTAGTCATTTTGAATATAAGAAACAAATACATGAGCAAACAATCAGCCAAAAAATACCCTAAGTAAACAGACAATGGAAATGCAGGCTTAGGAATGTGGACAGTGTACCAGTAGGAAACCCTTAGTCCTGCTAGTCTGTAGTGCTAGGAAATGCCTCACTCTGCATTCCTTGGCAGTACGATCCATCCTTTCCTGGCAAAAGTCTTTCTCTCCCTTCCTCACCAGATTATAGTTACTACATCCAATCCACCTCCTGCCTGTCCCCGGGATCCCTGATTTTTCCATGTGGGTCCTATGTCCTATAGCCTGTGTGGCTGTGACATTCAGGGTTCCAGCTTTGCTTTTTTCTAATCTGTATTTGCCTTCAAGATTGGACTAGAAGCCAAAGGGAGTTTTTGTTTACCTATTATCTACTCCTCTGATGATTTCATAGTAAGTTAATTTTCCGTGTGACTCCTTTTTTTTTTTTTTTTTTTGGAGACGGAGTCTCCCTCTGTCACCCAGGCTGGAGTGCAATGGCGTGATCTTGGCTCACTGCAAGCTCCGCCTCCCGTTCTCCTTCCTCAGCCTCCCCAGCAGCTGGGACTACAGGCGCTAGCCACCACGCCCGACTATTTTTTTTTTTTTTTGTATTTTTAGTAGAGACGGGGTTTCACCGTGTTAGGCAGGATGGTCTCGGTCTGCTGACCTCGTGATCCGCCCTCCTCGGCCTCCCAAAGTGCTGGGATTACAGGCGTGCCGTGTGACTCTTAATCATAAGTGCTACCTAAGAACTTATTCAACATCTTTTAATATAAGACATAGGATGCAAAATTAGGAGCACCCCCAAAATTTGCCTTTCACACATCATTGGGAAGGCTTGTATCTGACTTAAGTCTTGGAAAAAGAAAATATTTGCAATCTCTTCTAAATTATTGGAAAAAAATTAGAAAATATTTACAACCTCTCTTGTCTACCTCGTCTTCAAGCCATCTCCTCACCGCACACTCACCAACATGCGTGCACTATGGGAGCAAATATAGTGCCTATCCAAGACTGGCTCACCTCTATTTGCCACCTATTAATTCAATTTGGAATAACAGCATAATATGAACAGTATATTTAATTTCACTTACTAGAAAAATTCTGGCCAGGCGCAGTGGCTCACACCTGTAATCCCATAATCCCAGCACTTTGGGAGGCCGAGGCAGTGGATCACTTGAGGTCAGGAGTTTGAGACCAGCCTGGCCAACATGGCAAAACCCCATCTCTACTAAAAATACAAAAATTAGCTGGGCATGGTGGCATGCACCTGTAATCTCAGCTATTTGGGAGGTTGAGGCAGGAGAATCACTTGAACCCAGGAGGCGGAGGTTGCAGTGAGCCAGATCGCGCCACTGCACTTCGGCCTGGGCAACAGAGTGAGACTTCATCTCAAAAAAAAAAAAAAAAGAAAGAAAGAAAAAGAAAAATTTCAAGGAACATTTTATACCTTGAAATATCTGTTTTGAATTCATTAATGACTGGGTTGGTTTATTATTATTATTTTAAACTAAATTGATAGAATTTGGTAATTTGGGTATTGAAAACAGGAAGATTCTTTTGACAACTGAGTCAAAGTATATTTAATTTTTTAAAAAATGGCTTTTCATTGAGCAAAAAAACCACTTTGAGAAAACTAGTCTGACTAAGCATTTTATATAATCAGAAAAGAAAAATTTATGCCAGCCAATTCCTGATACCTCATTCCCTCAAACAACTAAAGTGGTAAATGGAGGCAATTATCCTAAATACCTCTCCTTAATTACAGGGACTATGTAGGTAAGAAAGTTCTGGGCCTAAATTTTTGCAATAACTATTTTAATTTGCACTTTGTTTTGCATGTGATGACACAGCCTTAGCATTGTGGTCACTTATAATTTTGTATCCAAACTATGTAGCTAAACACATTTGAAAGCAGAAATTCATCAAAAAGATATATTAATATCAATACTAACTTGATTTTTTTTCATCTTAACTCTTTTTTATGGCATTTTCCAAATTTTCTATAATGAGCGTGCATAACATTTACAATTGGAAACAAATGAGCATATCAAAAATTATATTAAAATAAAATACCTTGAATTAATTTACAGAATTTCTCAGTGGGTGGTCTGGGATAGGCGTTTGTTGCAGCCATCTTTGGAAAATAGAGTCTGTCACAGAGCCCTTCTGTTCATATGTGGTACCTGACCACTTCCTCTCTTTGAAAAAACCACAGGCTGAATGTTAGGAGACTTTTCTAGTTGGAAGATCTTGCACAAATGTGTAGGGTTGATTTCCATGAACAGGTTGTTCCCTTAAAGGTGAGCTGTCTTCCCTGGTGTGTTCCACAGGACTTGCTCCCTGCATGTAGGCAGCCCTTGGTTCCTTGACTTCGGCCTACCTCTCATCTCTTTAATGAGGCAAGAACAAAAGCAAGGCGAACTGTTACTGTAAACTACTGTGATTTAGACAGATCCTCAATACCATTTGGCTTTGTATTAGGCACTTCTTTATTTATATTATTTATTGTTCAACAAAAAATCTGAAATATAAAAGTCATGATGCCCATTTTACCAATGAGGAAATCTGAATCTTGGGAAGAATACCTTGTGCCCAAGGTCACGAAGTCAAGAAGGAGAGACACACAATTTGCACCCAAGTCTGTCTGATTGCCAAACCTAGAGTTTTTCTGCTTTTCTCATCCAAAATTAACAATGCCATTGGAACTACTACAGAAAATTTTAAATGAAGACTAAAATCCTTTCTGCAGTCTCTCAAACCAAAAAGACAACTTCAGTTCAGTTCACCAAACTCTACCTGGCACATATATACATATATATATATATATATATATATATATATATATATGTATATGTATATGTGTATATATATATGTGTGTGTATATGTGTATATATATATGTGTGTGTATATATGTGTATATATATGTATATATGTGTATATATGTGTATATATGTGTATATATATTTGTGTATATATGTGTATATATGTGTATATATGTGTATATACATGTGTATATATATATATTTTTTTAAACAAGCAAATAATAAAATCTTGAGATATTACTAAATCAGTGAAAAATATGAGTACTTCAAAACTCCTTTCTCTCAGAACTCACTTTGAGGCAGAGCCTTTTCCTACACTTTGTTAGGGAAAAGAAGGGAGAAATGTAATGATTGAACTTATTTCTGGCCAGATATTTTACATATATCCTTTTATATTCTTCTCACACCCAGACAGTTTGATCACTTTTCACTTCAGAAGAGATCAGAGAGATAAGTAACTTACTCAAGGTCACACTGCCAAGAATCCACAGATCTGGGATGCCAACTCAAGTTCTTTTATAATCCAGTTTGGGGCAACCTCTTCCAGCACAGAGTTTCTCAACCTTGACACTGTTAACATTTTGAGTCAGATCATTCTTTGTTGCATGAAAACAGAGCTGGGGATGGGAGTGGAGGTACCATCTGTGCATTGTAGGGTATTTAAGAGCATCCGGTGTTTCCCAGGTGCCAGTGGCACCCCCCAACACCACCACCAAATTGTGAGATTTAAAAATAACTTTATA